>NC_081290.1:109872000-111291500 GCF_030435805.1 Mustela lutreola
TGTGAGGGCGCCATGGGCATTGTGAAAGGCAAGAAACAGACTATCACACTAGGGATCCTGCATGGGGAAGACAATCCTCAGAATATTTGGCTTTGAAAACTAGAGGAGCTGGATTTTGTGAGTTCTTACAACCAGTGAGACTTAAAGCTTAGAATTTTAAAAATCAGAGAGTTCAGTTCTGGGAGAATCTGGAGCATTTTAGGAAGCTGAGTTTCTGCCCTCAAAGAGACAGCACAATGAACAGGCCACAGAGGTACAGCATAGAAATTGCAATTTGAAAAACTCCTAGGGAACGTGGAAGGGAGAGTTATTTATGTGTCTTAGAGCATATCCAAGAATGGGCAGTGTTCTCAGAAGACTTCTCCAGGAACAAAGAAACTGGAAGGTGGCATCCCCTTCCTCTGCCCCCCAGCATAAACACATGGCCACCAGTGGGAACCAGCACACATTCACTACCAAACTTGCTTACACAAAGCCCCACCCTCCTGTGCTTTGGTGGATCCACTCTTCCCAGTCATATTTGCCCCAGTCTGGGGACTGTGGGTCCCCACCCCCAGAAGACTGATGAAAACCTCCCCAACATAGCATCTCCATCTCCTGGCCAGCATGTTTTATGGGGCCTTAGTCTCTGTGGGCGGTGGTAGGTCTCATTTCCCAAACAGAATGGTGCATGCCTTGTCAAAACTGTGTGCCTCACTCTGACCAGGGACCAAGCAGTATGAGCAAAGAGCCTCTGTGAAAAAATGGGACTGAAGGAAAAGTCCCACAACTGCTGAGCACACACAACATACATAGGAGACATCCCTGAAGTGCCAGACACTGGTTAACAAGGGACACTGCACTGCAGGGCACTGCAGGAACTTTTGTTCATGAGGCCATTACTTTTAAGAGCAGGAGACGTAGCTAAACTCCCTAACATACAGAAATAGACATAGAGAAGCAGACAAAATGAGGAGATAGAGGACTATGTTCTAAATCAAAGAACAGGACAAAACCACAGTGAGAGACCCAAGTGAAACAGATATAAATAATATGTCTGGTAGAAAATTTAAAGTAATGATTATAAAGACACTCACTGGTCTTGAGAAAACAGTGGAGGACAGCAGTGAAACCATTAACAAAGAGATAGAAAACATAAAAAAAGAACAAATCAGAGTGAAGAACAAAATAAATGAAATTTATAATAATTAATGGAATAAATACCAGGCTAGAGGAAGCAGAAGAATGAGATAGTGACTTGGAGAACAAAGTAATGGAAATTAATTAAGCTGAGCAACTGAGGGAAAAAATTATGCAGAATGAGAATAGACTGAGGAAACTCAGTCACTCCATCAAGTGTAATAACATTTACATTATAGGGATCCCAGAAGAAGAGAGAGAAAATGGGGCAGAAAATACATTTGAAGAAATAATATCTGAAAAGTTCCCAAATCTGGGGAAAGGAAACATATATCCAGATTGAGAAGAAACAGAGATTGCCCCCCCACCCCCAAAATCAACCAAGGAGATCCACACCAAGGCACATAGTACTTAAAATGGCAAAAAGTAGTGATAAAGAGAAAATTTTAAAAGAAGCAAGAGAAAAGAAGACAGTTACATATGAGGGACACTCCATAAGGTTATCAGCAGTTTTTCAGCAGAAACATGGCAGGCCAGAACAAAGTGGCATGATATAGTCAAAATGCTGAAAGGTAAAAGTTCTGCAGCCAGGAATACTCTACCCAGCAAGGTTATCATTCAAAATAGAAAGAGAGACAAAGAGTTTCCCAGACCAACAAAAGCTGAAGGAGTTTATAACCATGATACCAGCCCTACAAGAAATGTTAAAGGGAACTCTGGAAAGGAGAGATCATAAGTAAGAGTAAGAAAAATACCAAGTACAAATGCAGTAGAAGTAAGTATGTCTGTAAAAATCAGTCAAGGGACTCACAAAAATAAAAGGATGTAAAGTATGACAGCATATGCCTAAAATGTGTGGGGGAGTGGAGTAAAGAATGGACTCAAATTTTAGTGACTGTCAACTTAATATTGACTGCTATACAGAGAAGACATTAAATATGAACTTAATGATAACAACAAATCAAAAAGTAGTAATAGGGAAAAAGACAAAGAGAAAGGAATCTAAGTATATGACTAAAGAAAGCCAGCAAACCATGAGAAAGGAGAGCAAGCAGAAAAATTATCATGGAAAAACAACCACAAAACAAGTAACAGGATGACAATAAACACATATCAATAATTAGTTTGAATGTAAACTGACTAAATATTCCCATCAAAAGATATGGGGTGATGGAACGGAGAAGAAAACAATACTTGTGGCACCTCCGTGGCTCAGTCAGTTAAACGTCTGCCTTTGGCTCAGGTCATGATCTCAGGATTCTGAGTATGAGCCCTGCTTCAGGCTCCCTGCTCAGTGAGGTGTCTGCTTCTCTCTTTCTCTGCTCCTCCCCTCCGCTCATGCTCACACTCTCTCTCTCTCTCTCCCAAATAAATAAATAAATAATCTTTAAAACAAACAAAACCCAATACTCATCTATATGCTGCCTACAAGAGACTCATTGCAGATCTAAAGACACCTGCAGGTTGAAAGTGAGAGTATGGAGAAGAATTTATCATGAAGCAAATGGATGTCAAAAGAAAGGCAAGGTAGCAATACTTACATTGGACAAAATAGACTGACAAAGACTGTAATAAAGAACAAAGAAGGATATTATATAATAATAAAGGGGACAATTCAACAGTAATATATAACACTTGTAAATTTCTAGGCATTCAACTTGGGAGCACTCAAATACCTGAAACAGTTAATAACAAACTTAAAGGAATTAATTGATAGTAATACAATAATAGTGGGGGATTTTATTACTCACTTACATTGATGGGCAGATCTTCCAAAGAGAAAATCAACATAGAAAACAAGTGACTTTGAATGACACCCTAGACCAGATAGATCTAACACATAAATTCAGAGCATTCCACCCTAAAAGAGCAGAGTATACATTTTTTTCATGCATTCATAAAACATCCTCCAGAATAGATCACATATTAGACTATAAAGCAAATCTTAACAAATTCAAAAAGATTGTAAATCACACCTTTTTTTTTTTATTATCACAACACTATGAAACTAGAGATCAATCACAAGAAAAGAAATCTGGAAAGATCACATATTCATGGAGGTTAAATAACATGCTACTAAACAGTGAATTGGTCAACCACAAAATCAAAGAAGAAATAAAAAATTACATGGAGAAAAATGAAAACACGATGGTACAAAATCTTTGCAATGCAGCAAAAGCAATTATAAAAGCAATCTATAGCAATAGAAGTCCCTCAAGAAGCAGGAAAAACCTCAAATAAACAACCTAGCCTTACACCTAAAGGAGTTACAAGAAAAGAGAAAAGAAAAAAAGAAATAACAAACAAAGCCCCCAAATAGCAGAAGGATGGGAATAATAAGATTAGAGCAGAAATAAATGATAAAGAAACTTAAATTAATAAAACATATCAATGACACAATGACACGAGGAGCTGATTTTTTGAAAAAAAAATCAACAAAGTTGATAAGCCTCTAGACAGACTCATTAAAAAAAAATGGATGGAACACACACACACACAAACCCTCAAAATCACAAATGACAGAGGAGACATGACAACTGACACCACAGATATACAAAAGATTGCAAGAGAATATTATGAAAAATTATATGCCAACAAACTGGACAACCTAGAAGAGATGGGCAAATTCCCAGGAAAGTATAACCAACCAAAACCAAAGAAGGATGAAATAGAAAGCTTGAACAGACTGATTACCAGCAACGAAACTGAGTCAGATATCAAAAAACTCCCAACAAACAAAAATCCAGGGCCAGATGCAAATTTCACAGGTAAATTCTACCAAGCATTTAAGGAAGAGTTAATACTATTCTTCCCAAGCTTTTCCAAAAATAGAAGAGGAAGGAAAACCCCCAAATTCATTCTATGAGGCCAGCATTACCTTAAAAAAAGGAAAAAGACACCCCCCAAAAAGAGAACCACAGGCCAATATTGTTAATGAACATAGATGCAAAAATATTCAATAAAATTTTGCAAACTGAATCCAACAATACACTGAAAAAAATCATTCACCATGATCAAGTGGGATTTATTCCTGGATGCAAGGTGGTTCAATATTTACAAATTAACTAATGTGATAGATCACATCAATAAGAGAAAGGATAATAACCATATGATCATTTCACTAGATGCATAAAAGTACAAAATACAACATCCATTCATGATAAAAACCTTTAACAAGCAAATTTAGAGAGAATTTACCTCAACAAAATAAAGCCTTTTTATGAAATCCCACAGCAGCATACTCAATGAGGAAAAACTGAGCGCTTTTCCTCTAAGGTGAGGAACAAGACAAGGATGTCCACTCTTACCAGTTACATTCAGCATAGTACTCTTGTACTATGAGGTTTAAATGACTTAATATAGATAATATAGATACTATGAGGTTTAAATGACTTAATATAGATAAGACATTTAGCATGGTTCCTGTTACCTACTACATGCTTAGTGACTAAGAATACCATGTCTTAGTCCTAGCCATGGCAATTAGGCAATAAAAAGAGATAGAAGACATCTAAATTGGTAAGGAAGAAGTAAAACTCACTATTTGCAGATGATGTGATACTGTAAATAAAAAAATTAAAAATAGAACTACCATGTGATCCAGTAATCTCTTGACTGGGTATTTACCCCCAAATTTGAAAACAATAATTTGAGGAGATATATGCACCCCATATTTGTTGCAGCATTATTTACAATAGCCAAGATATGGGGGAAACCCAAGTGTCCATCAGTTAGACGAATGGACAAAGATCTATACACACACACTGAAATAGTATTCAACCATAAAAAAGAGTAAAATTGCCTTTTGTAACAACATGGATGGATATATAGAGTATAGTGCTAAGTGAAGTAAGCCATTCAGAGAAAGACAAATATATTATTTCACTCACATGAGGAATTTAAGAAACAAAACAGCAAACAGAGGGGTGGGGGAACAAACCAAAAAACAGACTCTTAGCTGTAGATAACAAACTGATGATTACCAGAGAAGAGGTTGGTGGGGGGATAGGTGAAATAGGTGAAGGGGATTGAGAATCATCATGAGCACTGAGTAATATATAGAACTGCTGAATCATTACTGCACACTTGAAACTAGTATCACACTGTATGTTAACATTGGAATTAAAAAACTTTTAAAAAGTATTCTAAAGTCCTTGCATTGTCTGGTAGATTGTAATAGTATTAATTTATAATAGACTCTAATAAGTGACTGATAATCTCCAAAGTTGTGTTATCTAGTATACTGAAATATAATACAAGCCACAAATGAGGATATCAGTAATAATTTCTAGCATCAGTAAAAATTTCTAATTTTTAAATTTTTAAAAATTAAAAAGGAATATGTGAAATTAATTTTAACAATATATTTTCTAACCCAACCTAAGATATTCTAAATCAACAAAAAGTCATTAATGAAGTTTTAAAAAATCATATTAAGTTTGTAAGATCCTGTGAGAATCTTACCCTTATCGTACATCTCAATTTTGAGTAGCTGCATTTCACATTCTCACACGAGGCTACTAGCTAACACACTGGGAAGCCTTGCTCTACAGCACTGGTTGTTATGAGGAAAGATTCTGTCCCACAGTGGGTATTTGACAATGTCAGAAAATACTTTTGATTGTCATGATTGTAAGAGGTCAGTGGGATTTTTGGTATGTAGTGGGTAGAAGTTATGCATGCTGCTAAATGTCCTATAATATACACAAAACAGCAGCCCACCTATCCCATAAAGAATTGTTCTATCTAAATTTTCATCATGACTAGTTGGAGGAACCCTGCTCTAGAGTAACTCCTAAAGTAAGAGTTAAAAAATTGTGTACTAATAAGCTAATGGTGGGGAGAAGGAGAATGAGCAGTAAAAATTTGACTAACTCAAAAGAGTAAAAGAAAAAAGACTGGGACAACTAGAAAGCAAATAGTTTTATTAGTAAAACTATATTACATATAAATGGATTAATATTCTAAATATTCTAAATAAAGACTATTGTCAGATGGGGAAAATTCCTATCCATATGTTCAAAGGACATATAAATATAAAGATGCAGAAAAGTTAAAATAATTAAAAATTCTGGACCATGCAAACTCTAATAAAAATAAAACTGATAGAGCTATATTAATATCAAAACAGTTTAAATGCAAAATGTGGTATTAGAAGCAAAGAAAGATATTTCTTGATACAAGAATCTTCCATGAGAGTGATGGAAGTGGATTGATAACCATATTACCTCATTGATATAAATCTTTCAGTGTTTTCCCACTGACTTTGGATAAAGCTTAAACTACAATTATGGCAGGTAAGATCCTCCATTAATCACCTGCTTTATTATAGACATCTTATGTTGTTTCTTTCCTCAAAATTCACACTCAGGAGTGTTGAAAAGCATGGAATTCCTCAAAACTACCTTACTGTTTTATACCTTCTGTGTTTTGCTTATATTAGTCCCTCTGCCTGGAAGGAAATGTTCCAAAAAAGTTTTCTGTTTATCTTTTAAAGATGCATTCTGTTATATCCAATCTAAAGCTTTTCTGACCAAACTCTACATATAATCCTTCCCTCCTCTGTGCCTCATAAACACTTAAAAAAAAAAAAATCAGTTCTTATACTCTTCAACTTTTTCTGATAACCAGCAGGAAGATATTAGGTATTTGTTAACTTTTATTGGACTTGATTTATTTGTGTTGGTAAATGCAGCAGCCTTGCAGAGATACTACTATAAAATTATCTAAATTTTTTACCAATGTATTTTGCTAAGTAACATAGTTCTTTTCAATTCAGCTAAGATAACTTATAAATTATTTATATAATGATTTCACCT
Organism: Mustela lutreola; assembly: GCF_030435805.1. Lineage (NCBI taxonomy): Eukaryota > Metazoa > Chordata > Mammalia > Carnivora > Mustelidae > Mustela > Mustela lutreola. The sequence continues at coordinate 109,878,939 of NC_081290.1, forward strand.
TGTATTTTTTAAAAATAAAAATTCATTATTCTCTTGACACTTTATTAATTTCATAATTATGAATGGAATCATGTTACCACTACTAGTTACATCAGTAAAATATTTGAGAAAGAGTACCTATTTCTCAAAATATTGAGAAAGAATACCTATATTTGAGAAAGAGTACCTATTTCTCAAAATATTGAGAAAGAATACCTATATTTGAGAAAGAGTACCTATTTCTCAAAATATTGAGAAAGAATACCTATTTTTCTTGCTTTTCTGTTGCAGATTGCTTGATTCTTTTTCATAACATCGTTAGTCTTTAGACTGACCTAGAAAAATTGTAATCAGTACATGAGTTAACTTGCATTTTAAATATTTATAAAAACTATGAATCCACACTCTTCTGAGAACTTGAATTGAATTTTCAGAAATTATTTAATGCAGCACTATCAACCAGGGTGATATAATGAGGAAAAGTTGCAATGACAAGTTTGTAACTTTTGAATGCTATTCAAAAATGTATTCAGCTGGGGCACCTGGGTGGCTCAGTGGGTTAAGCCACTGCCTTCGGCTCAGGTCATGATCTCAGGGTCCTGGGATCGAGTCCCGCATCGGGCTCTCTGCTCAGCAGGGAGCCTGCTTCCCTCTCTCTCTCTCTGCCTGCCTCTCCGACTACTTGTGATTTCTCTCTGTCAAATAAATAAATAAAATCTTTAAAAAAAAAATGTATTCAGCTGATTCTATGGTTCTTTTGCTATATTCAGAAATTAAAATAATGAGACTAATATCTTAGGGAAATTGATTTGTAACCAGGCTAATGATGTTTTCATAATTTTAAAATTGAGGCATTTTAGATTTTTGTTTAGTAGACGATTTAAGGCTGAAAAATTTGGGTCAAACTGCCTGTGTCAAAATGTAGGCTTTGTCATATCCTAGGTACATAATCTTGGACAATTTCCTAAAATTCTCTAAGCTGCAGTTTTTTTCACTTTAAAATTCAATAGTAACACTACATACTTCATGAGTTATTTTGAGGTTTAAATGACTTAATATAGATAAGACATTTAGCATGGTTCCTGTTACCTACTACATGCCCAGTGGAAATGAGCAAATATAAAAGATATAGCTAAGTAAAATCAATAAATTATAAGTTAATTAAAAGGGCTATCTTATATTATCTACCATGTATTTAAGCACTAATAAAAGTTACCACTTGTTGATAACTGTGCTAAATATATTGTATACATTATTTTATTTATGTTTACAATAATTTTGGACAGTTCACTATAATGTCTTTATTTTATGGATAAGTTAGCTAATATTCAAAGAGTATATAACTAAAGTTACATGTTAAGTGAGAGTATTTTGTTTTTAACTTAATTGACTATTTTATTTTATTTGTCATGCAAAGTGACTTTATTTGCTGTAAATAACAAGAGAAGGTCAAGTAAGACTATTTTGACATGATCATTTGAAGCAGGCATGTTAATGTCAGGGGTATTTTGGTACAACCTATATAATAATATCTTCAAACCTTCTGTTTTCCCCTTCAAAATTAATATATAGTTTCCTTATGCTTTTTTCCAATTAAAAAAAAAAGGTGGTGAAAACAGTTCAGACAATACAAAAAGGTATAGGTATAGGCCTCACCCATAATTTCATAGGTAGCCACTGTTAAAATATTTTGTGACCCAAATAGAAGACACTACTAGTTGCCTGAAAAATATCCTTTCTCCCCATTTCTTAATAACAGACCCACATTTTTGTTTGGATGAAGTGAAAATACTCATTTCCCCTGAGAGTGGCGGACTTGTGAACCAGTTCCAGCCAAGAAGATACAAAAATCACTGGGTAGACACTGTTTGAAAGGTGGCCAACTGCCTGGTAATCTTCTTCTGTCCTTTCCCTTCTTCTCTCTTTTTCCTCATGGGCTGCAAACATGCTAGGAGTACAACAAACATTTTATGGTCCAAAGAAAGGAAGTTGTATACAGAATGAAGCTTGAGTTCTTGGTAACATCATGAAGCCTATGTACCAGTTTTTGAAACTGCCTATTGGGGGAATTCTTGTTGTAAGAAAACAACAACAACAACAAAACAACCTGGAGCCCCTGGGTGGCACCGGTTTGTTGAGCCAGCTCTTGGTTTTGGTTCAGGCCATGATCTCAGGGTTGTGAGATTGAGTCCTACATTAGGCAGCCTGTTTGGGATTCTCTCTCTCTTTCCCTCTGCCCTCCCACTCATTTTTTTCTCTCTCAAGTAAATAAATAAACAAACAAATCTTTAAAAAAGAAAAAAAAACTTTTTGGTGATCCATTTTCATCTTGTTTCTGTTACATTCAGCTAAATGCAACACTAAGTGACACACTTTCATTCTAGATATTTTTTCCTATTCAATTATATTAAATTTTAAAAGGTAACCTATTAATTTACAGATGACAGGATAGTATATATAGAAAACTCTAAAGACTCCACCCAAAACTACCTGAACTGATAAATGAATCCATTAAAATACAAGATACAAAATCAATATACAGAAATCCATAGGATTTCAATACACTAATAATAAAGGGGCAAAAAGAGAAATTATGAAAACAATTGCATTTAACTATATCAAGAATAATAACATACCTAGGACTAAACTTAACCAAAGAGATGAAAGACCTGTCATAAAACACTGATGAAAGAAACAGAAGAAAACACAAATGAATGGAAAGATAGTCCATACTCATGAATCAGAAGAACTAATATTGTTAAAATGCCTATTGTACCCAAAGCAACCTACTCATATAATGCAATCCCTATCAAAATATCAATATCATTTTTTATAGAGCTGGAAAAAACAAACTTAAAATTTGTATGGAAAGACGCCAAAGAGTCAAAACAATCTTGAAAAAGAAAAACAAGAACACCTGTGTGGCTCTGTCAGTTAAGTGTCCACCTCTTGGTTTCAGCTCAGGTCATGATCTCAGGGCCGTGAGATCAAGCCCCTAGTCAGGTTCCACACTCAATGGAGAGTCTCCTTGAATATTCTCTCCTTCTGCCCTTCTCTCTATCATCTTTCTCTCTCAAATAAATAAATAAATCTAAAAAAGAAAAGGAAAAGAAAAATGAAACTGGTGTTATGAAAATTCCAGAAATCAAGTTGTATCACAAAGTTCTAGTAATTAAACCATACGGTACTGGGAAAAAAAAAAAGGACACATAGTTCATCAGAGGAGAATACAAAGCCAAAAATTAAACCCATAATTATATGTTTGATTACTCTTTGACAAAAGAAGCAAGAATATCCAATGGGAAGGAGTCTCTTCAACAAATGGTGTTGGGGAAACTGGACATCTATAGGCAAAAGAATGAAACTGGGCCACTTTCTTATACCATACACAAAAATAAACTCAAAATTGATTAAAGAGGCAAGAATATCCAATGGGAAGGAGTCTCTTCAACAAATGGTGTTGGGGAAACTGGACATCTACAGGCAAAAGAATGAAACTGGGCCACTTTCTTACACCATACACAAAATAAACTCAAAATTGATTAAAGACCTACATGTGTGACCCAAAACTATAAGAATCCTGGAAGACAGCATGATGCATTTCTCTGACATCAGTCATAGAACATTTTTCTACATATGTCTGCTGAGGCAAGGAAATAAAAGCAAAATAAACCACGGGGACTACATCAAAATAAGAACTTCTGCACAGCAAAGGAAACTACCAACAGAACTAAAAGACAACCTACTGAATGGGAGAAAATATTTGCAAATGACGTAGCTGATTAGAGGTTAGTATCCAAAATGCTTAAAGAATTTAGATAACACCAAAAAATTTTAAAATGAGCATAAGACACGAACAGACATTTCTCCAAAGAAGACAACAGACACATACAAAGATGCTCAACATTACTCATCATCAGGGAAATGCAAATCAAAAGCACAATAAGATATCACTTTACTTGTCAAAATGGATATAATCAAAAACTCAAGAAACAACAAGTGTTGGCAAGGATCTGGAGAAAAAGGAACCTTCATGCACTATTGGTAGGAATGCAAACTGGTACAGCCAATGTGGAAAACAATATGGAAGTTCCTTAAAAATTTAAAAATGAAACTACCATATGATCCAGTAATTACTAAATACTGGGTATTTACAAACAATAATTTGAAGAGATATATGCACTTCTATGTTTATTGCAGCATTATTTACAATAGTCAAGATATGGAGGCAGCCCAAGTGTCCACCAATATTTGAATGGATAAAGAAGTGGTATACACACATGCATGTACACACACACAGAGGGGAATATTACTTAGTCATAAAAAGAATGAAATCTTGACATTTGCAACAACATAGATGGATCTAGACAGTGTAATAATAAGTGAATAATAAGTCAATCAGAGAAAGACAAATAACATATGATTTCACTCATATGTGGAATTTAAGAAACAAAACAAATGAAGAAAGAAGAGACAAGCAAACAAAAGCTTAAATGGAGAGAACTAGTAGTTACCAAAGGGGAGATGGGTGGGGGAATGGATGAAATTGGTGATGGGGACTAAGGACAGTACTTGTCATGACCAGCATTGGTAACGTATGGAATTGTTCAAGAGGATTAAGGGTATAATAACCATGATGAGCACAGAAATGTATAGAACTGTTGAATCACTGTATTGTAGACTTGAAATTAATATACACTGTATGTTAATTATGCTGAATTAAAATTTTTAAAAAGATAACCTATTATAACTTTATTATAATGCTTACTATAGAAAGGTACTTTTATTATAATGATAAAAGGTAACCTTATTGTGTATTACAAATTCATAATAAAGTATTTATTTAGCTATATATCATATAGGGAGATACAATGTCTACTAATGCTTTGCTTCCAATTTTGTTTACACAGCATTGTGTCCAGTCCCTGACATAAAACCCGATTGGTGTATATGCTTATTATGTTATTAATTCCCCTTTGCTAGTAATTTGTGTATAAATAACAGTGTGAAGTCATTCTGGCCAATGAGACCTCAGAAGAAGTCTACTGTAGACATTTGGGAAAGATTTATCATCCTGAAAAGATACAAGTGAGGTTTTCTTTTCTTGTTATAGTTTTTCTACTTGAGATTCTTTTGTATGAAGACATAATGTCTGCAGCTACAGTAACCATCTTCCTAAAACAATCGGAGATATCACCGGCACTTTGAGGACAACAATGCAGAGAATCTCTGACACTAACCAGGTCTTCCTATAACATAAACAAAATGTCTTTATGCCATTAGTCATTTTATTTGTAAGCAAAAGCATTCCTAAATGTCACACTTATTCAAGAAATATTTATTGTGCTCCTTCCATATGTCAGCCACTACCTTATGCACTGAAAACAGTTCTTTTTGGATTCATAGAGCTGACTTTCAAAGGGAGAGCCTCATTAAATAAATAAATTATATGGCAAGTAAGTTATATCATATATTATGAAGTAAGAAGGGTTATAGAGAACTTTATATGTCTTTTTGTTTAGTTGTGTTCATACGTTTATAACAACAATATATATGTAATTTTGTTTTAAATAAAATTCACTTTATTTCTCTTCTGTTTTATAGAGAAGGCACTATACAGCCTTTTTGGGCCAGACGTATTTGTTTGTTGGTTATGCCACCAAATAATTACATTTGAGATTATATAGTGGTCATTTCAAAGTATTTGTTCTTAAGAGAGTGTTGAGTCTGATAGGCATTAAAACTACTGGTTTGAAGGACTATTTTTCTTGTCTCCATCAAGAGTTCTCAATAGTCATAGTGTCAGTTTTCGAGCTAGGATTAGCTTATCACAGATGTGAGACTTTTTTTTTTTTTTTTCAGATGTAAGACTTCTTTAGAAATATCCAATCTGTTTGGGAAAGTAAAAGAAATGCAACATTTGAGAATAGTCAGGCACTTGTGATGAGATACTGACCAATGTTTTCTTTGGTTTTGTTTTAAATATGTGGGCAGGTGACCATGCAAGATGAACAACAAAGCTGACAACCGAGATTTCAGAACTAAGCATCACAAGCACATAGAATTTGCAAAGGGTCCAGTCCAAGACAGTGACATTTCACCTCTAGACACACTGAATCTACTGATCCACACAGAGCAATTCCCTCTAGAAGAAATCCAGAAATTGGCTAAGTGACTCCTACACAGTAGGTGAAGAAGAAAATACCCAAATGGAAATGGGTAGGAAAAGCTGAGACATACTCTTGGTATTAACCTCACCCCTGGAATAGCAACACAATTAGGAGGGAACTCATAACCCCCAGCTTCTCCCTGGGGAGTGAAGGGTTTAGACCCAATATCTAGTGACCCAACTTTTAAAACTTCCATGTTGGTTATCATCCCCCAAAATACTTCACTCTGAAAGCTAGTGGGTCTGGTATCTGTGAGACCCATGAGACTAGAGCAAACAAACAGCTCTTGGTTTCCTCACAAGGACTCTCTATGGCTATCCACCTAGGGTTCAGTGTAGAGGAGCAGACAGAAATACCTATCTCCCAGTCTTTCCCTGTCCCTAAAAGAGGACTTTTTGTATACTTTAAAAACTGTTGTCTGAGGATCAGTCTTCTAATTTAGCATACATCTAGGGTTGACTCTGATTCTCTCCTGAGACCATGGAGGCCTAAGGGTACTATCATTGTACTCTTCCTCTGGCCTGTTCTATGTGATTGGTGTCTAACTGGAAGAAGCTTGTGCACCCATGTGGTACCCTGGTTTTTGTGGATGCCATCCAGGGGACACATCCTTTGACTACCTGGTTCTGGTGGCTGATGGAACTTACATTAGTGGATCCCCATAGGACTGTAGCAATCAAAGAAAAAGTTCTTAACTGGCTATCCTCCCAGGGCCCGGCACAGAGAGAGTAAACAAAAATACCCATCTCCCAGTTTTTCCCAGAAAGAGATGTATTAAATACTTTAAAGGATGCTGCCCGAAGGTTTGGCTTCCGAAGCCAGTGTTTAGTTGCTGACTGAGATCTTCCCCTTTAGGACACCAACAGATCTTGGCATATGCTTAGCTGCTAGGCGTCATTAAGAACAAAGATGACTTGTACAATCACAACAGTTTGAGAGACAACCAAGAGTTCAGGCCAAGCTGAACAAATATGTTCATCATTTACAAGAGAATACTCCATGAAGACTGGGAGAGGTGGTTGTTTTATGTAATCCATAGAAGCCAATGCAGAGAGTCCAGGAAAATGAAGAAAAAAAAAAGTATGTTCCAAACAAAAGAACAAGATAAAACTCCAGAAACACTTCTTAATGAAATGGACATGAGACTCCTGTGAACAATTGTATGCCAACAAATTGGATAACCAGGAAGGAATGGATAAATTCCTCGGAACATGTAACCTACAAGGACCGAAATGCGAAGCAATAGAAAATCTGAACGGACCAATTACTACTAAAGAGACTGAATCAGTAATCAAACACCTTCCAAAAAACAAAAGTCCAGAACCAGATGGCTTCACTGATGAGTTCTACCAAACACTGGAAGAATAATTAATATCAGTCTTCTCAAACTCTTCCAAAAAATGTAAGAGGAGGACACACTTCTCAGCTCATTTTTTTGAGGCCAGTATTACCTTGATACAAAAACCAGACAAGAATGGCACAGGAAAGGAAAATTACAGGCCAATATCCTCCTTGAGTAATGGGGAAAGTGGATGAAGGTAGTTGAAAGGTACAAACTTCCAGTTATAAGATGAATATAACACATAAATCCTGGGGAAGTAATATACAGCTTGGTGACTATAGTTAGCAATATTGTAATGTGTATTTGAAAGTTGAAAAAATGATTTATAACTGTGTGTGGTGATGAATGGTAACTAAACTATTTTTGTGATCATTTCACAATACTGTTGAGTCTTGAAAAAGGTGGTGCCAAAACCCTTGCAAAGTCAAAAATCTACATGCAAATTTTGACTCCCCCTGAACTTAGCTGCCAATAGCCCATTTTTGACTGGAAGCCTTATTGATAACATAAATATTGATAACAGCTGATTAATACCTATCTTGTATAAGCATTATATACCGTGTTCTTATAATAAAGTAAGCTAGAAAAAAGAAAACGTCATTAAGAAAATCACAAGAAAGGGAAAATATACTTACAGTACTGTACTGTCATTTGCTGAAAAAATATTTGTATATAAGTGGACTCCTGTAGTTCAAATTCATGTTGTTCAAGGGTCAACTATTTATATATATATCAAATCACTATATTGTACACCTTAAATGTATACAATGTTATGTGCAATTATGTCTCAATTATAACTGGAAAAAATTTGCAAAGTAAATTTGAATAATAATTAATGATAATGCACAATTGTTATTGCTCTGAATGATAATTAGGAATATTCCTTAAACAATTCTTTTAATGAGTATGATTATATTAGTTACACAGCCAAACTTTTCCCTTTTTAAAAATTAATTTTCTTGATTTTAAAATAAAAATAATAGATGTTAAAATCTATTCTAATCCTATAGTGGTTTAAATTGTATCACATTTATCCTGACTGATTTGCACATTTAAAAATCCACGATCTTGGATTTCTGCTTCATAGACTTATTGGGATTAAATGGTTCAAGTTCATGTTGAAGATGAACTGGATCTCTCAAACTTTTCCCTTAATGTCCAGTCAAGAATCAGGGCAGACAAGACCTCTTACCTATTTCTCCTGACCTGACTACGAGAAGAAAAGAAGCAGGGTGAACAAAGTGGATGATAGGAAAGTTGTGAGAAATAATGCATTCAGGATTTTCATTCATTCCTTCATTCACAAATATTTGGGTCCCCATCTTCGTGCTAGTGTTCCAACCTTTGGATAATATGTCTGTTGTCTCTTTCCTTAAGGGTTTGCTTGAGAGTATAAGGCAGCACAGATGGGCCTTTGAAGCAGTGGATATACGCCCAGAGTTGGGAAATAAATCTTACTCAGCTTTTCACATAATGCAAGAGCTAGCTACTGTTTTTAGCTGCCAAGTACACCAGTCGGATTACTGGCCAACTCCCATCATACCTTCTTCTAGTGGCAAAGCTTCTGTCTCTAGGCATGTGGCTAAAACCAGGTCAGTCAGAATATTTCTCTCTGGTGAGGTAAGTCATATGATCCGAGTCACAGTATTACACCAGGATTGTTCCAGATGGAGATAGCACAGAAAGCCTTACCTTTGAATACTAGAGTTAGAAGTTTGTGAAAACATATGCCAGGGGTCCTTTTTCTTGTCTTGTGGAGAATGCCTGTTTGCAGTAGGAGATAATGAAACCACTGGAGAAATAGCAGAGTTAGAGATGCAGAGAGAGAGAGAGAGAGAGAGAGACCTAGAAAGAGACAGAAAGAGAGACAGAGAGAGAGAGAGAGACTGGGAAGTAGTGAATGCTGTTTCTAGGTCTGAGGTTCTAAATGCTGACATTCCTTGGTGTTAGCTGATGAAAGATTCTGGGCAGAGGAGGCTGTATCACATTTCACCATCTGGAGCTGAAAGCAGTGCTGTTCCTGCCCAGGGCTCAGAATATGTCTTATATAAACAGTTCCTTCAACCTCTGGCCCCCAGGTCCTTTTCTTCTACCAATAGTGTCCTCAACTCACATCTCTTAAGAAAACCAACCCTTTTCAGGTATAAAGGAGTCTTATTCTCAGGGGAGACAGTTACTCAAGGGAACCAAATCTGGAAATTCAACTCTTGTCCACCAAGTGAACAAACTTTTACATAATTAAACAAAACTCTTCTTCTTCTTCTTTTAACTTGTAGTCTTTGCTGCATATTTAAATAACAAAAAATTCAAGAGATTTAATCAGAACAAAGGGGTTGTTTATCCCAAATATGTTATCCTGTTCCTGTGAAACAAAAAACTATTCACAGCTTTGAAAAGGCAGGTTTTATTTTTTAGCTCCTAGTCTTCCAAAACAAGGTGTCAAGATTCTGTCAGAGTTCTAGCTCAAGTTGCCCTGTGCCTTTCTTTTTCTTGGCAATCTGTCCAAGAAACTTTTCACAGCTTATGACCTACAAGTTGGAATTCAGCCCATAGGGATGGATAGTAGTGCAGGTGACTTTATTTTCCATTTTGCTTCAGATATCACTTTAATGTTCTTGTGCACATTATACACATCTGGGTAGGGCTGTTCTGTGAATAGTTAGAAATGTAGGACTGAAATAAAGTGAAATGCCAAGGGAAGGAAGTATAAATTTAGAAGAAACTACAGTGGAGGTACTTGGTTGAATTACTGTGTCATGTAGTGGGATCAGAGTGCTGTGACATATTCTTGGGGGCCAGAAAGGAAGCCTTCAAAAGGGACCAGGTTAGTGTATAATGTAGTTTAGAACATAATGCAGTCCTCATAGTTCTGTTTGGGTGTTGTGCCTCTTTACCTTGTTGCCAAATAGCTGCAGTCTTGATCAGTTCCTTTCAGCTTAAATTTTCACACTAGCCCACTCTGCAGTCTTGAAGTTTTTGTCACTTGACTAGGTTCCTGACTGAGGCCCTACTCTTCTTTCTGCTTTCGGTGTTCATATTAATAGCATCTTTCCCCTCTCCTTTTTTTAAAAAAATTAAATTCAATTAATTAACATACAGTGTATTAATAGTTTCAGAGGCAGAGTTTAGTGATTCATCGGTTGCATAGAACACCCAATGCTCATTACATCATGTGCCCTCCTTCATGCCCGTCACACAATTACCCCATCCCCTCACCCACTTCCCCTCCAGCAACTCTCAGTTTTTTTCTTATAGTTCAATCTCTTATCCTTTGTCTCCCTCTCTGATTTTGTCTTGTTTTATTTTTCCCTTCCTTCCCCTATAATCCTCTGTGTTGTTTCTAAAGTTCTACACATGGGTAAAATCGTGAAAGCGTATGATAGTTGTCTTTCTCTGATTGACTTGTTTCACTTAGCATAATACCCTCTACTTCCATCCACATCACTGCAAATGGTAAGATGTTTTTTTATAGATTTTATTTATTTACTTATTTGACAGAGACACAGAGAGAAAGCATACAAGCAGGCAGAGTGGTAGGCAGTGAGAGTAGCAGGCTCCCTGCTGAGCAAGGAGCCCGATGCGGGACTCGATCCCAGGACCCTGGGATCACGACCTGAGCCAAAGGCAGCGACTTAACTGACTGAGCCACCCAGGTACCCCGAGATTTCATTTTTGATGGCTGAGTAATATTCTAGTGTGTGTGTGTGTCACATTTTCTCTATTCATTATTAATAACATCAGAAGAATTTTCACCTCTATATGTTTTGAGATATGACACAAGACAGATTTGGTATTGTTTTCATTCTTTTTTTTTTTTTAAAGATTTTATTTATTTTTTTGACAGAGAGAAATCACAAGTAGGCAGAGAGGCAGGCAGAGAGAGAGAGAGGAGGAAGCAGGCTCCCCGCCGAGCAGAGAGCCCAATGTGGGGCTCAATCCCAGGACCCTGAGATCATGACCTGAGCTGAAGGCAGAGGCTTAACCCACTGAGTCACAAGGTGCTCCGGTATTATTTTCATTCTTATGAAGAAAAGGGATGGGCATTAAATATAAAGATCCACAATAACCACAGGTGGGATTGTGTTAGAAAATCTGAGCTGCAACAAGGGCCAGATTTCAACTAGAGAGTAAGAATAACTGTATTGGCCTCATTCTTCCTTCAGCATCACTCTGATGTTCAACGAGAGACTAGAAGCAAACATTGGGGAAGATTCAGGGTTGGGTGAGAAATCATAGGTCCACTGCATGATTATGAAAATCTACAGTATTGAACTTCTGATAGGGATGGCAATATTAAATATTGTCATCTTAGAAACTTGGTGTGTCAGATCTTATAGATTGTTTGGCTCACATAACACCCATTCCATCCACCTCCCTGTCTTTTTCTTATTTGACTCTATTACAGCAGCTGCAAAACCTAAAAACTCAAAATTCTCCAGCCTCTATCAACACTAACGTGGCCATATGACTTGGTTCTGGCCAGTGGAGTATAAGCAGATGTGATCTGGTATCACTACTTGTCCTCTTTTTTTTTTTAGTCTGCTTTGTTGTTTGAGGCCTGGGGGCACTGATACCATTTGGTACTGTGAGGCAACAAGTAAGAGGAAAAATGATAGCATGGTAAGGTTGGTAGACCATGAAGGCAGAAAGAGACTCAGTGTCCAGTGGCTTTGTTGGACCATAGTAGGAATGTGGAACTGCCTTCCCCAGCACTTGTGTCAATAAGACAGTAAACCTTCATTCTTTTAACCTAGTGCTTCCCATCTTTTTCCATGTCTTGGCACATAAGGAAATAATATCCATATGCTACATGAAAGTAGATGGACAAGAACAGGAAAAAATGTTTCACATCTTTAGTGCCTACTCCAAAGATTAAATGATCACTGTTTCAGTTTACTTTTATACATTTATAGCTCTCAAAGAAATTTGATTCAAGCCACTTTTAGTTGCACTTTCTGCTCCCTAAAGCAGAACATGTCTCTGACACACTAGAGTTTGGAGAGTTTGAAGAGTTTGAAGAGAGTCTTTGGAAGCAAGGAGGGCCTTTTAATGACGAAGGTAAAAAGAAGTTAGCCTCTCTAACATGAACATAGAAATGTAACATGCAAAAAATAAATTCTGTTACAAGAGAGGCATTCCTGATTTAAGGAATCCGAGGGTTCTCAGACTTTGTGGTGAGAATATCAAAGTAACGTTTCTTTAAGCTCCTGGCTGATGGACTGGAGAAGGGAGGTGTAAAGAGTCAAGGAAAAAAAGAAATATGGACTAAAGGAACTGAGTTTTTATTACCTTAGGATGTAAAGGAGATTGGTATAGAGAGGAAGGTTGACTGTTGTAGGCTGAAGATGTGGAAGAAGGAAGAGGTCTCTGCTGGATGAGAGCTGGGATGCTCTGTGGCAGGGGAAGGGGATTTAGTCTGAGGATATATATTTAAGTGATGAGACTGGAAGGGAATCGCTTACTTTATTGCTTAGAAGTAGGATTGGGAATCTAGGAGAATACCAATTTTCTCAGCTTAGCTATTCCCCCTGCACCTCCCCTCTTGACTATCCTGCTCTTCTTCTGGGCACTTTTAGTTCAGATTGCAGCCCTACAATAAAATTTTAGAGGAGATTTTTTTCCCAGACTCCTTTCCTGATGATAAAGATTTTTTCCTTGACCAACCTCAGGTTCTCTTGAACTCTTTTTCAACCCAGGCCTGACTTTTAGGCTTCATTGACTCTCTCAGCATGGTCCAATTTTAGGGAGAACCTTGATAAGTCAGAATTGATAACCTAGAATCATCTGTCTTCCATATATGATCATCCTCAGTATCCAATAGGGTCCCTCTTCTGCCACCATCCCCGCAGGTGATATCTGATCATCCTGGCCTGCCTTCGCCAAGAATCCTACAATGTTGGTTTAGCCTGAATCTTATCCTACTACTCCCTCTTGCACCTAATTTTCCTCTTAGTAATGAGCCCCACCCTCCTGCTTGGCTAAAAATTCTCAGTTGTTGCAAGACCCATTGCATTGTCCCTATGCCACTGCAGTGGTCCACTTTGAATAAGGTCTGCCTTACTATCTTAAACAAGTGTCAAGAATAATTTTTTTCTTTAACAATTTGAATAATACGTTTTCTCTAACATTGATTAGTAGTTAACAACAACTGCATACCTATAATAGCAATAGATAATATAGGTATTACAGATAATACATTGTTGAACACATATGAGATTTCTGACTGTTTAAAATGTTACACGAATATTAAAACATTTAATTCTCATAAAAACTCTGAACTTTGTCTCAAGGCAGCACTGAGCATGATGACTTGTTGTGTAAAAGACAAAGTGCACTGGACAATTCAAGGGATTATTGCATATGGACGATTCTACTAGAGAGAAAAGGTAGTAGTGAGGAACGTCTCAAAGGAAAAGGAGGGACCTGGGTTTTACAGATGCAGGTAAACAAGTAAGTCATCCGCAGTATGGGACATATGAGGAAGAATGAAGACAACCTGGGTGATGTGAGGCCAGGGTAGGCTTTGAAGATAGTCATTTTCAGGAACAAAAATGGGTACAAATATTTCTTATCCATTGCTGCTCAAAACACAGGCTTAGGTAAAAGTTCAACACTGTCAGGTGAGGGAAGAATGAGAGAAGAATGTGAATGTAGCAAATAATTTAATGACAACTTTTAAACTCTATGTCCCTAATTCAAACTCTTTAACATGAATTAAAGGCAAAGCCTTTTACTCTACATGTTATCTAAAATTATCTACTGATAGGTTCACAGGTAATGGAAAGCATAGTATCATTTTCAGGGCTACATTTTAAGAAAAGCCAATATATAATAGATAATTGGGGGGTGTTTGTTTATGATGCAAAATGATTATTTGAAGTTTTAATAAACTTCCCAATGATCTATTTTTGGGAATAGTGATAACAGTGAGAGGTCACCCAAGAACTTAGCAATAAGAACAGTAAGAGTGCCTCCTGGGAAAACTACTCTTATGGCATTTTTCAAAAAAAAATAGGAATAGTGTCTGTTTAGGTCATAGGTTATTCCCAGAACATCAAAAAGTGCTTGGCATAGGATAAATACTCAAATATTTGCTTAATTTGTGACTTTGTGGTAATAAACCTGGAGACTGTATCAAACTATAGGACTAAAGATTTTGGATGCTTCCAATTCTGATATAAATAACTCAGGTGTAGGCCATCTGGGTGGCTCAGTTGGTTAAGTGTCTGCCTTCAGGTCATGTCATGATCTTGAGGTATTGGGATCAAACCCCATGTGTGGCTCCCTGTTCAACAGGTAGTCTGCTTCTCCCTCTTGCTCTGCTCCTCACCCCCTTTCTGGTGCTTCTCTTTCTCTCTCAAATAATAAAAATCTTTAAAAATAACCTAGGTGCAATCTTGAGAAGCAAGTCTGGAATGTGAATAAAGTTTAATAAGTAAAACCCTAAGCAGTGGTATTATGCCTTATTTAGAGAGATGATGTAAATGAAGGTGCTCAGAACATGCCTTCCCCAAATATGCTGACTTGGTATATTAACTATTTTGAGGTAAAGATACTTGAAAATCAATAGGTGCAACTGGCATTATGACCTCCACCTTTCTCTTTGAAAACAGGAGAGAAAAATCCCATATAAAAGGTGCCTTTTCCTGCACCTGGAGGAAAAGAATTCTTACCACCAGAGATGGGGTTCAAAGAGAAGAGAAGAATCTCTACAAACAAATCTTGTTAAAAATAACCCTCATCTTCCTTTAGTTTCCCCATATATTTTAGATACTTTTCCACATTATTTCACTTTGTTTAATCTAGTATGTAAGCACTTAAGCCAACAGCTTTTAGGGTTTTAATTTTCCAGTGAAGGCTAACTACCATGTACATATGAAAATTAAATTTGTATGCTTTTCAAAGTCTATTAGTTTGACTTCTCTTAATTTATGTCAGGTCCCGTTGGAGACCCTTAATGGATAGAGAAAAAGTTTTGCCTGCCCTGCATAAAGAGGTAAGTTCTTTTTGGAGTACAGATTTAGAATCACAAAATGAAAAGGCACTAATATTCGTAGGAAGCACTCTCCAGGCAGAGAATGCTCCTACTGATGAAAATCGCTGAGGAGGTAAGAGCTCCAAGTTCTTAAACCTGATTTCCTTTAACTATTTGAATTGTGCAACTCAGGTCCCCATTCTAATTCCATGCTTATGAGGCAAACATAGTAATTCTAACTTGGTTTCCTATGGCTTTCAGAGGAACAAATCTCAGAGTAAATTTTTTATTATTGTACTATCCATGGCAAAATTGAACTGCAACTGAATATTTAATAATTTTTTTACAGATACTGTACATCATTAGCTATTCCACCTTGGAAAGTGAGAAGCTGAGAAACACAGGCAGTAATATGGTTTGAATTACATTTAATTTATTCATTTAAGTTTGATGTATATCTTTTTTTTTAAGATTTTATTTATTTATTTGACAGACAGAGATCACAAATAGGCAGAGAGAGAGGAAGGGAAGCAGGCTCCCTGCAGAGCAGAGAGCCCTATGTGGGGCTTGATCCCAGGACCCTGAGATCATGACCTGAGCCGAAGGCAGAGTCTTTAATCCATTGAGCCACCCAGGTGCCCCTAGAATTATACTTTAAATAGATTTCTTAGCTTATTGTATGGAGACTGGACTTAAGAAATGCAAGTCTAGGATCAGGCAGACAAGTTAAAAGAGAGGTATTGAGATCATCCAGATAAAGAAGACCTGAATTAGGAGGCTGTAGAGATGTGAAACCAAAATAGGAAGCATTTCTCTGTAAAGTTACTGATACTGGGTATTATTTTATAAATCTGCTCATTTGCTAGGTGAACAAAATTATTTCATTGTTGGTTAGATTTAAATGACTTTCATTACTAATGAAGATGAAAATTTATCACTGGATTAGCTCTTTTGTTTAACTATTGTTTAATTTTTAAAATTTAATTTTTCTATCATAAAAGGTTTTAGACCTAAAATATACAAGAAATTCAAACTACCTAGAATTAAATAGCAGCTGTAATAGGGACATTTAAACATACAAAACCAAATAGTGCCAGTTGAAATGCAAAGAAATCCTATTTTACTTTAATGTAATGCATTAATTTTGGTCTGACCTTCAGTTTTAATTTACACAAAGTTGCCTAGGAGACAGAATTTACTGACTCAACATAGACCAAAAGATTTGCATTGTAAAAAGAGTTCAAAAATTAATTCTAAGAAATGGAGAAAGTTCACTCAGTATTCAATCAGTTCCAAGGCTTAGGAAAATAATTTTTTTTGATGAAGCTAGAAGAACAATTCATTAAGCAAACTCCATTGAAGTATTTTTCTCCCTAATGTTTATTTATTGTAAAATAAACACAATAATAGTAACAAATGACTTTTGTTAAAAGAAGGTGAAATCATACACAATATTATCACCATAGCATATGTGTCATTTTAGATTTTTTTATTCTTTAGTTTTATATCTGTGTAGCTGCTGTGAGTCCGATGTCTCTATAGTGTTTGAGAATTCCCTCAAGTGAATTTCTTCTTTTAAATATCTTTACTCTAGAGAAGCAATGGGGTTTTCTATAGCAATAACTAGAAATAACTATTATTAGGATCTAATAGCTATTAGTACTATTGCAGTGCTATAGATTATACACTCTGTGACTGTTAATTCTCATCCTACAAGTTATTTTGAAATATAATGCTCCCTTTTTCTGGATTATGAGTTGACTTTATGGGTATGGTCAAAAAGATCAATGCAGAAAACCTGCTTATTTGAGCTTTCCTGGGCACATGTGTCCTTTGATTGATGGCTATATACAAATACCTTTACCTTTTTTACCCCCAGCACTGCCTCCGTTCTTAAGATTGCTTGATTAACTACAAAGTCTGAAAAATGAAACAAAACAACTTAAGGCTTATAACAAGCAATGGAGAATTTATGAAATTCTTTGAATGAAGAATTTATGAAATTTGTAATTGTATGAAATTACAAAACTTATTTAAAACTATGAGTAATTGATCAAAAGTTTTACCCGGAGACACTAGGGAAGAAAAGTAATAAAAGTCATCTAAATTTTTTAAATTAAATTAAAAAAAATTTTTTATAAAGATATAATGTATTATTAGCCTCAGGGGTACAGGTCTGTGAATCACTAGGTTTACATACTTCACAGCACTCACCATCGCACATACCCTCCCCAATGTCCATAACCCCACCACCCTCTCAAAAGACATCTAAATTTAAAAGGAAGAAATAAAATGATCTCTATCTGCAGATGAGATAATCTTACATGTAGAAAACTAAAGATTCCAAAAAAAAAACTGTTAGAACTAATTAATTCAACAAAATATCAAGATATAATATCTTGCACCCAAAAATAAGCTGCATTTCTATACATTGACAATAAATAATCTGAAAAGGAAATTATGAAAAACAATTCCACATATAATAACAACAAAAAGAATAAAATGCTTAGAAATTAACTTAACCAAGGATATGAAAGATTTGAACAATCACAACTATAAAACATTGTTAAAAAAATTAAAGAGACATAAGTGGAAACACATCCCATGTTTATGTATTGGAAGACTTATATTGTTAAGATGTCAATACCACCCAAAGAAATCTACAGATTCAATGCAATCCTTGTCAAAACCCCAGCAATGTTTTTTTTGCAGAAATAGAAAAACCAATCTCAAAATTCATATGGAATCAAGGGACTCCAAGTAGCCAAAACAATCTTGTAAAAGGAGAACAAAGGGGCACCTGGTTGGTGCAGTTGGTTAAGCATCTGACGCTTGGTATCAGCTCAGGGTTGTGAGACAAAGCCCCATGTCAGGCTTCTTCTGGCCCTCCTGCTCATACTCTCTCTCTCTCTATCTCAAATACATAAATAAATTTAAAAAAAAAAAAAGAAGAAGAAAAAAGAAAAAGGAGAATTAAGTTGGAGGAGTCTCATTTCTTGATTTCAAAACTTATTATAAAACAACAAGAATCTAAGCATTGTGGTACTGGCATGAAGACAGACATAATTATCAATGAAATAGAATAGAGAGCCCAGAAATAAAACTTCTTATATATGGTTCAGTGATTCTTGACAAGGGTGCCAAGACCATTTAATGGAAGGACAGTCTTTCCAACAAATGGTGCTAGTAAAACTGGATATCTACATGCAAAAGAATTAAGTTGGATCCTTACCTAACATCATACACAACATTTAACTTAAAATGGATCGAAGGTCTGAATGTAAAATTGAAAACTAAAAAACTCTTAGAAGAAAACATAGGGCAAAAGCTTCACAGAATTGGATTTGGCAATGATTTTTTTGGACATGTCACCAAAATCACAGGAAACAAATGAAAAAATAGACAAATTGAACTTCGTAAAATTTTTTTAAATTGTGTATCAAGAGGCAATATTAGTAGAATAAAAAGGAAACCCACAGAATTGAAGAAAATATTAAGAAATCGGTATATCTGATAAGGGATTAATATCCAGACCACATAGAGAACTCCTAGAACACAGTAATAAAAAAGCAAAGAACCCAATTAAAAAGTGAGGGAAGAATTGAATAGACATCTCTCCAAGGAAGATTACAAATGGACAATAAGCACATGAAAAGATGCTCAACATCTCCAATCATTAGGGAAATCAAAACTACAATGAGACTTCTTCTCAAATCCACTATGATGGCTATTAAGATTTGAAGAAACTGGGTGGTGCCTGGTTGGCTCAGTTGGTTAAGTGTCTGGCTCTTAATCTCAGCTCAGTTCTTGGTCTCAGAGTTGTGAGTTCAATCCTTGCGTTAGACTCCACACTGGGCATGGAGCCTACTTTAAACAAAGAAAAAGATTTGAAGAAATTGGAACCCTGGTACATTATTAGTAGATGTGCAACATGGGACAACTGCTGTGGAAAGAATATGATGGTCCTCAAAGAGTTAACAATAGAATTACTATATGATCTAGCAATTTTACCTCTAGGAATATACCCAAAAGAATTGGAAGCAGAATCTTGAAGAGGTAGTTGTATTCCCATGTTCACAGCAACATAATTGACAGTAGCTACAATATGGAAGCAACCCACATGTCCATCAACTGATGAAGGGATAAACAAAATGTCATAAACTATACAATTAAATACTATTCAACCTTAAAAAGGAAGGAAATTCTGACACATGCTACAACATGGGTTAACCTTGAGGACATTAAGCTAAATAAAATAAGCCAGTCACAAAAAGACAGTAATATTTGGTTTTACTTACATGACATACTTAGAGTAGCCAAAACCATAGAGATAGAAAGTAAAATGGTGATTTCCAGGAGCTAATGTAAAGAGCAATGGAGATTTATTTTTCAACGGGTATAAAATTTTATTGACAAGATGAAAAGAGTTCTAGAGATAGTGGTGATGGTTGTGCAACATTATAAATGTAATGTACCCAATAACACTGAACTGTACACTTAAAATTGATTAATACAGTACATTTTATGTCATATGTATTTTACCAAATAAAAACAAATTGAAAAAAGTTTGAGTAATGATTATCCCTAAATTTTCTCCATCTCTTTTCATTTATGTCCATCCTTTACAGTTTTCAGTACCATGCTTTGCCTAATATACTGGGTATGACCTGAAGAACCTTGTAGGTGTGTTCTTTGTCCCCCATTTGTCCTCCATTTGTCTCATGGAGGGAAAGAATAAAGAACATCCAACCTTATTTGCAAAATTAAGTTCTGGCAGCTTAAAATGGATTCTGGTTTCCACTACTGCAAGAACCAGCAAAATTCCTGGTTCCTTATAGATATTGAGGGATACCCAAATATGCCACCATAAAATATACCTCTTTGGCATATGGATTATTTTGAAGTAGAGGACATTGAAAACTAGCAGATGCAGAAAAAGCCCTAAAAATAGGACACACGTTTTCTTATTTTAAAGGAAATTACATTTATAAAGGAAATTTTCTTTTTTTGTTTTCTTTTTAAGTTTTTATTTATTTATTTGACAGAGAGAGAGAGCACAAGCAGGGAGAGCAGCAGGCAGAGGGAGAGGGAGAAGCAGGCTCCCTGCTGAGCAAGAAGTTCTCTGGATCTCTGGGATCCAGACCTGAGCTGAAGG
The DNA here is from genome assembly GCF_030435805.1 of Mustela lutreola. Lineage (NCBI taxonomy): Eukaryota > Metazoa > Chordata > Mammalia > Carnivora > Mustelidae > Mustela > Mustela lutreola. Next base: position 109,899,560 of record NC_081290.1, read on the forward strand.
CAGACCTAAACCTGTTGAGTCCTCCAGGTGCCCCTTTATTAAGTTTTTATTTTAATTACAGTTGGCTAACATCATTGTTATATAAAGGAAATTTTCACTTCTGGAGATGTCCTCAAGTCTCTCCTACCACTTAGAGGAGGACCCTTAACAACTGATCAAACCAGAAGGCACTAACTTAAATCTGCGTAACAAATCTCACCAAACAATCCCTGTTTACCATACTTTTCTTAGTCAATTCCACATAATTTGCCTATTTTCCCTTACCTACAACATCCTCTTTTTCTTTCTGTGCACCAACCATGGTTGGGTCTCTTTTCAATCTGGGTTGAATTCATGCTGGCCCTGTACCTGTGTCACTTTATTTTTTTCTCTTTGATAAAGCTTAAGGCTAAAAATACCTTAAGTTGAATGTGGAACCAAACATTCCTGTCTGTTTTCTTTGGTTGGCCTGAGAAATACCCACTAGCCAGGGATGTATATGTAAGTTTATCTTTTAGGTAGAGATTAACTATTTAATGATTATTCTAAACTAGTGGACCTTTTCTTATAAATGGCCATATAGCTATAATAGCAGCATGTTCTAACATTTGTTAATTTTCATTTTTGGTCTGAAAGGTACCTGAAATTCTTAGCTCAACTGTCTTTCAGAGGCAGATAATACTTTAAGGAGTCTCTGCCCGTTGCCTTTTTGACTTAATCGTATCCAATGGAAAGTCAAAAGTCTTTTATTAGGTGACAATTGATTCAGGTATGTATCACCAACGGGTACTAAAACTATCCCATTGATAAAGAATTGAGTATCTAGATGGTCTCAAAGTATCTAATCACAATTACTAATTAATTACAAAAGGAAAACTAATGATTTTATAATGGAAAAACTTGTCAAACATCACCTTAAGTGAGCAATCAAAGTTAACATCACCAATAGTGGGAAAAGTCAACACCATATGCTTTGTGATGTGAAATAATGATAAAAACACAATTTCACATTTATAGTATTCCAGTAAAAAATGCATACCCTAAATATAATCATCAGATGAATCTAAAGTGGGGACATATAACTGGCCTGCACTCTTCAAAAATACCAATATCACAAAGACTAATGAATCATTTTAGACTAATGGAGATAAAAGGGACACAAACACTAAATGTAAAGTGTGACCCACACTGGATCCTGTTCCAGATTTTTGTGTGGTTTTTTATTTATTTATTTATTTTTTGCAGTAAATGAAATAAGAACAACTGGCAAAATTTAAATTTAAATAATACTGTTTAATGTTAAGTTTCCCGATTTAAAAAAAAAAAAATTTATTTATTTATTTATTTGAGAGAGAGACCGAGAGAGAGAGAGAGAGCATGGAGGGGTGGGCAGAGGAAGAAGGAGAGAGAAACTTAAGCAGACTCTCTGCCCTGAGCATGGAATCCAACACAGGGCTCAATCTCATGACCTTTAGATCATTACCTGAACCAAAACCAAGAGTTGGACCCTTAATTGATTGCGCCACCCAATGCCCCTAAGTTTCCTGATTTTGGTCATTTTATTGTGGTTATGTGATCAAATTACCTTGTTAGGAAATAAACGGAAGCATTTAAGTGTAAAAGGACATAATGTCTACAACTTTTTCCCAATAGTTCAGAAAAATTGTAATATATATATTCTTTTGAAGACTATTTGGTTTCTTTTGCAACTATCCAACTCTGCTGTTTTAGCTGGAAAGCATTCATCAATAATATGAATATGAATGAGTGTGACTGTTAAAATAAAATTTTACTTAAAAAAACAGGCGGTGGACTGAGTATGGCTTGTGGGCTGTAGTTCATCTATCTCTGCACTAGACTGGCATGTCCTTGACATTAAGGATGGTGTGTTCTTATGTCTCTGCTTCTCTAGTGCCCAAAACAAGACTTACCATTCAGGAGGTCCTCAACAAATATTTGACTTGTAAATGAAGATTGTCCTGTCCTACCTTTGTGCTGGGTCTTTGGTTTCACAGGTCATATAACTTTGACCTAATCATTTGCTACTTCTTTCCATAGCCACAAGATCTCAACTTTAACAGTAATGACACGAGCTGTGCCTACTTTGTAAGTCTGCTGTGGAAATCAGAAGTAAGAGCTTTTTTTTGCTGTTGTTTTTTAAAGTAATCTTTACATTCAACGTGGGACTCCAGCTCACGAGCCTGAGATCAAGAGTTGCATGCTCTACCCACTGAGCCAACCAGGTAACCCCAGAAGGAAGAGCTTTGATACTATTTCATATGAAGGCCAAGTTGACAAAAATTCCCATGGAGGTCATGGGAAAGAGTATATTTATTTTACCTATTTCCTGGTAAACCTGTTAGAGTTTAATTATAATCCTGTTCCAGAGCAAGTGATGTTGAGAGGTTTTTTGTTTGTTTTAATTACAATCTTACTCTGAGTCTCTGACAGAAAGAACTTGGTAACTTGGTTGAGAAAACAAAACACTCAGAAATGAAAAAATTATGGGACAGAAGCAAATCTTCCATATACCTGACAACATTTATTTCATTCCTCCCTGCCTCAATGCTCAGATGTCATTGATCAATTAGACGTAATCTCCTTTTCCTCTTAATTCCCATGATACTCCATCAACAGGCTGGATTATAATTATTGTGCACATATTTCCTCTATTGGTTTTCCCACAAGGGATAGCCCTGCCAGCAGGATAAACATATTCATCCCTGTATTCGGGTGACTTTGCCTGGGTGATTCCATTTTTCTTTTACTTCCATACCCTTTCAATACTTCCTTCCCTTTTTTATGGATATATTCTTTCATTTGCCATGCTAATATACTCAATAAGATACATCTTGTAAACTTGACAAGAGTTCTGTCTTACGGGTGACTTTGCCTATAAATGAATTGTATGTAAGTACATAGTTTCATTCTTTGAGGACCATCATATTTACCCAATATCCATATTCTTTAGAGACCACCCCCAGTGGCACTTTGTACTGACATTTGCAGAAAGTAAATTAATGTTTTACTTATACCTGCATTGAGGTTGGCATCATGTTCTGGACATCAATATTCTGATTGTGTAAGATGGTGTTTAGGAAATCTCTTGAGCATTGTTCCTCCTTGAAATTATTTCACTTGAGTTTAGGTACCCTGCTGTTGTATTATGCATTTGCATATTTCCATTGTGATAAACATCTGCATTCATCCTTATTTCCTTCCTTCCTGTTTCAGGAGATGAAGTGTCCCCCCCATTGCTCAGCTCACAGCAATCTGGCTTCTGCTTATCCTCTACCTTCTTCACTCCATGACTGAGATTATCTTTACTGATATAAATAATGCATTAAAAATGCCAAATTCAGTGGATCCACTTCAGTCTTTATCTTACTGAATCTCTCTTACTTGTGATTGTTGGACAAACAGTTCTCAAAACTTTATCCTCTATGTTCTTGGCTTTCCTGACATTATTCTGATTTTAATCACGCATGTCTAACCAATTTTTTTCTTTTTCCTTCACAGGATCCTCTTTGCCTACAGATCTTTACTCTTGGTTGTTTCTGAGGGTTCTTCTATCTTCAGGCATTGTTTATCTCTTTTTGTCTTCTTATGTTGGGTGGCCATTAACAAGGTTTTAATTCTCTCTCATATGCTGACTTTCAAATCTCTGTGTCAATCCTGATCTTTCCTTTCATACTTACATAACTAACTAGTTAAAAATTCCCGAGTATTGACAATGTTTTGGGATTTCACAACATGATAATAAAGCATCACTTTTGTTGACCAAACTTTAAGTTACTCAACAATATGTATAGATATTAGGTATAAATTTTTCATGTCATTACAGAAATGTCTTCCATATAATCTTCTTTTGGATGTTTTCTAGTTCATTAGATAGATGGATTAAAAAGTGGAGAAAGTTAAACACTTTATTAAATTTTTGAGAAATTAAATAAGTACACAACTACAGTTGGATATATGTTATCTTAAGTTTCTCATTTCAAATTTCAGGTTTGTTTTACCTAACACTGGGTCTCTAAAGTAAATGTACTAGTTTTATATTAATAGGTCGATCACAATATTTTGTCCGTAACAGATACCCTCCCTCAAAGTGGCTTCAACAACAAAGAAATAATCTCACATATCAGTTATTCTAGAGGTGGAGTGGGTTCCAAGTTTAGTCTCTTCAGTCACTTGAGGACTTAGGTTTACTCCACTTTCTAATATGCTTATGTCCTACACATTATTACCAAGTAAATTTATCCTGTGACAGTAAGGGTGATTTAGCTTTAGGAATTTCAACAAAATATTTCTATACATCCACAAGTTAGTTCCAACTGCTAGGTCCAGACACACTAACATTTGAAAAAAGAAGAGACCATTATTTTGTCCTATGGCTCTTTCATAGAAATACAACTTCCTCAGAATCACTAGCAGACACTGGATTTTTTTCTATTGCTGTCATTACAAATTACCACAAACTTAGTAGCCTATAGCGACACTCATTTATTATCTCATACTTCTGTAGGACAGAAGTCTGGGTAGACTCTATTGGGCTCTCTGTTTAGAACCTCACAAGGCTAATGTCCAGTTGTAGGCTGGGCTGGGCTTCTTTCTGGAGGATTTGAGGAAAAAATTCACTTTCAGGTTCATTCAAATTTTTCACAAGATTGAGTTCCCTGTGGTTAGAAGACGGAGGTCCTCATTTCCTTGCTAGCTATTAGCGAGGGGTTGATCTGAGCAATTTGGGGCTGTCTGCATTTCTCACAACTGGTTCCCTTCAACCCTTCTTGTACTTGGAATCTCTCTTCCTTCTGCTTTTTAGGGCTTGTATGATTAGATTTTAGGCTTACCCGGAATAATTTCCTTATCTTGAGACAACTGTGCCAAATAATAGGACATAAACACGAGAGTGATATCTCTCTTTATTCACAGACTTCAGGGATTAGGGTAAGGCATCTTTAAGAGCAAATTTTCCAATTATGCCAATAGTAGCCACAGTTAGGTCACATACCCTTTTCTGAACTAATCATTGCCAAGGGGAATGAATTACCATGATTTGCTCAGATTATTTTCTGGGGTGGAATGGATATGTTGGGGAAAAAACCACAAAGTTCTCCACTAAGTGCTCATATTATAATGCTTCTCTTGAGAAGTGACAAATGGGCTCATATATTCTCTCTACAATGTACATATTTTTCTTACAAAAAATAATATATCCTGTTAGTACTCTATTTTCCTCCTTATTTATCATAATGCATAGTACACATTGGTTAAGATATCAGTTATACATTATTTTAGGGGAGGAGAAAAAAGTTTTTGAAGCGAAGCCTAGCATTTAGGAAAAAAAGAACAAAGTCTGTCTTTCCTAGTCTATCATGGTATTTTAAAAAAAGATAGCTTATTAACCTGTTGGGTTGATGGATGGCAACAATGTTATGGGTACAGATTTGGAATTTCTTTCATGTCTTTATGTAAAGCATGTAGTAGAATTTGGCAGATATGGTGCTGGTATTTGTTCAGCTGTTATAGGTGAGTAAACATTGATGTCTGGGAAAAACTTTCTGTAAGAAATCACTGTCCACTTAGCATTACTGTTGATGAACTATTTATGGAATCATTAACTTTCAAGGATCTCCAGTATTGCTTCGAGAGCTCCTCTCTAATAATTATCTAACTTCTTGTTTTCTCCCTCCCTCAGTCTATGCACCACACTGCTCTGCCTAGTTTGTTGAAATGTAAGGGCGATCTGGCTGTATTTACTCTGTTAATGCTTACTGTAGCCTAGGAAAATCTAGCTAACAATGTAGACGTCATTTTCCTTACCTCCCTTTTCATACATGTTCCTCCACAGCAAAGGCTGTTTCCTTTGCCCATGATGATGACTTTCCTCCAAAGAGGAAACCTTCTCGTTATGCAAGAGTAAGTAGAGACATTTCCCTATTAGAGTCCCTTTCATGAGGATTTACCACAGTTGATTGTACCATCCGGCAGAGGTATTCACTATGTAATTAGGGAAGATTTCTCAAGAGCTCGAACCAGGGTCGGGAGATAGTCTAGGTGAGGGATACGTTCTGCTTATTTGACTGATATGTGTCTTGCATGTCAAGATATAGCTCAAGAGGGAGCCTGGGTGGCTCAGTGGGTTAAGCCGCTGCCTTCGGCTCAGGTCATGATCTCAGGGTCCTGGGATCGAGTCCTGCATCGGGCTCTCTGCTCAGCAGGGAGCCTGCTGCCTTCTCTCTCTCTCTGCCTGCCTCTCTGCCTACTTGTGAGCTCTCTCTGTCAAATAAATAATAAATAAAATCTTAAAAAAAAAAAGATATAGCTCAAGAACTGATAAACTTTGTCAAATATAAATAATTTCAGGAAATGAAGTGGTAGTGAAAACATAGTTAGACCTGGGACTTTTGCTGTAAATATGGTACTTTTAGCCAACAAAAGGTCAATTGCCTGCTAAATTAGGTAGGCCTTAGACATTTTCTACTGTTTCTGGTTGAATTTGTTCATTTTTAAGTATGAGGAAACAAGGGTCTTAACTGGATATAATTAGCTTAAGGCAAGCAGTGAAGTAAGAAAAATTCACTAACACCTGACTTAAAGTATTCAATGTCAGTGGAATCATTAGTCCACTTTATTATAGTGTTTTATTATATACTAGTATAAAAATGTACATTTGGTAGACGTCAATATTTAACATCCATAGATTTTTGATGTATTTCACTATAGAGAGATGACTATTTTCTCTGGGTTTCTTAAATTAATTATCCAATGCAGGAATTCTGGCTATTGTGTTCACGAATAAGGCCATAAACATGGTATATTGGAAACATTATATTGTCAGAAACTTTTTATTGATATATAGGTTTTCTGTTAAATTATTTAGATGTAACTATTTATAAAGCTGAATTATTTTTATTTGTGAATTAAGGAGAGGATGAATGACTATTAGCATAAATTGGTGAAATTGTGCCATCTAGTGCCTTTATTGAAAAAACTTTTCCAGGATTTTAAATATAGACCGATTCTGGAAACTGAATCTTAAATATACTAATTAAAAATGAGTCTAGAAATCTATTTTTCCAACCCCTAAATACTAGTGATAAAAATATGAGTACAAAAATGAAAATAAATTTAGGACACTTGTTACTGGGAGAGTGTATTCCAGGCACAGGAAAGAATTCTAGTGAATCCCTAGGAACTGGCGTGGTCATTCCAAGTATTTCCTCAGATTTGTTTACTGCACCTAGTATAACATTCTCTGTGGAGTGTGTGTATTAGTGGAGAGTAGGACTAAGAAGAGACAGTACAAAGAAGGAGATTCTTAGTTGGTGGTGGTGAAAGGGACAATCTTAAAGATTGAGGCTGAAAGATTCTTCTCCCTGTCTGATATATTGCCACCTCAGGCCCTATCCTGAGAGCTGGGGGAAGACAGAGTTGTGTGATGGCACGTGTTTTAATGAAAGGGGAAAAGAGTTGTCATTACAATAAATGGGGAGAGATGAGGGAGAAGGTACAAAGAAGGAAAGATTTCATTTTCGTGTGTAGCTGAAATTAATTGACAGAAGCCTTTGGAGGAGTCATGTTTATCTGGGTTTGCGTTTGTGTGAGTTTGGAATTACCTGACGACTTTTAGAGAATTTTCACATGCTAAATAAAGGTAGGGGTAGAAGCAATGAAAGGTAAATTCAGGAACCTTATAAAATAGCTGTATAGAAACATAAAATAGCTGTATAGAAACATAATGACATAATGAATATCAATTTCTTTCAATCACAAGTATGTTAGGAAAAATTTCTTGAACTACCCACCTGTATGTCTCCCATATATGGGAGATATGCAGATTGCTTGTGTTAGTTATTTTGCCTATTTAGTTAGGCTAAAGAGTTCTTTTATCTAGTAACCTTCATGTAACTACTGATCATGCACCATCTTGTGACTTCTATTATTTTCTTGACATTTTTTGTATCTTGAATTGCCACTTTATTAATGTTTTTAGGACTTGCATCAACAGCTGTATCCATATCTACAAAAATGTGTTGCATACCTCTCAATATCTTATTCATAATAGAGGATTAATAAATACTTGCCTTATTTGCTGGGCGTGAGTAGAATTTTCCTTCACCCAGGTAAAGACATGTTGTCAACAAATCCTTTATATTACAACCATGAGAAGAAAGAATATTTCACCAAACACATTTGAGATTTCATAAGCACTCATTTAAGATCATTACCTTACTTTTTATATTTTGTTGTGGTGGAAAAAAAACCCATAAAATTTACCATCCTAACCATTTTTTAAGTGTATAGCCCAGTAGTGTTATGTATATTCATATTGTTGTGCAAAGGATCTCCAAAATCTTTTCATGTTTGAAAACAGATCTCCATATCCATAAACAACTCTTCATCTCCTCCTCCACCAGCCCCTGGCAGCCACCACTCTTCTTCCTGTTTCTATAAATTTGACTACTTCAGATACCTCACAAAAATGGCATCATGTAGTGTTTGTCTTTTTGTGACTGGCTTATTTCATGCAGCATAATGTCCTCCAGGATCATCCATGCTATAGCATGTGGCAGGACTTCCTTCCTTTTTAAGGCTGAGTAATATTCAGCCTTAAAAGGTAATTATTTTTGAAGTACTGAGATTTTAATGAGATTTACTTAATGAATGAGAACTACAAATCATTTTAACATGGTCTGTCTATATAATAGAAGAATATAGCTATATATATTTAGTAAAACACTGTACAGTGCTAAGATAGAATTCTAACAATGGAGAATCTTCTAAAACTATAATATGCTCCTTTGGGACCATTATGCAAGACAGCAGGTTTTTAAAAATGCCATGTAAACATATTCATTTTTTTATATTTTATTTATTTATCAGAGAGAGACAACAGCATCTGCCTTGATCTCAAACCCACTTTTCAGAGTATCAGAAGAATGAATAGTTGCCACTGCTTTCTGGCAGGTGATTTATTATGCAGATTGATTTTGGTTAAAGTTAGTAAGAGAAACATGTTATCTGTCCATTCCTGAGAAACTCCTCAGTGTGAAAACTTCATTTGACCCATTTTTACATAACTTATTTTCCTTCATGACTCTACATTTTTGCTGTACAACCTCTCCAACTGCCTCTCCACATCTTCCATGATGGACCTCCCTAAACCACATATGGCTCTGCATCCAATCATTGTTTACCTCATTTGGCATTGGATTTTTCTCATCATTGTCATTTGAATCAGGTGGGATGGTACATATTTCCCAAAGGACCCCAAACGATGTATGCAGGTGTGCTGCAACCTTTATTGCAAACACTTCCTGATTTACCTCTCACCATGCTCTTGCTTTACTTCACTCGTGGCATTAAAGCACAAACATTTCACAGCTCTGCCTGTTTTCTTTTCCTGTTTTGTCTCTTTCAACCAAAGTTTCACACATTAAATTTTATTAAATAATCCTGAAGCATTTCCCTCATTTTGTAAACAATGAATAAATGTGATATTTATCTATTCCTTCCTCACTCTTCTCCTTCACCCACATTTTCTCCCCATTTTTTAGGAACTTCTCTTTGATTTCATCAAATGCCTTTCCTGCGTCTATTGATATGAACATATATTAATTTTGCCGATAATTTGTTAATGTGAAGAATTATGTTTCTGAAGTTCAATCATTCATGCAATCATAGATTTTACCTATTTGGTCTTATTATCTTTTAAAAACATTGCTAGATTCTATTTGCTATCATTTCTTTAAAATTTTTGCATATATATTTATTATAGAGATTAACTGTTTGGTGGAATTTGGTAGAATCTTGGAGCATCTTTTGGTATTAAAATTATACTAGTTTCATGAATGAAAATGAGATTTTAGCTTTATAATATGGAGTATGTGAAATAATATTGGAATTATCTTTTTTTTAAGGTTAAATAAGACTTAGCTATGATTTTTACCTGGTTTTCATGCTTTTTTCTTTAAGGATTTATTTTTTTAAGAGAAAGAAAGAGCATATGCTCACATGCATGAGTGGGGGGAGGGGCAGAGGGAGACGGAAAGGAAAGAGAGAATTTCAAACTGACTCTCCGGTGACCAAGGTGCTCTATGTGAGGTTGGATCCTACAACCATGGATCATGACCTGAGCTAAAATCAAGAGTAGAGCGCTCAACTGACTGAGCCACCCAGGCATTCCTTATGCCTGATTTTAAATAAACTTTTTATTTTTGAACAGTTTTAGATGTCCAGAGAAGATGTGAAGTACAGAGATACTCTCTTTATAACCCACACCCAATGTCCTTTATTGACATCTTTCATTTTCGTGATTTATTTGCTATAATAACGAGCCAATATTGATATATTGATATGTACCAATCCATACTTTATTTGGATTTCCTTAATTTTTACCTAGTATCCTTTATCTATTCCAGAATCTCATTTAGAAAACTACATTGCACTTAGTTGTTTTGTCTTCTTAGGCTCTTTTTGGCTATGACAGTTTCTCAGACTTCCCTTGTTTTTGATGACAATGACAGTTTTGAGGAGTACTGGTTAGGTATTTTGAGGAATTTCCCTCAATTGGCATTTGTCTGTTTTCCTCATAATTAGACTGTGGTTATGAGTCTCAGGGGAAGATCATAAGGGTACAGTGCTATTTTCATCACATCAAAGTTACATACTGTCAACACAACTTATGAGTGTTGATGTTAATTTTGATCACTTGGCTGTAGTAGCATTTGCTGGGTTTTTCCACAATAGTTGTTCTTTTTTTGTTTGTTTCAAGACTTTCCTTATTTCTTTTTTTCTTCATTTTTCTTTGAGAGAAGTTGGTGTGTTAACTTCAACATTTGAAGAATATTTCTTCTCCTTTAGGGAGGGAGTATGTACATAAAATACTTGGTATTTCATGATAACTTTGTATTTCAAAATTTATTAAGGTTCCTTTGCGGTCTAACAGAAGATTTTGTGTATCAAGTCCAATTTTATTTTTCACAACTTATTTTTCATCTATCCAATTCTGAAAGAGGTGCATTGATATGTCCACTACTACTGTATTTTGATCAAGTTCTCTTTGCATTTCTAAGAGCTTCTGCTTTATGTAACAGCTGTAATATTTGATGCATATGGTTTTGCTACTGTTGTATCATCTTCATAAACTTGTTTTTCCCCCAGTTTTATTGAGATGCAATTGACATGCAGCACTGTATGTTTCAAGTGTACAGTATACATAAACTTGGTTTTTATCAGTAGCTTGTATCTCTCTTAGTCTAGTTTGGTACTTTTAACCTTAAATCTCCCATAGTTGGTTATCTCATCTTAATTTGGTCTGAATTTCCTTGGTATCATTTTCCCATTCCTTTATTGTCAATGTATTTTAGTGATTCTTATAGATAGTAGTTTCTATCTGAGATTTTTAAAATTAATCTGATTATCTCTATCTTTAGTGGGAGAATTTAATGTTTTACACTTAGTGCAATGACTCATATGCTTGATTTTCTTTCATTTAATTTTTATTATTTATGTTACTTTTTATGCATTTATACTGGCTTGATATAGTGATTACTCATTCCACTTTTTTTTTAATGTGGATACTCTATTACAAGATTTTCATTCTATTATTGGTTACCTCTCCTTTCCTGTGCTCCAAGTCAGACATATTTCCTCACTATTACTTGAAAATAAGATAGTCTTTTTTTTTTTTTTTTTTACTAAAACATTCTGTTTTTCTCTTGGTCACTCTCCACGGTAAGATGAAGCCTCTAGAATATTTTCATTTTCCTTATTCTTTTCTTCTCTTTCTCATCAGCCATGATTTCCACAACACTTTGTGTTACCTCTTCCTCTAGATCTCCCAGTTCCTAGTTTTTTCTATATAATTTGTCAGACTGCAAATTAGTTTTTCATCAGCCATGTCATCTTAGTTTCTAGAGTACTTACTTAGAACATATATAAACAGTTATATTTGGTCAGTTATTGTGTGTTAATATTTAAATATAATATGATATATTTACAGAAAGTTTATTGACCAACACTATTTCCTCTCTTCTTTATTGTGTAAGACAACACATTACCTTGAGGTTTTTCATATATTTTTATATAGATAACTTCTTTTTTGGTTAGTGCCAAACCATGAGTCTCTTCATTTGCTATATATGAATAATAAACAGTACTTTCTAAATTCTCACATATCCACACGTCTTACTTATGTGCTGACACAAGCATAAAATCATTATTGGGCATAGACTCCTTTGGTTTCCATCCACTTTTTTTCCCTTAGTCTGTGTATGTTTTCCTTTGTCTATGATGTTGCAGTGTTGAAAATGAGAATTCTAATTTCATTCTGATCCTTTCCCTTTATAAGCAACTTATTCTGTCTCTTCCATAAGAATTTTTCGGCTATGTCCAGATATATGCCATTTCTCATTAATAGCAACTCAGTCTTCGTCCTTTTAATCCGAAGACTCAGGTCTTATTCTGAGGATTATTTTTCCTTTCTTTCTTAACTTCCTCCAATGCCCCAATTGTCTTTTCTGTTTTTGGAATGTCTATTATTAAAAAAAGAAAGAATTATTATTATTTTTATTATTTGTATATTCATTCTTCTGGATCTATCTGTAGGTCTCTTATCTGTTCCTGTACATTCCTGTGTTTTTATGTTTTTTTGTTCTCTGTTTTGACATATTTCTTCCATTTGGTCTCAAGCTCATTTGGGTTGCAACAATTACTAGCCTTTCTTTCAATTAATCTATGCAATTGTTCAGCTGGGAAGTCATATGTTTAGCTTCAGAATCTCTTTCCTGTGCTATAGTTAACCATCTCAAGTGCTCTTATTTTACTAGCTGTCATCTGTCTCTGCTAGCACCTACAGAAAGTGGTCTGAATTCTATTTATTTTGAAAGACCTTCCTCTCACCAAACATCATCTTAGATGATTACCTAGATGTATTAAATCTATTTTATAGGTATATTATATCTTTATTTGTTAGCTTACTGGGGTCAGGTGGCACCCCACTGGTGCCTTCAATGATAGAAATCTTGGAAGTCATGGAAGATGATGACTATCTCATGTGGGAGGAAGCCCTCATCCTATTTTCCCTACTGGAACATTCATAGAACCCAAGCCTTTACCTGTACCTGGCTACACAGAGACCTCAGAAAGGGTTTACTTAGGAGAGTAAGATATATTAAAGTTGGTAGTTGAGGGGAAAGAGGTCACCTTTAAGTTCCTATAGTCCTAGATTCCCTGTGTAAGACACATTCTTTCAATTAACTCCTTAAAAACCACTTATTTCACTGAAATTTCTGGAAATTCAAAATAATTTAATAAACATTTATTGAGCATCTTTTTACATATGTAAGAATCATAATGAGAGTACAGTGGGGGTAAAAGGATATCTTCAGCTGATTATCCATTTTATTTCTCATATCCCTTTTTAAAAAAAGATTTATTTTTTTTAAGAGTGTTTTTAGTTTTACAACAAATCTGCAATGAAGGTATAGAGATTTTCCATATGCCCCCTTCCCCCATACATGCATAGCCTCTCCAATTATTAACATCACTCACCAGAATATTACTTTTTTTTTTTTAACTGAGGATGAATCTATATCGACACATTATAATTGCCCAAAGTCCATAGTTTACATTAGGGTTCATTCTTGGTGTTGCATGTACTATGTATTTGGACAAAGGTAAAATGAAATACAGCTATCATTATAATATTATACAGAGTATATTTATTGTGCTAAAAATCCTGTGCTCCATCTGTTCATCTCTTCTTCCTACTCCGCAACTGGTAGTAGCTGATCTTTTGTCTCCATAGTTTGCCTTTTCCAGAATCATACAGTATGTGGCCTTTTTAAGAATGGCCATTCAGAATGGCCATATGCATTTAGGTTTCTTTTATGTTTCTCATGGCTTGATAGCTCATGTCTTTTTAGTGCTGGATAACATTCCAACATGCCTGCATGTACTGCGAAATATCCACTCACCTACTGAAAGATGTCTTGCTTGCTTCCAAGATTTGACAATTAAGAATAAAGCTACTATAGGGTCTCTACCCAGAGACCCTCCACCTGCTCTGTTGCACCACCCATGGTGCTACGTCGGAGAGCCATGGCCTCTTTTCATTTGGTCCTCATCCAACTTCAGGTTTCTTTCATCAAATCAGATAACCTCACTCAAGCCTGTGGCCTTGTCTGGGAGGCAGCAAGAGGAGGAGCCAAAATAGTTGCTCTTCCAGAGTGCTTTAATTCTTAAATTTGGTATGAAATATTTTCCTGAATATGCAGAGAGAATACCTGGTGAATCCACACAGAAGCTTTCTGAAGTAGCAAAGGAGTGCAGCATATAGCTCATTGGAGTTTCCATTCTTGAAGAGGATGCTGGGAGATTATTTAACACCTGTGCTGTGTTTAGACCTGATGGAACTTTACAGGTAGAGCACAGAAAGCTCCATCTGTTTGACATCGGTGTTTCCGGGAAAATTACATTACAAGAATCTAAAACATTGAGTCCTGGTGATAGTTTTTCCACAATTGATGCTCCTTACTGCTGAATAGGCCTGGGCATCTGCTATGACACTGCTTTGTAGAGCTTGTGCAAATCTACATAGAGGGGCTGGCAGCTGTTAGTCTATTCTGGAGCTTTTAATTTGACTTCCGGACCAGCCCACTGGGACAGAACTGAAAAAGCTGGCTGAAATATGCCAGTAAATCCCCATTTTTAGCCAGAAATGATCAGACCTGTATGCAGTGGTGGCAACAAAGCTCTAAGGTTTAGCTTCTAACATGTCATGAAACAGAATAATAACATTTCTGCAATTTAAAGAACTTCCTGTTGAATTCTTTACAGTTTTTTTTTTTTTTAAATTTTTAAAAAACACCAGCCTTTTCCCTTCCTGGGAACTCTCTATTTAGATGATGGAGCATCAGCACACCGTCTCTTTCACATCACATTAAACAGTTAAAAAGGACTTCCTGCTACCCCTTCCCCCGCCAAAAAATAAAGCTGCTGTAAAATCATTGTGTAGGATTTTATGTGGACATTAATTTTCAACTCCTTTGGGGAAATACCAAGGAGCATGATTGCTGGACTATATGGTGAGTATGTTTAATTTTGTAAGAAAACTGCCAAACTCTCTTTCAAGGGGCTGTATCATTTTGGGTTCTCTCTAGCAATGGTCCTATTACTCTACATCCTTGTCAGCATTTGGTATTGTCAGTTCCCTGGATTTTGGCCATCCTAATAGGTGTGTAGTGACATGATGGTTAATTTTATGTGCCAACTTGACAGGCCTATAGAGTGTTTAGAAAGCTGTTAAAGCATTGTTTCTGGGTTTGTCTGTGCTGTGTTTCTAGAAGACATTAGCATTTGATTCAGTAGACTGCCCTCATCAATGTGGGCAGGCATCACTCAATCCATAGGGGGAATGAATTGGATGAATGAATGGAACAAAAAGCAAAGGAAGGGTAAATTTTCTCTCTTGAACTGAGACAGCCATCTTTTCCTGCCCTTGGACATCTGAACCCCTTATTCAATGGGCCTCCAGACTCTGGGACTTACACCAATGGCCCCCAATTCTCAGGCCTCTACCCTTGGACTGGGAGTTATACCATTGACTTCCTTGGTTCTCAGGCCTTTGGACAGGTACTGAATTATATCATCAGATTTCTTGGTTCTCTAACTTGCAGACTGGAGAATTGGGACTTCTCAGCCTCCATAACTGTATGGGCCAATTCCTGCAATAATTTTCTCTCTCTCTCTTTCTCATTTTCTCTCTCTCTCTCTCTCTATATATATATATATCTCATTGGTTTTGTTTCTCTGAAGAAACCAACATAAGTAGTATCTTTTTATTTTGCATTTCCCTGATGATATATGATGTTGAACATCTTGCCATATGCTTACTAGTCACCTATAGATCTTCTTTGATGAGGTATTTAGGTCTCTTGTCCTTTTTTAAAAATTGGGTTGCTTGTTTTTTACTGTTGAGTTTTAAGAGTCTTTGCATATTTTAAGTAATAGTGCTTTATCAGATGTGTCTTTCACAAATATTTTCTCCCAGTCTGTGGCTTATCTTCTACTTCTCTTGACCCAGTATGTTTTCACTTAGACATATGATCTTATATGTCTTCATATTAATAATTGGTACTTTAGTATAGATGTGCTTACTAGTATGGATATGTTTAATGTACTCTAACAAGTGGAAAACTCTGATTCATGGTACTACATCTGAAAATCTGGCTCTTTTAATTCCCAAACTTTTCCTCTTGGTCTCCTTCTATCTGATAGAACAATACTTCTTCTTCTTCTTCTTCTTTTTTTTTTTTTTGATAACATTTTTATTTATTTACTTGACAGTGAGAGAGCAGAGGCAGGGGAAGCAGCAGAGGAAGAGAGAGAAGCAGGGAGCTAGATGTGGGGCTTGATCTCATAATGCTGGGATCATGACCTGAGCTGAAGGCAGATACTTAACTGAGACACCCAGGTGACCCTCAGAACAATACTTCAAAAAAATTTTTTTTTAATTATTTATTTTTGTCGGAGAGAAAGAGAGAGAGAGAGAAAGTGCACAAACAGGAGGAGTGGCAGGCAGAGGGAGAAGCAGGCTCTTTGAGCAAGAAGACCAATGCGGGACTTGATCCTAAAGCCCTGGGATCAAGAGCTGAGCAGATGGCAGACACTTAACTGCTGAGCTATTCAGAAAAATACTTTTTTTTTTTTTAAAAGATTTTATTTATATACTTGAGAGAGAGACAGTGAGAGAGAGCATGAACGAGGAGAAGGTCAGAGAGAGAAGCAGACTCCCCATGGAGCTGGGAGTCCGATGTGGGACTCGATCCCGGGACTCCAGGATCATGACCTGAGCCGAAGGCAGTCGTCCAACCAACTGAGCCACCCAGGCGTCCCAGAAAAATACTTTTTTTTTTTTTTTTTTAAGATTTTATCCATTTATTCGACAGAGATCACAAGTAGGCAGAGAGAGAGGAAGGGAAGTAGGCCCCAAGCTGAGCAGAGAGCCCATGTGGGGCTCGATCCCAGGACCCTGAGATCATGACCCGAGCTGAAGGCAGCAGCCCAACCCACTGAGCCACCCAGGCGCCCTGAAAAATACTTTTTAAAAAGACTTTATTTTTTAAGTAAGGCTGGGTAAGGCTCGAACCCACAACCATGAGATCAAGAGTTGTATGCTCCACTCTCCACTGACAGCCAGCCAGGCACCACAGAACAATACTTCTTAAAAAAACAACAAAAAGAGGAGCCTGGGTGGCTCAGTGGGTTAAAGCCTCTGCCTTCAGCTCAGGTCATGACCCCAGGGTCATGGGATCGAGCCCCGCATCAGTCTCTCTGCTCCGCAGGGAGCCTGCTTCCTCCTCTCTCTCTCTCTGCTTGCCTCTCTGTCTACTTGTGATCTCTGTCTGTCAAATAAATAAATAAAATATTAAAAAAATAAAAGTATTAACTTAAAAAAAAGCAACAAAAACTATCAGCAAATGTGGATGTCTGTGACCACATTTAGGAAATAAATAATTAATATAAGCATGGTTCATTTTTTTTTCCTCAAGAAGAAGCCAGTACTCCTGTGTTGTTTTAGAACATTTACAAATTTTGGTTTGCTCATTAAATTTAAAGTACTAACCTGGTATCAAAAGTAATATTACTTTGTTGGTGTTTCATTTTATATTTTACTATCTTTTAAAAAATATTCAACAAACATTAAAAATGTACTCTTTAAAATGTGCTATCTAAATGCTGTAATTAGGGGCTCCTGGGTGGCTCAGTGGGTTAAAGCCTCTGCCTTTGGCTCAGGTCACCATCCCAGGATCCTGGGATCGAGCCCCGCATCGGGTTCTCTGAGTGGCGAGGAGCCTGCTTCCTCCTCTCTCTCTGCCTGCCTCTCTGCCTACTTCTGATCTCTCTCTCTAAAAAAAAAAAAAAAAAAAAAAAAAAAGCTGTAATTAAAAAATGATGTTTCCTAAAGTTTAACATTCATAGATAAGACGTGAAGGAAGGGCATTTCTAGGCAGAGATAAAGTCTTGAACAAAAGTACAGAAATGAAAAGGGCAAGGTTTGTGTGAATGTTATGTAACTTATGTGAATGGGGCGTGCAGGAAGATACAGAAATGGAAAAGTGGATTGGCTTGTTTGAAACACCCAGTGCCAAACTTACACAGTAGCAATAAATTTCTGAGCATGGGAGAGATATTTTCAAAATGGCACTTAGGAAGATTAACCTAACTACAGTGTGTGGGATAACTTGTAAGAGACAAGTTACCAAAGGGATTCCAGTTGAGATGTTAGAATACACCACATCAGTAGGGTTGAGAACATCATCAAAGTGACAGCAAGAATGCAGTGAGGGGTAGATTTCAGAAAGATCACAGGCAGAAACAATGGAACTAGCAGCTGTTTAGATGTGGGAGGAAAAAAAAAGTAGTTGTCTAAGAGGTTTTAAGCCTGATGTATGGGAAGATATTGCTCTTCTGAACAGAAATAGGAGACCAGGAGTATGATGAGGCCATCAGAGAAAAAAATGAATTAAGGTTTGGGAATATTTAACTTGAAGTGAAGGTGGATCACTTAGCAGATACTTGGAAATGCCTGAATCTCAAAGGCGATACATGGTTTGACAATGAACGATTGCATATGGGGAAAGAGAGAGGATGGGAGAGAAAGAAAAATGAGAGAAAAACAAAAATTAGAGGAGACAGTAGATGCTGTTAAGGGATAGTATAATGAGAACCTGGAAATTAGAGTACCTTGGACACCAAGAGAAAGGAAGCTTTCCCAAATAGGCAATTGTGGAAAAAACTGAGGGTGTTTCTCTTTTACACAGACTCCCTGTTCCTTAATAATAGAACCTGATACCCAGAGATGGGCTATGTTTTCCAGCCTCTTTTATAGCTATACGTACCTGCTGACATAGTTTGGGCCAATGAAATGTAAGCATGTATTTTGTATGTGTTACTTCTTGGAAGTCTCTGAAAAGAAGGGGGGCTATACTTTTGTTTTCTCTTCCTGCTGCTTATAATGCCTGGAATTCTAGTAGGTAATTTTTAGACCATGAACTCAGCTTAGACTGGGAGGCATACATCAAGATGTGGAGCAGCATAATAGAGCACTGTGGTTCCCTGCCACGAAGGAGCCACCGTATCGCCCCTGAAAGACTACCTCCAGAATTTCCTTTTTAGATGAATTAACAAACATACAGCCAATCTCAAGTAAGAACTGAGGAAAAAATTACTGGGTGTGAAAGTAAAGCATAGCTGGGGACATGTCCCTTATAATGGCTATGAAAACAGGTCTAGAAGGGGGCCTGGGTGACTCAGTAAGTTAAGTGCCCAACTCTTGATATCAGCTCAGGTCTCGAGCTTAGGGTTATGAATTCAAAGCCCCACACTGAAACATACTTAAAAAAAAAAAAAAAAGAAAGAAAATAGGTCTAGAGTCAAATGAACTAGTTTGAAATGCAGCTCCATTATTCATTAACTATGTGATATTGGGTGACAAATTTAGTGGCTTTCAGCATACTAATAAAGACAGTAATAGAGCCTACTTCATGAGTTATATGAGAAAAGATTTAGATTATTGGTATAAGATGCTTCACAGTGCTAGCATATAATAGGTGTTCAATGAATGTAAGTGAAAAAAAATCAGGTGGTCACTGATAACATGGTATAATTTTAAAAACACATTTCATGAAATTTTTGTATTTCAGAATCATAATATGTCTGCAGTTTAGAGAAAGAAATTTATATTAAATAAAATACTGAACATAAAATATACTTTATGAGCTTCAAATGATTACATAAGTATTTTCACCATTTTAACTTGAATACATATCACTTTACAATGTGACTACTAATAACATTGACAAAGTATATTCTGTTGTATAATACATGCCAAGTGATGTATCACCATTATTTGATTTTTATTTAGGAAAAAAAGCAAAACAATGGAAACCAAATCATGATGGACTGAAGAAATTAGTTTTCAAAACCAATTCTGTTTTATAATATTTATAAGGTATTTAAAGCTATTGAAGGAAGAATTCCCACATCTCATGCAAGACTCCAGATATCACTGCAATCTACTTAATCCTCAGAATATTGTATGGAAAAATTGGTGACTATGGAGTTCTTCATTGCAGGAAACGTATTTGATAAAGAATCAATCTGATTTATTTATTCTAGTGGTAGCCAACATGGAGGAATGGGAAGAATCCAAATTTTGTAGTCAAATAAATCTTAGTTCAAATATGGGTTCCATTTCTTACTAATACCGTGGAAATAACTGTATAGGGTAGTTATTTATTTATTTTTTAAAAGATTTTATTTATTTATTTGACAGACAGAGATCACAAGTAGGCAGAGAGGCAGGCAGAGAGAGAGGAGGAAGCAGGCTCCCTGCTGAGCAGAGAGCCCGATGTGGGACTCAATCCCAGGACCCTGAGATCATGACCTGAGCCGAAGGCAGTGGCTTAACCCACTGAGCCACCCAGGCGCCCTGTATAGGGTAGTTAATTAGCATTAAGACTATTTTGCAGGAACTGAGAAGTGCTGAGTCAAATTCTTTATTTCGTCTTTATATGTAATTATAATTCTATGTTAATGTATTTATTTTTTTCTGCAGCACACTCATTTAAAACTATTCAGGAAATATTTACTACAATGAGAGATAATGAAAAAGATTTACTGTTCTCCTTTAAAAAGATTTTCCAATCCCAAAATATGGTGTACCATTCTTGTTACTGAATCGTAAGAAAGAAATAATAGCCGGGAAAGGTAGAACAGCTACAGTGATTAAGGAAATAGAGGAAGGATTTTCTTTAAAAACTTTTAAAAACTTCTTTTTCTTTAAAAACTTTTAAAAACTTCTTTTTCTTTAAAAACTTTTAAAGAAAGACTCTGTGTTAAGAATAGAGATTCTGAGAGACACCAAGTATTACAAAATTATAAAGAGTGTTGAAGGTGTATCTTTATTTAGATACAGAGGTGTGTTATTTATTTATTAAAAGATTTTCTTTATTCATTAAAATATTTTATTTGTTTATTTGATAGAGAGAGAGAGAGGGAACACAAGTGGGGGAGTGACAAGGGAGAAGCAGACTTCCCACTGAATGGGGAGCCCAAGGCGGGGCTCAATCTCAGGACCCCAGGATCTTGACCTGAGCAGAAGGCAGACACTTAACGACTAAGGCACCAGGAGCCCCCAGAGCTGTGTTATTTAGATAGATCTGACCACAAGACCCAGCACCATTATAGTACCATTCATCAGTTACCCTTCTATGAGGTCCTTGAGAAAAGAACATGCACAGAGGAAACAGGCAAGATAGAAAAACACTGTATTTGTACCTGGTACAAAGGTTTTAAGGTCACTAAGTCCTGTTTAGAGATCTGCAAATGAGCTAGGATAAACCGTATGAAGAACTCCTTCTGCCTAAATTAGGTTAGGCTCACTGGCCAAAAATCAGATCAGAGAAAAAGCAGATAAACCTTTCTTTATCACTTCCATTCCCAATCTCAAACCCAAATATATCCAAGGAAAGAGTAATCAAGGCCAAAACAGACTTGAACAGCCAGAAGGAGGTTGTCAGTCCACACCAGTGTTTACTACAAAGATGGCCTAGACTTCAAATTGCAGTCTGGGTTTCTATTCTTGTTTGGGTTAAGGGAAAATGAAGTCCCTAAGGAATGTCCACCAATAGAAAGCTAATTTACAGCACCACTGGCTCATCCTCCAAAGCATACAGATTTTTCTCTTTTCATCTGTATTGTAAAATGCGGTAGTAAATGGGTTCTAGATCTCAATGGGTTATCTGTGGAAGATTGGGAAAATAAGGCTTAAATAACTTTGAGGAAATTATGAGGCTTTCTGCAAGCATGCAAGGAGAAACAAGTCCACAAGAAAGAATTATGGATCAACATCTAGTTTCTTAGGAGGAAGAGGCAATTTCTAAAGTCCTGCAATATATATATTTTTATTTTATACATCTCTCTTGTCACCTCATATTACCGCTGATACACATCTCTTTCTCCATTCCTTACAGAATGGAGAATGAACTTGTCCTATTTTTGTATCACCACAGCCTAGCAGCAGTCTATAGTATATGCCTATATATCTCTGTCTCTATCTCTATGCATTTGTCAGTGTGTGTGTGTGTGTGTTTTAAGAAATTATTTGACACAGAGAGAGATCAGAAGCAGGCAGAGAGAGAGGGGAAAGCAGGCTCCCTGCCGAGCAGAGAGCCAGACGCGGGTCTCAGTCTCAGGAACCTGAGATCATGACCTGAGCGGAAGGCAGAGGCTTAACCCACTGAGCCACCCAGGTGCCCCTGCCAATTTGTTTTTTAAGTAAATGATTATTCAGCTAGATACTGAGTAGGAAAAAGAAAAAACGTATTACAGATATATCCTGTAGAAGCATACAGCTTTGTATGGAAACATCTCACTTTTATGGAACGACTGTCATAACAAATGACCCACAGAACTGGGTATCAAATCGTGTTCTGCAGAGCATTAATATAAAACTTTGTAGTAGAGGGGCACTTTGGTGGATCAGTGGGTTAAAGCCTCTGCCTTCAGCTCAGGTCATGATCCCAGGGTCCTGGGATCGAGCCCCACATCGGGCTCTCTGCTCAGTGGGAAGCCTGCTTTCTCCTCTCTCTCTGCCTGCCTCTCTGCCTACTTCTGTCAAATAAATAAATAAAAATCTTAAAAACAAAACAAAACAGAAAACTTTGTAGTAGATACAAGTTAAAGTACTGTAGCTCATTGGGGGTGAGGCATGGTCAAGAGAGTATCTATTTAAGCCTTTAAAGATAATTAGAATGTGGAAGGGCTTCTTGCTGGGGAAACAAAGCAAAGCAAAACAAAACAAAACAAAACAAAACAGGGCGCCTGGGTGGCTCAGTGGGTTAAGCTGCTGCCTTCGGCTCAGGTCATGATCTCAGGGTCCTGGGATTGATTCCAGCATCGGGCTCTCAGCAGAGAGCCTGCTTCCCTTCCTCTCTCTCTGCCTGCCTCCCTGCCTACTTATGATCTCTGTCAAATAAATAAATAAAGTCTTTGAAAAAAACAAAACAGCCAGAGGACATTTTAAGGTGGATTCTGACACAGACTCAAGACCATTGCACAAGCCAGGTTCCTTTTACCTGAGGTTAAGAGTCTCATTGGTTGGGGTGGGGGTGGGTGGACTGGGCCTTTTCAAGCCCTTGGTTAGAAACAGAGTGAGGAGACGCTGTTGCCGTTGCCTGGCATGTGACAACAAACAGAGCTTTCTGTCACCGGCCTTTGCATTGCTTCTCTTGGTGAGCTTTTCCTCTCTTTCCTCCGGTTCCCTGTTTCTTGTCACCACCACTTCCTGAGATTCTCTTCGAGGTTTGGGATTCTCTGTACGATAGAGCCAGAGGTGTTTTCCCTCTGTGGGTGCGCATGTAGGTGTAGTAGCTGGGGGGGCTGAGTTTGCGGAACCCAGGCTCTGCGGAGAGAATGGTTTTTTCTTTCAGTTTTTGCTATGTCTTTCCCGCCGCTCTAACTGGCTCCTAGCAGAAAGAGATCATGGTCAAGCGAGCTCTAACCCCTTCTAACGTATTTTCTAGAGCTCTTCCGACAAGCACAAACCTTAAAGCCGTTGGCGCCGCAAGACGACCTGGGCTCTCCTTTTGAGTACGCGGTGAGCGAAGGGCGGAGCAAGGCGGGCCGTCCGCAGCTCAGTGCGCGTGCTCCGAGAGCTTGGCGGGGGAGGAGTCCTACGCCCCCTCGCTCCTAGAGACTTCCGGGGCTGAGAGAAATGGGCGGAGGAAAGACCGGAAG
This sequence comes from Mustela lutreola, assembly GCF_030435805.1. NCBI lineage: Eukaryota > Metazoa > Chordata > Mammalia > Carnivora > Mustelidae > Mustela > Mustela lutreola. Next base: position 109,923,347 of record NC_081290.1, read on the forward strand.
TACAGAGTCCGGCGCCTACTTTTTAATCTCCTTTCCTAGCGGAGTACTTCAGTTTGCGCCTGGTGAACAGTTAGATGGTTGTGAGGGGTGTCTTATTCCCGGTCGCCCTCCCTTTTACTGTACCACGGGGTTCTAAATTGACCTAGAGAAAAATCTGACCCCAGTGAGCGGGTAGGGAGACAGCGTCTGTGGTTAGCTCGTCCATTTATTCAAGTTCTGTTCGACGCTCTTCAGACCGTCGTCAGCTTCCTTTTGCTCCTCGCCTCTAGTGGCTTTGTTTTTACCCTTTTTGCAGCGGCGGCTTCTCCCGCTCCGCCCCTCCCTCCCAGAATTATGTATGATCGAGCTCCCCGCTTGTTCACATTGGCTGAAGGTGGCAGCACTGAGGAGCATGTGGGTCCTGGATCCTACCAGGTACCTTTCCTGAAGCAGCAGGCAACAGGTAAGAGGTAGGGAAAGGCAAGCCTCCCGTGACGGACACCTCACTTTCAGCCAAGCTCGCTTCTGTGTACTTGTTAAACACAATGGTACCTTAATAAGTGTAACAAATTAAAGACCGTGTTCAGCGGTGTCAAAATAAAAAAGGCTTGAAAAGCATCACAGGATAAGTATTTTGGGTTATGGTTGGTGGTGAATACATTGTTAGGGAGGTTAATGTTTATAACAACTCAGTTGTATTAAATATAGACATAGGCTCCAAGAACCTTGATATTGATATCGATGCTGAAAAGCAGCAAAATTAAAAAATTAAAACAATGACAACTCTGCACTCCAGAGAAACCTAAATCAACCTACTACCCTAATGTCATCGGTCATGTAAACACAGTAATGGCATTTGTTTAAAAATACAGTGTAACAACAGAGGAATGCAGACTAACAATGGAAAAACTATAATTTGGATGGTAGTAAGCTTCTCACATTCTCTCTCACCTATACCCAACATTCACCCCACATACATTTCAGTAGTTTCAACTTTGCATTTTCTAGAAATTCATGCTCACTCACCTCCATGCTTTGGTAGCTGCTGATACTTTGCCCAGTATGCTGTTCTTCCTTCCTAACCTCACTGAGTCCTACTTACTCTTTTAAACTCAGGTAAAGTGAAATTGTTCTTTGACTCTACTATTTCTCAAGTCTTTCTTTGATTCCTTAATGACTCTTTCATAGGACTTTGATATTATATCTTAATTATCTGTTAACTTATCTGGCTGCCACACTAACTGTGATTCTCTTGGGGGTAATAGTCATGATCTTGTTACTCTCAGCTTTAAAATTTTTTTTTTTAAGATTTTATTTATTTATTTGACAGAGAGAGAAATCACAAGTAGACAGAGAGGCAGGCAGAGAGAGGGAGAAGCAGGTTTCCCGCTGAGCAGGGAGCCCGATGCAGGGCTCGATCGCAGGACCCCGAGACCAGGACCTGAACTAAGGCAGAAGCCTAACCCACTGAGACACGCAGGCGCCCCATCAGCTTTTAAATTTTAAAAAATAACAAACAGTAATTCTTGGAATAAAATTTAAAAAAATGTTTAATGGGCTACACATAGCAGAATTAAAAACTCACTGCATGACTTATGTGAACTCTGCTTAGAAAGCAGTAAGTGGAGTGTTGCAAGACCCTGCTTTAACTGTTTTATAGAATTTTGCCTTGCTGACTTGTGAAAGAAGCTAGGAGATTCTATGCTTAGCAAAGAAAAGCAGCTGCATCCTATGGAGCCCTATTTTAGTAATACTTAGCGACAACATGGTAATAATTAATAGAAGGTACAGGTATTATTTCTCTACTGGATAATTTAAAAGCTATTATATCTTTCCTAGGTTCATTTGTTTTACCCTTCTTTAAGATCAGTGACACACTGGTCTATGGAGAAATATACACAGTTAATTCAATTAAGGGTCAGGTAGATTTTTATAGAGAATGATGTAGGTAGAATAGATGTTAGGACTTTATATAACTTGTTACCTTGACCACAGTAGAGCAAAGGAATTTATAATCTTAGATCTTCATAAGAAAGATGCAAATACTTGTTATTTCTAACTTTTCTCCTTCCTAATTACCACTCTCATATTACTGTAGCCTTCTTGGTCAATCTTCCAGTTTATTATCTTCACATTTTCCTCAGGAAATTCTTTTCACCCCAATCTGTAAACTTCATTGCCTCAGCCTTCAGCCATTTAATCAGAGAGACTCTTTTCAACCCAGGATTTGCAGCCTAAAAAGAACACACTGAGCTGCTCCGATTTCACAAGTAGGAGAGAGACTGGATGTTCCAATTCCAGATTATTGAGAGCTATTCCTGATTTTCTCGCATTTATCTAAGAAGGAAGGATATTTTTTCTTATCAAAATATAGTCTTTTTAGTAATCTGACGTCTCCTGGCATATTATGCTAAGGAGAATTTAATTGCTTTTTGAACTTGATTTACATAATAAATGGCACCCACATCAGCTGTATATTAATTATCTATATTGGTTCTATATTAGTTATCTAAGCTGGGTAACACTAGCTCCTAAATATAGTCTTTCCCAGATTTCTTCTTTGGTGGAGGAGTGGTTAGCTTTACCTGCTATAGAGGCATGAGCTGTCCATGGTCTGCACTCATGCTCATGAGCTTATGCCACCAATAATGATTTATCTTATTAGCCAGTCAGAATTTAGGGAGACCACCTCAGGGAATGCAATCTGTCCTTAAATAAACAATATATATGTGATTGCTGTATATGTTATCGCTGAAGATGAGTATGTTTCAGAGGTCTAGTTATTGCTTTTATATGAAGAATGACCCTTTTGTTTTGAGGCTGTAGCTGTGGCTATGGAACTTGCCCTTTAATCACATGCTGCCCACCTTCTTTCTCAGAATGGACTAACTTTTATTGCTTCATGCCAGTTTGATTTATCTTCTGCTGTTGGTGCCTCAAACTCAGTACTTCCCAGACTGAACTTATTTCTTTCTTTTCAAATCTTTCTTTCTCCTGTATTCCTAATTTCTTCTTTCTGACTGACAGTTTGATTTATCATTTGTAGTTGGCACTTCACATGCCGGTATATCCATATGTCCCAAATCAAACCTTTTATCTCACACTCCACTAACCCTAAGTCCCCAGAACCATCTTCTCCTATATTTTATACCTTAATTATTGGCAGCACTGTTTGTAGTATTATTATTTGTTATTCTGGTTTTCTCATTATTAGAAGCCAGAGTTTTAGCTTATTCATTATTATACCCTCACTGCATCTCTCCACACACAATAAAGCATTCACTATTGTTAAATGAATGACTAAAGGTATAGTTTAGAATATCACCTATGAATTCTGTATTTATTGATTAGTATGCAGGGCACTATGATAGGGTGGTCAAACATCTTAATTTATATGGGAACGTGGTTTTAGCACTGAAAGTTCTATGTCCTGAGCATGCTAGAATAGTTAGCCACTCTAAATGTAAACATTATGTAGACAATTGTGAATAAAACAGACAAGTCCCTTCTTTCATGGAGCTAATCAGTATAAACACTTTGTTTTTCTTGTGGTTTTACTTGAGGTCAGTATTTCATGTACACTTTTAGCCTATTGATGAAAGATTCTATATAATTAATTTTGGAAAGCTTCACTGAAGTTTTTTTGAGTACTGGCTTCCTTGAATAGATGGGGCTATTGAGTGTTGTTTCTTTTCTATTTTTCTATGAATTTCAGTATTTTGCAATTAATTTCACACTTGTTTAGGTAGATTCAGATTCTCTGCCATGGTATTAGGACAGCTGCCTAAGAGCTAGTCTGAACTTAGTTTTCTTAGTTTTCATATTTATCTCACATTACCTCATGTTGTATGATCCTAAATTAAAAAAAAAAAACCCAAAACCCTTTACTTGAAAGATTAAACACTTATGTAGAAAATTTCATAAAAATTATAACATCAAAAGTAAATACTCAAGAAACATAACATTGCCCAATTTCTCTTTTAATTATCCTTCTTTCACTCCCCTACAGGTGAGCCCTGTTCTGATTTTTATGGCAATCGTTTTTTTGCTGGTCTTTATGAATTACTAAATCCTGTTGGTGAAATAGCCCCTTTATCATAATGCAACGTCTCTCTTATCCCTAGTATTCACTGTTCTAAAATCTGCTATGTCTGATTTTAATATAGTCACTCCAGCTTCCTTTGATTCATGGATGCATGGTGAATCTTTTCCATCCTTTTATTTTTAACTTTATGTCTTTATGTGTTATGAGGGTTATCTGTAGACAACATAAAGTTAGGTCTTATTTTATTATCCAGTTGACAATCTCTGCTGTTTATATTGGGGTACTTAGAACTTTTTTGTTTAATTTAATTATCAGTATCGTTGTGTTTAAATTTAATCTCTTGATATTTGTTTTTATCTTATCTCTTCTTTGTTTCTTTTTTTATCCCTACCTTGTTGAATGAGTTTAGTTGTTTTTTAATTTTTTTAATGATTTTGTTTTCACCTTGACTATTGCTTTACTAGCTATACTGCTTTATTTTTTAGTGGTTGCTCTGAGATTTACAATATACATCTCTAACCTATCACAGTGTACCACTTCACATTAGTATATGAACCTTACTAGAGCGTTCTTCCATTTCTCCCATCTCATCTTTTGTGCTATTGTAGTCATATATTTTACTTCTATATATGCTATAATGTCACAATAATTTGAAATTATTTTTGCTGTAGTTATTTTTTTTAAAGATTTTATTTATTTATCAGAGAGAGAGAGAAAGAGGGAGAGAGAGCGAGCACAGGCAGACAGAATGGCAGGCAGAGGCAGAGGGAGAAGCAGGCTCCCTGCCGAGCAAGGAGCCCGATGTGGGACTCGATCCCAGAATGCTGGGATCATGACCTGAGCCGAAGGCAGCTGCTTAACCAACTGAGCCACCCAGGCGTCCCTTTGCTGTAGTTATTTTTAAAGAGATTAAGAAAAAAATCTTTTATTAACTCACATAAATTTGTCATTAACTCTATCAGTGTACTTTTTTTTTTTTTAAGGTTTTTATTTAAGTAATCTCTATACCCAATGTGGGGCTTGAACTCATGACCCTGGATCAAGAGTTGCACACCCTTCTGACTGAGCCAACCAGGTGCCCCATATCAGTGTACTTTTCATTACAGAAGTTTGATTTCATAATTTTTATATCTTCCCTTTATTTCCTCATCCTGTTGATCTTTCTTCTACTTTGTTGAACACATGGAGAATATTTATAAAGATATTTTAGTGTTCTTTTAAAAATAATTTTTATTTAAATTCAATCAATATTTAATGTATTATTGGTTTCAGAGGTAGAGGTCAGTGATTCATCAGTTTTATATAATACCCAGTGCTCATTACATCATGTGTCCTCCTTAATGTCCATCACCCAGTTATCCCATCCTCTCCATTTTCCTCCCCTCCAGCATTCCTGTTTGTTTCCTATGCTTAAGAGTCTCATGATTTGTCTCTCTCTCTCTGATTTCATCTTCTTTTATTTTTATCTCTCTTCCCCTATAATCCTCTGTGTTGTTTTTTAATTTCCAAATATCAGTGAGATTATATGATCACCGTCTTTTCCTGATTGACTTCTTTCCCCTAGCATAATACCCTCTAGTTCCAACCATGTTATTGCAAGTGACAAGAGTTCTTTTTTTCTTTTTCTTCCTTTCTTTCTTTCTTTTTTTTTTTTTTTTTTTGATGGCTGGGCAGTATTCCATTGTATATAGATACCACATCTTCTTTATCCATTTATCTGTAGATGAACACCTGGGCTCTTTCCACAGTTTGACTATTGTGGACATTGCTGCTGTAAACATTGGGGTGCACATGCTCCTTTGATTCACTACATTTATAGCTTTGGGTAAATATCCAGTAGTGCAATTGTGGGTCATAGGGTAGCTATGTTTTCAACATTTTGAGGAACCTCCATACTGTTTTCCAGTGTGGTTGCTCCAGCTTGCATTCCCACCAACAGTGTAGGAGTGTTCTCCTTTCTCTGCATCCTTGCCAACCAACATCTGTCATTTCCTGACTTGTTAATTTTAGCCATTATGACTGGTGTGAGGTCATATCTCACTGGTTTTGATTTGCATTTCCCTGATGCCGAGTGATGTTGAGCATTTAGAGCATTTATTCATGTGTCTGTTGGCCATTTGGATGTCTTCTTTGCCGAAATGGCTTTTCATGTCTTCTGCCCATTTCTTGATTGGAATTTTTTTTTTTTTGGATGTTGAGTTTGATCACTTCTTTATAGATTTTGGATATTAGCCCTTTATATGATATGTCATTTGCAAATATTTTCTCCCATTCTGTTGGTTGTCTTTTGGTTTTGTTGAATGTTTCCTTTGCTGTACAAAAGCTTTTTATCTTGATGAAATCCCAGTAATCCATTTTTGCTTTTGTTTCCCTTACCTTCGGAGACATGCCTAGCAAGAAGTTGCTGCGTATGTTCTCCTCAAGGGTTTGGAGGGGTTCCTGTCTCATATCGAGGTCTTTCATCCATTTTGAGTCTATTTTTGTGTGTCATGTAAGGAGATGGTCCAGTTTCATTCTCCTGCATGTGGCTGTCCAGTTTTCCCAACACCATTTGTTGAAGAGACTGTCTTTTTTCCATTGGACATTCTTAACTGCTTTGTCAAAGACTAATTGACCATAGAGTTGAGGGTCCATTTCTGGGTTTTCTATTCTGTTCCATTGATCCATTTGTCTGTTTTTGTGCCAATATACTGTCTTCATGACTTCAGCTTTGTAATAGAACTTGAAGTCACATTTTGATACATCAGCTTTGGTTTAATTTTTCAACTTTCCTTTGGCTTTTCAGGATCTTTCCACTTCCATATAAATTTTAAGATAATTTGTTCCAGCTCTTTGAAAAAAGTTGATGGCATTTTGATAGGGATTGCATTGAATGTATAGATTGCTCTAGGTAGCATAGACTTTTTAACAATATTTGTTCTCCCAATTATGAGCGTGGAATGTCTTTCCATTTCTTTGTGTCATTTTCAATTTTTTTAAATCAGTGTTTTATAGTTTTTGGAGTACAGGTCTTCCACTGCTTTTGTTAAGTTTATTCCTAGGTATCTTATTTTTGGTGCAGTTGCAAATGGAATTGTTTTCTTGATTTCTCTTTCTGTTGCTTCATTAGTGGTGTATAGAAATGCAATAGATTTCTATAGATTGATTTTGTATCCTACAACTTGACTGAATATCACTTATCAGTTTTACCAGTTTTTTTGTGAAGTCTTCAGACTTCATGTCATTTGTATCATGTCATTTGCAAATAGTGGAAGTTTTATGTCTTTCTTACCAATTTGGATGCCTTTTATTTCTTTGTATTGTCTGATTGCTGTGGCTAAGATTACAGTATATATTGAATAAAAGTGGTGAGAGTACACATCCTTGTTTTGTTCCTGACCTTAGGGGGAGAGATGTGAATTTGTCATGATTAAGGATGATGTTAGCTGTGAATTTTTCATATATGGCCTTTATTAGACTGAGATATGTTCCCTCTCAACCCACTGTGTTAAGGACTTCTATTACAAATGGATATTGTACTTTGTCAAATGCTCTTTTCTGCATTTATTGAAATGATCATATGCTTCCTATCCTTTCTCTTATCGGTATAATGTATCACATTGAATGTTTTCTGAATACTGAACTACCCTTGCAATTTAGGAATAAATCCCACATGATTGTGGTGAACGATTTTTTTGTTGGATTCAGTTTGCTAGTATTTTAAGGATTTTTACATCTATGTTCATTAGAGATTGTAGTTCTCTCTCTCTCTCTCTCTCTCTTTTTTTTTGTGGTGATTTTGGTATCAGGGTAATGCTGGCTTCATAGAATGAATTTGTAAGTTTTCCTACTGGAATAGTTTGAGAAGAATAGGTATTAACTCTTCCTTAAAAATTTGGTAGAATCCCCCTCTGAAGCCATCTGGTTTGGACTTTCGTTTGTTTGGAGTTTTTGAATACTGACTCAATTTCTTTACTGGTTATGGGTCTGCTCAAATTCTCTGTTTCTTTCTGTTTTAGTTTTTGTATTTATGTTTCTAGGAATTTATTCTTTTCTTCTAGGTTGTCTAATTTGTTGACATATAGTTTTTCATAATATTCTCTTATAATTGTTTGTATTTCTGTGGTGTTGGTTGTTATTTCTCTTCATTTGTGGTTTTTTTTTTTTTTTTTTTTGAGTCCTTTCTCTTTTTTTTCCTTGATAATTCTGGCTAGAGGTTTATCAATTTTATTGATTTTTTTTTTCTTCTCAAAGAACCAGCCTCTGGTTTTCATTGACCTGTTCTTTTGGTTTTTCAGTTTCTATAGCATTTATTTCTACTCTAATCTTTATTATTTCCATCCTTTTGTTGGGTTTTGATTTTGATTATTCTTCTTTTTCTAGCTCCTCTGGGTGTAAGGTTAGGTTCCTTGAGATTTTTCTTGCTTCTTGAGGTGAGCCTGTGTTGCTATGGCGTTCCTTCTTAGAACCACTTTTTCTGCATCCCAAAGATTTTGGACCATTTCATTTTCATTTTCATGTAATTTTTGATTTCTTCTCTCATTTCTTGGTAGACCCATTCATTGTTTAATAGCATGTTATTTAACCTCCCTGTATTTGTGCTATTTCTAGATTTTTTTCTTATGATTGGTTTCTAATTTCATAACATTGTGGTCAGGAAAAAAAGCATAGTATGACTTTGATTTTTTTTTAAAAATATGTTGAGACTGGTTTTGTGGCCTCATATATGATCTATTCTGGAAAATGTTCCATGTGCACTTAAAAGAAATGTGTATTCTGCTGTTTTAGGGTGGAATGTTCTGAATATAGCTGTTAAATCCATCTGGTCCAGTGTGTCATTCAAGTCACTGTTTTTTAATTGTTTTTCTGTTTGGATGATCTGTCCATCAGTGTAAGTGGGGTGTTAAAGTCCCTTACTATTATTATATTACTATGCATTATTTTTTTTATGCTTGTTGTTAACTGTTTTATGTATTAGGGTGCTCCTATGTTGGGTGCCTACATATTTGTTATATTTTCTTGTTGGATTGTCCGTTTTATTATTAGATAGTGTCCTTCTTTGTCTCTTGTTACAGTCTTTGTTACAGGCTTATTTTGTACAATATAGCTATTGCTACCCTGGCCTTCTTTTGATATCCATTTACATGATAAATGTTTTTCCACCCCCTTCCTTTCAATCTGTAGGTGTCTTTAGGTCTGCAGTGAGTCTTTTCCAGACAGCATATACATGGGTCTTGTTTTTTCTCTATTCAGTCAGTCACCTTATGTCTTTTGACCAAACTGTTTTTAGTCAATTTATATTCAAAGTAATTACTAATAGATATATATTTATTGCCATCTTTTTTTTTTTGTTTTGTTTTGTGGTTGTTTCTGAAGATTTTCTCTGATCCATTCTTGTCTTTTTCTCTTTCATAGTTTGTTGGTTTTTAGTGATATAACAAAGAATTAATTCTTGATTTCAGTTGCGTTTTAGTGAATGTGGACTTCAAAAGAAACACATTATTTCCTGTTTCAGGAAGATTGTTTTTTATTATTAGCCCAGATTAGTAAATTTTAAATTGTAGTAATTATTGCCATATATTCTGACAGTAGTGTACATTTTCCTTTAGTGTATAAGAGTCTCACAAATTTTGTTCCCTCACTTTCATTCTTTTTATTACCCATTAAAGATTCTGCTCTGCTCTCTCCTATATCTTTTGTGATATTTGTGTTGCTTAAATTATACTCATTTTCTTGATACAGTTCTTGTTTTTTTTTTTTAATCAGTCTTTCAGAAGACTAAGTCTGTCTACTAAGTTTATCAAGTTTGTCTAATTTTATGATTATTTGTTCCAAAGAAATTTGTATCTTAGATTTGTAAACCTTTGGGGTCAGGCAGTCAAGAAATACTTACCAAGTACCAACTATGTACCAAAGCAAAGAGACATTATTAATTACTTGCTGTAAAGTCACTTTAAATTATTTCAGTCTAAGTTGTTGCCACAACTTTATATATGCTATTCTCTATAAATAATAGATGTTGCTCCAAAATGTAAAATGCTAGTCTTCTGAGGATGAAAATATTTTATTAGCTAAGCATAACTGTTGTTTTCATCTTAGCCAAATATTCTTAGAAGAAAAAAAGGCTTTTGCTTTTTATTTCTTTAAGTATTTTTTCTGTTTGGGACTTTGAGTTCTGTAAGTTCTTTTATTTAATATATGTTAATAAATGTTCTGCTGTTAATCAGAATTTTAAAAAATACAGCAACTTCCATGGCTGTATTCTGATAATATAGTGTTCTGATAATATAGTGTTCTGATAATATAGTCTCCACGGTTGAGGTTACTAAATGATTTTATATATTTTGAATGCTTTTTCTCTGAAATCACTGGGACCCTATCTTATCTTCCAGTGATATGATTTTACTTTTATAGGTGGCTATGCACCATTCCTTTCTTTGGCTGCCAGAGAAAGTACTTTTACTGTTGCCTCTAACACTGAGAAAGCTGTTCCAGGGCCGGGGCACTATAATGTTTCAGAAGCACAGGTAAATTTATAACAGTTATTATAGTTGTTAGAGTTAATAAGAATTATACTTTCCTCCTCTCCTAGACTAATATGTCATTTGTCATATTTTCTTTTCCCTTCATATCCTCTTCTTTCTCCTTTTAATCTATATTTTGTTATTAGAATATGAGAAAATTAAAAGTGTTTATTGTTGATTGCCTGGTTGGATGTTCTTCATTGTTCCATGTATTCTATAAGACATAAAACACTGTTACGTTCTTCATGGTTCTTGGGATTCTTGAGTGGGAGAATAGGACTATTGAATGAATTATGGCGCATGAGAGCTGTGCAGATGATCAAGATATGTAGATGGAGGATGGCAATAGAATTAAAAATAGTTTTTGTAAATATTCTTAAGGTATAGCTACTTTCATTGCCTCATCTGGCTCCTAAACAGTCTTGAGAGTCTATGACCAGAATATCTTTGATGATCCATTCATGTTTAGAAACAATATCTTCATAATTGTGAATCTCATCTTTTACCCTTTTCACATTCATTTTGCCTTCATACATCATGACTCTTAATTGAGCTTAGCAGATCTTTATTTCCTTTGTTGGAAGCCCAGGTGCTATCATTGATGACTTAATTGTTGCGTTAGACTTCCTGAGTTGGTAATAGCAACCATTCTATCAGGAGATTTTGCTTAGAAACAATAGATTTTTAAGAGTGATACTAGATTTACAATAGTATTTGTAGGAAAGGTATTTGGGTGGCTTATGGGCTTGAAGGATTAATTGTATAGTTAAGTCCTTTTTTAAAAAAGATTTTATTTATTTATTTGACAGAGGACAATCACAAGTATGCAGAGAGATGGCGGGGGTGGGGAGAAGCAGACTCCCTGCTGAGCAGAGAGCCAGATGCAGATACAGGACTCAAACCCAGGACCCTGAGATCATGACCTGAGCCAAAGACAGAGGCTTAGCCCACTGGGCCACCCAGGCCCCTGTATAGTTGAGTCTTAAGGAAGGACAGGACTTCGACAATTCCAGGTATTTTAATAGTAAGAGCTGCAATCAGGAACTGCCATTAGATAACTTAATTCTATAACGCCCTTCCATTTTTTTATGTGTCACTCCATTTAGGATTAAAATTCTTAGTAGGGAGAATCTGTTTGGTCCAGTCATTCCTGGGATAGGGAATCCTGTGTTTGGAAGTTTCTCTAAAACCACAAAGTATAGGGGAGGTTTGATTGCCCCAACAATGGTGAATGTGGATGCTGTTATGGGAAGATAATGGATGGGATGCTGGACAGATAAAAAACAATAGATTACCATTACAGTTTATCCCTTGACTGCCCAGTTCTCTTCTCTCTCATGTGTACTACATATGCATATAATTCTTCTTCCCACATATCCTATTTAAAAAACACAATTATTTTATGTATAATTTTCAAATATAACTTCACCAAAGAAGCTAAACTGAGGTCTAGCTATTGCATTGAGAGATGATATTACATTGTCACTACCAAATGGATCTTTAGATTAAGGCCATTTCTACTTTTGTTTTTTTCACATTCCTGTTCCATTATTCTGCAACCTATAGGTTAAATATAAGTAAGTATAACATGAGATACTATAAAGAAATGGTTAGTAGTGTGGGCTCCTAAAGTAGACAACCTGTATTTGAAATCTGTCTCTGCTACATACTAGTTCAGACAGATTTCCAAATAGGTAGACTTAATCTTAACTGCTTAATCTCTTTGAGCTTTAGGGATACTAGGGGTACTAAGTTTGTGGACCTTTTCTTTTTTCTTTTCTTTCTTTCTTTCTTTTTTTTTTTTTTTTTTAAAAGATTTTATTTATTTATTTGACAGAGAGAGAGATCACAAGTAGGCAGAGAGTCAGGCAGAGAGAGAGAGAAGCAGGTTCCCCGCTGAGCAAAGAACCCAATGCAGGGCTCGATCCCAGGACACTGAAATCATGACCTGAGCTGAAGGCAGCAGCTTAATCCACCGAGCCACCCAGGAGCCCCTTGGACTTTTTCTAAGAGTTACATTCATCAGTAAGCATTTTAGAATAGTGGTTAATTATAGGTAGCATCTTATAACTTTTATCCATTATTAGTGTTGCCATTTTACAATAGAAGAGGGAAAAAAAGAGAGGGGAAATGAAAGAAAGTGATGTAGGAAACAAGGAAATGCAGATGGGGACTTGTTAGTTTATGTAATTGATCTGAAGCTATAGATAAGATTTTTTCATTACTCATTCTGTGTTCCCTGTCTCTTTAGAGGGACTTGATCAGGTGGAGTTTTCAGCTTGATGTGGTAACCAGAATCTTTAGTTCTAAGGGGTCTGAGCTCTTGAGTCACAGGCTTCCTTCTCAAACCTTTAAATAAACTTGCTCTTACCATTTTCAGTGGGCATTATAGTTTGAGGAAGCACTGCAGGGTTTCTCTGTGTTCCATCCTACCGCAGTGCATGGCTTTCCTTAGTCCTGTTTCTCAGTCCTGGTCAGGGTTAATCACCTCAGCCAATATACTCCTTATTTTGCTTTCTAGCACACAGAACCTGGAATGGCCAGTTGATGTCTCAACTTCCAATTCAGTGGAACGTTTATGTCTCTTTTATGGGTTCTTAAAACTTACAGAATACTAGCACCTAGAGGACAAAAAGCAAAAAATAGTAATGGGTCATGAGATGTCATCATTAGAAGTGTCACTCCTGCTTCTACTCTTTGGCCCATGGCCAGCATATTATGGGTATATGGGCTTGCTGTAACTCCACTATTCCAAGAGGGGAATGGAATAAAATATACAATAAGCAGATTTCAAACTTGTTAAGTATGACAAATATCAGGATGTTGGAATATTATAATAATAGTGATTTTAGTCAATTCCACATATAAAATAATGTAAAGTACAACTTAGACCAGGTTTTATTTTATTCCAAATTGGGATACATTTCTTCTATTTCAAGAATAAGGAACTAGGAAATGTACATTTTTAATACAATGGACAATCTAAGAAAAAGAGTTCTAGTATTCTGTTTCTTCTTCTTTTTCTTTTTTTTAAAAAAAATTATTTATTTATTTGACAGAGATCACAAGTAGGCAGAGAGATAGGCAGAGAGAGAGAGGAGGAGGAAGCAGGCTCCCTGATAAGCAGAGAGCCCGATGCAGGGCTCAATCCCAGGACGCTGGAGTCATGACCTGAGCTGAAGGCAGAGGCTTTAAATCACTGAGCCACCCAGGCGCCCTTCTGTTTCTTCTTAAAACTATAAGCCAATGCCAGGAGAAGACTGATTTCCTTGTTTTCAAAAATGACTGTGCCTTATTTACTCAGTTGCTGTTGATTTTTTTGGGTTGTTTTAGGCTAAATTCTTTTTGTTTGTTTGTTTTTTAGAATCAGAATTATATTTTCTTCCTTTAAGTTCTTCCTTTAAGCTTATTATGATCCTATTTAAAAAATTTAATTTTATTTTTTCAGTGTTCCAAGATTTATTGTTTATGTACCACACCCAGTGCTCTATGCAATACATGGCCTCCTTAGTACCCATCACCAGCCTCACCCATCCCCCTGCACCCTCCCTTCCCAAACCCTGTTTGTTTCTCAGAGTCCACAGTCTCTCATGGTTTGTCTCCCCCTTTGATTACCCCAAACTCTCTTCTCCTTTCCAACTCCCAGTGTCCTCTGTGTTATTCCTTATCCTCTACAAGTAAGTGAAACCATATGATAATTGACTCTCTCTGCTTTACTTATTTCACTCAGCATAATCTCCTCCAGTCCCATCCATGTTGATTCAAAAGTTGGGTATTCATCCTTTCTGATGGAGGTGTAATATTCCATTGTATATGTGGACCATATCTTGCAGAACTTTTAAAGTTCCAAGAAGTGTAAGTTTATCATGCTATTTAAAAAAGAAAGTCCATTATTATTTTAAGTGACTGAATTAGAAAATGTTTGTCATGTGACAATAGTTATCATACTTATTATACAAATAATTAATATGCTTGATAATAATTAAGGGGATAATCCTATTGGAAATTAATGCCAGTATTTAACAATTTATTTTTATACCTTTTTTTTGAGACTAGGTTGAAATGTTCCTTTCTATTAGCAATTACCTAGTAAATATTTGGAAACTTCAAATGAAATTTGAGAAGACTGAAAATGTGGTTGTAGTTGTGAAGGCCTGCCTCCACTGTATGTAATACTTGAAGTTCTTATAAAAGCAAAACATTTGGGAGTTAAAACTGTGTGCCCCAATTTAGTCTTCTCTATTTCTCTGTTTCTGTTATGGTTATCTCACTTTGATTATGGTTGTCACCAGTATGCCAAAGTTGGGAGTGAGGATAGGAGTATTCTTTTTGCCTCTCCAGCTCTTGACTTGTTATGGGCAAATTCACTTCTTTCTTTGTCTCCTCTAGCATATCTGAAGTGTGCTAATTTTTTTCAAAAGTAAGTTCCCACAATTTAAGGGGAATTAAGAAAATAAAAGACACGGAAGAATGAAGTTTACAAAGTACAAGTTTCTGATTCTTTGGTAGATAATTAGCTTATTAAGTCACAAACCTTATTTTGTTCCTATCCTTTTTCCTAAAATGAATCCCACCCCAAAGAGTCAGTTCAAATTTCATTTATGTTTTCTGGCTCTAATTCTTTTCTAGTTTGTGACCTGTTTATGCATGGCTGATACCATCTTTTTCCTTGCTATATAAGACTTAGATGTGGAGATCTCTTCCCTGGATCCAGATAAATAGTTTCCTTCATATTTCTCACTATCAGGGCCTACTAATAGATGTCCAAATTAGGTTTGATTTTTGATCTGAGAGATACATTTCACTAGAGCTGTGTGATGGGATATCAGATTGATTCAGTAGATGGCCTCACCCTTCCGATGAGACTGCATTCTGTATTGTTGGGCAGTTGGTGGCAATGTAGTAATTTATCAAATAACCACACCATATAGACAAAAGCATAGGACTCAAGAAGTAGGAAGGCTGTTGTCTCATAGTTTTCATATAAAATGTATAATTACCTCATAATATAATTTTTGGGTCCTTTATCTGACCCTGTAGTTCCTTTTATAACCTCTGGTAAAATCGGTAGAATTGATAATTAGGAAATATGAGTAATTAGAAAAGTGCTGGTTAATTTCTACCAGTTTTTAAAAAATCAGATTAATTTTGCTATCTTCTGTTGAAGTTCAATATAAATTCAAATTACTGTGTGAAATGTAAGATCATAGAGACTACAGTAATGACTTTCAAAGAATCAAGATTTGAGGAGATTTTCTCTTTTACCATGCTTTTACTTTTTATCTAACTTGAAATGCTAATGTTTTTGCAAAATCATTAAATTTTGTTATAGATCCAAACTCTTTCTTTCTTTCTTTCTTTCTTTTTTTTTTTTTAAGATCCAAACTCTTTTTAAACAGGAATTATGGTCTTATTAAAATAGTTGTCAGGCAGTGGATTGGCTACCTAAGAATATAATTTTGACTCAGTTTTTAAAAGAAGACCTCTTGTGTATTTCTTAAAAGCTGAAAGCAGCTGATTAAGATTCAAACTAGAGATGGGCTCAGTTAATAGTGATTATGAACATATGGTATGTATACCATGAGAAAAGGTCTGTTGGTAAATAAGTGACTTAAAAAATCTCATCTGGGGGCTCAGCCTAGATTAAACATCTGCCTTCAGCTCAGGTGATGATCCTGGAGACTGGAGTCTTGGGACTGAGTCCCAGGTTGGTCTCCCTGCTTAGTGGTGAGTCTGCTTCTTCACCTTCCCTATGTTCCCTTTCTCTCTCTCTCTCTCATCATTTCCTCTCTCTCAAATAAATAAAATCTTTAAAAAAAAGATCTTATTGGATCTATCAAATGCCAACCATTATTACTATGAATCGTCTTTGAAATGATTATATGGTGACTTTAAATTGAAACTAATAAGATTCTTTTTCTGAATTCTTTTCAGAATTTTTCTTTTTCTGAATTCACCAACTATTACTCAGTTGATAATTTTTTGATTCTAGAGAATCCAGACATGGGGCATGGAGAGCTATGGGAGATTCTTCCCAGTCCCTCCTCTGCATTAAACAATGTTTAAAATTAATCTGAGTATAAAACCAAGCTATTAAGGGAGGGCTAGCAAGATGGCAGAAGAGTAGGAGACCTAAATTCTGTCTGGTCCCAGGAATTCAGCTAGATATTTATCAAATTATTCTGAATACCCATGAACTCAACAGGAGATTAAAGAAAAGAATAACAGCAAATCTTTGAATAGAAAAGCAACTACTTTCTGGAAGGTAGGACATTTGGAGAAGTGAATTTGAGGTGATATTTGGGAAGATAGACTGTGGTGGGATGGTCAAGCAATAAATTAGCAGAGCACAAAATTGGAACTTTTAGTTAGAAGTCTGCTCTAGTGAGGGACGTCATTCCAGTGGTTATGTGAGGGGTGGAACCCTTGCTGGGACAGTGTGGTCTCAGGACTCTTGGGGGTCGTAGAAAGACTGAGGGTACCTGAGTGCAGCAGAACACCCAGGTATTGGAGTCAGGAAGGGGGCTGCAAAGAGTGAACCAAGAAGTGGGCTCTCAACTTGGGATTGCCATAAACTGTGATCCATGGCATAGTTGGGCCACTGCTCTTTAAGCAGAGTCCCAACAAGGGGCAGATCCTGGGAGACTCTTGTTCCTTCCCCAGAGGAGCGGTGTGGGAACATGCTACAGGAATCTGCTGGGTTTGAAAACTCCAAATAGTGCTGTGTGCCAGAGATAGAAATGCTTGGTCACAGGCTGGGTAAGCTCAGAGTGTGGCCAGAGACCAAGGAGTAATTTACTGCTTTTCTCTGAGAGAGCAGTGAGGAGTGGGGGCCCGATTTCTCTTCTCCTCCAGGGCTAGAGATTGGGAGGCTGCCATTTTTATTCTTGTCCTCTAAAGCTGTGTGGAAGGCCTTCAGGGAACAAAACCTATGGAGAACAATCCCGAGCAGATTACATAGCATGGCCCCTGGCAAGGGTGGTGCAATTCCTTCTGGGGCAAACACATCTGAGAATCACTGCAACAGGCCCCTCCCCTAGAAGATCAGTAAGAACATCCAGCCAAGACCAACTTTACTGATTAATGAGAACTGCAAAACTCCAGTGCTAGGGGAATACAGCACATAGAATTCATGGCTTTCCCCCTATAATTCTTTATTCTTTTGAAGTCAATTTTTAAAGTTTTCTATATTTCTTTCTTTTTTTTTTGAATTCTTCTTCTTTCCTTTTCAACCAACTTCTTATCAATTCCCTTTTAAAAGTCTTTTTTAATTTTCATTTTTATAGTCATCCCTTTAATGTATTTAACCTTATTTTTTATATACATATATGTTTTTCTTTCTTTAATATTTTGGGATACAGTTTCTTCTAACAGACCAAAATATACCCTAAATCACTTAGTTTATAGCTTTGGTCTGTTCATCCACCTGATAACATTCTCTCCTTTTTAAAAAATTGTTTTCTTCTTTCTTTTTCAACCAACTTCTGATCTTACCAATTCCTTTTTAAAAAATATTTAAAATTTTTCATTTTTATAGTCATTTCCATCCCTTCATTGTATTTACCATTATTTCATGCATGTAGATATATAGTTTTTCTTTCTTTAAAATTTTGGGAGGCAGTTTCTTCTAACAGGCCAAAATACACCTCAAATCCAGTGTATGGCTCTGTTCTCTTCATGGTCCTGATCATATTCTTTCTCTTCTTTTTTTTTCCTTTTCCTCTGGGTTTAGGTTTCTTCTGGTTTGTTTAAAAGATTTGCAAATATTCTGATTTGCATATTTTTCTGGGGATGTTGTTACCCTTTTAGCATTTTTTTCCCTCATTCATCTATTCTCTGGACAAAATGACAAAATGAAAAAAAACTCATCTCAAGAAAAAGAATAAGAAGGGTGCCTGGGTGGCTCAGTGGTTAAGCCGCTGCCTTTGGTTCGGGTCATGATCTTGGGGTCCTGGGATCGAGTCCTGCATCAGGCTCTCTGCTCGGTGGGGAGCCTGCTTCCCTCTCTCTCTCTCTGCCTGCCTCTCCATCTGCTTGTGATCTCTCTCTGTCAAATAACTAAATAAAATCTTAAAAAAAAAAAAAAAGAAAAGAAAAAGAACAAGAGACAATACTGACTGCCAAGGACCTAATTAATATGGGCATTAGTAAAATGTTAGAACCAGAGTTCAGAATGATTATGAAGATGCTAGCTGGGTTTGAAAAAAGCATAGAAGATAGTATAAAATCTCTTTCGGGAGAAGTAAAATCTAACCAAGTTGAAATAAAAAGGCTTTTAATGAGGTGCAATAAGAAATGGATGCTCTAACTGCTAGGATAAATGAGGCAGAAGAGAATTAGTGATACAGAAGAC
The DNA here is from genome assembly GCF_030435805.1 of Mustela lutreola. Taxonomy (NCBI): domain Eukaryota; kingdom Metazoa; phylum Chordata; class Mammalia; order Carnivora; family Mustelidae; genus Mustela; species Mustela lutreola. The sequence goes on from NC_081290.1 coordinate 109,942,227, forward strand.
CAAATGATGAAAAATAGAGAAGCTGCGAAAAAGAGGGATTAACAATTACTGGCTCACGAGGGGAGAATTCAAGAGATAAGTGATACCATAAAGGAAAACAATCTACACATTTAATGTAATCTCTATCAAAATACCATCAGCTTGGGACGCCTGGGTGGCTCAGTTGGTTAAGCGGCTGCCTTCGGCTCAGGTCATGATCCCAGCGTCCTGGGATCGAGTCCCACATCGGGCTCCTTGCTCGGCAGGGAGCCTGCTTCTCCCTCTGCCTCTGCCTGCCATTCTGTCTGCCTGTGCTCGCTCGCTCTCTCTCCCTCCATCACTGACAAATAAATAAATAAATAATCTTAAAAAAAAAAAAAATACCATCAGCTTTTTTCCTTGAGTTAGAACAAATCATCCTAAAATTTGTATGGAACCAGAAAAGACCCTGAATAGCCAGAGGAATGTTGAAAAAGAAAACCAAAGCTGGTGGTATCACAATTCAGACTTCAAGCTCTATTGTATGATTACAAAACTCTATTACAGTTTTGTAATCATCAAGACAGTACTGGAGTGCTTGGGTTGCTCAGTCATTAAGCATCTGTATTCAGCTTGGGTCATGAACCAATCCCAGAGTTCTGGGATTGAGCCCCTCATATGGCTCCCTGCTCAGTGGGAAGCCTGCTTCTCCCTCTTCCACTCTCCCTGCTTGTGTTCCTTCTCTTGCTGTCTCCCTCTCTGTCAAATAGATAAAAATATATATGTAAAAAAAAACCAACAGTATGGTACCGGCAACAGAAACAGACACATAGATCAATGGAATGGAATAGAGAGCCCAGAAATGGACCCTCAACTCTATGGTCAACTAATCTTCGACAAAGCAGGAAAGAATGTCCAATGGAAAAAAAAACCACCAGTCTTTCAACAAATGGTGTTGGGAAAATTGGACAGTCACATGCAGAAGAGTGAAATTGGAACATTTTCTTATACCAAACACAAAGATAAACTCAAAATGGATGAAAGACCTCAATGTGAGACAGGAATCCATCAAAATCCCTTAGGAGAATACAGGGAATATAGGCAACAACCACTTTGGTCTCAGCCGCAGCTACTTCTTCCTAGAAACATTGCTAAAGGCAAAGGAAGAAAGGGAAAGAATGAACTATTGGGACTTCATCAAGATCAAAAGATTTGTAAGGCAAAAGAAAGAGTCAGCAAAGCCAACAGACAACTGACAGAATAGGAAAAGATATGGCACATGACATATCGGATAAAGGGCTAATATCCACAATCTATAAAGAACTTATCAAACTCAACACCCAAAGAACAAATAATCCAATCAAGAAATGGGCAGAAGACATGAACAGATATTTCTGCAAAGAAGACATCCAAATAGTCAATAGACACATGAAAAAATGCTCACCATCATTTGGCATCAGGGAAATACAAATAAAAACCACAATGAGATACCACCTCACTCCAGTCAAAATGGCTAAAATTAACTAGTCAGGAAACAACAGGTGTTGGTGAGGATGCAGAGAAAGGGGAGCCCTTCTACACTGTTGGTGGGAATGCAAGCTGGTGCAGCCACTCTGGAAAACAGTATTGAGGCTCTTCAAAAAGTTGAAAATAGAGATACCCTACAATCCAGCAATTGTGCTACTGGGTATTTACCCCAAAGATACAAATATAGTGATCTGAAGGAGCATGTGCACCCCAATGTTTTATATATATATATATATGTATATATATACATATATATATATATACACACACACCCCCACACATACACACACATATGTGTATATGTATCACACACACACGTACATAATACATACATACACACAATAGAATATTATGCAGCCATCAAAAAAGTAAATCTTACCATTTGCAATGATGTGGATGGAACTATAGGGTATTATGCTAAGTGAAGTAAGTCAACAATTATCATATGATCTTCCTGATAGGAGGAATTTGAGAAACAAGACAAGAGGATTGTAGGAGAAGGAGGGTAAAATGAAACAAAACAAAACCCAAAAGGGAGACAAACCATAAAAGACTCTCAATCTCAGGAAATGAATTGAAGGTTGCTGGAGTGGACGAGGTTGGGGGGGATGGAGTGGTTGATGGACATTGGGGAGGGTATGTGCTATGGTGAGCACTGTGAATTATGTAAGACTGATGAATCACAGTCCTGTACCCCTGATACAATACATTATATGTTAATTTAAAAAAAAAGAACTATTGGGACTTAATCAAAATAAAAAGCTTTTGCACAGCAAAAGAAATAGTCAACAAAACCAAAAGACGAAAGGCAGAATGGGAGAAGATATTTGCAAGTGACATATCAGATAAAGGGCTAGTATCCAAAATCTATAAAGAACTTACCAGACTCAACACTCAAAGAACAAATAATCCAATCAAGAAATGGGCCGAAGACATGAGCAGACATTTCGCAAAGAAGACATCCAAGTGGCCAACAGACACATGAAAAAATGCTCAACATCACTTGGCCTCAGGAAAATACAAATCAAAACCATGATGAGATATAACCTCACACCAGTCAGAATGGCTAAAATTAACAAGTCAGGAAATGATAGATTTTGGTAAGGATGCACGGAAAGGGGAATCATCCTACACTGTTTCTGGGAATGCAAACTGTTGTTGCAGGATGGAAACAGTTCAGAGGTTCCTCAAAAAGTTGGAAATAGAGCTACCCTATGACCCAGCAATTGCATTATTGGGTATTTACACCAAAGATAGAAATGTAGTGATTCGAAGGGGCATATGCACCCCAATGTTTATAGCAGCAGTGTTCACAATAGCCAAACTATGGAAAGAGCCTAGATGTCCATCAACAGATGAATGGATAAAGATGATATGCTATATGTATACAGTGGAGTACTAGGCAGCCATCAAAAATTGAAATCTTGCCATTTGCGATGATGTGGCTGGAACTAGAGGGTATTATGCTAAGTGAAATAAGTCAGTCAGAGAAAGACAATTATATGATCTTACTGAGGTATGGAATTTGAGAAAGAAGACAGAGGATCACAGGGAGAGAAGAGGAATAAATGAAACAAGATGAAGCCAGAGAGGGAAACAAACCATAAGAGACTCCATCTCAGGAAACTAACTGAGGGTTGCTGGAGTGGAGGGGTTTGGGAGGGATGGGGTGGCTGGCTGATGCACATTGTGGAGGGTATGTGCTATGGTGAGCGCTGTGAATTGTGTAAGACTGTTGAATCACGTACCCCTGAAACAAATAATACATTATATGTTAAAGAAAAAGAAAAATGTGCTGTTAAAAAAACAAGGAATAAACCAGCTAACCAAATAAAAACCCATGCAGTTGCCACTAAGCCTATGTAAGCATCCCTGGAAATGACCAAAAAGTAGTTCATGAAAATAATTAATCCTAAAGAAGCTTGGAAAGGTTGCTTTTTCCTTGCAGTGTGAGTACCAATATTTTTAGCTCATTTCAGAGATACGTATTCTTTTGAGGCCTGCTAGTGTATGCTCTTCATTCTTGCTCTACAACTTTCAGGATTCCTTTGTTTTGATTCCTGTTTTAAAACTGAATTTTGCATTCTCTTGGAGTGTCCTAAGTATAGTAAATTTTAATCTGAGTTCATAGTTAAAACTGATGACTATAGCTGTTGTCCTCTCTTATTATCTCTTTACTAGAATGATGTCTTTAGTCAAGAGCCTTGGGTTTTAAAACTGTTTGTTCATATTAATATGTAATACTTACCAAATAGTATTAATTATAAAGTGCTTCTTTTAATTATTTCATTTTTTTCTCTCCAATTTAGTATAATATAAAAGGAGGTCATAGTCTACAAAACCGGGAGAAGCGTTTTAAGAAGTTTGTTTCAGATAGTCCAGGACCAGCGAGCTATGATCAGTTTTATCCTGGAACATTAGATATCATGAACAGAAAAGCACTACAGGTAAAAGAGCATCTTCAATCAGTATGTTGCTATTTTAAATTATACTCTGACATTTCTTTTAGTTAAAATAGAAAAGGTTTAATATTTTATGTGGTAAGTACATTAAGAAAAACTTTACTATAAAAATTATTTTTATTAGTATCCATATTGTAGTTTATAATTAAATTAATATTCAATGTGTATAAACTAGTTTTTTATTGTATTAACAACTGACTTCGTTTTTGCTTTTAATAAATCTATTATCACTTCCAATTTCTATGGTAAATGGAAAGTAAAGGAGATTTAAAAAACCACCCGAGTGGTCTACCTATATATAGAGAGAAAACTCTGTAATAAGTACTGTTAATAATACAGTGAAATTGAAAGCATGATTCCTGAAATAAAAAAAACTTAAAATTTAGATGAGAGAGAGCTATATAGATTGTTACTAATGCAAGATGAAATATGATAGGTGCTAAATGAATAACCGTGTAATTGAATTCCATAGGAATTTTAAAACTACATTAATTTTGTTTTTAGAGGGACGCCTGGGTGGCTCAGTTGGTTAAGTAGCTGCCTTCGGCTCAGGTCATGATCCCAGGGTCCTGGGATCGAGTCCCACATTGGGCTTCTTGCTCGGCAGGGAGCCTGCTTCTCCCTCTGCCTCTGCCTGCCTCTCTGTCTGCCTGTGCTTGCTCGCTCTCTCTCTCCCTCTGTCTCTGACAAATAAATAAATAAAATCTTAAAAAACAATTTTTTTTTTTAGAGAGAGCAAATGGGGCTGGGGGATAGAGGAAGAGGGAGAATCTGAAGCAGGATCCATGCCTAGCATAAAGCCCGAGTCAGGGCTCCATCGTATGACCCTGAGATCATGATCTTAGACAAAATCAAGAGTTGGATGCTTAACAAACTCAGCCACCCAGGCCTCCCAGTGCCATAGGAATTTAAAGGAAGACTACTACATCATGGCAAAGTATACTTTGTAGAGGATTTATAGAGAAGTTTGGCCTTGAAGAATAGGGTTGGACTATACCTTCCAGGCATGGAGAGCTATAGAGGTGAAGGTAGTGTAGTAGGGTCCATAGAAGACCCAAGATTGTACTGACCCAAGTAAAAAATTCATGTAGGAGACTAGCAGATGACATGTTTGGGAAAGTACATTGGTGTTATATAATGAATAGTTTTTATACCAAAGGCCTAGCCCTTTGAAATAAATAATCTAGATTTTGGTCAGTTTATTTAGAGTGGTTCTCTTTTCTTTTTCCATAACTCCTTCACATAGCTCATTTTAATTACATTTTAATCAGCTTTGTTTAGGGGACATATTTTAGAGCTAAGTGCTCAGTTGAATAATGTCAGTACAATGACAATGAAGTTAAGGTTTATAAGTATATTTAAATATCTGCTATTTTGTAAGTGGGGACAAAGTAAGTGTTCATTTGCTTATGCAAGGATTTATCAGATCTTTTTAGAGAAGGAAACACTTTATTTGACTTTAATCTTTTGCATTTTCTTAATAACACTGTGATATTTTCTTCTGAAAAGTAGTAAGTTTTTTTTTTTTTTCAAGACTTGTGAATGCTTTTTAATGGACAAATTAGGAATTTCTTCCTCCCCTTCATCCCCTTCCTTCCTTCCAGTTTAAAATAAATAAGTCATGGAGAGGAAAAGTACAGCATAGGGAATATAGTCTGTAACATTATGACTATGTATGTGTGTCATATGTCACCATACATATGTCACCATATGTATGGTGACAGATGGTAACTGCACTTGGGGTGAGCATTGTGTAATGTATAGAATTGTCCAGTTACTATGGTGTGCATTTGAAACTAATATCAGACATTTTTTCCAGAGACTGTGTATAATAGACATAATTCTAGGCCCTGGCAACACATAGAAGACAAATCATTGCTTCCCAGGATCTATAATTTTATTTTTTATTTTTATTTTTTTAAGATTTTATTTATTTATTTGGCAGAGAGAGAGAGAGAGATCAGAAGTAGGCGGAGAGGCAGGCAGTTGTGGGGGTGGGGGTGGGAAGCAGACTCCCCGCTGAGCAGAGAGCCTGATGCAGGGCTCAATCCTAGGACCCTGAGATCATGACCTGAGCTGAAGGCTGAGGATTAACCCACTGAGCCACCCAGGTGACCTGGATCTATAATTTTAATAGGGAAATTATATAATTCAGTATTAAATATTTGATGCAATGCTATTTTAATAAACATATATCATAATAAAATGTCTGCTAGTAGACCAAAGTAGAGAGTTTTTGGAGGGAATAGTGATATCACAATCAAACTGGATCTTAAAGGATTCACTAAGTGTTAAAAATAATGGGATAAAAACACTACAGGAAGAGAAAGCCATGTGAATAAAGACATTGCAGTTTTTAGTGGGTTGGTATGTCTGGGGAAGAACAGAGTTCTTTAGAATATTTGGAGTATAGGATCTAAGGTAGGAATAGAGGGTAGAGAAGGAGATAGGGGACATATTTTGGAAAGTCTTGATATCATGGAAATAATTTTTGAAAGTAGTTGGAGAAGCTATTCAATATTTCCTGTTATAATTTGATGATCAGTATATGGTCTCTAATGATAAAAAAAAGTAAAATTCTGCCAGTGATAGTATATTTATAACGTAATTGTCTATTGGGCATGTGGGCATGCATACACTAAACTATAGCATTTATTTATTCAGAAACAACAGAGGATCAATATATTCTTAAGTAGTTTTCCAGGTAACTAAATTGTTTATTTTTTAAATTAAAAAATTTTTTAACTAAATTGTTTAAATGCCAGCATTTCATTTGCTAAATTTTATACTAGTATTTCTACTATATGTTGCTTTCTCTTTTTGTTTAACTTATAAAATATTTCATGCTAAAGGAAATTTAAAAAAATGATAATCACCCTAAAACTTCTGACTATAACTTGGATAATTCTGTTAATTTTTGCATAGCTTTTAAAAGTTCATCATTAAATCATATATATTACTATATATACTTATGTATGATTGCATGTGTCTTACTTAGACATACATTCTATTTTTCTGTTTCCATTTAGGATTATGTCATAGACATTTTTCTTGCTATCTGGTCAGCATAATTAGGATATTTATATAGAGCACCAGTAATATGGAAGTAAATTAGGAGCTGATTTAGCTGAAAGAATGAAGCTGGGAAATGTTACAGAAAAATATAAAGTTCATTTTTGCCGGGGAGATACTATGATAGTATAGCACAAGTAACCACTTTGAACAGGCGATTGATGATGAGACTAGGAGTGAATGCCTGCTTTTAGCATCAGTATTACTTATTTACTAAGTAAAATAAATAACTGAGCCAAGTGAGGGAGACTCTTCCTCTTAAGGTGGCTTTAATGGTAATATTAAATATTAATATTCTCTTAATTTATATGATTAGGTGAGACTTGAATTTACTCCTTTAAATTACTTTTATAGAATCAACATTTCTGGTTTATATTATGAAAGTCATTAAGTCAATATTTATATTTGCCTTTTAGTAAATTTTAATATTTGGTTCTTTATTCCTTTTCTTACCTCTAAGTAAATAATGTAAAATGTTTTCTTATAGAAAATTTCAAGAGTACCACCTACAGTTTACAGAAGTGTTGATGTTCCTTCAATTCCTTCTTGTGGATGGTCATATGGTTATGATATTAATGAGGATGGCAGTATTATAAAACATTCTCCACCTGCTAGTGACAGTACACTAGGTCCAGCATACTATAAACCTCAATTTGTAAGTAAAATGTATTTTCTGTTGACAGTTGGAAGATTGTTTGTGATTATGCATGTTTTAATTAATGTAATGCCAACTTCAGTGATAAATAGACCCCCAAATCTCAGTGGCTTAATACAACAGAAGTTCTTTTTCTCCTCATTCATATAGGTATTCCTTGTTGATAAGAGACTTTCCTCTATGTAGAGATCCAGGGGAACAGGCTTATTCCATTCATGTCACTATCATCATCGAAGGGCTTCAGTTCATCTGTATCCAGCTGGCAAAGGGGAAAGAGAATGGAGAACTGCTAGTGGGAGGATTTTGTAGCCAAATCTGGGTATTAAAGCTTAATCACAGAGGCACACTTAAGGCCAAGAAGGCTGGTAAATATAGTCTAACTACATCTAGGAAGAAGAGGAAACAAGTTTCACTTACAAAAGTGTCTGCTACAATGTATAATCTTATGCAATACATAGATATTCCTTTCCTGAATTTGGAAGGGAAAAGGGATTTTTTAAATAAAGGAATTTGAATCTAATAGTATAAGGATTATTTATTTCACAAAAATTTTTTAAAAAGTTAAGGAGCTTCTCTTTAATTAAAATATCAAACATATTATAGCACGTCCATCTCATGCAGGTTTTTGGGTTCAAACCTGGCCAAAACTGAGCCAAAATTTCATTTAGCCAATTAAAATATATGAATTATCCATGAGTATAAGTGATTTGTCTGGTTTTACTTAGTTACAAGACTGAAGTACGTAGTGCTTTTGAACTTAACATTTTTATACTTTTATGAGATCTGGAAGAAGTAATCCCCATGAGGAAGATGGCCAGAATTAAGCATAGACTTAAGGAGAGGCTGAAGAGTGACAAACCTTGGGCAAAGAATAGGTATTCTCAGATTTGGCTTGACTTTCAATTTTAGTACTCTATAAGTTTTGTTTGTATATGTCTCCATCTTTGGGCTTAGACCCAAATATCTTTAGAAACCATTTGGTTTGTGGCTATACTGGGACATTTTTGCGTCTTAGATTCTTTGAATTGTTAAGAGTTTTAAAAAATATGTATTTACTGTAATTTATATAATTACACATAGAACAGTTCAAACATAACAGATACCCTTGAATGTAAACTAGTGCAGCCACTGTCGGGGTGGCTCAGTTGGTTAAGCATCTGTGTTCAGCTCAGGTGATGATCCCAGGGTCCTGGGATGGAGTCCTGTATCAGGCTCCCTGCTCAGTGGGGAGCCTGCCACTCCTCCTGTTTGTGTACTCTCTCTGTCTCTGTCAAATAAATAAATAAAATCTTAAAAAAAAATGTCCTTTAATTTGGAATGGTTCTTTAGTCTTTGTCTTTTGTAACCTTGACTTTTTGAAGAGTATAGCCTATTTACTTTGTAGAGTACTTCTTAATTTTGGCTTTATGTATATTTTATCATGATTAGAGTAAGTTTATATATTTTGGCAGGAATACTCCAGAAATGAGTATTCTCAGTGCATCACATAAAGAGGCACAGGATATTTGCTTATCTCATGATTGGTGATGTTAATTTGAGGTGGTATCTTCCAGTTATAGTGTAAATTACTGTTTTTAAAAAATTTATAAATATTTTGTGGGAGTTACTTTAAGAATAAGTAGATATATTTTTCGTCATCAAACTTCACTAGTTAAATATCCTTTCATGATGCCTGATTCAATTTTGCTGTGATGTTTATCAAGGGGTGGTTTTATGACCCATCTTTCCTTTAACATGTGTTTGTTGGCACTTTAAAGGAGAGCTTTCCTTATCTTTTTTCCCATTTATATCATCACGGATTCATGAATTCCTCTTTTACTAAAAAATTTATCATTTATTACTCATTATTTATTCTGAGGTTTAAATTACCCCAGAATTGATCCTTGGGAGCCCTTTTAAGCTAGCATCTCTTGTCTTTTTGACATGTCCTCATCATTCCTTGAGCATTTCTTTACCTTCTGGTGCAGTAAGATGTTCCAGGTTCACCAATTTTTTTTCCCCTGCTCCAGCTTTGGAATCAGACATTTCTTTAAGGAGCCCTATTTCCATTTAGTGGAGAATGGTATTTCAAAACAAGATCATTATACTATGTACATGCATTGTTCCTGCGGTGCTTCAGGCTGTCAATGGACAGGATTAGAAATCCATACTTATTTCTTATCTATCTATTAAAAACTTTGAGTTTATGCTGATACCTGATTTTGATAATTATGTTGTGGTTATAAAAGACAGTATCTTGTTCTTAAGAAATTCCAATCCAGTACCACAGGTTTGTTCTAGTTTTTGCTTTTCAGTGAGAGACCTTTATTCTATTATTCTCAATATATTTACTTACTTGCTTAGTCCTGTAAAACACTGAAAGAAATTTCATTGCTAACCCATCCCTGCAAAAAACAGACTTGACAAGATAGAAAGCTCTTATCTATAGGTAAGGCTACTGCACTGGAAGGTAGACTGATAGACTGCCTATATGAACATTGAAGGTGTGTGCTGACACATGCACAGAGCACCACTGCAAAAGTTGGAGACTTATTAGTTCAAGGCATTTAAGGAAATGACTTGTCCTACGATTGTCCATTACCTGACCACTTAGCTAACCAGGCTGAAACTTCAGTAGACACATATGACAAAGAATGCAGAATCTAGAGATAGTCCAGGGACATCACTAACCAAACAAGCACCAACAAACACTTCAGTGGTAGGGGGAGATTCTGATTTCTATAGTTGCCATATTATATTATCTAAAATGTGCAATTTTCAACTTAAAAAATGGGAAATGCAAAGAACAAAAAAATACGGTCCATATGTAGGAATAGCAATCAATAGAAACTGTTTTTGAGCTTGAGGAAGCCAGTATGTTGGGCTTATTAGACCAAGTTGTTAAATTGGTTATTTTAAATAGATTCAAAGAAGTAAAGGAAGCTATGTCTAAAGAACTAAAGGAAAATGTAGGAACAGTGTCTCACTGAATAGAATGTATCAATAAAAAGTTAGAAATTTTAGAAAGAAATCAAATAAAAATTCTGGAATTGAAAAGTAATAGTTATGGTCTTGAAAATTTACTAGAGGGATTCAGTAATGGATTTGAACTGGCAGAAGAAGGAATCAGGAAATTTGAGGAAAAATCAATTGATACTATATAGTCTGACAAAGGAAAAAGGAATGAAGAAAAATAAACATAGCTTGAGAGACTTGTGGGACACCATCGTGCCGACCAATATATGGATAATGGAAGTCCAGGAAGGAAAGAAGAAAAAAAAGGGTCAGAGAGAATGTTTAAAGAAATAATGGCTAAAACACCCCAAATTTGTTGAAAAAAACATTGATATATACATAAAAGGAGCTCAGTGAATTCCAAGCAGGATAAAATATAAAGGGATGCATACCTAGATCCATTATAGTCAAACTGTTGAAAGCCAAAGACAGAGAGGTGTTAAAAAAGCAGAAGTGACAAGGAGTTCTCCAGTAAGATTAACAGTTGATTACCAGAAACGATGGAGGCCAGAAGGCAATGGGATGATATTTTCAAAGTGCTGGGAAAAAGAAAAAAAGACGGCCAATTGAGAATTCTGTTCTTGGAAAAGGAAGGTGAAATAAAACATTCCCAAGTAAACAGAAACTGAAAGAATTTATCTCTAGTACTTCCTCTAAAGAAATGCTAGAGGCAGTCCTTCAGGCTGAAATGAAAGGTCATTAGGTAGTAACTCAAATCTATACAAAGAATTAAAGAACAATGATAATGGCAAATACATAAGCCAGTATTATTTTATTTTTAGCTTGTAACTCCCCTATTTGATTTCTGTTGATTATGGAATTCAGTAGAAATGATACTTTTTATGTTCAAGTACAGTTGTTTGTTTTCATTATGTTCATTCAGTCAACATATGCACATCATAAGGTTTTGTTATAGTGTTCAGCAATTCATTAGTTGCATATAGCCCAGTGCTCATCCCAACATGTGCTCTCCTTGACTCCCATCACCCAGTTACCCTATCCCTCCACCCCCCTCTATTCTGTAACCCTCAGTTTTTTCCCCAGAGTGCAGAGTCTCTCATGGTTTGGACTGTTTTATGCTATAAAAGTTACAAAGAACCAGGTTATCTCTGGAAATATGGATAGGAAGGACATTGTAATTTACAGATGTGTCTCCTATTCTCAGAGACTTCTTCCGACTCTGGGGTCATTTCTTCTGACTCTGGGGTCTTTTGTCCCATGAGTATCTTGCCTTCTTTTTCTATGCCGTACCTGGTTTTCCAGGCCTTGACTATCCCACCATCCTGTAAATAATCTCAAAATAATTAGTCTTCTTCAGCAGACAGTGCCAGTATTTTAGATATTTGAGTAAGATGCTTAGAAGAACAGTAGAGATAAATTATGTAAAAATTGCAGTGAAATTAGAGAAGTCCTATGGTTTAATAGCAGTATATTCTGTTCAAGGTGAGGAAAAGTTAGGAGATGTAGTTGAATGGAGTATAGCACCTCGGTTTGTTTCTTGGCTTCACCACTTAATAGTTATTTGTCCTTGCATAAGCTGTTTTTTACAATAGTCCTGGATCTTTGGCCTTAACTTAAACAATTCTCTGAATACTTTACCTTAAATCTCAAAATGGTTATTCTTTCTTTAAAATTAAACTTTTCATATACACTATTTCTTTGTTTTGGAATAGTCTATCATCTATTCAAGGGCTAGAACCTTGCCTCCAAGCTTACCTAGATTTACAAAACCTGGATTACCTTAAGAATTGTTAAACAATTGAACCACAAAATCACTACAGTGTAAATTAACTTGAAGAGTTTCCTATACCTAATGAATAAACATTACTTTGACATATAAAATTTATTTTATTTTTCCTGTAGCCAAAAAAAATACAGATTCCTATAGACTGTATAGGAATTGTGAAATTGATACTGTAGTAATGTTCATTTAGATTTTACCCAATTTATGATAATTCTATGTATCTCTTTAGTTGCTTTGTGAGATAATCTCATATATGGGCTCAGTTTCTAGATGAGTGAATTTTAATAGAAGATTAAGAGAATAATCCAAGAGGTGTGAAATAGTTGTGGTTCTTCCCTGAACTGGTGAATAATATATGCTGGAGATATTTTACATAGTTTAAATAGAAAACAGGCTTTGAAATTAAGAGTTGTATAAGACTCTAACCAACAAATGATAAGTTTTAGCTTATTCAATCTGTAAGGCAAAAGTCTGTACATAAATTACTTTGTATAACATTTGAGTTATAAAATTTAGTGTCTCTCTTGTGTTCTCTCTCTCTCTTTTTTAAAAGATTTTATTTATTTATTTGACAGAGAGAGATCACAAGTAGGTAGAGACACAGGCAGAGAGAGAGAGAGAGGGAAACAGGTTCCCTGCTGAGCAGAGAGCCTGATGTGGGACTCGATCCCAGGACCCTAAGATCATGACCTGAGCTGAAGGCAGCGGCTTAACCCATGGAGCCACCCACACACCCTCTTTCTTTTTTAAGAAGAACCCAGGTAATCATTAGAAGCCTACTTTTTAGAGGTGGACTTCACAAGCAAAGTTCGTGGTGGAATTATGGCACGGACATTTGCTAATGATACCATGCTGGGAGCTACCGGTGTGCTGCCACGCTGGAGAACGGTCCATTAGTGTTTGAATTGATGCACTTTGGGACTTTTAATTCTTCAAAAATTCTATTTCCATACTTAATTATGGAAAAGACATGGTGGAAAAGTTGCATAGCCCCTTCATACATTTTATTGTCAATGGGAGTGGCAGTTAGTAATTCTTCTTCAAGTTATATTACAGCATTTACTTAAAATAATGCAGCCCCCTGCTGAGTTTGCTTCAGTTAAGTCATATTTTATTTGCTAATGATTTTCCAAGTTGACAATGACCTTGAAGTTGGTATTGTCAACACTTCTTGACATAAAGAGAGTATGATTTAGAGTTAAGAGTGCATTAGTTTATTTTTCATTTTCTGTCCTCCATCTTTAAGAGGCTTCTAAATTAAATTTCAGATTGAACATTTACCTGAGTAACCTCTGTAGTCAAGAGTTCAGTGAAAAAATTAATATGATTTGGGTAAAATGAATTTTAGTGTAGGTACAGGAAAAGGATTTTGCTAATGTCTTGAATGGTGTGTATGTATATTTATACATGATCTTTCCTTTTGCTGGATTACTTTAAGAATTATTAAACAGTTGAACCACAAAATCACAACAGTGTAAATAACCTGAAGAGTTTCCTGACCTAATTCTATTCAAGGTCTTGAAATGCTGTGTTGAAAGAATTAATATAAAACTTTAACATGTATTTTTTAGGCTATAAAAATGTGATGTAAGAGATGATTTACCAAAATGCTGTCTTAAAATGCTGATTTAAAAAAAAATCTATAGGCTATAGTAAATAAACATAGTAGATATGCTTCTGCCTGAAATATATAAAATATCTTATATATCTAACATGGTTATGTTATATTAGAACAGAGTTCTACATTTGTGTACTTTACTTATTATGCCTAAAATCTGCACAATTATGGAATTTCTGTTAATTTCTAATTAGAAAATAAAATATAGCACAATGAAGATATTTTGCTCTTTCTGTACACAAAACTATGTATTTTGAAATGCATGGCTATGTTAGATAAATCCATTTGAAAGATGATCTACAACACTTACTTTAGAAAAAAGAAGTCTTGTGTGGCTTGACATTCTTTCTTTTCCTAAAGCTCTGTAGGGTGCAGCAGTCTTTGGAGTTGCCACTGACCCAAAGGAGCAGGCTGCTTTTCAGCTACTCTAGTGGATGCCACAGTTTCTTCCAGTATTCATCTGCTACCATCTGTAGCTCTGTTGGACATGTCAGGGTGTTCCATTTTTCTATACTCTCATGCTAGGTGTTACATTTGTCTCTGTACTCCAGATCCAAAGCCTTTGGGTGATCTGACTGCCTTATTTCCTTTTGTGTTATGCTCAGGAGTGCCAAAGCAATGTATACTCTAAGTGCTATAGAGATTGGTGAGATAGCTCTTTCAAGTTTTCTTCATAACTCTGTTCCTTCTAGTACTGACAAAGATCTGGGCTTGAGAATCATGTATCAACTAGACAACCTACTTATGATAATAATGGTCATAATATCACCTTACTTTGATATAGTACTTTATAGTGTTATAGCTTCATAAGTGTGTTAAAGCTGAATGTCTATAGTGAAGATAGGAAAATACCTCTCTGCTCTTTGTGTTGTAATTCATTAGAAGGAATCTACATATTAATAATCTAAGTACATTGCGGCCCTTATAGTGCTGGAAATATTCCTAGTGGAAATAAGAATTAATTCTTTTTATTTATGTAACAAGTTTTCCCAGGCTTCATTGGATTGTGGGTTATTAAAACAAGTCACAATTTTGTTAATAACTCTAATGTAAGTATCTTCTCCTATTGATTTAGAGGTCTTCTAGCCTTCTGTAACTTCTTTTTGGGTGTTGCCGTGAGTTCTCAGGGGCTGTCTTGACCACACTCCTGAATAAGTCTGTTTCCACTGAGACAGCTGCCATTCCACTAGGCACTTCAGTGTCTTACCAGATGGTGCTGTCTGCTGGGAATTTCTACCAATGTACCTGATCACAGTTAAAGCTGCATGATGAGCTGGGGTGAAGTTGGGGAATAATGTCTTTCTCTTTTTGTTTTACATTGTATTATAGAGGTATAAAAGTAGCACTGAGTTTTACCAGTGTTTAATGAAAGAAATCTTTCAGATTTTTATCATAGCCTTTTGGTACCCTCCAGGACACAGGCAAAAATCCAGTGGGAATTGTTAGAGGGCTAATTCAGTCCACAGAAAATATTCAACATTTAACATTTGCCACTTTTTGGGCAGTAAGATTTTCTTACTGGATGAGGGTCCTTATGATTAGCTGCTTCCCATAGGATTAGTTTTCACATTCACCTTCTGGTTGATTTGCCCTGTTAGTTCACTAGACATTTAAAAACATGTCTGAATCTTACTTAGATTTAATTAATAACTACCCTCAGCTTCAACATCCTCTACCACCCCAAGCAAGGAATAAACAGGGGAAATCAAAGCAGGGGAAACCTGTAGAAAAACTGCAGTTCAATTTCTCTGTGGGATTACATCTGTAAAAAGAATCGACAAAGGTCCTATTTCACTTCATGGAAACATCAAAGTTCTGTCAGAGATTTTATTGGCCCCTATTTAATTCTTTAAGACAGGTGGGTGTAGAAGGGAAAGTTTAGTTTTATTGTGTTGTATTCTGTAACATCTGAGGGATAGTTAATGGTAAGTTCTAGGAAGTAAAAGGCATTTTCATATAGTAGGGAATTGTAGTGCTGTACCAGATGCTTTTTGGATTTTGTTGTGGCATCCCAAAGCTTTCTGGAATGGTACTGCTCTAAATAGAGTTTGTCCTCATTAGGGGCTAGTGGCAGAGCTTCCAATTTATTTCCAACCATGCATGCCAAGAATAGTGTGGGTGAACATTGTCTTTCATCTCTTTATGTAATGGCCGTGGCGCAAATCTATGAGGGTATTAGTAGTTTTGAGAATTCCTCCCTACTTTCCACTAAAGAGCCCATCCTAATCTCTGGTTTCTGTCTCATTGGGTTCATTAGTAGGCTTCAGAGGAGGTTCTTTTCACATGTGGTGAGTTCTATTTCTGGTTGTAGTCTCTGCTATGTTATATTTTCCAGAAATTCTTTGAAGATTTGGAACATGATTGATACTATCTCTTAGATTCTAGTACTGGTGATTTGTGTCTATTTTATAAAAAATTTTTTGAAATTTTGCTAGGAGCTTGGCAGATATGGGTTTGATTCACCATTTTGAATTGGTTTTATACTTTATTCATGAATATTGCTGTTTATTTTATTAATTATTATTTATAATGATAATTGAGAGAGGTTGGTACCACTGTTTTAGAAGAATAATACTTACCTGGGACAAGTGACCCTGTTTTATGCAGTTGAGCTACAAGTTTCTTATGGGGATTTTATTTTTTATATGTATATAAATTGGATTATTAATCCAAGCTTATTTTAAAACTATATTTTTACAAATATGAATTAAAAAATAAGGTAAGTAGGCCAGAGTTTACCTTTTACCCTAGTTAAGAAATGATTTTTAAAGAAGTTTTTGAATGATTGCTCAATTTAGAATCTAGTAGGTGAACAAAAGAGAATTTCTATAAGGGAAGTTACTGTTCTTATATTTCATTATTTTATGAAACCATGTCCTTTAACTTCCCTTAAGTAAACTTTTTAGGGTCATGCTTAAATTTTGACATTTACTATAGTGGATGCAAAGGAAACATGCTTGTTGATATCTCTTGTCACAAATAATTTCTTTGGCATTAGAGGTTGAGTCTGGACCTCAAGCATTAATAGAATAAACTGGGGATAGTATTTAATTCGTTTGTCATATATTTGTTGCTATTTGAAAACTTGCATGAATTTGTTATAGTTTAAATGCTAGGTAATTAAAAATTATCTACTATCTGTTGGTGATACTTGAATTTGATTTATGGAAATTAATTTAATTTCTATTTAGTTAAGATCATTTTTAACAGACTCTCTATTCCCTAAATCATATAGTTCTGCCCTACCCTCCCTTTTTAAAATGATGAGGTGCTCATGTTTATTGCCCTTAAGGTTTTAGATTGCTAAGTGTACTGCCAAGAGAGCTGTTCATATTGGTTGAGGATGACTAGAGATACCTCTCTAGGAATCCTGGCTGACTCAGGAGTGGGATAGGGCACAACAATTTTAATTTAGGTTGAGAGAAGAGTTTTGCAATTGTTAGCAGAACCTCCTTGACTAAGGCTGTCCTTCCTTTAGATTTAGACTTAAATGAAGTTAAACATTGTTTTATGGCTTATTTAAACTATGTCTCATCTTTACCTTTTTTTTTTTTTTTTTTTTTTTTTTTTTTTAAGGATTTTTCCAATACAACTTTGAAATACAAGGGGATACATTTTGGCAACTCTTTGGGAAGACTCGAGTTACCTACAAAGTCAGGGCCTGGTCCTGGACAGTATAATATAGTCCAGTAAGTAAAAAATACATACATACATATGTAACTGTAGTATACCTCTAATGTAGTTCTTGACTGTAAAGTATTGTAATATATTCATTTGTGCCTGGCTCTGGTGTCCATTCTTCTGACTAAATGATAGATTTAGAAGCCATTCTCAGTGTGGGCTCAGAGCCATGGCATCAGTTTGGAGGTTATATTTATGAAGTTTAACTAGGAAATACATTTCTGGTAAAATAACTCGTTCTGTCTTTATTTTCTTCTACTCCCATTCCTACTTTATTTTCTCCTACTCATACTCCCATGAGGCCTTAGACGTGGGTCCACGGAAGACAAAATTCAATGACAAATAACATGTGGTTCTCAGAATCTATCACCTGTTTTCATCATTGTAATTTTTAAACAAGATCCAGCTTATCTACCTGATTCATTTTCTCTTATAGGATGAGTTTTTTTTTTTTATAGGAAGTCCCCCCATAATTACCTATTTAATTAGTTTCCTAGATAGATTCAAACATATCTATATACCAGTGGTGGCTGTAGCTGAGACTTTCTTAGTCACCCTTGCTAATGTTCATTTACTGAACAAACATTGTTTGAATTCTTTCTGTGTGGTAGTACTACACATAGTAGCTGGGAATAAAAAGAATAAAACATGGTTCTTATTTTTTGGAATTTATGCCCTATTTTCTTTTCTTCTTCATTTTTCTAAACTCTCCTAATATGAGAGGTACACCTTGTATTTTTATTCTTTCAATAGTACACTAGAACTTTAATATATTTAGCTTAGTGGGGTCTAACTTAATGTCTTTGTCATTATTCCAAACAAAACAGTCTATGAAATGTTCTGATTAGCTCTGTTCATCCTCTTGACATATGTTTTCGTTCTTCAGTATTCTAATTTTATCCTTTTTTCTTTCAGTTTGTCTGGTTTGCTTATCTATCTTTCTGTCTGTCTGCCTGCTTGCCTGCCTACATGCTTATCAGTTTTATTGAGGTTTAATAAATATAAGGCAAAAGTAACTTTTATTAAAGGTATGTAGTTCTTTGAAGATTGCTTTCCTTCCATTCCACTACACTTCTAATTAAATACTGCAGGCATATCTGGGACTCTGTTTAACTTTATTGCTCTGATTTTACTTGGCAGTTTTTCCCAACAGTCTCTTTTGTTTCTCCAACCCTGTCCCACTCCCATTCTAATTCCTCGTTTTTTTAATGTTACTTCTCTTTGAATTTTTTTATATCCTGTGTTTTTCTATTCATATTTTCACTTTTGCTTTGAAATGTATCCATATAGGGGGCATTCTAGACTGCTTCATATATGTTACCATTTCCATAATTTGTTTGCTCTTTGATTTTGCTGCCTTCACCTTACCTTTTATTTGGAGTTGTCTTGGTTCTCTCTGGTAGTTAACATTTTGTACCTTTTTATTTTTCATTTTTCTTAATCTTTTACTTACTGATTAAGTCAGAATGATTCTGGGATATTTGATACAGTATAAAAGTGGAGATACTTGGTTACTGTAAATGGTAAGATAAGCATGTAGGTCTCTTTTTGGGAAAGATACAGACCAAAATGATAGGTGACCCTTCTGATCTCTCAAATATAAATTTGTTATCCACAAAAGTATTTGAGGTTTTGAAAAGAAGTTCATTTGTTGAATTTTGTGTGAAAAAAATCAGTGAAGTCAGCTTTCATCAGTGAACCGAGATGTTAAATGGGTATTTAAATCATAGCAATGTCAAACAGATTATTTGCAATTATATAACTTAAATATTTGTTTTTATGTTTTTTCTTTTACCTGTTTTAAAAAAGTTTATGTTCAGTATAGTTCATTGAAAATGTTTAATTGAGGTTTTTTTTTTTTTAAATTCTGTTTAAGAAGTAGAAGAAATAGTATAGTCAGTATAGCCCATTTAAAAATAATTCTTGCAAGAGCACCTGGGTGGCGCAGTTGGTTGAGTGTCTGACTCTTGGTTTTAGAGCAAGTCATGATCTAGGGTCATTGAGACTGAGCCACGCATCAGGCTCTGTGCTCAGTGGAGAGTTTGCTTGAGATTCTTTTTCCTTCTCCCTCTGCCCCTCCTCTTATGTTCTTTCTCTCTAAAATAAATAAATAAATCTTAAAAAAATTCTTGTAGTAAGGATAGCTCAGTTATTGTGTACTTATGGGCCATGCATGGCATTAAATACTTTACCTGTATTACTTAACTTTAATCATTACAATCTTAATAATTGGTTGTTTCTATTTCCAGTCAGGTAAAGAATCTATTCTGAAGTTTAGAGAAGTAAGATGATTTGTATAAGGTCACTCTACAGCTAGTAGGTGCTAGGATTCACATCAGGCTGTCTGACTGCTGGGCTGTTAATCACTTTTATTTTCTTATTCTTTCTTGAGGTTGTGTAAATTTCAGTGAAAATAAGCTTCTCTTTTATTTTTAAAGAACTTTATGTCCTTTTTTGTTTTGTTTTATAAATAGTTGAAATATCAAGGGATTTGAAATTTTAAGAACGTTTTATGTTAAACGGAATACTCAGGAAACTTTTCTGGGTAGCTTTTTATTTAAACTCCTAATATATATCCTACATCCTGTTTTTTTTTTTCCTGGAGTCATTATAAGTTTATTGTAATGCTCTGAATTAGAAAATGTACAACTAACCAACAGAGATTAATACATTTTACAAAATTTAGTGTATATTGGCCTAACACACCCAGCTGATCATAGTACTGCATACTTTTTAGGCAGACAATGTTGGTGTAAAACACTGTCTTTGCTTATATGAACAATAATATATTTGAAACTGAGAGCTCCTCAATTTTTCTGACTTTTCTAAAGGAAAAAGATACCTCATTATGAAAATATTAACATCAAGAAAGATCAACGACAAAATTATTGCTTAAATCTCCCACGATTTTATGAAGTAATAATATTACAGGAGGAAAAAAAGGTAAGTTGAAATGTAGCTATTTCATCTACTTTCTATATTTTAGGATCATTGACTATGATCATTACAAGGTTAGAGTACTCTTAGATCTACTGTGCCTCTTAGCTAGCTAGTTGTTACTCAATGAATATTATCGAAGGAATTATACTTTAATCTCTATGAAGTAACCACCATCTCTGCTTAAACACTTCTTGTGATAAAGAACTCACTAGCTCTAAGGTTTATTGTTTCAATAGTGGACAACTCCATTCCTTGCAGTTTCCTTCTTAAACTGATCTAAATTTGCCTGCCTGCTGCCTACTTTTTCTCCATTTCCCTGTGACTTCTCTTCAATCTCCTTCTCAGTCTTTTTCTAGTAAAGATAAATGTTCCAAATATTTTTGACTATTCTTGTTATTTAAATTCATGATAATTTATTTTCCTTTGAAGTTATCTAGGGCTCTTCTTTGGTTTGTGGGTCTCCTTCTTTCTCTTTCTTGCTCTCTCTTTTTAATATGATACTGGAACTAAGTGTAATATTCTTGGTTTATTCTGATTTGCACATAGTAGGGTTTTCATCTTCCTTCTGGATAGTGTATATTTATTAACATAAAACCTAAGATTTCAGTACTTTTTTTATAGCTATGTTTCAGTTTATTCTTTTGGAACTTGTAGGCAAATGAAACCATAGACTTTTTTATCCTTCTTTACTATATTACTATATTTGAACACAAAACCTTGAACAATGTAATACTATACAGCTATAAAAAGAATGTGATCTTGCCATTTGCAATAACATGGTTGGACTCAGGGTATTATGCTGAGTGAATTAAATCAGAGAAAGATAAATACCTTATTATTTTACTCTTAGATGAAATCTAAAAAACAGAACTTATGAATAGACAAGCAAAAAGCAGAATCAGACTTATAAATAAATAGAACAAATTGACAGTTACCAGAGGAAAGGGGTGTGGGGGGGTTGGGAAAAATAAGTGAAGAAGAGTGGGAGATAAAGGTTTACAGTTATGGAATGAATAAATTAGGAGAATAAAAGGGACAGCATGGGGAGTATAGTTAATGATAATGTAATGTTTTATAGTGACAGACAGTAGCTACTTGTGGAGAGCATAGCATAATGTATAGAGAAGTTGAATCACTATGTGTACATCTGAAACTAATACAACATTGTGTGTTAACTATATTCAAGTAAATAAAAAACCTTGAGGATTATAGAATAAAAATTTTAAATTGGATCATTTAGAATAAGGATAAATGATTCTCAGCTGAAAAATCAATAACTATTTCAATACGATTTTTCTTTGCATTTGATTTCCTTGGTCTTCCACCGAATATCAATCAGCAATGAGAAATATTGTTTCTAGAAATGAAAAGATACAATAACATAATAACACAATACGATTGATTTTATAGAATTATAATTACAAATCTCAAACAGTGTAAAAAGAGTTAATGTAGAATCATGAGTGATTATAGCCTTAGTTTTCTGTTCTTGTAATGTCCTTGTTTTGGTGTTAGGGTTATGATGGCTTCATAGAATGAGTTAAGGAATATTCTTTCTGCTTCTATTCTCTGAGTTTGTAGAGAATTGTTGTAATGTGTTCTTTAAATGTTTGGTAAAATTTACTGGTGAACCCACTTGGGCTTGGTGTTTTCTTTTTCTGGAAGGTTATTAATTACCGATTCAATTTTTAAAATAGATACAGATGTATTTGGATCATCCGTTTTTTCTGTTGTGAGTTTGGGAAGATTGAGTCTTTCAAGGAATTGGTCCAATTTATCTGGCTTACCAAATGTATGGGCATAGAGTTCATAGTATTCCTTTTTTTTTTTTTTTTTTTTTTAAAGATTTTATTTATTTATTTGACAGACAGAGATCACAAGCAGGCAGAGAGGCGGGCAGAGAGAGGAGGAAGCAGGCTCCCTGCTGAGCAGAGAGCCCGATGCGGGGCTCGATCCCAGGACCCTGGGATCATTACCTGAGCTGAAGGCAGAGGCTTTAACCCACTGAGCCACCCAGGTGCCCCCATAGTATCCCTTTATTATTCTTTTATGTTTATGGGATCTGGAGTGATGTCCCCTCATTCACTCTGATATTAGTAAATGTCTTCTCTTTTTTTCTTAGTTTACCATGCTAGAGACTTACAGATTGATCTTTTCTAAGACCCAACTTTTGGTTTCATTGATTTTCTCTATTTATTTCTCATATTCAATTTTATTGATTTCTGCTCCAATTCTACTCATTTATCTTTTGACTACTTCTAATTTAATTTGGTCTTCTTTTTTATTTTCCTAAGGTGGAAACTTAGATTTTCCTATGTGCTTTCATTGCTATACATGATGTCAATTATATCTATTTTTGATTATGGTGTTATTGATTCCAACTATGTCTTTACTGATTTAAGCCTGCTACTCTGTCTATTTCTGAGAAAGGGTATTGAAGTCTTCAACTGTGATAGTGGATTCATTTATTTTTACTTGCAGTCCTATCAGTTTTGCCTCATAGAGTGCTGCTTTGTTGTTAGGAACATACATGTTAAGAATTGTTATGTCTTCTTGGAGAACTGGCCTCTTTAGCATTATATAATGATCTTCTTTAGCCCTGATAATCTTCCTTGCTTTTAAGTCTGTACTCTAAAATTAATATATCTACTCTTGCTTTTTTTTGATTACTGTTAGCATGGTATGTTTTTCTCCATTTACTTTTAATTTATATTTGTCTTTATATTTAAAGTGGGACTCTTATTGATAGCAAGACTACTATACAAGTCTTATATAGTGGGTCTTACTTGTTGATCCACTCTGACAATCTTTTTTTTTCTTTTTTAAGATTTTATTTATTTATTTGTCAGAGATAGCACAAGCTGGCAGAGTGACAGGCAGAGGCAGAGAGAGAAGCAGGCTCCCTGCTGAACAAGGAGCCTGATGTGGGACTCCATCCCAGGACCCTGGGATCATGACCTGAGTCGAAGGCAACATCTTAACCGACTGAGCCACCCAGCTACCCGTCGCTATCTCTGTCTTTTAATTGGTGAATTTAGATCATTGACATTCAAGGATTATCGATATCATTCAAGGATATAGATAGTTGGATTAATATCTACCACATTTGTTACTGTTTTCTATTTAATGCTCCCCTTTTTTTGGTCCTATTTTTATCATGCATTCTTTTTCTGCCTTTTGTGTGGTTCTCGCCTGTTTTCGCCTTCTATTTTTTTTTTTTTTTATTCATTAGAGCATTTAGGATATTAATCCTACTGGTTTTAAGTTCCCTATCTGATGAGGGCACTCTCCCTGCCATGTGTGGCTCTGGTGCTTGGCCTGTTTCTTCTAATTTCTTGCTTTTTAATATTTGTTGTAATTTTCTCTTAGTAACTGGGTGTCTTATTCTGCTCAGGTTGCTATAATAAAATAGCATATTGGATGGGTTTTAAATAAGAGAATTTTATTCCTTATACCTCTGGGAGTCTGGGAAGTTCAAGGTGAAGGTGCTAGCAGGTTTAGTTCTATTGAGGACTCACTTCCTGTTTCATAGGTCATTTTTTTGCTGTGTCTTTACATGGTGGAAGGGGCAGGAAACTATCTTGGCTGCCTTTTTTTTTTTTTTTTTTTTTTTTTTTTTTAATAAGGACACTAATCCCATTCATCAGAGCTCTGTGCTCATGAGTTAATCACTTCCCAAAGCTGCCACCTCCAAAAACCATCACATTAGGATTAGTTTAACATGAGTTTTGGGCATACAAACATTCAATCTATGTAACTTGACATGATGTGTTAGGTAAAGGAACTTTTGTAAATATGCCTTTAGTAATGTGGTGGTAAGGTATGGGGAAGGGGATAAGTGCTATAGTTCTATGATTAGCTCTCAGTCTTTTTAGGGAGTCTGTGCCTCTGAACTGGTCTGTGAACTTCACAAGTGTTTCTCAGTTTTTTCCTCTCTCTTAGCTGGGTCAGAATGGCTGGCTGGTGTGGGTTGGAATTAGGTATTTCCTTTATCTTATATGGAAAGCTAAAGGTGACTGGAATTAGGCATTTCCCTATGTCTGTTATGTGCTGATAATGCTCTAGTAGGTTGGCTTAGTTTGATTTTCATGAGAGCTTGCTCCTGTATATTTCAAAATGCTTCCTTTCTCTCTTCCCCTGCCAGATGCATGAAAGGGTTTTTCTCCACTATTTACTATGAGAGCCTAGTTGAGCTCCCGGAAGTAAATTAGAATTATGGGGTCCTCCCCTATGATATGGTCCATAGAGTTTTAACTCAGCCTTTAACTCTCAGAAGAATGGAGCCTCCAGCAGTTCTTCAATTATAGTTTTGGTATTCCTATACTGGCATTGTTTTCCACAGTATTTTCTACCTTTAAATCTCTGCTATGTTAAGCTGTGACACTCTGTATTTACTAGTCTGTTTCTCCAATCTTTGGGCAGTGGTTTGTCTTGTATTTTTTGCTCTCTCGTGGATCTAAAAAGAGTTTGATTTACGTTCTATTCAGGTTTCTACATGCTGTTAGGGAGGAGTGGCAATATCCAAATTCCTTATGTGTGGAACTGGAAACTGGAATTTAGGAAATTATTATTTTTTTAAACCAGAACATTTATTATGTGACTAATCATTGAAATCCTTAAGATGAACTTAAGGTGCACCTTAAGATGGTGCAACAGCTGCCTTCTTGGGTGCAGGTGCTGTTTCTTCACAAAATCTATGTCTGCATCTGTGGTATACAATTTTTAGGGGCCTCATTTGACCAGTCCTAGTGGTATTTCATCTTTTAGTCTTAGCACTCCAGTTATTTTCTCTCTTCTGCTTGGCAGGGTAGCCGTATGTGCCACAAGTCAACTTTTGACATGAAGATGTGGTAGGGCTGAGGGCCACAGTAGTGGCACAACGTGTGCTTCTTATTGTGATGCTTTTCAATGGGTGATGTCCCCTTTGTTACCTTTTTTCTATGATTGAGATCAAAGAATGGAAATGAATCTTTTTTTTTTTTTAAAGATTATTTATTTATTTGACAGATAGAAATCACAAGTAGGCAGAGAGAGGAGGAAGCAGGCTCCCTGCCGAGCAGAGAGCCCGATGCGGGGCTCGATCCCAGGACCCTGGGATCATGACCTGAGCTGAAGGCAGAGGCTTTAACCCACTGAGCCACCCAGGTGCACCCGGAAATGAATCTTTTAAACGTAAGGTATTTTCTGGATTCACATCAACAAAATGGTGAACTAGGAGTCCCAACACTCATTTCCCCCCATTAAAAAAATAACAAATTATAAGTACCTACATACTGTTGAAAATAGCTCTGGGAGATCTTAGAGTACAATTAAGAAGCTACAGACACATTTAGGAGCTTAAAACTCAAGGTGGTCACATAGAAAAATTTAAGAGGCATTTTACTTGCTTCACACCATTCAGTCCATCATAGTTTGATGCCAAGAAAGATCCCAATTTCCCCCCGTGCATGAAAGGAGAGGAGGAAGACAATAACAGCTTCTGGACACCTTCTGGACATCTGAAACTGATGCTACTGAGGATACCTGCAGTCTTCACTGATGTTTAACCTAGCAGATGGAGATGCCTGGAGTTCATACCACTATGCCTCCCCCTGGAGAAGGAGGCATCACAGTTCTACATTCTTCTGAGGCTGCAGCTGCCACTCATCATCATAACTGTGTACATACCTGTGATCCTGGCTCTGTGGCAGCTATATGTGTACCCATTTTAGACACCAGCACCAACACTGCAGCAAGTATACTCCTGTACTAGAGCAAGCCCCAGGAGGATACTTTGGCCATGACTTCCTCCTGTGGGGAAAAAGAAAACAAGGAAATTGCAGCAGATTTTGACACTGAAGAGCCAATAGCCCTTGTTGCTGCTGTAGAACCTACACTCTTGGTGTGCCACAGAATCTTGTAGTTTTTTTATGATGTTTGCCTCATGTATATGAGCTTCATACTCATATACTGCTGCAACTTTCCTGAAGCCAGAACCTTCTCTGTGGTTTCCCCCTCCCTTCAGAGGTAGAGCCGCTGTTCTACTCAGCTAGTGTCCTGACAACCACCCATAGTTCTTTCCCCACTGGAGGTAGTCCATAAAATCTGGAAGAGGTGACTGCTTCTTCAAATGTGCAGACATCACTGCAAGCCTATAAGAAACACAAAAAGTCAAGGAAACATGACTCCACCAAAAGAGCATAATAATTGTTTAGTAACTGGCTGCAAAGAAAGGGAGATTGGTTAGTAAATTCAAATTATTGTTTTTTTTTTTTTTTAAGATTTTATTTATTTATTTGACAGAGAGGGAGACAGCAAGGGAGGAAACACAAGCAGGGGGAGTGGGAGAGGGAGAAACAGGCTCTCCGCTGAGCAGAGAGCCCAATATGGGGCTCCGTTCCAGGACCCTGGGATCATGACCTAGCCAAAGGCAGACGCCTAACAACTGAGCCACCCAGGCACCAAAATTATTGTTTTAAGGAAGCTCAGTGAGCTATAAGAGAACAAAGTTAGACAACTTAATGAAATTAAAATAGCAATAATTGAATAAGATGTGAGTTTAACAGAGATAGAAATCACAAAAAAAGAACTAAACAAATTCTAGAGTTAAAGAGTACAACGAATGAAATGAAAAATGCAATAGAGTGCTTCAATAGTAGACTCACTCAAGTAGAGAAAGAATCTGTCAACTCAGAGAAAGTTCATTTGAAATAATCCAGCCAGAGGAGAAAAAAGATAAAAGAATGAAAGAGAGTGAGGAAATCTTACACGATTTATAGGACAGAATGGAGAATCAGTGTGTGCACTTTGGGAGTCTCAGAAGGAGAAGAGAGAGAAAGGAACAGAAAGAAATAATGGCTGAAAACTTCCCAAATCTTTGTAGGGAAGTGGTCATCACTATTCATGTAGCTCATAGGTCCTGAAATAGGCTCAACCCAGTGATTACACTGACACATTATAGTTAAATTGTTAAGAGTTAATGACAAAGAGAATTTTTAATGCAGTAAGAGAAAAGTGATTCATCACATATAAGACTTTCCCTCCCCAAACTGTTCCCCAAGAGCATAAGTCGATTTCTCAGTAGAAACTTTGCACCCAGTAGAGGGTGGGAAGATATATATAGAGCACTGGAAGAAAAACAAACAAACAACAACACTGCCAAATAAGAATACTGTACTCAGAAATATCATTCCTTAAAAATGGAGAGATAATGTGTTTCACAGACAAACAATAACTGAGAATTTGTTACTCTTAGTCCTGCATTACAAGATATGCTTAAGGGATTTCTCCAAATTGAAATGAAAACATGCTAAACAGCAGTATGAAATCTCATAAGTAATGGAAAAAAATAAACATACATAGGTTAGTATAATAGTAAAGATGATTTGTAAATTGCTTTAACTTAATGTGAGAGTCAATAGGTAAAAAATATTTTTACACAATATAAAAAGAAACTGTCTATAAGAGCACAAACTGTATGTATATGTGGAGATAATAAAAGATTAGTGTTTTTATACATGGTTGAAATTGTTACCAAAATAAAATGGAAGGTCATAGTTACAAGATTTTTTTGCAAGTCTTGAGCTAATCATGGAAAAAAGAAAAACTATAATAGGCACACAAAAGATAAAGGGAAAAAATACACAAAAAAATCATTTCAAAAAATTATCAAGTAACAAAGTAACACAAGAGAAGAAGAGAAAAACAAAACAATTATAAAAACAAAACAATTTTTAAAAATAGCAACAGTAAATTTCTCACTTAACAATAATTACCTTAGATGTAAATGCATTAAAATTGCCAGTCAAAAGGCTTATAGTGCCTGAATATATTGGGAAAAAAAAAAAAAACCAAAACCAAGATCCAGTGATATTCTGTCTATAAGAGACACACGTCAGTATTAAAGACACACATAGGGGCACCTGGGTGGCTCAGTGGGTTAAAGCCTCTGCCTTCAGCTTGGGTCATGATCCCAGGATCCTTGGATCAAGCCCCGTATCAGGCTCTCTGCTCAGTGGGGAGCCTGTTCCTCCTCTCTCTTTCTCTCAGCCTTCCTCTCCACCTACTTGTGACCTCTCTCTGTCAAATAAATAGATAAAATCTTAAAAAAAAAAAAGACACACATAGGCCAAAAGTAAAGGGATGAAAAAAAGATGTTCCATGCTGGTAATGATCACAAGAAAGGAGGATTGGCTATATGTGTGTCAGAAAAAATGAAATTTAAGTTTAAAATTTTCTGTTAAGGTCAATACATAATGATCAAAGCATCACTTCACCAGAAAGATAGAACAATTTTAAATGTGCTCAATACCAGTATACCCTAAATATAGAAAACAAATATTGACAGATTTAAGGCAGAAATTGACAGAAATACAAAATAATACAGTTTATAATACTCCACTTTCAATAATAGATAGAACATCCAGACAGAAAGTCAATACAAAAATAGCTGACTTGAACAACATTATAGACCAAATGGATCTAACTGACTTTTGCAGAAATTTCTACCCTAGATCAGAATACATATTCTACTCAAAGTCATACTGAATATTCCAGATAGATCTCATGAAAGGTCATGAAACGAATCTTAACACATTTAAGAACATCAAAATCACTCCAAGTATCTTTTCTGACCGAAATGGAATAAAAATAAAAATCAGCCATAGCAAGAAAATGGGAAAATTTACAAATGTGTTGAAACTAAATAATTTTGTCTTAAGAAACTTTGGGTCTAACAAATGTCTATCAATAGATGAATGGAAAGAGAAGAGGTCCACTTACACACACACAGACACACAGACACACACACACAGAAATATTACTAAGCCATAAAAAAGAATGAAATCTTGCCATTTGCAACAACAGATGGACCTAGAGAGTTAAATTCTAAGTGAAAGTAATCAGTCAGAGAAAGACAAATACCATATGATTTCATTCATATGTGAAATTTAAGAAAAAAAAATAATAAAAAGAAATGAAAACATGGACTCTTATAGACAGAGAACAAACTGGTGGAGGTTGCCAGAGTGTAGGTTGGTGGGGGGATGGGTGAAATAGGTAAAAAAGGATTAAGAGTATACTTAATGAGTGCTGAGAAATGTGTGGAATTGTTGAGTTACATCATACACCTGAAAGTAATATAACACTGTATGTTAATTATACTTAAATGAAAAAAGTCCTTTAAAAAAATGAGAAAGAAACAAAAAAGGGAAAAAATTATTGGGTCAAAGAGAAAATAAAAAAACAGTTTAAAAAGTATTTCAAAACAAGCAAAAACAACATATCAAATCTATGGACTGCAGCAAAAGCTAAGAGGGAAGTTTTAGTGAATTATGCTTACATTAGAACAGAAGAAAGATATCAAACAAACTAACTTTATACCACAAGGAACTAAAAAAACAAGAACAAACAAAGCCCAAATTAGCCAAAGGAAGGAAATGATAAAAATTAGAGCAGATGTAAGTCAAATGGAGGATATCAAAAAAAGAATGAAGCTTTTTTTTAAAAAAAATTTAAAGATTTTTATTTCTTTATTTGACAGAGATCACAAGTAGGCAGAGAGGCAGGCAGAGAGAGAGGAGGAAGCAGGCTCCCTGCTGAGCAGAGAGCCTGATGCGGGGCTTGATCCCAGGACTTTGGGATCAGGACCTGAGCTGAAGGCAGAGGCTTTAACCCACTGAGCCACCCAGAATGAAGCTTTTGAATTGGTGTTTTAAAAGATAAAATTGACAAACTATTAGACTAAGAAAAAGAGAGAAAAGACATAAAATGAGATGGAAGAGTAAACATTTCAATGGATGCCTCAGGAGGAAAAAACAGAATTTTAAGGGACGGTTAGGAAAAACTATATACCAACAAACTGGACAGCCTACAAGAAATGAATAAATTCCTGGAAACAAGCAACCTAGCAAAACTGAATCAGGAAGAAATAGAAAGCCTGAACAGATCAGTAACAAGGAACTAACCCAGTAATAAAAAATCTCCCAACAAAGAAAAGCCCAGGACCTAGTATCTTCAAGGATGAATTTTACCAAACATTCAAAGAAGTATTATTAACAATCCTTAAATTCTTCTAGAAAATAGAAGAGGGAATGCTTCCAAACTCAATTTATGAGACTAGCATCATCCTGATACCATAACCAGGCAGATACTCCAAGAAAATTATAAGCCAATATTCCTGGATAACATTGTTGTAAAAATCCTTAATAAAATGTTAACTATTGAAAAATTTAACTATTTGAAAATATAACTAGATGAAATGAAAATATAGTTAAAATTAAAAATTATTTTTTAAAAATTATAAAAATTAAAATTAATTATTAGTTATATAGTTTATTCATTATTTATTAATTAGTTATTTATTATATATAATAATTCACTAACTTATAATTTATTTTAAAAATTAAAACAATTATTAAAAATTTATTAAAGTTAAAATTTTGGTTAAAATATAGTTAAAAATTTAACTATCAAAAAATTTAACAGTGAATTTTTAAAATTAACTTGCATTATTTGCTTCAGGATCTGTGAATCATCAGTCTTACACAATCACACAGGTCTGTGAATCATCAGTCTTACACAATTCACAACTCTCACCATAGCAATACTCTCCTCAATGTCCATAATCCAGCGACCCTACCCCCACCTCCACCCCCACCACAGCAACCCTCAGTTTGTTTCCTGAGATTAAGAGTCTTACAGTTTTTCTCCTTCCCCTGTTCCATCTTGTTTCATTTTTTCCCTCCCTACCCCCCATGACCCCCCGCCTTGCCTCTCAAATTCCTCATATCAGAGAGATCATATGATAATTGTCTTTCTTTGATTGACTTATTTTGCTTAGCATAACATCGTTTAGTTCTAGCTATGTCATTGGAAATGGCAAGATTTTTTTTTGATGGCTGCATAGTATTCCTGTGTGTGTGTGTGTGTGTGTGTGTGTGTGTGTGTATACCACATCTTCTTTTTAACACTGCACTTAAAGAATCATACACCATGCCAAGTGTGATTTATTCCAAGAGTGCAAGAGTGGGTCTTACTGTATGTAGTTTACCTCTTTTTCCTTTAAAAATCAACTCTGTGAAAACAATTTTGATAAAGTAAGAATATTGATAATATTTATGAGAGTCAATAATATAAATGTATTGATATTTTCTTCATAGTTATAATATAAAACTAATAAATGTTTTGTTCAAAATGATTTTTTCCCCAAGCTTTTTCCATGAGACTATCCTGACCTACATAATAATAATAGAATAAGAATAATTTTTCATTTCTTTATCCTATAAATAGTAAAAGGAATAACAACTTACAATGAATGAATTGTTGGGGCACCTGAGAAGCTCAGTGGGTTAAGCCTCTGCCTTCGGCTGAGAGGCTCAGTGGGTTAAGCCTCTGCCTTCGGCTCGGGTCAGTATCTCAGGATCCTGGGATCGAGCCCCACATCGGGCTCTGCTCAGCAGGGAGCCTTCTTCCCCCTCTCTCTGCCTGCTTCTCTGCCTACTTGTTAACTCTGTCAAATAAATAAAAATCTTAAAAAGAAAGATTAATGAATTGTATTAAAATAGAATCTTAATTGTACATGGCATTTCTCAAATTTTTTTTGTCTCTTCAAATATTTGCTTCTAATATGCAGAAATTTTTAATTTACATTTTGAGGTAACAAAAGAGATGGACTTTTTTCCATTTTTTAGAATCTAGCTTTTTTGTCTTACGAAATGGTAAATTGTAATTTCTTAATGATTATTAGACTGGATTCGGAAAATAATGTTTTGTAGTGCCTCTCCCACACCTTAAGAGCAGTTGCAAGAAGTTTGACTTGGGACGGTTGGTAAATTTAGTGTGGGATAGGCTATCTTTACTCAATTTTTTGTTTCTATGGTTTTATTCCGCTGATGCACTGACTCCTAAAATAGATGATACATAAAGATTAGTTATAGGTAGTGATTTCTTAAAACTCTCTAAATTGCTCTTTACTTATATGGAGCCCATTGCTGTTTCTCTTGTTTTCCCGATCTCACTCAGATTTCTGGCTTGTATTTACACATTCCTACTTCTTTTTTTGGTGTATTAGACTTTGGCTTCCCTGTATGGTTTTTATGTTTTCACATCTTTACAAAATTCTTCCTCTGAACCCTCTAGGTCTGGCTTAACAGGAAATTAACGTGTACCAGAAGAGAGGGTGTAGTTTTGTCAGATTGGTTTCTCAACATGTACTTTTTTTTCTTGTCATTTAGAGTTTATTTTGAAACGCATTTCTTTTTGAATTTAGGAGTTTATTTTTAAAAAACAGCTCTTTTGAGATACAATTCACCTATCTTACTTCATCCATTTAAAGTACATAATCGAATGGTTTAGAGTATTCACAGAGTTGTACAACCATCACCACAATCAATTTGAGTAATTAACTCACCCCAACTAGCAGTCACTCTTATTGTAATCTAGTCCTCCCAATTGTAGGCAATCATTAATCTATTTCTGTCTCTTAGACTTACCTATCTAGACATTTGATGTAAATGGAATCGTGCAATATTTGTCCTTTTGTGATTGGCTTCTGTTACTTGGCATCATATTTTCCATGATATAGCATGTATCAATATTTCATTTTTTATAGCTAAACATTCTCTTACATGGATATACCACATTTTATTTATCCATTTTATCAGTTGATGGACATTTGGGTCAGTTATACTTTTTGGTTAAGAATAAAAGTAAGTTTAATACTATGCTAAACAAAAGCATAAGAATGAGCATAAAAATAATTCTGCTATGAACATTAATATGAAGTCTTTGTGTGG
Source organism: Mustela lutreola (assembly GCF_030435805.1). NCBI lineage: Eukaryota > Metazoa > Chordata > Mammalia > Carnivora > Mustelidae > Mustela > Mustela lutreola. The sequence goes on from NC_081290.1 coordinate 109,975,651, forward strand.
GTATGTTTTCCTTACTTAGGAGTGTATACCTGAGAGTGGAATTGTTGGATAATATCATAGTTCTTATGTTTTAACTTTTTGTGGAACTATTTACAAGCAGCCACACAATTTTACATTGGTGTAAAATTGAAGGTTTCATTTTCTCCACATCTTTGCAATGCTTGCTCTTGTTCATGTTTCTGATTGTAGCCATCCTAGCTGGTGAGAAGTGGTATATCATTGTGGTTTTGCTTTGCATTTCCCTGAAGACTATTGATGTTGACTATCTTTTCATATATTTGTTGGCCATTTGCATATTTTCTTCAAAGAAATGTCTAGGTAGAATCTTTGCCCTTTTAAAAATGGATTATCTTTTTTATTATTGACTTATAAGAGTTCTGCAAATTTGCTCTGCTTTTTTTTGATTTATGGTTTGAATAACATTTCTTATATATGGAATCTTTAAAAAAATGTTTATCTTACATACCCAATGAACTATTGTTTCTAAAGAATAGGAATCTTTCATTCTGCTTATTTTTTGATACCTATAGTTAGTGGAGTGAGGATAATATTTATTAATGCTTTTTGAATAAATTGATTATAGATCTGAAAAATGGGCAGTTTTATTTTAAAATTTGAATTTAGAGAAAGAACTCTTAGGTTTTTTTCCTTCCTCACGTTTATCCTACTGCCTTAGAATAATGTTTTAAGCAGGAAAATAAATAAGTACTCTAGTGTCTTTGGATTTAAGCATTTTCTGATGATACAAAAAAAATATAATATGAAGATAATATTTTAATGAACAATTGAAAGCATTAAAAAATTTATCATATTCTTGAGATCTATCTAATTCTGTTGTATATGTAGTGTTGTTTCAGTACATCTTTTAAATGTATTGTGGTGCTCTACTGAGAATTTCTGTTAAAGAACCACAAAATTAACTTTTATTCAACCTCAGTATTTTCCACAGGAATTTTTCTTGCTTTTGGCAATGAAATTCTTTTTAGTACTTTCCTTAACATTAATGAAGTCTTTAATATGCAAAGACATTTAACAATAATTTCTGTTGAAATTTTTTTATTTGGTAATGCAAAATTTATGGAGTTGCTATATAATAGCTTCTTATCAGTTAAAAAACTGAGTAAAATTTCACTAGGTGGCGCCAGTATTTTGGATTTTTATGGACATAAACAACTAATTATTTCCCATATTCATTATAACAAATGTTAAAAAATTATGTGGCAAGATATGAAAATTTGCCTTGTTCTGAGCAAACCTAAATTGGAAATTTTAATTTTTTTAAGTTCTGCTAAATGGAAATAACTTAGCAGTAGCTATATTAAAATGTATTTGAATTCTGGTTGCAAAATAAGTTATAGAACTGTCATTTCTCTTCATTTATTTATATAAATTTATGAAAACTGTTAGAATTTTAAAGGTTACATTTTATTTATTTATTTATTTATTAAAAGATTTTATTTTTTTATTTATTTGACAGAGAGAGATCACAAGTAGTCAGAGAGGCAGGCAGAGAGAGAAGGAAGCGGGCTCCCTGCTGAGTAGAGAGCCCGATGTGGGACTCGATCCCAGGACCCTGAGATCATGACCCAAGCCGAAGGCAGCGGCTTAACCCACTGAGCCACCCAGGCACCCTAAAGGTTACATTTTAAAGGTGTAACTTATAAACTAGGTTTTTCTCTGGATTAGTAGATTGCCTAAAAATAATTTATTAATTGTAAGTAGATTGCAAGTAGTTTTAGTACTTGAGTAGAAAGGTGTAGTTTCAAGTAAGTAAAAATATGCTTATAAATATTAAGAAGGATATAAGAAGTAGAAGTAATATATAGCTTTTTGTGATTATTTTTTTGAAGCCTGTCAGTATATTATTACTAATGGTTTTCTCCTATGGGTGGATTGTTCCTTTATTTAGATGCAAAAATTTTATCTTTTCACTTATTATTGCTAGTTTTTAATATTTATTAAGTTGCCCGATTGGTTGCCATTATAACAAGTACTTGGCAATTTATTGCAGTTAGTGGTGGCTTCAAAAAACTCAAGTTTGAGGATAAACAAAGATTTAGGAAGACTTGCACACAATTAAATGTGTTTTTTTTCCCCAAACACAAATTAGTTGTTTTTGTAATGGATCATGTACTTAAAAGTTGGAATGCTCACTTTTTAAATTTTTTTTTCACTTTATTTATTTACCTAGAAAACTTTCAACATTTTTAAATTATGAGTTTCAAAGAGAAAAGAAAATGTGTCAAAATGGGAAGAAAGGGTTGAATTATTAAAACAAACAAAATTATGTGTGAGAAGAGGAGTAAGGTAGAGGTTTGGAAACATTTATTTATTGCTCAGTGATTATCTTTAGAAGAGCATTTGATATTTCCAAGTCTAATTGTAAAATAGTTTGTACTGTTATTAATGACTTTTATATACTGAAGTCATACGCATTTGTGGTAAAATTTTAAGAACTATATAAAATAAAGCATTCTTTGATTTATTGATGATTTAGTGGTGAAAAGTTCAGGCTTTAGAATCACACTGCAGTTTTTTGCTCCATCATATAGTAGTTGTGTACCTTGGGCAAGTTATTTTGCCACTTTAAGCTTAAATGTTTTTTCTTCTAGATTTCCAAAATATGAATAATATCTATAAAAAGTTTATTGTGAGAATTCAATGAGGTATAATTATATATACACATACATATAGCTTAACACGGTATCTGACATTGGTTAACACTCAGTAAGTGATACATATTACTATTGTTCACTTAATGGGTATTTACTGAATACTTATTCCCTGTTGTGGTTAGAAAGATGACGAATACTACACAGGTTTTTTTTTTTTAAACATTTTATTTATTTATTTGACAGAGAGAGGGATCACAAGTAGGCAGAGAGGCAGGCAGAGAGAGGGGGAAAGCTGGCGAGCAGAGTGGGCCTGATGTGGGACTCGATCCCAGGACCTTGAGATCATGATCTGAGCTGAAGGCAGAGGCTTAACCCACTGAGCCACCCAGGCGCCCCACTACAGAGGTTTTTAAGGAGTTCACACTTTGATGGAAAACACAAATATGTAAAAAATTACACAATAATGTTCTGATCAGGTACAGTGGACTTCAGAAGAGAAACTCATTGTTTCTTTTTAGAAGATGGCAGAAGTAAGGAAAGGATTTCAAATTATGTTTAGGCTGTGTTTTGAAGGTTGGGTAGTTATTTGGATGGAATAGAACATTGTAGGCAAAGAGAATGTGCAAAACCATGAAAATATGAGGAAAGCAGTTTTAATTTTTATCTGTAGGTGATGATGAACTAATAAATATTTTAATCAGGAAACAGCTGTGTGATTTTAGAAAACTAGGACAGTTAGCTATGATTGAAATGTATGGGATGTGGGGAAAGGGAAAAAAGGAGGAGTCATAAGTGATGCACAGTGATTCACATAGTGGATGCCTGTTTTAAGATAGTGAAAAGAGCGTAGAAATGAGGGGAAAATGACAAATATTTGTATGTTAACATTGATTTTATCTGGTGGTTAGTTTGATGTGGGAGGATGAGTGGGAAAGACGTATTGAGGATGACTGCTGGATTTCTTACTTTGAGTACTATATGAATAGTAGAGAGAGTTGGAGAGAATATAGAAAACATGCCATAGTGTGTGTGCTTGTACACACATGTTTGTAATGTGTAGTACTGGGAAATCACATTATTTTATCTATTTATTATATAGGTGGAAATGTCATGAAGATAATCAATAATTGAGCAAAATATAAACTAAAGATTTAAGCAGTTAGTCTTTGGTTTAAGTTATATAATCCATAAGGGGTGAGGATTGAACCTGAAGATTGACAACAATTAATGAATAAGTGAAGGAAGGGGAATCTAAGAAACAAAGATGGAGAATTAAAAATGATTAATAGGTCATCAGAGGGGGAGAAAAACCAATGAGAGACTCTTAACTATAAGAAACAAACAGGGTTGTTGGAGGCAAGGAGGGTGGGGGAGTGGGGTAATTGGGTGATGAGCATTAAGGCAGGCACGTGATGGGATGAGCACTGGGTGTTATATGCAACTGATGAATTATTGAACTCTACATCTGAAACTAATGATGTACTATATGTTGTCTAATTGAATTTAAATAAAAAAAGGAAAAATCATTAATAAAAAAAGCCGAGTATGAATAGAATGGGGAAGGAGTGATCTCAAAGGAGTGAGAGGAGGATAGTTGCCACCTGTGTTACATACTTTGGATAGGTAAATACAGAAAAGAACCGAAAAGGATCCACTGAACCTGGCAGAATTTTGAAATTAATGGTTATTTTAGCAAAACAGTCTGATGGCGCAGGTTGCAGACAGTAGATGACAGTGGATTTAAGAATGGGTGGATGGTGAAGAAGAGGATTTTATGAGTATAGACTGCTCAGTCTTTCAGGAAGCTTACCTAAAACGAATGCAAGAGATAAGCTCTTATTGAATAACTAGAGATTTTGTTTTGTGTTTTTCTAAAGGACAGACTTTATAGTTCTTGCCACTGTAATTCTCTGCATGTGTTATTTATTTTTTGCTAATTTAGGATTATTGCCAAAATAAAAGCTAGGTTAATAATTTTAAGTATCCTGATAATTAAGTTATTAATATTCAATTTAAGAAGCATTTCTTGGGGTAATTATGGTTAGCATTACAATAGTTGCCTTAGGACTTCAGATATTTAAAAAAAAACTTATTTGCCTTCTAATTGGAGACACAAATCACATATATGAAACAATTAGAGAAAATACATGGTGTTTTCCCTAACATTTGATGAATGAATGATATAATTCTTTGAGGGTTAAAAAATAGAGTATATGTGAAATAGAGGGATATGCTGAATGAAATGGGCTTTAATACTTCTTATGACATACAAAGCTGTTACAATCTGACCCTAAACTACTTCTCCAAATGCACATTTCACAGTTCTTCTCTATGTTTCCTGTAATTTAGTCATAATGAACTATCTTTAGTTTCTTGAGCTTACCATTCTTCCCCCTCATTCCCCACCTTTCTCCCTCTGCATAAGCTAGTCTCTACCCTGGGATTCCCCCCCTTTTTTTTCTCATGTGGCTGACTTCCACTCATTCTTTGAGTTTCAATTCCTGGTACCTTACACATACCTCAATCATGGCATTTATCATTGCTGTATTAGCATTACTTGTTTCTGCCACCAGACCATGCCATTCTTGAGGTCAGGGATTATGTCTTATTGATTTTAAATCCCTAGCACATGGTAGGTTAAAAGAATTATTGAACTAAGGAATAAAATTATACTGAGATAGCTCTTAAAGGAAATATTGGGCAGCAGATTGATGGAGGGTAGCAAATGACATTTTGGGTTGAAGTTGAAACCATAACATTTGAGTAGCTGGCAGAGTAATCTAGGTGGCTGGTGAGATTGTTTTAGTGAATACTGAGAGAACCCTGAAGATGGAAGTAATGGAAGGCTTTTAATGCAATCTGGAAATGTCCAGATTCCATATAAATTGTAGTAGTCATTATTAAGCAGAAAGATGTAGAAAAATATTCAAGTTGTTTATTTTAATAGTTGTTCATTTTATAGAACTGCTTTGTTAAAATCTAATCCATTTTTAAATGTCCATCAACAGATGAATAGATAAAGAAGAGGTGATATATATATTTTTATATATACACACACACAATGGAACACTACTCAGCCATAGAAAAGAATGAATCTTGCCATTTGCAAAAATGTGGATGGGGCTAGAGTGTATTATGCTAAGAAATAAGTCAGTCAGAGAAAAACAAATACATTATGATTTCACTCATATGTGGAATTTAAGAAACAAAATACAAACATAGAGAAAGGGGAAAAGAAGAAGGGGAGGCAAACCATAAAAGACTCAACTGTAAAGAACAAACAGAGTTGCTGGAGGGTGGTTGGGTGTTGGATGGGCTCAGTGGGTGATGGGTATTAAAAAAGGCACTTGTGAGGGGAGGAGTCAAGATGGCGGAGAAGTAGCAGGCTGAGACGAATTAAGCTAGCAGGAGATCAGCTAGATAGCTTATCTAAAGATTGCAAACACCTACAAATCCATCGGCAGATCAAAGAGAAGAAGAACAGCAATTCTAGAAACAGAAAAACAACCACTTTCTGAAAAGCAGGACTGGCGGAGAAGTGAATCCAAAGCGACGGGAAGATAGACCCTGGGGGGAGGGGCCGGCTCCGGGCAAGCAGTGGAGCAACGGAGCACAAAATCAGGACTTTTAAAAGTCTGTTCCGCTGAGGGACATCGCTCCAGAGGCTAAACCGGGGCAAAGCCCACGCGGGGTCAGCATGGCCTCAGGTCCTGCAGAGTCACAGAAGGATCGGGGGTGTCCGAGTGTCGCAGAGCTTGCGGGTATTGGAACCGGGAAGCTGGCTACAGAGAGAGAGCCGACAGTAAGCTCACAGCTCGGGATTACCTTGAACTGGTCGCAGGCTCGGTGAGCTCGGAGTGCGGCCAGAGGTCAGGTAGACAGGAGTTACTAGGCGCTGTTCTCTGAGGGCGCACTGAGGAGCGGGGCCCTGGGCTCTCGGCTCCTCCAGGCCGGAGACCAGGAGGCTGTCATTTGCATTCCCATCTTCCGGAACTATACGGGAACTCTACAGAAAGCGCTCAGGGAACAAAAGCTCCTGAAAGCAAACCGGAGCGGATTACTCAGCCCGGCCCCTGGTAAGGGCGGTGTAATTCCGCCTGGGACAAAGACACTTGAGAATCACTACAACAGGCCCCTCCCCAAGATCAAAAAGAAATCCAGCCAAGACCAAGTTCACCTACCAAGGAGTGCAGTTTCAATACCAAGGAGAGCAGCAGAACTCCATAGGAGGAAAAAGCAAAGCATGGAACTCATGACTTTCTCCCTGTGATTTTTTAGTCTTGCAGTTAATTTAATTTTTTTTCTTTTTCATTTTTTTCTCTTCTTCTGCTAAAATTTTTTTAAACTTTTACCCTTTTCTTTTTTAACGTTTTTTAACTAGTTTATCATATATATATATATATATATATATATATATATATATATATATTATACTTTTCTTTATTTGTTTTCTTTTTAAAATTCTTTTCTTTTTTTTTCTTTTTCCTTTTTTCTTTCTTTCTTTCTGAACCTCTTTTTATCCCCTTTCTCCCCCCTCACGATTTGGGGTCTCTTCTGATTTGGTTAAAGCATATTTTCCTGGGGTTGTTGCCACCCTTTTAGTATTTTAATTGCTCCTTCATATACTCTTATCTGGACAAAATAACAAGGCGGAAAAATTCATCACAAAAAAAGAACAAGAGGCAGTACCAAAGGCTAGGGACCTAATCAATACAGACATCGGTAATATGTCAGATCTAGAGTTCAGAATGACAATTCTCAAGGTTCTAGCCGGGCTCGAAAAAGGCATGGAAGATATTAGAGAAACCCTCTTGAGAGATATAAAAGCCCTTTCTGGAGAAATAAAAGAACTAAAATCTAACCAAGTTGAAATCAAAAAAGCTATTAATGAGGTGCAATAAAAAATGGAGACTCTCACTGCTAGGATAAATGAGACAGAAGAAAGAATTAGTGATATAGAAGACCAAATGACAGAGAATAAAGAAGCTGAGCAGAAGAGGGACAAACAGCTACTGGACCACGAGGGGAGAATTTGAGAGATAAGTGACACCATAAGATGAAACAACATTAGAATAATTGGGATTCCAGAAGAAGAAAGAGAGAGGGGAGCAGAAGGTATACTGGAGAGAATTATTGGGGAGAATGTCCCCAATAAGGCAAAGGGAACGAGCATCAAAATTCAGGAGGTTCAGAGAACGCCCCTCAAAATCAATAAGAATAGGCCCACACCCCATCACCTAATAGTAAAATTTATAAACCTTAGTGACAAAGAGAAAATCCTGAAAGCAGCCCGGGAAAAGAAGACTGTAACATACAATGGTAAAAATATTAGATTGGCAGCAGACTTATCCACAGAGACCTGGCAGGCCCGAAAGAGCTGGCATGATATATTCAGAGCACTAAACGAGAAAAACATGCAGCCAAGAATACTATATCCAGCTAGGCTATCATTGAAAATAGAAGGAGAGATTAAAAGCTTCCAGGACCAACAAAAACTGAAAGAATTTGCAAACACCAAACCAGCTCTACAGGAAATATTGAAAAGGGTCCTCTAAGCAAAGAGAGAGCCTACAAGTGGTAGATCAGAAAGGAACAGAGACAATATACAGTAACAGTCACCTTACAGGCAATACAATGGCCCTAAATTCATATCTCTCAATAGTTACCCTGAATGTTAATGGGCTAAATGTCCCAATCAAAAGACACAGGGTATCAGAATGGATAAGAAAACAAAACCCATCTATATGTTGCCTCCAAGAAACTCATTTTAAGCCCGAAGACACCTTCAGATTTAAAGTGAGGGGGTGGAAAAGAATTTACCATGCTAATGGACATCAGAAGAAAGCAGGAGTGGCAATCCTTATATCAGATCAATTAGATTTTAAGCCAAAGACTATAATAAGAGATGAGGAAGGACACTATATCATACTCAAAGGGTCTGTCCAACAAGAAGATCTAATAATTTTAAATATCTATGCCCCCAACGTGGGAGCAGCCAACTATATAAACCAATTAATAACAAAATCAAGGAAAGACATCAACAATAATACAATAATAGTAGGGGACTTTAACACTCCCCTCACTGAAATGGACAGATCATCCAAGCAAAAGATCAACAAGGAAATAAAGGCCTTAAATGACACACTGGACTAGATGGAATCACAGATATATTCAGAACATTTCATCCTAAAGCAACAGAATGCACATTCTTCTCTAGTGCACATGGAACATTCTCCAGAATAGATCACATCCTCGGTCCTAAATCAGGACTCAACCGGTATCAAAAGATTGGGATCATTCCTTGCACATTTTCAGACCACGATGCTCTGAAGCTAGAACTCAACCACAAGAAGAAGTTTGAAAAGAACCCAAATACATGGAGACTGAACAGCATCCTTCTAAAGATTGAATGGGTCAACCGGGAAATTAAAGAAGAATTGAAAAAAATCATGGAAACAAATGATAATGAAAATACAACGGTTTAAAATCTGTGGGACACAACAAAGGCAGTCCTGAGAGGAAAATATATAGCGGTACAAGCCTTTCTCAAGAAACAAGAAAGGTCTCAGGTACACAACCTAACCCTACACCTAAAGGAGCTGGAGAAAGAACAAGAAAGAAACCCTAAGCCCAGCAGGAGAAGAGAAATCATAAAGATCAGAGCAGAAATCTATGAAATAGAAACCAAAAAAACAATAGAACAAATCAACAAAACTAGGAGCTGGTTCTTTGAAAGAATTAATAAAATTGATAAACCCCTGGCCAGACTTATCAAAAAGAAAAGAGAAAGGACCCAAATAAATAAAATCATGAATGAAAGAGGAGAGATCACACCTAACACCATCGAAATACAAACTATTATAAGAACATACTATGAGCGACTCTACGCCAACAAGTTAGACAATCTGGAAGAAATGGATGCATTCCTAGAAACATATAAACTACCACAACTGAATCAGGAAGAAATAGAAAGCCTGAACAGACCCATAACCAGTAAGGAGATTAAAACAGTCATTAAAAATCTCCAAACAAACAAAAGCCCAGGGCCAGACGGCTTCCCGGGGGAATTCTACCAAACATTTAAAGAAGAACTAATTCGTATTCTCCTGAAACTGTTCCAAAAAATAGCAATGGAAGGAAAACTTCCAAACTCATTTTATGAGGCCAGCATCACCTTGATCCCAAAACCAGACAAGGATCCTATCAAAAAAGAGAGCTATAGACCAATATCCTTGATGAACACAGATGCGAAAATTCTCAACAAAATACTAGCCAATAGGATTCAACTGTACATTAAAAGGATTATTCATCACGAACAATTGGGATTTATTCCAGGGCTCCAAGTTTGGTTCAACATCTGCAAATCAGTCAATGAGATACAACACATCAATAAAAGAACAAGAACCATATGATACTCTCAATAGATGCTGAAAAAGCATTTGACAAAGTACAGCATCCCTTCCTGATCAAAACTCTTGAAAGTGTAGGTATAGAGGGCACATACCTCAATATCATCAAAGCCATCTATGAAAAACCCACCGGAACTCTTAGCCTCAATGGAGAAAAACTGAAAGCTCTTCCCTAAGGTCAGGAACACGGCAGGGATGTCAATTATCACCACTGCTATTCAACATAGTACTAGAAGTCCTAGCTTCAGGAATCAGACAACAAAAGGAAATTAAAGGCATCCAAATCGGCAAAGAAGAAGTCAAACTATCACTCTTTGCAGATGATATGATACTATATGTGGAAAACCCAAAAGACTCCACTCCAAATCTGCTAGAACTTGTACCGGAATTCAGTAAAGTGTCGGGATATAAAATCAATGCACAGAAATCAGTTGCATTTCTTTACACCAACAACAAGACAAAAGAAAGATAAATTTAGGAGTTAATCTCATTTTCAGTTGCACCCAAAACCATAAGATACCTAGGAATAAATGTAACCAAAGAGGCAAAGAATCTATACTCAGAAAACTATAAAATGCTCATGAAAGAAATTGAGGAATACACAAAGAAATGGAAAAATGTTCCATGCTCCTGGATTGGAAGAATAAATATTGTGAAAATGTCTATGCTACCTAAAGCAATCTACACATTTAATGCAATTCCTATCAAAGTACCATCTATCTTTTTCAAAGAAATGGAAGAAATAATTCTAAAATTTATATGGAACCAGAAAAGACCTCGAATAGCCAAAGGGATATTGAAAAAGAAAGCCAACGTTGGTGGCATCACAATTCCGGACTTCAAGCTCTATTACAAAGCTGTCATCATCAAGATAGCATGGTACTGGCACAAAAACAGACACATAGATTAATGGAACAGAATAGAGAGCCCAGAAATAGACCCTCAACTCTATGGTCAACTAATCTTCGACAAAGCAGGAAAGAATGTCCAATGGAAAAAAGACAGCCTCTTCAATAAATGGTGTTGGGAAAATTGGACAGCCACATGCAGAAAAATGAAATTGGACCATTTCCTTACACCACACACATAAATAGAGTCAAAAATGGATGAAGGACCTCAATGTGCGAAAGGAATCCATCAAAATCTTTGAGGAGAACACAGGCAGCAACCTCTTCGACCTCAACTGCAGCAACATCTTCCTAGGAACTTCGCCAAAGGCAAGGGAAGCAAGGGCATAAATGAACTATTGGGATTTCATCAAGATCAAAAGTTTTTGCACAGCAAAGGAATCAGTTAACAAAACCAAAAGACAACTGACAGAATGGGAGAAGATATTTGCAAACGACATATCAGATAAAGGACTAGTCCAAAATCTATAAAGAACTTAGCAAACTCAACACCCAAAGAACAAGTAATCCAATCAAGAAATGGGCAGAGGACATGAACAGACATTTCTGCAAAGAAGACATCCAGATGGCCAACAGACACATGAAAAAGTGCTCCATATCACTCGGCATCAGGGAAATACAAATCAAAACCACAATACACCTCACACCGGTCAGAATGGCTAAAATCAACAAGTCAGGAAGTGACAGATGCTGGCAAGGATGCGGAGAAAGGGGAACCCTCCTACATGTTGGTGGGAATGCAGGCTGGTGCAACCACTCTGAAAATAGCATGGAGGTTCCTCAAAATGTTGAAAATAGAACTGCCCTATGACCCAGCAATTGCACTACTTGGTATTTACCCTAAAGATACAAATATAGTGATCCAAAGGGGCACGTGCACCCGAATGTTTATAGCAGCAATGTCCACAATAGCCAAACTATGGAAAGAACCTAGATGTACATCAACAGATGAATGAATCAAGAAGAGGTGGTATATATACACAATGGAATACTATGTAGCCATCAAAAGAAATGAAATCTTGCCATTTGCGACAACGTGGGTGGAACTAGAGCGTCTCATGCTCAGCGAAATAAGTCAAGCAGAGAAAGACAACTATCATATGATCTCCCTGATATGAGAAAGTGGTGATGCAACATGTGGGCTTAAGACGTAGGAAAAGAATCAATGAAACAAGATGGGATTGGGAGGGAGATAAACCTTAAGTGACTCTTAATCTCACAAAACAAACTGAGGGTTGCTGGAGGGGAGAGGTTTTGGGAGAAGGGGGGTGGGCTTATGGACAATGGGGAGGGTATGTGCTTTGGTGAGTGCTGTGAAGTGTGTAAACCTGGTGATTCACAGACCTGTACCCCTGGGGATAAAAATATATGTTTATAAAAAATAAAAAATTATTAAAAAAATAAATTTTAAGAAAAGAAAGGCACTTGTGATGAGCAGTGGGTATTATATGTAAGTGATGATTCACTAATTTCTACCCCTGAAACCAATATAACTCTGTTAACTAACTAGAATTTAAATAAAAACTTTAAAAAAATCACAGCCCCCCCAAACCTCAAAACCAAAAAACACCTGAAATTGTAAAATAAATCAGTCAGCCAACCAATCAATCAATCAATCAATCAATCTAATTCATTCCTGAAAACATATTGAACAGCAAATTTTAGGTGACAGGAACTTACATTCTGTTAAGGACAAAAGATAATACATCTGGTGCATGCAAAATCCTTCATCAGTTTCCCAAATAAAATATACTTAAACATCTATATACCAATTTCACAAGGATTTTTGCAAGCATTTAAAACACCAGTTACTTAATTAAAACATATTTATTGAGCTCATTAGTATATTTGTGTGTATTCAATAATGCTTCTACTCTATATCACATATAACTTTTTATTTTACAAAAAACTATTCTGTAATGTCAATAAACAGTACAATAATGTGTTATAAATACCAAAAATATCTAAATTGTCTGGGTTGATTATATCCTTAGTCATGTGGAATACTAAGCCTGGAGAGCAAGGGAGACGTGGGAGGAGGTGGGAAAATAAGGTCATTGCAGAAATGCACTGCACTTTAAACAAAACCAGGAGTGATCTCATCAGCACAACAGCTAAGACTGTGGTGCATGCTAAATGTTCTGCCCAGATTTTTGAGGGCATATTTTTTGCTTCTATGCACCTGCAGACTGCATACAGCAAGTTTCTATTTAAGTATTGAATTTTGGGTAAGGTGTTTGGCAAGTCATTATTTAAATATTTGGATTCAAGAAGTGAGAGCTTGGATAGTGGTGCCGATCTATATTTAATTATGTTCTTTTAAAAATGAAATATATTACTTTTATTGTGGACTTACAAATTTTTTTATTTGTTAAATTCTTCTTCTTAATATTATATAAAGCAGAATTTTTCCTTGATATTGTGTATTTTTTAAAACGTGCCTTTTCTGCCTCTTGTTGGTTTAAAGGGACAAACACTGAAAAACTATAAGATGGACTTTATGAAAGTCAGACCTGGGTTGAGTTCTGCTCCAACATTTGCTAGTTGTAGGCTTATAAAAAAATTATTTGTTTCAAGGCTCTTCTTTAAAATGAGGATTATCTCATAGTTTGTTATGAGAATTAATTTCAAGACTACAGGAGATGTGCTTACTATGGTTTTCCTTATAGTGATAAATACATGATATTCAATAAATAATTTATTATTTTATATAACACTAAAAATATAACAAGTTTAAAATCACAGTCTGTGTCAAATTTTTCTTTTGGATTGTATCTGACTAATATATATTCATTTAACTTAACTCAGTCAAATTGACATACTTCTGACATTTTTTGAGTTTATTTCTATGTTCACTTAAGCCATTGCTTACCCTTGCCCCAGTATGATTTTGTATTTTTTTTCACTTTTATACTGAAACAAAATATATTTAAAAGGAATATGAGAATTGTGATAACCATTGATTATGATTGATCCATTTGTATTGATTTGGTCATTTTAACACCCATGATGAACCCAAGGACAGAATCATTCTCTTGTTTTTCCATTTTTCTTTAATCTAATTTCATTAGATCATTTCTTTAATCTAATGAAATTAGATTAAAGCTGATTTAAATTAAAGCTACTAGAACTAGTGAGTGTAGCATGAGCACACAATACAGGGTCAATATACAAAAATATATTGCTTTTCTATACCCTAGCACATAAAAAATAAAAAATTTAGCAACTTCATGTCTAGATATTTACGTAATATAACTGAACATACATGTTCAGATACTTACACACTTATTTTTATGGCAGATTTATTCACTATTATGAATATTCCCCAAAGTGGAAACAACTCAAATGTTTATCAATAAATGAATGGGAAATAGTTTGATATTCATGTGATGTAATGCTACTCAGCAACAGGAAGAACTACCCATTGAATGACTCATTCACAAAACCTCATGGTAAATCTCAGAAACATTCTTCTGACCACAAAAAACCAGATATTTAAAAAAAAATACTATATAGTTCCATTCATATAAAACTCTAGAAAAAACAAATCCAGTCTATAACAATAGAAAACAAGTTAGATATTGTCTATAGCCTAGGATGGAAAGATACTTGGGGAATGGTACAAGGATATTTTGGAAGAGTGATAGAAACACTTTCTATGTCTTGATTATGGCTTTACGGCTTAGTGGTTATGGAATTAATGAATCTGTCAAACTCTTTGGAATGTATATTTAAAATAGGTATATTGTTTGTAAATTACATTATAGTATATGTAAACTGGATGTTATATACCTTACCGGCATATAAACTGTGAGAGGGCAAAGATTTTTGTTTTTATTGTTCACTGTGGTATCTCCACTTCTTGGAACAGTCCTTAGTAGCGCAATGTTTGATGAATGATTGAAAAATCTGATAGATATTTCAATTAAATATTTCAATTAAACATTTTCTTCTCAGTATTATTTTCCCACCATTTTTTTTTTTGATTTGTCAATGTTGGATATTTTTCTTATTATAATAGGGTTTTATTTCACATTTTCTAAGAATTTCTATGAATAAAAGGATTAAACTCCACTAAAGATCTGCTTGGCCTGTTTAAAGTAAAGGAAAATTTTTATCAATGTAATATTTATATCAATGATTTGGAAAGGAGCAATTCTGATATCCTTAAATATTTTGTAATAGTTAATTCTAAATTCTCTTTCCACCAGGATTTCAATTTTAGAGATTTGTTATTTTTCAATTTTCAGTGTTCAGGAATCATTATTTCATGTGTGGGTTTTCTGAGATGAGAATGAGAGAGTGTTCAAAGAAGGCCGCTGGAGCTGCTGGAGTTCAGTGTGAAAGGAGAATGAATGGTACCAAGATGATATTTGGGAGGTAGGGAGAGGTGGGCTTTATAAGCTTTGGCAGGAAGTTCAGGTTTTTGTTTAGGGCAATAAAGGGTTTTACATGGGGTGGGTAACATGATATTTCTACTGAATGGATATTTCTCCATTTCTAGAATGGAGGGGGCGAGAATGGAAGATTATGGTAATTGTGGCAGTAGAGATGGAGTAGATTTATTCAGGGTATGGTTAGAAGATAGAAGAATGGCTTTGTAATGCCGATCTATGGACTGTGCACTTTATGGTATAGGCAAAAAGAAATAAATGATTAGATTAGTTATTTAAAATGTTTGGCAGTGGTAAGGGTGGACCTTCATAGTGGGTAGAGGGGCAGAAGGGAGACCAGGTACAAATTTCTTTAATATTCCAGGTTAGAAATGCTGGAGCTCTGGGTCTGGAGTTTTCTGACTTTCCCTCTAAGGTAAATGAGATCTGGAGGCACTCCATCTGTACAGGAGTTACAAGATGGGGCAAGACTAAATTGAGACTAATCTGGCTTGATTGCTTGTGATGGGGTGGGTGTACCTTAATATAGAAAGTGGGTTCAAATTGGAGGATATGAAGTAGAACCTGGAGAAATTTCCTGAGGCACTAGAGTACAAGGTGTTTGCAGGGGTTTTACCTTAAGCTCCAGTGGCCTCCTTGGTGGGTGGGAAGTATGGTGTTAAGGATAGCTGAATTGCCTTTATAATTTTCTCATAATCTTTTTTCCTCCTATTTGACAGTACCTCTCAATTCTTAATGCTTGAGTTTCTCCCTGGGTAGTGGCTTTTAGTACCTATGCTACTTAAACCCTTACCATGGCCCCTGTTAAACTAAGCTATTTGCTGTGACCCAGCTTGTCAGATCTTGAACTGAATTAACGAATAACTTCTTTTTGCTTCCTGTCCTAAGTTAATAAAGCCCAATGCATATATATATATTTTAAAAATTTGAGTGTAGTTGACATGCAGTGTTATATTAGTTTCAGCTGTGTGGCATAGTGATTCCACAAATTTATGCATTATACTATACTCACCTCAACTCTAGCTACCATCTATCCCCATACAGTGCTAATACAGTCTCACTGACTATTCCCTATGCTGTGCCTTTTATTCCTGTGGCTTATTCATTCCATACTGGAAGCTTGTTTCTTCCTCTCCCCTTCACCCATTTTGCCCATCCCCCTGTGTCATCCCCTCTGACCATCATCAGTTTATTCTCTGATTCTGTATAAAGCTTAAGTTTTGATCCCTAATCAACCTCCCTTATTTTAATGTTATGCATTAGAAGAGCTTTCAGATTTCTAGCTATCTTCAAGATTGAAATATTTTCAAGAATTGAAAACATTGACTTCCAGACAAAGAATCTGATTCTGCTGGAAAAGATGTAGGGAATACAAGGCATGTCCCGTGAGCACACGTTGTACCCCGAGACAAGATTAAGTGTTTTGCCACATATTTAGCTTTAGCTTTTAGTAAAATGTGATACCTTGCTGGAATAATAGATCCTGTGAAACTAAGTCAAGACTCTGCAGAAATTCTCATGGTTATTTCCAGAGCTTTATTCTGCGATTTTCATAAATGATAGTCTTCCTTTAGATTTTTCTTATTGAAGAAAGATTGATCAAGTTTTCATAAGAGAACTTATTACCTTATATCTCTTATTTTCCCTTGCTGCGTGCATATCTCAAGGAAAGGAAACTCAGTGGATGATAATGATCTACTACAAAGAAGGCTGTATGCTCTGGCTTTGAGGAAGTTATAATCCTGGGATCACTATTAGAGAAAGGTTCAGTATATACTGATATTCAAAACAGATAAAAGTATCATGGTGCTTAGAATTTGATCAGTGTGGTAGTTCTTTTGTTTTTATTTTAGTGCCTTTAATTTTTTAATTTGGAACCCCTAATTCCATGTCAGCATCTTATCTCAGCAGCCAGGATGCTGAGCTGAACACCATTCACTTCCATACATATTCTGCTCTGAGGACTTTGAACCACTTATATGGTCCTGCTCTCAGAGCTGAGCTGCTGCCTTGACAACCAGGGTAAAGGCATAAAAGTGTCCAAGGCAACATCTGAAATGTAGATAAGGAGGGCAGGGAAAGTCCAAAGCTAGCTGATTATCAGGGCTGAAGAGTGGGGTTAGATTATAAGTAGGAAAGAGGGGAAACAGTTCAGAATCTGGTAAGATCAATATTAAGTTGGTAAACATAGTAAGAGGCAGTTGAGGCAGCGTCAGAACAGAAATCATGAACAGTGTGAACATGTTGAGGCCCATTTTTATGTACTGATGGCTGTGTGTTTTAAAGATGGGCTGGACTAGGTAGCACTCTTTGAAGTTAGACTATGTATCATTCCATTGAACTTGCACTTCATTTCCTCCTTTTTAAAAAGCTCGAACACTAGAGTATTTTGCAATGTTTCCAACTCTTGTTTATCATTTGGAAAGGGCCTCCTGTGTTGATAGTCTGCTATACATGCACTGTTATCTGTGTATACTCTTGTGTGTAAAATCTCTGGGCCAGGATACATCCCACCCTCTTCAGTCAGTAATTGGAAGATATTTTTAAGATCCCCTGGGTCTTTTGAGATTGCAGATAGTCCTAAATTTGCAGATTCACCAATTTATCTAGAAATAATTTAGTTTATAATGACTTGAGATTTCTGTGCATCAATAGAACATTATTCTAGGAAAACAAAAGGTTTTAATTTTGTTTTGACATTATAGAAGTGAAATGAAAATTTCTGCAACTCTTCTCTGTCATTAAACAGCTTTCTATTGCCAGCTCCAAGAAAGTATACTTCCCTGATCCGTAAATCCATCAAATAGTTTATTACATTAAATATATTAGGGAAGTTTATTACATTAAATATAAATATATATACTAGTAAACCAAAATACCTACTTGTAGTTAAACAGGAATCCCACGTACATCAGGATGGACCTTCATTCCTGGTGCACTTTTGACATTGTGGGCACATTCCATCACGTCTCACCCTAGTTAGAGAAGAAGGCAGAGATTGGGCTGTGGTGTCTGGTATTAGGAGGTATCTTCTAGGTGTTGCAGAGCAACAGCCAAGATAAGTCTAAGTGGGCCATTCAAAACCATTTTCTACCAGAAAGAGACTTTTGGCAAGATGAGATTGCTTTTGGATCTATTCCTTTGTTCTGGTCTTCAAGTGCCTTTAATGTTTCTGATACCATGCCTCACTACACTTTCTGCCCCTACAACACTCTTAACCATGTCAGTTAGATCACACACTAAACCTGCCATTAAATTTGTGACTGTTAATGATTGTTAGTAGAGAGCCTACAATTTCCTGTTTTTCTTTTTCTTTTTTGGAAGGATTATATGTGGTTTAGATCACTAAAACATTGTTAGGTTAGGAAATAAAATATAAACAAACAGAAGATGAATGAAGATATCAAGTTCTTGGCTGTGACAAAAACCAACAATCTGAATTTTTTGCTTGTGGGATATTTCTTATGCTTACTTGTAGGTATCTTGTGCTTTTGTCTGATGTTTAGACTTTGTTTCATATATCCATTCTAGTTGGAGACATTACCCTTGGTAAATGATGTGTTATTGTAAAGCAAGAAACATGTTGTGGTATAAATCAAGTAGGCCATGCTTTCAGCTTTGAAGTGTGGGGAAAAAAGATCCTGGGGATTATGAATCAGAAAATATGAATGTGAAATTATATTCCATCTGTTATTAGGTGTGGATGTTTAACTTAATTTCTCTGAGCCTTTTTGTTTATAAAATGGGAGTTATGATAATTCCTACTTCACAGGATTATATAAGAAATGAGATAATGCATGTGAAAACATTATCTTGCTGCATTTAAGATGTTACATATATTGTTGCTTTTTGAAGAAATCCATATTTTCTTTTTTGATGTAACACTCTAAGATTCTGTAAGTGAAGAAGGCAGCCATGTATAATTCA
Source organism: Mustela lutreola (assembly GCF_030435805.1). Taxonomy (NCBI): domain Eukaryota; kingdom Metazoa; phylum Chordata; class Mammalia; order Carnivora; family Mustelidae; genus Mustela; species Mustela lutreola. The sequence goes on from NC_081290.1 coordinate 109,994,904, forward strand.
TCTTTGTATACTGTTTTTAAGCATAGTAATTGTGATAGCTATATCACTACCTTTATATGAATAAAAATGCTGTATTTCATAATGTGATTATGCTGTTGCTGTATTTAGAATTATACTTTGACTTTGCCCAATTTTAAATTATTTAAATAGTCCTATTCTGTTTCTTAAAAAATTTATATTAATTTTTTACTGAATATTTTATATTTGTCAGCCTAAAATGAATACCTTTTCATGCTAAAAGATTCTGACTCTAGTATACTCATTTGTTTTAAGAGTAAGTAGTCCATTTGTGACTTAAACAACAATAGATTGTTTTAAACATCTATATAGAAAGTGAAACTTACAGTAATAATGTTTATAAATGGTAAACTCCTTCAAACTTAAGTATTAACAATTACATTAAGTAATATTTCTCATAGTTTTATTTACATAAAAATGTACCTTTAAAAAAGTTATATGCTTTCACTTTTCATTTGTACATCTTTACTTTTTATATGTAAGAATTTTTCTAAGAACCAAGTTATGGATGTATTAGGTTTTTAAATATTGTTTATTTGTTTTAGAATAGAACTAGATTAAAAAAGAGCTGCAAGAATAGTAGTTTCCTTTACCCAGTTTCACCTCACATTCCTATGGTGTTTCCAGAACATACACTTTTGATTCTTTCTGTAGTCCATTTTCAGAATTTGTATCAGAGGATCATCTTTAACAGTCATTTTCTTTTATCCTTTTAAAAAAATTATATGTTTGGGGCGCCTGGGTGTCTCAGTGGATTAAAGCCTCTGCCTTTGGCTCAGGTCCTGATCCCAGGATCCTGGGATCGAGCCCCGCATTGGGCTCTCTGCTCAGTGAGGAGCCTGCTTCTTCCTCTCTCTCTCTGCCTGCTTCTTTGCCTATTTGTGATCTCTGTCTGTCAAATAAATAAATAAAATCTTTTTAAAAAATTATATGTTTTATTTTAATTCCAGTATAGTTACCTACAGAGTTATGTTAGTTTCAGGTATACAATGTAGGTATTCAGTAATTATTCTGTACATTACTCAGTGCTCATCATAATAAGTGTACTCTTAATCCCCTTCACCTATTTCACCCATCCCTCCATCCATCTTGCCTCTGGTAATCATCAGTTTCTTCTTTATAGTTAACAGTCTGTTTCTTGGTTTGTCTTCCTCTCTTTTTTCCCTTTACTTATTTGTTTAATTTCTTAAATTCCCATTAGAGTGAAATAATATGGAATTTGTCTTTCTCTCACTGATTTTGCTTAGTATTTTACTCTCTAGCTCCAACCATGTCATTGCAAATGGCAAGATTTCATTCTTTTTTATGGCTGAGTGGTATTCCATTGTGTATGTATATATACACAAACTACATCTTTATGCATTCATCTGTTGATGGACATTTGGGCTGTTTTCACAATTTAGCTATTGTTAATAATGCTGATTAGATGTAGAGTTTCATGTATCCCTTTGAATCAGTGTTTTTGTATTTTTTGGGGGGGTAAATACCCAGTAATGCAATTAGTGGAGCACAAGGTGATTCTATTTTTAACTTTCTGAGGAACCTCCATATTATTTACCAGGGTGGCTGCAACAGTTTGTATTCCCACCAATAGTACATGAGGGTTCCTTTATCTCCACATCCTCACCAACACCTGTTCTTTCTTGTGCTGTTGATTTTAGCCATTCTGATAGGTGGGATGGGGTATCTCATTGCAGTTTTGATTTGCATTTCCCTGCTGATATGATGTTGAGCATCTTTTCATATGTCTTTTGGCCATCTATATTTCTTCTTTCCAGAAATGTCTGTTCATGTCTTCTGACCATTTTAAAAATTGTATTATTTGTGTTTTTGGGTGTTGAATATCAGTTCTTTTATTTATTTATTTATTTGACAGAGAGAGAGAGAGAGAGAGAGAGAGAGAGAGATCACAAGTAGGCAGCAAGAGAAGGGGAAGCAGGCTCCCCGTTGAGCAGAGAGCCCAGTGTGGGGCTAGATCCCAGGACCCTGAGATCATGACCTGAGCCAAAGGCAGAGGCTTAACTCTCCAAGCCACCCGGGTGCCCCTGAATATCAGTTCTTTATATATTTTGGATATGAACCCCTTATCAGATATGCCATTTGCAAATATCTTCTCCCATTTCATGGGTTTCCTTTTAGTTTTGTTGATTGTTTCCTTCTCTGTGTGGAAGATTTTTATTTTTATCTAGCCCAAAAGTTTATTTTTGCTTTAGTTTCCCTTGCCACAGGAAACATATATAGAAAAATGTTGCTATGGCTGATGTCAGAGCAATTACTACCTGTGTTCTCTTGTAGGATTTTTATGGTTTCAGGTCTAACATTTAGGTCTTTCATCCATTTTGAGATTGTTTTTGTGTATCTCATTGCAGTTTTGATTTTTGTGTATGACGTAAGAAAGTGGTCCAGTTTCATTCTTTTGCCAATAGCTGCCTAGTTTTTCCAACATCATTTGTTGAAGAGACTTTTCCCCATTTTATATTCTATTTTGCTTTGTCAGAGATCAATTGACCATATAATTTTGGGTTTATTTCTGGGTTTTCTGTTCTGTTTCATTTATCTTTGTGTCTGTTTTTGTCCCAGTACTATACTGTTTTGATTACTACAGCTTTTTACTACATCTGGTAGTTGGATTGTGATACCTCCAGTTTTGTTTTTGTTTTTGTCTTTTTTTTCGTGGTTGCTTTGGTTATTTTGGGTCTTTGTGATCTTTTCCATAGGAACATTAGGGTTGTTCATTCTAGTTCTGTGAAAAATGCCGTTTGTATTTTGATTGGGATTGCATTAAATCTGTAGGTTGCTTTGGGTAGTATAGACATTTTAAAAATATTTGTTCTTCCTATCCATGAGCATGGAATGTCTTTCCATTTCTTTGTGTCATCTTCAATTGCTTTCATCAGTATACTTTTCAGAGTACAGGTCTTTTACCTCTTTGATTAATTTTTCTAGATATCTTATTTTTTGATGTAATTGTGAATGGGACTATTTCTTAATTTCTCTGCTGCTTCATCATTAGTATATGGAAATACAACAAATTTTATATTTGTATTATATATTTTATATAAATTATATATTTATTTATATTGATTTTATATCTTGCAACTTTACTGAATTCATTGATCAGCTCTAGTAATTTTTTGGTGGAGTTTTTAGAGTTTTCTTTCTTTTTTAAAAAAAATATTTAATTTATTTATTTGACAGACAGAGATCATAAGTAGGCAGAGAGGCAGGAGAGAGAGAGAAAGAGGGGAAGCAGCCCCCCCCTGCTGAGCAGAGAACTAGATGCGGGGCTCAATCCCAGGACCCTGGGATTGTTTTTTTTTTTTTTTTAAAACATTTTATTTATTTTTTTGACAGACAGAGATCACAAGTAGGCAGAGAGGCAGGCAGAGAGAGAGGAGGAAGCAGGCTCCCTGCTGAGCAGAGAGCCTGATATGGGTTTCCATCCCAGGACCTTGAGATCATTACCTGAGCCGAAGGCAGAGGGGATCTTGACCTAAGCTGAAGGCAGAGGCTTTAACCCACTAAGCCACCCAGGCACCCTAGAGTTTTCTATATAAAATATTTTTTCATCCAAATTGTGAAAGTTTTACTTCTCTACTGATTTGAATGCCTTTTATATCATTTTGTTGTCTGATTGCTATGGCTAGGATTTCCAGTGCTATGTTGAATAAAAGTGGTGAGAGTGGACATTCATGTTTTGTTCCTGGCTGTGGAGGAAAAGCTCTCAATTTTTCCCCATTGAGTATGATGTTAGTTGTAGATTTTTTCCTGTAAGTTCTTTATTAATGTTGAGGCAAGTTCCCTCTAGACCTACTTTGTTGAAGGTTTTTATCATGAATGGATGTTGTACTTTGTCAAGTGGTTTTTCTGGATCTACTGAATTGATCATATGTTTTTAATTCTTTCTCTTATTTCTTTTTTTTAAAGATTTTATTTATTTATTTGACAGAGAGAGATCACAAGTAGTAGAGAGGCAGGCACAGAGAGAGAGAGAGAGGAGGAAGCAGGCTCCCTGTTGAGCAGAGAGCCCGATGTGGGACTCGATCCCAGGACCCTGAGACCATGACCTGAGCTGAAGGCAGTGGCTTTAACCCACTGAGCCACCCAGGCGCCGTAATTCTTTCTCTTATTGATGTGAGGTATCATGTTGATTGATTTCTGAATATTGAACCACTCTTGCAACCAGGAGTAAATCCTACTTGATTGTGGTGAATGATTTTTTTTAATGTATTGTTGGATTTAGTTGGCTAGTATTTTGTTGAGGATTTTTGCATTTGTGCTCATCAGGGATATTAGCCTGTAATTCTCTTTTTTTGTGGTGTCTATATCTGGTCTTGGTATCAGGGTAAACTGGCTTCATAGAATGGCTGTATTAAATTTTATTAGAGAGTTTAAGTATAAGACATATTTTATTTTGAAAAACAATCGCATAAATTATTATTTTTGAATTTCACCCACAGCACCTTTCAGAAAGTGAAATGCCATCTCTATACATTTTTTATGGGTATATAAATATTTCAGGATTGGTCTCTATAAGTGAATATTCTTTTTGGAATCTGAGTGAAATAATTCTATTTCAGAGCAGACAATGACAGTAATATTTTTCAAAGTAACATTTTAGAAAGATTGACATTGATGATTAAGTTATATATAAACTTACCTAAAGAGTTTTATGGCATAGGAAAATACTAACTTTTTGTTTCACATATATAGCATTGCAGTATCACAATATGAAATTGATATCTTGTGATTTATTCAGTAGAGAAATTTAGGAAGAATTAATTTCTCGAAAGTGCTAGCAAGGTTATTTTTAAAAAGTGGTCCAATAGATAATAGTATTTTCTAAGAACTGATGAAGGAAAGTAGTAAAGAGTGAGTATGTAAGAGAAGTGAAAGTAATGACCTGATAAGACTAATGAGTATGTGAAATACTCATCTTTGATTTTCAAACTAACCCTTCTGGGTCATCAGTCAGTGAAGAGTGGCAGGTAGTGACCATTAGGTGGATTCATTAACACCCTGCAGCCTGCTTGTTCAGGATGACCCACATCTGTCTTCATTAGAAGTTTTCTAGTTGCCAGTAGTGAACAGATGGGTCATTATTGCCAACATTGCCCTCTGGGCCTACCTGGAGGACATGCAAAGTCATCCTATACAGGACACATATCCATATTTACGTAATAGGGTGTGAGCCAAGTATTTTGAGTAATGGCGATATAGTAAGATATTTTTAACCAAAAACCTGTCCATATTGGTTTATATTTGTAACTAGTTTATGCAAAAATATTATTTTGGAGGAGAGGGAAATTATTTAAATGTATTTTTAAATGTATCTATTGTGAGTATCTTTAAAAGCTAGGGTATGATTGAATTGTAAATTAGGCATACCTTGATAAATTTTCATTCAGATTATATGAATCTAATAGTATATGAAAGACTTCAGTAGAAACATAATATGTAATAGATATAGTTATTATTGATTGATGCTTTTATATCATGAAGATTTCTATCCATTTATCTGATAGAGTTCAAATAAAATTATACTTGATAACATATGATATTAAATTCCAACGTTAAAGTATTAAAAGCTTAAAGATTCATGTATTTAATCGATCTACCTGATTTAAATAATAGAAAAATAATTTCATAGTCTTAAAATATGCAGTTTTAGCACTTAATGTATCTTTAAAGAGAGTATTTTCTTCAGTGGAAGCAAGCACCTTTGTAAGGGCAGATTAATTACATCTGTTGTAATATCCTGGGTGTAAATGATGGAAAGATATTGACTGTGCACATTTATTTCTGCACTCCTGATTCTCTTTTTATCTACTGAGATGCCTTTGTTCATGAGCATTCAGGGTCACTGCAAATGCAGGCTATATGTGTATACTTAGAACACTGAATCAGGAAAACTATTTTATGAAATGGTTACTCTCCATAGAATCCTGTGAAGCAGTATTTTAAAGATTTTATTTATTTATTTAACAGAGATCACAAGTAGGCAGAGAGGCAGGCAGAGAGCAAGAGGGGGAAGCAGACTCCCTGCTGAGCAGAGCCCAATGCGGGGCTTGATCCCAGGACCCTGGGATCATGACCTGAGCTAAAGGCAGAGGCCTTAGCCCACTGAGCCACCCAGGTGCCCCTGAAGCAGTATTTTAAATCTGGTGTTCTTTATTTAGAAATCTGGAAGCTAGGGATTTGGAATACTTAGTTATTCTAGTAAATAATTTTTTCCCTAAATCTGAACAGCCAGCTAGTGATTAATTTGGTTTCTTTTATGTAAGTCTCTAAAAGACTTATATTATGAGGGCTCCTAAATGATAGTAATAATAATAATTGTGGGCAGTTCTCCCTTTTGAAGGAAATTCTTAGAAGATATTCTTTGCCTAGTGAATCAAATGAGGATATACTTAGAAACACAGTACTCCACTTTTTGTTAAGAAATATGTGTTTTCTTCATGAGGTTTTTTTTTTTCTTCTTCACATTGATTAACTTGCTTTATAACTGGGGATAGAAACAAAGATTTTTAAGGGTCATATTTGAGATGACCTTTAAGCTCTGCATCTGAGATAGAATTTATTTTAAGAAAACTGTCATTTTAAGTTTCAAGTGTTGAAGGGAATAAAGAAAATAAAAGAATTAGGAATCTGTTGTGGTATATTCAGGCAATGTCTTTCTTCTGCCATTGTGATTCTCATTGAAATAGTTAAAAGTTCCAGAAGGTCACTAGAATAGTATGAAGTTTTAGTCTTGTGTATTAGTTCGCAGGAGGTGCCACAACAAAAAAGTAGAATGGATGGCTTAAACAACAGAAATTTATTTTTTTATAGTTTTAGAGGCTAGAAGTCCAAAATCAAGGATTAGCAGGTTTGGTTTCTTCTGAGAGCTCTATGCTTAGCTTACAGATGTTCATCTTCTTGCTGTGTCCTCACAGAATCTTTTCTTTGTGTATGTGCATCCCTGGTATCTCTTCCTCTTATAATAAGGACACCAGTCCTCTTGGATCAGGGTCCTATTCTTATGACCTTAATTACCTCTTTAAAGGCCCTATCTTTGAATATAGTCACACTGGGTATTAGGCTTTCAACAAATGAGATTTGGCAGGATATAGTTCATTCCATAACATCCTGTGTGAATAGGAATATTTGATATTGGTGAATTTTGCTTTTTGATTTAGGTTTTATTGTATTTTATTGATACTCTTCAACATTGAGGATTTATCAATATAACATACAAAATTATTTTTTTATTTTTATCTTGTGTGATGTTTTAAAAAATAGTTCTGTAGATAAAGCAACACTTTTTTTATTTGATTATTTGCTCTCTTAATTTATCATTTAGATTGTAGGCCTCTGGTTCTCAAGCTTCTTGGCCTTAGGACTTCTTTGTACTCTTAACATGATTGAGAACTCTAAAGAACTTTCAACTATATATATATATATATATATATATATATATATACACACACACACACACACACACACACATATAAATATATAAAGTATCTTATATTTTATATATATAAATATTGGAGTCGAGTTGATATACAATATTATTATTAGTTTTAGGTATACAACATAGTGATTTGGTAATTCTATACATTATTTGGTGCTTACCATGCTAAGTGTTGTTATCATCTGTCACCATACAGAGTTATTACAAAATTATTGTTGACTATATTCCATGTGCTGTACTTTTTAATCCCTGTGGCTAGAAGGTACAAAATGGAAGTTTGTACCTTCTAATCTCCTTTACCTAATTTGTTCACTCTCCCCTCCTCTCTTCTAGTAACCAGCAGTTTGTACTCTATATTTGTGTAACAGTTTTTGTTTGCATGTGGGTATGTATGTATATGTGTGTGTTTGTTTGCTTGTTTGTTTTGTTTTTTAGAGTCCACATATAAGTGAAATAATTTGGTATTTGTCTTTGTCTATCTGACTTATTTCACTTAGCTTAATACCCTTTAGGTCTATCCATGTTGTAAATGGTAAGGTTTCATTATTATTATTTTTTTTATGGTTGGGTAATATGCCATTGTGTGTGTGTGTGTGTGTGTGTGTGTGTGTATTTTATATATACATACACTACATTTTCTTCATCCACTTATCTATTGATGGATACTTGGATTTCTTCCATAGCTTGGCTATTGTAAATAATGCTGCAATAAACATAGGGGTACATATATCTTTTTGAATTGGTATTTTATTTAATTTTATTTATTTATTTATTGAGTAAATACCCAGCAGTAGAATTACTATACTGTATGGTATTTCTGTTTTTAATTTTTCAAGGAAGCTCTGTTTTTCACAGCGGTTGCCCCAATATTCATGCTCAGCAATAGTACATGAGACCTTCGGAAGGTGATGAGGATATAAAGGTAGAGCCTTCATGCATAGGATTATTGCCCTTATAAAAGAGACCACAGACAGCTCCTTTATCCCTTCTACTAAGTGTAAACACAGTAAGAAAATAGTCTTCTATGAACTAGAAAGTGAACCTTTGCCATACACAAAATCTTGGACATCAGACACCATACTGTGAGAAATACATTTCTGTTGTTTAAGCTTTCCTCAGTTTATGGTAATTTCCTATACTGCCTAAGAGACTAAAACAGTATTACTATGAAAATAATTTTGATCTTGAGGAATCCCTGAAAGCGCATGGACTTCCCAGGAGTCAGGAACAAACTAAGAACCTTAACTGTAGGGTCTTTGATGTTATAAATAGCATTATTTTGTTTCTTGATTAAATACCTAGGCCAAAGAGTCTTTAACATGTTGGTAAATGGTTAGTAGTGAAAATTCTAAACCACATATATTACAAAGTTGTATGTTTTAATGTATATGTAGATTTTAATAGAAATATTTTTAGTTAATAAAATACAATTGTATCTTTTTTAAACACACAGTGACATTGTAATTGGGAATGAGAATAGATTTTTTAACTATACCTGTTAAAATTTTAGTGACCTTTTGAGATAATACTGGCATTTGCAACTCTTACATCAAATGTCTTTCAACCTTACATTGTCAGCAGTAAATATGAGGATTGGCTAGTTTGAAATGGCAGGCTTAGGCAAAGACATAAACTTTGAAATACCCATAACTGCTTTTAATGTCAAAAATCACACATAGTCAATGTCAACATTTGTTTCAGTGGTTCTAAAATCTCTACAAATTTTTTAAATTACATTTGAGAAGCATCTTCTCACTTGAATTTGCCTCAAATGTTCATATGGAAATGAACATATTGATATTTTCAATTGTGATAGAAGATGAGCCAGAAAACAGGAACTATGAGATTAAGGTTGTATAAGTTTTAAGAAAAATTTAAAAGACTTCTGTCTTACAGAAGAAATTCTCTTTTGAGTTTTTTCTTCTTTCAGTTTATCATGATGGATTATTTGGACACTTTATCTTTCATTTGCTTCTTTAATACCTTTTAAAATTGTATGGTCTTTCTTGCTGGAAGATTTTACAGGTACTCTCAAGGGTTTCAAACTTTATAGTTAAACTCTCAAGAAAAATATAAAACTTTATGTGATGGTCTGAAGAATAAAGGGGCTTCTTTTCATAATCTACAGACTATATTCCTACTATTGAGGTTGGATTTTATTATTACATGACTCATTTTTTCCTTCTCATTTAATATTATTCAGTTACATACTTCAGTATGTTAAAAAGCACAGTGAAGATTTCTGTTTCTGGCTATATTGGAGTAGCTTGTTATCAGCTCAAATATCCTGCTGAGAACAATTATAGACTAGATGAATTATATGATTGCTAAATAGCTGTAGGCAGCAGAGAACAACCAAAGGAGATGGGACTTAAGGGATAAAGATTACAGAAAGAAAGAGAAATGCATTGAGGTTAACCTGACATTTTCTGGAACTTTTTCCATCAAGGCATCTTTTGATTTGTAACTGGCATAGGAAGAAAGGCTGAGATACTAAGCAGAAATGGCTGGTATAAATCTTTCTACAGTCTCAAAGTTTGGGGAAATGAAAAACTGAAATTTAGGAATACCAAGGTAGTCAAGGCTTGAGAAGCCTAGAGTACTGAGTAAAGAGAACTGCAGCTTAGCAATCCTGACATTCTGTGCTGCTTTTTTTTTTTTCTGAGGCATTTGTTGGTTTCTAAGATGTGCAGTCAGGAAGCCAAGAATCTACATAGGAAATGGCAGCTAAAAATGTAGCCTAGCTTTAGCATTTTCATGTGCGAGGGAGACAGAAAATAGCGATGAGGTATACTCAGAAGGAGTAGTAAGAGAGCCCTGGTAAACACTCCAGATTTTCAAGAATAAGGGCAAATAGGAAATAGATTGGCTTCCCCAAAGATTTAAACTCAGCATCAAAAATCTCTCAATCCCTGATTGGCCCAAGATGATCTGACTCTATTTAACTGTAAGACCCAAGAATAGTAAATCCTCTCTAGTGGAAGATAACATCATTCAGTTTATAAATTTTCCTGTAAATAATGATTAGCATTCAATAGCAATCCAAGAGGACAGCAGACCCTTTAGTTGATAAAGATATTTGACTTTTCAGCCTTCAGAGTAGTTATGGTTATTATGCTCAAGAATAAGGAATGAGCTGGAGATTTAATAGAGAACCATATTTATTTAAAAAATCAAATGGAGATTTGATTTTTAGTACTGAACATACAATGCATGAAATTAAGAACTCAATCAGTAGGTTTAACAGAACTAAGAGACCCTTTTGTTGTTTTACTAATCCTGAGCAGAAGAGAGGATTAGTAAACTTGGCCAGTTGAATAGAAAATATTCAAACTGAAAAACGGAATAAAGGATAGAAGATGCAGAAAAGAGTGCAAGAGACATATAAAACATATGTGTGATTAGAGTCCCAGGAGAGAAAAAAAAAGAACGACAGATGTTTTCCGTGAAGGGTACTGGAGGAGAATTTTCCTAAAGAGACAAAAGGCATCAACTTACGGATTAAAGAGTCTCTACAAACTTCAGGGAGAATAAACGCAGAGTAAACTACATCAAGACACTGTATTAAAATTGCTGGAAACTAAATACAAAAGAGAAGTTCTTAAAAGAATCATAGAAAAAGACACAGGACTTTCAAAGGACCAAGAATAATCGGTAGATTATTATTACAGGGATGATGGGAAGTTAGAGATAGTGAAATGATATTTTTAAAATTACAAAGGAAAATAGCTGCCAACTTAGCATTTTATAACCACAGAAATTATCCTACAAAAAATGAAGGTGAAGTAAAGATATTTTCATCATCAGTTACATTTTTAAAAAAGTTTTACAGAGAGAGAAAGAGAGAGAGAGTATGTATGTGTGTGTGTGTTGGGGGGGGACTGGCAGAGGGGAGAGAAAGGGTCTTAAGCAGGCTCCATACCCAGCCCAGATCCTGATGCTGGGCTTGATCTCACAACCCTGAGATCATGATCTGAGTGAAAATCAAGAGCTGGTGGCTTAACCGACTGTGCATCCCAGGTACCCTTATCATCAATTACATTTTTCAAAAAAATTTATTTTATTTCTTCAGTGTTCCAAGATTCATTGTTTATGTACCACACCCAGTGCTCCATGCAATACGTGTCCACAATACCTATCCACCACCAGGCTCATGCATCCCCCGCAGGGTGCCAAAACCCTGTTTGTTTCTCAGAGTCCACAATCTCTCATGGTTCATCTCCCCGCTCTGATTTCCCCCAATTCACCTTTCCTTTCCTTCTCCCAGTGTCTCCATGTTATTCCTTATGCTCCACAAGTAAGTGAAACCATATGATAATTGACTTTCTCTCCTTGACTTATTTCCCTCAGTATAATCTCTACCAGTTCCATCCATGTTGATACAAAAGTTGGGGATTCATCCTTTCTGATGGAGGCATAATACTCCATTGCATATATGAACCATATTTTCTTTATCCATTCGTCTCTTGAAGGGCATCTTGACTCTTTTCACAGTTTGGCAGTTGTGGCCATTGCTGCTATGAACATTGGGGTATGTATGGCTCTTCTTTTCACTGCATCTGTATCTTTGGGATAAATACCCAGTAGTGCAATTGCAGGGTCATAGAGTAGCTCTATTTTTAATTTCTTAAGGAATGTCCACACTGTTTTTCCAAAGTGACTGCACCAACTTGCATTCCCACCAACAGTGTAAGCGTGTTCCCCTTTTTCTACATCTTCTCTTACACGTGTTTCTTGTCCTGTTAATTTGGCCAAACTGGTGTAAGGTGGTATCTCAATGTGGTTTTGATTTGAATTTCCCTGATTGCTAATGATGATGAACTTTTTTGCATGTGTCTGTTAGCCATTTGTATGTCTTCATTGGAGAAGTGCCTGTTCATGACTTCTGCCCATTTTTTGACATGATAATCTGTCTTTTGGGTGTTGAGTTTGAGGAGTTCTTTATAGATCCTGGATATCAGCCCTTTTTCTGTAGTGTCATTTGTGAATATCTTCTCCCATTCCATGGGTTGCCTCTTTGTTTTGTTGACTGTTTCCTTTGCTGTGCAGAAGCTTTCGATCTTGATGAAGTCCCCAAAGTTCATTTTTGCTTTTGTTACCTTTGCCTTTGGAGACATATCTTGAAAGAAGTTGCTGTGCCTGATGCTGAAGAGGTTACTGTCTATGTTCTTCTCTAGGATTTTGATAGATTCGCCTCACATTGAGGTCTTTTATCCATTTCGAATTTATCTTTGTGTATGGTGTAAGAGAGTGGTTGAGTTTCATTCTTTTATACATAGCTGTCCAATTTTCTCAGCACCATTTACTGACTGTCCTTTTTCCACTGAAAATTTTTTTCCTGCTTTGTTGAAGATTATTTGACTATAGAATTGCAGTTCCATATCTGGACTCTCTACTTTGTTCCACTGATCTATGTGTCTGTTTTTGTGCCGGTACCATGCTGTCTTGGTGATCACAGTTTTACAGTAAAGCTTGAAATCAGGCAATGTGATGCCCCCAGCTTTGTTTTTCTTTTTCAATATTCCCTTAGCAAGGCTAAGGCTGTCAGCTTTTCCCCAATTGAGAATGATATTTATTGTGGGTTTTTTCATAGATGGATTTTATGAAGTTGAGGAATGTTCCCTCTATCTCTATACTTTTAAGAGTTTGAAGAGTTTTAATCAGGAAAGGATGTTGTATTTTGTCAAATGCTTTTTCTGCATCAATTGAGAGGACCATGTGTTTCTTTTCTCTTCTCTTATTGATTTGTTCTGTCACATTGATTGACTTGCAAATGTTGAACCACCCTTGCATCTCAGGGATACATCCTATCTGGTCATGGTAGATAATCTTTTTAATGTACTGTTGGATCCTATTAGCTAGGATCTTGTTGAGAATCTTGGCATTCATATTCATTAGGGATATTGGTCTGAAATTCTCCTTTTTGAGGAGTCTTTGCCTGGTTTGGGGTTCAGGGTAATGCTTTCTTCATACAAAGAGTCTGGAAGTTTTCCTTCTGTTTCTATTTTTTGAAACAGCTTCAGGAGAATAGATGTTATTTCTTCTTTGAATATTTGGTAGAATTCTCCAAGGAGACTCTCAGGTCCTGGGCTCTTGTTTTTTGGGAGGTTTTTCATCACTGCTTCAATCTCGTTGCTGGTTATTCAGCAGTCTCATTGTTGGTCTATTCAGGTTGTCAGTTTCTTCCTGTTTCAGTCTTGGAAGTTGATAGGTTTTCCAGGAATGCATCCATTTCTTTTGGGTTGCTTAATTTATAGGCATATAGCTCTTGGTAATAATTTCTTTTTTTTTTCTTGGTAATAATTTCTGATGATTGTTTCCTTGATGTTCATCATGATCTCTCCCTTTTCATTCATAATTTTATTAATTCCCTTTTCATTCATAATTTTATTAATTCCTTTCTCTTTTCTTTTGGATAGGTCTGGCCAGTGGTTTACTGATCTTATTAATTCTTTCAAAGAACAGCTTCTAGTTTCATTGATGTGTTCTACTGTATCTCTAGTTTCTAACTCATTGATTTCTGCTCTAATCTTAATTATTTCCCTTCTCATGCATGGGGTTGGCCTAATTTGTTGTTGATTTTCCAGTTCCTTAAGGTGTAAAGAGAGTTGGTATATTTGGGGTTTTTCAGTTCTTTTGGATGAGGCTTGGATGGCTATGTATTTCCCCCTTATGACTGCCTTTGCAGTATCCCATAGGTTTTGGACCAATGTGTCTTCATTCTCATTGGTTTCCATGAATTGTTTAAGTTCTTCTTTGATTTCCTGATTGATCCAAACATTCTTGAGTAGGATGGTCTTTAGCTTCCAAGTGTTTGTATTCCTTCCAAACTTTTTCTTGTGGTTAAGTTCCAGTTCAAAGTATTGTGGTCTGAGAATATGTAGGGAATAATCTCAGTGTTTTGGTATTGGTTGAGCCCTGATTTGTGACCCAGTATGTGGTCTGTTTTGGAGAAGGTTTCATGTGCGCTCAAGAAGAATGGGTATTCTGTTGTTTTAGGGTGGAATGTTCTGTATATATCTATGAGGTCCATCTGGTCCAATGTGTCATTCAAAGCTCTTTATTGATGTCATTCAAATGTGTCATTCAAAGTTTCTTTATTGATTTTCTGCTTAGATGATCTGTCTGTTGCTCAGAGTGGCATGTTAAGATCCCCTCTAATTAATATATTGGTATCAATTTGACTCTTCATTTTGATTAACAGTTGGCTTATATAGTTGGCTTCTCACGTATTGGGGACATAAATATTTACAATTGTTAGATCTTCTTGGTGGATAGACCCTTTAAGAATGATGTAGTGTCCATCTTTATCTCTGACTACAGTCTTTAGCTTAAAATCTCATTTATCTGATATGAGAATCACTACCCCAGCTTTCTTTTGAGACCTCTTGGCATTAAAGATGGTTCTCCATCCCTTCACTTTCAGTCTGCATATATCCTTAGGTTCCAAATGGGTAATTTGTAGACAACATATGGACGGATCCTGTCATTTTATCCAGTCTGCAACCCTGTGCCAGTTTATGGGAGCATTTATGCCATTCACATTGTGAGAGATTATTGAAAGATAAGTTTTTATTGACATCATGTTGCCTGAGATGTCCTTGTTTCTATAGATTGTTTCTGTAAATTTCTGTTCTATGTCATTCTTGGGTTCTTCCTTCTCTTATAGAAACACCCCCCTCCCCCTTAATATTTCTTATAGTTCCAGCTAGGTAGGTGGTCACATACTCAAACCTTGCCAGTTTCGGAAGCTCTTTATCTCTCTATCCATTTTGAATGTCAGCCTTGCTGGATAAAGTATTCTTGGCTGCATGTTCTTCTCATTTTGTGTTCTGAATATATCTTGCCAGCCCTTTCTGGCTTGCCAGGTTTCTGTGGACTGGTCTGACGTTATTCTGATGGATCTTCCTCTGTATGTAAGGATTCTCTTCCCCTAGCTGCCCTTAGGAACTCTTGTCTAAAATTATGATTCATGAATTTCACTATTAAGTGTCTGGAGGTCTTTCTAGATTTATTCATCTTGGGGGTATCCTTTCTGCAACTAGGACATGAACACTTGTTTCTTTCCCCAGACTAGGGAAATTTTCATCCAGAATTTGTTCAACTATATCTTCTAGTCTTCTCTCTTTCTCCACCCCCTCAGGGATCCCAATAATTCTGATGTTGGAACATTTCAAGATGTCATTTACTTCCCTAATTCTGTTTTCATGGCTTCTAGGCTGTTTGTTCCAGGCGTCCTCCTGATCCTTCTTTTCTATCAGTTTGTATTCTAGATCATTAATTTGATCTTCTCCCTCACTTACCCTAGCTGTTAGAGTATTTTGATTAGATTGGATCTCACTGATAAAATTTTTTGTACTGCCAGATGAGCCCTCACTTCTACCCTTAGAGTTTCTATGTTGCCACTAATGGTCTTCTCCAACCTAGCCATTGCCTGGGTAATTGTTACCCTGAATTCCCTTTCCAACATACTGTTTCTGTCCATATCCAGTAGTTCTGTGGCAGAGGGCACAGTCTCTGAATTTTTCCTCTTTGGGTGTTCCTCCTCCTAGTCATTTTGGTGAGAGATAGTTGAGGGCATATAAAGCTGAATATATCAACCATGATCTAGACAAGGTGCACCCTGGGAAGTTTTGGAGCAATTGGAAATCACCACCAAAAAGAAAGAAAAAAGAAAAAAGAGAGAGGAAAAAAAGAAAAAAAAAGAAAACCCAGCCAAAATGATTCCCAAAAGTAAGATTTATAAGGTACATAAACAAAAACAAATAAATAAAAAGACTGACAAAAGCAAAAGACAAGAAAAAAAAAAAAAGAAAAACACAGCCAAAATGAACCCCAAGAATAAGATTTATATTGTATAAAAATGAAAACAAATACACAGAAACATGAACAGAAAAATAAGATGTGAAGATGTTTATAAACCCTTATGTGGATGAGGAAGTTTATTCCAGATCTTCCTGGGTGAATCTTGTTATCTTTGTTAAAGGATTCAACTTTCCAGAGACACAGGGAAATTAAAACTGTTTTAGGGGTAGTATTGAATAGGGAAAAAGGATTACCTTGAAGCTTATATCTATATGTATTAAAAAAAAAAAAGAAAAAGAAACACAGGACTATGTATAAAAAAAGTTCAAGTTAAACAGTTACTATGCAATATGTTGTATTGAACCTCTGGTTTTAATGGTAAGTAGGTTAAAAAAAATTAAAAGAACAAGAATCCTGAGAACAAATTTAAAAAAAAAAAAGGAAAAAATAAGGAAAACATATCTATGAAATATACAGCTTTGGGGGCAATACTGGGAGCTTAATATATTGTTTTCCTCTGATGTTGGGATTTTACATTTTTATGGGGACCCTGTGGTGATTGTACTCTTGTTCTTTAGGCTTGTCTTCTAGGAGAGGGGCCTGCTGCATTGTTTTGCAGTCAGTCCTGCTCAGGCTGAGTTACCCTTGTCCCGATCAAGGGGCTTGGCTCTGTGGAAACTGGGTTTTCAAGCTTTTTTTTTTTTTAGTTTACTCAAACAGATTTATATATATATATTTTAAATTTTTTACAAAATTTATTTATTTTCAGCATAACAGTATCATTATTTTTTCACCACACCCAGTGCTCCATGCAATCCGTGCCCTCTATAATACCCACCACCTGTACCCTGACATCCCCCCCCCCCCCGCCACTTCAAACCCCTCGGATTGTTTTTCAGAGTCCATAGTCTCTCATGTTTCACCTCCCCTTCCAATTTACACCAACCCCCTTCTCTCTAACTCCCCATGTCCTCCATGCTTTTTGTTATGCAACCACTTATTTGTGGTTTTTCAAGCTTTTGTTCTCTCGAGGTTTTTTGTTCTTTAGTGGCTTTTCGACCACTTATTTGTGGTTTTTCAAGCTTTTGTTCTCTCGAGGTTTTTTGTTCTTTAGTGGCTTTTCGAAGCAAAGTGGAAAGCAAACTATCTGCACCCAGGCCTCTGCCTCAGAGAGAAGCCTTAG
This sequence comes from Mustela lutreola, assembly GCF_030435805.1. NCBI lineage: Eukaryota > Metazoa > Chordata > Mammalia > Carnivora > Mustelidae > Mustela > Mustela lutreola. Next base: position 110,012,366 of record NC_081290.1, read on the forward strand.
TCGGCTCCCCTCTGGGTGGTCTGGAACACACAGACTCCTCCTCTAAAAACTCTGCTGAACACTGTAGCCTCCCAGATGTGGTGCGCACCCCCAGCCACCTTCTCAGTGGTCTCCTGAGGCCCCTGCTTATCTCTGCAAACCCGAGCCGCTAACATCACGTGTGATACTGGTCTGGGCGAGCAGTAGTTGCCCTTGCTGGGACTGCTGTCTGTGGTCCATGCCCATGCCCAGTGTGCTCGCACCCTGCAGAGGCACAGGTCACAGAAGACTGCAGGCCAGGGGATCCTGAACTGAGACTGCACTGGGTTCTCTCAGATGTGGTCTGGGTGCACTCAGACTCCACCACAGCACAGGTCATGGAAGACTACAGGCCCAGAGACCACAGGTGGGTGCCCACACCAGGCTCTCTGAGGCATGGGTGGAAGTGTGACCAGCTGGAGCAGTGGTGCAAGCAGCGGAAAGCCTCGAGCTCAAGGACCTCAAAGTGGACCCCCACTGGGCTCTCTCTGGCATGTATGGTCTTGGGTAGTAACCATCCTGGGACTGCGGGGTTAGGCCCGTGCCCATAACCGCCTGATTCCCCTTAAGATCTTTTGCTCTTTTTGAGTGCTTTTAACTAGTCTCCAAGTTAATGCTTGTCCCCAATCACAGGGCAGTCTAGTATTGGGGATTGCTTTGGCAACCAATGTCAGCAACCAATGGGTTGCTTCTGGTCGCTCCCTCTCCTTCCCATTTATCTTTGGATATCCATCCAAGCATTCCCACTCCACGTTACCTTTCCACTGACGTCTTCTGCCCTTGTAGAGATCCAGAAGTGTATAATCTTACATTTCAGGTTGATTTTATGGGTGTTCAGAGTGATCTCAAGATATTTAGCTCATTTAAGGGGACTGGTTAAAACAGTGTTTCCTACTTCTCTGCCATCTTGCCCCTCCTCCCATCAATTACATTTTAATAAAATAATCTAAAAAGTTGTAACAGGCAAAGTAACATCAGTGACTACGTTACCTTTTAGGTCAGTGATTTTCAGTGGGAGGTAGGAGAAAAGAGCATATCAGAATACACCTACACATCTCCCAGCACCTGGAAAATAAAAATCAAAATTGTGTCAAGGAATATATACCTGGGGCGCCTGTGTGGCTCAGTGGGTTAAAGCCTCTGCCTTCAGCTCAGGTCATGATCTCAGGGTTCTGGGATCGAGCCCTGCATTGGGCTCTCTGCTCAGCAGGGAGCCTGCTTCCTCCTCTCTCTCTGCCTGCCTCTCTGCCTACTTGTGATCTCTGTCTGTCAAATAAATAAATAAATAAGTAAAACATCTAAAGGAATATATACCTGAGGAGAGGGGATTTATGTTGTTTGGAGGAGCTTTGTCATTGATTCTGATAGTCCTTTCCTTGCCTCTATTCTAGAAATTGATATTCTCTGTTTTAGGCAGTGATTTATTTGGTCTGCTTCCAAATTATATTTGTAATATATTTGTGATATGCTTTTAACAGTGGAAGAATGCTTTAAGCTATGCATTGTCACATTTGTTTTTAATTCTTAATTTTGTTGTTATTTTTGTATCATCCAAGTTATTTTTAAGGTTATCTGTGTTAGGAACATTGCTAGAGTATTTTGAATGAATACTAAATATACACTAATACTATAAGAAAAATCTAGCATAGTGACTATCATGTATGTATGTTGAATATAAGTTGAATTAGAATCTGTATATTAGATTCTATGAGTGAACTACAAAGAGGTATGAGAAATAATTTTTTTTTATTAACATATATTATTAGCCCCAGGGGTACAGGTCTGAGGATCGCCAGGTTTACAAACTTCACAGCACTCACCATAGCACATATCTTCCCCCATGTCCGTAACCCAACCACCCTCTCCCTACCTCCCTGTCCCCCGGCAACCTGCAGTTTGTTTTGTGAGATTAAGAGTTTCTTATGATTTGTTTCCCTCCTGATCCCATCTTGTCTCATTTTTTCCTTCCCTACCCCCTAAACCTCCCACTCTGCCTCTCAACTTTCTCATATCAGGGAGATTATATGATAATTGCCTTTCTTTGATTGACTTATTTTGCTAAGCATAATACCCTCTAGTTCCATCCACATCATTGCAAATGGTAAGATTTCATTTCTTTTGATGGCTGCATAGTATTCCATTGTATATTTATATATATATATATATATATAAATATATATATTTTATTTTATTTTTATTATTTTTATATTTTATATATCATATATAAATATATATCGTATATATATATCACATCTTCTTTATCCATTCATCTGTTGATGGACATCTAGGTTCTTTCCATAGTTTGGCTATTATGGACATTGCTGCTATAAACATTGGGGTACATGTGCCCCTTTGGATCACTACATTTGTATCTTTAGGGTAAATACCCAGTAGGGCAATTGCTGGGTTGTAGGATGGCTCTATTTTCTACTTTCTGAGGAACCTCCATGCTGTTTTCCAGATTGGTTGCACCAGCTTGCATTCCCATCAACAGTGTAGGAGGGTTCCCCTTTGAGAAATGATTTTAAAATGTGTTCTATTTTTAATGTATAAGAAAGTTCAAGTGGAAAAAATGCTATTACTCCTTGTACCCAATTGTATGGACTGTGGAACAGAGTAAGAAATCTGGAAATAAGTATAAAATGTTTTTTACATAATATAAATAAGTGAATGAATGAATAAAGAAATGTTAATAATAATATCAGTAGTAACCATATTTTTTTTAGGCATGGTAACTACCTGCTTTTCATAGAGCATTCCCTTCACAAAAGTCTTCTGCAGTAATTATGATTATGTACATTTTACAAATGAGATCACATGAGACAGAGATTAAGTAGCTTATCCAGTATCACAGTACTAGTAAGTGGTGGGACTGATGTCATGTGATCAAACAGTTTCTAAGCAGTAGTGTGGTGGAAGCTCCTAGGTTGCCTTCATACTCCTTCATAGATTTGGCTTCCAAGGAGACAAGAAGTAAATGGATTTAGACAGTTTAATACTTGCAGTACTAGCAATGGTGACATCTTGGCTCTGGTCACAGATCTGTCACAGATCTTAGAGTAAAGCTAATAGGACTAAGTACTGCCTACGCAATTAGTGGGGATGCTTTACCCTCCAAATGTCTGGAGAGAAACCCTGACTTGGAGACTTGATCTTATATGAGAGTTGCTGGAAAAACTGCCCCTTCCTTACTTTCAGAGAGAGATTATCTTCATTAACCTGGAATGTAGCAATTCTACCCCCAAAAGGGGAGGTAGACATTTTTTGTCTTTATTACCTTGACTGTCTTTAGGAAGAGGGATGTCTCTATGTTCACTATCTGGGAATGTAAATAAATTTGCTCCATAAGTCATCTTTCCAGAGCTATCTGTTTATGCAGATCTTGAAAAGGTAATCTGAGCAACTGATTGTTAATAGCTCCTTGTGTGGAAATTGTGAGAGATTTACGGAGATTCTCCCAATAGCTAAAACTCAGACTCTGTTCTGATAAACACCAAGTTTGTAGCCACTAAATTCATTCTGTTTTTTTTTTTTTGTTTGTTTGTTTGTTTGTTTTTGGCTAAGAGAGACCCTTAGAACGTATTGTTCTCACTTTAGGTATCTATCCATAAAACTTTTATTGTTTTATCCCAGCCCAGCAAATTAAAAGAACTGGTTAGGGGCAAACTAACAGAAGCAGGTCATGATGACAGATAAAGAGAAGGCAAAACTTTATAAATAACATACACAAGAATTATAACTTCATAGAGCTACTTGTTGTGACAGAAACATTGAAATATCAGTTTCTGAATTATTCAATAACTAAAAATACTTAAATTTAAAAAGAAAATTATTTAAAGATTAATTTTCAGTTATCTAGAAAATTTATGTGTATAGAACATTAAATTCTATTAAGTATTATAATACAAGTATTTAAAAAATGGTGATTGATACACTTATATAGATGACCAATTACAGTAGAATGAAAAAATATTCAAATCTTTATAGATATATTTTAATATTTAAAAAAAATTTTTCAACTGTTTGCTCCCTGCTCATATTCTGAAATGTAATATTCTATAGAGGTTGTCACTGTACTTAAACACTCCCACACACAGCTTTCAGAAGTTGTTGTTGGAGTCTGGATCCAGAAAACACATACACATTATTTAAGGGAAAAATGGATACTTTTCCTCTCTTGAGGAAAATGCATCACAGAAACAAATGCTAGGGAGGAATAGTATTCAGGATTTTCAGAGTTTAAATAAAGGAATTTGACCTAGTCATGGGGATCAGGAAAGAAAAGCTTCCTTTTAGAAACAAGGTTTGAGGGGCGCCTGGGTGGCTCAGTGGGTTGGGCCTCTGCCTTCGGCTCAGGTTGTGATCCCGGGGTCCTGGGATTGAGCCCCGTGTTGGGCTCTCTGCCCAGCGGGGGGTCTGCTTCCCTTCCTCTCTCTCTCTGCCTGCCTCTCTGCCTACTTGTGATCTCTCTCTGTCAAATACATAAATAAAATCTTTAAAAAAAAAAAAAAAGAAACAAGGTTTGAGGTGAGATCTGAGGGAGAGCATAAATTAGGAGGGATGAGGGAAGTACAATCTAGGCAAAAGGAGTATCGAAGGCCCTGTAGTGGCAAGGGCAGAGAGAGATTAGTCAATGGAGCACAGCCTAGATGTTTCTTGACATACATACATGCAATGAAATGTACAAAAAATTATGAATTACTTTGTAAAATCATCATGTTATTGTAGAATTAAGATTAAGTTTAGACTATCCAGGTCTTTTAGAGCACACTATCAGGAAGACACTTTTTTTAATTAAAATTTTTAAATTTATTTGACAGAGAAAGAGAGCCAAGCAGGGGGAATGGCAGACAGAGGGAGAGGGAGAGGCAGGCTCCCAGCTGAGCATGTAGCCTTATATGGGACTTGATCCAAGGACCCTGGGATCATGACCTGAGCTGAAGGCAGATGCTTAACCAACTGAGCCACCCAGGTGCCCCAATCAGGAAAACTTTTGTCAAGAGAAGTGAAAGTTGTAAAAACTGCTTTTGTTTTCTTCTAACATCAATAATAAAAGGCAGATGGGATTTTGGATGTTGATAGAAAAATATATATTATGGGCTTAGGAACAGAAGGATTCTTGATCTGTATTACCCAATAAAGCATAATATTAGTGAGGCTTCAACCTAAAAAACTAAGTTGAAAGATACGGGTTTATCAGGAAACCTCTTTTGCTTCAGTGCTTATTGTTGAAAACCTTTAAAAAAATATATGAGCCTTATCCCTCATCTCTTCTAGCTTTGTGCCTAAATAATGTAGTACAAATAATATATTATCTGGATATGGGTGCTTTCAAGGTATAAAATAAGTTCTTGAATGTATTTTATTTTATATATTGATATTGTCCTCCATTTTTAAATTGTCTTCCTTTCTTGCTCCAAAACAACACTATTCAAAGTTTAATAGCTAAATTACTGTGTTTAATTCAGTTACTCATTGGATTAAAAATTCTTTAAAATTAGATATATAGCAGCTACACCGATAATTCAGCTATAAGTTTACTACAGGTCAAAGTAATTTCTTTAGTGTTTTCATTGTGGAATTCAGGCTTTATGAAGCACTTGTCTGAGCTATAGTTTCAAATTGCTTTCTGAAAACAAAATAAAACAAAACTCATCCCTTTTTGCATGATAATCAAATAAACAACTTTATTCTATTGTCTAGGTATTTTTGTATGAGGAGAATGTTTGACTCCATGAACTAGACTGATTGTTTAGATTCCTAAAATTAGAAGAGGTGAGAAAGAAACATTTGCTCAATGTGTTGGTATAATTGATGAGGCCATGTTTGAATTTTGAGCCCTCTGACATCTTGTAAATGCTAAACTGTTAAAAGAAGAATGTAATTTCTTCATGTTTCTGAATATATATTATATATTTAATAAAAAGAACCATAACTGATATTGTCAGAAATAATAAACTTCTAAATAAATAAAACACTTGCTTGTATAGTTATAGGTAGCAGAGAGTGAATTAGGCACTTTGAGTCCCTGTTATTCACTTAATCGTGACGGTGACTAATGATATTACATCTTCCTGACTCATGAATGGTAACACTAATAGTTGGTCTAGTAGAAAAGGGATCTATCTCCTGCCATTTCTACTGTATTTTATCAATGTTCCTACAGATGAAGATATATTTTCTTTTTAAGTGTAAGTAAAGGAATGTGACATCTTTTTTCAGGGGGAGTAAATCTTAAACTATGGCTTTCTCTTTAGATTTTGACAAATAATTTCCATATTAAGACATACATATATCCATACTCAATTTGCCTTTTGTGAGAATCAGGTTGGATTATATTTCCCCCCAAACTGTGTAATTTTGAAGAACTTAATTAGCCACTTTAGCCACTAAAGTTATTTACATATTTACATAGATGATGTTTGATTTTATTATGAACACTCTGTTTTTGATATATAGAACAGACTTTACCCTGCTTTGGTAGATATATTCAGCTGCATACTGTTTTACATCTAAGTAGCTGAAGACTCTGAGGCATCAAATTGTTGAGTTATATTTTAGTCATAGCATAATCCAGTAGAAACATGAAATATAATGAAAGATATCAACTTCTCACAAAATATGCTCACAAAATATACTGTAGTACAATACTTTATAAACTGCAGATAGATAGCCACGTTAAAACATTGTTACATGTATTTGTAAATTCACTCATACTGATAAAAAAAAATGTACGACTTAAACATGCTCAATAAGTCAATGTCATAGCAGTGGTTTTCTGAGTGCATCTGTGTTTATTTATTTATTTATTTATTTATTTATGTTTTTGAGTGCATCTTTCTGTAATTCAGTAGCAATATCTAGGCAAACAACTGCCTAGATATTGGTGCAGTCATTTAGGCAAAGTAGCTGAGTGTTGTCAAAATGAAAGATTGGTGATGAAGGAGTCTTGGTCTTATCTATATTCATGGATGGGTTATTCAAATATATATTTGTTTGTTTTGCATACTCCTTACAGGTAGATATATACTTTTCTTGGTAGGTGTTATCAGGTCACAGTGAATGGAACTCAGTGTGTCTTAACTTAAATAGCAAGGGAATTCACTGGTACATTTTAGAGTAGATCTGTCTCAGGTACTGTTTTAGGCTCCAGTAATGTCACCAGGACCTGGTTTCTTTCTTTCACTTCTGAGAACCTCTTTCATACTTATTTTGTTTACAGATAAAACAATAGTGGCAAGATAGCTATTTCACTAAATAGCTTCACAGTCTCTTATTTACGTATAGGGAGAAAAGAATATCTCTGCTGCTGGATAACTGAAACAAAAGTCCATTTGGAATGATCTATTGTTTACAATGTTTATTTATCATATAGTAAATTCTTATATACATTTATGATCAGTTTCTGGGCTATGTAGATTGTTCATACAGGTAATATAGGGCAGAGATATTGTAGAATAAATATTCTTTCTATTATTATTAGAGCTAACTTTGAGAAGAGAGTTATTTTAGAGAATGGATATGATAGTACTGTTGTAATATTATTAGAGAAATGTTTATAAGCACATGTAATAGTGATATTTGTAAGTTTTGCCTTCTTGGTATATAATAAACATATATAATGTAGTTTTTGATTCTATTTTTTTAAAGATTTTTTTTTTTTTTAATTTGAGAGAGAGACAGTGAGAGAGAGCATGAGTGAGGAGAAGGTCAGAGGGAGAAGCAGACTCCCCATGGAGCTGGGAGCCCGATGCGGGACTCGATCCCGGGACTCTGGGATCATGACCTGAGCCGAAGGCAGTTGTCCAACCAACTGAGCCAGCCAGGCATCCCTATTTTTTTAAAGAACTATAACTGGTATAGACAAAAGATTTTATTTAAAATGGTGAAGTTAGTAAAAAAATGATACAAACTTGAATTGATTACAAATGGGAAATAGATAACAGTAAATTTGTGCTATTATGGAAACACATTTATATGGTTTAAGCCCTCCTATGAAAGGCAAAGACTGGATTATAATGAAAAATAAAATTCTATTTATAAGAGGCACACCTATATACAAATATATATAATGATTAAAAGTGAAAGGATGAAGAAGGATATGTCAGGCAAATGGAAGTAGAAAATACAATGTGAATAACAAAATTCTTTTCCTGCAAAGTAAAATTCAAGACAAAAATATTCAAGGTTATATTGAAGCAGATACATTTCTCACTGGCTGAATCAACAGCAGGGAGTGCCACTAATTATAGAGATTTGAGATTGTATTTGCAGGAGAAGATAAAACTACATCTCTATGGCTAGCAGAATTTTTCCCCTCCATATTGAAACATATCTCTTTTGGTGTTTGGTTTATAATCAGTTAACTTGGTGGAAGGTTAGAAGGAATCAATTAGGTATATCCTATAGGTGAAGAGAAAGAATAAGCCTTTTTATTAGACAGATATATACATTTGTTATTTTTAAATCTCTTAATAATTTCAGGTTTTTAAAAAAATTGGAATCATTTCTCTGATTATCAAATTTAAGTTGTAAAGTGGCATCTTTTTATTCTACCCATGAATGAAGAAGAGTTTTTATTTATTTATTTTATTTACATTTGTTTACTTTTTATAATTTATTATTTTTTTATTAACATATAATGTATAATTAGCCCCAGGGGTACAGGTCTGTGAATTGCCAGGTTTACACACTGAAGAGGAGAGTTTTCTTGGCAATATAAATGTATGGAGTTCATGTCAAATGGCAATTTCTAACACCTATATTTGAGATGGATTTTAAAACCTCTTTACTTGAAGGAACTTTACATCTTAGGATATAGTGTTCTGTATCCCTGTAATTTACATTTTTTGGTATTTGTCTCTCAATGCACAGGAAAAGAGGTGTGTAATTAAGTGGAAAGAAATGAGATGGAATATTGCTCTAGGTTCCTCAAAAAGTAACAGACTCAGTAGAATTGATACCTACATTTTTGGCTCATGATTTTTTTTGCAAGGAAGATATAATAGGGAAGTATTGAAGTCATCCTCTTATTTCTTTTTTTTTTTTTTAATTTTTTTATTTTTTATAAACATATATTTTTATCCCCAGGGGTACAGGTCTGTGAATCACCAGGTTTACACACTTCACAGCACTCCTCTTATTTCTTTTGGGTTTGTTCTGTACCTGTGCCTTGCAGCATGTAGAAATTCCTTATAGATTCTAATTATATATTTTCTCTGAATCTTACTTTAAAATCTTTTTAAATTAAATTAGGTTAAGTTAAATTTAATATTTATTTGTTTATTTATTTCCTAAGATTTTATTTGACAGAGAGAGCACAAGCAGGGCGAGTGGGAGAGGGAGAAGCAGCCTCCCCATTGAACAGGGAGTTCCATGGGGGGCTTGATCTCAGGACTGCGGGATCATGACCTGAGCAGAAAGCTGATGTTTAACTGACTGAGCTGCCCAGGCTCCCCCCGCCCCTTTTTAACTATTTTGGCTATTATTAGTAAATATGTTGTGTCTTGCCTCTAATTCCTGTTAGTTAACATACAGTGTAATATTAGTTTCAGCTGTACAATTTAGTGATTCTTCACTTCCATACAATACCCAGTGTTCATCACCACAAATGAACTCCTTAATCCCCATCACCTATTTAAGCCATCCTCCCACTCACCTCCCCTCATCAGTTCTTTATAGTTAAGAGTCTGTTTCTTGGTTTGCTTCTCTTTGTTTCCCTCATGATCATTTGTTTTGTTTCTTAAATTTCACATGAGAGTGAAATCATATGGTATTTGTCTTTCTCTTACTGACTTATTTCACTTAGTATAATACTCTCTAGCTCCATCCACATTGTTGCAAATAACACGATTTAATTCTTTTTATGGCTGAGTAATATTCCAGTGTGTGTGTGTGTGTGTTTGTGTATGTATGTGTGTATATACATATATGTATATACATATATCTACCACATCTTTATTCATTCATCATTTGTGAACATTTGGGCTGTTAATATAATTTAACTGCTGTAGATGATACTATAAATATTGGGGTGAATATATCCCTCTGAATTAGTACCTTTGTATTTTTGGGGTAAATACCTAGTAGTGCAATTGCTGGATCATAGAATGGGTCTATTTTTAACTTTTTGAGGAACCTCCGTACTATTTTTCCACAGTGATTGCAACAGTTTGCATTCCTACCAACAGTGTAAAATGGCTCCCTTTCTCCACATCTTCGGCAACATCTGGTGTTCCATCTGGTGTTGTTAATTTTAGCCATTCTGACAGGTGTGAGGTAATAATCTCATTGTAGTTTGCTTTGTATTTCCCTGATGATGAGTGATGTTGAGCATCTTTTTATGTGTCTGTTTGCCATCTGCATCTCTCTTGAAAAATGTCTATTCATATCTTCTGCCCATTTTTTAATTGTATTATTTGTTTTTTGGGTGTTGAGTTTGATAAGTTCTTCAAATATTTAGGATACTAACCCTTTATCAGATACGTCATTTGCAAATATCCTGTCCCATTCCATAGGTTGCTTTTTAGTTTGGTTGATTGTTTCCTTTGCTGTGCAGCAGCTTTTTATTTTGATGAAATCTCAATAGATTATTTGTGCTTTTGTATCCCTAGCCTCAGGAGACACGTCTTGTTAGAAGTTGCTGTGATGTCAAAGAGGTTACTGCCTATGTTCTACTCTAAGATTTTAATGGTTTCCTGTCTCATGTAAATCCCATTTTTTAAAAAGATTTTATTTATTTATTTGACAGAGAGGGACAGTGAGAAAGGGAACACAAGCAGGGGGAGTGAGAGAGGGAGAAGCAAGCTCCCCATTGAGCAGGGAGCCCAATGTGGGACTCGATCCCAGAACCCCAGGATCATGACCTGAGTTGAAGGCAGATACTTAATGACTGAGGCACCCAGGTGCCGTGAATCTTCTTCATGATGATTTTGTTTTTCCTTTCTTTATCTTCTTTTTAAAATCTGCCTTTAGAAGTATTTTATTATAATGTTATTGGTAACTTTGTTAGGACTAGTAGACAACTTTTTTTCCTATATGAAGTCTCTGCTTAAAATATCAAAATTAAATGCCTGTGGATATTTTTATACTGACTAACTCAGTTTTTAAGGAAGAATCAAGGTTGTACCTTAATTCTGGTTACTCAGGACATGAAAAAAAGACCCATTCACCTCTGCTCGTTAGTTTTATTTCATTCATTCAAAAGAAAAGCAGATATATTTAACTTTTTTTTTTTTATTAAGGGAGAGTCCTTCATAGAGGATTACCAATAATAATTTCCCATATATAAAATTTTCTCATGAACTGTTCCCTATTAAATAAAATATCCCATATGGATTTAGGCTCTTTATTGGGAAAGTATTGCTTAAAGTCTGGAGGTGCCTCTGAAGAATATGCCTTGGAGCAGCTGTGATGGAAAGTAAGCCTGTGTTATATAAAACGGTTTGTTTTTTCCATCATTTAAATATTGTATACTTTTTAGTCATTCCACATCTGATGAGTTAAGGATCTTTATTGTATATCTTCCAAAGCCATTTCCATTTGGGATTTCTTCTTTATGGAGAGCTTTGTGGCCCCACAGTCTATCCTATTTCTTCAGCAAACAAAGGGGTGAAGGTGAGGTGGTGGTGGAGGCATATACTGTTTAACCTAGCCACTTGTGGTCCTTAGTGGGTGAAATCGGAGCTGGTGTCTATTCAGCTATACCATGGCACTTCCATAGTAGCTCATCTGAATCTCTTGAAATACTGACTGTGATAAGCTGAGGCTTTTGGTAGTGCTATATCTCTGCCATGTCTTGAAATATAAAGACATATATGGGATGTGTTACCAATCAAACAGACTTAGAATTTACAATATTAGAATTTTCTTAGATTTCTTTTCCATTAGAGTTATGATTTTATTCTTGTACTTTAGTATGTGACCCAATAAAGATTATTTATTTACTTCACTATCTCAGCCAAATCTAGCCTAGTCTTTACTGCCCTATTATTTCCTTCCATTGCCTCTCCAAACATAGCAGATCAAAGGTCCTTATGTTGTATCCTAGTTTTGGAGCATTCTCTTTTAGACCTTTCTGATAGAAATCTATTTTTTGTATACCTCTTGAAGGTTGATGGCCAGTCAGGGTACTATCTTGGGCTTTGATTCAACATCTTTAATTCAACTATGCATTCAGACTCCTAAAACTGTATAAGCCATATTTGGAACAGTCTTTTTTAAAGGGATATGTGATAGGAACCACAGCTTCTCTACCAAAAAGCATCAGGAATTCTTCTATAGGAGTCCTTTTAGTAATTAAACAGAATTATGGCTCACATGCAAGAAGATTTGATACATTGTCTGGAGAGTATGGTATTTTCCCAGGATTGAAAGTCTCATACCCTACAGGAATCAGTATCTGTGGTAACTATTTCGTAGATACAGCTTCCAGGAGCCTCACAAGGAACATGCCAGCTGAAAGTGGTAAACAAAGCTATGGTGCCCCGTCAGGTATTTATAGTTCTCCAGGTACAGATGTATCTTACCAATCAGGGGGCATTTTACTTTAAGTAATGTTGCCTAGCAACCCAGTAGACATATTCTCTTTTCAGGTTGTCAGGGGAACACAGCTAGCAAAGGCGAAATACTTTATTAATCCTTTTCCCATGTCTACTCCCTATCCTTTGGTTAACAACAGTCACATAGAAAAAGACAAACAGCATGTTTTATGACCACAGTATTTTCATTATTCAATGAATGGGACATTAATGTTTACTATCTATTAATTGATTGGAAAAGAATTTTGGCCAATTAGTTTTATAGGGCCCACCATATCTTTTAATGCTGTAAATCACAGGGACATTTACAATAGGGAAAAACATGACAGTGTTTAGTAAACTGAACAGTACAGTGTTTTTTAAATATCCTTTTTATCAAATATGTCTCTCTCATTTTTGATGGTATATTTTAAAAAATACCATTGGTAAATCAGGGGATCAATGCAGTCTGAAATCATTGTCAAATGCAGATTTTTTTAAAAGATTTTATTTATTTATTTTTTAAGATTTTATTTATTTATTTGACAAAGAGAGATCACAAGTGGGCAGAGAGGCAGGCAGAGGGGGGAGGGGGAGCAGGCTCCCTGCTGAGCAGAGAGCCCGATGCGGGGCTCAATCCCAGGACCTCGAGATCATGACCTGAGCCGAAGGCAGAGGCTTAACCCACTGAGCCACCCAGGTGCCCCTCAAATGCAGATTTTACTTTAGTCTCTGGGCTTGGGCTTTTAAAATACTCAATTATCAAATAAAATATCCCATATGGATTTAGGCTCTTTATTGGGAAAGTATTGCTTAAAGTCTGGAGGTGCCTCTGAAGAATATGCCTTGGAGCAGCTGTGATGGAAAGTTAGAAGTTACTTTATAAAGTTTCTTTATTTTTATTGGTAATCATAACAAAGCAGGTTATGTTGGTCAGGTATTGACACCCTGTAGTCTTGCTTGTTTTTGCTGGCTAATACACAGTGACATTTCTTGAGTGTGACCTCATCCCTTCATCAGAGTGGTAGGCTTACATGCCCACCTTTACTTCCTAGCCAGAGTTTAATTTGGTCAACAGTCATCATTACTTACTGCACAATGGTGGCTGGGTTTCTGACTGGTAATTAATTAATGGACCACTGTGGGAGTGAGTGGTTTTTCCTCTTAGCACAAACCTGGATTCCCTCTATCCTTTATTTGCTCCCACAAGAAGACATCTTCTATTACATGTCTTAGAAATTTTCTTTAAGACTGAAGGTAAATAAGATCCCTATCCAGGCATCAGTATCTCATTAACATCTCCTGCTTCTTCTTCTTCTCCATTCATTCTATCTATCTATCTATCTATCTATCTATTTATCATCTATATAATCATATATCATCTCTTCTACCTCCCAATCCTTTTTCACTCATAGTTCTTTGGACACTTGGATCAAAGATCTGGAGATCTAGCCTATACTTTCATGCTTTAAATCAGTCTACTCAGAAGAATATAGGCCAGAAACCTTAGCTTAGTAGCAGGGCAGCATAAAGCATTTGCCTTCTGAAGAAGCTGTACAGTCTCATAACTGTATAGCTCAGGTGCAGGAAAATTACATCATGTAGGTGTAAGATCCTCCATGGCTTAAAAGCCTCTTGCCTCCCCACTGGAGCTAATATCTTTTTTTTTTTTTTTTTATTTTATTTTTTATATACATATATTTTTATCCCCAGGTCTGTGAATCACCAGGTTTACACACTTCACAGCACTCACCAAATCACATACCCTCCCCAATGTCCATAATCCCACCCCCTTCTCCCCAACCCCCTCCCCCCGGCAACCCTCAGTTTGTTTTGTGAGATTAAGAGTCACTTATGGTTTGTCTCCCTCCCAATCCCATCTTGTTTCATTTATTCTTCTACCCACTTAAGCCTCCATGTTGCATCACCACTTCCTCATATCAGGGAGATCATATGATAGTTGTCTTTCTCTGCTTGACTTATTTCGCTAAGCATGATACGCTCTAGTTCCATCCACGTTGTTGCAAATGGCAAGATTTCATTTCTTTTGATGGCTGCATAGTATTCCATCGTGTATATATACCACATCTTCTTGATCCATTCATCTGTTGATGGACATCTAGGTTCTTTCATGCACCCGAATGTTTATAGCAGCTATGTCCACAATAGCCAAACTATGGAAAGAGCTAATATCTTTTGTAACAACTTCATAGCCATGGCTTCTAGAGTCTTTGCAAGAAATATACCAGTTACAAGAGTCATCTTATTCTGGGGAAGCTGGAAGCAATGGTATGACCATTAGGTATTTAGAGTTCTCTCATTCCTGATACAGTGTACAATAAGGTGTCTTTTTTAACCCAAGGAATGTAGCCTGCAAGAAAGTTGGTCTACCCTTATCATGTTACCAGAGAAGTAGAGCTTGGCTTCTGACGTATTTGCACCCACTGACAACCCTATGGTATAGTTCATTTGTTTTTATATTCTAGAACCTGTTACTCTACCAATCATAAATTAAGTTCTTTTTTTGGTACAGAATTAAAATAAGCTTTTATTATTTAAAACAATTTTTATTGAAGTATAGTTGATGTAAAATATTAATTAGTTTCAGGTGTACAACATAGTAATTCAACATTTATGTACATTATGAAATAATCACCATGGTGTCTAGTTACCATTTGCCACCATTCAAGGTCATTACAATATGACTTTATTCCCTATGTTGTACTTTACAGCCTTGTAACTTAAAAATAAACTTTAAACTTATTATTTTTATTTTTTTAAAATATTTTATTTATTTATTTGACAGACACAGATCACAAGTAGGCAGAGAGGCAGGCAGAGAGAGAGAGGAAGGGAAGCAGGCTCCCTGATGAGCAGAGAGCCTAATGCGGGGCTCGATCCCAGGACCCTGGGATCATGACCTAAGCTGAAGGCAGAGGCTTTAATCTACTGAGCCACCCAGGCACCCCAAACTTTAAATTTTTATTTTTCTAAGATTTTATTTATTTATTTGACAGGCGGAGATCATAGAGAAGCAGGCAGAGAGAGGAGGAAACAGGCTTCCTGCTGAGCAGAGAGTCCAATGCGGGGCTTGATCCCAGGATCCTGGGATGATGACCTGAGCTGAAGGCAGATGCTTTAACCTACTGAGCCACCCAGGCGCCGCCCCCCTCAAACTTTAAATTTAAAGAGTATTTCCTGGCTCATTCTGGATCACAGTAATGATTGTATATCACATCACTATTTCTTCAGCTCTTTTATCCATTCATACCTATTCTTCCCTTTCTATGCTTAGCATGCTTAGATTGTGTCTTCCTCTGTACCTCTACATTTCTTAGCAAAGATTTCATTTGGTTTCATGGCCTTAGATACCATTTATGTGCTGATTATTTGCAAATTTCTATATCAAGCCCTTCATATTGTAGATGTTTTTATTTAATTTCATATTCAGCATCTCTCCTTGGATGGTTTATAGGCATTTCAAATCACCCATGTGCAAAACAAGATTTTTGATTTGCCCCACTTGTCTTTCCCATTCAGTCCATCTAGCCAGTCACTAAATAGTGCCAGTTTCTTTTACCAAAAAACTTAATTAAGAGTTTTAACCTCTTTTCATGATCTATACTAAATATATATCATTCAGAGATGTTTTATAAAATAAAGTCAGATTCAGTACTTCCCTTGCTCAAAACCCTCCATTGATTTCTACCACTTTAAGAATAAAATTCATGCATTCAATCATAGTGTATAAGGTCTTTAATGATAGAGACCCAGCCTACTGCTTCAATTTTATTTTCTGCCATTTTTCTCCTTACTTACTCTTATCTATGCTATTATTCTTTCTCAGTTTCCTAAAACATGCCAAACTGGTTCCTGTTTTCTGCTCTTTTGCATTCCTTATTTCTTTTGTCTAGAATGCCTTTGCTGTTGACAGGCTTTCCCCTCATTTCATTCACATTTCTGCTTCAATATCACTTCTTTAATGAGGTCTTCTCTTGACTACTTAATCTAATCACCCTCCATGTAGCAGTTTTCATTTTTCAACATTAAGTATAATATTATGCATTACATATTTATATATTTGGTTAAATTTTAAACTCCAGGAGGAGTTTAGAACACACTTTATTTTATTAAGTTTATCTGCAGCACTTAGGAAGATTCCTGGCATATAGTAGATCAACAGTAAACATTTGTTAAAAGAATCAAAGAATGATCAAAGATAGGGAGTTGAGATATTCTACAAGATGCCTTGGAATCTTTGTGCTATAGAAACTAATTTTACCAAATAATCTGGTGAGAGGAGTATGATTATAAGGGCATTCATGTAAATTTACATCCCAGAGGAATATGATTGGATCCTATTAGATATTCTAAAGTAGAGCCATAGCAGATGACCCTTGCTGCATTAAATGTTACCACATGACTGTAAGCCTGCAGCTCTCACTTGATGATCTCTGTACTCTTGTCCTTCATAGACTTAATCCTGTACTACTTAACCTAACTTGTTGCATGTAATGAACTCTGACCTGGACAGTGTTTTCAGACTCTGATCTTGGCTCCAGGGTTCTCCAATTGGCTGTTTCAGGTTTCCATAATACAGTTTTCTCCCAGACCCATTGTGACCCAGACGAGTAGCAGCTTCCTCTGCCCTAGCAGGTCTCCCAGGAACAAGACTCTAGTTAGCCTTGTCCTAGCCCTAGATGCCAGGATTTTTTTTATTATAAGAAATTTTGTGCATTGTTATTACATAAAATATTTATTAAACTTATGTCTAAATTTATGGCATTATTGAAACCTTGTGAAAATGCCACCAAAGGGAAATTGCAAGAGAATCACCTAATGGTGTGCACAAAACTGTCATTATCTTAATTCTATTCAGAGTTAATAGTTTTGGTAAAATTTTCAATAATTAAGAGCTTCTGGACAGACTCCAAAGTGGATCTTAGTTTTAAGAATTTCATCTTATAGTAAATGTAAGATTTATTAAGATTAGTGAAATGTTTTAGCAAAATTATTATACCAAAGAATTTTGGGCTCTAAGCATCTAGGAATATCACATTTAATGATCTTTAATAAAATAAACCCTTATGCTGATTAATTTTGCTCAGCATTGTAATCCAAACTGTAGTAATGCAAAGGCTTTTTTTTTTTTTTTTTTTTTTTTTTGTATTCATGGTTGTTTAGGGTATTCCTTTTGAAGAACAACTTTTCTCATTTGTATTTTGGTTCTTTAGAGTAAATTTATTAAAATGTGAAGTGCAAAATTAAATATTACATGAGTGATATCTGTGTTTTAAAAAAAAAAGATAATTTATTTATTTATTTTAGAGAGAGAGAGTAAGAGAGAGATTTTGAGCAAGCAGGGGGAGGGGCAAAGGAAGAAGAGGAGTGCGAATCTCAAGCAGATTCTGCACTGAGCATAGAGCCTGAGGCAGAGCTTGATCTCATGACCCTGAGATCATGACCTGAGCCAAAATCAAGAGTATGCTGCTTAACCAACTGAGCCACCCAGTCACCCCTGTCTGTGCTTTTTATACCCCATCAAATGGGAGTATGCATTTTGATTTAATTTCTTGCTGAATATTGGCTGTTTTACATGAAATTTATGAAAACATAATGATCATGAAGGAATGGTGAGAAGTAAAAATAGGAACATAACCTAAGCTATTTTCATCTTAAAAAATTTATGTTCTGTGGGCACCTAGGTGGCTCATTCAGGTAAGCGTCTGCCTTTGGCTCAGGTCATGATCACAGGGTCCTGAGATCGAGCCCCAAGTTGGGTTCCCTACACAGTGGAGAGCCTGCTTCTCCCTCTTTCCACAACCCCCTCCCCACCCTTGCTCTCTCTCTCTCTCTCTCTCAAATAAATAAATAGACTCTTTAAAAAAAAATATGTTCTGTAACTGTGATCTTTAGTTTTTTTAATAAGGAGTATATTTATAAGGAGTATTTCCCAAAGAGATCAGAGAAAGTACTTAGCTACAAGTTAAAGGCTTCAGGATAAACCAAGTAGATAGTATATTTTGTCTGAAATTAAATTATAGTGAGATTTTAAATCACAAAAATAAATGTGCACAATCATGATCAGTGTTCAAAATTGAACTACGAAATTTAGGATTGCTTAAAAAGTCTTCAGTAGTTTATGTGTTGAAATCATATCATTCAACAAACAAATTTTCAGATTAAAAACATAAAAAATCAGATATAACTACCCTTGCTCACTTTTTTTTTTTAAGATTTTATTTATTTATTTGACAGAGAGAGAAAGAGCACAGAGAGAGAAAGAGAGAAAGAGAGGTAGGCAGAGGGGGAGGGGGAAAGCAGGCTCCCCGCTGAGCAGAGAGCCTGATGCAGGGCTCTATCCCAGGACCCTGAGATCATGACCTGAGCTGAAGGCAGAGGCTTAATTACCCTCTGAGCCACCCAGGTGCCCCTACCCTTGCTCACTTTGTAAACTAAAACATATACCTTAGATTTATATATCTTTACTTCCAGGGAAATGAACAATGTATTTTTCACAAAATGTTGCCTAAAGAAACCAATCAGTACTTTCATAATTATGTCTTGAGACAATCCATAAAATTTGTGTGAAGGACAAAGATGAAATTATTGGTTGTCTCAACTGATGTGTAGAAGGAAATGAGAGGAGAAAGTATATTATAACACAGATATCCAATAGAAGTCAAAAGTCACTGAGGACTTGTTATAATTTTATGCTAATTTAGATTTTGAAGTATTTGCTTTTGTAAATATCTTAGGGATTGATTCTTAGAATTTTTATGTAGCTCTAGTTAATGGCTCATGTAGAGTCAAGTTCCTGCTAGAAAGGTCCATAGAAACCAGAATATCGGGTTGCCTGCATGGCTCAGTTGTTAAGCGTCTTCCTTCGGCTCAGGTCATGATCCCAGGGTCCTGGGATCGAGCCTCACGTTGGGCTCCCTGCTCAGTGGGAAGTCTGCTTTTCCCTTTCCCAACATCCCTGCTTGTGTTTTTCTTTTGCTGACTTTCTGTCAAATAAATAAATAAAATCTCTTAAAAAAAAAAAAAGAAACCAGAATATTAATGGTTATGAGATGCTGTGTTTCTATACTCTAAAGAGGGGATACTTGAAGTGTGATTAAGCAGATGGATTCTCATGAACGGTTAAAAACTGGTTTCCAGTTGAATGTTCTCATTTGTTTCTCTTCGAAATCAATGACGTTATTGGCAGCTATTCTGATGATGTATTTCAGGTTAACAGAGAATAAGTCCTTTAATTCTACTAATGTACCTGGATTTTCATACTATATTTATTATTTTTTCCCAGTTCTTTTTTATCAGTTTGTTACAAGAAATTGAGACTGTTTAGTGTAAGTTGGCCTCATCTTTTTGTCAGGAAAACTCACCAGCTAACTAACTTGAGAACTGATGTTTCATTAGTCCTTGTGTATTTCTGGAGCTTTGAAAGGTTAGGTATATGTTAGAGTAATCTTTTTCTGAGAATAAGACTATGTTCTCTCCCTCATTGAGGTTAGGGAGGAAAAAGATTGGATTTAGTCACTAAATTTACTAGCTCTCTTTTAATAGGTGATGCTTATTTATGAGTGTATCAACATAATATGAAGATTCTTCTCCATAACGTGTCCATCAATTCATTGTCTGCTAAGTAATAGTCACTGCGATTAGATATTTTAAATTTGTGATCTTTTTTAGTTTTTCTAGTTACCAAATATTTATCTCTATTAATTCTCCTAATAACTGTATTAGTATAAATTGTTAACCTTATTTCATTGTACTACATATAGAGATCTATATATATTAAAATGGAATGCTTGATGTCAAGAACATATTACTGATTTTTAAAATGCATTACTAAAACAGCAAAACCCATTTAATTTAAAATTATATTATGAATAGTATATGCTTGAGGTCCTAAAGAATTTTGATAACTAACAGTGGTTAGTTATTACTGGGGCTAGAAAGGAGGTGTGAGAATTCATGGATACATAATTTTTAAAAATTAAAAAAAAAGGACAAAAGATAAAAATAAGTGGCCCAGTTTTTGACCCAACAAGTTCAATTATGTTTAAACTCCTTTCCCATTAAGAGATAAAGAAATAGGGACAATAAGAAGGTTCTTACCATGAGATATTGTGAGATATCAAGCAATAAGTTCCATGCCTATCCAAAAAGAACTCCTGGGGGATAGAGGATCTCAATCTCTATCAGATATTCCTCAGCTACTTAAGGAATTTCTGGGAAAGAATGATTTTATAGACCATTTTGCTGGTTAAATGAGAATTTGTTTCCCATTTATACATAATAGCTTGAATTTCTCTCCCTCTCTGATACTATCAAGCCTCCTATCCTTTCTTCTTTTCCTTGACAATCTATATAACTTCCAAGACACTCTATCTAGAGATGGTTTTCTTCTGTGCCAGAAATTTTTTTTCCCAAGGAATGATAAAGTAGCCCCAACAGGTGCTCCAGTTTTGATTGAATCAACTTTAACTTTGGCAGTTTAGCGAACTTTCTCCACATGACTAGCCAGGTGCCTTTGGTGGGGTATTTTGTTGATTAGGCAGAGACCCAAAAAGGGTTCATCAGTTATTTAAATCTTCTAAGTAATTTAATACCTTTATGTCCTTCTCTTTGAGTTGATAAAGACCTACATTGGGCTTTGCAAAGAGGAGGACATGGTGCCAACACTTCACACAGACCAAGAGATTCTTGGTCAGTAATGATTCTTTACATGATTTTTAAAAAAGATTTATTTATTTTATTTTAGAGAGAGTGCAGTTGGGGGAAGAGGGAGAGGGGCAGAAAACTGTTCACTGAGCATGGAGCCCAAAGTGGGGCTTGATCTCACAACCCTGAGATCATGACCTGAGCTGAAACTTAAGAGTTGGATGCTTAGCTGACTGAGCCATCCAGGTGCCCCTACATTCCTTAAAGGATGCTGTACAACTTATTGTACACTTGGCACTTACAGGGAAGTTTTGTTCTAGCCACTGGTGAGGCATGGCTATCTTATCTTCATTCTTAATGCACTTTGTCCCAGTCAGGGCCTGTGTGTGGTCCATTTGCAGTTATTGGTTGCCTGAACTTTGGGCTTTAAACTTATATACTTCATAAGACAATTCTTAGGGGTTGGTGAATTATGGTCTATGGACATAACCATGGCCTATGGGACTATTCTTTTTATATGGGCCCTTGGGCTAATAATGGGCTTTATATTTTTTATGAAGTTGTAAAATAAAAAAGAATATGCAACAGAGACCATATATGGTCTACAATGCCTAATATAATCCCTTTGGCCCTTCACAGAAAAATTTTGCCAACTACTGATCTGTGGGATGTGACCATGGATTAAACATTTTGACAGAAATTATACTACATTGACCTAGTATGTGAACAAGAATACCAATGATATATCACTGAGAAGTGGTATATTTGGTACTGCGTGGGCTCAAAATATTCCCCATTTTGAATGTTTTTTTGATCTTTCAGTCTAGTCTCCCATTTCTTCTTTTCTGTTATCTGTACATAAAATGAGCTTTCTATATGGTGTTGGATTCAACCACATGAGCATCTGTCAGATTCATCTCATCAGAAACTGTTGCCTTTGCAGTTTTTTTATAGTACAGTACTAGTTTCCAAGGCTTAAAGTATGTTCCACTCCATTTTTAAAATGTTAGTATGGATTTTTCTGTTTCGTTAGCAGCACTTTTTTGATGACTGTCCTTTAGAAGTTTTGGCCCAAGATGGAAAGCTTGTAGATGAGCTTCTTCAGGAACCCAGGCTCTGCCTTGGACTCACTGTCCTTTAACTCTTCCAAGGATGCTGGAGGCTGCAGTGAGCTCAGCAGAAGGGTACTTCCCTATTGGCAAGCAGCCTGGTAAATATGAGGAAGGCTTGCCAAGGAGGGAGGGGGCATAAATCTATTTTTTAGTTTAAAAAGACTTAATATGAACAATTTATGAACTGGCTCAGAACAATATGAACAATTTAAAACATACTCAAAAGTGGACAGACTATGATAATGAGTTACTGTGTGCTTATCACCCAGCTTCAATAATTTACTGGGCACAGTCATGTTTATCTCTCTTTTCTCCCTCTCAAACTATTGTGTTGTAAATCCTAGATATTATATATTTTAATCTATCTAAAACACAAGCATTATATTTAAAAAATGAAAGTAGTTTAATATCCTCAACCTAACACTTGTTCAAAGTTTCCCAGTTGTCTCATGTTTTTAAATTTTTTTTGGTAAGAATCCAACTAAGATTCATACATTTGTAATTGGTTGATATGGCTCTTAGCTTTCTTTTAATATATAGGCTTTCTCTCCATCTCTTTATATGTTATATTTATTGAAATAAACAGGTTATTTTTCTCTTAAATCTCCCACAGTTTGGCTTTGCTGAGTATTTCCCAATGATGTCTTTTAATATGTTCCTTTGTCTTTTTTACTTTCTGCAAATTAGTATTAGATCTAGAGGCTTAATCAGATTAATGTTACATCTTTTCAGCAAGAATACTTCATAGAGGGATTGTGTACTTCCTTCAGGAGGATATCAGGAAGTTGTCTGTTCTCTGTCCTTTTGTGGTATTGGTGGCCATTGATGGTCATAATCTAGACCTAGAGTATTTATTAGGGTTTGTAAAATGGTTATATTCTACAATTTTCCACCTTGTTTTTTAGTCAAAGTACATACAACTATTTGGTTACACTCTGGTACATTTCTGCAGTTCATGTACAAAGTCAAGATAGGGGTGCCTGGGTAGTTCAGTCAGTTGAATGTCTGCCTTCAGCTCAGGTCATGATCCCAGGGTCCTGGGATTGAGTTCTGGACTGGGCTCCTTACTCAGCAGGAAGCCTGCTTCTCCCTCTGTCTGATGCTCACCCTGCTTGTGCTATCTCTCTCTTTCTCTGACAAATAAATAAATACAATTTTTAAAAAGTAAGTCAAGACAAATCCTTGATTCATTCCTCTTATTTACCACTTTTCAAAGTAATGCATTGTTGATTAGCATTCTCCAGTGGTGATCAGTGATCTTTTGAAAATATCATTATGAATTCATGGAGTTACATATATTTGTGTTTCAACCAATATTCTTACTACTGTCCTACATCTTCTAGTTCTGGCAGTTGGGAACCTAATTTATGTTAGCTCCTGAGCTCTTTTTATTTAAACCTGGCAGTCTTTGATCACTTTCTTGTTTTCTAGAATAATAAAATGTTCTTAGCTCATCCTTAAAAGATATGTATCCAGTCATTTCCTAATGGAGCCCTGGTTCCTTTTAATATTATCCTTATTTCAAAGCCAGAAAAACTGAAGTTTGGCCAATGTTTTATAGCTAGTAAATGAAGTGTCTGATATTCTGACCTAGAACCATTTTATTCTAAAACTTTAAATCCAGTGTTCATTGGAGATTCTTCTACTCTATGAATTAAATTATTATTTAGTATTGTTTAACCAAGATAAATTTCCAGGAATTCTGCTTTAAGAGAAAAAAGAACCCCAAACTTTTTGTGTGTTGTTTCTTGTACTTTGTATATCAAAAAACCTACATATAACTTTACTTGCTCTTTTCAAGTTTAAGAGAAAATTTGTTCTTTAGTCAGGATTAATTGCTTTACTGCTATCTTTAATTATATGAATTCTTATCCAAGATAGAGTCTTATTATTTTCAACAATCTAGAGTTCCTCTGTACAATCTTGTACCTATTTTATCTTCTTTTATCCTGTGAGTTAAAAGAGAAAGCCAAGAGAAATCAGGCCAGATTATAATGCATTGCTTCATCCTTTCCAACCTTGAGACTTAACTCCTTCTGCCTCCTTGCCCTGTGCATTTCCCCAGTGCAGTTCTTATTGTGGGATGTTCATTAGAATTCCATATTAAAAAAAAATATCTTTATTTCCAGCTTCTGAGTCAATGAGGTTGGGAGAGGGCTACCTAGTGTATTTTTGGAGACTTTTTTCTGGTGATTCTGATGCTACATTTAATTGAGTACTGCTGTTCTAGGGGCTCCACAATCTCTGTCAGAGTTTCCTCATCAAGAGGAAAAACATTATCTGTCCTATTTATGTATCACATGTACATTTACCCTTAAGTCCAGGCTTAATTTGCACTTCATTAACATTTTAAAGTCTCAATACATTTTAGACAAGGTTGTGATAAACAAAATATAAAGAATAATTTAATAAATACTTATGTATTTAAAATGGGGAATTTGGCTTTGGTTATTTTTAAAAATAAGTCAATCAGAGAAAGACAATTATCATATGGTTTCACTCATATGTGGCATTTAGAAAACAAAACAGGATCATAGGGTAAGGGAGGAAAGAATAAGACGAAATCAGAGAGGGAGACAAACCATGAGACTCTATTTTTACTAATTTATTTATTTATTTTAAGATTTTTTATTTGTTCATTTGACAGACAGTGATCACAAATAGGCAGAGAGGCAGGCAGAGAGAGAGGGGGAAGCAGGCTCCCCACTGAGCAGAGAGCCCAATGTGGGACTCAATCCCAGGACCCTGGGATCATGACCTGAGCTGAAGGCAGAGGCTTTAGCCCACTGAGCCACCCAGGCACCCCTAATTTATTTATTTTTAAAGATCTTACTTATTTGAGAGAGAGAGCACACAGAGGAAGAGTGAGAGGGAGAAGCAGACTCCCCACTGAGCAGGGAGCTCAGTGTGAGACCCGATCCTAGGACCCAGGATCCCAGTTGCATTCTGATTGAGCTACCCAGGCACCCTTATTTTGCTAGCTTTAAAAAAGATTATGAATGAGTGTTGAAGTTCATGGATTTTTTATGTGGTTAAAATTATCAAAAGAATTTTCTCTTTTAATCAGTCAATGTCATGGATTATGTGGATAGATTTTTCTGATGTTAAAACATCTTGCATTTATTGTATATTATTAGTTTTAAATTTTACCGATATGTTTACTTCTGTGTTATAGTGGGATTGTTGTATGCTTTCCTTGTGCTCTCCTATTTTGGTTTTGGTATGATAGATTTACAAGTTTTCTTTTTTTTCTACTCATTGAAAACACATAGAAAAAGGAAATTTT
Organism: Mustela lutreola; assembly: GCF_030435805.1. Lineage (NCBI taxonomy): Eukaryota > Metazoa > Chordata > Mammalia > Carnivora > Mustelidae > Mustela > Mustela lutreola. The sequence continues at coordinate 110,037,967 of NC_081290.1, forward strand.
TTCTTCCTTGATCTTAGTAGAAATTATTTATAAAATTATCTGAGCTTAGGGATTTCTTTGTAGGGGAGATTTTTGTATGTTTATCAAATTTTTTTAATGAATATTTATTCAGGCTTTCTATTGTTGGGTTAATTATTTTTAATGCTAGTTTACAGAAAATTGTCCGTTTTAGCTAAGTGTAAAAATTTTGCCTTGAATTTTACTATATTCTTTTATGGCTAAAAAAATATACTTTTTGCTTTTTTTTATTCTTAAAGTTGTTTATTTCTATCCTTATTCTTTTTTCTTAAAAGGGGCGCCTGGGTGGCTCAGTGGGTTAAAGCCTCTGCCTTCGACTCAGGTCCTGATCTCCGGGTCCTGGGATCGAGTCCCGCATTGGGCTCTCTGCTCAGCAGGGAGCCTGCTTCCCTTCCTCTCTCTCTGCCTGCCTCTCTGCCTACTTGTGATCTCTGTTTGTCAAATGAATAAATAAAATCTTAAAAAAAAAAAAAAAAGGCTCTTTCCATAGTTTGGCTATTGTGGACATTGCTGCTATAAACATTCGGGTGCACGTGCCCCTTTGGATCACTACGTTTGTATCTTTAGGGTAAATACCCAATAGTGCAATTGATGGGTCATAGGGCAGTTCTATTTTCAACATTTTTTTTTATATATAATATTTTATTTTTTATAAACATATATTTTTATCCCCAGGGGTACAGGTCTGTGAATCACCAAGTTTACACACTTCACAGCACTCACCAAAGCACATACCCTCCCCAATGTCCATAATCCCACCCCCTTCTCCCAAACCCCCTCCCCCCAGCAACCCTCAGTTTGAGGAACCTCCATGCTGTTTTCCAGAGTGGCTGCACCAGCTTGCATTCCCACCAACAGTGGAGGAGGGTTCCCTTTTCTTCGCATCCTCGCCAGCATCTGTCATTTCCTGACTTGTTGATTTTAGCTATTCTGACTGGTGTGAGGAGATATCTCATTGTGGTTTTGATTTGTATTTCCCTGATGCCGAGTGATATGGAGCACTTTTTCATGTGTCTGTTGGCCATCTGGATGTCTTCTTTGCAGAAATGTCTGTTCATGTCCTCTGCCCATTTCTTGATTGGATTATTTGTTCTTTGGGTGTTGAGTTTGCTAAGTTCTTTATAGATTCTGGACACTAGTCCTTTATCTGATATGTCGTTTGTAAATATCTTCTCCCATTCTGTCAGTGGTCTTTTGATTTTGTTAACTGTTTCCTTTGCTGTGCAAAAGCTTTTGATCTTGATGAAATCCCAATAGTTCATTTTTTCCCTTGCTTCCCTTGCCTTTGGCGTTGTTCCTAGGAAGATGTTGCTGCGGCAGAGGTCAAAGAGGTTGCTGCCTGTGTTCTCCTCAAGGATTTTGATGGATTCCTTTCACACATTGAGGTCCTTCATCCATTTGGAGTCTATTTTTGTGTTTGGTGTAAGGAAATGGTCCAATTTCATTTTTCTGCATGTGGCTGTCCAATTTTTCCAGCACCATTTATTGAAGAGGCTGTCTTTTTTCCATTGGCTATTCTTTCCTGATTTGTCGAAGATTAGTTGACCATAGAGCTGAGGGTCTATTTCTGGGATCTCTATTCTGTTCCATTGATCTATGTGTCTGTTTTTGTGCCAGTACCATGCTGTCTTGATGATGACAGCTTTGTAATAGAGCTTGAATTCCGGAATTGTGATGCCACCAACGTTGGCTTTCTTTTTCAATATCCCTTTGGCTATTCGAGGTCTTTTCTGGTTCCATATAAATTTTAGAATTATTTCTTCCATTTCTTTGAAAAAGATGAATGGTACTTTGATAGGAATTGCATTAAATGTGTAGATTGCTTTAGGTAGCATAGACATTTTCATAATATTTATTCTTCCAATCCAGGAGCATGGAACATTTTTCCATTTCTTTGTGTCTTCCTCAATTTCTTTCATGAGTAGTTTATAGTTTTCTGAGTATAGATTCTGTGTCTCTTTGGTTAGGTTTATTCCTAGGTATCTTATGATTTGGATGCAATTGTAAATGGGATTGACTCCTTAATTTCTCTTTCTTCTGTCTTGCTGTTGGTGTAGAGAAATGCAACTGATTTCTGTGCATTGATTTTATATCCTGACACTTTACTGAATTCCTGTATAAGTTCTAGAAGTTTTGGAGTGGAGTCTTTTGGGTTTTCCACATATAGTATCATATCATCTGCGAAGAGTGATAATTTGACTTCTTCTTTGCTGATTTGGATGCCTTTAATTTCCTTTTGTTGTCTGATTGCTGAGGCTAGGACCTCTAGTACTATGTTGAATAGCAGTGGTGATAATGGACATCCCTGCCATGTTCCTGACCTTAGCGGAAAAGCTTTCAGTTTTTCTCCATTGAGAATGATATTTGCGGTGGGTTTTTCATAGATGGCTTTGATGATATTGAGGTATGTGCCCTCTATCCCTACACTTTGATGTCCATCAACAGATGAATGGATCAAGAAGATGTGGTATATATACACAATGGAATACCATGCAGCCATCAAAAGAAATGAAATCTTTCCATTTGCGACAACATGGATGGAACTAGAGCGTATCATGCTTAGCGAAATAAGTCAAGCAGAGGAAGACAACTATCATATGATCTTCCTGATATGAGGAAGTGGTGATGCAACATGGAAGTGGGTAGGAGAAGAATAAATGAAACAAGATGGGATTGGGAGGGAGACAAACCATAAGTGACTCTTAATCTCGCATAACAAATTGAGGGTTGCTGGGGGGAGGGTTTTTTTTAAAAAAAAAAAAGGCTTGTTGAAAATCAGTTTTATTAATTTTCCAAAGAATCAGTTTTTGAACATCTCAAATATTTTTTTATGCTAATTTCCTTTCTTTCAAACTTTGGGTTCATTAGGTTATTCATTTTCCTTCTGACTTTTTAATAAAAATAATTGAAATTTAAAAATTTTTGAATAAGTGACACTTTTCACATGGTAAAAATTGATACATATTCAAAAATTCACATAGGGAATGTTCTGCTTTCTACTACTTTTCTCTTTCTATTTCTCAACATCCACCCCATAAATAAGTCATTTATATTAGTTGACATTACTTTTTTTTTTTTTTTTAAGATTTTATTTATTTATTTATTTGATAGAGAAAGGAAGCACACAAGCAGGGGGAGTGGGAGAGAGAGAAGCAGGCTCCCTGCTCCATCCGAGGACTCTGGGATCACAACCTGAGCCCAAGGAAGACGCTAACCTACTGAGCCACCTAGGCGTCCCAATAGACTTCTGGGTAATGAAGCTTTTCTATTCCAAAGTCTGAATGAGCCAGTTTTTATTATAGAAGCTTTATAAACCTAAGAATTGCTTAATCAGGGTTGGGTGAGATTAAATTAGGATATTTCTCCTTAAGGAAGTCTTTAGATGAATTTTAAAGTAGCTAAAAGAGGATCCCTGAGAAGGAAATGATGGAGACTCTGAGAAGATTTGGAAAAATCCCAAGTAGAGAAAATGGCCAATCACTGATGATTTGAGCTACATGTGGGTATATGAAGGAAGAAGGATGATCTAATAAAAACTCTTTTGAATTTCTTTATTTTATTTAAAAGGCTACTCTCAAAATGCTTACATATGTTTCGCAAGAGGAAATTATGATTATAAACCTTTGGCATAGATTACTAGATCAGTTTCAGTTAACTCTGGAAAGAAAATTATTCCTAGCTAAATCTAAACCAGACAGGTAACTTTGCCAAAGTAGAGAAGTATAACATAGGTGTTTCTTTCTCATACAGTGTCATAGTGGAGGTGAGATTAGGGGTTAAGAAACAGGTTGAGATGAGGCAGGGTACTGCAATGAAAGGGGTGTAGACTTTGAAATCAAACAGACCTGGTTCAAATTCCATCCTTACCTTTTCTTGATCATGTGACATGAGACAGATTAATCAAAATATTTTATTTTTCCATTTCATTATTTGCAAAATACCTAACTCATAGGGTTAGTATTAGAAGTTAGTATTACATAAGACTTTCTTTCTTTCTCTCTCTTTCTTTCTTTCCCTCTTTCTTTCTCTCTTTCCTTCTTTCTCTTTTGTTCTCTCTTTCTTTCTTTCTTTTTCTTTTTAATAAGTTTTATTTATTCCTTTGAGAGAGAGCAAAAGCAGGGAAAGCAGCAGAGGGAGAGGGAGAAGCAGACTCCCAGATGAGCTGGGAGCCCAAGTCAGGGCTTGATCCCTGGACCCTGAGATCGTGACCTGAGCTGAAGGCAGTGGCTTAGCCGACTGAGCCACACAGGTGACCCTAGTTGACATTACCTCTTGAAAATTTTATGCACATACTAGTAATATACATATACATTTTTACTTTGTGTTTTCACAGAAAGTGGTAGATTTTCTAGGTGAAATTAGCAGATTTTCTAGGTGAAATTAGCTTATTCTAATTAGAATTAGCAGATTCTAGGTATTCTTCTGAAGCTTTTCTTAAAAATTTAACAGAAGTAGATATGTTCATATCTGTTTATTAAAGAGTATTCTTTTTAAAAAAGGTAGAGGCACCTGGGTGGCTCAGTGGATTAAAGCCTCTGCCTTCAGCTTGGGTCATGATCTTAAGGTCCTGGGATAGAGCCCCGCATTGGGCTCTCTGCTCAGCGGGGAGCCTGCTTCCCTTCCTCTCTCTCTCTCTGCCTGCCTCTCTGCCTACTTGTGATCTCTGTCAAATAAATAAAATTTTAAAAAAAGGTATATAGCATTGCATCATACTTATGTATCATGATTTACTTTGACAGTTCCATACTGATACAAAATCATGTTGTTTTCAGGCTTTTGCTATTTTTCAGATAGTGCCAAAATTAATAACCTTGTATTTGCTCCTTTACACATATGTAATTCTATCCATAGAATGATTACTAACTTTAGAATTGGTGTTTAAAAGGATATGTGCATTTGTAATGGTGCTAGATATTTCCAGTTTACCCTCTCACCATAAATATATGAGTGTTCCTATTTCTCTTGTTGCCAGTAAAGTGGTCTGTATCTAAATTTTGGATCTTTTAAAATCTTATACATGAAAATGGCATCTCAGTTCATTTTTCTTATGAAAAATTATGTAGCTTTTCATAGGGTTAAGATTTGTTTGTATATTTTTTGTATTTATTTAAAATTAGGTGGTTTTTTTTTTTTTTTACAGTTTTATAGGAACTTTGTATATACTAAGGTTTACCCTTTTGTTATTGGGTTATAAATATTACCTCCCAGTTTGTTATTTGATTTTAGACTTTGGTTATGATAATCTCTGTAGTACAAAAGTTTTGGATATTTTTGTGGTCAAATTTATCCCTCTTTCTTTTTATGGCTTTTGAGTTTTATATCATAATTTAAAATGCCTTCTATACATTCCTGTTCTAAAATACATTTTGCATGGTTTCCTTTAGTACGCTTATGGTTTTATTAAAAAATACATTTTGATTTATTTACAGGAAAGATCCACCTTTTTCCTAAAAGGCCATTGATTATACCAACAGACATTTTTAAAAAGATTTTATTTATTTATATGAAAGAAAGTGAGGAAGGGAGGGAGGGGGAGAGAGAGAGAGAGAGAATGGGTGAGTGGGGGTAGAGGCAGAAGGACAAACAGACTCCCCACTGAGTATGGAGCCTAGGTGTGACTCAATCCCAGGACCTTGAGATCATGACCTGAGCCAAAATCAGATAGTTACCTGACTGAGCCACCCAGGCACCCCCCAAAACAGCATTTAACAATATATTTTTACTCACTATTTTTAGGTGCTATTTTTTTATCATATATTAAATTATTGTACCTTTTGGTTTATTTCTAGGATGGCCACAAATTTTATTTTGTGCAGTCCTACATTGCATCTGTAATTATGTGTCCTGTTTATTAATATGAGTTCTTAAGTCTATGCATTTTCTTCTAATTTGGATTAGCTATGTACCATAGGTTCTGACAAAAGCTGTTGCAGGGGCACCTGGGTGGCTCAGTGGGTTAAGCCTCTGCCTTTGGCTCAGGTCATGATCTCAGAGTCCTGGGATTGAGCCCCACATTGGGCTCTCTCCTTAGTGGGGCGCTTGTGTCCCCCTCCTCTTCTGTTTGCTTCTCTGCCTACTTGTGACTTCTCTCTCTGTCAAATAAATAAATAAATAAATTCTTAAAAAAAAAAAAAAGCTGTTTCATTTCTTGAAAGGAGAATGGTGAATGAAATTATCTTACTGTGTTATGATTTGTCTTTGTATCCCAGTAGTTTAGCTCCAAAATAAGCGATATTCGTCAGGCTTCCCATCTTGTCTCCATGTGCCAGTTATTTATTTATTGTCCCACAGCTCTACATCTACCTTTCTCTGCCCCACACTTTGATGCTAGAGTTGGACATGTAAACATTTCTCTTTTGCCAGCTGGTATAATGTTAGATTTTGTCAATACATGGTATTGGAGGGATAGAGCTAGGAGTAGCAGAAGAATAGGCTTGTTGTCCTGGTTCTGATATGCATTTTCTTCCTTCTATGGCATGGTTACCAGCAGTTCAGGACTAGTGCTCAATTTCAGCTAGCTTCTCAGGCACCCAGGAGGCTGAGAGCCAGACTCAGCATATTATTGCCCCAAAAGACAGCTTCCTGAAGATCAGCTTTAGGCCACCATGCCCCAGGGAATGCTTTCTGGAGGACAAATGCTGGCCCATCAGTGCCCCAGTGGGCAACTTCTTGTGAACTATTCAAGCCCTTTGACACAGCAGCATACTTCTCCTACCTGCTGCAGTTTGCTGTAGCAACACCCTAATTGGTTAGAATCCAGCCTTAGTTTGTGAGAATTGCCTTCTTACAAAGCCTTAGTTTTTTCCATGTTTGTCCTCCCTCAGTTCTAGAGGTTGTAAATGCTTCTTACATTAGCAATTACTGTATTTCAATTAGAGTATTCTTTTATTACATTTAGTGGATGACTACCTTTTACCTGTTAATAATTTTTTATATTAAGTATTCCCTGTTTAATTACTAACTTGGCTTCTCTCACCTGGCCTCTGACCAATCCAGAATTGATACAAAGGGGAGGGGTCCCAAAAGATAACTATCAAAGATAGATTTGAGATTGCTTTGGCCATACTGTGAGGCTTGAGCAGTGTTGATTTCCTCGTAATGGGAAGTGGTGTACTAATAATTCATGGCGTAAAGTGGCATCACAGTTAATTGAGCTGTTAATTGTGGAGGATTATGGTGCAGTGCCAATTGAAGCAGGTGCCTTTAGAGCTCCTTTTGAGGACACAGCAATTTTGCCATATGTATATCCTATAAATTCTTCTTCAATCCTTGTACAATGGGATCTGGGTCTAGTTACCTGAGTGCTCTAGGAAAAAGGAAGTTGTCGGGAAGACTGGTTGCTGGCTTTGAGTTGATGCTAATTCTTAGGGGCTTAAAATACCACTGTGGTCCAGTAGTCAAACTGGGGAGTATGGGGGTCAGTTGATAGATGAAGTCTTAACTGAAGTTAGACTGATAGAAGGCAGTTTGTTCATAGATTTATTTTGTGTTTATAACTCCAGTTTCTGAAAGTATAATTGAAATAGATACACTTAGAGACTGGCAATATCCCCATAGTGGCTCTCTGACATATGGAATTGTGGGCCATTACAATAGAAAGAGCTAAGTGGAAGCCTTTGAAAATTCTATTCCCTGCTGAGGTATTAAGCTTGATGCAATATTGAATTCCTAGGGAATTATAGACTTTAGAGCCACCATCAAAGGATTTGAAAGATTGAGTAGTGATGATATCTATTACATTTCTGTTAACTATCCAATTTGATTTGTGGAGAAGTCCGATGAATTTTAGGGAATGATTGTGTATCATCATAAACTTAATCAGGTTGTGATGCGGATTGCAGCTGCTGTCCCAGATATAGTTTCTGTATTAGAGTAAAACAACATGGCCCGCTATATTGATAGAATTAGCTTGACTAGATTTGATGAACAGGAATTAACAGGAACTTGACATACCTTTGGAAGACATATACATATCAGACAGTAGAAAATAAACCCCATAAAATTTCAGGGACCTCCTTTCTCAGTGATTTTTCTGGGAGGTCTAGTGGTTTGGATTATGTCAAGATATTCCCTCCAAGGTGAAGGGCAAGTTGCTATTTCTTCCATATCTCTACCATGAAAAAGAAGCACAACTCTTGGCATACCTTTATGGTTTTTAGAGGGAAATGTATATTGCATTTGTGTGTGTTACTTTGGTCCAACTACCAAGATCGGATAAGTCTGCCAGTTTTAACCAGAGCAAGAGAGGGTTCTACAGCAAGTCCAGGCTGCATTTCAAGCACTCTTTCACTTGGGCCTTATGATTCAGAATATTTTATCATACTTGAAATATCTGTTGCAAATTCGAATGCTGTAGAAAACTTCTGGCAAGTACTAATATGAAAATAAGAGTATATATACCTCTAGGATTTTGGAGCACTTCTGTGTCCTCTTCTGCAGATAACTATTTTCTTTATAAAAAACAGCTCTGGCTTGCTATTGGGCCTTGATAGAAAGTAAATACCTAACTATGGCACATCAGATGACCCTGTAGCCTAAGCTTGCCGTCATGAACTGGGCGTTTTCTAACGAACTGGCCTATAAGGTTTGAAGTGTGCAACAGTATTGTATAATAAAGTGGAAATGGTATATAAGCAACCATACCCAGGCATGTCCAGAAGATACAAGTAATAAAGTACCCAAACTCCTTAGACACTGACGCCTATGGTGCCAGAAATGCAAATATATAAATCAATATGAATGATGTTTTAAAATTTTTTTTTAAAATATTTTATTTACTTACTTGACAGAGATCACAAGTAGGCAGAGAGGCAGGCAGAGAGAGGGGAGGGAAGCAGGCTCCCTGCTTCCCTCGATGTGGGGCTCGATCCCAGGACCCTGAGATCATGACCAGAGTCGAAGGCAGAGGCTTAACCACTGAGCCACCCAGGTGCCCCTAAAATTTTTTTCTTTTTAAAAGATAATTGGTTGTCTAAAGAATAACTAGTAATAATGTTTGGGTGTTTATGAATAGATAGAAGGAAAATATAAGATAACAATAAATCAAAGTAAGGAATGAAGAAAATTGAAGAATACGATGGAAAATTCTTTCAGTATACTTATGATAGCATACTATGATTTGAAGCTAGACTGTGATGTTAAAGATGTCTAGGAAAGCCACTAAAAAGAAGTTAAAGGGAAATTGCTAATAATATAGTGGTGGAGATAAAACAATCATTAAAAATATTCAACTAATTCAAAAGAAGGCAAGAAATAAGAAAAAAATACCAAAGGACAGATGCTACAAATGGAGAATTTAGAAAAACTATGCATCTATCAACAAAATGCCAACATAGCAATAATTTTTTTAAATCCAAATTGTCTAATCACTTCAGCTAGAATACAGAGATTGTCATATGCGTTGTAAAAGCAAGAGACAACCATGCTATCTCTAAGGAAACACACTTAGAATGTATAGATAAACAGATTAAAAGTAGAAGAATGGAAAATGACATACTATGCAAACACCAATAGAAAATGGTTATATCAGACAAAGTGGATTGGAGGACAAGGAATATTACCAGAGATAGAGAGGGACAATTCATAATAAAAAAAAAAGTCATCAAGGACACACAATAAATCCTAAATGTGTATGTATGTGTAAATATAGTTTCAGAATACATGAAGCCAAAACTGGCAGAATAGACTGGAGAAATAGAATAACTCATAATTAAAGCTAGATATTATACTGCTCTGGTCTCAATAATTGATAGAATAAGGGAACAAAACATTAGTGAGTTTATAGAAAACTTGAACAACACTATAAGCTGTCTTGGTCTCTTAGAGATTTGTAGAACACACTACCTAAAAACAGTAGAAATATACATATTTTCAAGTGCACATAGGGCATTCATCTACACAGACCATATTCTGGACAATAGAACAAGTTTTTATATATTTAAAAGAATTGAAATCATAGAAAATATACTCTTCGATTGCAACAGATTTAACAAAAAACGAATCACAAAAAATACATGGAAAATTCACATATATTTGGAAACAACATACATTTATTATTTTTTTTAGAGATTTTATTTATTTATTTGACAGCGATCACAAGTAGGCAGACAGGGAGGCAGAGAGAGTGGGGGAAGCAGGCTCCCTGCTGAGTAGAGAGCCTGATGCGGGGTTCAATCCCAGGACCCTGAAATCATGACCTGAGCCGAAAGCAGAGGTCCACTGAGCCACCCAGATGCTCCAACAACATACTTTTTTTTAAATTTTTTATTTTTTATAAACATATATTTTTATCCCCAGGGGTACAGGTCTGTGAATCACCAGGTTTACACACTTCACAGCACTCACCAAATCACATACCCTCCCCAATGTCCATAATCTCACCCCCTTCTCCCAAACCCCCTCCCCCCGGCAACCCTCAGTTTGTTTTGTGAGATTAAGAGTCACTTATGGTTTGTCTCCCTCCCAATCCCAACAACATACTTTTAAATAAATTGTGGGTAAAACAAGAAATCATGAGGGAATTAGGAAATATTTTGAGCTGAATAAAAATGAAAACACAGCTTATCAAGATGTATAAGATGGAGCTAACAGTACTTAGTGAGTAATACATAGAATTAATGTTTATATTAAGAAAGAGGAAATGTGTAAAATAAATGAAATCAGCTTCATTTTTAGGAAATAGAAAAAAGAGCAGATTAAACTCAAAACAAGGAGAGAAAATAAAAGTGAGTGGACATAGGTTAAATAAAATTCTGTAATATCTATTCTCTACAAGGAAATAAGGAACTTCTAAGGTTCAAAATATCTTGTATAAAAATAAGATAAATTTATTAATATCTTTTGAAAGTTTATCTTCAAAAAGTTTAATATGCCTTACTCCCCCCACTCCCCTATTCTTACTAGCTGTGTGAACAGGGGCAAGTTATTCAACCTATTTCTTAGGTTTTTCATTTGTAATATGGGGTATAATAAGTTTTAAGGTCATAATGATTGAGAAGGAATGAAAATATACAAAGATTTTAACACCCTAGAATTTAAAATTTAGAAGCACAAGCTAAATTAAATAAAATTAATATTATAAAATTTAAAATCTGAATCAGGTAAAATGTTTCTAATGACTGGAATCTTGAAGTATTAAAATTATCTGTACAAGCCTCTGAAAATATATCTTACTAAGAAAATACACTAAGACTAGGTGAAGCCTGTAGTTAAGGACAATTAGAAAAGTGAATTTAAAAAACTGGCTTGAATATATTGAATTATTAAAAAGGCAGGCAAAATTTACTGAGCAAAATATAATTGAGGGAGAAAAGAGGCCCAAATAGATGAGCTGTATGTGGTAGGCAAAAACTAATCCCCCAAAGATGCCTAAATCCTGGAACCTGTGAATATATTACCTTACATGTATAAGATCTTTGCAGATATAATTGTTCAGTATTTTTAGATGAGGTGGTTATCTTGGATTATCTGGACAGTCCAGATGTGATTACAAGGGTCCTTATAAGAGGGATGCAGGAGAGTGAGAGAAGGCAATGTGATGACAGAAGCAGAGGTTAGAGAAATACGGGGCCATGAACAAACCTCTAAAAACTAGAAAAGGAAGCAAACAAAACTTTCTTTAGAATTTCCAGAAGCAGGACAACCCTGCCAGCACCTTGGATAGATATTTTGGTTCATACTTGTGTTAAACCACTGATTTGCGGAATATGAATCAATCCTTGCTTATTTGTGCTACATATATATTTGGGAAAAAATTTGACAATTTTAGTTATATCTGTCTTTGGAAAGCAAAGACAGCAAAGCGAGTAATGTTTCTATGATTTAATATTATGGCACACATGGACTTGAAAACTCGCATTGGAATCAGCAGTAGATAGCACCAATCATATTGGCAGTATGGAAGAGTGTTATGTAAATTAAGAGATTCCACCTGAGTGGCATTCCATACTCTGCTTTGTTTATAGAAAAGAGTTGATAATCAACAGTATGCTTTCTGATTTTAAATTGGATTTGAAATAAATAGTGAAAAGTATGAATATATTCAAATTGCAGTCAGTGAATCTATGTATTTTAAATATGGATAAAGAAAAAATGAGTAATGGATACAACACATAATGGTGTGGTGGATCACACTAAAATTAAGAATATTGGTGAGGAGACAGATGATTATATAAATTGTTGAAATAAAATATAAATTTAATGCCAGTAAAGACCATTATAGTTTCATGTGGTCTTTTCAAGGAACATATCTTTGTACCTTGAGTGATCTGAACCCTTCACTTCCAAACCAAAATACTGTGCTTTTAAACATTGAGGATATTTTCTCCTGAATTTTAAAGCCAATGAAACTGCAATACAAATAGCTTGAGTTTGACATTTGGACTTTTTCCCAGCTCAATGTCTTTTTTAGTTTTTGGAGAAAGAATCTGATGATATATTATTTAACTAATATATAAAGCACATCCAAATGCTGCAACAGAGCATGAAGAAATAATTTCCAGAACTGAAAACAAGAGTGGATTAGAAATACATTTACTGTTGTCTTCCAAGTTGAAACATCTAACCTTCCAGCTTTTGGCTGTAAAATGTTAGAATTTATCATCTATTAGAGTGGTGAAAGTAGTCTGCAGTGAGCCGTCTCTCCATAATTTCTGGGCCATTTGTGTTTGATATGAATATCCAGACTTTCTGGCAGCCATTAAACACTTGGTGACATTTACAATGATCTATGATTGTGAATTTAAAATTTCTAATTTAGTAGAAGCTAGCATGAGAAATCAATGGCAAATGTAACCTAAATGATAAATTAAGCTATCCACCATTGAGTTCTATAATGTTGCCTTGGTAAAAGACTGCAAACAATATTATCCTTCTCATTGAAATAAAACATTTTATTTATTTAAAAATATTATGGTTAGTTTTTTGTTATCAAGAAGACTAAGAAACATATTTTAAAAAAATTACCCCAAATTGATGATCTTCATGTGCACTGATTACCCATTAAGCAGTATTAAACTTTATAAACAGGCAAAGAATCTCCTTCACCTTGGGTATTAAATGCCTTGTTTCAGTGCTCTGAGATAATCACAAGTATCCTCAATTTAGGGAATTAGAATTTCCCCATCATCATCTTGATCTTTATATCCCTATGAAATCTATATTGACATTCCACCACACAGAGTCAGAGAAAGTTCTTATCCTGGTACTTTCATTACTTGATGACTTGGTGTACAAACTTCTCTGTCAGGGGGTTTATAACTCTGTCGAACTGAGCTTACTTTCACACTTCATTTTGTGGTTGCCACCAACATCTATCCATACACTTAGAAAAGTGGAAGAATAGAAGAATGGAAACTCCAAATTTATTGTATTCACTATTTTGGGAATGTAACAGGAAGTTAGATAATCTTTCATAACAATGAGAATTGTGAAGATAAAACAGTCTCTTCATGGTGTTAGGCCATGCCTTTGATGTGATTCAGTGGTCTGATCACATGAAAGTAATCCAGTGAAAATAAGTATGAGTAATTGAGCCCTTTCCTATACAGCATTTCAGAGATAATACTTCAGATGTAGGCAGTCTTAGTTTCAGAACCATCAGTGTGTGTAAAGATCGAGTCTCTGCTAATCACTTGTAATTATGAACATTATTATTTTATCCTGATACTGCCACAAGGCATGGAAAACTCCGGCTCAGTTATTAGAACTTTGATTTTGTGAGATTTCAAGTTATATGCAGGAATTCATATAAAGGGATATGTTCTTAATATATTTAGATTAAGATAGACTAAGCAGAGTGTGGAGTCTAGCAGTCAGTAGGTTGAATTTAATCCACAAGTGGATTATGGCCAATTTGTAGTTATAAAAAATAGAATTAACTGCCAGCATTTGTAATGTGTAGCATTTCATATACAAATGAAGATTTTCAGCCTTTCTCAAATCAAATAAACAAACAGACAAACAAAAAACAAAAAAGAGATCCTCAGCAACCAAAAATGAGAAACCAACACCCCATCCTAACAAAAATCAACTGGAACTAACTAAATTCTACCGCCAGGAGTGAGGGTGAATGATTTCCAGTGTACCATTTTCCATTGAACTCCAGCTCCAGTAGACATTTGAATTCTTCATCCATGTCAGTATAATATCAGTTAATCTTATGTGGGTCCTTTAGCTTCATTTAAGATTTATAACTTTTAACATTATTTTATCTGTATGTGTTCAGTTGTCTTTGTATTATTAAGTGTTACTGTTTCTTTTTCCTTTTTAAAGAGAATTTGCGTTTGCAAAGAACAGGAAGATACAAACATATTAAGTAACTATTCAGAAGTTCCTGTTGCATTGCACAGTAATAAATGTTAACGAACTCTGAACATTTACTTGGCACTAATTTACTGAAACAGATATTATAAATCTTGGCTGCTACTAGATAATCCACCATATAAGATACAGTAATTATGGGGAAACTATATAAACTACTTGTATATATTTTCTCTTGGTGAAAAATATTTGAAAACAAAACTCTTACATAATTCTTGATCATTGTGGTAAGATTTTTTTTTTTTAATTTTTTATTTTTTATAAACATATATTTTTTATATACATATATTTTTATCCCCAGGTCTGTGAATCACCAGGTTTACACACTTCACAGCACTCACCAAATCACATACCCTCCCCAATGTCCATAATCCCACCCCCTTCTCCCCAACCCCCTCCCCCCGGCAACCCTCAGTTTGTTTTGTGAGATTAAGAGTCACTTATGGTTTGTCTCCCTCCCAATCCCATCTTGTGGTATATATACACAATGGAATACTATGTGGTAAGATTTTTCAGGATAGTCACACTTAGTCCTATTTACTCTAGTTCAGAAGTTGGCAGGGTAACTTCAGATTTACTGTATTTTGACTGAACTGCATTGCTAACACCAGTGTTGATATGAACTGTTATTTCAGCAGATATATTAAGGAATTTAAGTAGCTTTTCATCTGCCTTACTTCATTGCATGTTGGAATGGTTGGGACTGCATAAACTAACCCTCTACTTCAGAGCAACAATATATAGTCAAACCTAGTGGCTTGAATTCTGCCTCTCCTGATATACTTGTTTAGATTTACATGGGAAAACTACTTTTATTTTCTATTTCTGTTACTGAACATATGGTAAGCTAACTAGTTTATGATTTATCCTACAAAGCATATCCTGTCACTTAATTTTCTTATTTTGGTGGTATATAATGGAATTGTTGTGTCTGAGACCCAATGACACTTGTAGTTCTCTTATTAACATGGAGTTACTTTTCAAATCTGTTTTGTTCACTTGGAGTTTTCCATGCTATGTTAATTTGATTGGGTTCTTTTTAAATTTAATTAGTTCTTTAAAATTAGTTCTTTATACAGGGTATTTGTTTCCTGAGATCAGAAAGAATGAATTACACTTTCTAAATGAACCAAAATTTGTCTTGCAATTATGAAAATGAACATAAGAGACACATGTTCTTTTCTACACTCTCAAGTAAAAGATATATATTTCTTTGGCTGATCAGTCATTATGATGAGTCACTTAAAAATTTAACTTAATCCAGGGCATACTTATTTTTAATTTTAAATGAAAAGGCACTTTCCTTTTATTAAGAACACAGTGCTAAGTATAAACAAATAGCAAAAATTATGTTGATAGAAGCATGCTGAAAATATTTTAAGTTGCAAACTTTCCCTTTTTTTTTTTTTTTTTTTTTTTTTTTTAAGATTTCATCCATTTGAGAGACAGAGATCACAAGTAGGCAGAGAGGCAGGCAGAAAGAGGAGGAAGCAGGCTCCCCGCTGAGCAGAGAGCCCGATGTGGGGCTCGATCCCAGGACCCTGAGATCATGACCTGAGCTGAAGGCAGAGGCTGTAACCCACTGAGCCACCCAGGTGCCCTGCAAACTTTCCCTTTAAGTTGCTTATAAATTCTTCTCATTGTGTTTATATTATATAAATTTGTTTCTCCTAATACATTAGATTATATTATAAAGGATGCTGAGTATCATCTTTTTTTTTTAGGAATTAGAATAGATATTAATTCAGCTCTGGAAAATAGAATAATCACCAGTCTTGCCAAAATATTCAGTCTAGATATTAGCTGAAGAATATGGTATATGACTGAAAAATTGTTAGAATAAAGTCTAGGACTAGAATGATTCATTAATTCATATAGGCCCTTAAAAAGATGAATGATATAAGAATATGATCAAATTAAAATAATATAATAAAATATATAAAGAATCACATAAATCTTGCATAATATTCTAAGACCTTTCTTTATATAATTTTTCTTTATATAATTTTCCCAGAAACCACATTTAGTTTCATGGCTTTAGGTACCACCTATTTGTACTGATCATTTTCAAATATACAGATTGCTTCCAGTATGTATTTATACACTGAACTCTCTGAACTCCAGTCTTCTATGAATTACTGTCCATATGACATCTCTACCTTGACATTTTATAACAACTAAAGAACTAATATTTCAGAATTGAACTTGTCTTTCTGTCAGTCCTGCTCTAGCTTCTATTTTCTCTCTCAGACAAGTGCTTATATTCATTAGCCAGGATATTGTCACATGCACCCTTCTCTGGCAGAAGGTGGTGGAAAGGGAGATTGGAAATTGGGATGTGGTAGCAACCAGTAATATCTGTCTCATATGCTTTCAAACTCTGTTGCTTTTGGAAGTAATTTGTGGGATAGTTTTTTTTTGTCTTGAATTGAAGTAATACCTGACAAATAGTAGGTGCTTAGTAATTCTCAGTTGTTGTTTCTTAAAGCAACAATATAACAACAAAAAACCAATTTGTTATTTTTCATGATTACAGTAAAAGTGGCACCTAGGGCTGGATTGACAAGACTCAGGGCCCCAAAGGACAATTCTTTTTTTTATTTAATTAATTATTTATTTTTTAAAATTTCTTTTCAGTGTTCCAGAATTCATTGTTTATGTACCACACCCAGGCTCCATGCAATACATTCCCTCCATAATACTCACCACCAGGCTCACACAATCTCTTACCCCCTACACCTTGAAAACCCTTAGATTGTTTTTCAGAGTCCACAGTCTCTCATGGTTCATCTCCCCCTCCAATTTCCCTCAACTCCCTTCTCGTCTCCATCTCCCCAAGACCTCCATGTTATTCCTTATGCTCCACAAATAAGCAAAACCATATGATAATTGACTCTCTCTGCTTGACTTATTTCACTCAGCATAATCTCCTCCAGTCCCATCCATGTTGATACAAAAGTTGGATATTCATCCTTTCTGATGGAGGCATCATACTCCATAGTATATATGGATCAAATCTTCCTTATCCATTCATCCATCGAAGGGCATCTTGGTTCTTTCCACAGTTCGGCGACTATGGCCATTGCTGCTATGAACATTGGGGTACAGATGGCTCTTCTTTTTACTACATCTGTATCTTTGGGGTAAATACCCAGTAGTGCAATTGCAGGGTCATAGGGAAGCTCTATTTTTAATTTCTTAAGGAATCTCTACACTGTTTTCCAAAGCGGCTCTATCAATGTGCATTCCCACCAACAGGTTTAAGAGGGTTCCCCTTTCTCTACATCTTCTCCGACAAATGTTGTTTACTGTCTTGTTAATTTTGGCCATTCTAACTGGTGTGAGGTGGTATCTCAATGTGGTTTTGATTTGAATCTCCCTAATGGCTAGTGATGATGAACATTTTTTCATGTGTCTATTGGCCATTTGTATGTCTTCATTGGAGAAGTGTCTGTTCATGTCTTCTGCCCATTTTTTGACATGATTATCTGTTTTGTGTGTGTTGAGTTTGAGGGGTTCTTTATAGATCCTGGGTATCAGCCCTTTCTCTGTAGGGTCATTTGTGAATATCTTCTCCCATTTCATGGGTTGCCTCTTTGTGTTGTTGACTGTTTCCTTTGCTGTGCAGAAGCTTTTGATCTTGATGAAGTCCCCAAAGTTCATTTTTACTTTTGTTTCCTTTGCCTTTGGAGACATATCTTGAAAGAAGTTGCTGTGGCTGATGTCGAAGAGATTAGTGCCTATGTTCTCCTCTAGGATTTTGATACATTCCTTTCTCACATTTAGATCTTTTATCCATTTTGTGTTTATCTTTGTGTATGGTGTAAGAGAATGGTCTAGTTTCATTCTTCTATATATATAGCTGTCCAATTTTCCCAGCACCATTTATTAAAGAGACTTATTTTTCCACTGTATATTTTTTCCTGCTGTGTCATAGATTATTTGACCAGAGAGTTGAGGGTTCATATCTGGACTCTCTACTCTGTTCCACTGGTCTATGTGTCTGGTTTTTTTGCCAGTACCATGCTGTCTTGGTGATCACAGCTTTGTAGTAAAGCTTGAAATCAGGCAACATGATACCCCCTATTGTTATTCTTTTTCAACATTTGCTTAGCTATTCGGGGTCTCTTCTGATTCCATACAAATTTTAGGATTATTTGCTCCAGCTCTTTGAAAAATGCTGGTGGAATTTTGATCGGAATGGCATTGAAAGTACAGATTGCTCTAGGCAGTATAGACATTTTAACAGTGTTTATTCTTCTGATCCATGAGCATGGAATGGTCTTTCATCTTTTTGTGTCTTCTTCAATTTCTTTCATGAGTGTTCTGTAGTTCCTCAAGTACAGATCAAAAAGGGCAATTCCTAAAAGTAAGTTTATTGCAGGAAAACAACAATAACAACAACAAATAGCAACAACTTTAAAGAAAGATTATCCTTTATAGTTAAAGGCTACATGGGTTCCACAGAGATCAGGAGTGAGCTCTAATTGTATTCCTTCTCTAAGGCCACCCCAGTGCATTCGTTATACATTATGTCTTGATCAGAAAATTCAGACAAATGCATGAACAGCTCAGAATCGGGGAGCACAAATGGAGTCTTTTTCCACAGTTTCTTGTACTTTGCTGGCCACATAGGATATTTTGCTACATAACCAGTACTAACAGTAAAGCCCTGCAGGAGTCTCAGCAAGACCAGGTGCAGATCATCCATGTCCTTGTTATCAGTGCACGATGCTAATAAGCTAATGCAAACCATTCTGAAATTCATGGGAGCGATAATTGCAAAGCAAGGTTATTAGTCAGTAGTTTCATACCTTGACCAGGGATCAGTGCCTGGTAGATACTTTAGTAAAATAACTTATACTAATTCTAGGCCTACTGGAATTAGTCTTCACAAGTACAATGATTCTCTGGTTTTGCTGGACTCAGTTGCCTAGTTTCTCTAATCCATATGATATCAGCTGGAATCACGAATCTGACTGCATTCCAAAATATATAAAATAGGGCATGTTCCCATAATAGCTTAATACATTTTTTCAATAATTTTTGTCACAATATCTGCAATATTGACCTTTTGTAATACTTCTGGGGTAGGGGGAGGGAAGAGGAGTTTTGTAGTTACTCAGACCTTAGTTTAGTTTGTGCCCCTACTAGTTGTGTTTATTATTATTTTATTATTATTATTTTTAAAGATTTATTATTTTTATTATTATTTTTAAAGATTTTATTTATTTATTTGACTGACAGAGATCACAAGTAGGCAGAGAAGCAGGCAGAGAGAGAGAGAGGAGGAAGCAGGCTCCCTGCTGAGCAGAGAGCCTGTTGCGGGGCTCGATCCTAGGATCCTGGAATCATGACCTGAGCCAAAGGCAGAGGCTTTAACCCACTGAGCCACCCAGGTGCCCCTACTAGTTGTGTTTAAAGCTAAGTTATTGAATCTCTGTGGATCTTATTTTCCCTATTGGGCAAACTTGAGTAATGTTGTCCCTCTTAGAGGCTTTTTAAGAATTAAAGATAACATAGGAATATATCAAATATAGCGCCTGCCACACATTGGTGCTCAGTAAATATAGGGAATTAATGTTTCTTCATTTTATTTGTGAGAAGGATCAAAGATAGGGTGAACAAAAAGCACTACCTAAGAAAGTATTGATTGCAGAAGTGAGAGCTTTATAGACTAAGAAAAACCTCTTAACTGCAAGAAAACCTTTCTGTGATACCTAGATGTATGCTAGTAAAAGACCTAAGTACCTCCGTATCCCCCCATGCACCCTTTGTGCAATGTCTTAGTATTATAGCATGGATATATATGGATAAACTTTAGAATGAGGCCACTTTCAAAATTATACTGGCAGAACAAGCAACAATTAAATTAGATGTGAAACTAAAGTGTATAGAAGAAAATGAAAATCTCAAAATATTAATGTTAGACTTCTCTGTAGATTTTATTACACCAAACCTTGTTTGATAACCATTGTAATTTTGTCAGTTTTGGTATTTTTTGTTTTGAGTTCTATATTGGAATATTAAGTTTAAGTCCATGGCATAGTTTCAGGTACAATATGCATACTCTTATGTTCTGTGCAAATATGAGAGATCTTGCAAAAACTATCATCTGTATTTCAAAGAGAGATGCAGAAATGCCACAAGTTATAGGTGGTATTCATCAGTCTATCTTTATAGTCCCATCTATTCAGTTAGTGTTATTGAACTATTATTTGTCAGAAGTATAAAGCTGACTTTTTCCTTCTCAAAATTACCATCAGCATAACTCTTAGACTTGGTGGGTATCATTGTTATATTTTCTGCTATATTTCTATCTTCATGAAATACTTTATATTTTTTAGTTTTGTTGAATGGGATAGATGGACTTCTGTTGAACAAGGTAGATTGAATCCATGCTTATATCTTAGGTTCCTCCCTTCTTAGTTTGCTAGGAATGTCACAACTGAGTGCCATAGCCTGAGAGGCATAAACAGAAGAAATTTATTTTCTCACTGTTCTGGAATCTAGAAGTCTGGGATCAAGGTGTTGGCAGTGATTTCTTCTGAGACCTCTGTCCTTGACTTATAAATGGCTGTCTTCATTTTGTGTCTTCACATGGCCTTTCCTCTGTGCGCACCCATGTCTATGTTCAAAATTCCTTCTCTTAGGAAGACACCAGGCATACAGAATTAGGGACCACCCTAAAAACCTCATTTTACCTTAATTATATCTTTAAAAACCTTATCTTCAAATACAGTTATATTCTGAAGTACTGGGGGTTAAGACTTCAGAATATGAATTTGGGAGAGTTACACTTAGGACCATAACACTCCCAAAGCCCCACCAAACTAGTAAGTAAAAGGATAAAGAAGGTGTAATACTCCAAACACAAAATGAATGGGAGAGGAGATGATCATAGATAAAAGATAAAAGATGTCTTCAGTTTTCAAATATGGAAAACTGATGGGTAAATGTGAAATAGTAGAATAGAGAAAGCTGCTATGTAACTACCTTCAGAGAAGGATGCCAACAAGAAAGCTAGTCACCTTACAGTACCTTTAAAAAGCCCAACAATATCAATGACTTTGGAGGTGGTAGGTGGGACTGGAAACAGCAGGGTTGGTGACAATCCGGATAGGAAGCACAATCTCTTATAGCTAGGTGACTTCCTCATCGCCACTCCTGGAGAAGATGTGAGGTCTGTTGGTGGAGAAATCAAATGAGATAGTCTCCGGACTTAGGAACACTGATATAAGAGAGGAAAGGGATGAGACAATGTAACAAAAATGGAGGGTATTCCTAGACTCCAGATAAAAAGAGCTCCTTGGATAAATGGCTAATTCGAGGTCTGGGGCAGAAATTATATCTGAAGAATCTGAAGCACCTTGTCATACCAGAAATCAAGGGAACCATGAAAGACTACTGGGATTATGTCAAAAAGACTTAAGTTCCCACTAGCTAAAGATGGTATGATTTCAGTATCAAAGAGCAATACAAGTGTATTTAATCCATGAGTTTAAAATTAGAATTTTGAAAGACCTGTTGATTGGTATTGGAATATGCAAGAATCTGCTTGGTATTTTGAAACTGATAAATAAAAGGAATAAAAAACCCCAAGCATTTATCTTCATTTTCCTATATGAACTATACCTTAGGATAACTAAATAATTATTGAGAGAAGTCTCTCTTTATAGAAGCATTTCAATTATAGAACTATTTCAGGCAATAAAGAGGAATTATAGAATTATGTAATCATTTTGGAACCCCTACTAAGTTGCTGCACCTAGTCAGAAATCATTTATGGCTGCTAATGGTGCAGAATTGAAAGAACCAGCTGTTAAAAGTGCCTCCTGATGGAAGTATACAGCACCATCTATGAAGTAATCTTGAAAAAAATTGAATTAGAATCTGATCAAGCCCTTATATAAACTGCTGGCTTATCGAAGTATGAGGGATAGGAGACACATAGATATTTAGTCAAGAAAATACAAGATGTGAAAATGCTTAAAAATTGTATAAAACTTAGCTTTTTCATCAAATAAAGTGAAATTAAAAAAATAAAGTGGTGGAGAAGAAAACTACAGATTATAAGAGTCTTGATTCCTGCTAAGTATGGGCTTTAACTGGGTTCTGATTCAGATAAACATATAAAAAATATATACATATATTTATTGTACACATAAATTTATGAGGTAATCACAGAAATTGGAACTGAATAAGTAAGGAATCAAATCATTGTTGATTTTTAAGATAATAAAAAATGGTTTTTTGTTTATGTTAAAGAGTCTCTTATTTTTCAGAAATATATGCTGCTTGAGGTATGTATTGATAAAATTATGATATTTTGGCTTTGCTTCTACATCATTGGAGTGAGGATTGGGGAAGTTGGGAGGATTAGGAAACAAATTTGGACATGAGTTGAGAATTATTGGCCCTGGGTAATGGGTATAAGGAAATTCCTTAACCTATTCTCTCTCTATTTTTTGCATGCTTTTAATTTTTCATAATTAAAAGTAAGACAAGAAAAAAATCAGGGTGTAAGTGAAAGTTTATATATAGAAGAGAGTTCCAGGTACCTTTCCCACTCTCCTAACTTGTCATCCAGACTTGAGAAAAAACTGATGTTTTGGGGCCCACTAATGCAAAGGCTGAGTTATGATTCCATCACAGCTTAATGAAGTCCAATACGTTTTAAGTCGAATCTATCAATATGTGGATTTTTCAACCAACTCCTTTAGTGGATCACTCTTAAATCTGAATGGGGAGCAAGAGATCACCAGACATTTGAGGAATCCTCCAATGTGAAACACAGAGAAAGACAAACAAAAAACCCCTAATCAATAAAACTTTAAGAAAAAAAGACAATAAAGAGAACAGAATTATCAATAAAATTATAATTAATATCCTTGGAAAGAAAGAACATAATACAAGTGTGAATAAAGATTTAGAGAATTGGAAAATTAAAAATATGATTGCAGAAGTTAAAATTATAGAATGTGAGCTGAAAGAAATACCTGGTAACCTGGTCTCACTGTGGTCCTTATTTACGTGAAGGGGACTCAGAAACTGTAGGAAACAATGGTGGTTACAGAACCTTTGGAGTGATTGCATCTGGATGAGGCCTTGCAATGTGATTTTTAAAACGATTTATATCTCCATCCCGACTGCACATTAGAATAAACCAAAAAGCATTAGATTAAACGACCACAACAACAAGACACCTGGGTCTCATTTCCATTGGCTTTAATTTGAATATGCTGGAATGAGTCATTATTATTTTTGTAAGTTCTTCAGATGATTATCATGTGTAGCCTGGGTTTAGAACAACTAAAGTGTCAGCTTCTCAAAAGCAGACCCCATGTTTATTACTATATACCAGTTCTTTGCACATAGTAAACTTTTAATATTTTTAATGAAAAAAAGAAAATCATCATTGATGTTGACTCCAAGGTAGAGGAGTGAACGTAAAACTGTGTGGCTTCTCCTAGTTCCCCTAACCCCTGTAATGCCATACCCCGGTTTTTATTTGAAGCAAGTCGCCCATTTTTATTAGGTTACACATGAAAAAGATAAACAGCCTTTCCCAGTAATCTTTAACCTCTGTTCCCAGTGCAGAGGCCTTCTTCTTTGGGATGTATGCATGTGTTTAGCAGAAGATGCTGTAATAGTGACCTCTTTTGGACTGAGCTGTTGTTCTTTGTTATGCATGAGGATCATCTGTGAAGCTTGTTAAAAGTGTAGATTCCTCTACCCAACAAGATTCTGATCCACTAGATCTCAAATGAGACACTGTGGGGGAAGGGGCTGTGTATTTAATAGGTTGATACTAATGTAGGTGGTCTGTTGATAACAATTTGAAAAAGCAAGATAAACGTTATAGCATTTTCAGCCTGTACCTAGGGTTTGGTCTTCTCAAAGTCTTCCCACTTTATAATGTTATAAATGGAGACTTGTCCTGAGTGGTCATTATCTTCTATTTTTAAAAAATATTTTAACTGGCTATTAGATCCTAAGCTTAACTTTTTAGAAGCAAAAGACTAATTGTACTGATATATCTTATTTTAGTGAAAAAAACTTCAGTAACATTAGAAACTTTTTGAAAAAATGGTAAAAAAAGAAAAATAAGTACTCATTGAAGAGGTTAAGGTTTCATTTCTTCTTTAATGCAAAATATTTCCCAAGATTAGATTCACTTATCTAATTATTCGCAGTCTTTTCCTTGTGATCTATAGTAATGGCCACTTATACTACTGTTTATAACTGTAGAAAGTTATCCCGGTTTGTCAGTAGCTGAATATTTTTTACTAAGCCTTTCTATATGGGGAAGATGGATAAAGCATGTCTGTAAAGTTCAAGAAAATAGATTAATATTATGTATTTAAAGTTATGGTTTCTATATTTCTGTGTTTGATTCATATCTCATAGGTTTTTATAAACAGAGAGTTCTGTAGACATTTCTTTAATTCTAAACGTAACTCACTGTAAGTTCATAGATTTAGAAATAATCTTACATGCCATAGCCAAAGGGCATCTATCTATTCCACCAGGCACAAAATAATGGCATAGATTTGTTCATCTGAGACAAGTTAACACAGATCTTTGCATAACTTTTTAGAATCAAATCTATTAATATGAAAACTTACATATGAAAATTTCTCCTAAACAGAAATTTCCCAAGTATTATTATTATTAAATATAAATTAAATATGTGGGCTTTAAGATATTTTACCATTATTCAAAGTGGTTAATGTTCTTATTTGGAGCTGCATTATTTCCCAGAGAAACATATCTCCAAATCCATTAGATGATCAGTGAAAATCTAGGATTCAATGCATGCATTCATGCACTCATCCATTTTTTTTGGCAAATATTTACTGAGCACCTACTATGCTCCACATACTCCTCTGTACTCTAAAGAAACAGTAGCAAACAAAACAAATAATAACTGTCCTGTTGGGTCTTATAACATAGCAGAAAGTTGTATTTTGGATAGTAAAAAATGATAAGGTTAAAAAATAGGTGGGAACGAGGGTGGGAAGTTTTTGGAGGATGCAGTTAAATTTTAGATTGGGTGGCCTGGAAGTGACTCATTAAGAAGGTAACATTGAGTAGTGATATGACTGAAAAGAAGGAGTGAGCTATGGAGCTATTTAGGAGAACATCCCAGACAAAGAGTGCAAAAGTCCTCAGGTTGATATATGCCTGATCTTTGTGATTAAACAGAGTGAGTGGAAATCTGAGAGTAATAGGAGATTAGTTAGAGTGGTGATAGTGTGTCTGGGGTGAAATTCATATCATATTAAGGACCTTGAATTTTGTTCAGAGTGAGATTACGAGGCATTGGATGGATTTGAGAAGGCAAGTGGTGCAGTCTAACCAGATCCATCACTAGCTGCCATGTTGAAAGTGGACTGAAGGAGGGCAAGGCCATGTCGAAGTGGGGTGCAATCAGAAAGATCCTGGTGAAAGATGGAGGCTTGGATCATGGTGTCTGTGAAAGTGGAGAGAAAATGTTGGTTTTGGACATATAATAATGATAGAGATGACAGGATTTGCTGAGGGAATTTTATTATACACCCAAGTACGTATTTCGTAAATTCAGAAATAATTCTTTTAACTATAGAAAAGTAGAGGAGGTATATATCAAACAGAAGATTTGAAACCTTTTTATACTATGAAAGGAACTCTGTCAAGGTAATTAAAGTATTTGATGATTAATATATAACACTTTCTGTTATATTTTAAAATAGCACTTCTTGTATATGTTTGATAAATATATATGTGTTTAAATTCTTGATACATATTTATACATATAAAGTTAGGTATGTTTAATTAAGATAATAAAAAAGTCAACCTCGGAATTTATTGAATTAATTTTTATCTCTTGTAAAGCATCTGGTTAAAACTTAATGTCTTACTTTTTTTCCATTTTTTTACATTTGTGTTTGAAATAAAATATATCCTGAAGCTTCTTTGTTGGAAAAGAAGTAGCCTATTGGTTAAGAGAAATTTGAAAAGACAGTGAAATATTTTCTTAGAGAAGATTTGGTTGTATATATTTAAATAGAAAAAATATAGGAGCCACTTTTATTCATTGTAATGTTTAATTATGTGAATAGACCATCTTGTCTGTGCTCTATCAGTAGAGGGCAGCAAAGTTTCAAGTACTGTGTTTTTCAGGTTCCTAGGGAGCTTTGCTAAGAGAAGTTTTTTCATTGTTTCTCTTAAGAAGTTTGTTCTGGCTTTCCTTTTAATGAAGTACTTTGGTAGTATCACATAGGAATTTGCTTAAAAACCCTGTAGCTTTGGTTCACATATTTAGCGAACTGTTCCCTTAGGTACTATAGATGCTTTCTTAATGAGAACATGTATTTTTTCTTTCTGTAATTTAGGGAGTACCAGGGCCTGGAAAATATAACATTAAAAGTCAATTTCAGAAGGCCGAAAGTATGATACCAAATGTAAATGATGCATCACCTGCTTTTCTTTCTCAATCCCAGGTAATGTTCTATAGTCATTTTCATACATAGAACATAATAGATACAATGTGAAGCCAGCAACAAATCTGATAGTGTTTAGGGAGATCATAAAAAGAAAAGTGATATTTAAGCAAATTGGAAACAGACATGGATAGGGCAAATCATACTGCCAGAATTATATGGTTAAAATGAAATGAAATAAGATTATAATATTAACAGTAGCATGCAAAGGTGAATATTTGAATTGAAACCATCTATTAAACATTTTAAATTTGTATATGTGAACGTTCAGTTTAGCTTATAAGAGATTTAGTCTGAGTTTTAAAATGTACTCTGCCAATGAATAAGTAGACTGTTAACATGTAATCTTTAAAGACATTCATATTTTTCAGAGAAGGTTCTGAAGGCTTTCTGTGGAGGGTGGGGATAGAACATATCTACAAATCTACAACTGCAACTAGGGTCTTTATTTGTGATACAAGAGTATATTTCACAGTAATTGTATCACATTTTCCAGGGTATATACCAAGGCGACGACTTGAAGGTATCTAAGATATTTCCATGGCAATTTAATACCAGCAAACTTTTATAATGTGGCAGCCTCTAGATCAAGGTAGTTGCAGTATTTATTCAACTGTACTACATTCAGCTCTGATTATTTTAATTTATCTTAGGTTATTAGTTTAATTTATCTTAGGTATTAGTTTATTTAATTTATTTTAGGTTATCAGGAAGGTTATAAACTTTCACATGCCTAGAAGTTACTTAGTTTCATTGTGCTTAAGAGGCACCTCCTTGGAGACAAGGAGATGAATTGCAGTTATATTTTTGGAGACATAATTAACATGATTTTTTAATGGGTTAGACATTGTGCTGAGGGACTGGGAAGAATCAAGAATGAATACCACGTGTCTGCCTTGAGCGACTTGATAGTATTTAAGGTACTTTATAAAACAGATGTGTGAGAATAGAATATTTTGAGTGTGTGTGTATGTGTGTCCTTGATTTTTAAAAAAATATCACTTTCATAACTAGAACCCTCAGTTCTTAAGCTGTTTCTATTCCTCTAATATATAGACCTTATTTGATATCATTTGGCATCAGTTACAAAATTTTTGAATATATTTTCAGAAATCGAAAATATGATATAAACTTTAAGGGGATGATGAGGAAAACATAATTTTTGGTTTCTAGAATAGAATAGAATTTTCTATTTCTAGAAATAGACATTTTTCTAAATATTTATTTTAGTTAAGGAGTTCCTTTGTTTTTTATCTAAATGCATTGAATTTCTTAGGTCTTCAACTATTAGTTTTTAAAACATAGGATTTCTTTTATAGCAATGGTGCTTAGTCTTGCTGTGTATTAAAAACACCTGGGAAACTTTAACACTTTTTTTTTGGAATTGAAATTTTTTAAATTAATAGATAATGTATTATTAGTCCCAGGGGTACAGGTCTGTGAATCATCAGGCTTACACACTTCATAGCACTCACCATAGCACATACCCTCCCCAATGTCCATAACCCAACCATCCTCTCCATACCATCTCCCTGGCAACTCTCAGTTTGTTTTGTGAGATTAAGAGTCTCTTACAGTTTGTCTCCCTCCCGATCCCATCTTGTTTCTTTTTTCCTTCCCTACCCCCAAACCCCCCATGTTGCCTCTCAAATTCCTCATATCAGGTAGTTAATATGATAATTGTCTTTCTCTGATTGACTTATTTCGCTCAGCGTAATACCCTCTAGTTCCATCCACGTCGTTGCAAATGGCAAGATTTCATTTCTTTTGATGGCTGCATAGTATTTCATTGTGTGTGTGTGCGTGTGTGTGTGTGTAAATATATACATACACACACACACATACATACCACATCTGCTTTATCCATTCATCTGTTGATGGACATCTAGGTTCTTTCCATAGTTTGTTTGGCTATTGTGGACATTGCTGCTATATAAACATTAGGGTGCACGTGCCCCTTCAGATCACTACATTTGTATCTTTAGGGTTAATACCCAGTAGTGCAATTGCGGGGTCATAGGGTAGCTCTACTTTCAACTTTTTGAGGAGCCCCCATGTTTTTCAGAGTGGCTGCACCAGCTTGCATTCCCACCAACAGTGTAAGAGGATTCCCCTTTCTCCACATACTCGCCAGCATCTGTCGTTTCCTGACTTGTTAATTTTAGCCATTCTGACTGGTGTGAGGTGGTATCTCATTGTGGTTTTGATTTGTATTTCCCTGATGCCGAGTGAATATGGAGCACTTTTTCATGTGTCTGTTGGCCATCTGGAGGTCTTCTTTGCAGAAATGTCTGTTCATGTCTTCTGCCCATTTCTTGATTGGATTATTTGTTCTTTGGGTGTTGAGTTTGCTAAGCTCTTTATAGATTTTGGATACTAGCCCTTTATCTGATATGTTATTTGCAAATATCTTCTCCTATTCTGTCAGTTGTCTTTTGGTTTTGTTGACTGTTTCCTTTGCTGTGCAAAAGCTTTTGATCTTGATGAAGTCCCAATAATTCATTTTTGCCCTTGCTTCCCTTGCCGTTGGTGATGTTCCTAGGAAGATGTTACTGTGGCTGAGGTCAAAGAGGTTGCTGCCTGTGTTCTCCTCAAGGATTTTGATGGATTCCTTTCTCACATTGAGGCCCTTCATCCATTTTGAGTCTATTTTCATGTGTGGTATAAGGAAATGTCCCATTTTCCTGCATGTGGCTATCCAATTTTCCCAGAACCATTTGTTGAAGAGACTTTTTTCCATTAGACATTCTTTCCTGCTTTGTTGAAGATTAGTTGACCACAGAGTTGAGGGTCTATTTCCGGGCTCTCTCTTCTGTTCCATTGATCTATATGTCTGTCTTTGTGCGAGTACCCTACTTTTTTGATGATGACAGCTTTTTTTTTTCTTTTTAAATTTTTTTTTTTTAATTTATTTGACAGACAGAGATCACAGGTAGGCAGAGAGGCAGGCAGAGAGAGAGGAAGGAAAGCAGGTTCCCTGCTGAGCAGAGAGCCCGATGCGGGGCTCAGTCCCAGGACTCTGGGATCATGGCCTGAGCCGAAAGCAGAGGCTTTAACCCACTGAGCCACCCAGGCGCCCCGATGATGACAGCTTTGTAATAGAGCTTGAAGTCTGGAATTCTGATGCCACCAACTTTGGCTTTCTTTTTCAACATTTCTCTGGCTATTCAAAGTCTTTTTGAGTTCCATATAAATTTCAGGATTATTTGTTCCATTTCTTTGAAAAAAAATGGGTGGGGTTTTGATTGGGATTGCATTAAATCTGTAGATTGCTTTAGGTAGCATAGACATTGTACAACATTTGTTCTTCCAATCCATGAGCATGGAACGTTTTTCCATTTCTTTGTGTCTTTCTCAATTTCTTTCATGAGTACTTTATAGTTTTCTGAGTATAGATTCTTTGCCTCTTTGGTTACATTTATTCCTAGGTATCTTATGGTTTTGGGTGCAACTGTAAATGAGATTGACTCCTTAATTTATCTTTCTTTTGTCTTGTTGTTGGTATAAAGAAATGCAACTGATTTCTGTGCATTGATTTTATATCCCGACACTTTACTGAATTCCTGTACAAGTTCTAGCAGATGTGGAGTGGAGTCTTTTGGTTTTCCACATAAAGTATCATATCATCTGCAAAGAGTGATAGTTTGACTTCTTCTTTGCCAAAATGGATGCCTTTAATTTCTTTTTGTTGTCTGATTGCTGAGGCTAGGACTTCTAGTACTATGTGGAATAGCAATGGTGATAATGGACATCCCTGCCATGTTCCTGATCTTAATGGAAAAGCTCTCAGTTTCTCGCCATTGAGAATGATATTCACTGTGGGGTTTTCATAGATGGCTTTGATGATATTGAGGTATGTACCCTCTATCTCTATATATTGAAGAGTTTTGATCAAGAAATGATGCTGTACTTTGTCAAATGCTTTTTCAGCATCTATTGAGAGTATCATATGGTTCTTCTCCTTTCTTTTATTAGTGTATTGTATCACATTGATTGATTTGCAGATGTTGAACCAAACTTGCAGCCCTGGTATAAATCCCACTTGGTCGTGGTGGATAATCCTTTTAATGTACTGTTGAATCCTATTGGCTAGTATTTTGGTGAGAATTTTCGCATCTGTGTTCGTCAAGGATATTGGTCTGTAATTCTCTTTTTTGATGGGATCCCTGTCTGGTTTTGAGATCAAGGTGATGCTGGCCTCATAAAATGAGTTTGGAAGTTTTCCTTCCATTTCTATTTTTTGACACAGTTTCAGGAAAATAAGAATTAATTCTTCTTTAAATGGGCTCTTGTTTGTTTGGAGATTTTTGATGACTGTTTCACTTTCCTTGCTGGTTATAGGTCTATTCAGGTTTTCTATTTCTTCCTGGTTCAGTTGTGGTAGTTTATATGTCTCTAGGAATACATCCATTTCTTCCAGATTATCAAATTTGCTAGTGTATAGTTGCTCCTAATATGTGCTTATAATTGCTTGTATTTCTTTGGTGTTGGTTGTGATCTCTCCTCTTTCATTCATGATTTTATTTATTTGGGTCCTTTCTCTTTTCTTTTTGATAAGTCTAGCCAGGGGTTTATCAATCTTATTCTTTCAAAGAACCAGCTCCTAGTTTCATTGATTTGTTCTACTGTTTTTTTGATTTCTATTTCATTGATTTCTGCTCTGATATTTATTATTTCTCTTCTCCTGATGGGTTTAGGCGTTCTTTGCTGTTCTTTGTCCAGCTCCTTTAGATGTAGGGTTAAATTGTGTATTTGAGACCTTTCTTGTTTCTTGAGAAAGACTTATATTGCTACATATTTTCCTCTCAGGACTGCCTTTGCTGTGTCCCACAGATTCGAACAGTTGTATTTTCATTATCATTTATTTCCACGATTTTTTTCAGTTCTTCTTTAATTTCCTGGTTGACCCATTCATTCTTTAGTAGGATGATCTTTAGCCTCCATGTATTTGGGTTCTTTCCAACTTTCCTCTTGTGATTGAGTTCTAGCTTCAGAGCATTGTAGTCTGATAATATGCAGGGAATGATCTCAATCTTTTGGTACCAGTTGAGACCTGATTTGTGACCTGGGATGTGATCTATTCTGGAGAATGTTCCATGTGCACTAGAGAAGAATGTGTATTCTGTTGCTTTGGGATGCAGTGTTCTGAATATATCTGTGATGTCCATTTGGTCCAGTGTGTCATTAAAGGACTTTATTTTCTTGTTGATGTTTTGCTTGGATAATCTGTCCATTTCAGTGAGGGGGTGTTAAAGTCCCCTCCTGTTATTGTATTATTGTTGATGTGTTTCTTTGATTTTGTTATTAATTGGTTTATATAGTTGGCTGTTCCCACGTTAGATGCATAGATATTGAAAATTGTTAGATATTTTTGTTGGACAGACCCTTTGAGTATGATATCTTTTATTATAGCCTTTGGCTTAAAATCTACTTGATCTGATATAAGAATTGTCACCCCAGCTTTCTTCTGATGTCCATTAGCATGGTAAATTGCTTTCCACCCCCTCGCTTTAAATCTGGAGGTGTCTTTGGGTATAAAATGACTTTCTTGTAGACAGGTTTTGTTTTTTTATCCATTCTGATACTCTGTGTCTTTTGATTGTGGCATTTAGGCCATTTACATTCAGGGTAACTATTGAAAGGTATGAATTTAGTGCCACTGTATTGCCTGTAAGGTGACTGTTACCATATATTGTCTCTCTTCTGTTACCATATATTGTCTCTCTTCCCTTCTGGTCTACTAGTTTTAGGCTTTCTCTTTTCTTAGAGGACCCCTTTCAATATTTCTGGTAGGGCTGGTTTGGTGTTTACAAATTCTTTTAGTTTTTCTTTGTCCTGGAAGATTTTTATCTCTCTTTCTATTTTCAATGATAGCCTAGCTGAATATAGTATTCTTGGCTGCATGTTTTTCTCATTTAGGGCTCTGAATATATCATGCCAGTTCTTTCTGGCCTGCCAGGTCTTTGTGGATAAGTCTGCTGCAAATCTAATATTTTTACCATTGTGTGTTACAGACTTCTTGACCCAGGCTGCTTTCAGGATTTTCTCTTTGTCGCTAAGACTTGTAAATTTTACTGTTAGACGACAGGGTGTGGACCTATTTTTATTGATTTCAAGGAGGGTTCTCTGTACCTCCTGGATTTTCATGCTTGTTCCCTTTGCCATATTAGGGAAATTCTCTACAATAATTCTCTCCAATATACCTTCTGCCCCCCTCTCTCTTATTTTTTCTTCTGGAATACCAATTATTCTAATAATTATTCTAATATTGTTTCATCTTATGGTACCACTTATCTCTCGAATTATCCCCCTGTGGTCAAGTAGTTCTTTGTCTCCCTTTTGCTTAGCTTCTCTATTCTCCACTATTTGGTCTTCTATATCACTAATTCTCTCTTCTGTCTCATTTATCCTAGCAGTAAGAGCCTCTATTTTTGATTGCATCTCATTAATAGCTTTTTTGATTTCAGCTTTGTTAGATTTTAGTTCTTTCATTTCTCCAGAAAGGGCTTTTATTTCTCCAGACAGGGTTTCTCTAATATCTTCCATGCCTTTTTTGAGCCTCGCTAGCACCTTTGGAATCGTCATTCTGAACTTTAGATTTGACATATTGCATATGTCCATATTGATTAGGTCTCTAGCCTTTGGTACTGCCTCTTGTTCTTTCCTCCCAAAATTTTAAAGAAAGAAAAATTTATATATACACAAAAATAAGAGTGAAATTTATATATACACAAAAATAAGAGTGAAATTTATATATACACAAAAATAAGAGTAAACATGATGAAGGGATAGAATATGACTTTAGAGATGAAAATTTTAAAAAAATTCTAAAAAAAGTTTTAATAAGATATGTTGGTTAGAAAAAGAAAGTGGAGAGAATTTGCTCAGGTTTGAGACTAGAACAAAGCCCTGTGCTAGATTTAAGGTGTAATTTGATCTATTAGAATAAATTGTATCCCAAAAATTTTTAGAAGAAAAAACCCTATATGTATAAAAAAAATAAAGTTAGATATAATGAAGGGTAACATATGACTATAATAATGAAGGTTTAAAAAGATTTTTTTTTTAAGCAAGGTATTGTTAAGATAAACTAGTTAAAAAATGTTATAAGAGGAAAGAGGAAAAGTTAAAAAAATTAGAATAAGAAAAAAATAAGATAAAAAAAAATTTAATTAACTTTGCAAGGCTAAAGAATCATGGGGATAAAGCCATGAATTCCATGCTTTGCTTTTCCCTCCTTGGAATTCTGCTGTTCTCCTTGATCAGTGAGCTTGGTCTTGGCTGGATGTTCTTGCTGATCATCTGGGGGAGGGCCTGTTGTAGTGATTCTCAAATGTCTTTGCCCGAGGGGGATGATTCTCAAATGTTTCTGCCTGAGGCAGAATTGCGCTGCCCTTGCCAGGGGCTGGGCTAAGAAATCTCCTTAGGTTTGTTGGCTCTTGGAGCTTTTGTTCCTTGAATGCTTTCCGAAGCGCTCTAAAGGATGAGAATGAAAATTGCAGCCTCCCAATCTCCAGCCCAGCGGAGCAGGGAGCTTGGGACCCCACTCCTCAGTATGCCCTCTGAGAAAAGCTCTCAGTGATTCCCGTCTCCCTGGTCTCCAGCCAAGCTCCGAGCTAACCCTGCCTGGTACCCCATCCCATTAGGAGTCTCCAAACCTGGCAGATCCAGCCACTCTGCTCTTCCAGCAGATAGAGGTGGGTCTCCCCAGATCTGCTTCTTGTGGGGTCTTTGCTCAAAGAGCAGTGGTCTGACTGTGTTGCGGATTACATTTTAAGATAACCCCCTAGCTGAGAACTCACTCTTTGGCTCTATCTCCATAGCCGGTTTCCCGGCTCTGATACCTGTGAGCTCTGCTACACTCAGACACCCCAGATCTTTCATTGACCCTGCGGGACCTGAGACCACACTGTCCCCACGAGGGCTCCACCCCTGCTTAGCCTCTGGAGTGATGTCCCTCAGTAGAGCAGACTTTTAAAAGTTCGTATTTTGTGCTCCATTGCTGCACTTCTTGCTAGGAGGCGGCCCCTGCACCCGTGGTCTATCTTCTTGTCACTTTGGATTCACTTCTCTGCACATTCTGTCTTTCAGAAAGTGGTTGATTTTCTATTTCTAGAATTACTCCTCTTCTCATCGATCTCCTGTTGGGTTTGTAAGTGTTTGGAATGGTTTGATAACTATCTAGCTGAACTCCTGTGACCTGATGTCATTTCAGTCTGCTACTCCTCTGTCATCTTGACTCCTTGAAATTTTAACACAGTTTCATACTCAGTTGCCTTATTTCCTCTTTTCCAGAGACTGATTAGATTCATCCAGAATTAAGCCAAGGCATCAGTACTCCTTTTGTATAAGAAAGAAAGAAAATTCAGAAACATACATATGATGCTGCAATAAGTAGAAAGGTGCATATATCTTTTCAAGTTAGTGTTGTTTTCCCTAGCTAAGTACCCAGTAGTAGAATTGCTAGATTATATGACTAATTTTATTTTTAATTTTTCAAGGAAACTCCACACTGTTTTCCACAGTGGCTGTATCAATTTACATTCCCACCAATAGTGCATGAGGATTCCTTTTTCTCCACATCCCCACCAATATGTTATTTCTTGTCTTTTTGATTCTAGCAATTCTGACAGGTTTAAGTTTGTGATCTTGATTTGCATTTCCCTGATGATTAGTGATGAACATCTTTTCCTGTGTCTGTTGGGCATTTATATGTCTTTGGAAAATGTCTGTTTGGAAGTTTTTAATTGCAACACTATTTGCAATAGCCAAGATATGGAGGTTACCCAAGTGTCCATTAGTAGATGAATGGATAAATTAGTGGCATGCGCACACACACACGCGCGCGCACACTGCACTGGAATATAAGCTGTAAAAAATAATGAGATCTTGCCATTTGCTATGACATGAATGGACATAGAGGTTCTAATGCTAAGATAAATAAGTCAGACAGAGAAAGACAAATACCATATGAGTTCATTTGTATGTCGAATTTAAGAAACAAAACAAATGAACTAATAAGGAAAAAAAGAGACAAACAATTACCACCCCCCTCCCAGACTCTTACATATAGAGAATAAACTTGTGGTTGTTAGAGGGGAGATAGGTGGGAGGATGGATGAAGTAAAGGAGATTAAGAATATACTTATCTTGATGAGCACTGAGTAATATATAGAATAATACAACCCTTATATTGTACACCTGAAACATACCCATATCTGCTTATTTTTTATATAAACACATAATGTATAAACCAGAAAACAATGAAGTTGGTTACCTACAAGGGATGATAAAGAGATGGAGTGGAAGTGCTGGTATATTGCAGGAGTTCATTTCTGTTGGCTTGCAGGAACCAACTGTTAATTTTTCTGGTTTTGCATGTTGGTTGATGTTATAATGGTAATGTGAGATTAGCCACGTGGTGGTGTGACTAATAATTTCCATACCATGAAAATAAGCAAATGTTAGAGGTTTGGATGGCTTTCCTCTAGTGGTGCAGCATCCATGGTGTAGAAGGGAAATGAAGGGAGGGTCATGTCTTTGAGTATACTTTTTGAAATACATATTTGTCTTTTAGAATCATGTCAGTGTTCCATATAGTCAAAAATAAAAATAAATAGATAAGAATGGGAAGGCTTAAAAAAACCCCTAAAACTGAAAGTGAATGGAAACAAATGTACCATTGTATTCCAAGTGAATACTTATAACCACATTGAAGGGGGAAAAAGAATAATCCATGTAACCGCAGTGTTTGACTACACATCATTCTTGAATAGGATGAAGTTGGAATGGATAGTGAGTGCAAGAATTACAAACAAATTCTGAATTCTTTTTTAGAGGTTGGCTTATTATAGTGGCATGAGTGAGGCAATAATAAAACTATTTTAGATGTATAACACTGAACAAAAACTCAGTATTGTGAATCAGCATTTTCACTTGGAAGAAGGTACATACAAATATGGCTTGGGGGAGGTGGAAAAGGTCTAGATTTGAATTGAAGGTTTGATGTGAACTCATGATTCCTAATATATATATTAGGAATCATATATATATATATAAATACACACACATATATATGTATATATATATATATATGTATACACATATATACATATGTATACACACACATACATACAAATACATATATACACATACATATATATATATGTATATGTATGTGTGTGTGTATAGATATAGGTGTAGGTAATATAGATATATAGATATGTATCCCAGCTTGCTAAGTATGTTAAGAAGCAGGGACTGGGCAAAATAGGTAGAAGATGAACCTGAACAAACAAAAAAAAAAGATGATGGCATATCATAGGGACATATGAACCAAATTAAAGGGCTGCCTACTGGTAAAAAGAAACACAGATATTAATTATAAATAGTTAAAACTGGTATTCATATTTCCATGTGGACTATAAATACATAAATAAGTGGGTAAATAAGTAGATAAATGATGAAATGAATAATTTAGGGGGAAGAGGGCTCTCGCTTACAGTAGAATGTTGAGTGCTTACTGATAAGTGCAGAGGGAATATTCAATTTTATAAAATTAAATGACCACTGAGGTTCAAGAACATCATGTATCCCTAGAAATGATATTTTGAGGAAGAAAGCTACATCACCTGTTTAGTATGCTGCTCAGAAATGCATAACCTGAATATAATCGTGAGAGAAGTCCCACTTAATGAAGGCTTTATTTTTTTTTAATTTTTAATTTTTTATAAACATATATTATTATCCCAGGGGTACAGGTCTGTGAATCGCCAAGTTTACACACTTCACAGCACATACCCTCCCCAATGTCCATAACCCCGACCCCTTCTCCCAACCCCCCTCCCCCGAGCAACCCTCAGTTTGTTTTGTGAGATTAAGAGTCACTTATGGTTTGTCTCCCTCCCAATCCCATCTTGTTTCATTTATTCTCTTCCTACCCACTTAAGCCCCCATGTTGCATCACAACTTCCTCATATCAGGGAGATCATATGATAGTTGTCTTTCTCTGCTTGACTTATTTCGCTAAGCATGATACGCTCTAGTTCCATCCATGTTGTCGCAAATGGCAAGATTTCATTTCTTTTGATGGCTGCATAGTATTCCATTGTGTATATATACCACATCTTCTTGATCCATTCATCTGTTGATGGACATCTAGGTTCTTTCCATAGTTTGGCTATTGTGGACATTGCTGCTATAAACATTCGGGTGCACGTGCCCCTTTGGATCACTACATTTGTATCTTTAGGGTAAATACCCAGTAGTGTAATTGCTGGGTCATAGGGCAGTTCTATTTTCAACATTTTGAGGAACCTCCATGCTGTTTTACAGAGTGGTGGCACAAGCTGGCATTCCCACCAACATGTAGGAGGGTTCCCCTTTCTCCGCATCCTCGCCAGCATCTGTCAATTCCTGACTTGTTGATTTTAGCCATTCTGACTGGTGTGAGGTGATATCTCATTGTGGTTTTGATTTGTATTTCCTGGATACCGAGTGATATGGAGCACTTTTTCATGTGTCTGTTGGCCATCTGGAGGTCTTCTTTGCAGAAATGTCTGTTCATGTCTTCTGCCCATTTCTTGATTGGATTCTTTGTTCTTTGGGTGTTGAGTTTGCTAAGTTCTTTATAGATTTTGGACACTAGTCCTTTATCTGATATGTCGTTTGCAAATATCTTCTCCCATTCTGTCAGTTGTCTTTTGATTTCGTTCACTGTTTCCTTTGCTGTGCAAAAGCTTTTGATCTTGATGAAATCCCAATAGTTCATTTTTGCCCTTGCTTCCCCTGCCTTTGGCGTTGTTCCTAGGAAGATGTTGCTGCGGCTGAGGTCGAAGAGGTTGCTGCCTGTGTTCTCCTCAAGGATTTTGATGGATTCCTTTCTCACATTGAGGTCCTTCATCCATTTTGAGTCATTTTTCGTGTGTGGTGTAAGGAAATGGTCCAATTTCATTTTTCTGCACGTGGCTGT
Organism: Mustela lutreola; assembly: GCF_030435805.1. NCBI lineage: Eukaryota > Metazoa > Chordata > Mammalia > Carnivora > Mustelidae > Mustela > Mustela lutreola. The sequence goes on from NC_081290.1 coordinate 110,076,760, forward strand.
CCAGTTTTTCCAGCACCATTTATTGAAGAGGCTGTCTTTTTTCCATTGGCTATTCTTTCCTGATTTGTCGAAGATTAGTTGACCATAGAGCTGAGGGTCTATTTCTGGGATCTCTATTCTGTTCCATTGATCTATGTGTCTGTTTTTGTGCCAGTACCATGCTGTCTTGATGATGACAGCTTTGTAATAGAGCTTGAATTCCGGAATTGTGATGCCACCAACGTTGGCTTTCTTTTTCAATATCCCTTTGGCTATTCGAGGTCTTTTCTGGTTCCATATAAATTTTAGAATTATTTCTTCCATTTCTTTGAAAAAGATGAATGGTACTTTGATAGGAATTGCATTAAATGTGTAGATTGCTTTAGGTAGCATAGGCATTTTCACCATATTTATTCTTCCAATCCAGGAGCATGGAACATTTTTCCATTTCTTTGTGTCTTCCACAATTTCATTCATGAGTACTTTATAGTTTTCTGAGTATAGATTCTGTGCCTCTTTGGTTAGGTTTATTCCTAGGTATCTTATGGTTTTGGATGCAATTGTAAATGGGATTGACTCCTTAATTTCTCTTTCTTCTGTCTTGCTGTTGGTGTAGAGAAATGCATGATTTCTGTGCATTGATTTTATATCCTGACACTTTACTGAATTCCTGTATAAGTTCTAGCAGTTTTGGAGTGGTGTCTTTTGGGTTTTCCACATATAGTATCATATCATCTGCAAAGAGTGATAATTTGACTTCTTCTTTGCCGATTTGGATGCCTTTAATTTCCTTTTGTTTTCTGATTGCTGAGGCTAGGACCTCTAGTACTATGTTGAATAGCAGTGGTGATAATGGACATCCCTGCCATGTTCCTGACCTTAGCGGAAAAGCTTTCAGTTTTTCTCCATTGAGAACGATATTTGCGGTGGGTTTTTCATAGATGGCTTTGATGATATTGAGGTATGTGCCCTCTATCCCTACATGTTGAAGAGTTTTGATCAGGAAGGGATGCTGTACTTTGTCAAATGCTTTTTCAGCATCTATTGAGAGTATCATATGGTTCTTGTTCTTTCTTTTATTGATGTGTTGTATCACATTGACTGATTTGCGGATGTTGAACCAAACTTGCAGCCCTGGAATAAATCCCATTTGGTCGTGGTGAATAATCCTTTTAATGTACTGTTGAATCCTATTGGCTAGTATTTTGGTGAGAATTTTCGCATCTGTGTTCATCAAGGATATTGACCATAGCTCTCTTTTTTTGATGGGATCCTTGTCTGGTTTTGGGATCAACGTGATGCTGGCCTCATAAAATGAGTTTGGAAGTTTTCCTTCCATTTCTATTTTTTGGCACAGTTTCAGGAGAATAGGAATTCGTTCTTCTTTAAATGTTTGGTAGAATTCCCCCGGGAAGCCGTCTGGCCCTGGGCTTTTGTTTGTTTGGAGATTTTTAATGACTGTTTCAATCTCCTTACTGGTTATGGGTCTGTTCAGGCTTTCTGCTTCTTCCTGGTTCAGTTGTGGTAGTTTATATGTTTCTAGGAATGCATCCATTTCTTCCAGATTGTCAAATTTGTTGGCATAGAGTTGCTCGTAGTATGTTCTTATATTAGTTTGTATTTCTTTGGTGTTAGTTGTGATCTCTCCTCTTTCATTCATGATTTTATTTATTTGGGTCCTTTCTCATTTCTTTTTGAAAAGTCTGGCCAGGGGTTTATCAATTTTATTAATTCTTTCAAAGATCCAGCTCCTAGTTTCGTTGATTTGCTTTATTGTCTTTTTGGTTTCTATTTCATTGATCTCTGCTCTGATCTTTATGATTTCTCTTCTCCTGCTGGGCTTAGGGTTTCTTTCTTGTTCTTTCTCCAGCTCCTTTAGGTGTAGGGTTAGGTTGTATACCTGAGACCTTTCTTGTTTCTTGAGAAAGGCTTGTACCGCTATATATTTTCCTCTCAGGACTGCCTTTGTTGTGTCCCACAGATTTTGAACCGTTGTATTTTCATTATCATTTGTTTCCATGATTTTTTTCAATTCTTCTTTAATTTCCCGGTTGACCCATTCATTCTTTAGAAGGATGCTGTTTAGTCTCCATGTATTTGGGTTCTTTTCAAACTTCCTCTTGTGGTTGAGTTCTACCTTCAGAGCACTGTGGTCTGAAAATATGCAGGAAATGATCCCAATGTTTTGATACCAGTTGAGACCTGATTTAGGACCGAGGATGTGATCTATTCTGGAGAATGTTCCATGTGCACTAGAGAAGAATGTGTATTCTGTTGCTTTGGGATGAAATGTTCTGAATATATCTGTGATGTCCATCTGGTCCAGTGTGTCCTTTAAGGCCTTTATTTCCTTGCTGATCTTTTGCTTGGATGATCTGTCCATTTCAGTGAGGGGAGTGTTAAAGTCCCCTACTATTATTGTATTATTGTTGATGTTTTTCTTTGATTTTGTTATTAATTGGTTTATATAGTTGGCTGCTCCCATGTTGGGGGCATAGATGTTTAAAATTGTTAAATCTTCTTGTTGGACTGACCCTTTGAGTATGATATAGTGTTCTTCCTCATCTCTTATTATAGTCTTTGGCTTAAAATCTAATTGATCTGATATAAGGATTGCCACTCCTGCTTTCTTCTGATGTCCATTAGCATGGTAAATTTTTTTCCACCCCCTCACTTTAAATCTGGAGGTGTCTTCGGGCTTAAAATGAGTTTCTTGGAGGCAACATATAGATGGGTTTTGTTTTTTTTATCCATTCTGATACCCTGTGTCTTTTGACAGGGGCATTTAGCCCATTAACATTCAGGGTAACTATTGAGAGAGATGAATTTAGGGCCATTGTATTGCCTGTAAGGTGACTGTTACTGTATATGGTCTCTGTTCCTTTCTGATCTACCACTTGTAGGCTCTCTCTTTGCTTAGAGGACCCCTTTCAATATTTCCTGTAGAGCTGGTTTGGTGTTTACAAATTCTTTCAATTTTTGTTTGTCCTGGAAGCTTTTAATCTCTCCTTCTATTTTCAATGATAGCCTAGCTGGATATAGTATTCTTGGCTGCATCTTTTTCCCGTTTAGTGCTCTGAAAATATCATGCCAGCTCTTTCTGGCCTGCCAGGTGTCTGTGGATAAGTCAGCTGCCAATCTAATATTTTTACCATTATATGTTACAGACTTCTTTTCCCGGGCTGCTTTCAGGATTTTCTCTTTGTCACTGAGACTTGTAAATTTTACTATTAGGTGACGGGGTGTGGGCCTATTCTTATTGATTTTGAGGGGCGTTCTCTGAACCTCCTGAATTTTGATGCTCGTTCCCTTTGCCATATTGGGGAAATTCTCCCCAATTATTCTCTCCAGTATACCTTCTGCTCCCCTCTCTCTTTCTTCTTCTTCTGGAATCCCAATTATTCTAATGTTGTTTCGTCTTATGGTGTCACTTATCTCTCGAATTCTCCCCTCATGGTCCAGTAGCTGTTTGTCCCTCTTTTGCTCAGCTTCTTTATTCTCTGTCATTTGGTCTTCTATATCACTAATTCTTTCTTCTGCCTCATTTATCCTAGCAGTGAGAGTCTCCATTTTTTATTGCACCTCATTAATAGCTTTTTTAATTTCAACTTGGTTAGATTTTAGTTCTTTTATTTCTCCAGAAAGGGCTTTTATATCTCTCGAGAGGGTTTCTCTAATATCTTCCATGCCTTTTTCGAGCCCGGCTAGAACCTTGAGAATTGTTATTCTGAACTCTAGATCTGACATATTACCAATGTCTGTATTGATTAGGTCCCTAGCCTTCGGTACTGCCTCTTGCTCTTTTTTTTGTGTTGAATTTTTCCGTCTTGTCATTTTGTCCAGATAAGAGTATAAGAAGGAGCAAGTAAAATACTAAAAAGGTGGCAACAACCCCAGGAAAATATGCTTTAACCAAATTAGAAGAGATCCCAAATCATGAGGGGGTAGAAAGGGGATAAAAAGAGGTTCAAAAAGCAAGAAAGAAAAAAAAAAAGAAAAAAGAAAAAAAAAGAAAAGAAAAGAATTAAAAAAAAGGAAACAAATAAGAAAAATATAAATAAGAAAAAATATATATATTGGATAAACTAGTTAAAAAACATTAAAAAATAAAAAGGTAAAAGTTAAAAGAAAAAATTTACCAGAAGGCGAGAAAAACAAAAAATGAAAAAGAAAAAAATCAAATTAACTGCAAGACTAAAAAAAATCACAGGGAAAAAGCCATGAGTTCCATGCTTTGCTTTCTCCTCCTCTGGAATTCTGCTGCTCTCCTTGGTATTGAAACTGCACTCCTTGGTAGGTGAACTTGGTCTTGGCTTGGATTTCTTGTTGACCTTCTGGGGGAGGGGCCTGGTGTAGTGATTCTCAAGTGTCTTTGCCCCAGGTGGAATTGCACTGCCCTTACCATGGGCCGGGCTGAGTAATCCCCTTGGGTTTGCTTTCAGGAGCTTTTGTTCCCTGAGCGCTTTCCGTAGAGTTCCGGAGGACGGGAATACAAATGGCGGCCTCCTGGTCTCCCGCCTGGAGGAGCGGAGAGCCCAGGGCCCCACTCCTCAGTACGTCTTTAGAGAACAGCGCCCAGTTACTCCTGTCTGCCTGACCTCTGGCCGCGCTCCAAGCTCACCGAGCTTGTGGCCGGTTCAAGATAATACCGAGCTGTGAGCTTACTGTTGGCTCTGTCTCTGTAGCTGGCTTTCCCGTTCCAATACCCGCAGGCTCTGCGACACTCAGTCACCCCCGATCCTTCTGTGACCCTGCAGGACCTGAGGCTAGGGTGACTCTGTGTGGGCTTTGCCCCGGTTTAGCCTCTGGAGCGATGTCCCTCAGCGGAACAGACTTTTAATAGTCCTGATTTTGTGCTCCGTTGCTCTGCTGCTTGCCGGGAGCCGGCCCCTCCCCCGGGGTCTATCTTCCCGTCGCTTTGGATTCACTTCTCTGCCAGTCCTACCTTTTAGAAAGTGGTTGTTTTTCTATTTTTAGAATTGCTGTTCTTCTCTTCAATCGGCCGATGGATTTGCAGGTGTTTGCAATCTTTAGATAAGCTGTCTAGCTGATCTCCTGCTAGCTGAAGTAGTCTCAGCCTGCTACTTCTCCACCATCTTGACTCCTCCCTCAATGAATGCTTTATTATACAAAAGGGGTTGCTATATTCTTCCAAAGTCCCAGAACACAAAGAAAGGTTGTAGAAATGTTCCTATATTAAAGGAGGCTAAAAGCAATATTTGAACCGAGTGTAAATTATATACTTGAAAGGGAAAAATGCAACAGAGGCATTATTAGATCAACTGGCAACTTTGGAATATGAATAGTTGATTAGATAAAAATATATCGTTGATACATTTACTGAAGTTGATAACTTTGCTTCAGATATGTTAAAAAAATCCGTATTTTTAGTAAACACATAGCAAAGAATTAAGGGGTAAAGGGCCATGACATATGTTACTTTTCATTAAATGGTTTTATATATATGCTGCATGTTTATGTGTGTGTGTGTGTCTCCACAGACACACACAGGGAGACACAGAGGGGAAGGAATGAATATACTGAAAGAAAGAGAAAGAGAGTATGGGCAAATGAAAAAAACAAATGTCATAATGTTAACAATGGGTGAATCTGGGTAAATATTATACATATTTTCTTAATTATTTTTATTCATGTAATTTTTTTGGTAAATTTGAAATTAACTCCAAATAAAAAGTTAAAAAATATAATGCTATACTTCATGAGTTATTATATGTATGTTTATCATTAAGTTAAATATTACAAGTTTATAATAAATTTATTATGTTTATAAATTGAATATTATAAGCTAAACCAGATTTATATATCTCTTGAATCTAAGATTTTTTTCTTAAGATATTTAATGATATTGTTGAATTAATTGAATATGTATATAATGGAACTTTGTCAATTTTTATTAATTTTATTACATAAAAGAAACCATGGGTGATCCTGGTGGTGGGTATTAGCGAGGGCACATATTGCCTGGAACACTGGGTGTGGTGCATAAACAATGAATTTCAGAACATTGAAAAAATAAAACTAAAAAAATTAAAAGAAAATAGAACTGATGTTAGATCATATAGGTTTTTTATTTATTATCTTAACTTACAGAATAATTTAAAAGTGAAGATTGTCCATATATTATCATCTAGAATCTCATCTTGAGATAATTCCCTTTAAAATGTCTATTTAGCATGGTAAAGTACATAATGCATTACTGTTTATATATATATAATGTATATATATATGATTTTACTAAAAGTTATATATTTTATGTTTTGATAGGTATAAGATCTTAATTCATCGGTATTTTTCACTCTGTTAAGAAATAAATTAAACTCCATATGTTATATTAACTAAGAAGGCAGCTTTTAATTCATGAAATATCAAAATGTACTATATAGTACCTTTTTCATTGGCATATTTTCCTGTTCTTTACCAGAGATTTGTACCTATCAAGTCAATCACTCCAGCTCCTGGCACATATAATGAACCTCGAACTGCTTTCAATTCCTTGAAGAAAACACCAGCACTGAAAAGTACTCCATTTGGTCAAAGTGCTGCTCGATTCACACAGGACTCCACAACAGAGGAAATGCCAGGTTAGTAATTAATCCATGTAGTTTCATAACTTAATATTCAAGGCAGATTACCAAAAAGTACACATTTTTTGTTCTGTGGTTTGTGTTGTCATTTTAAGTCACATTTTTAAAGTATTGACCATACACTAAACACAGATACATTAAAAATAATGTATAACTTTAAAAAAAGATTTCAATTTAACATGTCACATACCTTATTGGTAATTTTCTATTATTTTCCTTCATTCAATAATTTCCTAATTTCTCTTTATGAGTGAACTTATTTATCAACTATGTGGTCACCACCAGTATTTTAACTTATGAAATGAACTTTTGTTAAAATTTTATTTTGGGGCTATCCTAAAACATTCTAGTGTTCTCACTGGATATTTTAGTATATAGAATTAAGAATCTAGCACAAAAATAACTTATGTAAATGTTAACATATAGTTATGTGTTGCTGCATAACAATCTCAATGGTATAAAAACACAGGGTTTTCTTTTGTATCTTACTATTTTGTGGGATGGCTGGAAGGCAGAGCTTAGATAAGACTGTCATTCAGTGTGCATGCATAGCTTCAGCATTGCTGCCCCAGAGTAGCTGTTCTTTTAATTTGGTAGCTCAGGACTCTACAGGACATGGCAGATGCTACAAGCCTTATTTCCTAATGTCAGAAATCCCACATTCCATTTGTTAATCAGGTTACTAAGAGCACTACATATTGAACAGAGGAGCGTAACACTTTATCTCTTAATGACATGAGTAACAAAGAATTTTTGGCCATCTTTAATTTACTATAGGCTACCCTCTGCCCACAAAACATTTACAGTTGTCCTCCATGTTTTCTCCAGACCTCCAAAGTCTCATGTAATTATGGTGTGATCTTGAAGTCCAGGATTTTGTTACCTAAGAATTGTATTGCTATAGGTCAGAATTTTGGGGTGTGATACTTTAGAGAAGCTTCTTGAGTATGACTTCTATCTGTTAGACAAGTTGTGAACTAGAGACACACATTATCTGCCTCACACATCCCAAAACACAGCAATGGGAGAATTATAGGATGTTCATACTACATACTCCTATTCAGAAAAGAGAAAACTAGAAGCCCTTAATAGTCATAATCCTATAACAACTATGAAATCTAACCAGGCACATTTTGTAGTTTCCTTGATTAGGGCCCAGGTGGGCTCCCTGGGAATGATTTTCCAAGGTCCTTTGTTCTACCTGTTGGGCTCTTGATTCCATGTTTTGAATTATCCTTCCTTTCTGTAAGAAATAGGCTATGTTTCTGGCTGCCTAACTTGCTTACACCAAGTTCCACCCACTGTGTTCTGGCAGGACTGCCCTTCTCAGTCAAGACTGCCACAGTCACAGAAGATATGGTCCCTTGCCCCAGAAACCCCTATCCATACCATATCTCCTGATCAGAGAGTTTTGCAGGGCTTCAATTCTGGCAGAGTTGGTGTCAGATCTCATTTCACAAGCAGACCAGAGTGTACCTAGTTAAAAACTCACCACATTCAGTCCAGGGACCAAACACTAAACACAGCAGGCAAGGAGAGCCTCTACAGACAACTGACCTGAAGGTTAGAGCAGCCAAAATACAATAGCAGAGTGCACGCAGCACAACTGGAGACATTTCATGAAGTGGTACACCCTGAGCACGACATGACCTCTTTTTCATTAGGTTATTACTCTCAGGAGCAGCCAACATAACTGGCTTTTCTAACAGAGAAGAAGGCAGAGACTTATACAAAATTCCAAGACAGAAGAATTTATTCCAAATGAAAGAACAAGATAAGGCCATGGTCAGAGATCTAAGCAAAAACAGATTGAAGTAACATGCCTGATGGAGAATTTAAAGCAACAATCCTAATGATACTCACAGGGCTTGAGAAAAGAATAGAAGACATTAGGGAGACCCTTACCACAGAGGTAAAAGAGTTAAGAAAGAATCAATCAAGAGATGAAGAATACAAAAAAACGAGACTGGACATGGGTTGATGCAATTAACAGCAGGCCAGAAGAATCAGAGGAATGAATTAGTGACTTAGAAGACAAAATAATGGGAAAAAATGAAGCTGAACAAAAAGGAGAGTATGAATTATGGGACATGAGAGTAGGCTTAGGGAGTTCATGACTCCAACAGATGTAATAACATTTATATTACAGAAGACCCAGAAGAAGAAGAAAGAGAAAAGGGAGTAGAAAATTTATTTTAAGAAATAATAGCAGAAAATTTTCCTAATCTGGAAAACAAAACAGATATCTAGATCCAGGAGGCACAGAGAACTCCCATCAAAATCAACAAAAGCAGGTCCACACCAAGACATATTTTAATTACACTTGTAAAATATAGTGATAAATAATCTTAAGAGCAGCAAGACAAAGGAAATTCTTAATTTACAAGGGAAGACCTTTAAGGCTAGCTGGAGATTTCTCAACAGAACCTTGTCAAGCCAGAAGGAAGTGGCGTGATATATTCAAAGTGCTAAATATGAAAAATTTGCAGCCAATAGTACTTTATCCAGCAAGGCTATCATTCATAATAGGAGAAATAAAGAGTTTGCCAAACCAACAAAAACTAAAGGAGATCATGGCCACTACACCAAGAAATATTAAAGGGAACCCTTTAAGTACAAAGGGAAAACCAAAAGTGACAAAGATAATAAATGGTAAGAGAAAATATCCAGAAACAATGACAAAACAGGTAATAAAATGTCAATAAATACATATCTACCAATCATTACTTTGTGACTATAAATGGACTAAATGCTCCAGTCAAAGCCACAGGGTGTCAGAATCAATAAACAAACAAGACCCATGTATATGCTGCCTACAAAAAACTCATTTTAGAGCAAAGACACCCGCAGATTGAAAGTGAGGGGTTGGAGAAATATCTATCATGCAAATGGATGTCAAAAGGAAGCCAGAGTAGCAATATTTATGTTGGATAAACTATATTTTATTTATTTACTTTAAATATTTATTTATTCATTTGAGAGAGAGAGAGAATGCAAGAGCATGGAAAGGAGGAGCAAAGGGAGAGGGAGAGAGAAAAATTCAAGGAGATTCCATGCTGATTGTGAAGCCCGACATGGGGCTCGATCTCACGACCCTGAGATCATGACCTAAGCCAAAGCCAGGAGTTGGTTGCTTAACTGACTGTGCCACTCAGGTGCCCCCAAACTAGACTTTAAAATAAAGACTTTGAGAAAGAGACAGAGAAGGGCATTATATAACCATAAAGGGGTTGATACAATAAGATATAATAATTGTAAATATTTATGCACTCAACATGGGAGCACCCAAATATATAAAATGATAACATAAAGGAACTAATTGACAGTAACATAATAATAGTAGGGGACTTTTATACCCCACTGACATCAATGGATGGGTCATCTAAATAGAAACTAACAAGGACACAGTGGCTTTGAATACTACTCTGGACCGGATGGTGACTTAACATATATTCAGAACATTCTATCCTAAAACAGCAGAATACATATTGTTTTCAAGTGTACATGGAAGATTCTCCAGAATAGACCACATATTAGGTCACAAAACAGACCTCAACAAATACAAAAAGTTGAAATCATTTTCTGACCACAACACTATGAAACTAGAAGTTAACCACAAGAAAAAATTTGGAAAGACCACAAATACACAGAGATTAATGTGCTACTAAACATTGAATGGGTCAACAAAGAAATCAAATAAGAAGTAAAAAAAAAAGACATGGAAACAAATGAAAATGAAATCACAGTGGTCCAATAGCAAAAGTGGTCCTAAGGGATGTACATACCAATAAAGGCTTACCTCAAGAAGCAAGAAAAAAATCTCTAAGAAGTAGGCTGTGTTTGTAGTTGGAGCTTTCTCCTATAGAAAATGAGGCGACTACAGCCACTTTTCATTTTGCAGTGTTGTTGTCTCTTTCTTTCCAAGTTTGTATAATTCCCTTTTAAAAACTTTGTAAGTACCTTATTATATTGACTAAAAATCAAATACACTGGACAAAAGCCACATTCACATATACTTCGTGGGGAAACCCTTGTCCACTTTGGGTCACCTTTGGTGCTGCTGTGTTCTGATACTCTTAGATTCTTCTGAACATTATTATTTTAGCCAAGAGGGTCTATAACATATGACCTTAAAATTCTTGGAAGCCTTTCCTTTAACTGAAAAATTCTATACGTGGCTATCTTAAATCTTTCTGAGGTCTTAACAAAGGGTCTTGCAGTCATACCCTGAATTTGGTCTTTGATCTCAGGCCATTTCTTGAGAGCTTTTTGCTATTGTAGAGATGGGATAAAAAAGAATTTTACTTTCAAACCCATAAATTTTGATTTCTTTCATTTCTTATGAATTCTCCTTGAAAAAAAACAGTTTGAATTCATCTTTTTCTTTCCATACCTTGTCACACATGGCTAAAAAGAACCAGCTGGCCTTTTGGATATTCAACCTGAAAACTTCCTTAGCTAGAAACTACTTATTTGTTAAATATTTTCTTCATGATCTCAAGCGTTAAGTTTTGTTAAAATCTCTGCCATTACATTATTCAAAGTCTTTTCTCTAGCTTCCAATAGCATTTTCTTCCTGTCCCATCACTAACTGTCCTGTCATGTCCCTTTCTCTAAGTCTTGAGTTGTTCCAGCTTCTGACCCATTGCCTGATCTCAAACCATTGCTATAGATTTTGTTATGGTAATTTGTTATGGTAAGTCTCTATTGGTACAAAATTACTTACTACTCATGCCATTCAGAAGTTGAGTCTAGTTTTTCTCCATTCCAATCTTGGTTAGTCTGGTGTCTTTTCTGACCAATAACATGCAGTGGAAGTGATATTTTAGCACTTCTTAGGCAAAATCATGAGCTTTACAGTATATAACTGGGCCTGTTGAAACAGCTGGTCTTGGAGTCCTGAGCCTCTGTGCAGTCTGAGTATTCTAAGACTGCAGTTCTGAAGAGGTCATCTGTAGGTGGCTGGCACTACACCAGCTGAGCCTATGAATCTGAAATCCAAAATATTTCTTTTTTTTTTTTTTTTTTAAAGATTTTATTTATTTATTTGACAGAGAGAGATTACAAGTAGGCAGAGAGAGAGAGAGAGAAGGAAGCAGGCTCCCTGCCGAGCAGAGAGCCCGATGCGGGACTCGATCCCAGGACCCTGAGATCATGACCTGAGCCAAAGGCAGTGGCTTAACCCACTGAGCCACCCAGGCGCCCATGAAATCCAAAATATTTCTAAATATGAATCTGAGATTCATGAATCTAAAATCCAAAGTATTTCTAAATATGAACTTATTGACTGGTCCAGTTGCCTTAGTATTGGGTCTTGTTTTCAGTTTTGTGGTCCACTGTATTATGAATAAAGCATTACAAATTCTCTAAAGGTTGGTTTATTTGTAAAGGATACAGTTAAATTATGATGACCCTTCCATGCTAATCCTGAATCTTACATAATTTAAGAATTAGTGAGAATGGCCCAATGGAACTTCAATTTTTTTCTGTGTAGATATTAGTGTACAGTAATAGATTGGGCCCATCAATCAGTTCTAGAACATACTTATAGGTTACTTTTAGAAGGTGACCTTAACTCTCTAGTTCTGGGGTTCCTGGGCATTTCTATAGTTGCTGACTAGAAAAATGAATGTGAAAAAGCTCTAATGTGAGTGAATTACATGATTAGGATGGCTTTTCACATCAGAGGCTTAACAAGGTACTACTTGTGATGTATATACTTTGAGTGAGGTCCCTATATTTAAACACTAAGCTGTAATGTCTTCTGTTGTCTTCTCCTGCCAGAAGAGAGACAGAACTCAGATACTTGTCTTCTAAATACCTTAAATGGTGGTCCAGATAGTTTTCATTACACTTTCTATTTACCTTCTCTTCTAAACATTACAAGTGGAGGAATGTTTGAAGATTGCAGAAAAAAGATATTAGCATTTAGGTTTTGGAGAGTTGGCACAAGATAATTTTTGGTAGAGATTTTTGAGAAATAGATATTAGAACTGGAATATTTGAAAATTGGGAAGAGTTTATGGGTAGCTTCTTTGAGAAAAACCTTCTATTTGATTATGTATGATGATTTGATCACTTTTGTCCAGAAAGCACCTAAAGTACCTTTAGCCCCATACCAAAGTGCCCATTTGTCAACTGTTTGTTTCCTGTCTACAATGAGAAAGAAGATTGTACCAAAATGTAAATCAACACAATCCTTCCTTTATGGAGAAAGACTAGGAACAAAATGCTTAGCTAAATAGTCAATTTACATTTAATTATAAGCTCTTGTGGATTGTTCTTGGACAAGCAACAGCCCACAGTCCACATTTTGAGTAACACTGATATAGTCAATTTCTGTATCTTCAGACAAGGAACTTGCAGCCCAGAAAAACAAATGAGATTGAAGTTATGTTTTATAATTATTTAGGTGTAGAGCTAATTTAGTAGAATTAGTTGATAACATGAGTACAACTAAATTAAGTGTTCTTTCAAGTATATATTGCATTTTATGGAAATTTCTGGTCACTGAAACTAATTTTTTAATATTACTACATTGTAAAACGTATGTATAAATATATAAAGATACAAAAATCTAAATATTTGTTTAAAATATTTTAATGTTTTGATAAAACTTTTTTCAATGGCATAGAAAGTTTTTATGATTTTGAATGAAAAAAACTGTTATTCATTCAGATTGCCACTGTAGAAAATATTCCAGGTTATAAATATGTCCTGAAAGGTAAAAGGCAAAAATAAAGTAACTGTGCTTGCTGGTCGGCCGGTCTGCCTGCCTGCCTGCCTTCCTTCCTTCCTACCTTCCTTCCTCTCTTGCTCTTTTTCCGCCTGCCTTCCTTCCTTTCCCTTTCTTTCTTTTCTTTCTCTCTCTCTCTTCTTTATTGACAGATAATTTACACAATAAAATAATTCATTTTAAGTGCATAGTTTGGTGACTTTTGGTAAATATATGTAGTCAGGTAACCACCACTCAAATAAATTTTGGAAATATCCATCATTTAAAAGATGCTCTCTCATTCCCCTCTGCATTTACTTTCCACCCATTCCAGGCTACCGTCTCTTGTCACTATGATGTTGCATTTTCTGGAATTTCATATAAATAGTATCATATGTTATTCAGGAGTTTGTCTATCTTCTCTACTTGCTATCATGTTTTTGAGGTTGATTCCTATTATTGCATTTATATTTCCTATTTATTGCTGAGTAGTATTCTATTGCTTGGGTATAGCGCATTTTTTTTTTTTTTTAAATTTACCAGCTGATGGACATTTGGATTGTTTTCATTTTTCTTATAAATAAATAAATAAATAAATAAATAAATGATTTTTTTCTTTTTTATTAACATATAATGTATTATTAGCCCCAGGGGTACAAGTCTGAAAATCACCAGGTTTACACACTTCACAGCACTCACCATAGCACATACCCTCCCTAATGTCCATAACCCAATCACCCTCTCCCTACCCCCTTCCCCCTCCAGCAACCCTCAGTTTGTTTTGTGAGATTAAGAGTCTCTTATGGTTTGTCTCCCTCCTGATCCCATCTTGTTTCATTTATTCTTTTCCTACCCCCCACACCCCACACGTTGCATCTCCACTTCCTAATATCAGGGAGAGCATATGATAGTTGCCTTTCTCTGATTGACTTATTTTGCTTTTCATTTTTCTTGGGAAAATACCTAGGAGTCGAATTTCTGGGTCATATTCTAAGTACATACTTAACTTCATAAGAATTTGACAAATTGTTTCTCTAAATGTCATATACAATTTTATGTTCCTGCCAGCAATATATGAGTGTTCTTTCTAAAAAAATTACTCAATTTAAGGTTACTCAGTTTAAAAAAATTAAAAGCATCTTTATTCTTACCTATGAAACTCCTCATGGCTTCAGGTCCTGGGTTTTATGATATCCTAAACAATACTATAATCAACAACTTTACCGATGCCTGCTTGATGAAACAAAAGAAAAGTGCGTTTGGATCTTCTGTTCCTCGGACTCTCTTCCTGGTTCAGGAAGAAGCTTTTACTGCTCCTGGTCCTGCTGATTATCAGGTAATTTAATAAAATATTAAATTCATATTAATTTAAATAAATTTAAATTAATAAATTTAAATTCAATTAATATTAATATAATATTCTTTATATCTAATAACAAGACTTAGGGCTTAAAAAAACACATGTGACATATATACCTCATTACTTTAAGCCATACTATTATTATTATTATTATTTTTAAAGATTTTACTTATTTATTTGAGAGAGACACCCAGAGAGGGGGTGCACAGGAAGGAGCACAGGGAAAGGGACAAGCAAACTCTGTACTGAGTGCGGAGCGCAACATGGGGCTCAGTCTCATGACACTGAGGTCAGGACCTGAGCTGAAACTAAGAGTCAGATGCTTAACTGACTGAGCCACCCAGGCACTCCAAGCCATACTATTACTGAAATTATTTGTATGTGGTAATTTATGGCATAAGAATAAACATTAATTTGATTCATAACTATGTTTGTAATTTCTTTTCAAAGACGAATCTTGTTTATTTCTTTGAGAATCTCATATGTATTTCTTTAAATATTTACCTTCTTTAAAAATTACTCCACTAAAAAAAAAATAGAATAAAATTACTCCACTATTTTATGAGGTTAATTTAGGATCCCTTTAAATGATTTTTGTGGTTTTATAGTTTTTGTGTAGAAGTCTTACCCATCTTTATTAATTTATTCCTTGGTATTTAGTCTTTTCATGTTTTTTAGTTCTAATGGTACCTTTTAAATGTTTCATTGTTTAGCTTTCTTCTATTGTTATAAAGAAATATAATAGACTTTATTAAAGATTTGCTTTACCAATAATCCATACTTCTTGCTAAATTAAATCATTACTTCTACTAATTTATAATTAGTTTGAAAAAAGTTTCCTCAAGCACAATTATGCCACCTGTGAATGACAGTTTATATCTTTTCTCCAAGTGGTTGATCTTTTATATATTTTTTTGTTTTCCTGGACTTCTGCATCTCAAAACAGGGTATCAAAGATGATAATTATATGAGTAGATAGTAAAATATTTTGTTGGATTTCTCAGTTTATTGAAAGCAGAATGTTGTACATGATTTTGATTTACTGATAATTTACTTTCACAAAAGGTAGAGAAAGGTATGAAAGGAACTCATGTCTTAGCTTAATTTTGACTAAAGAGAACTAATGAAATAGAAGGGAAGAATCTTTTGTAAATAGTGATCATGTTATTTTACAGTTTAGAATTGTCAAAGAAGAGTTTATGGACATTACTAGATATATACAAGGAACTTAGATAATCCCTACTTCAAAATGATCAGCAGAAAATAAGAAATGTTCTTAAGATCAGAGACTCTGACAATAAAACTAGCCTAAAAGGGTTGACAGGAAGATAAAATCATGAGTAAAATATTGACAATGAAGTTTTGCTCCACATTAAACTTTTTAGAGGACATTTTTAAAAGAACATTGAAATATATGTGTATATATTTATTATTTATTCTTTCTCATTCCTAAAGAATTTGAGAAAGTTTGAAGAATGTACATATGGAAAAGTAAAAGAAGCTAACAGCAAGGGTAAAAAATATAGATAGAGCAGATAGATATTTTATAGGCAGAATATAAATAGAAGCTAAACATTGGGGAAGTTTGAACATAGTTGTCAAATCATAAAAGAACATGTACAAAACAGTGGAAACATAGTATCTGTCTTATTGTAGACACTCAGGAAATTGTAAGTGAATAAATGAATATGAAAGAGAAGCAAAGAACTGTACTCCAGGAAGCTTAAAGTGAAGGACAACTTATTGTAAAAAATACTACAGAAAATTAAAATTAGTTTGTATAATTTTTGTTTGGCAAAAAAAAAAAGTAGCTAAAAATAACTCTGTAGGGGTGTGGTAGATGAAATGGGGATAGTAGAGCCACTGAAATGCTGAATTGGATTTATCCTTCCTATCAGAGAAAATTATTTTCAACCCAAAGGTGAAACACACATGATTTATAGGAAATTGGATCCTAAGATGTTTATGGTGGTACTGTACGAATACTCTTGTGCAATGAAGTTAAATTTTAAAGTCATTTTTGCACAGGCTTCTAATCTTCTCAGTGTTGTTCCAGTTTTAGCATATGTGCTGCCAAAGTTATCACTCAAGTGCTTTAAATTAGTTAAAAACTTCAGATATAGCTGAAATAGATCTCATTGTAATGAAAGAACAGCTGTAAATCATTATCTCTAATCCCCAGGAGTTGCTCAAGATTTGTTGGCATAAAAGAAAAATGGAATAAATACAGGTTTTCCTTATTTAAACAAACATTAAAATTTCACAGTGAGATTTTTATGAATTCTTAAAAAATTTTATTTTATTTGTATGTATATTCTAATGTAGTAAAAAAAAGTGTAACACTAAATTTACCATCTTAACCATTTTAAGTGATGATACAAGTATATTTGAAATGCATCATGAACGTTAGTGCTTTTTAGTATTTTTTGTTGTATTTTGTTTAATATGTACTAGAAGTTTATTATTCTAAGTAACCAGACATTTAAATTTAAAAGAATTATTAGAATTATAACCTGCAAATAATTTTTACAAAGCCCTCATTATAATCTTTATTTTCCACTGAAGATAATGAAACAGCATAGCATAGTGATTATGAGAATGATCTCTGATGTCAGAGTACTTGAGTGTATTTTCTTGCTCTGTCACTGACCTTGTGTAAGTTATTTAAACTCTTTGTGCCTTGGTAAGATGGAGATCATAATAGTACATACTTTGAAGCATTATTGTGAACACTAAATGAGTTAATACATGTAAAATACTTTAAATAGCTTCTGGTACATAGTAAAAACTTAATAACTTTTGTTATTATTGTTGATAATTAAAAATTACCCATAGGTTTAACCCACACTCTTAGTTTATGTAAAATTTGATAAACTGTAATCAAGAGTGAAAGATACAATAAACATGCCTAAGTTTTAAAAATCCAGTCTGATAAACTGTGTTGAATTGCAGTATTAATCCATTTATATTTAGTGTGATTACTGATACATTTGTGTGTACAGAAACCATATTATTTCATATATTTTATTGACTTCTTTGTTTTAGCATTTTTTTCTTACTTCACCTTATTCTTTGAATTAGTAAGGTATTTTATACTCTATTTCATCTATTTCTATAAAATTTTTAGTTATGTATTGTTTTATAGTGTTTTAGTGGTGGCCAACAAAATTACAATATGTATCCTGTAGTTTTTGTATTTTAATAAAAAGGATTCCTTTTACCACTTTCTCAGTATGTGAACTTAAAATATTTTAGTTCCATTTTGGTACCTCCTATTTTGTTAATATTTGTTATACAGCTTAAGTTTATGTATATTATGAAGCCTTTGAATATTATTGTTTTTACAGTCAATATTTCTTCATATTTAACAAAACATTTACCTTCTCTCTTATATTTTGTTTCTTTTTGCATTTCTGGGTTTCTGTATCAAATAATTTTTCTTCTGCCTAAAAACTCCCTGTAGTACTTCTTTTGGTTAAAGCCTGCTGATGATGAATTATTGTAGTTTTGTCCGAAAATGTCTTTGTCATTTTTAATTTGGGGGATTGGATTTGTAGGTTCGTAGTTATTTTCTTACAGCACTTCAAGGATGTTATTTTATCATTTTAGGCCTTTTGTTATTTCCATTGAGAAGTACATTGTTAAGTTTATTGTTTCTCCTCAAAGGCAACTTTTTTTTTTTTTGTCTTTTTCTTCAATGTGTCAAAACTGTGGTTCTCTGTGATTCTATTTATTTGCCTGTGGTTTTCAGAGCCTCTGGGTTGGTATCTTTCATCAGATTTAAATAATTTTTACTATTATGTATTCATATATTTCTTCTGTCCCATTCTTTCCTATCTTTTGGGGACTCTAATAAATAGATATGTTACATCTATTTACTATGCCTCAAACATCTCTTATAATCCCTATGTATCAGATTGTCTTTTGTTCTTTGTGCTTCAGTTTATTTTATTTTTTATTTATATTCAATTTACAGATAATTTATTATTGGTTTCAGAAGTAGAGGTCAATGATTTAGCAGTCTTATATAATACACAATGTTCATTACATCATGTGCCCTTCTTAATGTCTGTCATCCAATTATTCCATCCAACCACCCTCTTCCCCTCCAGCAACCTTTTGTTTATTCTCTATTATCAAGAGTTTCTTATGGTTTGCTTCCCTTTCTATTTTCATCTTATTTTAGTTTTCCTTCCCTCTCTCTGTGTTTATCTGTTTTGTTTCTTAAATTCTACTTATGAGTAAAATCATATGGTATTTGTCTTTCTTTGTGACTTATTTTGCTTAACATAATACCCTCTAGTTCCATTCACATCAATGTAAATGATAAGTATTCATCCTTTCTGATGGCTTGGTAATATTCCATTGTATATATACACCTCATCTTCTTTATCCATTCATCTCTTGGTGGACATCTAGTTTCTTTCCATAATTTGGCTATTGTGGACATTGCTGCTATAAACATTAGAGGGCATTTACCCCTTCAAATCAATATGTTTGTATCCTGTGGATAAATAAGTAGTAGTGCAGTTGCTGGTCTGCAAGGCAGTTCTATTTTAACGTTTTGAGGAACTTCTGTACAGCTTTCCAGAGTGGATGTACCAACTTGCATTCCCACCAACAGTGTAAGAGGGTTTCCCTTTTGCCACAGCCTCACTAATATCTATAATTTCCTGATTTGTTAATTTTAGCCATTCTTACTGGTGTGAGGTGGTATCTCATTGTGGTTTTGAATTGTATTTCCCTGATGTCAAACATTTTTTTCATGTGTCTTTTGGCCATTTGGATGTCTTCTCTGGAGAAATGTCTATTCTTCTGCCCATTCCTTTCTTTATTGGATTTTTTTGGTTTTTGGGTATTGAGTTTGATAAGTTCTTTAAAGATTTTGGATATTAGCTCTTTATCTGCTATGATATTTGCAAAAATCTTCTCTCATTCTGTAGATGTCTTTTAGCTTTGTTGACTATTTCCTTTGCCGTACAAAAGCTTTTTATCTTGATGAAGTCCCAATAGTTTATTTTTACCTTTGTTTCCTTTCAGTTTAGAGCTTTGTCTAGCAAGAAGTTGCTACAGTTGTGGCCACAGAGGTTGCTGCCTCTAGGATTTTGATGGATTCCTGTCTCACGTTTGGTCTTTCATCCATTTTGAGTCCATCCATTTTTATGTATGGTGTGAGAAAGTGGCCCAATTTTATTTTTCTGTGTGTGGCTGTCCAATTGTTCCAAAACCACTTATTGAAGAGATTGTTCTTTTTTTCCATTGGATATTTTTTCCTGCTTAGTCAAAGATTAGTTGACCATAGAGTTGAGGGTACATTTATGGATTCTCTATTCTGTTCCATTGATCTATGTGTCTGTCTTGTGCCATACTATCTTGATGATTACAGCTTTGTAATAGAGCTCAAAGTCTAGAATTGTGATGCTACCAGCTTTGGTTTTCTTTTTCAACATTCCTTTGGCTATTTGGGTTTTTTTTTCTGGTTCTATACAAATTTTAGGATGATTTGTTCCAGCTCTGTGAAAAAAATTGATGGTACTTTGATAGGGATTGCACTGAATGTATAGATTGCTGTAGATAGCATAGACATCTTAGCAATATTTATTCTTCCAATCCATGAGCATGGAACACTTTTCCGTTTCTTTTTGTGTTCCACAATTTCTTTCATGAGTATTTTATAGTTTTCAGAGTATAGATCCTTTGTGTCTTTACAAAGAGAGAGAGAGTGCGTGAGTGAGCGAGCACACAATTAGGCAGAGTGGCCGGCAGAGGCAGAGAGAGAAGCAGACTCCCTGTGGAGCAAGGAGCCCCATGCGGTACTTGATCCCAGGACCCTGAGATCATGGCCTGAGCCGAAAGCAGTGGCTTAACTGACTGAGCCACTCAGGCGTCCTGTTGGTTAATATATTCTTAAAGTTGTGTTTCTTTGGTGTTGGTTGTGATGTCTCTTCTTTCATTCATGATTTTGTTTATTTGAGTCCTTTCTCTTTTCTTTTTGATAAGTCTGGCAAGGGGTTTACCAATCTTATTAATTCTTTCAAAGAGCTAGCTTCTAGTTTTGTTGATCTGTTATACTGTTCTTTTGGTTTCTATTTCATTGATTTCTGCTCTAATATTTATTATTTCTCTTCTTTTGTTGGGTTTAGGCTTTATTTGCTGTCTTTTTTCCAGCTCCTTTAGGTGTAAGGTTAGGCTGTATATTTGAGACATTTCTTGTTTCTTAAGAGACACTTTTATTACTGTACACTTCCCTCTTACAGCCACTTTTACTCATCTCAAAGGTTTTGAACAGTTAGTGCTTCATTTTCACTTGTTTCCATGGATTTTTAAAATTCTTTATTTTCCTGGTTGACCATTCATTCTTTAGTAGGATGCTCTTTAGCCTCCATGTATTTGAGTTCTTTCCAAATATCTTCTTGTGATTGAGTTCTAGTTTTAAAACATTGTGGCCTGAAAATATGCAGGGAATGTTCTCAGTCTTTTGGTACTGGTTGAGACCCAATTTGTGACCCAGTATCTGATCTATTTGGTGAATGTTCCATGTGCACTCAATAAGAATGTGTATTCTGTTACTTTAAGACAGACTATTCTGAATAAATCTGTAAAGTCTGTCTGGTCTAGTTTGTCATTCAAAGCCCTTGTTTCCTTAATCTTCTGCTTAGATGATCTCTCCATTGTAGTGAGTGGGGTGTTAAAATCTCCTGCTATTATTGTATTATTATCAATGTGTTTCTTTAATTTTGTTGTTAATTGGCTTATATAATTGATGGCTCCCATGTTAAGGGCATAAATATTTACAAGTGTTAGATCTTCCTGTTGGATAGACCCTTTAATTATGGTACAGTATCTTTCCTCATCTCTTATTACAGTCTTTAGTTTAAAATCTATTTTGACTGATATAAGGATTGCCATCCCAGCTCTTTTGGTGTCCATTAGGATGATAAATGGTTTTCCACTCCCTCAGTTTCAATCTGGAGTTGTCTTTGGGTCTATAATGAATCTCTTGACAGCATATCTATGGGTCTTGCTTTTTTATCCAATCTGATATCCTGTGTCTTTTGATTGGGGCATTTAATGCAGTTACATTCAGAGTAACTACTGAAAGATATGAATTTAGTGCCATTTTTTTGTCTGTAAAGTGACTGTTACTGTATATTGTCTCTGTTCCTTTCTAGTCCGTGTTACTTTTAAGCTCTCTCTTACTTAAAGGATCTCTTATAATATTTCTTGTAGGGCTGGTTTGGTGATCACAAATTCTTTTAGTTTCTGTTTGTCCTGGAAACTTTTTTCTCTCCTTCTATTTTAATGACATCCTAGCCTAATAAAGTATTCTTGACTGTATATATTTTTTTCACTTAGTATTCTGAATATATCATGCCAAATCTCTCTGGCCTGCCAGGTCTCTGTGGATAGGTCTCTTGCCAGTCTAATGTTTCTACCCTTGTAGTTTAGGGACCTCTCATCCCAAGCCAATTTCAGGGTTTTCTCTTTGTGTCTGAGATCTACAAGTTTCACTATTATATGTTGAACTGTTGACCTACTTTTATTGATTTTGAGGGGGGTTCTCTGTGCCTCCTGGACTTGAATGCATTTTCCCCCTCCCAGATTAGGGCAGTTCTCTTTTATAATTTGCTTTTAGATACCTTCTGCCTTCCCTCTTCCCCTTCCTCTTCTTTAGGGATCCAAATTATTTTAATATTGTTTCACTTTATAGTATCAATTATCTCTCAGATTCTCCCCTTGTGAACCAGTTTGTTTATCCCTCGTTTTCTCAGCCTCTTTATTCTCCATTATTTTGTCTTTCATATCACTAATTCTCTCTTCTGCTTCATTTATCCTAGGAGCTAGAGTCTCCATTTTTTAATTGTCTCTCATTAATAGCCTTTTTGGTATCAACTTGGTTAGATTTTAGTTCTTTTATTTCTCCAGAAAGGAATTCTCTAGTGTCCTCTTTGTTTTCTTCAAGCCTAGCTAGTATCTTTATAATCGTTGTTCTGAACTCTAGTTCTGACATCTTACTTATGTCCATACTGATTATATCCCTGGAAGTCAGTACTGCCTCTTATTCTTCTTTGAGGTGACTTTTTATGTCTTGTCATTGTGTCCAGAGAAGAATAGATGAACAAGAGAACAAAATACTAAAATGGAAACCATGACTCCAGAAAAAATCATACTAACAAATCAGAAGGGACCAAAACCAGGAAAAAACCGCCACCACCACCACCACCAAAATTTAAAGAAAAAAAAAAAAAAGAGAGAGAGAGAGAGAGAGAGAGAGATTATAATCAGAGAGGTGAATGGAATAGAGCAGTACACTAGATCCTGTGTGTATTTTGGTCTGTTTGTTAGAAAACTAGATCCCAATATTGTAAAGAAAGAAAGACTTATGTATGTACAAAAATAAAATGAAATATAATAAAAGGACAGGATATAAGTGTAAAAATGAAAATTAAAAGACCAAAAAAAAAAAAAAAAAAAGGAGTATAAACTGACAGGTAGACAGAACAGAGCAATACTCTATAGCCTGAATATATTTTGGTTGGTTTGTTAAAAGAAACTACATCTCAAAATTGTAAGGAAAGAAAAACTTGTATATGTGCAGAAATAAAATTAAATACATTGAAAGCATAGATTGTAACTGTAAAGATAAAAATTAAAAAAGATTTTAAAAGGGGCGCCTGGGTGGCTCAGTGGGTTAAAGCCTCTGCCTTTGGCTCAGTCATGATCCCAGGGTCCTGGGATCGAGCCCCACATTGGGCTCTCTGCTTGGCCGGAAGCTCTCTGCTCCCCCCCACCCTCTACCTGCCTCTTTGCCTACTTGTGATCTCTGTCAAATAAATAAAATCTTTGAACAACAAAAAAAAGAGAGAATATGATGAGAAAGGTGAAGAAAATAGAGACATACTCTACATTCTGGGTTTATTTTGGTCTGTATCCCAAAATCATAAAGAAAGAAAAACATATGTATACAAAAATAAAATGAAAAGAGAGAATGTAACTGTAAAAATGAAAATTAAGAAAGATTTTAAAAACGTGGTTAAAATAAGAAATTGAAAAAGGAAAGAGAAAAAAATTGAAATTGAAAGACTATAGAATTGTAGGAAATAAACTATGAATTCTCTATGTTATATTTCTGTGGTGCTGAAGTTTTACAATTCTTAGTGATTGATAAACTTGGTCTTGGCTGGATGTTTGTGCTAATATTCTGGGGAGGTGCCTGTTGCACTGATTCTCTAGTGTCTTTGCCCTGGTTGGAATTGTACTGCCCTTGCCAGGAGCCAGGCTAAGTAATCAGCTCTGGATTATTCTATGTGGCTTTTGTTCTTTGCAGGCTTTCTGTGCTGCTTTAGAAGATAAGAATGAAAATGGCAGCTTCCCATCTCCAGCCCCAGAGCCAAAAGCTCTGGGTCTCATTCCTCAGGGCACCCTCAAGAAAAAGCAATTAGTCACTCTGTCTTCCTCATCTCCATCTGCTCTCTGTGCTCACTCAGCCTGTGACTGAGTGTTCATATCACAGGCGTGTGACTCCGCTTTGAGTCTCCAAGCTCAAAGTGTGCATCTGAGCTGCTCCTCCTGAAGGAGGAAGAAGCACCTTTCCAGTTCTATGGCTTGTTGGGCTCCTGCTTGGAGCGCAGTTGCCCTACTATAGCATGGTTCTTATGGCAACACCGAGCTGAGAGCCCACTCCTGGGATCGTTGATTATAGCCAGCTTCCCTACTCTGATGCCTACCATACTCAGGCACCCCTGGTTTTCCAGTGATACTGAGCATCCTGAGACCACAATATACCACCTAGGATTCTGCCCTTCTTTGCCACCTGACCATCTGTCATGCAGGGACACTCCTCAGTGGAGCAGACTTCTAAAAACTCTGATTTTTACACTCCACTGCTATATCACTTTCCTGTAGTTGGCTCCCATAGGCTCCCTCCCATCACAGTTTATCTTCCCATATATAGCCTCAGATTCACTTTTCCACACCTCCCACCTTGTAGAAAGTGGTTGCTTTTCTATATGTAGAGTTGCAGCTGTTTTTTTCTTAGATCCCTGGTTGATCACAGGTGTTTTGAATGATTAAGCTATCTACCTTAATTCCTGGGACAAGGTGATTCTAAGGTCTCCTATTCTTCTGCCATCTTGGATTCTCTCTGTGCTTCAGTTTAGCTATTTCCTTCAAAGATATCTTTCAATTAACTAATCCTTTTTTTTTTTTTTAAACTGGGTTTCAAATACCATTACATTGATCTAAGTTTTCAATTTCAGATATTCTGTTTTTTAGTGCTAGAATGAATTCTATTTAACTCTTTCCAAGAATTTCACTTCTTAGGAGAAATTCCTCATGTTTTTAATTTTCCTTTTTCATTTTTTTCTTCTGTTTTCTTGAACACATTAATTATACTTATTTTAAAATTCTATGTACTAACTCCAATATCTGGATCACCTATGAGTTTGTTGTTATTTTCTGTTATTTTTTTTTTTCTTGAGTTTTGATCAAGCATGTCTATCTTTCAACATGCCCACTAATTTTTAATAAAATCCCAGATATTGCATGCAATATAGACTTTAAATGGTGTCACGATCTACTAGAGAGATTTTATACTCTCCTTTGCAAGGCAGATAAAAGTCAGAGATCACCTTAATCCAATCATGAATTACAGTAATTATATTTTTTTCTAGGGCTTAGTTTACCTCTGATTTATTCATTTTCTTAAGTGTAGTTCTCTAGGGATTTCAGCTCAAAGCCTGATGTGTTCAAGAACCCTCTCTGTCGGGACGCCTGGGTGGCTCAGTTGGTTAAGCAGCTGCCTTCGGCTCAGGTCATGATCCCAGCGTCCTGGGATCGAGTCCCACATCGGGCTCCTTGCTCAGCAGGGAGCCTGCTTCTCCCTCTGCCTCTGCTGCCATTCCGTCTGCCTGTGCTGGCTCTCTCCCTCTCTCTCTCTGACAAATAAATAAAATCTTTAAAAACAAAAAAAAACAAAAAAAAAAAAAAAAAAAAAAAAAGAACCCTCTCTGTCAGGTTCTGAACTTCAGTATTTAATGCCCCTGTGATTTGGCTTAGACTTCTTTTTTGGCAGAGAGAGAGAGAGAGAGAGAGAGAGAAAGCACACAAGCTGGGGGAGCTACAAGCAGAGGGAGAGGGAGAAGCATGTACCCCTTTGTGGGATTCTAACCCACAACCCCGGGATCATGACCTGAACCGAGGTGGTAGCTTATTAACCCACTGAGCCACCCAGATGCCCCTTGGCTTAGATTTTTAGCATCACCCTATCCCTTATACCCTGGGAAAGAGCTTCATGGGGAAACAGATCATGTGTTTTGAGGCTCCTCAAACCTGTGATTTTGCTATTCTGGCTTAATAAGACCACAATGAGCTTTTTATCAGTTCTTTAACAGCAACCTCTGCCAGATCAAAACCCAAAAGTCTTTCTCTGTTACCTGTTATGAGTAAATGCCACTGGGAGAAAGCACCTACAGAGTGATAGCTTATCTTTCAGAGGTTCTACCCTCTTTAGAATCATAACTCCTCTTGTCTATGCTGACTAATCAACATTAAAAGCATTCACAACTGAATGGGGCCTTTAAAAATAAGATTTTCTTATATTTTATCTGAATTAAATTATTTTTGGTAAAAATGTGATCTTCTGCAAACTTATTCCCTCTAAAACCAAAGTCATCTAATGACTGATTCATTTTCTGAACTTTTACCCATAAACAGTAAAAATTGCAAGACATGGGTACCTGGATGGCCCAATTGGCTAAGTGTCTGCCTTTGGCTCAGGTCATGATTTAAGGGTCCTGCATCCAGCTCCCTGCTAGGCAGAGAGTCTGTTTCTACCTATCCCCCTGCCCTATCCCCCTACTTGTGGTTATACTCCCTCTCTCTCTCTCAAATAAATAAATAAAATCTTTAAAAAAATTGCAAAATGCTTTTGGATTTATCTATACTATAGTTTTTAATATCATGTACATGATAATAAAATTATTATACAAGTAAATTATTTTTACAGCATCAATAAATATAAAACCATACAAAATAATAATGCTGGCTCAGATGTTCTATATTTGAAGGCTTTCACAAGATGTGATTGAGTTTTCTGTTTTTGAAAGTGTTAAAACCTGCTTTTTTTTTGAGGGACTAGGTAGGAATAATATTAGAAGAGTGGAAAAGCACCAGCTTCAGCATTTAGGGTAGAGAGGCATATAGTTTCAAAGATACAGTATGTGAAGGATGGATATTTTAGTAGATTAATTTTCTTCATAAAGTGAAAAATAGATATCTATTTTACTAGGTATCAAATTCTGAATTATTAAATATGAATGTCAAATTCTGAAATAAAAACAGTGAAGTGTATAAAAATGGAAAAATAAATTCTCATTTCTTTTGTATACATAAAGAATGTTACTACTAGTTATAGAGTTTAAAATATTAAATGAATGCAGATGACCAAATTATATGATGAATCAGAAAGAGTATAATATCACAAGGATTAATTAATTTCTAATTAAAATTTTAGATTACCAGCTTCATGTAGCCTATTAATTTACATCTTCAGTGTGTGTAAGGAATTACAATATTCAAGAGAGTGTGGATCATTCTGCTTAGAAAATTTATTAATGAAAGGATTTCCTCATAATCAATTTAAATAATTACTGTTAATATGTTTTTATTTTATGTATTAGTAATTGAATACTAACAAATAATACTATATAATATGTAATAATACTATATGATTGGCTAAATATCTTATATTCATATATGTTATAAAACAACAAAAATTGATGTCTGAATCTGACATCACAGTATAGGTAATAACTCACTCTTAATGTGTTTAAATAATGTATGTAGATTCATCCTACTTTTCTAGAGTTCCATATAATTAACTCTTTTTTCATTTTTACATCTCACTGACTTAAAGTCTTTTACTTCTATATCTGTCAAGATAAAGAAATTATCTATTAAAGTCTTTTACTTCTATATTTAAAATTTTTAATGAATATGTCTATCTCTGTTTAATGATAGAGCAACATTGATGTACTTTCTTGAAAATTTATCACTTACTATGCCACTTGAATTGATAAATAGAAATGATATACTCTTTTTATCCCTTCTTTCCCTATGCTTTTTGGAATTCACAGATTGGTGGAATTTCTGATGAACTACCTAACTTGACTAACTGCTATGCTGCTTTCTTGTCAAGAACACAAAGATCTACTAAACTGTCAGATATGGTAAGAAGACTCCTCTACAGCCAAATTTATTTGAAATCTAGAAATCATAGAGGAGACTGTATAGCATGAACAGTATATTAGGATCTGAGAGAGGTACCTGGTAGGCTGTTGTAAGATCTTTGACTAGCATAATACTTCCATGTTTTTAAAGTTCAGTAAGATTCTTGTAGCTAAGCAGAAGTCCAGCATTGCTCTGTGACAGACTATTATATGGAAGATCTTCTGTGGGGTTAGAGAATATTTGTTTTTAGGACATATAGGATATCATAATCATTTTGAATATAAAGTGAAAGATTTACTTTAGGTTCAGCTCAGTTTATTCATAAGTGTAAATTTTTTCTTTTCAGTTTGAATCTGTCTTGCAACCTAAGTCTCTTCATTGAGTGCCTTTCTTTAATTCATGTTAATCTGTATTTTAAGCTATTGATATGAATTTTTCTAACTAAATTTCCATTTTTTATAAATACCTAATATTGAATAAGTTGAGATAAGTAAAGCAGATGACATTTAAAAGTGAACACTTATTCATTAAGAATAAATTTACTAAAAGATCAATTTGAAATTTACAGTTAAAAAGTTAGACTTCCATGTACAGGTAGGTATTGTTAAAATGAATTTTTATAGAAATTGGGATGAAATTAATAATAAGAAATTAATGTTATTATTAATAACATCAAAACAGGCTCATAAACCAGGTTTTACAGTGTAGCCATTAACTTAAGAAGTAGCATTGGTTGCTGAAATAAAATTCTAATAGATGCACAATGCCAAGAGTTGATTTATGATGTTTTCATGGTGAAGTAACTGGTATAAAATTAGGAAGAAAATTTAAAGTAAGGATAAATGCAATGTTAGTGAAATTAATATAGCTGTGAATGTCTCAGAAATCATAGGAATTAATTTGGTGAGAGCCATCAGAAATGGGCTTATTTTTTTCTGACATATCAGTTTATTGTCAGTTTATTACATATCAGTTTATTGATTATTATATAATCTTATTTTTTTCTAAGACATTGTTTGATGGGGTCAGAATTAGCACCAGGTTCTATGACTTTTTTTTTTGTAGCTATAAATTCAGAGATAGTTAAAATCATCCAGCAGTGTTCTTGACATGTAAGAGATTCTCATAATTGTTAAATAACTGTGGATTTTTTAAAAAAATGCATTGTTTTAATATATATTTCCTTATCTTGAGGAATTTTATGGTTGTGTTGTGTTTCTCAAGTGAGTCAGTGTACAAATTAGGATCCACTCTGAAGTATGTCAGAAGTAATTTATTACTAGTGTAAAGGTTTTAAACATAAGAATATTTAGTGGAGTCACAGTTGTTTCTATTGTAATATTGTAGCTACTAGAAATAAAAATGCAAGTCTCTGAAGATGCCCATAGGAATGCATATGTATGTGCTTAATGTTTGTAGTGAAACAAGATGGTGATGTGCCCTAAAGAAAGATGAGTTACTTTACCAATTGCTTTTACTTAGTTTACATTTTTCTTTTTTAAATTGGTCTCTCACTGGATCTGGAAACTCCTTTTTTAGTATTGTTTTTTTTGACATGAAACACTTGCAATTTAAGGTATTGGGTGGGGCTTTGCTTACCCAAGAAGCAAAATAGTTTAGTCACATAGAATACTTTGGTTTTAGAAACCTTCTGCACAAAATATACTCTTCAAATATATAGGTGTATAATATATATAGCATGAGAAATCCAAATTATTGATCCCAGATCAAAATTAATCTCAAACTTTTGAAATAATGGAATTAATTTTATAATTTTCACATAAAAATATTAGAAAATTTACCTCCTATATTTTAAGGGTATATAGTTTGATTTTCAACATTTATATGTTTCACATAAAAATGTTTAAAAACTCAGGCTTCTGGTTTCATATGGGACATATACATACATCTCTCTTCCTTTTACATGGTCCCAATGAAATTTTTTTTTTTTTAGCTACAACATAGCATTAGTTTAATATAAAAGAACAAAGAGATTAAAAATATGATAAATGGAGGCTAGAAACAAGCCAAACATCTATTTATTAGGCATCCATAAATGGAATGCTAAGATAGGAGTATTTGATATAAAAAATGTTAAATTATCATGAACTAAATAAAGACAGAAGTCTTTAGTTAGAAGAACTCAACAACATACCAAGGAGGATGAATTTTAAAAGACATACATCCCTTTTACATTGTTTTGCATTTTCAGAAGACTAGAATTAAAATACCCTTGAAGCTTCCACAGAGAAAAGCAACTGGGTCATGTACTAAGGAATGAGAAACATACTGATATCCAACACTTTCCCAGAAGCATTAGCAACATTTCAGAACTAGGAGATGATGGAATAACACTTTCTTGAATTTCCAAGAGGAAATAAATTTGGATATAGAATTCTGCCTTTATCCAATATAAATCCAATTAAATGAGTCAAGAGAATAATTTTCTAGCATACAAGAGCTCAGAAAGTTTTGTACTTCTACATTTCCATATGTAAAGATGCTTCAGGAAAATATAAAAAGAGAAATGAGACTGATGATAGACCCCTAGAGAAGAATAGAAACTGAGCATTTCATGGATGAAGTAAAATGAGAACAAATTAATAAAGAAGCCATTTTTAGCTCATTTATGGGTCATTCTTGAGGAGTCATGGATTTGGTGGAAGAATTTCATTTACTTCTGTATGTGTCTGGCCACACGATTTGGTTTGATAAGGAATAACCATGATATTTGAATTTCTGTTTTAATACTGAGTGGTTTTAGATCAAGTTATACAAATTGCAGAGAGCTTATTTATAATACAAAAATATAAATATTAGAAAACTTAATATCAATAAAACAATAAAAACAAGAAGTGATAGGTTAGGATACAGTAAAATGTGCCAAATTTCTTACAGTACACTGAGTCAAGAGATGTCAAATATTGACAGATCACAGTATAAGTCCTTATATTAAGTTTGCAATGGTAAATACAAAGAAAAAGCCCTCTAAAAAATCCAATTAATGTTAAATTATTTCTGGGAATAGAACTAGAGAGAAGTCAAAGAGGACAATTTTACTGTTCATTTTAGACTCATATATGATTTGATTTTTATTTATACTATGAATATATTATTTTAAAATAAAAATAAAAATGGTACTCAAGAGTTAATGATGAGTATATATTTGGAATGGCATGATCTACGTACCTGGACTGACCCATTCTCTGCAAACAACCAAAATTTTAGATAGAAACAAATGTATTCATGAGTGCTTCCAAGAATTAGGAAGAAGTTAGGAGAAGACAGGCTAAAGGCTAAATTAAGGAGGGGCCCAGAGTGGCAAGTAGAGCACTGAAGTTCAGTTTTACCCTGAAGAACTTTGCTGAATGAAATGACATTGAATTTTAATTTTTATAGCCTCCAAGGCCTCCAGGGAATAAAACAAAGCCTCAGGCTCTCCCACAGTGGGTAGTCTCAAAGAAGATTCATTAATACAGTTAAAACTCCAAAGGGCAAGCTGTACAGGTTAAAAGTGAAATGCATATAAATCTAACTTTCCTACCCACCAGAGGATTTGAGAGAAGTTATTTGTATTGGACACTTTGGTTTTGAATGTATATTAGGGGAATCACTCCTGAAAATCTGTTACATTTTATTTTCATTTAATGATGTGAATTGTTAAAAATCATAAAACATCTGTCACACATATTAACAAAATTAATTTTATTAATAGAAATAAGAGCTAATGCTTATATGGTGCTTATTCTGTACCAGGCACCATTCCAAATGCATAGTAGCTCATTTGAATACTACAGTTATGGTCATTTTTAAAAATGAGGAAACTGAAGAACACCCGGGTGGCTCATTTGGTTAGGTTAAGTGACCAGCTTTTTCTTTTGCCTGGGGTCATGATCTCAGGGTCTTGGGATGGAACCCCATGATGGGGCTCTGCTCTCAGCAGGGAGTCTGCTTGAGGATTATCCCTCTCCCTCTCTCTCTCTGCCCCTTCCCCCACTTGTGTGCATGTTGTCTGTATCTCTCTCTCAAATAAATAAACAAATCTTTAAAAAATGAGGAAATCAAGGCACAGAATTTAAAGTTTCAGTGACAAAGTCAAAATTCAAACTGAGGCCGTCTAGCAATCGAATTTATCCTTTTTGTGTTATTTTCCTCTGGACTGAAGAATTAGGGTTACAAAAAATAACTATGACAGTATAATAAATGATTTTTATGATTTAAAACAAAAGAGATAAGACTGTGACTATCTCAGTCCTTATTGTAAGGAATAGAACCTTTTTAAAATGCAATTTCTGTTTAGCAGAAACTGATAGAAGATTCTGCATTATGGACAATATTGAAGTTAATAACATTCCTCTAGTTACTGAGAGACTAAAAATTAATGACTATCAATTAAGTGGGAAAGTAACTGGAAGAATTTGATATACTTTCTTAGGTCACTTCACGTCTCAGAAAGGGGCATCATTTGCTTAATTACAGTTGGCATTAAAAAAATAAAAAAAATTAGAACATTTTCTAAAAGTTAAGAAATGACTTGAATTTATTAGGCTTATTTGTTGAATAGTTTGCACTACATCACCTATTACTTGATAAACAGGCTTATAATATAGAGAGTTGAGAATGAAGGGAATTTTAAAAATAAATATTGACACATATTTATTTATATTTTAATTTATATTAATTTGTGTTGCTAAATATTTTGAATATCATCCCTGAATAGGTTTAAGTTTAATAGCAAAAGCTTTGGAATCAGAGAAATATTGTTTTCGTTTTTTCCCCCAAGTTTTTATTTAAGTTCCAGCTAGTTAATATACAATAGTACAGTATTAATTTCAGGCATAGAAGTTAGTGATTTAATACTTACATACAATATCTGGTGCTGATCATGAGGGTTCTCCTTAATCCCCATCATTTGTTTTTACCCCCACTTCCACCTCTCCTCCAGTAACCGTCATTTTTTTCCCTATAGTTGAGAGTTTGTTTATTGGTTTGCCCCCTTCTTTTACCCCATGTTCATGTGTTTTGTTTCTTAAATTCTGCATATGAGTGAAATCATATGGTATTTGTCTTTCTCTGACTGATTTATTTCACATAGCATAATACTCTTTAGCTCCATCCACATTGATGAAAATAGCAAGATTTCATTCTATTTGATGGCTGAGTTATATTCCCTTGTATATAAATACTCATCTTTATTCATAGATCAGTCGATGGACATTTGGGTTCTTTCCATAATTTGGCTATTGTTGATAATGCTGCTATGAACAACGGGGTGCATGTACCCCTTGGAATTAGTATTTTTGTAATCTTTGGGTAAATATCTAGTAGTGGAATTGCTGGATTATAGGGTAGTTTTAACTTTCTGAGGAAACTCCATACTATTCTCCAGAGTGGCTGCACCAGTTTGCATTCCCTCCAACAGTGTAAGAGGGTTCCCTTTTCTCCATATCTTCTTTCTTCATATCTCCAACACCTGATTTTTCTTGTGTTGTTGATTTTAGCCTTTCTCATTGTATTTTTGATTTGTAAAAAAATGGATTTTTTATTTCTACTCCACCTCCTAGATGCCTGAGTTTAGGCAACTGTTTCCTCAAATCTGTTTCCTCAAATATTAAGTAAGAATGGTAAATTAAATATGGATAACCTGATAGGATCATAGTAAGAAATAAGTACATTATTATTTATAACACTTACTTGATTTTATTAGTAAGCTATGAGTAAGTTAATTACAAAAATTGTAAATGGCAAGATTATTGTTCAAAGTTAAGTCAGTTCCATTCCAAAGCCTGTACTCTCTTTTCATCATTTCATAATATTAATGAGGAGCATGTATTGAAATATGGTAATGTCTTTTTCTTTTTAACACATTTTTGTAAGTGGCACTCACCTTCTTCAACCAGAGGCACCGTCTCTCTTGCGTGGTATGCTATGTCAGGAATGCAAAGACACAGAAAGAATAAATATTCAATTTTTGACTTGGGTAACATTTCTTTTCTTTCTTTCTTTTTTTTTTTTTTTAAGATTTTATTTATTTATTTGACAGAGAGAAATTACAAGTAAGCAGAGAGGCAGGCAGAGAGAGGAGGAAGCAGGCTCCCTGCTGAGCAGAGAGCCCGATGCGGGACTCGATCCCAGGACCCTGAGATCATGACCTGAGCCGAAGGCAGCGGCTTAACCCACTGAGCCACCCAGGCGCCCTGGGTAACATTTCTTGAAGCTCATTTCAGAGATAATAATTGTGAGGTCCATAGCTTTATAATAGAGCCTTGAAAAGCATGAACAGTGTTTTCTAATTTCCACTTTCTTTTAAGTATTCTAGAAGTAGAGGTTGACTGACATCCAAATTCTGTATTAATTAGCTATTTCTGAATGATAAACTCAAAGCTTAGTAGTGTCAAACAGAAAGTATTTATTACTTGCAGGTTTGCAACTCAGCTTAGAGAAGTTTACCTCAGACAGCAAGTTTGCTTGGGAAAGTCTGCCTTATGCTGCCATTTGGCTGAGGTGGCTCTTGGAATCGGCAGGATAGCTGGGGCATGTTTTCCTCATGGTGATGGCTGAAATACAAGGATCTTAATAGAGGAACAAGGATAGGAAAATTGAAGAGTAAGGGAAATTTCCTGCTCTACTGGAAGAGAGAACCTCTCCTGGATTGGAAGTTTATATAAGAACAGAGAAAGTTAGCAGAGCAAGAGAATTGATATTTGAGTGTGAAGCTTGTGTCATGCTCTCCAATGTTGTGCGTGAACTCTGGTAAGCTTGGGGGCTGGGTAGTAGTGGTGGATAAATGGAGACTGAAGTTAAGAAATTCCAGAGATGATAAGTATGAATTCCTCTTAATATCTGAGATCCTGAGAGGGTTCTAGAGTAACACTATCCTTCCGCATATTGGGTGGCCTCTGCAAATAGAAAGTTACAATGATTGGGGCACCTGAGTGACTCAGTTAAGTGTCTGCCTTTGGCTCAGGTCATGATCTCGGGGTCCTGAGGTAAAGTCCTATGTCGGTCTCCCTGCTCAGTGGCGAGTCTGCCTTTCCCTTCTCTCTCTGCTCTGCCCCCACCCCCATGCTCTTCTGTCTCTCAAATAAATAAAATCTTGAAAAAAAAGAGAGCAAGTTATAATGGTAGAGAGGACCTATATCAGTCAGACTCTAGCCAGGACATAGAACCACACTAGTTATTTTGAGACAGATAATATAAGGAATTATGTATATTAGAGAACTGAAAAGGCAAAGAGGGAACACTAAAGTATCTTGGAAATAGTAACACAGGCAATCAGTGCCACCATATTTAGACCTTGAGGAATAAAGGGAATAGGTGGAATTATTGAAATTTGTAAGGTTGGAGAGACATTTTGTTGCTGGGATTCAGCCCTCTAAAGGGGAGGCATAACTCAATTGGTGCTAGTGTCTCAGGAGCTCAAAAGACAAATCAAACCCTTGGGATCCTGAAGTTAGTAAAAATATATTAGGAATGGGTTTCAGCTGAATTATTTCACAAGAAGCAAAGTTATTCTGACTAAAAACTATATTACCTTCAATCTTTTAAAATAATTGCTCGCTGGAATATCTATAGAAAGTGTTTTGATTTTTGCATAGTTTTTAGAGTTTATTTTGTTTGTTGGTTAGTTTGCTTGTTGGTATCATATTATTCACCCAACCATTGGTGAAGGAGAGCACATTAAAATGAATTTTCTGAATATAGACCCATTAATGCAAATGAAGGATTTTAGGCAAATAATTTCTGGCACACTGGAGAGTGAGTTGGTCACAGTGCACTTAGATACTTTGTATATTTCCGTTATATTGTAAAGCCTTACACATTTTCATATAATTGTTTAACTTCATTAGTTCAGAAAATGGGTTTGATATGCAAGCAGCAACAATAGGTGCTGTTGGATATCATCTTCATTAGAGCAAAGAATAGTGAAGGCAACTCCTAAGCTAGATACGTTGGGATAAGCCAGATTCTAGTAGCCTGTATTTTGAATGGGCACCTTAATTGGGTTTTCAGCAAGCCCTTCTATTGTTCTTTTAGATCAGCTGCTTTGAAGTGATGAGGGTATGTTAGACCTAGTGAATTCTGTGAGCGCAAGCCCAATGCTACATTTCTTTTACTGTGAAGTAAGTTTCTTGATCAGTAGTAATGTCTCGAATACTGTATTAGGAAATAAGCCATTCTCTAAGTCCAAGGAGGGCAGTATTGGTGATAGAATTATTGGCAGGGAAGACAGATGATGGGTCCTTCCTTGTAATGACTTTTTTAAGGTTTTGAAGTCAAGGTTATATTATGTCCTTAAAAGAGAGTAAAGTGTTCTTTTTCCTCCTATTCTCTCAAAGTGTTTATTTATTTTTTGCAAGATTGATTTATTCTTCCTTAAATGTTTGTAAAGATTCATTGTTAAAGCCTTCTAGACCTGAGATTTTACTTGTGGGAGGGTTTTAAAGAAAGGATTCAATTTCCTTATCTATTAAACATGTGTTTCTGATTATTTGGCATCTGGAGTCTTGTTGACTTTGAAGAGACTGCCCCTTCCACAATCAGCCAATTATTGGAGATAGAAAGTGATTCTTCTGCAAGTGTGCCTTTCTTATGCAAATGAACCAATCCAGAGCTCACCTTCAGCCACCTAATCTGTGACATTCTCATACTAGGGGCCATTGTTCTCCAGTTTTAATCATCCCAAGGACAGGTAACCAGATAAGGAACAGCCCACTGTGTTGTAGAGCCTGCTGAAAGTACTCAAATTAGCCAATCCTGAACTTGCATACCTTGCTTCACTGTTTCTTCCTGTGGAAACTACAGTGAAGGCTCTCATCCATATTTTTTCCTTTCTGTCTCCCCACCAATCTTGGTGCTTCTCTGTGTGACCCTCCATGACTCTGTGATTGGTGAGTATAATAAATTTTAAACAAACTTTTTTTCCAATGGCAGTCATCTCTCAATCTGTTCACCCTGACATGCCTAAATAATAATAAAACTGATTTTTATACACTTTAATATGTATTAGACTATTTGTATTTTGTATTTCTTCTTTTGTCTGTTTTTATTCAACTTTTAGAGAAATATATCCATTTCTTCCAAATTGGCAAATATATTTGTTTAATCATATTATTCCTGTCTTTTTTTGTCTATAACT
Organism: Mustela lutreola; assembly: GCF_030435805.1. Lineage (NCBI taxonomy): Eukaryota > Metazoa > Chordata > Mammalia > Carnivora > Mustelidae > Mustela > Mustela lutreola. The sequence goes on from NC_081290.1 coordinate 110,113,788, forward strand.
TTTTGTGTGTTCCCTTCCTTTCCCACATAGCGATAATTTGTGTTTTCCCTACCCCTCCTTCCTTACTTCCTTTTCTCTGTAATCAATCTTACTAGAAATTTATCAGTATTTATGATCTTCTTTAAAAGAAAACTTTTGACTTTGTTGATTTTCTCTGTTTTATATTTTCTATTTCATTGATTATAATTTTTCTTTGTGCTTTTCTTCAGTTTGATTTTTCTTTTTTTAGTGTCTTGAAATAGTAGGTCAGTGATTTTTAGCTATTTTTTTATTATATATATTTTTAAGGTAATAAATTTCCTTCATATACTGCTTAGCTGTATTCCTGACATTTTATATTGTTTTTAATTTTCACTTAGCTTAAAGTGTTATTTGTGGTTTTTATTTGACCTACTTATAAGAGTACTATTTAATTTTTATAAAGTTGGCTTTTTTTTCTAATTACTATTCGCTCAAGCTTGCTTCTAATGTAAAAAATGGAATATATTCAAGTATTTCAATATATTGAAAATTTAAAGACTTTTTTTTATGGGTCAGCATGTGATCAACTTTTTGTGTGTGTATGTGGAAGGATTGACTCGTCATCACTTTGTGATATGTGTAGTTTTCCTTAATGCATTAAAATGTTCTTAATAATGCACACTATTTTATCTGTAGTGTCTTTCAATATGGGGAGATAGAATTTATCAGAAGTTGCTGATTTAGCTTTATTGGGAACATCCTGATTATCTCCAACAATTACATTCAGGTCCTTTGAAATGTATTTTTATGAACCAATAAATGAATTTTTAGTGTCAGTAGGAAAGTTACTTTTGACAGAAAAGATAGGCAATAAATGAGAGGTTTGTAATTTTTTTCTCAATCTTCTAATAGCCTTTTATGAATATCATTATACAAGAATGCCTTTTTAAAATCTTAATTTTACTTTGGACTGCGGTCACACATTTAAGACCATTGCTTTGAAGTTGATTTTTATTTGTCTTAACTTTACACAGATTATTTATTGAAAATAGATACTCTGTTTTCATTGTTATCATTTCTGGTTTTGTATCATACTAGGGACATACTAAGTTCTCAGCATATAGTTTGATATGTAAGGAAGAATATAAAACAGAAGATTCTCTTTTTTCTTATAAGCAGTACTTACCTCAAAGGAAAAATAATGTAATTATGAAATATTTAATGAGCCTAAAAAGGAGATGAAATCCTTGTCAGATTGATATATAGTCTAAAAGAAACACTTGGTTTTATCTACATAAAATTTGAAAAAAAAAGTTGAGAAAGTATATTTTTCTTTTATGTTGTAACTTGCATGTAGTCTAGTTGTGGTGTTTTGGTGCCTACATTTTCTGAAATCCAAGGCTGTTTGAGGTAATTTTTATCCTCTATATCAATATAGCTTGTTGGATATATCTTTACATCATATGAATATACTTTTTACTTTATTTTTAAAGTTTTATTATTTAAAAAAATTTTTTTAAAGTAGGGTTCATGACCAACATGGGACTTGAATTCTCACAACACTTAGACCAAGAGTCTCATGCCTTAACAGCTGAGCCAGCCAGCTGCTCCTGAACATACTTTTTAAATATTAAATTTATTTTACTAATTTTCAAATGCTACCATGTATCTAAACTTTTTTTTTTTATTATGTTTTAAATTTTCCTTAGCTGGGTAAGATTGATGTGGGAAACAAAGGCAAAAGAAAATAAATGTCCTTATAACTTAGAGCCCATTGACAAGCCCTTGAGATAGGCAGAGTGACCTTCCTGGAGAAATTTACCTGTCTTGATATTAATACTTTGCTAAAGGTAGAAGGCAGTCTTAGCTTAACATTATCCCAACCTACAGGATCCTGTAAGTTTTCTTTAACATATAGAAACTTTTTTGGGATCTTTCTTTATCTCTACCCTCCCCACCTCCCAAAAGATACCTGTTGACAGTCATCCTCCAAGCATATGGCCCATTGATAGACAACTGAAAGATCTCATGACTGAGTTTTTATTAGACACTAATAAATGACATTTATCCTAATAATAGCTAGCTCCCTCAAGATCCTGGAAACGTTGCTTCCAAATTCCTTAGAGATTGAAGCTATCCCTAACCCCCTCCCAACCTGAAAATATATAATCAGTCCCCCTTGACAACCCCAGTGCAGCTCTTTATGCCTATGGGTCCTATCTCCATGCTTTTAATAAAACTACCCTTCTGCACAGAAGATATCTCAAGAATTATTTTTTGATCATTCACTCTGAACCCCAACATTTCCACATGATGATAAGTCAAGCTTGTAAAAAATAAAAAAAAATGAAAGTCATTTATTTGTCAGTGTTCTTTGTGTGTTCAGATTTTCTCAATTTATTCTATTTCCAAAATCCATTCCTGACCTTGCACTTTATTTTCTTGGTAACTTACCCCATTTATACTTTCTTTTTTTTTTTTCCTTTCCTTTCCATTTTATTTTATTTTATTTCTTTTCAATGTTCCAAAATTCGTTGTTTATGGACCACACCCAGGGTTCCATGCAATATGTGCCCTCCATGATACCCACCATCAGGGTCACCCAAACCCCACCCTCCTCCCCTCCAAAACCCTCAGTTTGTTTCTCAGAGTCCACAGTTTCTCATGGTTTGTCTCCCTCTCTGATTTCCCCCAACTCACTTCTCTCCATCTCCCCATGTCCTCTGTGTTATTCCTTATGCTCCACAAGTAAGTGAAACCATATGATACTGGACTCTCTCTGCTTGACTTATTTTACCCAGCATAATCTTCTCCAGTCCTGTCCATGTTGATAAAAAAGTTGGGTATTCATCCTTTCTGATGGAGGCATAATACTCCATAGTATATATGGACCATATCTTCTTTATCCATTTGTCTGTTGAAAGGCATCTTGGTCCTTTCCACAGTTTGGTGACTGTGGCCATTGCTGCTATGAGCATTGGGGTACAGATGGTCCTTCTTTTCACTACATCTGTATCTTTGGGGTAAATACCTAGTAATGCAATTGCAGGGTCATAGGATAGCTGTATTTTTAATTTCTTAAGGAATCTCCACACTGTTTTCCAAAGTGGCTGCACCAAAATGCATTCCCACCAACAGTGTAAGAGGGTTCCCCTTTCTCCGCATCCTCTTCAACACTTGTTTACTGTCTTGTTAATTTTGGTCATTCTAATTGGTGTAAGATCGTATCTCAATGTAGTTTTGATTTGAATCTCCCTAATGGCTAATGATGATGAACACTTTTTCATGTGATGAACATTTTTCATGTCTGTATGTCTTCACTGGAGAAGTGTTTTTTCATGTCTTCTGCCCATTTTTTAATGTGATTATCTGTCTTTTGGGTGTTGAGTTTGAGGAGTTCTTTGTAGATCTTAGATATCAGCCCTTTGTCTGTAGTGTCATTTGCAAATATCTTCTCTCATTCCATGGGTTGCCTCTTTGTTTTGTTGACTGTTTCCTTTGCTGTGCAGAAGCTTCTGATCTTGATGAAGTCCCAAAAGTTCATTTTTACTTTTGTTTCCTTTGCCTTTGGAGACCTATCTTGAAAGAAGTTGCAGTGGCTGATGTCGAAGAGGTTTCTGCCTGTGTTCTCCTTTAGGATTTTGATAGATTCCTTCCCACATTGAGGTCTTTTGTCCATTTTGAGTTTATCTTTGTGTATGGTGTAAGAGAATGGTCCAGTTTCCTTCTTCTACACACCTACGGGATACAGCAAAGGTGATTCTAAGGGGGAAATACATAGCCATCCAAGCCTCCCTCAAAAAAATTGAAAAATCCGGAATACACTAGCTTTCTTTACACCTTAAAGAACTGGAGAATCAATAGCAAATTAAGCCAGCCCCCACACACAAGAAGGGAAATAATCAAGATTAGAACACAGATCAGTGAGATAGAAACTAGAGATACAGTAGAACACATCAATGAAATTAGGAGCTGTTTTTTTGAAAGAATCAGTAAGATCGATAAACCATTGGCCAAACTAATCCAAAAGAAAAGAGAGAGGACCCAAATTAATAAAACTATGAATGAAGTGGGAGAGATCATGACTAACACCAAGGAAATAGAAGCAATCATTGGAAATTATTATCAACAGTTATATGCCAATAAGTTAAGCAACCTAGATGAAATGGATGCATTCCTGGAAACCTATATACTTCCAAAACTGAATCAGGAAGAAATTGACTACCTGAATAGACCAATGTCTAGTAACAAGATTGAGGCAGTGATCAAAAACCTCCCAGGACCTGATGGATTCCCTGGAGAATTCTACCAAACATTCAAAGAAGAAATAACACCCATTCTCCTGAAGGTGTTTCAAAAAATTGAAGCAGAAGGAAAACTTCCAGACTCTTTTTATGAAGCCAGCATTACCCTGATCCCCAAACCAGGTAAAGACCCCACCAAAAAGGAGAATTTCAGACCAATATCCCTGATGAATATGGATGCTAAGATTCTCAACAAGATCCTAGCTAATAGGATCCACCAGTACATTAAAAAGATTATCTACCATGACCAGGTGGGATTTATCCCTGGGTTTGCAAGGGTGGTTCAACATTCACAGATCAATCAATGTGATAGAACAGATAAATGAGAGAAGAGGGAAGAACCACATGGTCCTCTCATTTGATGCAGAAAAAATGTTTGACAAAATATAGCATCTGTTCCTGATTATGATGGTTCAAGGTATGGGGATAGAGGGAACATTCCTCAACTTCATAAAATCTGTCTATGAAAAACCCACAGCATTGGGGAGGGTATGTGATTTGGTGAGTGCTGTGAAGTGTGTAAACCTGGTGATTCACAGACCTGGGGATAAAAATATATGTTTATAAAAAATATATGTTTATAAAAAATAAAAAATTTAAAAAAAAAAAAAAAAAAAAAAAAAAAAAAAAAAAGAAAAACCCACAGCAAATATCATCCTCAGTGGGGAAAAGCTGATAGCCTTCCCTTTAAAATCAGGAACATGACAAGGATGCCCACACTCACCACTCTTGTTCAACATAGTACCAGAAGTCCTAGCAACAGCAATCAGACAACAAAGAGAAATAGAATATATCCAAACTGGCAATGAGGAAGTCAAATTCTTTCTCTTAGCAGATGCCCTTTTTATTTTCTTTAAATTATCCATCTAACTTGAGATAAGGATTTGCCCTCAGCTAGCTATTACTGTGAAAATAACTGTAGAGGGAGGTTTTCTTGCTTATTGATATCAAGTACTGTATATATCCAGTTTAGATAAATCATTTCAAAGAATTATCTTTCATGTATAGATCTAGATCTTATACTGTTATAAATCATGGAGGTTTTATTTTTAGTACCTGTTCTAAAGTATAGTTGATTTGAGCTTCAATATTCTTAGGATTTGTGATAATTTTGTTATTTTTGATTAAAATAAACACTACCAATCAGGACAACCAAACCTAAAAATTTTATTATTATAAATGTTAAAATTTGTGTTGAACTTATTCATTTAAATTTGCCTATTCAATTTAAAATATTAACTCTGAAATTTCAAAGTTAGCATGAAATTGTATATAAAATTTGTATGCATTAGAAATTTTAAAATTTGAAACCCATTGATTCTGTGTGATATTTGTTACATTTAGAAATACGATGATGCCCCTATGTTGAATGAGGATTTTATTATTTAATCCATCATGTGTAGGTATGTGGTGCAATGTTAATGTTGCTTGGGTATAGTAAATACTTGGAATTACCTATTATCATCCACTGTAATCTTAATGAGAGTTTAAAATTATACTCCCATTATTATACCATCAAGTAGTAGAAGCTGTTCTATAATTCAAGGACACAGTGGGTCACTTATATCTATAGCCCATCCTCTCCCTTGGCCTCAAATAAAAGTGCAGTTGCCTCTGTGACGTTTCTACTTGGATTTCTAATTGGTATTTTTCATTTTAATGCAGCCAAATCCAATTGATTTTTGTAATTTCTTCATTTGCTCTAATTCCAGACAAATAGCATGTAAGTATTATAAAATACAACTCAAATGATAAAGTTAGGCAGATAGTTTTTGAAGGAAGTGCACTTTCAGCTGGCTCTTAATGTTAATTTAGTCAACTGAGAAAGATGAAAAAAAAAAAAGACATAGGGCAGCTATTTATTCTCCTTCATTTCCTGTTTCTGTCATGACTACCTGGATTTCCTCCCTCCCTCCCTCCTTTCTTCCTTCCTTACTTTCTTTCTTTTTCTTTCAGAAAGAGAAATAGTGCATACCCGCAAGCTTGTAAGCAGGGGTCTGGGGGAGGGAGAGAGAATGTTAAGCAGGTTCCAGGATTAGCGTGAGCCTCACTTGGGGGCTCCATCTCAAGACCCTGAGATCATGACTTGAGCTGAAATCAAGACTCGGATCTTAATCGACTGAGCCACCCAGGAGCCCCTATCTGGATGTTCTTTGAAGCTTAAATTGCTCAAATTCCCTTTAGGATGGAGGTTATTTTTAACATTATTGTAAAATATCTGTTGTGTTTTCAATATTTTTAGAAGGCACACATTAGTGTGAGTTTATTTTGCTAAAAGATTTCCTTCAAGCTTCATCATAAAGGTATCCCTTTCCTCTTTGGACCTGCATCATTGGATCATTATTATAATTAGTTTTCACCATTTGCTCGTAGATCCAGAATTATATGCCAGCAGGTAATGTCAGTGTTTCTCAGCCCTGGCTTAGAAAGCTTCTTAGAATCAGCTAGAGAACTTTAAAAAAATTCCAGTGTCAAGTCCTCACCCCTAGATATTATGAATTAATTATTGTGAGGTGGGGCCTAAGTATCTATGTTTTTTGAAGCTCTGAGACAAGGGCATGTTGAAAACTGAGTTAGAATATACTGTAATTGGGGCGCCTAGATTCATTCAGTTAAGTGTCTGCCTTTGGCTCAGATCATGATCTCAGGGTCCTGGGATTGTGCCCTCTATGGGGCTCCCTGCTTAGTGGGGAGCCTGCTGCTGCTTCTCCCTTTGTCACTTCCCCTGTTGTGCTCTCTCTGGCTTACTCTCTCTTTCTCAAATAAATAAATAAATAAAATCTTAAAAAAAAGAATATACTATAACTTATACTAAAATTTACTCAATGTTAGCTCTTCCTTACTTTCTAATTTAATTTTAAGCCCCTATCCAGTTGTTCATTCATTCATTCATTCATTCATCATCTTATTGAGGGTTTAGTATGAGCAGTTCTAGGTATTAGGAACATAGAAGTGGACAAGATATACAAGATCTTTACCTTCGTGGAAATAATATTTTAGTGCAGAGGGGGGAAGGAGGCCATATGTAAAAAAAAATTAAATAAACATGACTTTTTTTCTGTTGGTGTTATGAGTCAGGTTGAAAATATAGAGGGTTCTGTGAAAGAGAGAAATGTCAGAAATATGGGACAGGTTGATACCCTTAGAAGTTTTGTCTGATAAAATAGCATTGAGTTAAGATCTAAATGAGAAGAAGCCAGTGGTGAGAAGAGACTAAGGAAAATTGTTCCAGACAGAAGGAGCTTATAGCACGAGTCCCAGAGGCAGAAAAACCTTGACATCTTTGAGGAACAGAAGGAAAATTAGATGGATGCCTTTCAGATGAGAAAAATCAGTTATTTGAATTGATGTTCCCCCAAAGGTAATTTATCATTTTTCTCTGATTGATTTTGGGATTTCTTTTTTTTTTTTTTTTAAGATTTTATTTATTTATTTGATAGAGATCACAAGTAGGCAGAGAGGCAGGCAGAGAGAGAAGAGGAAGCAGGCTCCCTGCTGAGCAGAGAGCCCGATGTGGGACTCGATCCCAGGATCCTGAGATCATGACCTGAGCCGAAGGCAGCGGCTTAACCCACTGAGCCACCCAGGCGCCCCGATTTTGGGATTTCTTTTTTTTTTTTGTCTTTAGTTTTGAGAAATTTGATTATGATGCAGATGGATATAGATTTACTTAGGTTAATCTTGTTTGAGTTTCTTGAATCTGCAGGTTTATATCCTTTGTCAAATTTAGGAATTTTTAGCCATTATTGACTTAAATATAAATATATATAATTATATAAATATAAATATATATAGATATAAATATAGATACAGATATAGATATAGATAGATATTATATCCCTGCACTCTTTCTTCTCTCCTTTTGAGTCTCTGACACAAATGTTAGACCTTTTGGTATTTTCCCACAGATCCTTAGGGCCCTATTAATTCTTTAAAATTTATTTAGAAATCTTCTTTCTCTTCGTTGTTCTGATTTGGATAATTTCTATTGATCTATTTTTAAGTTGATTGATTCTTTCCTTTGTATCTCCATTTGGCCACTTGGCTCATCCAGTGAGATTTAAAAAAATTGTTAATTGTATTTTCCTTTCTAAAATTGTCATTTAGTTTTTCTTTGTATATGCTAGATTCTTACTAAGAGTTTTTAATTTTCCATTTGTTTCAAGATTGTTATAATTGCTCGTTGGTACTTTTTTATGATATCTGCTTTAAGATCCTTGTCAGATAATTCCGGCATCTGTTTCATTTTGGCGGTGTCATCTCTTGATTATTTTTTCTCATTTGAGTTGAGATTTTCCCTTCCTTCATGTGATGAGTAATATTGGATTGTGTCCTGGATATTTTCAGTACTATGTGAAGAAATTCTGTTTCCTACTTAAATCAGTTTTAGCAGATAGTCAGTTTTTTGGGGTTTAGGGCATACTTCCTGGGCCATTTTGTGAGCTGTAGTTTAGATGTCAGTTTAGTATTTAAAATCTTTGCAGTACTATTTTGTTCTATCTTGTTTGTATTCTACCCAGTGGCCACTTTGAGACTTGGACAGTATTTCACAAGACATTTCAGTTCTTAGAGCTTTCACTTTGTTGATTTGATTCTGTTTTCATTCATGAGCCACTTGGGGGTATAGCAAGGACTTCATATACAGATTTAAATAATTCCTTTCTTCAGCTTCCTCTTTTCTATAATCTACTCCTGTCCTGCCACTCTCTAGCTTGAAGGAGGTAAGGTGCTGCCTTTTTGTTGTCATACTTAGTACAGAGTGGAGTTGGGTGATAAGAGTCTGCCCTGCAATGTCTGCATCATCAGGTGGGGAGCAGGAGAATGCACTTCATTAGTGCAGCACAGAAATGGTTACTAGGACTCGGCACCACAGTCTCCATGGCACCTGGTGGAGGAGCTGGATGCAGACTTTTTAGCAGTTTTCTGTGGAGAAAGAGAGTATAGTCAAAAGTCCTACACAAATTTCTTCTAACTGGTTCTTTGGCTAGACAGAACAGGCTTAAGTTCTTGAGATGTTTCTTACTTTCTTTTTCTCTACAATACATCCCTCTGCCCCGCGGTGTCATTTGACATTTCCAGGTTGTGGGCTACTTTTGTGTCTAACCTAGGATGTATAGGAAGGAAAACAAAAAACAAAAAAAACAACCAAACCATTTACGTTAACGAATTAACTGTCAGCCCTTCCCTTGAATCCTGAGCATCTTCGTTTACTTTATTTTCTCTGCTCTTCAGGGACTTCTGATAGCTATATTTGATCCAGGATTTTAGTTGTAATTTGCAGGATTAGGGTGGGGTGTGCTTATTCCATTTTGTCTAGAACTGAAAGCCCCATTTTTAATTTTCAAGCTTTTAGTTAGTTGGTCTAAGCATTCCATCTGGGGTTTTTAGATGGATTCAGTGGGAGAGGCAAGATGAATTATGTTTACTCCATTTTAATTGGAGCTAAAATTCCTGTGTTTGATTTTTTTTAAGTGCTAAAATGTAAGTATCTTTTAAAAAATTATTTTCTAAAATTTGTTTTAGTTAGAAATATATACTACATATGACCTTATATTCACTGATCTTGAGAAATTTACTTATTTATTCTAATAGTTTATATTGGTATACTTAGATTATTTGCATACAAAGCCATATAATCTATGGAGAATGACTTTGCAATCCCTATGCATTTTACAACGATGATAATGAAGATGATTATCATATCTAAGTGTACTGGCACTGGCACCAGCAGAATATTGAATAAAACTGGTGAGAATGAACATCTTTATTTAGTTTCTGGAAGAACATTTCAATATTTCACTATATTCATAATATGAACAGTCATTAAAAAATAATATTTATCATTAAAAGGAGTCCTCTTCTATTTCAATTTTACTAAGTTATTTTGGTAATATGTATTAAACATTAACTTTTTTACATCTGTTGGGGGTAGTTAAGATTGTTCTTCTTCATTCTCTTATTTATTAAGTTACATTGACTGATTTTTTTGAATATGAATTCATTTTTTGCATATATTGAATAACCCCAACTGTTCATGATGTAATCTCCTTTTTATATGTTATAGCACTTCACTTGTTAATATTTTATTTAGTACTTATGCTTCTGTATCCATGAGAGATTGTTCTTTAATTTTTCTTTTTAGCAATTTCATTGTCAGGCTTTGATATCATGGTTATGGTTACCTCATAAATTAAGTTGGTAACTGTTGCCTCTTTTCTTCTTTTCTGGAGAAAATTGTGTAGAATTGGTATCTTTTCTTAAATGCTTCTTAGAATTCACTGGTGAAACCATCTGAGACTAGAGTTTTTGGGGTACTTTTAATAAAAGATTAAATTTCTGTAGTAGATTTAGGGATAATTTTTCATCTTTTTTCTTGTGCCAGTTTTCTTCCTATTATATTTGTTGGTTGGTTTTGCTAGATTTTAAAAATAAGTATTATAGATCTTTTCAAATAATCATTTTGTGGTTTTGTTGATTTTCTATTTTCTATTTATTGTTCTTTCTGTCTAAAAAAAAAAAAAAACCCCTACGACCCAGAAATTGCACTACTAGGTATTTATCCCAAAGATACAAATGTAGTGATCCAAAGGAGTATGTACACCCCAATGTTTATAGCAGCAATATTCACAATAGCCAAACTATGAAAAGAGCCTAGATGTCCATCAACAGATGAATGGATAAAGAAGATGTGATGCGTGCGTACACACACACACACAAGAAAATTATGCAGTCATCAAAAATTGAAATCTTGCTATTTGCAATGACGTGGATGGAACTAGAGGGTATTATGCTGAGTGAAATAAGTCAATCAGAGAAAGACAATTATCATATGATCTCCCTGATACGAGGAATTTGAGAAACAAGGATCATAGGGAAAGGGAGGGGAAAATGAAACAAGATGAAACCAGAGAGGAGACAAACCATAAGAGACTTGATCTCAGGAAACCAATTTAGGGTTGCTGGAGGGAAGCAGGGGTAGAAGGGATGGGGTGACTGGGTGATGGACATTGAGAAAAAGAAAAGGGGCAATTACATAATTTGAAAGCATGAAAAAAAGTTTTTCAATGGGTGTTAAAGCTAACACCTGTAGAAGCTAAACTGCTTTGGATTATACATGGACTGCCTGCTGGTTCTATTGTCATGTAGTCCACAACTATTAGGACTGTAATCAGGATGCCCATTCTCCTGCTGACTTCTCAGGTAGTTGCTTATAACAATTGATGTTTTGCCCTGTTGTTTTGGCCTGGTTCAAACAGAGAAAGGTAAGGCAGTTTCTCTGCAGTAGGTGCTCTGGCTACATTTTAAAATGGCTCCAGCCATGTCAGTTTTTCACATATCCAGTGTAGTATTAGTATTGTAATGTTTAATTTCTAAACACTTACGAATCTTTCACTGTAGTCAGAGATATAATCTATATTATTAAAACCCTGCAGACATTTACTGAGATTTGTTTTATAGACTATCATATGGCATATATACTTGAGCAAAAAAAAAGTATATTCTGCAGTTATTAAGTCCAGTGATCTAAATTTGTCAGTTATCTCAAATTTGTAATTGTGCTAGCCAACTCTTCCATATTCTTAAATTTTATCTACTTGTTCTATACCTGCTTGTTTAAAACAAAGACAGGTGTTCTAAAATCTTAAACTTGCAATGTGGATTTATTTAGTTTTCCTTTTAATGTTACCTGTTTTTGCAGAATCAAAATAAAATTAAGTTTGATTATTTTCAACTCTTATCTATTTAAAAATAATTCTCTCCTTTCCTCTTATTTCCCATTAGACAAATAATGTGTAAAAATGCAATTCAATTATAAAAATGTCAGCTTTTGTTCACTATTTGTCTCTTACTCCATAACTTCCCTGAACTCGAAAATTTCCATTTCTCTGCATTTTGTTAAATAAATGATCGTATCATTGCATTTGAGTTGTTTGCAACTTAGTAATTGAAGATTTTAAATAAGAGTGGGTAATCTCTTGAAAAACTGAATGCCTTGCCATGGGGATTGTTTTCAGCAAGGGATGAATGATGGTTTTTTATCCCTAGCTAGTTATGTAATTCTTTTTGCAAATCAAACATATGTGGTAGTGTTACCTTATATGAAAGCATATTAGTTATTGGCATTTTGCATATATTGTAAGCTTTAGAATACCATTACCATTGACATTTACCCACAACATTCACAATGATTTAGTGATTCAATTTTTGGAAAAGAAAAATATAGATACTTAAGTTTTAGTATGAAGTGGAGGATTTTTAAAAAGTTTTTATTTCTCTTAGTATTTCTACTAATTCTGTAATTGAGACAACTTATTGGTCTATTAAAATTTTTGTTTTTTATTTATATAAGTAATACATAATTAAATTTTTGAAGACAAAAAGAGAAAGAACAAATGAAGTTTATACAGTCTACCATCTAAAATAAAATAACAGCTGTTAATAGTTTGGTGAATTTTTCTTTGATTTTTATAATAGTAAAAATAGTTTTTTGTATTTTTATTCAAGACTATAAATATTTTATGATTTAAAGCATTTTGACTCTCATTATTTCATGAATAGAAAACATAGAATCATTCAGTTATTGTGAGGAATGCATTACTAAAGATGTCCTATAATTCAAGTCTCAAATTAATGACTTTTTCATAGGAATAAATATAAAGTTAAATGTACCTGTTCAGTGACCATCCATTGTAACTTAAGAACAGATTACGGGTCCTGATTTTATAGCTATATCACACAGAGGTGGTTTTTGTTTGTTTCAAACTTTCCATTATCCCTACCTAGTTTTGTAATTATTTTTGCAAATCAAGCATCTGCAGCATTTATTCTTGTTTATTTTTGACATTATTTACTTGTGGTTTTTCTTGTTTTCCATGTGTGTTCTGAGTTACATAGGCATTTACAGGGGGATATCAACACTTTTGCTTCAGTTAAAATGTTACAGGTTTCATTAGTTCCAGACATAAAATTTTGTATTAGTTTTATGTTTCTTGAGTTAATTATGATAATTTGTATAATTCTCTCTCTCTCTTTTTTAAGATTTTATTTATTTATTTAACAGAGAGCAATCACAAGTAGATAGAGAAGCAGGCAGAGAGAGAGAGGGAAGCAGGCTCCCTGCTGAGCAGAGAGCCTGATGCGGGACTCGATCCTAGGACCCTGAGATCATGACCTGAGCCAAAGGCAGAGGCTTCACCCACTGAGCCACCCAGGTGCCCTGTAATACTATTTCCACAGTGATTGATTCAGGTGGCAATAGGCACTAAGAAGGACAAGAGAATAGCCTAGAATTATGTTCTATGGTTGAAGAAAAAAGCTTTCTCTTTTTCTGGATTGTATAACAGATGGATATAAGACTGTAGCCAGGATTCTATCATGAAGAAACCCTGGTTACAGAAGGAATTGACACATGGAGGAGAACAGGGCTAAGAGAATCAAAGAGGAATAGAATTGAAATCTTATTTAAGTGACATCTGAAACCCACCCTTCTTCTAAAACAGTGACAGTTAACCATGTGCATACTTTGGAAGTTATCTGAGAACCTGTTGAAATATGTATATATACTCATGAAGTACACAAGACCACTTGAAGCCTCATCGCTGGAGAGAGGGAGTATTGGGATCTGGGCAAGAATATTTCTTTAAAAGCCTCACTAGGTGATTCTAAAGTACAGATATGGTTGAGAACCATTGCTCTAGACTTTTCAGTAATATGAGCCAGTAATTTGCTCTAATATTTAAGCTCATTTGTGTTTCTATTATATGCAACAAAAACAACCTCACTGATATACAAGGCAAGGAGATTTCATTAGAAAGTTTAGGAAGGAAACTTAGCATGATAAGCTTCTGTACAGAACTTCTATACCAGCATCTTCAGAGTCTAGGCCTAGCACTTACTAAAGCAATCTAACAACTATTAAGTTCATTCTATTAGGAAAATTGGAAAAAAAGGGAATGGTGCAAACCATTGCAATGAGATAAGAATATGCTAAGCCATACTAAGAAGATATTTAATTATGGCTTTATGAAAACATCCTGTTTCATTTTGGATAGTTAATAGAATATAATACAGAACCAGACATACGTGCTCCAAGATCTTTTCACTTGATAGGGAGGGATATTCTGTCTTAAAGGTAACTATCCCTCTTAAAAGATTATGTAATCTTAGGCTCAATTTTTATGTTTCCTTTCTACATTATAAACATTGCCTTTTTATTTCCTTTGGCATATTTTAAGCGTAAATTAGCCACTTTCAAAAAGATATTTTAGTAACAAATCCTCGTTCACATTTTACTGGCAAAATGGCACAACATCTTAGGTGTTACTGGGTCATCATCATCAGGCTTATTTTAGTTGCTTGACCGTATATTAAAACTGCATTTTCTTTTGGGATTATACCTTGAGTCTAATATTAATCTGTTTTTGAAATAAATAGTATATTCTTGGGGCACCTGGGTGGCTCAGTGGGTTAAAGCCTCTGCCTTCGGCTCAGGTCATGATCCCAGGGTCCTGGGATCGAGCCCCGCATCAGGCTGTCTGCTCCGCGGAGAGCCTGCTTCCTCCTCTCTCTCTCTCTCTCTGCCTGCCTCTCTGCCTACTTGTGATCTCTGTCTGTCAAATAAATAAATAAAATCTTTAAATAAATAAATAAATAAATAAATAGTATATTCTTATTTTTCTGTTTGAGTTGTAGGATTTCCTTATTTAGCATTTGGTTACTTTTTTTTTTTAAGATTTTATTTATTTACTTGACAGATGGAGATCACAAGTAGGCAGAGAAGCAGGCAGAGAGAGGAGGAAGCAGGCTCCCCGCTGAGCAGAGAACCCGATGTGGGGTTCAATCCTAGGACCCTGGGAGCATGACCTGAGCCGAAGGCAGAGGCTTTAACCCACTCAGCCACGCAGGCTCAGTGGGTTACATTTATTTAAAAAGGTTACATTTATTTAAAAAAATTCACAAGATGGCTAAAAAAGGCAAAATTGAGAAACGAGATTAGGAGTGCAAATGACATCAAATATTCTTATCACTTTTTGGAATTTTTTCTTGGTGACTGAACTGCAATAATTTTTTAAAATTAATTTATTTTTCTATTTGGCAATTTGGAGATCTATTTCTTTTTTTTTTAAAGATTTTATTTATTTATTTGTAGAGAGATCACAAGTAGGCAGAGAGGCGGGCAGAGAGAGAGGGGAAGCAGGTTCCCTGCTAAGCAGAGAGCCCCATGTGGGGCTCAATCCCAAGACCCTGAGATCATGACCTGAGCCAAAGGCAGAGGCTTAACCCACTGAATCATCCAGGCACCCTATATCTTACTCTTTCTCTGAGCTACTTTGTTCATCAGCCCCAGGCTGATCATGGTTCCTGTCGTGACACAGGCCTCTGAACGCAAATACCAACACTGGAAAATCTATGCATGTTTCCTGAACTGGTTTCCTGATCAAGGAAGACTTCAATTAAGAAATGTAAACTGGTAGGCATAGAGATGACTGAGGATCACACTGAGCCTTACTTAATGTAAGCTGGCAGCTGAAAAGTACGATTAAGACTTTGGGTAGAACAGTTAACTGGGGGCCCTATGGTAAATGAAGTCAGGAGAGAAATGCTGAACCCTTTGCTGATGATCATAAGAAAAGAGGTCCTAGAAGGCAAAGTTATAGCCAAACTAGATAGGAGGTAATTCTTACCTTAGGAAGTAAATTATTTTAGAAAATAAATTTTTTTTTTAAAGATTTTATTTATTTATTTGACAGAGAGAGATTACAAGTAGGCAGAGAGGCAGGCAGAGAGAGAGAGGAGGAAGCAGGCTCCCTGCTGAGCAGAGAGCGGGACTCGATCCCAGGACCCTGAGATCATGACCTGAGCCGAAGGCAGCAGTTTAACCCACTGAGCCACCCAGGCGCCCTAGAAAATAAATTTTATTCCATTTTTGAAACTAGGAACCAGAAGCAGTTGCTTTGATTTGAATGGTCTGTTTTCTGAGTAGTACAATGTACGTACAATGAACAATTGTACTACATTTTATTTTACATTCTATTAACTGTATATGGATGAATGTTCTGAGAGAAAAAGATAATATAATACTTTTATGAAGGAATTTACCACCTTACATTCCTTTTTGAGACAAGGTGACATAAATATTATAGCAGGTAATTTGTGAATCATATATATTACAGACAAGATATATAAAAAGGAAATTTAAAAATCAAATAGTATTTAGAACTGGATTTATTTATAATATAAACCTAATATGTAATTCATCTTTTATAATTACATAGGCAGAACTTTCAGGAATTCTCAGTTGTCTGTACTGATCTATTTTATTCATATTTATTTAGATTACCCACATTTTATCCAATTGTATAAATCATTTCCATTTTATCTAATTTCCACTCTAGTGATAGTCTTGCTGCTTTGACCTTACACTGGGATTGTGTTCGCCTTTGTCTTCAGACACTTCTCTTTTGTTGGAGATAAACTTAGAATCCTTGCCTTCTCATTACTTTTCCTCTTTGGCTTTTCAGAGATGACATATTTCCCAATGAGTTTTCATTGGCTATCTCATATCCTTAACTTCCTTTTCATGGTCCTAATATTTTGGAACTTTGGGATTACTTTTATTTCTAGATCTTTGCTTCTTCACTCTCCTTTTACTTTAGGAAAGAGTCTTGTCCTCTTGAAATCATTGTTTCCCCTATCTTTAACTTTTTTATTCTTACCCTCCAAATAAATGCTTTTGATATCTAAAATATATTGTATAGACTTCAGTTGCTGACAGTAAGAAACTATTTTAACTATTTTAAGCAAAAATGGGTTTATTATCAGGTAGCTTAAGTGTCTGAAAAACTACTAGAGTGACTGGAGAAATCACAGTGAGATATGACTATCCACCTATTAAATTGGCTAAAATAAAAAATATTGACTATGCCAAGTGTTGGGGATGTGAGAAACTGGAAATCCATGTGCTGATGGTCAGAATGCAAAACTGTACAACCATTTTGGAAAAAAGTTTTGGAGTTTATTAAAAATTTTAACATATAGCTGCCATATCACCCAAGTGCCTACGATCTGAATATTTACCCAAGAAAAAAGAAAGCATATATCCATACAAAGACTTGTACATGAATGTTTATATCATTGTTACTTAAAATAGTCAAAACTTGTAAGCAAACCAAATGTTTATCAATTGTAAGTGGATAAAAACATTGTGGTATATTTATACAATGGAAATAGAAATACAGATCTAATATTTCTCAGCAGTAGGAGGGAATGAATTGATGCATAAAACAAAATGGGTGAGTGCAATATTTATGCTGTGTAAAATAATATGCTGAGTGAAATAATCCAGACAAAAAATAGTGTGTATTGTACTCTTTATATCGTTTGATTCCATTATATAAAATTCTAGAACATGCAAATTAATCTGTAATGGCAGAAAGTAGATCAGTAGTTGCCCATAGATGAAGACCGCGAGGAAGGACAGGAGGCAGGGGTTACAAAGGACACAACACAACTTGTGCAAGTGGTGGTTATATTTGTTATCTTGATTATTATGGTGGTTTCATGAGTGTATACATATGTCCAAGTTACCAAGTTATATTTTTTAAATATGTGCAGTTATATGTCAGTTATTCCTCAGTGCAATTATGAACGCAGAAAAGAATAATGCCTGTAAATGAGGTTTCTTTACTTTTTTAAAACTATCCCTGAAGTCATGTCTGTTTTACCACCTTGTTTTACTCTATCTGATTACCTATGGGAGACCTGTTTTTCTCAAAATGTTTCAGATACTTCCTTCCATGGAGAGTCAGTCCTCTTCTAAAAAGAAAAAGAGATTATGCTATCTAATTTTAAGCCTAGCTCCAGGTTTTATGTATGTTTAAGGTTAATATATTTAATTTACTTTAATCTTTTTTTATCCCCTCTTATATTTTTTTGTTGATTCCTCAATTTTTTCTTAATTGTGTAAAGTATCAAAGTTGCACTATATAGAGGCAAGCTATTAAAAAAATTACTGGTGTTGGGTGCCTGGGTGGCTCAATAAGTTAAGCCTATGCCTTTGGCTCAGATCATAGTCTCAGGGTCCTGGGATCGAGCCCTGCATCAGGCTCTCTGCTCAGAGGGGAGTCTGCTTCTCCATCTCTCTCTGCCTGCCTCTGCCTACTTGTGATCTCTCTGTATCAAATAAATAAATAAATAATTTAAAAAAATTACTGGTGTCTAAAAGTCATTTTATATATTTCTTTTATTTTATTTTTATTATTATTATATTCTTTTTAAAAAATCAAGTTCCTCTAAAAACTACTCTGTTTAAAATGAGAAATTTATATTTCTTTAATATTGCCTCACTTTACAGGACAAAATACATATTATTGACGGTTTTTTCAAAATAGTTGAGTTGTGTGAGATCATTTAAAAGAAACTGAGTAGAGTGGGAAGATGCAAAATTATCTTATTTTAGCTTTTTACTTTTTATTTTATTTTTTTTTGAGAGAGAGAGAGAGAGAGAGCGCAAGTGGGGGGAGGGGCAGAGGGAGATGAAGAGAGAATTATTTGAATTTTTTAAAACAATACTTAGGTTTTAAATAATTTTAAGATGTTCTTTAGAAATAAAAATTAATTTTGCCTGTTAATCTTATAGTAGGCCCTTAGTTTAGGATAGACTTGAGATATAAACTAGTCACAGGCTTTCTAATTTCTCAGGATTCAAAGAGGGGAAATTTTGGGATTGCTATCCTTGCCCCCAATTGATGCTATAACTCTCTCAGTGCTTCACAAAATATCCTAGAGGTTGCATGCACTGGTCTATTTAAAAAAAAATACATGAACTCTTGCTATCAGTGCTGCCCCACCTGTTGCAGGATGTTGCTACTCCAGTCACATCTTTCCTATACCCCAGCTGAGGATCTGAAATAGCCTGTTTATTGTCAAGACACTTAATGTTGCAACTACCAAGGTCAAGGTCTTGTTTATCCATTTTGATGATGACTTTTCACAGTGTACCTTATTATTATTTTTGAAGAAAGAAGTCCAATTTGGTCAAGGACTAGTTATTGGGATGTCTTAGTACCTGGAACACCAGCTCTACTTTTGTGATTCCATTCTTTTGACTCCATGAAAAAATACATTCCCAGTGAATTTCTTCAGTACCCTGACCCAAGATTCTGTTTCCTCCTACCACTCACTTCTGTTGAATAACTTTTTTCTAAATTCCTCCAGCAAGATCCATCTTTTATTTTATGCCCCTGTTCTGTACTTTTTCTATAATATTCTTAGTAAAAGGATATTTTGATGTTAAAAATGCTCATCAAATTATTATTAATTTAAGCAGCTAAGGCTTTTAATCAGAATTTTAAAAGATTTGACCCAGTTTCCTTAAAATACATGTTAATAACGTGTTCATTCATTCATTCATTCATTTTAGCAAAACTTATGGTGGTAGTAGTTCTATTATATTAAGTCAGTTTCCCATACAGAAATTATATAATAGTGAGTATAAAGTTTTAATTTGTTACAATTTATAATATTTGGATATTCCTTTCATATTGGAAAGAAAGACAATGCACAAAAAATGAGTTTTATGGCTTAAAGAAGTTGCAGTAAAAGTTGTATGAAATATAAATCAACTGAATAAAAGATATTATGAAAAAATTTGTAATTTGAAATCTAATTGTACTGCACTATTTTCTGTACAGTGTAAAACTACTCTTTATGGATTGTTCCACCATTTTATATATTTAAAACAATATATAACAGGATACATACTGTGATTCTAGGTGGTAGGGTACATTCATGAAATTGAATGTTAACTTAGATTTTTTTTTTTTACTCTTTCTCTTTCATTTGAAGTGTGAAAGCATTCTGAACTGAGTTCTTGTTATCCTGATTAGCTTAATTCCTCTCTTTTAAGCTGGCCAATATAAAATGTAGCAAAATTTACTGCTTCCAAAGGACTGTTTTTTCACATAGTTATAATGTAAGACAATTACCTTTTTAACAGCTTTAGTTACTTTGTATTAGGATCCAGAGGGGCCTTGAAGACTCACATATTTTATCAGTCCACAGACACAGACAAGAAAATAGTCAGTATAATACAATGACAAATCTTGGGAATCTTGGATTTTGAAATTTGTGATCTTGTGTAACTTATTTAGCTAACTTATTTAGCTATTGTAATCTTGTAATGTTCAAATCATGATCAGCGAAATATGTGTTTTTGCTAGTTGAGTTTTGTTCCTAAAGCAAAATTACAGGCATGCCACAAGAAAAGGAACACAGTATATATAATCTGAGTTTTTGAAATGAGAAATTTGGAAACTGGATTTTTCTTACTTTTATCTGATAATCTGTCATGTTATTTAAATATGATACCATGCCAATAATGATAATAGTAATAATAACAAACATTGTGAAATTGACAACACTTATACTATATGAAAAGTAATGTAGCCTGCAAAAAAAGATACTGTGTTGTTATTGTTAGTATTATTACTGTTATTTGCAGCAAGTTGTATAGAACCTTCTTGAGTTAAGGTATTGTTTTCAATAACACACAGTCATAGTTGCTACCACTCCTTTCATTGGCTGCCTCAGGTGGCCTTAGGTCTTTTGAAGTGTTGCTGTTTTGTTGATTATATTAGTTAGATGTATGCAGTATTAAATAAGTGAAAAACTCCGTTCTGAAGTCATTCTCGTGAATGACTTCCACTTCCACTATTATCACCTGGTTTTGTAGCTTTATTTGCCTTCGTTCAAACTAAGCTTTTGAGTCTATCTCATATATTACAGGTACTGAGTAGATGCCAACCTCTCTCATAGTAATGTCACAAAGGCTGCAAAGGAATCCTCAATGTCATATAATTATGATTTCCAAGGGGAGCATTTGATCTCTTTTGGGCTATAGTTTCAGAAGTAGGATATTTGCAGGGGTCAAAAGAGTTGGCATTGTATGGGGGAAGGATGTCTTTCTCCCTAAAGCTAGGGATTAGTTTTGACAATAACAAAACTATCTTATGTTGAAGTAGGTAACAGCCAAACCAATTGAAATAACTTTGAAATTCATTGATTGACCTGGATTACCTTTCACATACAAACCATAAACATCTTGTCTAGCAGTTAGGCTCTCTTGTTTGGAGAAAATATAGTCCAAGAATTCCAAACAAACTCAAAATACATTTGCCATCATTGCCTTGGACCCAGAGCCAGTGCTGCAGCTAGGAACTGAGGACTTGAGTTAGGATTGTGTAAAGTCTGTGGGGAAAGTAGATTATTAATTTACCCATGAACCCACAACCTCTCAGGCTAGAATGTCAGACAAGATGCTGTGATATGCACTTGATGGGAACTGAAATGTTTCCCAGGCCAAATGGCATCATCATTTACTTAAATTGGTCAAGTTTTTATTTAGATGACTGTCTTCTGTTTATTACTTTCTTGGTAGAGGCTAAGTTTGCAAATCCTACAAGTATAATTTTGTAAACTTACAACTAAATAATTTAGATTATAAAGTACAGTTTTCTCTTTTTGAACTTAGGTTGTCTACATTTTGTGTCAGTTTTTTCTATTATTGAAACCAGTGTGGATATCAGGTAACTAATCTCCACATTTATTTAGATAATCTTTTAGGACTATTCATAAGAATGAAATGTCTCACAAATTGAAAGATGAATAATAGTTTTAACAGATGTCAACTCATATCTGAATTGAGTTTAATGGCATTAATGGAAACTTTTTCCAAGTAGTTTTTAAGTTTTGCTGCCTGAGTCCTCTCAACCAGTTCAATATATGTAAACTTAGTAAAGATGAAACAATATTCCTTATAAATTAGAAAATTATGGGAATTTGGTAGTTTGGAAGATGTTGGGATCTATTGTATAATACAGATTAAGAAATTTCACTTCTATAGACATTATTTTTGAGTTATCAATATAATCTTTTGTTTATGTGATTAATGCACTTTAAAAATAGCTTTTATTTATAATATTATGAAGCTATAATTTTCTTTTTTATGTAATACCTTGAAGTTCAAGTATTTTTAATGAAAGGATCTTTTTATAGTTTAGGCATGAACATTTGAAAAGAAATATTTTGAACTGGAATCATTGGATGACTTTAAATATCTAGACTTTGGTTAGTGCCAGTAATAAAAAAATAAAAATTAAATATAATGACTATAAATAGAAGAATCTTTTCAGTCATATGGTTTGAAAGTAGTCTAATGTTTCCATGCTGGGCACCCTTTTGCCAAATTTAATGAAAATCAGCATGATAATTAGCAGTTAGTGTTTGAATTCTGCTATTATCTTCACGAGTACTAAAATGACAGAGATTCAAATAGCAACTAACAAGCTAGTCTTATCTATATCACATTCCTTATGTGAATCAGAAACTGGCATGGGCCTTCAGTAAAAGTTCTCTCCTTTGAAGGTGACTTTGTTTTCTGTTTCTGTGACAGTATATTGGATTAGAATTGCCAGCTAACAGTTTAGTAACATTCTTCCCAATTCAGTATATTCAATTCAGTGAATATTAGTGTATGGTATTGTTCCGAGAGATTCAAGGCAGAACTCCATGATTTGACTTGCGGCTTTCTGTAATGAATCCGTGAAAGATATATGCCTATACCAATGTTTTTATTCATTGATCTCCATGAATACAATGAATGGAAGAGCAATATTATTTTGTTATCTGGTATTTATATGATATATTATTTGCCTTTGAAACTAATTTTTATCATTCCTGTTTTGGATTTCTTTATGATATGCAGAGTCAAATATTTTTACTAGCACAGTATTTGAAAAGTCTTGGCTTTCAAGAGAGTCATAAGAACTTGATCTCTTGCTAACATAATTTTTCTTTTATAGAAAATGATATATATTTTTAAAATTTAGCGTGACTAATCTTGTGAATGATAACACTCTATATTGTACTCTAGATTTCAAATATGATGTCATTTTTTACAGACCCCTTTTGCAGTGCCTTCACCCATTAATCACTCTCCAGTGGTCTCGTATAGCAGTCATGGTGGACCTTATCTATGTCATGGTGGCAAACATTTGGAGTTATCATGGTCACTCACTGGGAGCACTGTGACAGGTTTTTGGGTTGAAAGGCTTTAGAAAAAACGTTAGCTAGAAGCGGACTACTCTTTTGAGAAAACTGAAGTGAGATCATAAATTTGGTATTTTTGTACTTAGAAAATAATGCCTAACCAAAAAATAATACATATTTTCTCAGAGATACTCCTAAGGGAAAGCATTTTGAAGTAAATTCAAATTTAGAGTAAATTCAAAGTAATTTCAAATGACTAAAAATACAGTAGTCTTAAATTTTGTAAAGGCAGAAGAAATTATACCACTAATCTAGAAAAATTAAGATTCCATTTAAAGTTGCTTATTACTTTAACTTTCCTCTTCTAATCTATTTCAAATCAGTAGATTCTTTAAAATTCTACCTTCCATTTTTTTTTTTTTCCATGACAAACGTTACTTGAATTACTTTGAAAAGTAAAATACCAAATCTCCTACTCCATATCTTGGAGGTTAGTGAGGAAAACTGAAAAATATAGGCAATTTTGTGATAAATAGTAATGGAACTCTGATAGGAGCAAATATAGGCAGACTACTTAACCCAGCCTGAGGCGTTGGATATTACTGAGGAGGTTCAGTAATATTAATCGGAGTCCTGCAGTCTAAGGGAGCTGAATGAAAAGAGGGTCTTATGTAGTGTTCAGTATGTACTGAGGCTCTTTTACTTTGCAATTTTTAGGAACAAAAATAACTTAGAGTATTTAAAGCAGAGTGTGAAGAGATTCTGGTGAGTGAATAGGCTGGAAGAGTACAGAGATACTATATCAAACAAGGTTCTTATATGGCCATGCACAGGAATTAGAACTTTATTTAGAAGGTAGTAAGGTTGAAGTGTTGGTTTTAAGCAGAAGCATGATAAAAATAGATTCAAATTTTAGAAAGATTACACGGGCAGTCATAGAGAATGAATAGAATGAATTGGAGTGGGATACACAGGAATCAACATGACCCACAAAGAAATGTATAGCTTTCTATTAACTGCTATAACAAACTACCTCAGATTTTGCAGCTTAGAACAAGCATCCATTTGTGATCTCACTGTTTCTGTGGGTTAGAAGTCCAGTGGGACAGGTTATCTCAGCTGGTTCTTTGCTTAGAGTCTTATAAGGCCCAAATCAGGATGTTGGCAGAGTCATGTTTTTTTAAGGATGTTCTAGGGAAGAATCTGTTTCAAGCCCATTCAGGTTGTTGAGAGAATTCAGTTCCTTGAAGCTGTGTAGGGTGAGGTCCCTGTTTCCTTGCTGACTATCAGCCAGAAGAGGCTCTCAAATCTACTTAAGACCAGCTACATTCCTTCTCATGTATCCTACTCCATCTTGATATCTGCAACAGCATATTGATGCTGTTGCAGTTTTAAACAGCATAAACAGATCTCGCATTCCAGATCTCTTTGACTTCTGACACTACCTAGAGAAGGTTCTCTAATGTTATTAGATGAGCCCACTCAATAATTCAAGATAATCTCCCTATTTTAAGGTACATAACCTTAATTAAATCTGCAGAGTCTTTTTTTTGCTATGTAACGTGATATACTCACAAATTCTAGATATCTTTGAAGCACAAATTAGGGCCTGGATATCTTTGGGAAGCAGTTCTGCTGACACTAAGAGGTCATTGCTCTAATCCAAGAAAATGATGATTGTGACCTAAACCACATTCTTGGCAGTGAAGGAAGAGAAAAGTAATTAGACCGAAGAATCAGATCAATAAGATTTATTAAGTAGTTAGATGTGGAGAATAAAGAAGGAAGTATAACGCTCCACTAAAATTATCTTTTAGTCTTCCTTCTTCTAAGAGTACACATTTACAAGTCCCTACCTGTCCATATGTCAATGTCTCTCCAACCATTTTGGCTTTTTGAAGCTCATTTTTCAGTAGATACATTAGGAAGTGCTCATGGGAGCATTATGCCCTCGGTTTTTGCATGTTGATAACAAATTTTATGTTACCTTTATACTGACAATTGCTTTGGCTGCATTTAAAATCTTTGACTCACAGGTTGTTTCCTTGACTGTCTTAAATATGTTACTGTTTTCTCTTGACATAAAGCACTACTGTTGAAAAGTCTGATAAAAGTCTTATTTTCATTTCCCTTAAAGGGCTTTGGTTTTTTACCTGGGTACCTAAGATATAAGTGTGTGTGTGTGTGTGTGTGAGAGAGAGAGAGAGATAGAGAGAGAGAGAGAGAGAGAATGAGTGTGTGTGTATGATGGATTTGGGGAGGGATATGTTGTGAGGGCTGTGTGTTACGTAAGACTGATGAATCACAGACCTGTCTCCTGAAAAAAATAATACAAAAAAATTAAAATGACATTAAACCTTAAATAAGAAAAAATAAAATTTCATAATTTTACTTGAATACACTTTGATTTTGTCCACTCTGGAAACGTTTTCCCAGGTAAGTACTGTATTTTTCATATATGTAGTTTTGATTTTTTTCCTAGACGATTTTCTTGAATTGTAGACACTGATGTGTATTCTCTTCTACTTCTTTGGTTGTTTCTTCATATAAGTACTTTGATGTTTGAATATTCTATATTTTTGTCATTTTTCCTTGGATACTTTTCTTTCATCATTGCTTAATTTTTTAAAAATAAGCCTATTTTCATCTTGAGACATTGTATATGGTGTTTATTCTCCTATTCCTTCGAATTTATTCTTTAATTCTGAAATAGCTTTTGATTAATTTCTATGCTTTCCTGAGGTCTTTTGCTTTATTTATGCAATTCATATCATTATTTAATATCATAACATTTCCTTAATTTTTAGCTTGTTTTGAAATTCTGGGTATTCTGGATTGTGTGTGGTCAACTGAGTACCACCAATACTTTCTATTCTCTGTATGGCTCCAGATTAGAGTTTGACAATAGAGAATCTCACATGATATTTGGAATGTAGAATAAAATAGAAGTCATTATTTTTGGGATGTCATGATTCTCAGTTGTAGTAGTTTTGGAGATCTTTCCACAGATTCGTATTTTATAGTTGTGGTCACTGGATTCAGTGGTTTCTCAGACTTTTCTGTGAGTGCTGATTTCTTTGCCAACTCCACTGTTCTGGGCTACCATAGTGACTATATCCTCAGTTCTCTGACTAGAGCCTTCCAACTCTCTGACTAGAGCTCCCACATCGATATAAGGCCCAATTTTCTCATTAAACTTTGTATTTCTGTAATTGTTATCATAGCTCTGTTTTCTTGAGCTACCCAGATAAATATATACTAGGTTACAGTTGTTTTTCTTTTTTTTTAGGTTACATTTTTTAATTATTTTATACCCATGTCTTTCTGAGAGTGCCATATTATCTGCAGGATGGTTTTCTACATCTTGTTTTCTTTTATATCTTTGTGTAAGGTTTCTGCGCATGCGTGTTTGCATGTAGGTTTCTATTATTTTTTTCTTGGTCATTTATTAATATCAATATCAAATTATTTTCTTGAACTTTTAAAAGGGAGAGAGATGGATCCGGAGAGTTTAATGTTCCAGTTATATTGTAACAGACCTTGAACTAGAAATCAGGAATCCTGATTCTTTTCTAAAGGCTTTATTTCCTATACTGTTCTCCTCACAGATGAAATAAATCTTGCCAGTTTTGCTGATATATCAAGAGAATCTCTTTCATCTTTGCTATTTGCTATTTGTTTGGGCATACTTTCTCTGTCTTACTAGTTTCTCACTTGCCATCTTTTCTTTCTTTCCTTCTCTTTTTAACCATAGCTACAGAAATAGAAGCTTTTCAATGAATCTGATGCCATTGCCTCAAAATGTAGAAGATCTTTTATGGAAACATTTTATTCAAATGCTGCTGTGTTCTTCTCCACAGTTTTTCTGCTCTCTCTTGTTTATTTCCAGACTAAGAGAGCATAGGAATCTCTTTGCAGGAAGCAAATACATTCGTAATTCTCATGTATATAAAATGAAAATTTTTATGAAATACTATTTAATTAGTAATAATTGAAAAGAAAAATGAGATTTTATACAATTTTTTATTTTATGTTTTCTTAAAAATCTTTTAAAACTTAGAAAATAATTACATGTAAGTTAAAAATAACTTTCATACAGTAAGGTATCATTAATTTTTAAATATATGTAATGTTTAGTATGGAAAAGATGTTCAAAGAAAAGTAAAACATTTCCCTACACAGTGGAAAACAAAGGAAGCAGCATGTAATTTAGTGATAAATATCTCTGAGGACTTTCTAATTACTTTCTAATATGGCATTTATATTTAGAAAATTAATTTGCCTATTTTTAATGGTCCCACATCCAATTCTAGAAATATGCTTTTAAGACATTATTGCTTAAGTGATAGAAGAAGCATTAACAGAGTAGATTTTTAAAATCAGAATTTGCACATTTGAGCATTTCACTAGGGTTTAAGACCTTTCCTAGACCTTTGATTTGCTGTATGTAAGGAAAAATATTACATATTAAACATTTGCCAACAATTTCCTAATGTGCATTGTAAATACATGATTACATCTGTTTCTTCATATGAGTCTCATAGTGCACACTTAGGGGGCTTTTCTTCTACTGGAATTCAATTGATTTAATTAGCAAAGTCTCACTAATGTGCTAATTGGGAGACAGACTTTTTAGCATTCGCCTGAGATTAGATTGCATTCACGGAATCATAATTATTTTGATGGCTTGCCACAGTGAAATAGATGAACTGTGTACCAGCTAAATTTTTAATGAAGTTAACTTTTACTTTGATTCTTATGTAATTTCTCTCTTTATCTTGTATACAGGGTAATTTCTCTAAGTGTCTTTTGTTTTATTTATTTTTTTCATTTGTCACTCTCTGATATGCCACATCTTGAATATTTTAATAACTTTTTTTTAGATATTTACAAGACTGTAAAATGAAAGAGGCAAAACAATGTTGATTTGAAAACCTAATGCAGGGGAATAGTAGTATGAAAAATTATATATTAGAGCCCATTTGTGACATGAAATATTTTACCTTAAGTTCTTAATATTTCACATACTATTATAATTTCTGCTCATTTTTTTCTATATTAGATCATCTGAGTTTATGGTTCTGATTCTAAGAAACCACTATTATGACCTTGCTATGTTCCAACCACTGTGATAGCATTTGGGATACAAAGAGAACTGTGACTTTCCTCTAGAAGAATTTCATCCAAAAGTAGAATTAATGACTTTACAGAAGAGTTCTGAGGCACACAGGTTTTTTTTTTTTTTTTAAGATTTTATTTATTTATTTGACAGAGATCACAGTAGGCAGAGAGGCAGGCAGAGAGAGAGAGAAGGGGAAGCAGGCTCCCTGCTGAGCAAAGAGCCTGATGCAGGGCTCGATCCCAGGACCCTGGGATCATGACCTGAGCCAAAGGCAGAGGCTTTAGCCCACTGAACCCACTCAGGTGCCCCGGGTTTTTAATACACTTTTTGGGATGGTTCTTTTTTTCCATTTATATGTACATTAAAACTGTAATTTAATGTCATGATGAATGTCCCATATTTTTTCATTTTTTTCCCTTAGAAATTACTAGGTTCTTCGCTTTTTTTCTTAAACAGGTATTTTAGAGATTTTTTTGCATTTAGAGAAAAGTATGTAAAAAGATATATAGGTATAGGGGTGGAGTTAAGATGGCGGAATAGTAGGGGGTCCCTGAATTTACCTCATCCTTCAAACACAGATCAACATCCAACTATTTTGAACAATTAGAAATATGATCTGAGGATTAAGAAAACCTCAGATCATATTTCTAATTGTTCAAAATAGTTGGATGTGGTGATGCAACATGGGGGCTTAAGTGGGTAGGAGAAGAATAAATGAAACAAGATGGGATTGGGAGGGAGACAAACCATAAGTGACTCTTAATCTCACAAAACAAACTGAGGGTTGCTGGGGGGAGGGGGTTCGGGAGAAGGGGGTGGGATTATGGACATTGGGGAGGGCATGTGCTTTGGTGAGTGCTGTGAAGTGTGTAAACCTGGTGATTCACATACCTGTACCCCTGGGGATAAAAATATATGTTTATAAAAAATAAAAAATTAAAAAAAAAAAGAAAAGAAAACCATCTGCACAGTTGGAGGGAGAGATCGTAGTAGATGTGAGGTTGGGAGCTATGAATTGGGGGAGAGGAAAGCTGGGGGACTACAAATATGAGGGAACCTTTTCACTGAGCAAAGTCAGGGAGAGGGAGAGAGTGGGAGATAGAGAATATAGTGAATAAGGATCACACAATAAGCCCCAGTGAGGAATTCCCTTGCACTGCCCAGAGAGCCATGGCTCCCCTTCCGAGAGTGCATTTAGAAGAGCTTATTTTGCCTCTCCAAGGACAAAAGGCCAGCTGGGAGCCCCTGAGTGGTGTTCAATAGCAGGGTCAGAGGTGAGTGCAGAGGGAAGAAAAACCTCTTAACTTTAGGCTGTGGGTCACAATATACTTAAACCTCTGTATGCACCCCTTGTGGCTGCTTTTCTGAGACAGAACTGGACAGAGAGCAGAGACACGGGCAGACTGTGGATAACCTGGCTGCTGCTTTTTGCTATCTGCTGCAATAGATTCAAACCTCTGTGACTGCTTTTCTAGGACAGAATGAAGTAGAGGACTGAGCCACCCAGTCCTGGTGGCCAACCAGATAACCTGGTTCCAGCTTTTCACAGAGTGTTACAATAAACTCTAGGCTCTGCCTGTGCATTGTAAGACTGCTTTTTAGGGACAGGATGGTGGTGGGTGAGCCTTCTCAGTGGACAGGAGTGAGCCTATACCTTACCAGGACCTTTAAAACTTGGAGTTTTGAATCCTAGGCACTAGCCAGAGTTCAAATATAGGAGATCTGTGGTTCTGCATGGTGAGCCAATGGCCCAGGCACAGATAGGTTAGGGCAGGGAACTGATGAAAGCCAGGGCACAGGAGATTGTTCACTTTTCTAAGAGGGCTTCCTGAAGAGTAGTGGCCAGGAGTTCCCCTCTCCAGCAACAAGCCGGTAGGGTAAATCCATATTCTTCCTTCTCCCTCAGCTGGATTTCAGAGAGAAATATAGCACCTCCAGGGGAGGCTGGAGTCCCCTACACTAAACCTGCCCCCCTGTGCTTTGTATGGACATCTTTACAAGGGCAACTTGGCTTGTGAGCCAGTCCAGCAAGCCTTTCCTTCAGAAACCAACAGAGGTCACCTATATCTATCAACTCTACTGATTAAAGAATGCTCCAAAACATTAGGTTCCAGTGGAAATAGGAGCAGGCTTCTTTCTTCTTTATTTTAACCTCTTCTTAATTTTAAAAAATTTTAGTGTTCTTTTTCTATTTTTTATTTTTTATTCTTTATATTTTTATTTTATTTATTTAAAAATTTTTTTTTAATTTGACAGAGACCACAAGAAGGGGGTAGCAGGAGAGGTAGAAGCCGTCTCCCTGATGAGCAGGGAGTCCAATGCAGGTCTTGATCTTAGGACCCTGGGATCATGGGCAGAGCTGAAGGCAGACACTTAGCTGACTGAGCCACCCAGGTGCCCCTATCTTTTATTTTATATATATATTTTTTCTTTTTTTCTTTCTCTCTCTCTCTCTCTCTCTTTTTTTTTTTTTTTTTTTTTTTTTTTTTGCATCAGGCTTATAGATTTTTGTCTGTTTGCAGTTTTATTCCTTTTCCTTTTATCTTGGATCAGGGTTTTTTGTTTGTTTTTGTTCTCTTTTTTCTCTTACAGTTGTATTTTGACAAACAAATGAAAGCACACTTTCTTAAAATCCAAACACTCCCCATTACAAACAAGGACGAACTTTGTAGAGGAAGGACCAGTGGGAAAGAGCAGCCAAAACCCAATAGCAGAGAGTACACAGTATTCACCAGAAACACTAACTGCAGTTTTTATTTTTGTTGTTTTTCTTTTTTCTGCCTTTCTTTTCTGGACAAAATGATGAGATGGAGAAATTCACCCCAAAAGAAAGAGCAGGAGGTAGTACTCACTGCTAGGAATTTAATCAATATGGATTTAAGTAAGTGTCTGAACTAGAATTTAAGATGATTATAAAGTTGGCTCAGCTTGAAGAAAGCATAGAGAACATTAGAGAATCTCTAAATGTAGAAATAAAAGGACTAAAATCTAGCCAGGCCAAAATTAAAAATGCTATTATAGAGATGCAGTCCCAAATGGAGGCTATAAAAATAAGGATAAATGAGGCAGAAGAGTCAGTGACATAGAAGATAAAATGATGGAAAAATAAGTAAGCTGAAAAGGAGAGAGAGAAAACTACGGACCATGAAAGAAAACTTAGAGAAATCAGTGAATCCATAAAGCAAAATAATATCCTGATAATAGGGGTCCCAGAAGATGAAGAGCAGGAGAGAAGGTCAAAAGGTTTACTTGAACAAATTATAACTGAGGATTTCCTTAATCTGGAGAGAGAAACAGGCATTCAAGTCCAAGAGGCACATAGAACCCCCCTCAAAATCAACAAAAATAGGTCAACACCTTGCAATATAATAGTGAAGCTTGCAAATTCTAAAGATAAAGAGAAAATCTGGAAAGCAGCTTGGGACAAGAGTCCTTAACCTATAAGAGTAGAAACATAAGGGGACAGTGGACCTGTGGACTTAGACCTGGCAGGGCAGAAAAGACTGGCATGATATATTCAACATGTTAAATGGGAAAAATATGAAGCCAAGAATACTTTATCCAGCAAGGCTGTTATTCAGAATAGAAGGAGAGATAAAGAGTTTCCAGGACAAACTAAAACTAAAGGTATTTGTGAGCACTAAACCAGCCCCACAAGAAATTTTAAAGGGGAACTTTGGGTGGAGAGAGAGCTCAAAAGTAGCAAAGACCAGAGAAGAGCAGAGACAATCTACAGGACTAGCAACTTTACAGGTGATACAACGGCACTAAATTCATATCTTTCAATAATTACTCTGAATGTAAATGGACTAAATGCTCCAATCAAAAGACATAGGGTAACATAATGGATTAAAAAACAAGACCCATCATTATGCTGTTTACAAGAGACTAGTTTTAGAGACAAAGACACCTCCAGATTGAAAGTGAGGGAAGGGAGAACCATTTATCATGCCAGTAGATATCAAAAGAAAGCTGGTGTAGGAATCCTTAAATCAGACAAAATAGATTTTATTTTTTTAAAAAATATTTTTATTTATTTATTTGAGAGAGAATGAGAATAAGAGAGATCACAGAGGAAGAGGGAGAAGCAGGCTCTCCAGTGACAGGGAGCCCAATGTGGGACTAAATCCCAGGACCTTGTGATAATGACCTGAGCCAAAGGCAGACACTTGACTTATGGAGCCACCCAGGTGCCCCAGACAAACTAGACTTTAACCCCAAAACTGTAATAAGAGTTGGAGAAGGATACTATATCATAATAAAAGGGTCTATCCAACTAGAAGATCTAATAATTATAAATATTTATGCCCCTAACTTGGGAGCAGCCAAATATATAAACCAACTAATAACAAAATTAATGAAACTCATTGATTATTTTAAAAAAAATTTTTTTAAAAGATTTTCTTTTAAGATTTATTTGACAGGGAGAGAGAGATCAAGTAGGCAGAGAGGTAGGGAGAGAACGTGGGGGAAGCAGGCTCCCTGCTGAGCAGAGAGCCCAATGGGGTCTGGATCCCAGGACTCTGAGATCATGACTTGAGTTAAAGGTAGAGGCTTAACCCACTGAGCCACCCAGGCACTCTGAAACTCATTGATTATAATAAAATAATAGTAAGAGGCTTTAACACCCCACTCACAGCAAGAGACAAGACATCTAAGTAGAAGATCAACAAGAAAGCAAGGACTTTGAAAAACACACTGGACCATATGGACTTCACAGATATATTCATAGAATTTCATCCTAAAGCAGCAAAATATACATTCTTCTCAAGTGCACATGGAACGTTCTCCAAACAGATCACATACTGAGTCACAAATCAGGTCTCAATCAGTACCAAAAGGCTGAGATTATACCATGCATATTTTCAGACCACAATAGTTTAAAACTTGAAGTCAATAACAAGAAAACATTTGGAAGGACCACAAATACATGGAGGTTAAAGAGCATTGTATTAAAAAATGAATGGGTCAACCAGAAAATTAAAGAAGAATTTAAAAAAATACACAGAAGCAAATGAAAATGAAAACAGAATAGTTCAGAACCTTTCAGATGCAGCAAAGGCAGTCCTAAGAGGGAAGTATATAGTAATACCAGCCTTTCTCAAGAAACAAGGAAGGTCTCAAATACACAACCTAACCTTACACCTAAAGGAGCCAGAGAAAGGACAGCAAATGAAACTTAAACCCAGAAAGAGAAGACAAGAGAAGAGAAGTAAAGAATAGAGCAGAAACCAATGATATAGAAATTAAAAAAAAAAAAAGTAGAACAGATCAATGAAACTTGGAGCTAGCTTTTTGAAATAATTAATGATTGATAAACCCCTGGCCCGACTTATCAAAGAGAGCGAGCGAGAGAGAGAGAGAGAGAGAGTGAGAGCAAGAGAGGACTCAAATAAATAAAATTATGAATGAAAGGAGATATCACTACCAACACCAAAGAAATTCAATTTTAAGAACACATTATGAGTAACTATATGCCAACAAATTAGGCAATCTGGAATAAATGGATGCATTCATAGAAATATACAGACTATGAAAGCTGAAAGAGGAAGAAATAGATACATGGACAGATCCTAACCAGCAAAGAAATTGAGTCAGTAATCAAAAAGTCTCCCCCAAAACAAGAGTCCAGGGCCAGATAGCCTCCCAGCAGAATTCTACCAAACATTGAAAGAATTAATATCTATTTTTCTGACACTGTTTAAAAAAATAGGAATAGAAAGGAATCTTCCAAACTCATTTTATGAGGCCAGCATTACCTTGATCCCCAAGCCAAAAAAAGACCCCACTAAAAAGAATTACAGACCAATATCCCTGATTAACATGGATGCAAAAACTCTAGCCAATAGGATTCAACAGTACATTAGTAGGATTATCCACCACGACTATGTGGGATTTTTTCCTGGGCTTGAAGGGTGGTTCAACATCTTCAAATCAATGTTATGACACAGTAATAAAAGAAAGGACAAGAACATATGATCTCAGTAGATCAATAAGAGCATTTGATAAAAATATAGCTTCCTTTCTTGATAAAAACTCTCTGTCATGTATAGATGGAGGGAATGTACCTCAATATCATAAAAGCCATATATGAAAAACCCATAACAAAAATCATAGTCATCAGGGAAAAGCAGAGGTTTTCCCTCAAGGTCAGGAAGATGACAGGGTTGTCCACTCTCACTACTGTTTTTCAACATAGTACTGGAAGTCCTAGCTTCAGCAATCAGAACACAAAAAAGAAATAAAAGGCTTCCAAATTGGCAAAAAGTCAAACTTTCACTCTGCAAATGCATGATACTCTGTAGAAAACCCAAAGACTCTACCCCAAAACTGCTAGAACAGATATAGGAATTCAGCAAAATGACAGAATATAAAATCAATGCACAGAAGTTAGTTGCATTTCTATACACTAACAATGAGACAGAAGAAAGAGAAATCAAGGAGTAGATCCCACTTAAAATTGCACTGCAAACTATAAGATACCTAGGAATAAACCTAACCAGAGAGGTAAAGGATCTGTCCTCTATAAACCATATAACACTTGTGGAAGAAATTGAGGAAGACACAAAGAAATGGGAAAACATTCCATGCTCAAAGACTGGAAGACCAAATATCATTAATATGTCTATGCTACCCAAAGCAAACTATCCATTCAGTGCAATCCTTATCAAAATACCATGAGCATTTTTCACAGAGCTGGAACAAAGAATTCTTAAATTTGTATGCAACCAAAAAGACCCTTAACAACTAAAGTAATGTTGAAAAAGAAAACCAAAGCTTGTGGCATCATAATTCTGGACTTCAAGCTCTATTACAAAGCTGTAATCATCAAGAGAGTATGGTACTAGCACAAAAACCAGATACATCGATCAATGGAACAGAATAGAGAATCCATAAATGGACCCTCAACTCTGTGGTCAACTAATCTTTGACAAAGCAGGGAAAAATAGATAATGGAAAAAAGTCTTTCAACTAATGGTGTTGGGAAAATTGGATACCACATGCAGAAGAATGAAACTGGACTACTTTCTTTCACGATACATAAAAGTAAACTCATAATGAATGAAAGAGCTAAATTTGAGGTGGGAATCCATCAAAATTCTAGAGAACAACACAAGCATCCTTTTGGCCTTGGCTACAGCAACTTCTTGCTAGGCATGTCTCTAAAGGCAGAAGAAACAAAAATAAAAATAAATGATTGAGACTTCAAGATAAAAAGCTCTAGCACAGCAAAGGAAACAGTCACAAAACTGAAAGGTAGCCTATGGAATGGGAGAAGAAATTTACAAATATCTTATCAGATAAAGGTCTAGCAGCCAAAATCTATAAAGAACTTATCAAACTCAACACCCCAAAACCAGAAACTCCAGTCAAGAAATGGGCAGAAGACATGAATAGAATTTCTCCAAAGAAGACATCCAGATGGCCAACAGACACATGAAAAAATTTTCAACATCACTCAGCATCAGGGAAATACATTGTAAAACTACAGTGAGATCCCATCTTATACCAGTCAGAATGGTTAAAACTAGCAAGTCAGGAAATGACAGATGTTGGCCAGGATGTGGAGAAGGGGGAAAGCTCTTATACTGTTGTTGGAAATGCAAGCTGGTGCAGCCACTCTGGAAAACAGTATGGAGGCTCTTCAAAAAAGTTAAAAATAGAACTTCCTTACAGCCCAGCAATTTATCCAAAGGTATTTATCTAAAGGATACAAACATAGTGACTTGAAGGGGCACACAGAGCAGCTATGTCCAGCATATCCAAACTGTGGAAAGAGCCCATATGTCTATAAATGAATGAATGGATTAAATATACAATGGAATATTAGCCATCAGAAAGGATAAATACTTAACATTTTCATTGATGTGGATGGAACTAGAGGGTATTATGCTAAGTGAAGTAAGTCAAAGAGAAACACCATATGATTTCACTCATATGTGGAATTAAAGAAACAAAACAGGTGAACATAGGGCAAGGGAAGAAAGAATAAAATAAGATGAAAATAGGGAGGCAAACCTAAGAAACACTTGATAATAGGGAACAAACGGAGTTGCTAGAGGGGAGGTGGTGGGGGGATGGGGTAATTGGGTGATGGGCATTAAGGAGGGCACTTGATGTAATGAGAACTGAGTGTTATATACAACTGATGAATTACTAAATTCTGCCCCTGAAACTAATAGTATAGTATATGTTAACTACATAGAATTTAAACAAAGAATTGAAAGATTGAGGTAGTAGCAATATCAGTTATTATGTAAAGAGAGTATCATATACAACCACTTTTGAACATGGTTTGGTGGTTTCGTCAGGAGTTCAAAAGTTTAAAATGAACCTTTGGCCCAGACATTGCACTCCTAGGTGTTTCTCAAGAGAAATGAAGGCAGATATGTGAATGTTTATGATAGTATTTTTAATCAGAACCATTATTATTAACCCCAAACTGGAAGCAACCCAAATGTTCATCACCCAGTAAGTAAACAACAAACTATCCTAATACAATAGAATATTACTCAGCAATTAAATAATATACAGATACACTCAATATGGTGAATCTCAAAATCATTTTGTTGAGTGAACAAGGCTAGAAACAACATACTGCATAATACATGATTTCTTTTATGTAAAACTTTAGAAAGTGGCAACTAGTGTGTGGTTGCAGAAAGAAGATCAGTGTTTACGTGTGAAAGTGGGTAGGAAGTGGGATGGCTTAAAATGAACATAAAAAAATTTGGAGGAGTGAAAAAATATTTATTATCTTGATTGTTATGATGGTTTCATGTAGCTGACATATCAAAACATCAAATTGTATACTTTAAATATGTGAAGTTTACTGTATGTCTAGTATATATTAACAAAATTTCAAAAAGTTACTTGGAATAAGATGAATTTATATATATGTCATAACAATATAGAGCACAATATATAGCACATTAATGACAAATAAAAAGAAGTCATTAAGATGATCATTGCATGAATTGGTAGCGCCAGGGAATAATGGATTTCATAAAGTGTTTCCAATAGAGTTTTAAATAACTAATTTTCATTTTAATGTTCAAAGTTTTAGGATGATCCTTTCATTTTGATTCATGAGAGAATAGAGTTTACTTTTAATATCTGCTTTTACTGCTTATGATGTAAATTTTTTGCTGTGAAAGAGGTTGACTATTTAATATTTAAACCTTTTACTATCTATATTTCTGATCATCCATTTTTTCATTTTAAATGTACAATTAGGGAAAAATAATTTATAAAAAATTGTTTATTATTCTTATTCTTATTATTATTACTATGATTTTGTTGGCATACTGTAGTGATAGAAACTTTCATAGGCACCATGAACTTAGTAGAGCTTGAAGCTGTTTTTAGACTTAGAGGCTCCATGTGTGTAATAGAATTAATGTGTTAAGTTAGTAACCGGCAGTTTAATTTTGTTAGAGCTGAAAATGTCTCTAATTCAAACATGGTGCTAGAATTGAATCATATTGTTTCTATTTCTGTCATTGGGAGAAGAAGTTGGATATAAGGATATAAGAATATAAGAATCTTAGTAGTAGGGTAATTGGATATAAGGATATAGAATATAAGAGTTTTGGTAGTAAGGTAATTTTGAGCTGATTGAAATGAAAGAAGAGACATGACACACTGTTCCTTTTATGTAGTATGATATTTTTGTATTGTATAACATTACTCCTTAAAAAGAATACATATGAGAGAAGTCTTTCATGTTCAATAGTGTTTTTGTTGTTGTTAATTTCCTTGCTATTTAAAAGATATTATTAGTAATCCATGTAATTTTTGAATGCAAAACTTTCAGACTAAAGGCAAAAACAACTATATACAATATCTGAACTGTAATTTAATAGGTATGATTTTCACAGTAGTGTAGGTTAACAATTTTAAAACTTTCTATGTGATCTAGGAGTAAATGAATAAATATATTGACGATAATGAGAACAATGTTTTTTACTGTTCGAGAATTGTTATAAATGTGGAATAGAGACCAGAATGCACACTGTAGATTTAAGTTGGAATTGAAGGTGTCATTATGAGCCAATCATTTTTGTGCATTTATAGACATAAACATAGAGGTATTTGTATATGTATATGTATCTCTGTTTGCTAAATGGGCTCCTATAGCAATGGTCACACTTTGTTCTCAGATCTTGGTTTCTAAGAACCATTCCTCACTTAAAGGTTCCAGAGATCCTTAGAGAAATGGCTGATTCCAGTGCAGAAGCAGGAATATCTTGCTGTGTTAAAAGTTAATGCACACCAAAAAAATGATTGGAGCCTGTCAAGAGAACACAGGAGCCAGATTGAAGGTGCTCCCACTGGCTAAATCTGGCAAAATTTGAGCATCAAAATAAATAATAATGATAAAGAATTATAACCCATAGAATAAAACAGGAATTAATTAACATGTTTGAACTGAATTGAACTGACCATGGTATTACTGCCTTTTATCATTAGTCAATAAATATATTGTGCTTTTAAATAAATAAATTTATATTTATATTTATATTTAATTTATATTATTTAAATATAAATATATTTATATTTATATTTATATTGTGCTTTTAATATATTAGTGTGCTTTTATCTATTTATTCTCATGTCTCTTGTAGTTTTTGTTTTATAATTGTAGTTGCTATTTTATTTGGTGCATGAATAGTCATGAATTTTATATCTTCAAAGTGAATGTGTCTTTCAGCATTGAAAGTGTTCTTCATTACATTTAATATTTTTGGCTGGAATTCTGATTTATCTGATATTATGATCATAACCTCTTCTGTTATTTACCTTTGCCTATCATACCTTTATTTTTATTCATCCTGTTTTTTTTTAGACTTTACAAATTACTATATTTTGTGTTTGTACAAAGCATATATATAGTTGTTGGTTGGTTGTTATTATTACCCAATTTGAAACTCATTTTATTTTGGTAAGTGAATTAAGTATTGCTTTGAGTAATATATGTGGTCTCTACTGTACCATATTTTGTTTTACTACATATTATATTACATTTTATCATATTTCTTCACATTTTTTTCCTTTAGTCTTTCATGATATCAATTTATTTATTTGGGAATATTTGCATTTTTGCTATAGTTGTTACTTTTGTACTTAGGCTTTTTGAAAATTCCCTTAATCCCATTTCCTTATTTGTCCTTTTACTTTCTGGTTTGTTAGTTTTTAATGGCATCCCTTGATTACGATATATAACTTACATAGAAATCAAGAACTTTTAAAATTTTTTCTTGTTCCTCTCTCTTCTTCTGCCATTATTCAATTACATTACTTCTATTTTGTTTTAGTCGTAAATCTATTAGGACATATACGAAGTATGTTTGTAAGTCATTTTGTTGAAGTTTTACCTGTCATATCTTGTTAGATGACACTCTTCTTTTATCAGTTTCTTATAAGTATAGTATTAACTTAATCCCTGTGCATTTGAATTCTTTTTCCTAAAGTCTTGATACTTTTAAGGTTGGTTTGGCTATGTTTATTGTTCCTGGTTGATATTTTCTTTGTATGTGTGTTTATTAAAAATAATAGTTCTGTACATGTAAAAATGCTCAACATCACTCATCATCAGGGATATATAAATCAAAACCACAAGATACTACCTCACACTGCTCAGAATGGCTAAAAGTAATAATTCAGGAAACAAGAGAAGTTGGCAAGGATGTGAAGAAAGGGGTACCTTCTTAAACTGTTGGTGGGAATGCAAACTGGTGCAGCCACTATGGAAAACAGCATGCAGTTTCCTCAGAAAGTTAAAAATAGAACTACTTTCCAATCTAGCAATTGCACTGCAAGGTATTTATCTAAAGGTTACAAACATAGTGATTTGAAGGGACACCTGCACCATAATGTTTATAGCAGCAATGTCCACAGTAGCCAAACTATGGAAAGAGTGCAGATGTCTATAGATGAATGAATGGATAAAGATACATACATACATACATACATACATACCACATCTTGTATATACATACATTGTATTCCATTGTGTATATAGATACACAGTAGAATATTACTCAGCCATCAAAATTAAAATCTTGCCATTTATAATGACATAGATGGAACTAAAGTGTATTATGTTAAGTGAAATAAGTCAGTCAGAGAAAGGCAAATTCCATAAATACCAAGAAATAACATGATTTCACTTATATGTAGATTTAAGAAACAAATATTTCTTAAACATTTGGAGGGGTGATGGGTGGGGGGATGGGGTAATTGGGTAGTGGGCATTAAGGAGGGCATTTGATGTAATGAGCAGTATTATATCCAACTAACGAATCACTAAATTCTACCCCTGAAACTAATAATGTACTATTTGTACTATTTTAAATTAAAAAATAATAGTCTTGTTATATTTTTGAGAAGTCTGCAGCCTGTCTAATTTTATTGCTTTTGTAAGTTTTTTGTTTTGTTTTGCTTAGAGGTCTTGAGGATTTAAAAAAAATTTTATTCCAGTGTATTTATTGGCATTTTTCCAGAATTGAACATTTCAGTTTCAGTTTTCCTACATAGAAATTTGTTCCTTTCAATATGCATATTCAAACAGATTTTTTAACTTACAAAATTTTGTCCTTCATTATTGCCTTAAATATTAGTTTGTTCTGTTAAATGCAGAATAGAGATTGTATTTAAGAATTCCCCGAGTAGAACCCTCCTACACTGTTGATGGGAATGCAAGCTTGTGCAGCCACTCTGGAACACAGCATGGAGGTTCCTCAAAATGTTGAAAATAGAACTACCCTATGACCCAGCAATTGCACCACTAGGTATTTACTCTAAAGATACAAATGTAGTGATCCTGAATGTTTATAGCAGCAATGTCTACAATAGCCAAACTATGGAAAGAACCTAGATGTCCATCAACAGATGAATGGATCAAGAAGAGGTGGTATATATACACAATGGAATACTATGTAACCATCAAAAGAAATGAAATCTTGCCATTTGCAAGAACATGGATGGAACTAGAGGGTATCATGCTTAGCGAAATAAGTTGATCGGAGAAAGACAACTATCATATGATCTCCCTGATATGAGGAAGTGGAGATGCAACATGTGGGGGTTAAGGGGGCAGGAGAAGAAGAAATGAAACAAGATGGAATCAGGAGGGAGACAAACCATAAGTGACTCTTAATCTCACAAAACAAACTGAGGGTTGCTGGGGCGAGGGGGTTTGGGAGAGGGGGGTGGAGTTATGGACATTAAGGGAGGGTATATGCTATGGTGAGTGCTGTGAAGTGTGTAAACCTGGTTGATTCACAGACCTGTACCCCTGGGGATAAAAATATGTTATATGTTTATTAAAAAAACCAAACAAACCCACATTCTAAAAAAAAAAAATTCCTTGAGTAGAAAAAATCATTTAAGCCATGTAAATAAATTAAATCTATCTTATTTTATGAATATAAATAAAACTTAATTTAGGTTATTTCTTGTAAATGTGTCTGACAATCAAAAGAAACTGAAGTTATATTCCCAAAAGTGGTATGAGATGATTACTTTTAGCCAATTCCCAGCCTTCTTGAAATCCACATTGTAATACCAATCATTGTAAAGGTAAACAGCTTCCTCATAGTCAGTTTATAAGCATCCTATAACATTATGCCTCTCAGCCTTTTATCAGTTTTTATGGTTGGAGACATCCAGTTTGCAACAGTTTTTTTATGTCTTAAACTCTTACTAATACTATTCCTTGATATAGTGGTTTTAATTTTGCTGTTTCTGGATTTTTGGTAGTTCCATTTTTTTTTTTTATCTTTAGGGACATGATTTATACATACATTGGATCTCCTCTGCCTGTCTTCCATTTCAAACCACTTTTTCTTTGACCCTTCACTTCTTTATCTTATATTCTTATTCTTTATTTTCCTTGATTTTTGCCAACACTTCTTATGAAATTTTTATGTGAACTTTTTCTTCCCTGGTTACCTTGTAGCTTGGTCTTTTATCTTAGATGGCCTCATATAACATATATAAGTTTTATATACACACACACACACATATATATATAAAACATAGACCATATAACATATATATGTTTTATATATATATAACATAGACCATATAACATATATATAACATAAATCATAACACTTAAATAAATCATATAACATAGACCATAACATACATATACACATATATATGTAAATTTTTTTACTGTAAGTCAAATCAACTTTTATTTTTTCTAAACTGTATTCAAGAATTTTTTTTTAATCCCCAA
The DNA here is from genome assembly GCF_030435805.1 of Mustela lutreola. Taxonomy (NCBI): domain Eukaryota; kingdom Metazoa; phylum Chordata; class Mammalia; order Carnivora; family Mustelidae; genus Mustela; species Mustela lutreola. Next base: position 110,156,470 of record NC_081290.1, read on the forward strand.
GAGCTTTATTGTAGAAATTTAATTTGGTTTATAATTTTGTGTTACAGCTTTCTTCTGGGGTATGTGTATGTGTGTGTGTATGTTTGGCAGGTGCAGCATTTAGAATTTTGGTGTTTTTCTTTTCTCCTTTTAGAGATGTAGACTGAGTGTGTATATATATATGTACACACACACACTAAACCACAACATATATATATTGTATTGTTTCATACCTTTTGATTTAGATATCCCTTAATCTATAGACATTTAATTAGGAACACACATAGTAGTCAGTTTTCTGGGGAAAGTTGTTTTAATCCTCTAGGATATGACAGAATGATAAGAGAACATGTGACAGAGGATCTTATATTTGATGATAAAACAGATCACTATGATAATGTAAGTTTGCACAATGAGGAGAAATTATTTTTTCTGGTTGGACGAGAGAACTTTTAAATGATTGAGGAAGGCTTTTAAAGTATTGAGGAATATGTAGTTTATAGAGCACTGAACTGTAAGTGAGAGATTGGATTCTTGTCCTGACTCTGTTAATGATGAGCCTTAATGTGAAACAAAGTCATCTTGTTTGTGGGCAGGGTGACCTACAACTTAGAGATAAATATTCCAGGGCTTTGAACTATTATTAGATATGAAAAGAAATTAAAAACTATATTCATCTGAAATCCTCTGAAGAAATTACTGAATGTTCATTAATTATCTTTTTAGTATTGGAAAGCAGGTCAGTACTTCTAATTGTTTATGCTTCTAATATAGATGATGACAAAATTGCTTTCTGATGTGGCAGGGACTGATTAAATATAAGAATTTGGCCTCTAAGTGGAGTTTTATAAATTTAGAGCCATAGATAAGACATTCTGGATGAAAAAAAGGGCTGAACTGCTAATCAAGAGTTGCCTGTTGTATTCATCTCATACACTGTGTTCAAGCCCTAATCTAAATAAATCTTCAATAATATCTAAATGCTTTAAAAATACTGATTTAAATGACTTATAAGATCTAAAACTTATCTGTTTAAAAATGCATCAAAGTGTTTATCTTTGGATCACTAAATAGTTAGTTTACTTGGACTCCACAAAGCTCCCTAGAATTATGATGAATTATGATGAATTATGATGAATTATCACTCCCATGATTAAATTAGGATATATGACACAGCTGACCTTAAAATAGGGAGATTCTTCTGAATTATCTAGGTGGACCCAGTGTAATCACATTAGCCCTTAAGTGTGGAGAACTTTGTCCATCTGGGAGCAGAAGGAGAAGCCTGAGGAATTAGAATTGGGGAAAGACTGAATAGGTCATTGCTGCTTGAACATAGCCACAGCCACATGAAAAGCAAGTGGAAGTCTTTAGGAACGGAGAGAAGCTCCCAGCTTATAGCCTGAATGAAAATAGGAACTTCAGAATTTGCTAAGGCACTGGAATTTGCTAACAACCTGCATCATCTTGGTACTAGATTCTTCCCCTGACCTTTCAGGTTAAGAGTTAAGCTTGGCTGACAGCTTGGTGTTGGGCTTGTGATACCCTGAGAATAGAATCCAGCCATATCTGCTCTAGACTCCTGACCTACAGAACTGTAAGCTAATAAGAATGTATTGTTTTAAGCCACTAGGATTGTGGCAGTTTGTGGCATTAGAAAATAAATACATTAGACCCTTACTTTTCTCATACTAAATTTACTTGATGTCCCTAAGAAATAATTTGACTTAATATGTTGAAATTAATAAATGTTTTAAATTTAAAAGAGAAAATTAGGAGCATGTATTTTGATTCCAATTCATGCTTAATACTTCTCTGATTATCTAAAATGTAATTTGATTTTCTTCTGCATTTCATATATGAGTAGAAACACTGTACATTTATATTATGAGAATTTTTGATACTTAGGAACATTATTAAATGATGATGTAATCACTGATTAATGTGCCAACACCATTTGCAATAGATGAGTGCTGAAAATGCAGAAGTGATAATGAAATGCAGATACTGAGAAGAAAATGTATTAATTTTATTGATTAAAAAAATCAAAGCAGGGACAGTTTTTCATACTTAATTAAACAGAGACTAAAGCACATTCATAAAATCAAGAGTAGGAAATATTGTGTATTAATAGATTTTTTTTTTATCAACACTGTAGGTACTATTTAAGAATGTCACATTGTGTTATTGTTTGGTAGAAAGTTAGAACTTTCTTGCATTTTTAAGTGGTACTGTACATCAACTTGAATTTGTACTGTCTATGTTTTAATGGTATACATTAAAAACGATTAGTATGAAAACATTATTTAATTTGCTTCAAATAATCAAATTTCTGTAGATCTTAGATAATATTATATTGTTTGGCCTAAAAGCCTTTCAGAGCATAATATGTTTTGCATTATTAGATTAAATATGTTGCCTGGGAAATGGGAAAGACAAAGATAGTTTTTACTGACTTTTGGAAGAAAGGGAGAGAAGAGTAAAGGAGGAATGCAGATATTAAGAGTATTAAAAATTGAGCACCTTCCTTTCATTCTGAAAAGAAATCACATTAGTATACCAAAATGAAGGCTTTAGAAATGTTTTGAAAACATATTCTGTAAATCCAATGTGTGGTTTATAAATATTTTAGTTTCAATTAAATACTAGTTCAAGTCAGACTTATATTCAAAGATTTTTAAAGTTCATATTTTATTTTTAATAATGAAATCTGATAATAAAATGGCCAGGAGTTTCAGAATATATAATTTCTATTTTGAAGAGATATTAAACAATAATTACAAAAAGCAGTTCACCAATTTTTAGTGTTATATAACAAAATATAGCATGCAAAATAATGTTTTGTACCCTCACATTCATAGGGAGTATATTTATACTAGCAACTTGGGGGTGGGTTGGAGGGAGAAGGCAGGAGCAGTACTCACTGGCTTCCCTGTTTTTTGGGGGAAAATCACTGCCAGCCCCTAATGCCTCCTTAATTAGAAGCTTAGTCCAATAAACCTGTTTCATGAAAAGACTGGGAGATGGGCAATTTTGCCTACTCCCTCTTTGGTGGTTAGGTGTGGTGAGTTTGAACCGCTGTTATGAATTTCTTTGGTATAGTCTTATGGGCCTTGTGCGCACAAGCCTGCTGGATTTTAGAGCTATGTGTTTTGGGAGCTCTTTGCTCTGGTGAGAGTTTAACATTTGGGCTGCTACATGTGGAGTTCCAAATCTTTCATTCCTCAGGAAATAGCTAGGAGTTGGGAGTTTCCTCCAGATTGGTGCTGTTTTGGAGTGGGGTTCATGGGAAGAGTGTGCTCCAGCCTTTCTTAACCATTTTGATGTATTTTCTCATTCATCCAGTATGTAGATGTTGCTCAGCTAGTTTCCTGAACTTGTTAAAGGATGAGAGGGAATTGCTCCATATATGGCTGTATGTCTAGTGCATTTGTGGGAGGAGGAGAGCTCAGGATCTTTCCATGTTGCCCTGCTGACAGATTCTCAGTAAATATTCTGTTTTTATTATTTTGATTATTAATTAGTTCTTGATTTTTATTTATTGGCAAATTTTATTTAATTTGAAAATTAACCAATCATGTCTTTTCCATTTTGTGTTGTAAAATGTATGCTTTTCTTACTACTTTCTGAGATATTCATGTATTACAGACAAGAACCCACATAAGAACTATACTACTACTACTAGTTAATTACTAATTGGAATTTATTATTTTCTTTAAAATATTTTGCAATAATCTTTACATGGAAAAGTCTTAATTTTTTTACACTTTTATTGATCTTTTCTTTTCAGTTTATTCTGTTGTTTTGTTTTTGTTCTTTGATTTTAAGGCCCTTATCATCTTGAAACTAGCTAAATAAAGAAATTTATATTAGTTCTTGTTATTTATTTCATATACCATTTTAATTTTTGGTTTACAAAATATTTCAAACATATTGAAAATGACAGAGGATAACACAACAAAGATTTTCACATTTGTCATCCTGTTCTATCATTCACATGCTGCCATACATTTTAAACATACTCAAATCACAATAAAACTATCTAAACCTAGTATATGCCCAGTGTATGTCAACATTTAGTATTTGTGGCTTTTTAACCCTACTCACGATTGAGTTGAGTGATAGTTTATCATCTTATCTCCAGCTGCTGTTGAAGTTCATTTGTGGTCAGTTTTCAATATCTGGTAGGCCTTCACCTAGAGCAATTCTGCTAGATTAAATCCTGCCATCGTCCTCCAACCCCTAAGTTTATTTTTCAGTACTTTGAACCTTGGAGTAAATGGAAAAGTATAGTACTAAGTACTACTAATGGAGTAATAGAGTATTTTCTCTCTATCCCTGGTTATAATGTTTTGCTTTTATGATGGGTCTTTATACAATGCTATGTTCTGTGACTAGTTCTCCTATTCTCTACTGGTAACATTTATACTGACAGTGAAAAGTTGTTCTTTTTTTTTTTTTTTAAATTTAATTTCTTTTCAGTGTAACAGAATTCAATGTTTATGTACCACACCCAGTACTCCATGCAATACCTGACCTCCATAATACCCACCACCTGGCTCCCCCAACCTCCCACCCCCCATCCCTTCAAAGCCCTCAGATTGTTTTTCAGAGTCCACACTCTCTCATGGTTCATCTCTCTCTCCCAATTTCCCTTACCTCCCTTCTCTCCATCTCCCCATGTCCTCCATGTTATTTTTTATGCTCCACAAGTAAGTGAAACCATATGATAATTGATTCTCTCTGCTTGACTTATTTCACTCAGCATAATCTCTTCCAGTCCCATCCATGTTGATACAAAAGTTGGGTATTCATCTTTTCTGATGGAGGCATAATACTCCATAGTGTATATGGACCACATCTTCCTTATCCATTTGTCTGTTGAAGGGCATCTTGATTCTTTCCACAGTTTGGCGACCATGGCCATTGCTGCTGTGAACATTGGGGTACAGATGGCCCTTCTTTTCACTACATCTGTATCTTTGGGGTAAATGCCAGTAGTGCAATTGTAGGGTCATAGGGAAGCTCTATTTTTAATTTCTTAAGGAATCTCCACACTGTTTTCCAAAGTGGCTCTATCAATGTGCATTCCCACCAACAGGTTTAAAAGGGTTCCCCTTTCTCCACATCCTCTCCAACACACGTTGTTTCCTGTCTTGCTACTTTTGGCCATTCTAATTGGTGTAAGGTGGTATCTCAATGTGGTTTTGATTTAAATCTCCCTGATGGCTAGTGATGATGAACATTTTTCCATGTGTCTGTTAGCCATTTGTATGTCTTCATTGGAGAAGTGTCTGTTCATGTCTTCTGCCCATTTTTTGACATGATTATCTGTTTTGTATGTGTTGAGTTTGAGAAGTTCTTTATAGATCCTGGATATCAGCCTTTTGTCTGTACTGTGATTTGCAAATATCTTCTCCCATTCTGTGGGTTGCCTCTTCGTTTTGTTGACTGTTTGCTTTGCTATGCAGGAGCTTTTGATCTTGGTGAACTCCCCAAAGTTCATTTGCACTTTTGTTTCTTTTACTTTGGAGACAGATCTTGAAAGAAGTTGCTGTGGCTGATGTCAAAGAGGTTACTGCCTATGTTCTCCTCTATGATTCTGATGGATTCCTGTCTCACGTTGAGGTCTTTTATCTATTTTGAGTTTATCTTTGTGTACGATGTAAGAGAATGGTCGAGTTTCATTCTACATATAGCTGTCCAATTTTCCCAGCACCATTTATTGAATAGACTGTCTTTTTTCCAATGTATATTTTTTCCTGTTTTGTCAAAGATTATTTGACCATAGAGTTGAGGGTCTATATCTGGGCTCTCTACTCTGTTCCACCAGTCTATATGTCTGTTTTTATGCCAGTACTGTGCTGTCCTGGTGATCACAGCTTTGTAGTAAAGCTTGAAATCAGGTAACGTGATGCCGCCAGTTTTGTTCTTCTTTTTCAACATTTCCTTAGCAATCTGGGGTCTCTTCTGATTCCATACACATTTTAGGATTATTTGCTCCAGCTCTTTGAAAAATACCAGTGGAATTTTGATCGGAATGGCATTGAAAGTATAGCTTGCTCTAGATAGTATAGACATTTTAACAATGTTTATTCTTCTGATCCATGAGCATGGAATGGTGTTTCATCTTTTTGTGTCTTCTTCAATTTCTTTCATGAGTGTTCTGTAGTTCCTTGAGTACAGATCCTTTACCTCTTTGGTTAGGTTTATTCCAGGTATCTTATGGCTCTTGGTGCTATAGTAAATGGAATCAATTCTCTATTTTCCCTTTCTGTGTTTTCATTGTTAGTGTAGAAGAAAGTAACTGGTTTCTGTACATTGACTTTGTATCCTGCCACATTACTGAAATGCTGTATGAGTTCTAGTTAGTTTGGGGTAGAGTCTTTCGGGTTTTCCATATAAAGTATCATGTCCTCTGTGAAGAGAGAGAGTTTGACTTCTTCATTGCCAATTTGGATACCTTTTATTTCTCTTTGTTGTCTGATTGCTGTTTCTAGGACTTCTAATACTATGTTGAACAAGAGTGATGAGAGTGGGTATCCTTGTCATGTTCCTGATTTCAACAGGAAGGCTGTGAGCTTTTTCCTGTTGAGGATGATATTTGCTGTGGGTTTTTCATAGATAGATTTTGTGAAGTTCAGGAATGTTCTCTCCCTACACGTTGAAGCATTTTAATCAGGAACAGATGCTGGATTTTGTCATATGCTTTTTATGCATCAATTGAGAGTACCATGTGGTTCTTCTCTCTTCTCTTATGGATTTGTTCTATCACATTGATTGATTCACGAATGTTGAACCATCCCTGCAACCCAGGGATGAATCCCACCTGGTCATGGTGGATAATCTTTTTAATGTGCTGTTGGATCCTGTTTGCTCGGATCTTGTTGAGAATCTTACCATTCATATTCATCAGTGATACTGGTCTGAAATTCTCCTTTTCGGTGTGGTCTTTGCCTGGTTTGGGTATCAGGGTAATGCTGGCTTCATTAAAAGAGTCTGGAAGTTTTCCTTGTGCTTCAATTTTTGAAACAGCTTCAGGAGAATGGGTGTTATTTCTTCTTTGAATGTTTGGTAGAATTCCCCAGGGAATCCATCAGGTCCTGGGCTCTTGTTTTTTGGGAGTTTTTTTTATCACTGCTTCAATCTCATTACTAGATATCGGTCTATTCAGGTTGTCAGTTTCTTCCTGGTTCAATTTTGGAAGTTTATTGTTTTCCAGGAATGCATCCATTTCATCTAGGTTGCTTAACTTATTGGCATATAACTGTTGATAATAATTCCCGATGATTGTTTCTGTTTCCTTGGTGTTAGTCATGATCTGTCCCATTTCATCATAGTTTTATTAATTTGGGTCCTCTCTCTTTTCTTTTGGATTAGTGTGGCCAATGGTTTATCGATCTTATTGATTCTTTCAAAAAACCAGCTTCTAGTTTCATTGATACGTTCTACTGTATCTCTAGTTTCTATCTCATTGATCTCTGCTCTAATCTTGATTATTTCTCTTCTTGGGTGTGGATTTGGTTTAATTTGTTGTTGATTCTCCAGTTCTTTAAGGTATAGAGACAGCTGGTGTATTCTGGATTTGTCAATTTTTTTGAGGGAGGCTTGAATGGCTATGTATTTCCCCCTTAGGACTGCCTTTGCTGTATCCCATAGGTTTTGGGCTGAAGTTTCTTCATTCTCATTGGTTTCCATGAATTGTTTAAGTTCTTTGATCTCCTGGTTGATCCAAGCATTCTTAAGCAAGGTGGTCTTTAGCTTCCAGTGGTTTGAGTTCCTTCCAAACTTTTCCTTGTGATTGAGCTCCCGTTTAAAAGCATTGTGATCTGAGAATATTCAGGGAATAATCTCAATCTTTTGGTATCCGTTGAGCCCTGATTTGTGACCTAGTATATGGTCTGTTCTGGAGAAGGTTCCATGTGTACTTGAGAAGAATGAGTATTCTGTTGTTTTAGGGTGGAATGTTCTGTATATATCTTGAGGTCCATCTGGTCCAATGTGTCATTCAATGCTCTTGTTTCTTTATTGATTTTCTGCTTGGATGATCTATCTATTACTGAGAGTGGCATGTTAAGATCTCCTACTATTAATGTATTCATATCAATATGACTCTTTATCTTGATTAATAGTTTTCTTAAGTAATTGGCTGCTCCCATATTGGAGGCATAAATATTTACAATTGTTAGATCTTCTTGGTGGATAGTCTCTTTAAGAATTATGTAGTGTCCTTCTATATCTCTGACTACAGTCTTTAGTTTGAAATCTAATTTATCTGATATGAGAATCACTACTCCAGCTTTATTTTGAGGCCCATTGACATGAAAGATGATTCTCCATCCCTTCACTTTCAGTCTGGGTGTATCCTTAGGTTCAAAATGGGTGTCTTGTAGACAACATATGGATGGGTCCCATCGTTTTATGCAGTCTGCAACCCTGTGTTGTTTTATGGGCACATTTAGGCCATTCACATTGAGAGTGATTATTGAGAGATACATTTTTATTGACATCATGTTACCTTTGAAGTTTTTCTTTCTGTAGATTGTCTCCATATATTTCTGTTAAATGATATTCTTAGGATTTTTTCCTCTTTTATAGAACCCCCCCTTAATATTATCTGCAGTGTCGGCTTGGTGGTCTCATACTCTTTTAAACCTTGCCGGTCTTAGAAACTCTTTATCTCTCCATGCATTTTGAATGTCAGTCTTGCTGGATAAAGTATTCATGGCTGCATGTTCTTCTCATTTAGTGCCCTGAATATGTTTTGCCAGCCCTTTCTGGCTTGCCAGGTTTCTGTGGACAGGTCTGACATTACTCTGATGGGCTTTCCCCAGTATGTAAGGAGCTTCTTTGTCCTAGCTGCTTTCAAGAGGTCCTGTCCACAATTATGATTCATCATTCTCACTATCGGGTGTCTTGAGGCCTTTCTAGTTTCTATAATATTGAGGGGAGACCCTTCTGCCTCTAGTACATGAATGCTGGTTTCATTCTCAAGATTGGGAAAATTTTCATGGAGAATTTGTTCAACTATATCTTCTAGTCTTCTTTCTTTCTCCTCTTCCTCAGGGATTCCAATAATTCTGATGTTGGAATGTTTCATGATGTCATTTATTTCCCTAATTCTGTTTTCTTGGCTTCTAAGCTGTTTGTTCCAGGTTTCCTCCTGATCCTTTCTCTCTATCTATTTGTCCTCCAGATCACTAATTCTATCTTTTATCTCAGTTACCCTAGCTTTTAGAGAATTTGGATTAGATTGGAACTCATTGAGAACATTGTGAACATCATTTCTGGTGGCTTTCACTTCTGCCCTAATCAATTTCATTTTGTCATCCATGGCTTTCTCCAACCTAGCCATTGCCTGGATAATTGTTAGCGTGTATTCCCTTTCTGACATAATGTCTATGTCCATAGCCATTAGCTCTGTTGCAGAAGGCCCCGCCTCTGAATTTTTCTTCTGTTGGGCATTCCTCCTCCTAGTCATTTTGGTGAGAGATGGCTGAACAGATGTAGCTGAATGTATCGGCCGTGGTGCAGGCAAGGTGCACCCTGGAACACTTCTGAGCAATCAGGAGTCCCCACCCAAGAGAAAGAAAAAAGAGAGAAAAAAAAAAGAGAGAGGGAGAGACAGGGAAAAAAAGAAAGATAAAATAAAAGAGAAGGCCCAACCCAAATGGGCCCCTAGGTAAGATTTATGAAGTATACAAACAAAAACAGACAGCCACCAATAAGTGATTATAAAATTTTCATGGCATATAGTATTACAATAATTTTCATAATACAGAATTGGCCACATAATTACTTTTTAAAAACGCCACTTAACCTGTGATGTTAGGCTGATAATGCAGTGTCTCCAATGATGAGAGACGTGTACTGTACAGTAATATAATCCTTTGAAAGCAAAGTTATAAAACAGTAAGTAAACTAATATGTTACTAATTGTATATTAAATATCACTCACTTTTTGCCTATGTAAGGATAAATGATCTACTTCCATACAGGTCCTGTATATGGTGTTCTACATGATGAACACTTAGCCACTGATAATGACACAAAAACATTTATTTCACCCAGTTCTTATACAGTTAATCGATTTTCACACAAGGACACACACATGCACAACAGCTAAGTTTGTTGACTGTACAGCATAATGATTATTTACTATTCACTAAGTGGAAGTAGATCATCATAAAAGTCTTAATCCTCATCATTTTCATGTTGAGGAGGAGGAAGAAGTAGGCATGTTGGCCTTTCTGTCTTAGGAGTGGCAGAGGTAGAAGAAATGGAAGAGGTGGAAGGAGAGGTAGGCACTCCTGGTGTGACTCTATTGAAATACCCATAATTTCTGTCTGAATTTTTTGCTTTTTTCATTTCTCTAAAAATGTTGCTATATGGTAGCAATCAGTCCTTCTTCCACCATTTGCTTTAGTTTAAGTGCTGGTATCATAGAAGGGTCCATGTCATAAGTGAACTCAAAAGCAATCTTCAATAATCAGAACCCTTCTGCCACATTGTCTAATGTCAGTTTGTTTGCTGGCACTGCTTCTTTTGTGTCTTCTTCCTAAGGTAGAGGCTGAATTAGAAATGTGTTTGGAAGCAAGTAGACCTCATGGGCTGGATGGGGGCATTGTCCAAAAAACCATAAAAAATGGTTGTGTTTGTTTTCCCCTTGGGATGCTTAAATCTAGCTAAAAAAAGGGGGGTGTCTTTGAATGTAGTTTTGATTGTTTTCTACATTTTTAAAAAAGATTTTATTTATTTGTCACAGAAAGAGTGAGAGAGTGAGTGAGTGAGCACACAAGCAGGGGGAAGCAGGCAGAGGGAGAAGCAAGCTTCCTGCTGAGCGAGGAACCCAATATGGGACTCAATTCCAGAACTTTGAGGTTATGACCTGAGCCGAAGGTAGACATTTAACTGACTGAGGCACCCAGACATCCCTGCTTTCTACAGTTTTTTTTAATTTGGTTTGTGGGCCCTTGGAATTGTAATTGTAATTTTTAGTTGTCTTCAAAGAATGAAGATTTAAAATAATGTCTCACTGAACAGGTGAGATAGCTCAGTTGCTCTTGGGTCACTGTATATATATATATATATATATATATATATATATATACACACAGACACACACACACACATATATATCTGTAAAATATATATATACATATAGATATATAGATATGCATATACACATGAATATAAATATATATATAAACTATATATATAGTTATATAGATATATACACACACAAATATATACACACACTGTATATATATATATATATATACACACAGACACACACACACACATATATATCTGTAAAATATATATATACATATAGATATATAGATATATAGATATGTATATACACATGAATATAAATATATATATAAACTATAGTTATATAGATATATACACACACAAATTTCTTATTAGATTTTGAACTTGTTTTTTTTTTTGAAAGCTGTCATTTATTTATTGAAGGAGAGCAAGTGAGTGAGAGACAGAGAGAGAGAAAGCATGGGGGCAGAGGGAGAGGGAGAAGCAGACTCCTCGCTGAGCAAGGACTCTGATGTGGGACTTGATCCCAGGACCCTGGGCTCATGACCTGGGCCAAAGGCAGACACTTAACCAACTGAGCCACTGGTACCCAAATTTTGAACTTCTTAAGTCAGCTGTTTGTACGTAATGCCCAAGATTCATACTATTGTACTACAGACTTTTTTTCAGAGCAATAAATCTTTGGCTCATTATGATTCCACTCAACCAAAGGCCTGCTGAAATGATTTATTATTTGTAGATGATACATTTGATGGTTTTTTTCACTCCATAGTCAGATGTGCTTTATTGTTAAGTGCATATTTAGCTTAGGTTCTTGAACTGTAATGGTGATCTGCTGCCTTTTAATTTTTTTTAAATAAAATTTGACTGGAAATGTTTGTCATTTTTTAATGAGTTAGCCAAAGAAATGCAGCTACTATTCCATATTAAGCTTGCATTTCTTCCCTAAATTCCACTTAGATTAAATTGGTTTTCTTTTTCTCTGATTTTTAATACCACAAAATAATTTCAGAACATATTACTAGTTTAGTGTAACAACTAATGGTTTAATTTCATAGAGCTCACTGTGACGTTTTTCTTGAGAGGTAAAGCAGTCCATTGGCAAAAGTGCATGTAATTGTCCTTCCTTCTTATTTGTTAGATTCTATTCAGTGATAGTTTTTTCTTTGATTATCAAAGACTCTCACTGCAGGCAGTGCTATTGCTTGTGCCTAAGAATATTACTGCAAGTTGTATCACTAATGCTACTTGCCAAGTCAATTGTACGGAAAGTTTCTCATCTCCTATTCATGTTAATCAATATCAAGCACCTGTGGATGCTTTAGGATGAGATTGTAGTGCAGAATTCATGAATTCTGTCCCCAGGAAATTTGCAGTGAAGCGGGTGCTGGATGGATTTTTTTCTCCCTCCCTACCCCATGAGCTCTGTTAATTCTACCTTCAGTAGGCCTGATGTTTGAATAAACCAGATGTCTAATAAATTATTTTCATGCACAGAATTTCAGCTTTTTGTACTCTAGTATAGCTTGGTCTTATTCCTGAAAGTTTAATAGCAATGTGATTTAAGGTTTTGTTTTGCTTTTTAAGAGAGGGATAGAGTGATTTAACTCAGGTGCTTTTAAGAACCTGATAAGTAATCCTATTGCCTTTCTTTTTCTAATTAAAGAATTCCTAAGTACCTTGAGGGGAGAAAAAAAGGCAATGCCTTACCAGCAAGGTACTTCCTGACTTTAGAGATAAAGCACCAATAAAGCCAATCCAGAAAAAGGGCTCTTGTCTAAGCTTTCTTGTTGTACAACCACAAGACTGGCAGCTGGTGTTTACTTTCTTTCAGGGCTTGGAGGTTAGAGCTTTATAGATAAGGGCCATCCTGATCATAAACCTGACTGCAGTGGCACAAAATAGGAGAGTTAGCCTATCTCTTCCTGCCTTAAATCCTGGTGCTTGCTTCACTTACCAATAATGTCCTTTGGCATTTTGTTTTCAGAACAGGTCACTTCCATTTGTATTAAAAACCTATTCAGGCAGATATCCTTTCCATTCAGTGATTTTCTTAATGGTGTCTGGGAACTCATCCTCTGCCTCTCCGTTGGCAGAAGCCGCTTCTCCTGTTATCTTGACATTTTCTAAGCCAAACCTCTTTCTAAAATCATCGAACTATTCCTTTGCTGGCATTAAGTTCTACAGCTTTAGTTCCTTTACCTTCCTTTTGGCTTAGGTTGTCATATAATGACTTTTCTTTGAATCATATTAGAGTCTATAGGTATGCCTTTCTTATAGCAATCCTGCACCCACAATAAAAGCAGCATTTTCAAGACAAGATAAAAACCGTTTCACAAAAAGTGCAAGGTTTTTGCATCTGCTGGTGTAGCTGAAGTGGTGGCTTCACAAACTGTCTTTTTTTTTGTTTACATTGGCCCTTAACTTTGGATGCATTTATCTTGAAATGGTGGGCTGCAGACCTCATTCTGTGGTACACGTCAGGCAATTCAACTTTGTCTTGTAATGCAATGGCTTTTCTCTGCTTCTTAGCAGCACTTCCAGCATCACTGGAGGCACTTTGTGTGGGTTCCCTGGGGTTAGGGTTTACGGTATTACATTAAACATGAAAAATATGTGAGAACCACAAGAGATCACATTTTGCTGTGACATCAATTTTACTGGAGAGAGAAACTGTTCATGTGGAGGAATTAGTGTCACACAATATTTTAGGCGGATATTCACAACACTTGAGCTCACTGCAATAGCAACAGAAGGTGGCTATGAAATTACCACAGTACTACAGTATGTGCTACATTTAATTTTATGTGACTTTGATTTAATACTGCATCTTTACATTTGCTTTCATTTCTTTCATCTGCAAATGGTGCCATGTACTATCTGTATGTTTGGATACATTTTAACTTTTCATAGTAGATTTGTGTATATTTTATTGTACTAAATGATAAAATCTACACGTACTTTATGCACTCATGACACCTAGCTTTTTCTTAAATTTTTCTATATTTCTAGGCTATGCGATTCATCTGTGAGTTTTTTTTTTTTTTTGAATTGTTACAAATTACCATTTTCCAATATACTTAATTGAAAAATATCTGTGTGTAAGTGGACCCGGGTTGTTCAACTCATGTTTTTCAAGGACCAGTGTAATATTGGGGGAGTTTACATTGCAAAAACCTTTCTAAGGTTACTTGATAATTTCAACCAAAAGTTAATTTGCATATACCCTTGCCTTAACAATTCAGTTTTTAAGGAATTTATCTTGGTATTTGCCCCAAAGTGCATAAACATATATTACTTATATGTTTTCCTTTATTATGTCATTGTTTATAACAATGAAAGAGTAGAAATGAGTTAAATGTTCACTGGTAAAGGCTGATTAAAGTAGTAGAGTAGAATAATAGACTCTTTTTTTTTTTTTTAAGATTTTATTTATTTGACAGAGAGAGACACAGCAAGAGAGGCAACACAGGGGGAGTGGGAGAGGGAGAAGCAGGCATCCCACAGAGCAGGGAGCCAGATGCGGGGCTTGATCCCAAGATCTTGGAATTAGGACCTGAGCTTAACTACTGAGCCACCCAAGTGCCCCTCTTTTTTACTTTGTATTTCAATTTTTTACAATGAGAATGTAGTGTAGTGATGGGAAGAGAAAATAGAACAATACCTGATTACATCTAAGATGATCCATACTGGCCCTTTGGGTTTGTTAGCTTTTTTTGTTCATTTCATTTTGCTCTGTGTGTGTGTGTGTGTGTTCCTTTTAAATTTTTCTTATGAGTTCTTTGGCAAATTTGGAGTGTCTTCATTAGAGATATGAATTAGGTGCTTTTCTAAACTGAAACCATAAACTTTCTTTTTTCCTTCTCTTACATTTGTCTTTTTCTTTTCACATGCCTTTGTGTATGTTTAACTGACTTTCTCTTTTACTGTACAGGCATTAATATGGACTATATAAGTCAGAAATTTACTTTACTCAGGGTGGTTGTATCTTTAAGGTATTGAAAGTATCGTGGTATACAAAAAACCCCAAAACAGAAACTGGGACCAGAAAATTTATATTTCCTTTAATATATTGAAATGTAAATTTCCCAAAACTCTAATGAAGACATTTAAAATTGTTCAACAAATAATACTTTTTAAAAAAGAATTGATTCATCTCCCTGAAATGCCTGAGGGGGAAGAATTTTTTTTTAAGCATGACCTTACTTTAAAAATTCAGTAAATGATAGAGGACTCTATTCTGAGTTTTGTTATTTTCATGTCTAATAAAGATATTTGTTAAATTATATTAGGCCATGATCACATTATAATTTTATGTTAGTTGTTGTGCTTTTGTTCAT
Organism: Mustela lutreola; assembly: GCF_030435805.1. NCBI lineage: Eukaryota > Metazoa > Chordata > Mammalia > Carnivora > Mustelidae > Mustela > Mustela lutreola. The sequence goes on from NC_081290.1 coordinate 110,171,844, forward strand.
TTGAAACAGATATACTGATATTTTTTAAGCTGTATGTTCTAAGATTAATTTATTTCTGACATTGAAAAATATATTAATTTCAAATAGTTCTTGTAGAAGTTCTTTGGGGAAAAACCAAGTATCCTCCAAATATCTGATATATTAAGAACTCAATATTTATAATGAAGTATAATAATAACTAAAATTTACATAGCATGTACCTGTGTATCTAACACTGTGTGTTGCACATATATTAACTCATTTAATCCTAACAGCAAGCCTAGGAGTTAAGAATTATTATTATTATTAAGATTTTATTTACTTATTTGATAGACAGAGATCACAAGTAGCAGAGAGGCAGGCAGGGGGAGGGGGAAGCAGGCTCCACACTGAGCAGAGAGCCTTATGTGGGGCTCAATCCCAGGACCCTGGGCTCATGACCTGAGCCAAAGGCAGAGGCTTTAACCCACTGAGCCACCCAGCGCCCCAGTAAGAATTATTATTATTCCTATTTTACAGATGAAGAAAATTGAGACATAAGATTTACCCATGGTCATATGATTACCAAAATGCTGAGCCAGGGCTTGAACCCAGGCAACATAGCTGTAGAGTCCATAATCTTCACTAAGGGTGGACACTAGTGCCAATGTTTAGTAAAGACTCAGTACATTTTTGTTAGACCAAAATTAAAAGAGGGTAGCATTTAAAAGCAGTATCATGTAAGTAGCATTTTGTTTATAGTATAGGGAAACAATATACCAAATTTTTCAAAAGAAAAGAAAGGAAAATGTAAGGATATTAGCATTATTTTAGATGATTATTTTCTTGATTCCCCATGAAGTTTAAGATATTTTAGATGTTTTTAGATGGCTATAACCATTTATATATATATGACCTTTGGAAACAGTGATAGGATCATTGAAGCTTTTCATCTAATATTTTATTCTGCTTGTTTTGTTTCTTTATCTTTTCAATCAAGAAACATTTAGTGTCACTAAAAAATGTGCTATTAAATTTGACAAGAAGTATAAACTAACTTGATAAATATGGAATGAGATGGTGTCTTTAGAATATATTTCATTCATCAGAAAAGGTATTTATATGAACATCAGGGGAGAATAATTTGGTTTCCTTCATTTGGAATATACAATTTACCTTTTGCTATTGAGATCTATAAACTATGTGCTATAGCATGGAAAACAGTTATTTTTGTGTATGGATGACATTGCCAGAGTTCTTTATCTCTCTGTGAAGACAATGTTCAGTTTCTATCATTGCATACCTCCTTTGTCATAATTATCTTGCTTTCTCACCTCTCCTTTTCGTAGTTTATTCCTCTCTGTCGTTTCCTCTACTCTTCTCTGTCTACATATAATCATAATTACTTTTTAAAATCAAATAATTTATTTTCTTATACTCTACCAATTATTTAAAATTGTACCACTTTTTTTATTGCTTCATATTTGAACCTTAAATTTCTTATGGATTTTTTTTAATCGTAATTACTTTTTAATGTAGGTAATGGGATGCTAGGATGTTCATAGCTTACAGAAAGAAAGCCTGGATCATTCTTCCTTCTCTTAAAACTTACTGTTGGAGATGCCACTTCCAAATAGGAATAGTTCTATGATTCATCTCACTGTCAATCTCATAGGGAGAAACATGTCTCCTGCATAGAGACCCACTAAATATTTCTGAACATGACCTTCAGCATACATCATTTTGAGAGGGAGTTAGATGAGTGAGTAAGGTTCTTCAAGGCCTACTAAAAACAAGGCTGTGAATATAACCCAGCAATTCTGACTTCGAGTTTTGTGGTATTTCAGGAGTACTACCTTAAGATGATCCTTCTTTTTATGTAAGGGATAATTCTTGCCATACTGAACATAATAGATGACACTAGGGGTCATTTGATTTCCTAAAGTTTGAACATAACAAATTGATTAGAATTTTACTTGTAGACCTTTCTCTAGGGCTAACAAAAATTTTGCAACACTGCTGTTCATGTTCACATATCCCTCAAAAATCACACTCAAAATTTACATCTTTTAAGTTTTCTAAGCTTATCAAGATAATTTTTAGTGCCTTATCCAAATATGTTCAGCTGGGTCCAGGAATATTTGTGTTCTTTTTAAAAAATCACTTAAATTAATTTTCTTTCTTTTCACATTCAACTTACAGAATTAACTTCTGGATTTGTATTGAGTTGATAAAACTCTAAAGAAATGATATCATATCAATTAGAGCTATTATAACTGGCAATAATCTCACTTTTTTTTTCCTACCTTAGTATAATCAGCATTTACAGGAAAAGAAAGGTTACCCAGACCATTTCTGTTCATGGGTCTAATCTGCTGAGATATACATTTTTTTCTATAAAACCAATGTCAAAGGTAGTCATGAAAAGCTCAAGCATCAAAAGTAAAAGTCTTCTTTTTTTATAGCAAAGAGAAGGAAATGCATCATAAAATATTAATCAAATTTAACTACCTAACGATTTTATTTTAGTCCTTGATCAGTATGAATGGACATATCCATACTTCTACATCATTGCTGGGATTACAAATTACACCTATTTTTATAAGAAATGGAACATCTTTAGGGAAAACAGTACTTGAACGGTCTTTACCCAGCACACATTTAATACAGGACTGCTTATATGTGAGATAAATTTAAGCACTAAGGGCGTTGAAAATACTTCCAAGTCATTGTGTCAGCCCTACTGTTATGGGGCAGCTCAGTGATAAGACCAAATATGGGAGGGGAGGCTTCAAGGCAGACAGATAGTGATAGATTTATTCACTCTTTCATTAGCTCATATATTTACTCTTTGATTAAGAAATATTCATTGATGGGGCTCTTGGGTGTCTTAGTTGGCTAAGCATGTGCCTTCAATTCAGGTCATGATTCCAGGGTCTAGGATTCAAGCCCTACATTGGGCTCCTTGCTTAGTGGAGAGTCTGCTTCTCCTCTCCTTATGCCCCTCCCCTCTGCTCATGCTCTCTCTCTCTCTCAAATAAATAAAATCTTTAAAAAAATATTCATTGATCACTTACTGTGTGGAATGCACTTGTCATCACTGAAGATCAGTGATCAGTTGAAATAATACTTTCTTAGCCTTCAAGAACTGTACATACCTATGGGGATGATGATATTAAACAATAATTGAAGACTTATTTAATTGCAAGTATAACTACGACTGCAAAACCGAGAGTGGTATGTTAATGAAAGTGTATCACTGGAAACCTGATAGAACTAATGGATTGAGGGAAAGTTGAGACCCAGAGGTTCAGCAAGAGTTAGAGAACAAAGCCCATAAATCTTTGGTCAAAATAACTTTTGAGAGAGATAGTCTAATATCCGGGATAATATACTAGAAGTGAGTTAATTATTTTACAATTTTATAACCCTCAAAGGCAGAGAAAAGTTATGACTGAGATGATTAGTTACGAATGCCCTATCTAGTCTCTTTTTCTTCTTTACTAACAGAACCCAATTTTATTTGAAGAACAATGTACCCAGCTAAAAAGACTACTTTTTTCAGGTTGCTTTATAGTTATAGGGTAGTTATTTGAATAGTTTTAATTAATGAAAAGGAAGTAAAAGTTATCAGATTGGGAAAGTTCTTCAGAGAAGGTTGTTCAGTTATACACATTTTTTTTTGGCCTTTTGTTCTTTCCCTCCATTTCTGAAATGAGAATGTTATGGCTAGAGCTATGGTGCATATTTTGGGAACATAAGAATGGGGGCTACAATATAAGAACGGTGCAAGAGAAAGTATGGAAGGGCCTACATGTCCAATGCTATTGTGGAGCTCCTATGCTCCTGGATTCTTAATGTCCACTTTCTTTCACTGAGGGAATAAAAGAAAAATTTGCCTGCAAATACAGAAGGCAAATAAAATCTTATCTGAGGAAACATCAGAGAGCTATAAATCCTCTCCCTGTTCTTATATTGATGAAGAAAGAAATAAATATTCAAATAAATATATTTGTTTAATGAGCTATTTATATGTTTATGTGTCTGTACAAATAAATATACGTATACATATGTTTATGTATTTATACAAGTAATTGTATTTATACAATAGGTAACAGAAGAATTGAAAAGTGAAGGATATCATTTGTAGCTACGGTGATCAAGAATGGAAGAAGAGGGGCGCCTGGGTGGCTCAGTGGGTTAAGCCGCTGCCTTCGGCTCAGGTCATGATCTCAGGGTCCTGGGATCGAGTCCCGCATCGGGCTCTCTGCTCAGCAGGGAGCCTGCTTCCTCCTCTCTCTCTCTGCCTGCCTCTCTGCCTACTGGTGATCTCTCTCTGTTAAATAAATAAATAAATCTTTAAAAAAAAAAAAAAAAAAGAATGGAAGAAGAGGCTCTGCTTGAACTGGGTTTTATAATTGTTAAGTTTGCCTCCAAATTTATTTATTTTATTTTATCTTTTAAAATATTTTATTCATTCATTTGAGAGAGAGAGTGAGAGAGAGTATGAGAGGGGAGAAGGTCAGAGGGAGAAGGAGACTCCCCATGGAGCTGGGAGCCTGATGTGGGACTTGATCCTGGGACTCCAGTATCATGAACTGAGTTGAAGACTGTCGCTTAACCAACTGAGCCACCTCAGTGGCTTTTTAGGATTTTTAAAGGATTTTTAAAATCCTTTAAAAAGGATTTTAGTGCCAAAGAGAATGTTCTGAAAATTTTTTCCATAGTACTCAGGAACCAATATACTTTTCCAGCAGAAGTTGGTCGTGCTTTAGTATAACTTCTTTGCCACTGTGATGCTGATGGTTTAAGATTGAAGACCTAAAGTTTAAAGAGATAATACAGTTGTCAGGTATATTTTAGGGCCCATAGCAGGATTGTTTTGGTAGTTAAGACAAGAAAGGGATAAAGTGAGAGAAGTTACAATAAATATAACTAATGATTTTTAGATATGGGAAAGGAAGGTGAAGAAAAAATGCAGCTTTCTATTTTCAGAGCTGGTTAAATAAGGAATTATTGTAGGTAGGTGAGGTAGTTGGGGAAGGAAAGATAAAGGGGTTTTATTTTAAGGCAGTCTGAGGATAATGAAACGAAAATGTCAGCAAATAACTAGAAATTTGTGATTCAGGTATGAATTGTATGATAGAGAAATTAGGTGAAATCAATGGTTTTATTGTCTACTTATTGCCAGCACTTTTTATTATTCTTTACTGAATCTTGAAGTATCGTGGTATAGCTGACATTTTTAGTTCCTTTTATAAAACAGTGTTAGGGTAAAAGTCTTTTCTAGTGTGTCAGGAGATTATGGGCAATAAAATCAGTATTTTCTATTTTTGCCTATCACTTACAATTAACAGTATAATTTTATATTTGTAGTAAAATATTTTTGTTCTAAAATAACACTTATTCTTTCCCAAGTTAAATATTTAAACGTGTATGTGTTCAAGATGATGAATGTTAAGAAAGCTGAAAAATGGCATGTTCATAATTATAATTTGTGACGGGCAGATAATTTGATCATCATCTGAAATGCCTTTCTTCTCTATAAATCTGAAATTAAGCAACTTGGATAAGCATATTGGTAAATTGCTTGTTTTGTTTTGTTTTTGTTAAAGTTTTATTTTTATCTTATTTTTATTAGTTTCAGAGGTAGAATTTAGTGATTCATCAGTTGCATATAATACTAAGTGCTCCTTACATCAAGTGCCCTCCTCAAAGCCCATCACCCAGTTACCCCATCCCCCCACCCATCTCCCCTCCAGCAACCCTCAGTTTGTTTTCTATAGTTCAATCTCTTATGGTTTGCTTCCCTCTCAATTTCTTCTTATTTTATTTTTACCCCCTCCCCATGTATATTTGCTTTGTTTCTTAAATTCCATATATGAGTGAAATCATATGGTATTTGTCTTTCTTTAACTGACTTATTTCACTTACATAATATCCTCTAGTTCTATCCACATTGTTGGATGGCAAGATTTCATTCTTTTTGATGCCTGAGTAATATTCCATTGTATAAATTCCTTTAATCAAAGTTTTTAGCACATTCAGAAAAATTTCACTACACTTATGGCCTGTAATTTTTTTTACTATATATATCTATATCTATATCAAAATCTTTAGTCAAATATATATAAATATATATATATATTTGACTAAAGATTTTGATTCAAAGCTTTGATTGAAAGTTTCATTGAAGTCTTCTTAATTGATAAGCTTCACTATAAAAGAAATTCCAGTGATTTTTTTAATAATTATATATTTGTGATTTTAAAATGAAATTTTATACTGGAATATACTTAGGCATGAAATAACATCCAGAACAATTTATGCAAAAAATGTAATGAAAATTTATTTTAGCCAAAGCATAGTTAGTGGTCTTTATTATATTATGCTTTCTAACATTTACTTATATAAAATGCTGTCAGATCTGTTGTGTATTGCTGTGGGCTCATCCTTCTAGTGATAATTTACCTGATAAGTACCATAAGATTAAGATTCTACTCTGCCTTTGTGGCTCTGAGTCACTCTTTTGAGTTTGGGGTTGAAGGCCTGAGGGTCTGTTTAATTTCTTCCTTCAAGTTCCACCCTTCAAAGTATTCAGCTTTACTCTTTAGCTTCCTACCTCGTTCAAGTTTAAGTTTCTTGAAGAGGCTTGTATTTGGGCATGGAAAATTTTGTAGGGCCTTCAACTTGGTTGACAGAATTGAATAAAATCACAAAGTATGTGAAATGGTTTTTCTAAAACATAAACGGGGTGACGTGTTTTCCTTTGAGGTTGGTTGAAACCAGTGATTTTTTTTTTTAAACTGCCTGGGATACTGTCTTTATGTGATTCCCAACAACTTAACTACTTTTCATTGTTGTTTGTTTAGGGCTTAAAATACTAGAAGCTTTTCTTTTAAATAGCCAGTTGACATCTCTCCAGGCAAGGAAGATATCACAGGATGACACATAGTTTCACACCTAATAGAATTAATAATGCTAATAACAACAATGATGGCAGTAGAAGGAAACACTAGTGCTTATTATGTGTCAGATACCAGTCTAATACTTTTACATATATCAATTATTTTAATTCTATGATTATGTCATTTTTTGATAGGGCCTGGATTTTCCAGGTGAAATCAGGATACCTTAGATTTACCTTTAATTTGCGTTGAGGCATAGCTTTTATTTCATCAGGCATTTTACCACATTTTCCCTCAGTTTCTACTTGCTCTTGTTGCCCCTGGAAGCTGGACATGGCTTCTAGCACTGCCAGCCCCTCAAAAGTATGTAATTTTTAATGCTCTGTGTTTCTTTGAAAAACTGGCTACCAGTTCAAAGGCTGTTATTTAAGCCTATGACCTAGATTCATGTTCTAGCTAAAAAACTAAACCAGGAGGATGTGAATCAGTCATTTTTAGTTTTTGTGCCAGGACTCATATCTGCTGCAAAGTATGTGAAATTTTCTAAACAAAGGCAAGGGATACAAATAACTAGATTAAAAAAAAAAAAAAAAGCATGAGAAATGTCTGTCATATCCACTCATCGTGTGCCTGTGTGCCTTTCTTATTTTCTGTGATGTATATAAAGGATCCCCCACAGAGATCTGATGATCTTACCTCTACATACTTTTTTTTCCTACATACTGTTTTTTCCTGAAATGGTGTTTAGAGTACCATCTGTAGGTATTGTTTAAATTATTGCTCTTAAACAGTGTTCCAGATTTGTCTTAGTAACAATTTGTCTAGGAAATTGACTTGAAATATCAGTCTCTTAGATAAAATGAGAATTGGCAGCGGCCAAAGCCATCAATCATATACAGGCTAGAGACTGGAAAAGGAATGGGTGGTGATGCCAGGCAGGGTGTTACAGAAGCCATAACCATGATAGCTTCAGATGAGAAAATTAAAATATATAGTAGGTACAATCAAGAGCTTTGCAAAGCTTCCCTAAACACTCTGAGTCTATTGTGTGCACGCAAGATTTCTTTGTGCTTTGGCACTCTCTCCCACTTTGCCTTCACACACCACAGAAGCAGTCCCAAAAGATCCAGAAGTCATCTTTGGAGCTACTACTGGTATTGTATATCTTCAGCCTACCCTTACTAAATATTCTGTTGATGCTGGCAAGCAAACAACTGCTGACATATTTTAGTTGACTTACAGAGTGTGGTATTTGCTCTTTGACATGGAACTTAAAGCAGAAATGTGGGTTTTCATATAAGAATTTCCTCCCCAATATACATACCATATTTAATGATTCTTTGGAAATAGAAGATAATGTTGTTGGCATATGCTTGAAGGAAATAAATGCATGAGAAACAAGAGAAAGTATGTTTTATAAAGTATGGCTTCTCAATGGACTTTAAAAGTATGATTTTTCAGTATCCAAATTTGACTTACTTGAAACATTAAAATACTTCCCCATTAGCCCAAACCCTGAATTTCATTGTTTATTATTTTTTTTTATTGAAATTAACTTTTGTAGAATAGTAAGATTATCTATTGCTTTTATGGAATTAGGTACCAATGTAAGTATTTTACTGTTTTAACTCATTTATTTCTCATAACAACCCTTATGACATATGATATAAATACTCTTATTTTCTCCACTTACAAATGAGGAAAGTAAGAAGCCCACAGTTTAAGTGGCTTGCCTAGGGTCCCTAAAAAAGTAAGGAGCAGATATTTGAAACCCGAGTCTAGAGCTGGAGTCTACACCATTAGCCATGTAAGTGTCCTGCCTACTAGAAAAACACTGAAACTCGAGAAGTTGTTTTTTTATACATAATAGAGATGAATAGATACATTACATAGAATATGTCATATTTTAAAATAATTTAAGGAAAATGAGTTAAAAAGTTTTTCATTGAAATAATTAGTTAATAGTTTATAAGCATTAATTGTGCAACAAATATATGATATTTTATATTTAATTGAGTTTAGAATTATTATTATAGTTATTAATTTCCATGTGACTTATGTTGATTAAAAATGTTAATATAACTGTATATATAAACAACTATAAATGATAAAAGGGGAAGGCTTTCAACTTAATTGGAATCTATTAAAAATGAAATAAGCAGTCTCATTTTTAGAATGAGTAAAGTGTGCTCACATAGAACAGTATAGTAGTGATAGTATTGCTTCTTATGAAAATAATCATTTTCATTCCTGTATGAAATTTGATTTTCATTATAACATTTGAAAATGAAAGTTTGATCTATAATATGAAAGGTTTTTTTTAAAAGAATATGGTCCTAAATTTCATAATTTCATAATTCTGTTTATTTTACCTTAAGTTTTGACAAGCAAATTTACAGTCTTATAAGAAGGGTATAAATTTAAGAATCGTCTTTTAATTTTTAATTAATTAAGAGAATTTTCACATTTTTCCATTTATGCCATTGCTTAGTGTGAACATCTGTGCTACATGGTTTTATGTATTTTCCATGTAAGACATGTTAATGCTCATCCATTGGAATTCTTTCAGGATATTCCAGCACCTGGCAGCTATGATGTTCAAAAATCATATGAAATGTCCCAAGTTCAACATAAATACATGCTGCCTCGTACTTTTGTGGCTAAACTGAAACATGCCTCCTTTCTTAGCACAACTCCACGGTGCCTGCAGAAAAGGACTGATGGGCCAGGTAAGTACAGACTGTTATTTTAAAGCTTTGAGAAAAAACAAAACAAAACTAAGGTTTCTATGTAAAAATAGACAATTATAAACATACCTTTATATTTACCATGTCTCTTTTAAATATATAGGATAAAAAAGATATCTGCTTCCAAAGGGAAGGTGAACCATGAGAGACTATAGACTCTGAAAAACAATCTGAGGGTTTTGAAGGGGCAGGGGGTGGGAGGTCGGGGTACCAGGTGGTGGGTATTAGAGAGGGCACAGATTGCATGGAGCGCTGGGTGTGGTGCAAAAATAATGAATACTGTTATGCTGAAAATAAATAAAAAATTTAAAAAAAGATATCTGCTTATTCCCTGAAAGATTTTAGATTCTTTTTTCAACTGTAAGATTAGTTTGGAGTTTTATGACTCTCAATTTTACCAAAGACCATCTTATGAGTTTTAACTTAAAGTTAGTAAAGTCATTTTCTATTAGGGAAAAACCCAAAATTCTTAATATGCTAGAATTGTTAGAGGAGAAAGGCAACCAACCTATGATTTGTAAAGTCATATTCAATACATATACCATGTTATTCTCATGGCATTTTAATTTTTCTCAACAATCAAGAAAACATCCATGTAAGAAAAAAATAAACATTTTTTGGGGGAAATAAAATTCCAAAAACAATTTTGATTTTTAAAATTGGGATTAGTTCAGCTGCTAGTAATACTATTCTTAGACTAAAAATGAATGCATTAACTTTCCTTGGTAATGAGGTTAAATCAGTTAACTGTATTATTTCACACAGGAAAACTAGATAGAAAATAGGAACAATAGTTTCAACAATAATTTTGAAATATATTTCCACCAAACAACCAAACTGCTCTTTATGAGAGTATTAAAAGAAAAAAATGAAACAAAATGGAGAAACTCATCCAAGGGTTTCTGATGAAAAACATGTCAGCAAATGAGAATACTCAGAGAGCCTGTGATCCATAGAGGCTTACTTTGTTTCTCATTGTCTTTCAGTAATCAAGTATATTGCCCAGTTAAAGGTCTGTTATACACCAAAATTTAACTTTTTAAAATTTTCTTTTTCTTCTCTTGAGTTACTGTACCATTGCTGATTTTGTCAGGTTTTAGCTTTGTTATGCAGAAGTGGTGCAGGGAAATTAATTCTTTCAAGTTCTGATATTACTATGTTCACCATCACCAAGCACAATCAAATAATAAATAAATACCCACTTAAGGATCTCTTGAAATAAATTATGTTGAACTTCATATTTTCTGAAGATTATTTTTTTTCTCTCTGCCTTTACTGCTCTGTTCCATAAAAATTGTTGTAGTTGGAAGGTATAGGAGTTTCAGTTAGGTGACAGGATTGGCACTGCGACTTTTCATTGTTTCAGGATTTGACATAGGGCAAGTAAATTCACTAATGGTTATATTAGTTTCTATTTTACAAAATTCAGAAAATATTTGCCACCCACTTGGCTCTCTTGAGAATACTAAAGATTAACAAGACCATATTTCAAAGTCATTTTCAGAAGCTCTGAAGCTCCTTAGAAGTATAAAATTTTATCAGAAAAAAATTGATTTTTGAAGGTACTACCTGATACTATGATGTATAAAATTTGATTTCATCTGACATGTGCAGATATTATAGTAATTAGAATTGTTCATATTTTTTAAATTAATCTACTATTTAAGATATACCATCTTGAAAACATGTCTTGAATATAGATTTAGTAGGTGACCAGCGCCAATTCAATTAAGATCCGTGCTTCATTCTGGTAATTGAAAATTAACATCCATTTGTCCTAATTCTCTTACACTGATCCAATCAAGGAAAAGATATTCAAGTGTGGTATTATCAACTCTCTAAATAGATTCCTCATTTTTAATTGATTTTTACTTAAGCTAGGTTTTTTATTAATGAGTATAACAAAGAATTCTTGATTCTTTTTAGTTTATGCATAGTAAGATGGTCTGTTCTAAAATGAGAATAGCCCATTTCTGTTTATAATTCTTAATACCATCTAACTTTTGCTGGGAATACCATCTATCTTAATATGATAAGTCTTGTGATTTAAAAAAAAATCATTGGCATATAATCAAAAGATACAGGGATAGTAGTTCTGTTGGTTATATGCTTTGTATTAATTTTTGTCCTATGAATAATATCCTTTCATATCATATCTTAGAATTAAATTAAGAGAGAAGTGTTTTTTTTCAAGAAACAACAGATGTTGATGAGGATGTGGAGAAAGGGGAACCCTCTTATATTATTAGTGGGTATGCAGACTGATGCAGCCACTCTGGAAAATAGTACGGAAGTTCTACAAAAAGTCAAAAACAGAATTACCTTATAATCCAGCAATTGCATTACCAGGTATTTACCCAAAGAATACAAAAATGCTAATTTGAAGGTATACATACACCCCAATGTTTATAGCAATGTTATCTGCAATTGCCAAATTATGGAGAGAGCGCAAATGTCCATTGACTGATAAAGGGATATAGAAGCTGTGATATATCTCTATCTCTATCTCTATTTCTATCTCTATCTCTCTCTCTCTCTATCTATCTTATCTCTGTATCATCTATCTATCATCTCTATCTCTATTTCTGTATACATACTTACATACAGTGGAATATTAGCTATAAAAAAGAACAAAATCTTTGCCATTTGCAATGGGTGTGTATGGAGATAGTATTATGCAAAGTGAAATGAGCCAGTTAGAGAAAGGCAAATACCATATGATTTCACTTATATGTGGAGTTTAAGAAACAAATTATCATAGGGGGCAAAAAAAGACACATGCAAACCAAGAGACAGACTCTTAACTATAGAAAACAAATTGTTGGTTACCAGAGAGAAGATTAAGAAATGAGGTTTGCATGGGGATGGATTAAATAGGTGATGAGGATTAAGGAGTGCACCTATCATGACGAGCACGGGAGATGTGTGTGGTTAAGTCACTAAATGGTACACCTAAAGCTAGTATTACATTGTATGTTAATAACTTGAATTTAAATAAAAACTTTAAAAAAATATTTTTTAATCCTATTGTCATTTAAACATTGGTAATTTTATTTTACCTTAATACTAATGGGAAGGACCTTTTTCAGTTATACATCAAATATTTTATAAATCAGATACAATTATTTTGTGTGTTATGTGTGTATATACATATACACATAAATGAAACTGTAAAATGGAATCAATTTATAGAGCATGGTAGGCATGTTCATTCCTCGAGTCATAATATTACTAAAAATTCAGTATTTTGCCTTATAGAACTTAACATGTATATTGTTATCTTTCTACCCATAAATAGAATAATTGGCAAATTAAAATTGATTACTGGATATTTTACATTTGTAGTTACAGTGTTAAGAAATGAGGTTGCGAATGATAAATTATGAGTTACGAGTTTGGTTGATAAACGGGTAATAGTCTTATGGGATTTATCAATTTATGGAGCATTCATTCAGTCACTCAACATTTATGTTGATATAGTTATTTCAAATTGTTTTAGAACTTTTACTAACATCATAGAAATAATTTTGTTTTATTCATAAATGAATAGTATAAATATAAATGTAAAATTCATTTTCATTAGTCTAAATTAAGGAGGGAAATAGTATATTTGCAATCAGTATAGGTTAGACCATTAAATGTTGTATAACCAATGAAAACACATTAGAAAAATTTAATGAAGAGATTATTAAATGAGGTGCATCACATTATAAAGGAATCTACTCTTATTGCATCAAGTTTTAATTCATAAGTATGTAAATGATTTTGTGATTGATCCAGCTCAGGTTAAGTAAAATTTTAGCTAAGTGGAAAAGGTCTTAAACATTTCTTTATTGCTTATATTGACCTGTTTTTGGACATTTAGAGGAGGGAAATTCTCAGCAAATTTAAAAAGAAAATGAATGAAAATATTGAGTGTAGAGAACTGGGGGGTCTCATACAATGTGGTGGAAGTATAAGTTGAGATCAGTGATTCTCAAGGGCAGGCCGGCAGAATGTTCAAATATATATGCCATTTAACCCCAAAATCCAATTTTTGGGATTACCCTAGGGAAATAATTAATGGTATACCCCAAATTTAAGTATCAAGGAAGTTCACCAAAGAACACTAGTAATGAAAGTTTAAAAATGTACTAAATGAAAGAAGAATGGGGTTTAGTTAATTCTCATACATCAAATGGATGGAGTCCTATGAAAATTTTAAACATGGTATATATATTTAAACCTGGTAATAAGATAAGATTTATTTGATTAATCATTTCACAAATATGCACTGAGGGTCATTTAATAAATATGCATTCAGTCTTTTTTGTATTCACCACTATTCCAGGGCCTTGAACAAAATATAAACATTATTGTTTCATAGAGCTTAATTTGAGGTATAGGAGACATTTAATAGAATAGAAGAAATAGATCAATAGATTGATAGATGAAAGCAAAGAAAAAATAAACAAAGAGAGAAAAGAAGAAAGAAAAAAGAATGAATACCAGGTGGTTATAAATGCTATGAAGAAAGATGAGAGAGAGAAGGAAGATGGAGTTCAGAATGGGTTGAGTATAGTTTCAAAGAATTTTTTTTTTTAAGATTTTGTTTATTTATTTATTTGACAGAGCAAGAGATCACAAGTAGGCAGAGAGGCAGGCACAGAGAGGGGGGAAGCAGGCTCCCTGCCGAGCAGAGAGCCCGATGTGGCGCTCAATCCCAGGACCCCGAGATCATGACCTGAGCCGAAGGCAGAGTCTTAACCCACTGAGCCACCCACATGTCCCTAGTTGCAAAGAATGTTATCAGAGAGGCCTCACTGAAAAATAATATGTAAGTAACCTGCTTAAGTTTGTTAAAGATTTTGTTTTGCTTTTGTTTGTTTCCTCTAAATGAATGTACATTGCTTTATAGTAAATAAAACTTATTTAAAGTTTTTAAATGAACAAAAACAATTGAAGCTTAAAGCATGATTTTTATTTTTAAATGAATGGAAGATTCCACACCGTGTGTGGCATGTAAGACAATATTTGAAGGCCGAACATAAAAGGTATTGAGACTTACTTTATGTTGAAAGTATAGATCATTTTTCATGAAAATAACATTGTGATTTCTGCATCACATTCCTACAGGAATTTATTTCAGGAAACAAATATATTTTATCTTGGAAGTTAATTGAATATATACCATGCAGGTAGTTTTGTTCACCTTTTCAATAAACATAAGTAATACCTTTGACATAAAAGTCAGTGTAGTGTAAAAACTAATTATTTATTCTATTTTCTCAGTGGCTTGTAATATGATAGCCTCAGAAATGCTATAGAGTTCATTAAAATGCAGTTTATCCCTTTTGCTAGGTACTGTTAATCTAGTGCAGTAAATACATAATTTTTGTTGTTGCTTTTCTATAGCTTACAGAAATGCTTTTGATGTTAAAATGCAAGGTAATTCTGAGTATACGCAAAAATAGATAAAATCAGTTTTGAGGATTTGTTGATTCTGTATCTTTTAAAAAATATTGGATGGGTGGTTCATTCAGTTGACTGACGTGAGTTGGGTTCCATGCTGAGCATGGGGTCTGCTTGCGATTCTCTCTCTCCCTGTCCCTCTGCCCCTCCCTGCCTCAAGAAAATGATGGAAATGTTATTATTGAAAATGAACTAATTTTATTATTTTCAATCTCAATTTTGTTTCATTGGGCACTTTATATACATTTCAAATAAATTATTATTTATACATAGTTTGCAAGTGACCTTATTTATTTATTTATTTATTTATGAGCGAGAGAGATTGCTGAGCAGGGTGCCCGCCTTGGGGCTCAGTCCCAGGACCCTGAGATCATGACTTGAGCTGAAGGCAGAGGTTTAGCTGACGGAGCCGCCCAGGTGCCCTTCATATTTATTAATATACACTCATATATATATATTCATATATTGTAGGCAAAATTATCTTACACATATATATTCATATATATTCATATATTGTAGGCAAAATTACCTTATGCATAGTACATTGAGTTTTTGGAGTTATTCACTTTTTGAATACTAAAGAATCTTGAAGACTATGGGAAAAGCTCCATTTGAGAAGGAGAGAATAAGTATGCAGGGGCACGGGTAGGAAAGAACTGGTACACAGTATTTAGAATATAAAGGATAATAGAATCAAAGTTTGATGTAGAGTTATGGCCTGAAAGTAGAAAATGTTATAAAGGTATAAAGAATAATTGATGATATATGTATTTTATATAGACATTATATAGAGGAGAGCTTATCTCAAACATTTTGTGGGTATAACTTTATATAATGGAGTGAATTATAAATTGATAAAGCAAAGAGGCCACACATTTAAAAAATAATTACATTAGCCTGGAACTAAGAGGGATAGATGCAGTATATAAAATAAAAGGAAGCCTTTGGACTTTCCAATTTCTATAGGTAGGAAATTGGCTGAAAAACCACGTAGTTGCAAACACAGGCTACTTTTCATGGAAAAAAAAAAATGACTTAAGAGAACAGAACCAGAAACCCCCAAAATGGAGTCATGAAACATTAGAGCAATTCCCAAGGAATTAGGACTGGATCCTAATCCCAGAACTGGCAACATGTACTCTGGTGGATTTGAAATGCCCTGAGACTCTGACTGCTCTGTTCTTCCTGTCTTTCTCTTTCTCCTTTTGAATAGCTGTGATGTTAGCCTTTATCTTAGTCTGTTCTACCATTAGTCTATAGAATATCTGTGGGGCAGTAAACTGTCTCTTTAGTTCAAGGCCTTTAGGTTGAGAAGAATGGTGTTCAAAGAGTTGTACAGAGGAACTAAATCAGAGGAGTCTGATACCATCTGAACCAGAATTCGATGACAAGATTCTGAACTTCAAATTAATGCCACAATGGGGTGAAATTTGGGAGTTCTCACAGTAGGGTGGCTTGTATTTTATATATGGGAGATATGAAATGTGGCAAGAGAATGGACTATAGAAGATTGTGTTTTCCAAAGTTTTTGCCATTATATATTTCATGCTATATGTTCTTCACACAGTTCAGAATTGACACTGCTGTCATTGAGTGCTAGAGTTTATTTCTAATTCCCTGGTGGCCCTTTGGTGTTGCTTCTGTAGAGTGTGGCAAAAGAGTTGCTATGTGACTTTTGAGGCCTAATTGTAGAAACTTTATGCACTTCTGGATGGTCCTCTCTGAATACCTACTTTTGAAACTAGCCATCCTACCAGTGCACAAACCAAGCAGCCAGGCAGAGGTCCGTGAAGAGGAAATGAGGCTCCCAGGCCTAGCTCCCAACCAACATCCTGCAAGGACTAGCCAGCCTTGTAGGTAAGTGGAAGTGGAAGCAGAACCTTTAGTACTTAGTCAGGCTGCCCCAGCTGACACCCTGTACTGCTGAGATAAACCTTCTCTTCTGAGTCATGCCTAAAGTACAGACTTTTGAGCAAAATAAATCATTATTTTTATTTGAAGCCACTGGTATTGGGAGGTAGATTTTTATGTAGCAGTAGATAATCAGAACAATTTCTAAGCAGAGAAAGACAAATGAAGGCAGATAAAGTTAGTGCTAAGTAAAAATATGGAATAATCGGACTGGTGGGCAAGACAAGGCTTCAGAATAGGTCTCAATGGTCATGTGGTCCAAGAATAAGAAGTTGATATTCTATGCAATTTATTAAGTTGGAGATGTGTTCAGGCCTACAATTGAAGTTGAATCAAGAGTAAGGTTAAGTCCAGGACTAGAAAGGCTTTTAACAGTAATATTAAACTAAGAAATGTTTGATAAAGTAATGTAATAAGATGATCCATGTTCTGATATCATGTAAGAAGGTGAGAGAGAATGTTAGAGTTGGGTAAATAATTGCCACACAGAGGAAAATTGCTCAATTTAGATAAATTAATGATTAAAAATGGTGAGTTTTATTTGAATGAAAGTTTATAGTTTTCAAAACATTTTACATATATTTCTGAATCATTACAACCATCTTAGGTAATGATCACTGTCTTTAAAAGGGAGAAAATAGAAAGTTAGGTAATTAAAAAGAAAAAAATTTGCTTATATTAATACAGATAGAAAATAGTAAACAGGAATAAGACTGAAATGTTTCATTTTTTTGTTCATTCATTCATTCTTTATAAAAAATAAATTTTGAGCACATCCTATGTTTCAGGCATTGCTATGAATAAAGGAGTACTACTCAATCCTTATCCTTAAATATCTTATATCTAGCAAGGGAAAAAAATGTCCACAGATAATTATAATAAAAATCAATTATTAGTGTCCCCTGTGTCATAATTGTTTGCAAAATCACATATAAATTTATTGGTAAATGGATGAATTGATGTTATTTGAGAGTGAAAGTCCAAGATTGGCAAACATTTGAATTACATTATTTTCTTCAAATTAAATCAATGGAAAGAAATAAAAAGCTAAGTACAGGAATATCTATATTATAGAAAGACATTGGAAATAAAATGACTGCTAATGATAGACAATTTGACATAATACACAGAAGTCAGTGGAATATAATTTGATGATGAAAAATCATAGCATTTTCTACTACATTTGCATGTTTCTTTCTTTCTTTCTTTTTTTTAAGATTTTATTTATTTATTTGACAGAGATCACAGGTAAGCAGAGAGGCAGGCAAAGGGGGAAGGGGAAGTAGGCCCCCGCTGAGCAGAGAGCCTGACGTGGGGCTCGATCCCAGACCCTGAGATCATGACATGAGCTGAAGGCAGAGGCTTAACCCACTGAGTCACCCAGTAACCCACTGAGTCGCCCCATACAGTGCATGTTTCTTTAACGTGAATTAGCTCATATACTATGTTATTTAAGAATGTGCCAAAGAAATCAATAAAACTCAGAAATTGTCTTGGTTCAAATGCAGTTATGTTTTGAGGCAACAAGTATCAAACTTTCTTATGATTAAGGGAGAAAGACTTAACGATATATGAAGAACTTAGCCAAAAAGTACATAATTGTGCCTTTTAGTACTGATTGTTACTAATCTGTTACACTTTTCACCATGTTGAGATTTTGAGGAAGTGGAAAGAACAGATAAAGAGGTTGCAAAGACAGTTCTCTTTGTATTAAAAAATCAAACCAACCACAACCCCCTCATAAAACAAAACAAAACAAAACAAAACACCTCAAAACAAAACCTCACAACAAAAATCCTTGACTCACGAAGTCTTCACCTCAGGTTAGATTTTTATTATTATTTGAATTTTTGTTATTGATGAAACTTGTTTTATTAGGAGAGAATGCCCTCAAGAACCTAGTCCTTGAGAAAGAAAGAAGCATAATCTCTAGAGTTAAAGGCTGCAAAGAATGGGATGACACTGATGCCAAGTGGAGATTTAACTCCACGTTTTAATTTTTTAAATATTTTATTTGTTTATTTGAAAGACAGAGAGCAGCGTGAGAGAGCGCATAAGCAGAAGGAGAGGGAGAAGCAGACTTCTTACTGGGCAGCGAGCCTGAGGGACTCAGTTCCAGGACCCCGGATCATGACCTGAGCCAAAGGCTCAGAACTCTGTCAATGCACAGGTTTCTAAGTTCTTTTTTGTGTGTGGTAAAATACATATAACATAAAACTGATCATATTAACCATTTTAACAATTTTATTTATTTATTTTTAAGATTTTATTTATTAATTTTAAAGGGAGAGAGCACCTGAGCAGGAGGAGGGCCAGCAGGAGAGAAGCAGACTCTGTGCTGAGTGTGGAGCCTGACCCAGGGCACAATCTCAGGAACCTGAGATCATGACCTGAATCTAAACCAAGAGTCTGATGCTTAACCAACTGATGCACCCAGGTGCTTCATTAACCCTTTTTAAAACATATATATTTATTTATTTGAGAGAGAGAAAGAGCATGAGTGGGAAGGAGAATGGGACAGGGAGAGAGAATTTCAAGCAGATTCCATGAGGAGCACTGAGTCAGATGTGGGGCTTGATCCCACAACTCTGAGATCATGACCTGAGTTGAAACCAAGAGTCTGAGGATTAACCAACTGTGCTGCCCAGTCACCCCAATTGTCTTAACCATTGTTAAATGTGCAGTTCTGTGGTATTAAATACATTCATAGTGTTCTGCAACCATTGCTACAATCCATAATCAGAACTCATTTCATCTTGTATAATTGAAACTCTATAATCATTAAACAGTAACTCCCTGTTACCTCTCCCTGACCTCAGCCCATAGTATTAGCCTGGGAGTGGATGAAGGACCCACCATGCTGTGGGGAGTGTAAAAAATGATAAGGCAATCTTCATACTTCCTTCCCTGGTATATACTATGAGGAAGTGAATCTTAAGAGAGAAAGAAAAAAGAAATTGGGGGGAAGGGCTAATATGATTTTTATTCTGTTGTAATTTTAATTCTGAATAACACCCAGCTGTGTCACTGGCCAAACTACTACTCTAGATTCAGGTCTGGTTACATATTCACCATAGTTTCTGTACTGTTGGTTGAAAAGAATCTAAATGTGCCAGGCACAGGTTGTGCTAGTTTGATATACCACTCCAACATGGAATAGTTTTATTGAAAATAATGTGATATTAATATTAGGATAAGGGGAGAGGATTAGGGGGAAAGGAAGGAAAGATGGGATGGGAAGGAGGAAGATAGATTTTCTTGACCTGGTTGAATGGTAGTAAAGTATAAAGTGCAGAAATGTGTGTGTTTGTTGGAGAGAGGATGTTTCTTCTAAACCCAGGGAATATAATCCTAGAAATTAGGAGAATCAAAGCATAAACTGTTACTAACCAAACAAGAAGGGAAAATTAGGGAAGTAGAAGGAGATAGCAAAACTGAAGATTGTTATATTCTTGAAGTAGTTTTACTTTTTATATGTGATTACTATAATCTTTGTAGTCAGAAATTATGATTTTACAACTGTTAATTTTATACACATGAATTAGAAAACCTAGTATCTTACTTTAGGTTTAATTGTTTCCGTGTAGGATAATGTTACAGTTGAACACATGAAAATATGTTTCAGTTAGATATAATGTCTTTTCTCTCTCTCTTTTTAAAAAAGATTTTGTTTATTTATTTGACAGAAAGAGACATAGTGAGAGAGGGAGCACAAGCAGGGGGAGTGAGAGAAGGTGAAGCAGGCTTCCCACCCAGCAGGGAACCCAAGGTGTAGGTCTCAATCCCAGGATCCTGAGATCAGATCTGAGGCATGGAAACCCCTGTAATATTCTTTTCAAGCAAGCTATGTCTACTTTTGTAGAGCCAGTCCTCTTTGGAAATGCTACACAACTGTTCTAAAATTAAATTAGAATTCAGAAACTTGGAACACAGAAAAAGAGCTCTTTTTATAGTAGAAAATATAATAAAAGTTTTAAAATAGTTTAATGTAGGATTATTATATAAAGTTACATAAAATGTATACAATTCTATGAATTTATTATGTTATGAGAGTTTTATATGGTAGCCTTACAGAAAGATTATATTAACCAATTTGTTATACCTACAACTGCATTTCAATTAAAACACTTAACAATTTCCTTGTTCTTTTTGAAATATTTTGAAACCCATTAGTGTGTCAGTGAGTTGACATTGCTCTCCAATTGCAATAGATATCAAGTGATAAAAATTGATTTTTTTGGTACCTTACTTTGAAAAGTCAGCATTGGTTACCTGAATATATTACAATTCCTTTAAAACATTATTCCCATGTTGTTAAATGTTTTCATTTCTGAGCTTAAGATTATATGTGCAGTTTTTTCTTCACTACAGAGTGATTTTCATTTTGAGGACATGTAATGAAATGTAGAATTCTAAGAAATGATACAATATTAAATATATATTTTAAAAGTCTATTTTTTATACATAAAGCTAAATTATACCAACATAGGTTCAGTGTGTCCATCTCTACCCACTTTGGATATCATGTAATTTTTATTATAAATGTATTACAAAGCAATAATGGAAATAACAAATTTATATTTCCAGGAAACAATGAAACCTCATGGCTTTACCTACTAATAAAAAAACTGTTACATTAAAAATATTATAGAAAAGTGCATAAATTATTAATTCATATGTCAGTGCACTTTCATAAATTGAACTGTCCATGTAACCATTATCAGATGAAAAAACGGAACACCATAAGCATCCTTAACCCCTCCCTTAACTCTGTCCTAGTCACTAAACATTATTCTGGCTTCTATCATCATTTCTTTATTTTCACTATCTTCAACTTGCGTTAATTGAGTAATGAGGTGTATTTTGTTTATGGCTTCTTTCACTCAACCTTATAATTTGTGGCCTATAAACAATGTTGTTTCAGGTGGCAATCATGAGTTCATTTTCAACATAAGAATGTGTCACAGGAGCACCTGGCTGACTCAGTCAGTTAAGTGTCTGACTCTTTTTTTTTTTTTAAGATTTTATTTATTTATTTATTGGCAGACACAGATCACAAGTAGGCAGAAAGGCAGGCAAAGAGAGAGGAAAGGAAGCAGTCTCCCCGCTGAGCAGAGAGCCCAATGTAGGGCTTTATCCCAGGACCCTGAGATCATGACCCGAGCCGAAGGCAGAGGCTCAACCCACTGAGCCACCTGGGAGCCCCAAGTGTCTGACTCTTGCTTTCAGCTCAGGTCATAGTCTCATATATCATGGGATGGAGCCCAAAGTCAGGCTCTGTGCACAGCAGAGGGTGTGCTTGAGATTCTTTCCTTCTCCCTCTGCCTCTCCCCGACTCTCGCATTCCCTGTCTTTCCCTCTAAAATAAAATAAATATTCAAAAAGAAGATATCACAATTTCTTTATCCATCTTACTCTTTATGAATGAAAATTTGGGTTATTTCCAGTTTAGTGCTCTCATGAGTATTATTAATATTGAATATTGAATATTGGGTATTGAATAATAGTGAATATAAATATGCATTTCTCTTAACTGGAGTTTCTGGGTCATAGTGTCTGGTGGATGTTCCATTTTATTAGATCTTACCCAACAGTTTTTCTAAGTAAATGTAGTGATTTATATTCCCAGCAGTAATGTATAAGAGTTGCAGTTGTTCCACTATCTCTCTAACGTATGGTGGTATCTATCTTTTTCATTTGAACCATTTTAGATTTAGGAGCATTTCACTGAGGTCTTATTATCCATTTTCCCAATGACTAATGAAGTTTAACATTTTCTCATATGTTCCTTGGTCATTTGGATTTTTATTGAGAGTGCCTTTTCGTGTCTCTTTTCTATTCATCTATTATGTTATTTTTATTATTGATTAGTAGTTCTTAATATATTATGGTTATATTTGGTAGTTATACATTCTGTAAATACTATCTCTTTCTGATTCATTTTTCAGTTTGTTAGTGATTTCTATTAATAAATGTAACTTCTCAATTTTAATATTGAATTTACTAATCTTTTCCTTAATGTCACTGCTTTTATATCTTGTTTAAGAATTATTTCCATATCGTAGTTCTTAAATAATTTCATATACATTTTATTGCTTTGTTTTTCACAATTAGATCTATAATATCATCTCAAGGATTGTACTACATCACATGTATTTATGAATGAGGTTAGCCTGCAATATTCCTTTCTTGAATTTTCCTTGTTAGTCATTGTTGTCAGATTTTGTTTGTTCCTTCTGGTTTTAAGAAAAAGGGTTTTGGAAAGTTTTTAATTAATTATTCCTCTATTTGTAAGTAGGTAGTTTCAAAATCTCACTGGTTTATAGCAATAGCATTTATTTATTTTTTGCCTCTTCCTTTTGCTTTTAGTATTTTTGGTATCATTCAGTTCTACACTTATCCTAATTTGCATTATCATATGTACTTTGATCTTTGTTATTTAAAACTATATTTAAAATTTTCAAATGTTTATAGCCTTATTGAAAATATAATTTTTATAGTTATTAACTAAGTTTTAAATTTTGTAAGTCAAGAAATGTTATTAACATACTACCCAGTTTTTGAAATCTCTTTAAACTTGTTTTATAGCCTAATACATAGTATTTTAGTAAATATTTCTCTTACACTTATAAATGTGTATTTGTCAATATTTGCATGTAATGCTATAGGTCAGCTAGACCAAGGTTATTTATTGAGTTTTTCATATCTTCTCTATCTTGTTTAATGTATTAATTATTTTGAGAGGTATGTCAAAAAACCCCACTATAATGATGTATTTTACAATTACTCCTCATGGTCTGTTTAACTTAAAATTTTTTGAATCAATACCATTATAGGTGACTACATATTATAGACTTCTGTTGAACTGAATATTCTGTCATATTATAATGCCCCTCTTTATCTCTACTAATATGTTTTAGCTATATCAGCCTTTTGGTTGTTGTTAGAATTTGTCTCACATGTCATTCTTTATTCTTTTTCTTTCAACTATTCTCTGACTATATGATTTTTTTTTAATTTTTATTTTTTATAAACATTCATTTTTATCCCCAGGGGTACATGTCTGTGAATCAGCACTCACCAAAGTACATACCCTCCCCAATGTCCATAATCCCACCCCCCCTTCTCCCAACCCCCCTCCCCCCAGCAACCCTTAGTTTGTTTTGTAAGATTAAGAGTCACTTATGGTTTGTCTCCCTCCCAATCCCATCTGGTTTCATTGATTCTTCTCTTAACCACTTAAGTCCCCATGTTGCATCACCACTTCCTCATATCAGGGAGATCATATGATAGTTGTCTTTCTCTGCTTGACTTATTTCGCTAAGCATGATACGCTCTAGTTCCATCCATGTTGTTGCAAATGGCAAGATTTCATTTCTTTTGATGGCTGCATAGTATTCCATTGTGTATATATACCACATCTTCTTGATCCATTCATCTGTTGATGGACATCTAGGTTCTTTCCATAGTTTGGCTATTGTGGACATTGCTGCTATAAACATTCGGGTGCAAGTGCCCCTTTGGATCACTACGTTCGTATCTTTAGGGTAAATACCCAGTAGTGCAATTGCTGGGTCATAGGGCAGTTCTATTTTCAACATTTTGAGGAACCTCCATGCTGTTTTCCAGAGTGGCTGCACCAGCTTGCATTCCCACCAACAGTATAGGAGGGTTCCCCTTTCTTTGCATCCTCGCCAGCATCTGTCATTTCCTGACTTGTTGATTTTAGCCATTCTGACTGGTGTGAGGTGATATCTCATTGTGGTTTTGATTTGTATTTCCCTGATGCCGAGTGATATGGAGCACTTTTTCATGTGTCTGTTGGCCATCTGGATGTCTTCTTTGCAGAAATGTCTGTTCATGCCCATTTC
This sequence comes from Mustela lutreola, assembly GCF_030435805.1. NCBI lineage: Eukaryota > Metazoa > Chordata > Mammalia > Carnivora > Mustelidae > Mustela > Mustela lutreola. The sequence continues at coordinate 110,196,690 of NC_081290.1, forward strand.
TTGATTGGATTATTTGTTCTTTGGGTGTTGAGTTTGCTAAGTTCTTTATAGATTTTGGACACTAGTCCTTTATCTGATATGTTGTTTGCAAATATCTTCTCCCATTCTGTCAGTTGTCTTTTGATTTTGATAACTGTTTCCTTTGCTGTGCAAAAGCTTTTGATCTTGATGAAATCCCAGTAGTTCATTTTTGCCCTTGCTTCCCTTGCCTTTGGCGATGTTCCTAGGAAGATGTTGCTGCAGTTGAGGTCAAAGAGGTTGCTGCCTGTGTTCTCCTCAGGGATTTTGATGGATTCCTTTCTCACATTGAGGTCCTTCATCCATTTTGAGTCTATTTTTGTGTGTGGTGTAAGGAAATGGTCCAATTTCATTTTTCTGCATGTGGCAGTCCAGTTTTCCCAACACCATTTATTGAAGAGGCTGTCTTTTTTCCATTGGATATTCTTTCCTGCTTTGTCGAAGATTAGTTGACCATAGAGTTGAGGGTCTATTTCTGGGCTCTCTATTCTGTTCCATTGATCTATGTGTCTGTTTTTGTGCCAGTACCATGCTGTCTTGATGATGACAGCTTTGTAATAGAACTTGAAGTCCGGAATTGTGATGCCACCAACGTTGGCTTTCTTTTTCAATATCCCTTTGGCTATTCGAGGTCTTTTCTGGTTCCATATAAATTTTAGAATTATTTGTTCCATTTCTTTGAAAAAGATGGATGGTACTTTGATAGGAATTGCATTAAATGTGTAGATTGCTTTAGGTAGCATAGACATTTTCACAATATTTATTCTTCCAATCCATGAGCATGGGACATTTTTCCATACTATGAGCAACTCTACGCCAACAAATTTGACAATCTGGAAGAAATGGATGCATTCCTAGAAACATATAAACTACCACAACTGAACCAGGAAGAAATAGAAAGCCTGATTGAAACAGTCATTAAAAATCTCCAAACAAACAAAAGCCCAGGGCCAGATGGCTTCCCGGGGGAATTCTACCAAACATTTAAAGAAGAACAAATTCCTATTCTCCTGAAAGTGTTCCAAAAAATAGCAATGGAAGGAAAACTTCCAAACTCATTTTATGAGGCTAGCATCACCTAGATCCGAAAACGAGACAAGGATCCTATCAAAAAAGAGAGCTATAGACCAATATCCTTGATGAACACAGATGCGAAAATTCTCACCAAAATACTAGCCAATAGGATTCAACAGTACATTAAAAGGATTATTCACCACGACCAAGTGGGATTTATTCCAGGGCTGCAAGTTTGGTTCAACATCCGCAAATCAGTCAATGTGATACAACACATCAATAAAAGAAAGAACAAGAACCATATGATACTCTCAATAGATGCTGAGAAAGCATTTGACAAAGTACAGCATCCCTTCCTGATCAAAACTCTTCAACGTGTAGGGATAGAGGGCACATACCTCAATATCATCAAAGCCATCTATGAAAAACCCACTGCAAATATCGTTCTCAATGGAGAAAAACTGAAAGCTTTTCCACTAAGGTCAGGAACACGGCAGGGATGTCCATTATCACCACTGCTATTCAACATAGTACTAGAGGTCCTAGCCTCAGCAATCAGACAACAAAAGGAAATTAAAGGCATCCAAATCGGCAAAGAAGAAGTCAAATTATCACTCTTTGCAGATGATATGATACTATATGTGGAAAACCCAAAAGACTCCATTCCAAAACTGCTAGAACTTGTACAGGAATTCAGCAAAGTGTCAGGATATAAAATCAATGCACAGAAATCAGTTGCATTTCTACACTAACAACAAGACAGAAGAAAGAGAAATTAAGGAGTCAATCCCATTTACAATTGCACCCAAAACCATAAGATACCTAGGAATAAACCTAACCAAAGAGACACAGAATCTATACTCAGAAAACTATAAAGTACTCATGAAAGAAATTGAGGAAGACACAAAGAAATGGAAAAATGACTATATGTTTTAGTGGGTCCCCTTTGTTACTAACATATTTGGGAATAGGTGGATTTTGTTTTTATAACCAGGTTACAAAATCTCTGTTTTCTGTTGTTTTCTACTTTTCTGTATTTGTGTATTTCTTAGCTTTTTTTTTTTTTTTTTTAATGACTCTACTGATCTGGAACCTATATACTCTTAGTTTTGCTTTTTTAGTAAATACCTTGGTGTTGCTACATGCACACTTTTTTTTTTTTTTAAGATTTTATTTATTTATTTGACAGGCAGAGAAGCAGGCAGAGAGAGAGGAAGAGAAGCGCTCTGCTGAGCAGAGAGCCTGATGTGAGGCTCGATCCAAGGACCCTGGGATCATGACCTGAGCCGAAGGCAGAGGCTTTAACCCACTGAGCCACCCAGGCGCCCTGCTACATGCGCACTTAATAACGTTTATATTTCATCAAGATCTTTGTTTTCTTGAACAATGCTTTAGCTTTGTTTTCTTTAACCTTACAAATTGTCTTCTGCAATAAATTGCTATTCAAATTCACCTATATCTATCATTTTTTAAAATTTCCTTTCTAAAGCTCAGACATTCCTTCTAGGGTCATTTTTTTTTTTTTTTTGAAGTATATCTTTTAGAAATTTCTTTAGTTACAAACTTTCGTGATAGATACTTTCATTTATTCATTCAAGTCAGTACCTATTATATACTGGTCATAAAATAATGTATACAAAAATTCCTGCTCCCATGGAACTAAAATTCTAGGGAGGAAAACAGGCAATAAGCACGATAAAACATAAAATATATAGTTATATTCTGTGACAGAAAAAATAAAGCAGAATAATGTGATATAAAATTTTAGATAGCATAAGTGAAGTCTTACTGAGAAAATAACTTTTGAATCAAGACCAGAAAGAACTGAGGGAACATGAAGTTATCTAATGAAAAAGCACTGTAGACAAAGGCAACAGATTCTACAAGAGGGCCTGGCAAGGTTCAAGATACAGCAAGTAGGCCAATAGGCTATTGCCGAATGAATTATTCGGAGATTAGTAGATGTGCCCAGAGATGTAATGCATATCCATATGATACATGACTTGGTAGGTTATGCTCCATGGTGAGATGGAAGGCTGTTAGAAAGTTTTGAATGGACTATTGATACGATTTTTAACAAGTTTACTCTGTACATTATAGACTGGAGGGGAGCAAGAGAAGAGCAGTTAATAAGCTATTGCTGTATCAGTGAGAGATGATGGTGGCTTGGAATAGAGTGCTAGCTGTCAGAGTGGTGATAAGTGTCACAGTCCAGGTATTTTTGAAGGCAAAGCTGATAGGATATGCCATTGGTTCTAATGTAGGCTGTGAAACACAGAGAAGCTAAGATGGCTTAGAGGTTTAGGTCCAAGCAGCTATCACAGGAGATTTGCCAGTAACTTAGATGGAGACAAATCTAAGAGGTGATGATTTTGGAGAGATCATCAGGGGCTTAATTTTGAACAAATTAACTTAAAAAAATAGAAAAATGTCTTAATGTCATCCTTATTTTTGTAATACTGCTTTGCTGTCTGTATCATTCTATCTGGTATCTAATTTCCTTAGCACTTTACTGACTTCATGATCACTGCTGATGATTCAGTCCTCAGATTGTCTTTTTTGGTAATCTGTTTTCTCTACATGTTTCTGAGATCTCCTTGTTTTTCATGATATTTAGTGGTCTTCTTGTATCTCACTCATACTGGTACTGAGCATTCTTTTGTCAATGTAATTTTTTCCCTTTTGTTGCAGTCATTCAGGATTTTTTTTTTTTTTTGTCTTTAATTTTCATTAGCTTGGATAGATATGAGAGTTTTATTTGCTTGCTTGCTTGTTTTATTTGCTCTGCTTGGATCTAGCTAAACCCTCTCAGTCTGAGCTCATATGCTTTACTCTCATTCTCAGGTACTCCCAGTAACATTTCTTCTCATATTGTCTCCTAGCCTTCTTTATATTTTATTTACTTTTTTTGCTAGCTTGCGTTAGAGCTTCTAGCCTCTGGATCACTTTTTATTTTAGTATCTTCTCTTTATGTCTTTGTTGTGAGTTCTCGGAGTTTAATTTGACCCATTTTCCAACTCACCCATCTGCAAAAGCTTTCATTCTGCTATTCAAACCTTGTATTTATGTTTTTGTTCTATGATCTGAGAAGTGATTTCTTATCTAGTTCATTTTTCATAAATGTCTATTTTTATTATATCCCACATTTTCTAGCATTTTATGTGTGTTAGCTTACTTGTTTTAGGACATTAAATATTCTAATTTAAAACTATGATTCTGAATGATCCTTTATTTTGTTTCCTGGGTTATGAGATTTAAAAAATCCCTTTAATTGAGTTGTCTTTCCTTAAATGTGTGTCAGTACTTATTTTTGTGCTCATCTTTGTAACTGAGATTCCTTGTTAGAGAGTTTATAAGAAGCACCATGCAAATTCGGCTGCTGTTTTCAAAATAAATGCTAAATTGAATGGGACACGAGAATTATAGGCATAGACCAAAGTCCTAGGAAAACCAGAATGCATGTACACAATTGTTAGACTCTAGAATATCTGTGTTGGTATACCTTACTAGGGTCAGGGGAAAAAGCTGCTTTATTAGGACTTGCTCTCTGAACTGTTTTCAGTAAGAAGAAAATATGACTAATATGTAACAATGAATGGGGGTACTTTAATGTTTGCTCTTTATGTCCTGTGTTTCACTAGCCATCTGAGACATTTCTCTTATGTCTCTGTCTCTGTTTTCCACTTATTATCTCTGTTGCAGTCACCTTTCCATATTTGCCCCTGGCTGAACATAAGACAGAGGCTTATGTGGCTTCTTGGGAGAGGTGAGTGGTAGTGCTTAATTGTTCTTGCTCAGGTACCTCAGATAACAATTTGTGTCAGCCCCTGCCCCCCACCCCCGCCCAGTTCTATCCTGCATACTTATTACTCTTCCTGTGCATACCCTGGACTGAAGTTGTATTCAATCTTACCTACTTTCATTCTCTCAGAAATTTTTCATGTTCATAAAAGTATATAGAGATGAACCCTGACTTATGATGGCCAGACTTAAGGTTTTTGACTTTACAATGTATAAAAATGACACACATTTGATAGAAGCTGTATTTTGAATTTTGAATTTTAATCTTTTCCTGAGCTAAGGATATGCCTTAGGAAACTCTCTCCTGATGCCAGGCAGTGGTAGCAGCTGCAGACCCTTGTCAGCTATGTGATCACAAGGGTAAACAACTGATATACTCACAACCATTTTGTTCCCATGCGGCCATTCTGTTTTTCACTTTCATTACAGTATTCAATTAATTACATGAGATAATTAACACTTTTATAAAATAAGCTTTGTGTGAGATGATTTTATCAACTGTAGTCTAATGAAAGTGTTCTGAGCACATTTAAGGTGTGCGCAGTGAGGTGAGGCTAAGCTTTGATGTTCACGGGCTAGGTTTATTAAAAGCATCTGTGGGGCGCCTGGGTGGCTCAGTGAGTTAAGCCTCTGCCTTCGTCTCAGGTCATGATCTCAGGGTCCTGGGATTGAGCCCTACATTGGGCTCTCTGCTCGGCAGGGGGCCTGCTTCCCCCTCTCTCTCTGCCTGCCTCTGCCTGCTTGTGATCTCTTTCTCTGTCAAATAAATAAATAAAATCTTAAAAAAAAAAGCATTTGAAAATTAAACAATATTTTCAACTTAGATGGATTGATCAAGATATAAACACATGGTAGGTAAAGGAAGATCTGTATATATACTTCTCATTTCTGAAGTTTGCATATTAAACCTGACAGTCACTAAATTCATTGTTACTGTTGTTTAGGAGATATTCCCAGCTACTTAGTAACCCTATCATTTTTAGAGTTGATACTCTATCCTTATTTCCTATGATAGTAAAGTAGTCCCCACCTCCTATCTGTGGTTTTTCCCTTTCCATGATTTCAGTTACCTTTTGTCAATGAGGGTGAGGAAACAGATGTCCTCCTTCTGACATAGTCAGAAGGTCAATAGTAACCTAATGTTATGTCATGATGCACATCATTCACCTTACTTTATCTCATCACATTTATCATCTTACATCATCACAAGAAGAATAAGGGTGAGTACAGTACAATTATAGATATATGTTTTTATTTAAATTCCAGTTAGCACAATGTAATATCAGTTTCAGGTGTATATTTTAGTGGTTCAGCACTTAAACACATCACCTGGTGCTCATAAAGACTAGTACCCTCCTTAATCCCCATCATCTAGTTAACCTATCCCCTCACAAATCTACCCTCTGGTAATTGTCAGTTTGTTCTCTATAGTTAAAAGTCTGTTTATTGATTTTTCCTGTCTCTTTAATATATTCTGAGAAGAAAGAGTGGGAGAGAGAGAGATTACATTAACTTTTATTAAGTATATTTTTAAATTTTGCTATTAGTTATTATTGTTAACCTTTTTGTGCCTGATTTGTAAATTAAACTTTATCATATGTATGTATGTGTAGGAAAAACATGTATATTTAAGACTTGGTACTATTTGTGGTTTCAAGCATCCATTGAGGGTCTTGGAACGTACCCCCCACAGAGGAGAGGAGGGACTACTATATTGTGAGCTATTCATTACTGCTATAATGTTTCTAGACTAGTTGAATTTTATGATATATGCATTTCAAAGTAATCTTCTTTCTAGAAATATGCAGTATGAATTTAGTTTCATTTTTAAAGATTAGTATTGATAAACAAAGTTGTAGTTTTGATATACATGTCTATATTTTAAAAAGAAGTTCACACAAGTATTTATAAGGTGCGTCATAATATATATTTGCCATAATATGTATAGGTTGCTCTATATTGAAGTCATCTTGCAAAAGTACTTTTTTATATGATTACTCTCTTGATAATGTCACAGCTGTTCTATTTATGTGATTCATAATCCTGATAATTATAGAGGCATTGAAGTTCAACTAATCTTTCTTCATTGACTATAATAAGAAAAAATAAGATTGCATATTCATAAATTAGAAGGAAAACTATCAATTTGAGATTTAAGGGATATAAGCTATATTTCATAGAGATTATTTGTATTCTAAAGTATTTTTGATTCTGACAACTGCAAAATTGCATTCAGTACTAGGCAGAAAAATGGAGTTACATAAAATCATAACATCAGTGTAGTATATGAAGTAGAGATAATAGTTGTACTCTTAGCCATTTTATTTTGCTATAAATGAAACTCATTGTTCAGCATGGCCTTCTGAACTGTGTTTTCCAGTCAAGTTATTTTGTAAAGATTAAATTAAATTCATTGCAGGGTACATGCTTTCAGAGATTGTAACAATTCCTATCTATCTGTTTGAACTATACTGTGAATTTTTTTTTTTAAGTGTAGGAGAAAGTTCAGAAAGACAGTTTTCCATCTCACTGCACTTTTTCAGAATGGTTCTATATCTCGACCACAAGGTTTTATTAAATACAAATTGAAGTGAACTTATGTCAGTAAGAAATAATGAAAACACACTTTCAATGGTCCTTTTTGCTTTTTCAGAGTACAAGCATAAATTGTACTTCAGATTACTTAGAGATTATGCAAAAGTTTGGTAGGGTTTGGATGACTGTTATATTTAAAGAATATTATGAATGATGAGCAACTAATTTTCATAAGTTATAGGTTTGGTAGGCAGAATAATGCCTTCCCACCCTGCCTTCTCTTCAAAATGCCTGTGCCTTAATCTCGAAAGCCTGTGAATATATGTTAATGTTACATGGCAAAGGGATTTTATAGATGGAATTAAATGCTGTTCATCAGGTGACCTTAAATTAGGGAGATGATCTTGTATTATTAATTCTGATGGGCCTGATCTAGCCACATTGGGCCTTAAAATCAGAAAAAGAATGCAGAAGAGTTAGTGAGAGATGCAGCAGATGGAAGAGGAGCGAGTTAAAATATGAGGATTCCCACTGAAGATAGAGGATGGGGGCCTTGAGTGCAGCAATGCACGCAGGCTCAGGAAGCCGATAATGACCCCTAGGCACCAGCCAGCAAAGATATGGGTGTTCTTGCATCTTTATGCAACTGATTTCTGGCAAAAATCTGAACGTTTTTTGAAACACATTCTCCTCTAAAGGCTTCAGGAAGGAATGCGTCTCTGCAGACACTTTCATCTTGGCCTTGTGAGATAGAAGTGAAGAAGTAATCCAAGCCCACCAGACTTCTGATCTAAAGAACTCTGAAATAATATTTTTGTATTATTTTAAGCCACCAAATTTGTGGTAAATTGTTCAGTAATAGAGAACTAATACAATTGGCAAATCTTTATTTTAAAATAAAATCTCATCATATTACGTAAATTGATATGGAAAAATAATCTTACTTACTCTTTTATCCCTGAATTTTATCCCTGCATCCCTTTCTATTTCTTTACATTCCTTATGTTTGTAACTTTTTCTTCCTTTCTTAAAACAATGACTGTGGTGGGAAGAGGTGCACAGTTGGATGTGTGGTGAACTTCTAAGTACTGAAAACTCTATTAAAAAAAAATTAAACTAAGGATTATCCAAAGAAGAAATAAAGAAAACAGTCTCATTTATAGTAGGATAGATAATAAAAAAATACTTGGGAATTAATTTAACTAAGAGGTGAAAAATGTGTACACTGAAATCTAGGAGACATTGATGAAAGAAATTGAAGAGAACACAAATAATTGGAAAGATATAATGTGTTCCTGGATTCAAAGAATTAATATTGTAAAAATGTCCATAGTACTCAAGGGTAATATAGAGATAATATAATTATAGTATGATCTATAATTCATTGCAACCCCTATCAAAAGTTCAGTGGCCGTTGAACACTACATCAAAAACTTAATGATGTATTAATGTTGGCTAATTGAACGTAATAAAAAAAAAAGTTCAGTGGCATTTTCACGAAATGGAGAAAAACAATTTTAAAATTCATTTGGAACTGCCCTCCCCCCCCAAAAGAACCTGAATAGCTAAAGCAATCTTGAGAAAGAACAAGGGGCCCTTGGGTGGCTCAGTGGTTAAGCATCTGCCTTTGGCTCAGGTCAGGAACCCAGGGTTCTGGGTCCGAATCCCACATTGGACTCCCTGCTTGACAAGGACCCCGGTTCTTCCTCTCTCACTCTCTCTGCTGTGTTCCCTCTCTCTCTGTGTCTCTCTCCGTTTAAAATAAAATAAAATAATAAAATGAGAAAGAACAAAACTGGAGACATCACACTTCCTGGTCTCAAGCTCTTACAAAACTATAGTAATTAAAAGTGTATGGTACTGGTATAAAAACAGACACTAGTGCCAAATGGAACAGAATAGAGGGCCCAGAAATAAGCCCACACATAAATAGTTACCTAACACATGACAAGGGTGCCAAGAATACACAATGGAGAAAACAGTCTCTTCAGTAGATGGTGTTGGGAAAACTGGATGTCCGCGTGCCAAAGAATGAATCTGGATCACTGTATTACACCATACACAAAAATTAACTCAGAATGGATTAAAGACTTGATTGTAAAACTTAAAACTACAAAATCCTAAAAGAAAACATAGGTAAAAATTTCCTTGACATTCATCTTGGCGATGAGTTTTTGGATTTGCACCCAAATCACCGGCAACAAAACCAAAAATAAGTTGGGACTGTGTGAAACTAAAACACTTCATTCACCACAGCAAAACTAATTCAAAAAATGAAAAGGCAGCCTACAGAATGGGAGAAAATATTTGTGAACAATATATCTGATAAGGGGTTAATGGTTAAAGCACATAAGGAACTTTTCTCGAACAATTCAATAGCAAAAACCCAATAACCCAATTTAAAAATGGGCAAAGAAACTGAATAGATATTTTTACAAAGGAGATATACATATGGCTAACAGGTACATGAAAACATGCTCAACATTACTAATTACAGGGAAATGCAAATCAAATTAACAAGATACTACCTCACACCTGCTAGGATGGTTTTATCAAAATGACAAGAAATAACAAATGTTGGCAAGGGTGTAGAGAAAAGAGAGCCCTGTTCACTGTTTGTCAGACTATAAATCTAGCCATTATGGAAAAATAGTCTCTAGAGGTCTCTAAAGAAATTTCATCTGGCAATCTCATTGCTGCATATGTATCTAAAGGATATGGTATTATTGTCTCAAAGAGGTATTTATACTTCCATGTCATTGCAGCATTATTCACAATAGCCAACATATGGAAGCAATCTAAGGGTCTTTTGGCAGGTGAATGGATAAAGGAAATGTGGTATACATATATAATGGAATATTATTCAGCCATAAAAAGAAGTAAATCCTGATATTTGCAACAACATGGATGAAACTTGAGGACATTATGCTAAGTGAAATAAGCCAGACAGTGGAAGTCAAATACTATATGATGTCACTTACATGTGAAGTCCTAAAAAGTCAAACTAATATAACCAGATTATGGAATTATGGTTGTTAGGGCCTGGGGTGGGCAAAATGGGAGAAGTTGGTCAAAGGGTATAAACTTTTAGTTAAAAGATGATTAAGTTCTGAGACTCTAACGTACAGCATGGGGACTATATTTAAGAATATTTGAAAATATAAAGGGACAAATTTTTTAAAAAACATAAATTGCCAAAAGTGTCTCAAGAAGAAAGATAAAGTCTGAATAGTTTGTTGTTTACTCAAGAAATTGATTTCTTTTTTTTTTTTTTTTAAGATTTTATTAATTTATCTGTCAGAGAGAGAGAGAGAGAGCGAGAGGGAGCACAGGCAGACAGGGTGGCAGGCAGTCAGAGGGAGAAGCAGGCTCCCTCCGGAGCAAGGAGCCTGATGTGGGACTGAATCTCAGGGCACTGGGATCATGACCCGAGCCGAAGGCAGCTGCTTAACCAACTGAGCCACCCAGGAGTCCCAAGAAATTGATTTCTTAATTAAAAACCTTCTGATGAGAAAATATCAGGCACAAACATTTAAGGAACAAAAAAGTAGGGATCCACAGACACTGTTCTAGAAAATGGAAAAGATGTGAGTAATATTTATCTTTTCAATGAAGTCTGCATATTTTGGATAACAAACACATTTAGGTATATTTCGATATAACAAAACTACCCATTAGTATCCCTAATGAATACAGACAAATCTTTAAGAAAATATTGAATTGAATTTTGCTGTGTGTTTTACTCTCTTCATAAAGTTATGTCCCTTGAGTTTTATCTTTTCAACTCCAAGCAGTTAGTCAAGATAGTTTTCTAATCTAAAACATTTCTCTTCCTAAGTGAAGTCTGGTGCCCTGTGGGGGACAATACTTTTTGTTGTTTGTCTTGCTCTTGGGTTTTATTTTTTCTTAAACCTGATGTATATATTTTACTTTGGCCTTTCTCCCATTTTCTCCTTCATATATATCTTAACCACCATAATATCTGAACACAGACTTTTAAAAAGAGGTCCATTTTCTTATTATAGTTATCAGTAATTCATTTGAATGACCACAAACCCATAAAAAAAGAATATTTATTAGAAATTATGATATAAGTTCAAATGGAAAATGCTTGGAAAAACTTACACAGTGACTTAACATCAATCTTTTAATGTTGGTGAGAGTACTCTATAGTAGTACACTTTAAGGAGAGACTCTCATAGAAATAGACTTACATGGTACTCTGTTGTGTTAAATTTTTATACTCTAATAAATGACTTGGAATTGCCTTTCACAATACCTTCTGTTTAGGGTACTATATACTTCTAGATGAACAATTTTCAAATATATGTTAAGCTTTGTTTTTAATCTGATTACCATTGGTAAATAAAACCTCTTGGAAAAACATATGATTTAACACAATAATTATAATTCTCCTTTAAATACTAGTAGAATTATGCTGCTCTTATTTATTTTAAAAGATAGATATTTTTTCAGTCCTAGGTTTCAGCACACACAAAAAAGAAAGTAAGAAAGAAAAGATACATATTTTTGTCATCTAGGGCAGTTACAGAAGAATGTAAGATCTTTGTAGTGCCTTTATTTTCTCACATGCAAAATATTTTTTTAATCTTGGATCAGAAAATTCAAAAACATCTCAGGCAGAGTTCATTGGAAAACATTTTTATAGAAGATTGTCCTTTTGAAGCAAACAAAAGATCACATTAGAATAATTTTGTCAGATTTTACAGATGTAATTCACATAAGGCTTATTCATTTCCCCTTTCTTGTTTAACAGTGATATTTATGTTTTAAAAAATAAAATTATTCTGTAAACCTGGTGATTCACAGACCTGTACCCCTGGGGAAAAAATATATGTTTATAAAAAATAAAAAATTAAAAAAAAATAACATTATTCTCCATCATAATGTTATCTTCTATTTTAGTAGTTTTTGTCACTGATTGCATGAAATGACATAATAAAGAACACAATTTCCCTGTATATCTCACTTTGCTATTTATAAAGATTAACATTATAAATATCATCATCGAGCTATCTTTGTTGTTTTCTGTGGTACAGAGCAAAGTCAACTATGAGCATCTAGGGGGAAGAAAGTTAATCATTCATATTTTGGAATGAGTGATAGAAAAGTTGGCTGAATGCTTTCCTTCAAATGTGTTATTAGAAATATTTATAAAATTAGGGGGCGGAGTCAAGATGGCGGAGAAGTAGCAGGCTGAGACTACTTCAGCTAGCCGGAGATCAGCTAGATAGCTTATCTAAAGATTGCAAACACCTGAAAATCCATCGGCAGATCGAAGAGAAGAAGAACAGCAATTCTGGAAACAGAAAAACAACCACTTTCTGAAAGGTAGGACCGGCGGAGAAGTGAATCCAAAGCAACGGGAAGATAGACCCTGAGGGGAGGGGCTGGCTCCCGGCAAGCGGCAGAGCAACAGCGCACAAAATCAGGACTTTTAAAAGTCTGTTCTGCTGAGGGACATCAAACCAGGGCGAAGCCCATGCAGGATCAGCGTGGCCTCAGGTCCCGCAGGGTCACAGAAGGATCGGGGGTGTCTGAGTGTCGCAGAGCTTGCGGGTATTGGAACGGGAAAGCCGGCTACAGAGACAGAGCCGACAGTAAGCTCACAGCTTGGTGTTACCTTGAACCGGTCACAGGCTCGGTGAGCTCGGAGCGCGGCCAGAGGTCAGGCAGATGGGAGTAACTGGGCGCTGTTCTCTGAGGGCGCACTGACGAGTGGGGCCCTGGGCTCTCGGCTCCTCCGGGCCGAGACCAGGAGGCCGCCATTTGTATTCCCGTCCTCCGGAACTCTACGGAAAGCGCTCAGGGGACAAAAGCTCCTGAAAGCAAACCCAAGCGGATTACTCACCCCGGCCCCTGTTAAGGGCGGTGTAATTCTGCGTGGGGCAAAGACACTTGAGAATCACTACAACAGGCCCCTCCCCCAGAAGATCAACAAGAAATCCAGCCAAGACCAAGTTCACCTACCAAGGAGTGCGGTTTCAATACCAAGGAGAGCAGCAGAATTCCAGAGGAGGAGAAAGCAAAGCACTGAACTCATAGCTTTTTCCCTGTGATTTTTTTTAGTCTTGCAGTAAATTTGATTTTTTTCTTTTTCATTTTTTTTTTTTCTCGCCTTCTGGTAAATGTTTTCTTTTAACTTTTACCTTTTTATTTTTTAATGTTTTTTAACTAGTTTATCCAATATATATATTTTTTCTTTTTTATATTTTTCTTATTTGTTTTCTTTTTTTAAATTCTTTTCTTTTCTTTTTTTTTCTTTTTTCTTTTTTTTTTCTATCTTGCTTTTTGAACCTCTTTTTATCCCCTTTCTACCCCCTCATGATTTGGGATCTCTTCTAATTTGGTTAAAGCATATTTTCCTGGGGTTGTTGCCACCCTTTTAGTATTTTACTTGCTCCTTATTATACTCTTATCTGGACAAAATGACAAGATGGAAAAATTCAACACAAAAAAAAGAGCAAGAGGCAGTACCGAAGGCTAGGGACCTAATCAATACAGACATTGGTAATATGTCAGATCTAGAGTTCAGAATAACAATTCTCAAGGTTCTAGCCGGGCTCGAAAAAGGCATGGAAGATATTAGAGAAACCCTCTCGGGAGATATAAAAGCCCTTTCTGGAGAAATACAAGAACTAAAATCTAACCAAGTTGAAATAAAAAAAGCTATTAATGAGGTGCAATCAAAAATGGAGGCTCTCACTGCTAGGATAAATGAGGCAGAAGAAAGAATTAGTGATATAGAAGACCAAATGACAGAGAATAAAGAAGCTGAGCAAAAGAGGGACAAACAGCTACTGGACCACGAGGAGAGAATTCGAGAGATAAGTGACACCATAAGATGAAACAACATTAGAATAATTGGGACTCCAGAAGAAGAAGAAAGAGAGAGGGGAGCAGAAGGTATACTGGAGAGAATTATTGGGGAGAATTTCCCCAATATGGCAAAGGGAACGAGCATCAAAATTCAGGAGGTTCAGAGAACGCCCCTCAAAATCAATAAGAATAGGCCCACACCCCGTCACCTAATAGTAAAATTTACAAGTCTCAGTGACAAAGAGAAAATCCTGAAAGCAGCCCGGGAAAAGAAGTCTGTAACATATAATGGTAAAAATATTAGATTGGCAGCTGACTTATCCACAGAGACCTGGCAGGCCAGAAAGAGCTGGCATGATATTTTCAGAGCACTAAACGGGAAAAAGATGCAGCCAAGAATACTATATCCAGCTAGGCTATCATTGAAAATAGAAGGAGAGATTAAAAGCTTCCAGGACAAACAAAAATTGAAAGAATTTGCAAACACCAAACCAGCTGTACAGGAAATATTGAAAGGGGTCCTCTAAGCAAAGAGAGAGCCTACAAGTGGTAGATCAGAAAGGAACAGAGACCATATACAGTAACAGTCACCTTACAGGCAATACAATGGCCCTAAATTCATATCTCTCAATAGTTACCCTGAATGTTAATGGGCTAAATGCCCCTGTCAAAAGACACAGGGTATCAGAATGGATAAAAAAACAAAACCCATCTATATGTTGCCTCCAAGAAACTCATTTTAAGCCCGAAGACACCTCCAGATTTAAAGTGAGGGGGTGGAAAAGAATTTACCATGCTAATGGACATCAGAAGAAAGCAGGAGTGGCAATCCTTATATCAGATCAATTAGATTTTAAGCCAAAGACTATAATAAGAGATGAGGAAGGACACTATATCATACTCAAAGGGTCAGTCCAACAAGAAGATTTAACAATTTTAAATATCTATGCCCCCAACATGGGAGCAGCCAACTATATAAACCAATTAATAACAAAATCAAAGAAACACATCAACAATAATACAATAATAGTAGGGGACTTTAACACTCCCCTCACTGAAATGGACAGATCATCCAAGCAAAAGATCAGCAAGGAAATAAAGGCCTTAAATGACACACTGGACCAGATGGACATCACAGATATATTCAGAACATTTCATCCCAAAGCAACAGAATACACATTCTTCTCTAGTGCACATGGAACATTCTCCAGAATAGATCACATCCTCGGTCCTAAATCAGGTCTCAACTGGTATCAAAAGGTTGGGATCATTTCCTGCATATTTTCAGACCACAATGCTCTAAAGCTAGAACTCAACCACAAAAGGAAGTTTGAAAAGAACCCAAATACTTGGAGACTAAACAGCATCCTTCTAAAGAATGAATGGGTCAACTGGGAAATTTAATAAGAATTGAAAAAAATCATGGAAACAAATGATAATGAAAATACAACGGTTCAAAATCTGTGGGACACAACAAAGGCAGTCCTGAGAGGAAAATATATAGCGGTACAAGCCTTTCTCAAGAAACAAGAAAGGTCTCAGGTACACAAACTAACACTAAACCTAAAGGAGCTGGAGAAAGAACAAGAAAGAAACCCTAAGCCCAGCAGGAGAAGAGAAATCATAAAGATCAGAGCAGAGATCAATGAAATTGAAACCAAAAAGACAATAGAGCAAATCAACGAAACTAGGAGCTGGTTCTTTGAAAGAATTAATAAAATTGATAAACCCCTGGCCAGACTTTTCAAAAGGAAATGAGAAAGGACCCAAATAAATAAAATCATGAATGAAATAGGAGAGATCACAACTAACACCAAAGAAATACAAACTAATATAAGAACATACTACGAGCAACTCTATGCAAACAAATTTGACAATCTGGAAGAAATGGATGCATTCCTAGAAACATATAAACTACCACAACTGAACCAGGAAGAAGCGGAAAGCCTGAACAGACCCATAACCAGTAAGGAGATTGAAACAGTCATTAAAAATCTCTAAACAAACAAAAGCCCAGGGCCAGATGGCTTCCCGGGGGAATTCTACCAAACATTTAAAGAAGAACGAATTCCTATTCTCCTGAAACTGTGCCAAAAAATAGAAATGGAAGGAAAACTTCCAAACTCATTTTATGAGGCCAACATCACCTTGATCCCAAAACCAGACACGGATCCCATCAAAAAAAGAGAGCTATAGTCAATATCCTTGATGAACACAGATGCGAAAATTCTCACCAAAATACTAGCCAATAGGATTCAACAGTACATTAAAAGGATTATTCACCACGACCAAGTGGGATTTATTCCAGGGCTGCAAGGTTGGTTCAACATCCGCAAATCAGTCAATGTGATACAACACATCAATAAAAGAAAGAACAAGAACCATATGATACTCTCAATAGATGCTGAAAAAGCATTTGACAAAGTACAGCATCCCTTCCTGATCAAAACTCTTCAACGTGTAGGGATAGAGGGCACATACCTCAATATCATCAAAGCCATCTATGAAAAACCCACCGCAAATATCGTTCTCAACTGAGAAAAACTGAAAGCTTTTCCGCTAAGGTCAGGAACATGGCAGGGATGTCCATTATCACCACTGCTATTCAACATCGTACTAGAGGTCCTAGCCTCAGCAATCAGACAACAAAAGGAAATTAAAGGCATCCAAATCGGCAAAGAAGAAGTCAAATTATCACTCTTTGCAGATGATATGATACTATATGTGGAAAACCCAAAAGACACCACTCCAAAACTGCTAGAACTTATACAGGAATTCAGTAAAGTGTCAGGATATAAAATCAATGCACAGAAATCAGTTGCATTTCTCTACACCAACAGCAAGACAGAAGAAAGAGAAATTAAGGAGTCAATCCCATTTACAATTGCACCCAAAACCATAAGATACCTAGGAATAAACCTAACCAAAGAGGCACAGAATCTATACTCAGAAAACTATAAAGTACTCATGAAAGAAATTGTGGAAGACACAAAGAAATGGAAAAATGTTCCATGCTCCTGGTTCGGAAGAATAAATATTGTGAAAATGTCTATGCTACCTAAAGCAATCTATACATTTAATGCAATTCCTGTCAAAGTACCATCCATCTTTTTCAAAGAAATGGAACAAATAATTCTATAATTTATATGGAACCAGAAAAGACATTGAATAGCCAAAGGGATATTGAAAAAGAAAGCCAACGTTGGTGGCATCACAATTCCGGACTTCAAGTTCTATTACAAAGCTGTCATCATCAAGACAGCATGGTACGGGCACAAAAACAGACACATAGATCAATGGAACAGAATAGAGAGCCCAGAAATAGACCCTCAACTCTACGGTCAACTAATCTTCGACAAAGCAGGAAAGAATGTCCAATGGAAAAAAGACAGCCTCTTCAATAAATGGTGCTGAGAAAATTGGACAGCCACATGCAAAAAATGAAATTGGACCATTTCCTTACACCACACACAAAAATAGACTCAAAATGGATGAAGGACTTCAATGTGCGAAATGAATCCATCAAAATCCTTGAGGAGAACACAGGCAGCAACCTCTTCGACCTCAGCCGCAGCAACATCTTCCTAGGAACATCGCCAAAGGCAAGGGAAGCAAGGGCAAAAATGAACTATTGGGATTTCATCAAATCAAAAGCTTTTGCACAGCAAGGAAACAGTTAACAAAATCAAAAGACAACTGACAGAATGGGAGAAGATATTTGCAAACGACATATCAGATAAAGGACTAGTGTCCAGAATCTATAAAGAACTTAGCAAACTCAACACCCAAAGAACAAATAATTCAATCAAGAAATGGGCAGAGGACATGAGCAGACATTTCTGCAAAGAAGACCTCCAGATGGCCAACAGACACATGAAAAAGTGCTCCATATCACTCGGCATCAGGGAAATACAAATCAAAACCACAATGAGATATCACCTCACTCCAGTTAGAATGGCTAAAATCAACAAGTCAGGAAATGACAGATGCTGGCGAGGATGCGGAGAAAGGGGAACCCTCCTACACTGTTGGTGGGAATGCAAGCTGGTGCAGCCACTCTGGAAAACAGCATGGAGGTTCCTCAAAATGTTGAAAATAGAACTGCCCTATGACCCAGCAATTGCACTACTGGGTATTTACCCTAAAGATACAAACGTAGTGATCCAAAGGGGCACATGCACCCGAATGTTTATAGCAGCAGTGTCCACAATAGCCAAACTATGGAAAGAAAGTAGATGTCCATCAACGGATGAATGGATCAAGAAGATGTGGTATATATACACAATGGAATACTATGCAGCCATCAAAAGAAATGAAATCTTGCCATTTGCAACAACATGGATGGAACTAGAGCGTATCATTCTTAGCAAAATAAGTCAAGCAGAGAAAAACAACTATCATATGATCTCCCTGATATGAGGAAGTGGTGATGCAACATGGGGGCTTAAGTGGGTAGGAGAAGAATCAATGAAACCAGATGGGATTTGGAGAGAGACAAACCATAAGTGACTCTTAATCTCACAAAACAAACTGAGGGTTGCTGGGGGTAGGGGGTTTGGGAGAAGGAGGTGGGATTATGGACATTGGGGAGGTATGTGCTTTGGTAAGTGCTGTGAAGTGTAAACCTGGTGATTCACAGACCTGTACCCCTGGGGATAAAAATATATGTTTATAAAAAATAAAAAATTAAAAAAAAAAGAAAAAGAAATATTTATAAAATTAGTTCATATCCTATAGGATAATATTTATGGCTCATATATTATTAGGATTAAAATGGTAAAGAGAGATGTGGTGGAATGAACTATAGCAAAATTTTCATTCATGTGCACTTCACAATAGTTAAGAATGTAACTGGTTAACTCTTAAATCTGTAGTTGTATTTGTTAGCCAACTAGGTCAGAGTTGATGGAATGCCTTGTTATGAAGAATTGAACAAATTGCTTTTATCAGTTTTAGTCACCTTTGATCCAAGTGAAAGAAAAAGAGAGTTGATTCTTGTGAAATTTGTCTATGCAGGGTAAAGGCTTTGGACACATGCTAAAATTATATTTCATGGAATTGTAGAATCTTTAAGGTAGACAGGACTTTGTATATCATCTGATGCAATCTCTGTTTATGAATCAGGAATGTGAAAACACAAGAGTTAAGGGATGTTCAACCATTACATAGCTGATGAGAGACAGAGGCAAGACTGAAATCTAGGTCTCTTAATATTTAGTCTAATGATATGTCTCTCCACTATAGACTTCTGGAGGAGAAAAAATATATATATATATATATACATATATGTATGTATGTATGTATGTATATGTTAGCATATACATATTTTGTTTTTCTCAGCAGCTGTATTATGGATATAGATATAATTAATATAAAGGATATATAATCAATTTTTTCTTTAAGGAAATATAGTTAAATAAGTATATTCATGAATAACCAACAAGGGTACATTTATAGATTATGTGTTAACTCATTGTTTAGTTCTCTTTAATAACTGCCAATTGATTATGTAAGTCCAAATTACTTGAACTATAGAAAACATTTCCTATGTTATTTTTTAGATTTTTTTCTTTATAATATCATAATAAATATTAAGTAACATAACTCATTGAATCATAAGACAAGAAGATAGTGCAGGGACAAGATTCTGCTATATTACTACTGATTCAATATATTAAATTATTTATAGTTGGCTTATATGGGACAGAAAAATATTCAGTGATGATGAATGAAAACTTTATTGGCAAGCATTTTGATGTCTTAATTTCTCTAATGATTTTTTCTAATCAATATCACAACATTCCTATAGCAACATAAACATCATTATTTAAATCTCCCAGTATTGAAATGTTATTATTGTACATAATTGGCAGAGACACTTTAATAGTGAATCAAGAAAATTTTGTTCAGAAAAGTAGCAGATAGTCCTTTAGTAAAAAATGGAATTTCTGACACAGAAAATTACCCAAGCTATTTTATGCAATTAAATTTTCTGCAATTAAATTTTCATTTTACAAGTAAGGATAGGCCATAGAGAGGCCATAATCTTCCTATTTGGCTGATAACTTCTAAAGGCAGAAAATCAAGAGATTGAGGTTGAATATCAGAGCCACAATATGAGAAATAAAGGAGAATATTAATCCACTATGAATAACAACTGAAGAGCGATCATTTCTATTCTAATTAAAGCAAGTGTTAGGGTCAGTAGTATTTAGTCTAAAATAATGAAAGGTAGGTAGAGAAGTTAACTAACATCTTTTTAACAAGTTAAAGAAGAAAATAGGGGTTAACAATACATTTTACATTTGTTTGTAAAACCAATCAAGGAGTAGCTCTTACATGTGGAAAGTAAAAACTGAAAATTTTATTGATTTTATAATCCTTTCTGTGGTCCCTAGAATTTATATCACCTGGTGTAGCAACGTGGGTGGGAAAACCTTGCGCAGGACCAGGAAAAGCACTGTTTGGCTAACAGTAGGGTCCATGTGGGAGATTCCTGATAGGAACTGGGCTTTTTTTACTCCATTTTTTGCTACCAACAGGCATGATTAAATTGCTACTGGGTTTTTTTTTTTTTTTTTTTTAAAGTAGGATACAACTGGGACCTTTCAGTTTGATTTAAAAGAAGAGACTATTTTGTAGCATAATTTTGGCTCAACATTAAGAGGGAGAAAACTGACAAACCTGTATAGGCAGTTGCAATTTAACTGTAAACTGAAGGGTCAACAGTACTTGCTCTTCGACTAAATGGCAACATTTATTTCTGCACTTCTGTGAAGTTGTTCCTGGATCAGTTCTCCAGTGTGAAGTGCATTGTGATGATTCTCTAACCTCCATTTACTGAGTTCTTGGATAATGATGGTGATTAAGTATAATGAGCTAACCTTTTATTTGTAACAGTACTTAATAGTTTTCAAAGCTCTGGAAAAAAAGCCCTTTTAATTCTTAAAATAAACTTGTGAGGTGGGCAGCATAGATTGGACATTATTCTCTTACTATTCTGAAAATTAATAAATTGAAGAACCAGAACCATATTCTAGGATTTTTTGGCAGGTACTCCAGGGCTTTTTTAGTCTCACTTTGTTGCCTCTCCAAATCCCACTAGACTGAAAAATAACAGCAATAACAAAGAACGCTTATTATCTTTTGGAGATTTTCAGAGATCATCTTTTTATATTTGATTGATCTATTTAATTTTATTAAAATAGTGGATATTAATAACAAGCGAATAAATGATTGCCTTTGTTTTTATCCTGTTTTCTTCCTTTCATCTCTGTCAATGTCTCTTTATACCAAAGTGCTGTTCTCCAAGGACTCTATTTATTTTTCTCTTTTTGTTCTGAATAATTCTTCCATTTTTTTCTCTCTCATATGGTTTATATTCTTTCTATTTATCAACCTTTCTATTATAAGATGGTAAATAGGATAGATTAGTTACATTTCAGTATTGCTTGGAATCTAATTCAATCCAGAGCTCTAATGTATCTAGATAAAAGACTACAAACCTAGTAGTCCATTCCAGCTATGTATAACCATTGTCTAAGTTTGGTCATCATTGTGTGGAACATGTGGGAAGATTGCTTCAAGTGGAGACAGACAGATGATGCTCTTTACCTCTTCCATTTTGTCTTCTCCCCTCAGAGCTCTGGTGGCCATTTTTTCCCCCAGAACAATGTGTGACTTTGAGGTGAAAAGATAGGTTCCATGCCTGGTGGGAGATGAAGATGGGAAGGAGCTGAGTTACTCACTAGTGTTGAGTCAACACTCTGATGATAGTCTCGCTGATTCCTTTTTTTGTGGAAAGAGATAAAAAATTCGTATTTCTTCTGGGTTTTCAGTGAATTTGAGAATTCCCAAGTAGAATTTTTTCTTTCAGGCTTATGTCCTAAGTAAAATTAAGTGATTGTAAAATAAATACATGCTGAAAGGTTTGTTTTATTTAATGTGTGGAGCCAGTATATCAACAATTTGACAAAAAATTAACTTTATGTTAATATTCAAGTGCTCTTTTTTGATGATTTATTTAAATTTCTATAAGTATTTATTGTTAAATAGGAAGATATTTTTCCTAAAGTTATGTGCCTGGCAAGCTCTCCGGTAAGAGGGATGTTGGCTCTGTCTATTCACTATTTATTTAAATAGTTGAGAATTATTAACAGTTGTTTTATATATAACATTACAAATTGAACAATCATTTCCTCTTGCAGCAATAAACATACAATTACAACAGAATGATAGAATTTGAACATTTAATACATATAGGGAATTTTACTTAAAGTTATTTTTGGAATGCTTGCCTATATTAGAGAGTGACTATTCAGATACTAATAATAAATCTTAATAACGTATCAATTTATTGCCTCAGCCTCAAACTCACTCTGTAACACATGGTGTGGCAAATGGATAGTATCTAATTCCTTTAGACATTTCTACTTTTCATTGAATATGATGCTGAACATCCTCAGTGGAGGGTCCTGAAGGGACACTAAAGGGCAGAGGGGCTCTCTGGCTCTTTCTGGCCACTGTATGCTGAGTCAGCAGTATGGGAGGAAAGCCATATGATTATATGGTGCATCTAGAATTATATACGCATCTGTCTAGAATGCACAGACCTACTGCAACCTTGCAGCCCTTGCCCTGGTGATTACTTTTCTGTAACCCTCTCAGAGTGCATACCACACTCTTAAGTTCTCTTGCTCACACTGTCACCCTTCTTCCTACTTACTCTAATGCCCAAGGTTTGTTTCCCATGGTCTTTGTGCCATGGACTCCCTGATATGGACACGGTGTGCTCCAGGCCTCCAGACCCTGATATGTACCCGGGCTCCTGTTCTCTTGCGTATCCATGTGCTCAGTCCTTTGGTTGTGGTTAGTCTGCACCCATCTCTACTTCTGCATGTCTGCCTGCTGCCTGACATGGCTCACATACACACTGTGTGCTTCAAGCCTTCAGCTGCTTCAAAACCCTGATTCCCTCTGCATGCACACATGCCTGCTATATTCACTTATATCCCACCTGTACCTTTTTTGCTGTCCCCTCCTTCCCTTCAGAGGGATGCTTCTTGATTGCTTACCAACTGCAGACCAGCTCTGGGCTGCAAAAACCGGAAAACTTGTTTGTCACCCAGTAGGTTTCAAAAAAGTTTGAAACTCAACCTGAGGAAGGAGGGCCCCCTTTCCATATTTGTCCTTCCTTGGGCATTCTCATTTAGCCCTAGGGCAAAATACAGAGTTTTCTTATATCCTACTTATAACTCTTTTATCATAGTTAATAATTCTTTATATTAAACTTTATCTGTTTAAACCACTGTGAGCTTTCAATCACTCCCAGTCTGACATCAGTACAACATATTTTGTTTCCATAATAGCTATGATACTAGCAGGATCTGATGGTAATAGCCATGATCACAAGTACCACAAATAATGACCACATGCAATATATTCACTTCTTTCCAAAGTTGAATAACAGAATTTAACTCTATTTTAGGGCACTCCTACTGTTAACATTCAATATTTCTCTCCTGAACTCCATCTAAACTTATATATCTAAGTGCCTATTAAACATTTCTACATGGATGGTTAACAGACCCCCTCAAAAACAAATTAAAACACAACAAAAAAATAATGTTGCCCCAAACCTAATGCCTGATCCATCCCAACCCTTATCTCCTGCACCCTGATTTTTAACTGCCCTCCCAATCTCAAGAATGACAGTTCTATTTTCATGTTTCTTAGATTAGAACTTTGTTTTTTTTTGTTTTTTTTTTAAACTTTTTTTTTTTTTAAGATTTTATTTATTTATTTGTCAGAGAGAAAGCGAGCGAGATCGAGCACAGGCAGACAGAGTGGAAGGCAGAGTCAGAGGGAGAAGCAGGCTCCCTGCGGAGCAAGGAGCCCGATGTGGGACTCGATCCCAGGACGCTGGGATCATGACCTGAGCCGAAGGCAGCTGCTTAACCAACTGAGCCACCCAGGCATCCCTAGATTAGAACTTTGATTCTTCTCATGTTCTTTTTTTTTTTTTTTTTTTTTTTTTTTTTTTTTTTTTTTTTTAAATTTTTTATTTTTTATAAACATATATTTTTATCCCCAGGGGTACAGGTCTGTGAATCACCAGGTTTACACACTTCACAGCACTCACTAAATCACATACCCTCCCCAATGTCCATAATCCCACCCCCTTCTCCCAAACCCCCTCCCCCCGGCAACCCTCAGTTTGTTTTGTGAGATTAAGAGTCACTTATGGTTTGTCTCCCTCCCAATCCCATCTTGTTTCATTTATTCTTCTTCTACCCACTTAAGCCTCCATGTTGCATCACCACTTCCTCATATCAGGGAGATCATATGATAGTTGTCTTTCTCTGCTTGACTTATTTCGCTAAGCATGATACGCTCTAGTTCCATCCATGTTGTTGCA
Source organism: Mustela lutreola (assembly GCF_030435805.1). NCBI lineage: Eukaryota > Metazoa > Chordata > Mammalia > Carnivora > Mustelidae > Mustela > Mustela lutreola. The sequence goes on from NC_081290.1 coordinate 110,221,315, forward strand.
AATGGCAAGATTTCATTTCTTTTGATGGCTGCATAGTACTCCATTGTGTATATATACCACATCTTCTTGATCCATTCATCTGTTGATGGACATCTAGGTTCTTTCCATAGTTTGGCTATTGTGGACATTGCTGCTATAAACATTCGGGTGCATGTGTCCCTTTGGATCACTACATTTGTATCTTTAGGGTAAATACCCAATAGTGCAATTGCTGGGTCATAGGGCAGTTCTATTTTCAACATTTTGAGGAACCTCCATGCTGTTTTCCAGAGTGGCTGCACCAGCTTGCATTCCCACCAACAGTGTAGGAGGGTTCCCCTTTCTCCGCATCCTCGCCAGCATCTGTCATTTCCTGACTTGTTGATTTTAGCCATTCTGACTGGTGTGAGGTGATATCTCATTGTGGTTTTGATTTGTATTTCCCTGATGCCGAGTGATATGGAGCACTTTTTCATGTGTCTGTTCGCCATCTGGATGTCTTCTTTGCAGAAATGTCTGTTCATGTCTTCTGCCCATTTCTTGATTGGATTATTTGTTCTTTGGGTGTTGAGTTTGCTAAGTTCTTTATAGATTCTGGACACTAGTCCTTTATCTGATATGTCGTTTGCAAATATCTTCTCCCATTCTGTCAGTTGTCTTTTGATTTTGTTAACTGTTTCCTTTGCTGTGCAAAAGCTTTTGATCTTGATGAAATCCCAGTAGTTCATTTTTTCCCTTGCTTCCCTTGCCTTTTGCGTTGTTCCTAGGAAGATGTTGCTGCGGCAGAGGTCAAAGAGGTTGCTGCCCGTGTTCTCCTCAAGGATTTTGATGGATTCCTTTTGTACATTGAGGTCCTTCATCCATTTTGAGTCTATTTTTGTGTGTGGTGTAAGGAAATGGTCCAATTTCATTTTTCTGCATGTGGCTGTCCAATTTTCCCAGCACCATTTATTGAAAAGGCTGTCTTTTTTCCATTGGACATTCTTTCCTGCTTTGTCGAAGATTAGTTGACCATAGATTTGAGGGTCTATTTCTGGGCTCTCTATTCTGCTCCATTGATCTATGTGTCTGTTTTTGTGCCAGTACCATGCTGTCTTGATGATGACAGCTTTGTAATAGAGCTTGAAGTCCGGAATTGTGATGCCACCAACGTTGGCTTTCTTTTTCAATATCCCTTTGGCTATTCGAGGTCTTTTCTGGTTCCATATAAATTTTAGAATTATTTGTTCCATTTCTTTGAAAAAGATGGATGGTACTTTGATAGGAATTGCATTAAATGTGTAGATTGCTTTAGGTAGCATGGACATTTTCACAATATTTATTCTTCCAATCCAGGAGCATGGAACATTTTTCCATTTCTTTGTGTCTTCCTCAATTTCTTTCATGAGTACTTTATAGTTTTCTGAGTATAGATTCTGTGTCTCTTTGGTTAGGTTTATTCCTAGGTATCTTATGGTTTTGGATGCAATTGTAAATGGGATTGACTCCTTGATATCTCTTTCTTCTGTCTTGCTGTTGGTGTAGAGAAATGCAACTGATTTCTGTGCATTGATTTTATATCCTGACACTTTACTGAATTCCTGTATAAGTTCTAGCAGTTTTGGAGTGGAGTCTTTTGGGTTTTCCACATATAGTATCATATCATCTGCGAAGAGTGATAATTTGACTTCTTCTTTGCCGATTTGGATGCCTTTAATTTCCTTTTGTTGTCTGATTGCTGAGGCTAGGACCTCTAGTACGATGTTGAATAGCAGTGGTGATAATGGACATCCCTGCCGTGTTCCTGACCTTAGCGGAAAAGCTTTCAGTTTTTCTCCATTGAGAATGATATTTGCGGTGGGTTTTTCATAGATGGCTTTGATGATATTGAGGTATGTGCCCTCTATCCCTACACTTTGAAGAGTTTTGATCAGGAAGGGATGTTGTACTTTGTCAAATGCTTTTTCAGCATCTATTGAGAGTATCATATGGTTCTTGTTCTTTCTTTTATTGATGTGTTGTATCACATTGACTGATTTGCGGATATTGAACCAACCTTGCAGCCCTGGAATAAATCCCACTTGGTCGTGGTGAATAATCTTTTTAATGTACTGTTGAATCCTATTGGCTAGTATTTTGTTGAGTATTTTCGCATCTGTGTTCATCAAGGATATCGGTCTATAGCTCTCTTTTTTGGTGAGATCCTTGTCTGGTTTTGGGATCAAGGTGATGCTGGCCTCATAAAATGAGTTTGGAAGTTTTCCTTCCATTTCTATTTTTTGGAACAGTTTCAGGAGAATAGGAATTAGTTCTTCTTTAAATGTTTGGTAGAATTCCCCCGGGAAGCCGTCTGGCCCTGGGCTTTTGTTTGTTTGGAGATTTTTAATGACTGTTTCAATCTCCTTACTGGTTATGGGTCTGTTCAGGCTTTCTATTTCTTCCTGGTTCAGTTGTGGTAGTTTATATGTTTCTAGGAATGCATCCATTTCTTCCAGATTGTCAAATTTATTGCCGTAGAGTTGCTCATAGTATGTTCTTATAATAGTTTGTATTTCTTTGGTGTTAGTTGTGATCTCTCCTCTTTCATTCATGATTTTATTTATTTGGGTCCTTTCTCTTTTCTTTTTGATAAGTCGGGCCAGGGGTTTATCAATTTTATTAATTCTTTCAAAGAACCAGCTCCTAGTTTCGTTGATTTGTTCTATTGTTTTTTTGGTTTCTATTTCATTGATTTCTGCTCTGATCTTTATGATTTCTCTTCTCCTGCTGGGCTTAGGGTTTCTTTCTTGTTCTTTCTCCAGCTCCTTTAGGTGTAGGGTTAGGTTGTGTACCTGAGACCTTTCTTGTTTCTTGAGAAAGGCTTGTACCGCTATATATTTTCCTCTCAGGACTGCCTTTGTTGTGTCCCACAGATTTTGAACCGTTGTATTTTCATTATCATTTGTTTCCATGATTTTTTTCAATTCTTCTTTAATTTCCCGGTTGACCCATTCATTCTTTAGAAGGATACTGTTTAGTCTCCATGTATTTGGGTTCTTTCCAAACTTCCTTTTGTGGTTGAGTTCTAGCTTTAGAGCATTGTGGTCTGAAAATATGCAGGGAATGATCCCAATCTTTTGATACCGGTTGAGTCCTGATTTAGGACCGAGGATGTGATCTATTCTGGAGAATGTTCCATGTGCACTAGAGAAGAATGTGTATTCTGTTGCTTTGGGATGAAATATTCTGAATATATCTGTGATGTCCATCTGGTCCAGTGTGTCGTTTAAGGCCTTTATTTCCTTGCTGATCTTTTGCTTGGATGACCTGTCCATTTCAGTGAGGGGAGTGTTAAAGTCCCCTACTATTATTGTATTATTGTTGATGTGTTTCTTTGATTTTGTTATTAATTGGTTTATATAGTTGGCTGCTCCCACATTGGGGGCATAGATATTTAAAATTGTTAAATCTTCTTGTTGGACAGACCCTTTGAGTATGATATAGTGTCCTTCCTCATCTCTTATTATAGTCTTTGGCTTAAAATCTAATTGATCTGATATAAGGATTGCCACTCCTGCTTTCTTCTGATGTCCATTAGCATGGTAAATTCTTTTCCACCCCCTCACTTTAAATCTGGAGGTGTCTTCGGGCTTAAAATGTGTTTCTTGGAGGCAACATATAGATGGGTTTTGTTTTTTTATCCATTCTGATACCCTGTGTCTTTTGACAGGGGCATTTAGCCCATTCACATTCAGGGTAACTATTGAGAGATATGAATTTAGTGCCATTGTATTGCCTGTAAGGTGACTGTTACTGTATATGGTCTCTCTTCCTTTCTGATCTACCACTTGTAGGCTCTCTCTTTGCTTAGAGGACCCCTTTCAAGATTTCCTGTAGAGCTGGTTTGGTATTTGCAAATTCTTTCAGTTGTTGTTTGTCCTGGAAGCTTTTAATCTCTCCTTCTATTTTCAATGATAGCCTAGCTGGATATAGTATTCTTGGCTGCATGTTTTTCTCGTTTAATGCTCTGAAAATATCATGCCAGCTCTTTCTGGCCTGCCAGGTCTCTGTGGATAAGTCAGCTGCCAATCTAATATTTTTACCATTGTATGTTACAGACTTCTTTTCCCGGGCTGCTTTCAGGATTTTCTCTTTGTCATTGAGACTTGTAAATTTTACTATTAGGTGACGGGGTGTGGGCCTATTCTTATTGATTTTGAGGGGCATTCTCTGAACCTCCTGAATTTTGATGCTCGTTCCCTTTGCCATATTGGGGAAATTCTCCCCAATAATTCTCTCTAGTATACCTTCTGCTCCCCTCTCACTTTCTTCTTCTTCTGGAATCCCAATTATTCTAATGTTGTTTCGTCTTATGGTGTCACTTATCTCTCGAATTCTCCCCTCGTGGTCCAGTAGCTGTTTGTCCCTCTTTTGCTCAGCTTCTTTATTCTCTGTCATTTGGTCTTCTATATCACTAATTCTTTCTTCTGCCTCATTTATCCTAGCAGTTAGAGCCTCCATTTTTGATTGCACCTCATTAATAGCTTTTTTGATTTCACCTTGGTTAGATTTTAGTTCTTTTATTTCTCCAGAAAGGGCTTTTATATCTCTCGAGAGGGTTTCTCTAATATCTTCCATGCCTTTTTCGAGCCCGGCTAGAACCTTGAGAATTGTCATTCTGAACTCTAGATCTGACATATTACCGATGTCTGTATTGATTAGGTCCCTAGCCTTCGGTACTGCCTCTTGTTCTTTTTTTTGTGTTGAATTTTTACGTCTTGTCATTTTGTCCAGATAAGAGTAAATGAAGGGGCAAGTAAAATACTAAAAGGGTGGCAACAACCCCAGGAAAATATGCTTTAACCAAATTAGAAGAGATCCAAAATCGTGAGTGGGGAGAAAGGGGATAAAAAGAGGTTCAAAAAGGAAGAAAGAAAAAAAAAAAACAAAAAGAAAAGAAAAAGAAAAAAAAAAAAGAAAAGAAAAGAAAAGAATTTTTAAAAAAAGAAAACACCTAAGAAAAATGTAAAAAAAAATATATATATATTAGATAAACTAGTAAAAAGTCGTTAAAAAAGAAAAAGGTAACAGTTAACAAAAAAATTTTACCCGAAGGCGAGAAAAAAAAAAAAATGAAAAAGAAAAAATTAAATTAACTGCAAGTCTAAAAAAAATCACAGGAAAAAAGCCATGAGTTCCGTGCTTGGCTTTCTCCTCCTCTGGAATTCTGCTGCTCTCCTTGGTATTGAAACCGCACTCCTTGGTAGGTGAACTTGGTCTCGGCTGGATTTCTTGTTGATCTTCTGGGGGAGGGGCCTGTTGTAGTGATTCTCAAGTGTCTTTGCCCCAGGCGGAATTACACCGCCCTTACCCGGGGCCGGGGTGAGTAATCCGCTCGGGTTTGCTTTCAGGAGCTTTTGTTCCCTGAGCGCTTTCCGTAGAGTTCCAGAGGACGGGAATACAAATGGCGGCCTCCTGGTCTCCGGCCCGGAGGAGCCGAGAGCCCAGGGCCCCACTCCTCAGTGCGCCCTCAGAGAACCGCGCCCAGTTACTCCCGTCTGCCTGACCTCCGGCCGCGCTCCGAGCTCACCGAGCCTGCGACCGGTTCAAGGTAACACGGAGCTGCGAGCTTACTGTCAGCTCTGTCTCTGCAGCCGGCTTTCCCGTTCCAATACCCGCAAGCTCTGCGACACTCAGACACCCCCGATCCTTCTGTGACCCTGCGGGACCTGAGGCCACGCTGACCCCGCGTGGGCTTCGCCCCGGTTTAGCCTCTGGAGCGATGTCCCTCAGCGGAACAGACTTTTAAAAGTCCTGATTTTGTGCGCGGTTGCTCCGCCGCTTGCCGGGAGCCGGCCCCTCCCCCCGGGGTCTATCTTCCCGTCGCTTTGGATTCACTTCTCCGCCGGTCCTACCTTTCAGAAAGTGGTTGTTTTTCTGTTTCCAGAATTGCTGTTCTTCTTCTCTTCGATCTGCCGATGGATTTTCAGGTGTTTGCAATCTTTAGATAAGCTATCTAGCTGATCTCCGGCTAGCTGAAGCAGTCTCAGCTTGCTACTTCTCCGCCATCTTGACTCCTCCCCCCTCTTCTCATGTTCTTAATTCCAAATCCAGTCCATCAGCAAATTTTATAGGCTCCATCTTCAAAATATATCCAGATTCCAACAACTTTTCATCTTTAATGCTAACACTTTGGTCCAAGCAGCTATCTTGGGCCAGGAATTGATGGAACTAACATTTGCAGGAATTTCCTAACTAGTCTTCTTGCTTCTTCTCTTGCCCATGCAGTCTTCTCTCTTATTACTCCTCTGTTAAGAATCTCTAATAGCTTCCAGTATTAATTAGAATAAAAAGCAAAGTCCTTGGGGTGCCAGAATGCAGTCTCTTGAGCATCTGACTCTTGGTTTTGGCTTTGGTCTCATGGTGGTGCAATTGAGCCTGTGTTGGGTTCTGCGTTCAGCACAGTGTCTGCTTGAAATTCTATCTCCCTCTTCCTCTGCCACTCCTGCTTGTGTTCTCTCTCTCTCTCAAATGAATAAATAAATCTTTAAAAAACAAAAAAAGTCCTTATCATGGCCCTGAGGACCTTTGGAGTCTAGCTCCCCTGTGCCTCTCTGAACTCATCTTCTTTCTCCCTTGCTCACTTGTTGTCTAGGCACATAGCAAGTTTTTTGTCTTTTTTTTTTTTTTTTTTTTAACTTACCAAGTGAGCTTCATTCTATAATGTTCTTCCTCCCAACATTCACATGGCTCACTTCTTCACCTCCTTCTAGTCTCTGTTCAGATCTCAACTTACAAATAAAGTCTTCTTTGACAACCCATGCTTCGTACTCACAGTCCCTTTTACCTCATTTTATTTCATCTGTGATACTTTTTTCATGTCACAAATTTAATGTTTACATATTCATTGCTTATTATCAGTTTGCTACCTCAGAATATCAACTATGTAATGGCAACAATTTATCTAGTTAGTTCACTGCCATACCCTCCCATCTAAAATGGTGGCTGGCATGTAGTAGATGCTCAGTAACTATTTGCTGAACAAGTGAACCAATGAAATAATTAATGAATAGATTGGTTTCCTATAATAGTTTATTCAAGCCTCAGTATTAATTCTATGGTATAGTAGCAAATCCACTTTACAGAAGAAAGCTGGAGCACAAAAAATTTAAATTATTTTCCCATAATAATAAACAGCTTAATAATAATGATAATAATGATAGTAATAATAATAAACAAATAGTACTAAATGGTGGAGACAGGATTTTAATTCAAGCTTATTTGTAATCAAAACCTATGCATAATTTCTATGCATGCACTGTGCATACCCACCTATTTCAAGCCATTGTTTGCATTGTGTCTTTAAAATTGTCATTGTTTTAGCAAGTCATTTGTATGTGCCTGGAATCAAAGGGCTGCTTCTGTTTTTTTCCCTTCATTATTTCTGATTTTCTCTTCTTACCACCTGACTCTTTCTTAACCTCTTAAGATTCAGTCATTTTTTGTTTTCTCTATAATGCCAGTTTTCGAGGAAAAGGCTAAATCAAACTCTTTTGTGGATACATTATAATATGAAAAATTACATATTATATAAAGCCAGATCCTAATTTTATTTTTTTAAAGATTTTATTTATTTATTTGACAGACACAGATCACAAGTAGGCAGAGAGGCAGGCAGAGAGGGGGAAGCAGGCTCCCTGCTGAGCAGAGAGCCTGATGCAGGGCTCAATCCCAGGTCCCTGAGATAGTGACCTGAGCTGAAGGCAGAGGCTTAACACACTGAGCCATCCAGGTGCTCCTCAAGCTCCTAATTTTATAAACAAAGGAGATTTTTCTTTGGGAAAAGTGCTTTAAAAATTGCAATTTTATAAATGTTAAATGTGAATAACAAAGTACATGGAAACAAATTCTCTAAGATTTATTTCCTTTTGTAATTAAGTGTAGCAAGTACTGTGAAATTCAAACTCTAATAGAAGTTACACTTTATTATTGAAACATGATGTCATGTTTATCAGAGACAGTCAGAATCTTCTAAAATGTTTTTTCTTCCAAATGAATCATTGAGAATAGATAAGACTTAAATAACTAGGAAAAGGGAAAATGAAACCAAACTTTGCCTGGTTCATTGCCTCCTTTGTGTTTTTTTTTTTTTTTTTTTATAGGTTAAAAAATGGACAAACTGATGAAAGGAATGCATTGTACCTGGTTTTTAGTCAAAATTTTATTTTATTTTATTATTATTTTTTTAAAGATAGATAGATAGATTGATTGATTGATTTGACAGAGACAGAGAGTGAGAGAGACCACAAGAGAGGGAACACAAGCAGGGAGAGTGGGAAAGGGAGAAGCAGGCTCCTGGTAGAGCAGGGAGCCTGATGTGGGGCTCCACCCCACTACCCTGGGACCATGACCTGAGCCAAAGGCAGATGTATAACAGCTGAGCTTCCCAGGTGCTCCTTTAGTCAAAATTTTAATAGAAGAAAAAGACAAACATAATAGGTAATGGACTAAACGTTTTAAAGTCTCTGTCTCAAATTATCAAAAGCTCAGTTTCATTTACCCTCTAAGTCTTAAAATCACTGAGCTTCTAAATTTGAGGCCAAAAGAAAATTTTGTGTGTAAAATGTGTTACAGTTACTCATGTTGAATATTTTGAATTTTCAGATGTGATAGTGAGATATTTTTAATATTGTTAAGATACTGATTTTATAGTTATTTTGAATTTATTATTGAAATTTAATGAATATTAAGTGACTGTGTAGTACCTATTTGAAAAAATTACAATGTGTGATAAATTTGAACATTGGCCTATGATAACTAAAATTAAATATGTAAGAACTAATTAGAAGAAATAGAAGAAACAGATGTTTACAGCCATAATTTAACATGCTAATTATTTAAGATGGCATTGACTTTATTTGTATGACAAAAATAAGTACTAAAAGAGAATTTATTTGATAATTATTTTTCTTATAAAAGCAAGCATGAACAATCTTCTGAAGATGTAATTCATTAATTTTTTAAATAACCGTTAGTTCATTTTGATGTTAAATTTTTTAATTCAACAAATTCTATATTTGATGGGAAAATTAAAATCATCAAATGTCCTATTAGTTGTCATAGCAATGCTTATAAATACACCATAGACTCATAAATGAAGTAGAAATCATATTCTACATAGAGAAAGTGGACAACATTTTACAAATTTCTGTGTATTCATTACTAAGACTTTTATTTTTGAATAATATTTAGGAACAGAACACAAGCAATTTTGTATTTCTGATTTCCTATTTAATTTAAAATTTGATTACTTTATTTTAAATATTTAATCTAAATATTTGTGAATGGTATTACTTTCTCATATTTGACTGCTATACCCTATCTTAGACTGTTAATTTTGGAAGCATATGACTTATTTAAAAGAAATCTTTCTTTCTTTACCAATTAGTGTTTATAATGATTAAGCAAGAACAGAATGAGAAGAAAGCCAACATACTATGGACAATGAGTCTTTGGAGAAAAGGGGGTTCAAGTTTGCTGTATTTTGTTATAAATTTTGGATTTCATTTTATAAAGAGGCTATATAATCTATGAAGCCAACAGTATTTGAATCCTTTTAAAATATCCCAATGAAATGTATTGAGCTACTTGAACTTGCCAATGTTGGGGAACTTTACAAGCATTCTAAAACTGCAAATTTCATTTTTAACCACCTATGCAAGTAGCAAATTGTAGTACCGAGCTGAAATGGATTTCTCTAAAGCTCCCAGTTTTTGGTCCTAATTTCACCCAGTAAGAATACTTAGGCCAGTTCTGCTACTCTCATATTTGACCACCCATTAAATATCGAGAGGGCTACAGGGTCCCTCTACATTTGTTTTCTTCAATAAATGGAACATCTCACTGACTTCAACTATTTCTAATATGAAATGGTCTCAAATTTTTTAATTATTCAAATTGCCTGATACTATTAGTTAACTTTCTCTAGGCTTTGCTGTGGTCACAGACAACTCTATTATAATTTTAGTGGTTACAACAATAAATGTTTATTACTTGCTCATATAATAAATAGGTCAACTGTGAATTTGCTGGAGTTCTTCATATATCTTTATTTTAGAACTTTGGGGGGAGGAGCAGCCTCTAAGTTATGTCAATCTTTTAATAGAGGAAAAGGTGTAAAATTTGCTTTTATTCATATTTTACAGAAATAGTTTACTTTGAGTTTTTTTTTTTTTTTAAGCTAAAGTGAGTCACACATCCAAATGTAATTCAAGTGGGATAGGAGAATTTAAATCTTTCACTGGGATGTACTCTAAGTCACATAGTGAAGGCTAGTGATCTACAAGCCTCTTACAGGAAAGACAGCGAACAATTAAGAACAATAATACACTCAATAGTGTGATTACTGGGCCGTAAGGTACCTCTGTTTTCAGCTTTTTGAGGAGCCTCCTTCCATACTGTTTTCCAGAGTGGCTGCACCAGCTAGCATTATCACCAACAGCGTTGGGAGTGGAGAGGAGGGATTATATATATATGGACATTTGGGAGGGTATGGTGCTATGGTGAGTGCTGTGGATTGTGTAAGACTGATGATTCACAGGCCTGTACCCCTGAAGCAAATAATACATTATATGTTAATAAAATAAAAAAACAGCAATAATACAATCCTGAACAGTGTCAACATGTCCTGTCTTTCTCACTATGTCATTTAAAGTGAAGTTCCCAAGATTAGACGGTATACTAGGAGTGTTCTGAGCAGGTATGAATAGTCTTAGTGTTCTTGTTCAGATTTTATGTTGTTAATTCAGTACAAATAATTGTAACATCTATTTAGCAATCATATTGAATAGATTTCTGTTATTTATTGATCATGGCTAGTCCTCATGACTATTCTAAAAAAATCCTGGGCTATGTACCATGTAATTACATGTCAGCTCTATTCTCTGTGCTAATTTAATTCAACACAAGCATAGGATGAAATCTGAGAATTATAACAACAGAGTATCAGCACTTAAAATAAAAAAACTAATTTGGAGACTGTGACTAGGACCTGCATAGTCTTAGTATTGGAGGATAGGTGATATATTTAAATTTATCATTTATCACTTACCGTCTAGCACCTCTTGGTCTGGCTGTAGCTTACCTTTCAAGTTTGCCAAGATTATTTTGGGCTCCACTTCTCTCCTCTAACATATTCTCTATCTTTTCAGCTTTGCATCCTTTAATCTATGAAAAACCCAATCATATAGAGTGTATTTTCTCTGTACTAGGCTACTGTGCTGAATATGGCAGATGCAGTAGTATGCAAAATTCATACAGCCTAGTGTGTCTAATCGCCTGGATGGGGGAAGTCATCAGCTATTATACAAATATTTTATAATTTCAAACTAAAGTAAATAATACAAAGTGAAGGGTACTGTGAGGATATATAAAGAGCAGGTCTGTTCCAGTGTTCAGATTAGGGCTGCTGCCAGGGAAGTGCCTATTGAGTTGAGGTCTATAAAATTTACTCTGGGTGTATGTTTGCAATATGTTGTGGAAGTTGAGTTTGAAGGGTATCCCAGGCAGAGATATCACTATGTTCTGTGTATGACTCTGAGCATAGCACATACAAGGAACTGAAAAAAAAAGGAGGGATGCCTGAGTGACTCAGTCGATTAAGCGTCTGCCTTTGGCTCAGGTCATGATCCCAAGGTCCTGAGATTGAGTCCTGTATTGGACTCCTTGCTCATCAGGGAGCCTGCTTCTCTCTCTGCCTGCCTCTCCCCTTGCTTGTACTTGCACATGCTTGCTCTCTCTCTGACAAATAAATAAATAAAATCTTAAAAAAAAAAAAAACCCAAAACTGAAAAGGAAGTGTGGCTGAAAGGGAGAGTAGGGAATTACTATGCAATAAAAAATATGACTTCTATATCATTATCTAAGATAAAGATATTTCTGTTGATTTTTCTTGCAACTGTTCAACATGTTGAAACTGAACACAGTTTCAAGAAAAATCAACAGAAATATCCACACTGATTGATATTGATACTTGACCAGTGACATTTGCATAATATCCTATGGAGCACATTCCCCGTCCTGGTTGGGTTGATCTTGATTCACTCCATGGGCCTGGAGGTTGAAGAGGGAGTGCCTCTCTCTAGAATGCTAGAAATAACTGTTAGGGGAAACAAGACCCTGAAATGAATTTTGAGGCCGAATTCAATAAACCATAAAAGCAAAGATCAAATGATCCTAAAGAAATATTCATTCCTAAAGGCATTAAAAACATACAAACAAACAAACAAAGAACAATAACTGAGGTCAGAGTGAGGGCTGAATGTTAAATGTAACCTGATGTTGTCTACGTAATTGGCTGGAATAGTATGCTTTTGTCTGGGTTGATTTTTATGAGAGGTATAGTATAGTATATTGAGTAACCAAATGTGAAGTAAATATATTCAGATTAAAAAAAATCTTTTTGTGTGTTGATACAATGAAAGACATTATTTAAATACCTTAATAAAGCCTAAATAGGCTGTATTTGTGGCTCACTGTTCCACAGGTTAGCAAACTGAAGAGCTCTAATTATTGTTTATCAAATTTGCCCTCTTCCAATTAGAAAAAAAAAATGGAATCACTTTAAACCATTTCCTCTTCCAACTCTCTCATTCTTTATATTTCCTCATAAATCCAGTAATGCTCCCATAATCTACATTTCAAGTTGCCTCACTTTCTTGTGCTATACTACATTCAAACCAGCAGACTTGAATTTCTTAAATTTGGATTTCCAAACATTTAGGTGCATTACTGTTTGGGGTTCTTTTTTATCTTTTTAAATTTACTTATTTATTTGTTCTAGAGAAAGAAAGTGGAAAAGAAGGGCAGACGAAGAAGGAGAATGAGTCTAAAGCATTCTCCACACTGAATGTAGAGCCTGGCTTGGGGCTTGATCTCACGACCTTGAGATCACAACCTGAGCCAAAACCAAGAGTGAGATGTGTCACTCAGGCTCCCCTACAATTTGGATTTTTATTCCTCTTATTTTTAACCTTTTCTTGTCATTTTCAATTAACTGAAATATCCCAAGCAGAGATAAGAAAGATAGCTTAGAGTTGGAGCCAATTTATCAGGGAAGGCTCTGCTACCCCTTAGTTCTGATATATTATCAATAAGTTACGTGATGTAAATAATGTGCTCATCTAATGTACATATTTTTTATTTCTTAAATTATAAATGTAACTTAAACATTTTTAGAAGGCATAACTTTAGAAGGTAATTTCAGGCTTAGCTATTTTGATATAATTCTTTCAGATAGAGCAACTATGTGAAAGTCCTTTGAGAGTGAAAGGGGCTCTCTTTTTTTCTTTCTTTCTTTCTTCCCTTTTTTTTGGTATGTATCTACATGGAATACTTTATTTTTATTTTGTAGTTTTAAAATTTTAATTCTAATGTAATTAACATATACATAATATTTGTTATATTAGTTTCAGGTGTATAATACAGCAATTCAACAATTCTGTATATTACTTGGTGCTCATCCCAACAAGAGCACTGTTTTATCCTCATCACCTATTTCATCCATCCACCTACTCACGTCTCCTCTGGTAACTCTGTTCTCTATAGTTAAGATTCATTTTTTTGGTTTGTCTCTCTACTTTTCCCTTTCCTCATTTGTTTTCTTTCTTAAATTCTACATATGAGTTAAATCATATAGTATTTGTCTTTCTCTGGCTTATTTTGCTTGCCATTATACTCTATATATCTATCCATGTCATTGTAAATGGCAGGATTACATCCTTTTTTATGGCTAAATAATGTTCCATTGTATATATACACCACATCTTCTTTATCCATTCATCTATTGATAGACACTCAGTTTGTTGTAATAGTTTGGCTATTGTAAATAATGCTGCAGTAAACATAGGGGTATATATATCTTTGTGAATTAGTGTTTTTGTCTTCTTTGGGTAAATACCCAATAGTGGAATTACTCAATTACATGGTAATTTTGGTTTTAACTTTTTTTTAAAATTTTTAATTTTTTTAATTAACATATAGTGTATTATTAGCCCCAGGGGTACAGGTCTGTGAATCGCCAGGTTTGCACACTTCACAGCACTCACCATAGCACATACCCTCCCCAGTATTCATAACCCAACCACCCTCTCCCTAACCCCCTCCCCACAGCAACCCTCAGTTTGTTTTGTGAGATTAAGAGTCTCTTATGGTTTGTCTCCCTCCTGATCCCATCTGGTTTTAACTTTTTGAAAAGCCTTCATACTGCTTTTTATAGTGCCTGTACCAGTTTGCATTCCCACCAACAAACAGTACATGAGGTTTCCTTTTTCTCCACATCCTTGCCAACACTTTTGTCTTGGGTTTTTTACTTTAGCCATTCTGACAGGTGTGAGATGATAATCTCATTGTAGTTTTGAAATGTATTTCTCTGATGATGAGTGATGTTGAGTGTCTTTTCATGTGCCTGTTGGCCATATGTATGTCTTCTTTGGAAAATATCTATTTATAGATTCTGCCCATTTTTTACTTGAATATTTGTTAATTGGCTGTTGAGTTGAATCAGTTCTGCTGCCTCCTAATGGCACACGGGAGAAGAATGAGGCACAAATAAGTCAGCTGCAGAAGAATGGGGGGCAGGATGTGACAGTAGAAAAGACTGTCACCCCAAACAACTCCTCAGTCTCATATTTATTAGGAAGTGAGTAATAATCAGCAAAGCAGGAGAAGATTACACATTGACCATGAATCTTGTGCATAAGTAAGAAGAAAGGCAAAACATGTCTGGTCACATAGTACGTAACCTACAGTGAACAAGCTCAAACGAAAAGATTGTCTGACTAACTGCTGATGCCCTCTGGGGAAGGGGAGATAACAGAAAAATGAAGCAGGCCATGTTTTGCCCTGAGTGGGCCAGGCATTCCCAGCTGCTCAGCTTTAAGAATGTCTATTGGCCTCTCCACCAGAGGCCTGTTGCCAGTACATGTTTTTGTTAAAGCTATATCTAAGCATGCTTGGTAACTAGTATAATTTCTCATAGGTTATATTTTAAGCAGTGTGTTGTTCTGAGGGATGGTTACATTTCCCCCTTTTTGTTTGTGCAGAAGCAGGAAAATCGATTTCACAATTTCTTGATCCACCAGTTGTCAGAAGGATTTTTGCATGCATCTGAGGACTAAGCATAAAAAGATTATATCAATAAAAAGAAGTATCATTCCACCTATAATGCCAGGATCAGTTTGTTTGATCCAAGTAAAGAACTTTGGATTAGACAGAATATCATTAATCTTTTGTGCAAAACTCACTCCTGGAACTAATTGTAGTGATGAGTGAGTAATGCTTTGAATAGTATCTTGAAGCTGTTTAATATCTAAAGTTAGATTATTGCCATAGTGATTGGTAATATGTCAGCAAATTTTGTTCCATGGTATTTTTGATACATTATAGGCATAGGGAGTAACACAGAAGGAAGAAACATTCCAATCACATAAAAATTGAAGCCTAAGTTTTATATTTTGGAGATCATCTTCTACATATATTATGACTGATTCTAAATCAGAGATTCCCTCATTTAATTTTTGATCTATGATTTTTTGTTGATTCCAAGCTTTGCTAGCATTCTCATGCCACTTTTGGACAAATTGTATAGTTTGTGCAGTCGTTTTTCCAATAATAAAGACATAGGAATCTCTAACACACACTCTTACCTATTTTTCTCTCATCAGGAGAAAGGAAAATGCATAATAGTTGGACTGATAAATGTACGAGCCACTCCAAATTCAAAGGTGCTCAAGCGGCAGTGACTTTCCATAAATTCTTTTGTTTCTTATGAAAATCAGCAAAAGGGTATGGCGCCGAAAGTCCTTACCCATGCCAGACCAGAAGTGCATTTCCCCAAGCTAAGGTCTGTGGTATGATGAGGTGACCAAAAACTTGCCATTTTAAATTTCAATGAGAGGATCAGGGTCTCCCAGTGCAATTGGTGCCTGCCATCCCCTTAGGGGACCAGTCCCATACAATTCCATAGAAATCATTAATGATGACATTGGGGTAAGAAGCTAGACAATCCTCCTGTAAGGGGCGAATTCTCTCATTGGACCACATCTGCGTCATTTTGCATTTGGGAATAGGGAGTGCTGCTGTATAGCTAGGACCCCAATATTCATTGGCTCGGAATCCTTTAGTGGAAAGTAAACATAACTGAATTTTAGTCAGACTTCTATTAGTAGGAAAGTCCACTAACCATTTTTGATCATTAGGGACAAGACAACTGGAATGATTGCTGATACATATCCTAATATCCTTTTGATATCCTAATGTAAAATTAATATTTGTGCCTTCCTCTTGAGGCAATAACGGCAATCTGTGATCCATTATTCCAGGTACCCATTTGGGGGCATTAAAATAAATTGGTATTACATCTTCTCCCCATTCTACTCGATGGAGCAGAGAAGGATTAGTAAAGTTATTTGTGCATAACATCCCAGAAGACTTATGGCTACTGTGATGAGGGCCATCATAGTTACCACCATGTTTTTAGAGGTGAAAGGACACTGTTCATTCTCCAGAACTTCCTCTGCTTTCTTGGTCAGCTTCTTTATCTGGTCCCAAATTGGAATCTTTGCTTGGTCTGTCCCAGACATCGTGATTCGGGTGCTCTTCAATGTGCTCTTCAATGTCGAAGCTGATGATTGGTGCAACTGGTTCAAATCTGAATCTTTTCCTCTTGCTCATTACAGACCTTTGTAAAACGAGAGGGTACCCAGAGTGCTCGGTGGCCTCGTCGGGCAATACACAGGCATATCCTTTTCCCCCTAACCAAAGTACCAGGGAGCCGTTGATTAGAAGTGATATTTCTCCACCAGATTGGAGGGTATACTTTGTCCTGTTTATGTGTAGTGAAATGTCTTTCTACTGCTACAGTGTTTTTATCATCATGATTCAAAAAATTAAGAGCAAATAAAAGTGCTAATATTTCTCTTTTTTAAATTTTTTATTTTTTATAAACATATATTTTTATCCGCAGGGGTACAGGTCTGCGAATCACCAGGTTTACACACTTCACCGCACTCGCCAAAGCACATACCCTCCCCAATGTCCATAATCGCACCCCCTAGTGCTAATATTTCTTGAGGAGGACCTTGTATTCCCCCTTTTTATTTATTAAGCTGTAATTTTAATATTTGATTAGCCTGCTCTACTCTTTTTTGTCCTTGGGGATTATATGGGATGCCAATAGAATGCTGATGAATGAGGGATTGTAAATGATGAAATAATGAGAGGAGGGAGATATCAGATGTGGAAATAGCAGTTTTGATATGCTGTAAAACATACACTGTATATAGAGAATCAGATAACAGATTAAATGCGAAAGAAACATCTTGAAATAATGTAATAGCTGTCATTAGTTTTGATTTCTGTACTGAGAGGCCTGTAGTAGTATCGCTTCTCGGCCTTTTGGCTAAGATCAAGTGAGAGGCCTGTAGTAGATAGGCCTGTAGTAGATTTTTGAGGTAGGACCATAATAACAGGCTTTGTCTTTTGTTCCCTTATTATTTCTCCTGAACAATTTTTGACTCTTCAAACTTTAAGGTTGTTGAAGGTGGAAGGTCTCATCTTCCATAACTTCTTCCTGCTGAATAGGGGTGTAGAATTGTCCCTACCTATTCAGGTCAACATAGGTCAGTTGGGGAGTGTGTAGGGGAGTTACAAAAGATGGAGGCAACTGAATCCGATGATGACAGTAAAGAAGTGTCTCTGTGTGTGGTAATTTCTTTGACGCTTACCTTAAGTTGTCTAGCTTAGGTAAACTACAAACATTTAAAGACAATCAGATCTAGAATCTAACATCCACAAAGGTGGGTGTTATTTAAATAATTTTTCTCTCTAAAATAGCCCCCATTTCCAAAGATAGCCAAATCAGGACTAATTTATTTGAAAAACAAGTCCAGTTTTAACAAACTTGACCTAATTATTTACACAAGTTCAACAAGAACAGTGAGTGATCATATAGATCTTTTAGTATCTTCTTTGCTGGAACTTTATAAAGAATCTCTAGGTTGAACTTTTAGTAGCCTCCTGTAATCTCACAATAAAATCAGTATAGCATTCTTTTGGACCCCGTACCACCTTTTGGAAAGAAGAGCAACTCTCTCCTTAGGATTTTATTCTTTCCCAGGCTCTCAAACAACAATGCTGGAGCTGCTCAATAGCTTGATCATCATTTGTACCTGATCTTGTGCTAGGGCCCATGGCTCAATGCCCATGAGCAGCTCCATGGGAATAGGACCATTATTAGCTCTGTTATTGGCAGCTGCTGTTTCTGCATGATCTTGCCACCATGCTTTAAATCGTAAAAACTCATTCGAAGATAGAACTGTTTTTGCTAATAATGACCAATCAATCGGAATAAGTTGATTGCCTTCTGCGATACCTTGAATGATTCCTATTGTAAATGGAGAATTAACTCCATAATTTTGCATTGCTTATTTTAACTCCTTCAGTAATTTGAAGGGCAATGGCTCATGTATGGCCTCATAGATACCATTAGGGTTGTTAGGATCTCGTTCTGGAGCAACATGTTCTCTAATAGTGACTGGGAAATTAAAATGTAAGGCATCTGGGTCTCCTGCTTGCTTTGCTTCAATGAAGCCTTTTTGAATGGCTGATAGCATAGATTTTTCATCCTTTTTATTACATTCTTACAGGATGGTGGAGCTGATGGTGATGGTGCAGCAACAATTGTTCTCACCTTTTGCTTTGTTATTGGAGGAGAGATGGGGCAGAGATTCCTCCTTTATATATTCCTTTACAATCACTTTAGTAATTTCTTTTCCCTCCAGAATAGCATGTTCAGGTTCCTCCTCTTTTGTTTCTCCTGAACACTCATTAGTCTGAATCAGGGGTTTGTAAAGGCTCCAAAACGGAGAGAGTAAGGCTCCAAGTAGGCCATATTGTAATCGGAATTAATTTTCCTTTAGCATGCAAGAGTTTTAAATCGTGACCTACTCTTTCCCATGTCTGTAAATCTGAAGTCCCTAATGTAGGGAACCAGGAGCAATGTTCTTTAATTACTTTTAAAAGCTCCAAAAGTTGGCCCTTGCTGACTTTTGCTCCTCCCGCCTTAGGAGCCATCTCAACAAATACACATACCCAAGAGCGATATTCGACTGTGTGCTTTAGATCACCATACCTTGTGATAAGCACCCACAGCTCACCAGAGGGAAAAAGGCAGGGCCATGCAAAACTCACGTTGGGGCTTCTTCTCCTATTTCATTTCTCATCTCTCGTGTCCCTATTCAGGCGCCACTTGCCACCTCCTGTTGGTGCGTGGGAGAAGAATGAGGCACAAACAAGTCAGCTGCAAGAGAACTGGAGCAGTAGTCGCCCCTGCTCCCATTCTCTTACTGCTGACTTGTTTGTGCCTCATTCTTCTCCTGTGCACCATCAGGAGGCAGCAAGTTCCTTATATACTTTGGGCGCTAACACTTTATCAAATATGCCATTTGTAAATGTCTTTTCACATTTAGTAGATTGTCTTTTAGTTTTGTTGTTTGTTTCCTTTGCTATGCAGAAGCTTCTTATTTTGATATAGTCCCAATAGTTGATTTTTGCTTTTGTTTCCCTTAAGATATATATCTAGAAAAACATTGCTGTGGTGATGCCAGAGACATTCCCGCCAGTGTTCTTTTCTAGGGTATTTATGGTTTCAGGTCTTATAGTTAGGTCCTTAATCCATTTTTAAAAGATCTTATTTGAGAAGGAGAGAAAGTGAGAGACAGAGCTTGAGCAGGGGGAGAAGGGTAGAGAGAGAGGGAGAAGCAGATTCCCTTCTGAGCAGGGAGCCCAATTCAGGGCTCGTCCCAGGACCCCAGGATCATGACCTGAACTGAAGGCAGGACCTGAACAAAAGCAACCCAGGTGCCCCAGTCCTTTATCTATTTTGAGTTCATTTTTGAGTATGGTATAAGAAAGTATTCCAGTGTCATTCTTTTGCATGTAGCTGTCCAGTTTTCTCAACTCTGTCTGTTGAAGAGTCTCTCTTTTTCCCATTGCATATTCCTGCCTTCTTTATTGAAGAATAATTGACCATATAATTATGGGTTTATTTATGGACTTTCTACCCTATTCCATTGATCTTTTATGCCAGTACCTTACCATTTTTATTATTACAGCTTTGTAATGTAACTTGAAGTCTGGCATTGAGATACTTCCAGTTTTGTTTTTCTTTTTCAAGATTTCTTTGGCTATTTTGGGTATTTGTGGTTCCATACAAATTTTAGGATTGTTTTTTCTAGTTCTGTGAAGAATGCTGATGGTATTTTGATAAAGATTGCATTAAATGTGTAAATTGCTTTGGATCATATAGACATTTTAACAAAATTTGTTCTTACAATCTATAAGCATAGAATATCTTTCCATTTAAGTCATCTTCAATTTCTTTCATCAGTGTTTTATAGTTTTTAGATTACAAGTCTTTCACATCTTTAATTTTATTCCTAGGTATTTTACTATTTTTGGTGCAATTATAAATGTGATTTTTTTCTTGATTTCTTTTTCTGCCAGTTCGTTATTAGTGTATAAAAATATAACAGATTTCTGCACATTGATTTTATATCCTGTGATTTAAGGGGTTTTATTTAAAAAGTTCAGACAATAACCATAAGGTAAGACTGCCCTGGTCAAACTGGGACATTTGGTCAGCCTATTTATAGGTTCCCTATTTGTCCTTAGTTACATGCCATCTCATTAAGCTTTTGCCTGATATCCAGAAATAGGAATATGTAGAATTAATTGACATTTAAATATACTTGAAAACTTTATCTTAAAATCCTTGCCTTTGGATTTCAATCATTCTTTGTTTTAAAGAATTATAGCCTGCAGTACATAAACAATGACTCTTGGGAACTCTGAAAAAAAAATAAAATAAAGTAAAATAAAAAAATAATTGTAGTCTAGTATTAGTATCTTGCTTTTTAAAATCCTTCAGGTAATTTAAAGCAGCATGTTTAAATTTACCACTTATCACCTATATGCTATACAAGTAACAGTGTATAAGAAACTACATGCCAGTCTTTATTTCATTCTTGGGCTAGAGGGCTCTAATAATTTTTTAGTATTAAGATTTTTTCCAGTTTTCCTTTTTGAAAATATTACATAGATTATTATATTTATAGTTAGGTTCTCTGAGAATGCATTATTCTCTTTAGCCATATGATTTTAGGATTAATATCTTTTCAGAATCTAACAACGTTAGCCAAGGAAATGAAAATATTACACAAGAAATTGAAGAGATCTTGAATGACTTGCTGTTTTTGTTTTTGTTTTTTTGATTTTTGTCTTGGGGTACTTTTTGTTTTCACTTTGGAATACTTCAAATATATATGTTTGGTCTTATATTTAATGTAAAATATTTTTCAAATAAGAGAGAGTACCTTTGATTTTCTTTTCCATTGCTATTGTAATATAAGGTTTTCTCCCCATATTCCCCCCGACTCAGTCATTTTAGTTACATGCTCCTCGCGATTGAATTAAGTGTTCATATCTGTTAATGGTGTGCAGATCGGTAAGGCAAATGAAATTCCTTTTCTAAGGAGAAAGCTTCCTATCAGTCCAAAAGCTCCCATTCTTTTACCTGTCCCCATTCACATGCTCCTGTCCCCCCCTGATATCAGCCTCCAGTTATATGGGCAGAATAGGTCTGAACCTGATGTTCCTAAAAAGATTGGTCACTAAGAAACAGCACAGAATGTTCCTTATCCCCAAAGGCAAATGTGTTAATCCTACTCTATTAACTAGAAAGATAAATCTGACTGAATGAAAAAATGCAAGATGAGTCATTTTGCTTTTGTAAGGTTAAAAGATCTTTGGAAATATATAAATTTCCAATATAAATATGTATTTATATATTTAAAGATTTTAAAAAGGAATGAAATCTTGTAACCCTAAAAAGGGTTGTTAGATACTAGTCGTACTGAATAGAGATTTAAATGTCTTTAAAATCTCCAAAGCTTCTGCATAGCAAAGATTGAAAAGTCAACCTACAGAATAGGGGGAAATATTTTCAAAGCATGTATCTAATAAGATATTAGTCTATAATAAATAAGGAATTCTTACAACTCAATAGTGTAAATAGATAAATGAATAAATGGCCTGATTAAAAATGAGCTAAAGGGGACGCCTGGGTGGCTCAGTTGGTTGGACGACTGCCTTCGGCTCAGGTCATGATCCCGGAGTCCCGGGATCGAGTCCCGCATCAGGCTCCCAACTCCACGGGGAGTCTGCTTCTCCCTCTGACCTTCTCCTCGCTCATGCTCTCTCTCACTGTCTCTCTCTCAAATAAATAAATAAAATACTTTATTAAAAAAAAAAATAAAAATGAGCTAAGGACTTGAATAGATATTGCCTCACAGAAGACATGTAAATGCCAACTGGAATATGAAAAAGTGTTTAGCATCTCAAATCATCAAAGAAATGCAAATCAAAACTATAATGAGATACCAACTCACACCTGTCAGGATGGCTATTATTGAAAAAAACAAAGAAAACAAATGTTGGTGAGGATGTGGCAAAATTAGAACTCTTGTACACTGTTGGTGGAAACACAAAATGGTGCAACTGCTGTTGAAAATAATATGGAGATTCCTTAAGTAATTAAAAATAGAACTACCCTCTGAGCCAGTAATTCCACTTCTAAGTAATTATCTAAAAAAATTGAAATCAGAATCTTGAAGGGATATTAGCCCTTCCAAGCTTATTGCATAACTATTCAAAATAACCAAGATGTGGAATCAAACTAAATGTCCAATGACAGAGGAATAGGTGATGAAAATGTGGTCATACATACAATGGAAATGCTATTTAGCCTTAAGAAATAAATTCTGCAATGTAGGACAATGTGGATGAAACTTGATGGCATTATACAAAGTGAAATAAGCCATCACAGAAAGACAGGTACTGAATGTTCTCATTTATGTAAGTGTCTCAAATAGCCAAATTCATAGGATCAGCATGGAATGGTGGTTTCCAGGGATGGTGGGGAGGGAAAATGAGAAAATACTAATCAGTGGCATAAAATTTCAGTTGCGTAAGATGAATAAACTGTAGGGATCTGCTATACAACGTTGTTCTTGGAATCAACAATAATAAACACTTAAAAAATTGTTAATAGAGTTAATATGTTAATTTTTCTTACCACAATAAAGTAAAGCTAAAAAAAAAAATAACCTCTAAAAATGTACAGCAGAAACTTTTTGTCCTTTTTATAAAACTGAAGGACACTGAACAGGTACAGATTTTTTCCCCCCAGTCTGTTTAGGCTCTGTCATATTGACCAGTCTATATTTGGGCTACTCATTTTTTATTTAAATAGTATGTTTTCCTACACTGAACTTAAAGTAGCCATATATATTTTGTAAGCACTTAATTCACTTAGTATTAAAATCTGTAGAAAAAGCAGTGGTGAAAATTGCTGCTAAGTGATCTGTAATTCTTTTTTTTTTTTTTAAATAAATTAGTGATCTGTAATTCTTAATAGAAGTTCCAAGTAGATAAAAGCCTTCAGGATACTGTGTAAAATAGAAGAAAAAGGATGACCATTTCCATTCTTCCCAAAAGAGATTTATCTTATTTCTTCTCAATTAGAGGACAAATATTTCCTCTTCTTTTTAAAAATCATTTCCTCTTTGATTGTGGTAGGCAGAATAATGGCCCCATGAAGATATCCATGTTCTAATTCTCAGAACCTATGTATATATTCTGTTACACTGTGTATTAGTTAGCTAGGGCTTCCATAACAAATTACCCCAAACTTGATAGCTTAAGACAATAGAAATTGTTTCACAGCATCAGAGACAAGAGGTGTCAGCAGGGGGCCATGCTCCATTTGAAACCTGTAGAAATGAATCCTTCATTGCCTCTTCTAGCTTCTTTTTTTTGCTGGCAATACTTAGCGTTCCTTGGCTTGTGGATGCATCACTCTGATCTCTGCCTGTATCATCATATGGCCATTTTCCTCCTGTGTGTGTCTTCTTTTATTTATAAGAACACCAGTCATATTGGATTAAGAACCCACAGTGCTCCAAAACGAGCTCATTTTAAGTAATCTGCAACAACCCTATTTCCAAATAAGGTCATGTTGTGAGGTATTAGGAGTTGAAACCTCAGCACATCTTTTGGGGGACACAATCCAACCCATAATATATGGCAAGGATAATTAAGATAAAGGTTGCAAACCAACTGATTTTGAGATAAGGAGATTATTGTGGATTTTTCAGTGTAATCAGAAGCGTCCTTAGAAGTGAAAGAGGAAAACAGAGTCAGAATGATATATTATGAGACTTAACCTGCCACTGCTAACTTTGAAGATTGAAGAGGTGGTGAGCCAAGGAATGTGGGTGACCTCAAGAAGATAGAAAAGGCAAAAGAATGTGTTCTCTCCTTCTGCCTCCAGAAAGGAATGCAGCTAGCTTTGCACACACCTTGGTTTTAGACCAGTGAGACCCAGTTTAGTTTCTGATCTCCAGAGCTTTAAGATAATAAATCTGTATTATTTTAAACCACTATATTTGTGATAGTTTGTTATAATAGTAATAGGAAACTAATACACTGACTCTTGCAAATGAGGCATATACAGAGACAGTGAGGGCTTGGGTCTGAGTATTTTCTCTTCCAATATGACCATTTTTACTTATTTAGCACTGTATTTTCTTTCTGAATCTCTTTTACTTCTACTCTTAACTTATTAACCATAAAATTGTTGACTTACAGGTGGTAAGAAAATTTGAAGACTGTATAAGTTCAACCCACCATTTCAAGCTTATGTCCTCTCTCTATCATCCTTGAAATGTCATTATATTTTGCCATGTGTACCACTTAAAATTCACCACCTCCAAAATAAGACATATATTTAGACATGGACTTGCTTGGCTGATTTACTTACCAGAGTAGAGAAATTTATAGCACCTTGGTCATTACTTTAAAAACATTTATTGAATACCCATATAGAGCTAATGTCTGGGCAGGATATAGAGTATGGTGTGGGTCCATAACACCCAAACCTTAGTTCCATCATTGAGCTTTTATTATGGTCTGGACTTTAGTAGCTAAAACTTTATCATGTTAAGTTCTCTAATAGAATACATAGGAAATAAAGACTTAGAAATAATCAGTTATGTTTAGATATATGAAAACCAATAGATGAACATGAAAGAAAGTAATATAATGCAGCTGGTGATGGTAAGATTGGCAGAACTTGAGAATAGAATTATGTTGAATTAAATCATTAACTATCTTGGTATGCCATCAGAAGCTGTTAAATAGGGAAATAATACATCAGATTCATACTTGAGTGTTGAGAATGGATTGAAAAGAACAGTGGAAGCCGACTGACAAGTTAGGAGGCTCTTGCAATAGTTCAAATATCTATAATCCCTAGAATATCTGGCATCTCCCAAAACTCGCTGGCTTATTACTTGGATAGATAAAGGAATACAGCATCCCTTCTTGTGGTACATCTTTAGATCTTATCTGAAACTCCAGGAAACGAGTTCCTGACACTTCAGTAAAAAAGTATTTTGCAGCAATATTAAATATTTTTATATTTCCTTATGGGCACCTGATTTTTCTGGTTTTATTTGAATAGCCCAGATATTAACTACTGGGGAATCAGTAAATCCCCCAGTCTTCTTATTTATATGCATTAAAAATACAACTCTCACTCCCTGACCATGTAGTAGTGCTGAAGATTCTTGATTCTTGATGACTTCCTTTTCACCACCTCTTGTTTTAATTTCCTTTTTCCACTTAATCATTGACCACCACTTTACATCTCACTACCTGTATTCTTCTTTTCATACCTCTATTCCATTAATCTAAAATAAAATTCAACTCTTTCATTCCTTGAAAGAAAAGCACTATACACAGTAGACTTTACTAAAGGTAGATGGTAAATGGTAAAAATGGATGACTATTTCAGAGAATATTGACAATTTTGAACTTCCTTTTTTCTTTCTTTCTTTCTTTCTTTCTTTCTTTCTTTCTTTCTTTCTCTCTTTCTTTTTTGGCCCTATTATTTTGAGAAAGCAGTGAAGATTAAGAAATCCTCCATGCTTTTGTGTTCTGGGTAAAGGCGAATGGCAAAGTACCACCCCACCCTCATATCCTCTGATAAAAGATTAATCTCCATCCTTTCTCATGACTCTCTTAGGACTAGTAAATGACTTAAATGACTCTAGTTTACCTAGGGCTAAGCCATAAAATTACAGGCCCCCTTCCTTTTCTTTGTGACATTTTTCATTATGACATCCTCTTTGCAATAGCCTGAATAAAATATCTCTTTTAATGTCCAGTGTATTTTGTGTTTCTCATCAACAAATAGTTTAAGTGTAAATATAACATCCATTATTCCTAAATCTTTTACAATGTTCTTTGTAGGTATATTGTTCCCAATTTTCTGCCATCTTGCTAAATTCTGTTTTTCTATCTGTGATTTCCTTTTCTCCTTAATTTATTGGGTTCTTCATCTCTTGCCTGTCTAGAATGCCAGAGCAAAATAAAACCAAATACCTTTCATTTTCTCATAGTCTTTTATCCCCCTCCCTCCTTTTTTTTTTTTTTTTTCTCTCCTTGCAGGTTGCCCTCCAGTGCCACCTATTCTCACACAAATGGCTTTCTAAGATGCTTTGATAAACTAAAACCATTCTTCCCTGAAATATATGCTATACATTTTAATATATCATTTTATTTCTCATTAAAAAGATGGAAGACCAGTAATTCCAAAACCCTAAAGTCCAAATTGATACCAACAAGTAACATATGGAAATAATGACTGTAATAACTTTAATTAAAATTATTTAAATATTTATCATTTATCTCATTTAGCAACATTTACCACAACTTGTACTTTTTTTTTTCTTCATTGAAGTTACCAGAGAAATTAAGTTTCTTGCTCTTAATTTTATATGGTATATTGAGCTGGTATAAAACCAAAGATGTAGCAGTTAATCTCATAACTTATTAAACATATTAACCTCTATCTACACCCCTGTTAAATATGTACAAGAAAATGGCAAGAAAAGCACACTCCAGTGAGACAGGATGAACTAACTCACTGACCACTAATAATGCATGAATATATTAGTTTGGAAATTTGATATTTTTGAGCTAATGGAAAGTTTAGTCTCAGTGTATGTATTATTAATACTAATCAGAAGGACATTTATTGTTTTGTGTTAGGGATCTATCTATCTATTTATCTCTCTATCATCAATCTATCAAGTTGAGGAGTAAACATAGAAAGGGTTAATTCACTGACTTCTCGAAGGTGTTGACTATCACAAAGAATATTTCCAGAAGAACTTACTTTTCAAAGGGCTAACTTTCTTGTAACCACAAACCTGAGTTAAACCCATATTCTACTTGGGAGTCAATCTCATGGAGCAGAGCATTCACCTAATTGTCAACCAGAGGACCTTATCCTAGTGTTAGTGATAATGGGAAAATGCATTTGAGGTTCGAGTAAGCTTAATTAGGAGAAGAGCTGCTTGTGATATAATTAACTTAATTTTAGGGGGAGGTCACGGAGTTTACAAAGGGAGTTTTTTTTTTTTTAATGAAGAACAGATGAAAGTATGAGATAATGAAGAGATGGATTTGAATTATAAATAAAATAGCCTGTATCAAGTATTCAACTTTATGGATACTACATGTGAAATGGCTGTAGTCAGTGTAAATAAGGGAATATCTATAAAGTCATGTTCTCACATCTTTCATTTGTTTTCACTTCTTGGAGGAAGGTCCAGTGGCTTTGAAATGTTAGGGTACGTTTTTATAGTAGCTCTTACAGATTACTGGTTTGGGTTATAGTTGATGTTTTTATTATTTTCTAGCCCCTGACAAGAACAAAGAGGAGTGCTTCTACCTAAAGAGGATATTAGAACTGAGGGGCAATAGGATAAGCACATCAAATTGTAACCATATATGTGTAAATTTAAAAACATGTTTTTAACTTTTTAATGATGGTCTATCAGTTTTATTGTACTGAAATCAAAAGGAGGAAAACAGAAATAGTGGAAATGCTCCTATGCTTCTTGGACTGAGTGGAGGGAACAAGGAATTTCAGGAATTCTTTCTAAGAAAGAATTTCTCCTCAAAATATAAGGCAAAATCATTTTCCGAAAGGTGCAGGGAACTGGAACCATCTATAAAGAATGCAGAATGGAATACTTCTCTTGCACTTTTTATAATTTTGTTTATCTAATGATTTCTTAATTTAAAACATCACAGTATGTCAAAGCAGAACATGACATGTAATTCATTCAAGTCTTTCAACAAGTGGGAAGATTTGAAATAATTCTTGTGGGGAAAGAGGAGGAGAGAGAGTTTTTTTAATTAAAAAAAAAAACAGAGAGAGGAGAAAGTGAAGAGGAGAGAGAGAAAAAAATATCATTATGCTGAGTGAAATAAGTCAAGCAGAGAGAGTCAATTATCATATGGTTCCACTTATTTGTGGAGCATAACAAAAAGCATGGAGGACAGGGGAGTTAGAGAGAAGGGGTTTGGGGTAAATTGGAAGGGGAGGTGAATCATGAGAGACTATGGACTCTGAAAAACAATCTGAGGGGTTTGAAGTGGCAGGGGCGGGTGGGAGGTCAGGGTACCAGGTGGTGGGTATTATAGAGGGCACGGATTGCATGCAGCACTGGGTGTGGTGAAAAAATAATGATACTGTTATGCTGAAAATAAATAAATTAAAAAAATCATAAATATAGTCAGGCAATGTTGGTTTGTCCAGTAGGAACCACAAGTTTGAAGGACAAACTCTTGTCATGGTCAAAGTCTTTTACTGGTCCTGTGAATTCTACACCAGGTGTCATGAATATTTATTTTACATCTGTAGAGCATCTCTTGCCAGGCTCTGTTTCCTAAGCCTTTTATCCAAGGACTTTATAACATTTAAAGCCAAAGAACATGTTCTGCAATAGAGATAGGAACCTATAAAAACAGATGGATTTCAGACATCTTTCATGGAGATTCGTTTTCTAAGAATACAAACTTAGAGCTTTTGACCAGTCTGCAGTATACTCAGGGAGCCCAGTAAGTGTGAATTAATATAAAGTTTTAGCTGATGTCATTGTTTGAGAAAGTATTGGTCAAATTTAGGTACATATGCAGTACCAGTTTATTCTTAAAAGCCAAATATTTTGTAAACATACACAATAAAGATGATGAGAAAGAAAGGGAATATAAAGTATATTTATTTTTTTTTAATATAATTTTTTTATTTTTTATAAACATATATTTTTATCCCCAGGGGTACAGGTCTGTGAATCACCAGGTTTACACACTTCACAGCACTCACCAAAACACATACCCTCCCCAATGTCCATAATACCACCCTCTTCTCCCAAACCCCTCCCCCCAGCAACCCTCAGTTTGTTTTGTGAGATTAAGAGTCACTTATGGTTTGTCTCCCTCCCAATCCCATCTTCTTTCATTTATTCTTCTCGTACCCACTTAAGCCCCCATGTTGCATCACCACTTCCTCATATCAGGGAGATCATATGATAGTTGTCTTTCTCCACTTGACTTATTTCGCTAAGCATGATACGCTCTAGTTCCATCCATGTTGTCGCAAATGGCAAGATTTCATTTCTTTTGATGGCTGCATAGTATTCCATTGTGTATATATACCACATCTTCTTGATCCATTCATCTGTTAATGGACATCTAGGTTCTTTCCATAGTTTGGCTATTGTGGACATTGCTGCTATAAACATTCGAGTACACGTGCCCCTTTGGATCACTACGTTTGTATCTTTAGGGTAAATACCCAATAGTGCAATTGCTGGGTCATAAGGCAGTTCTATTTTCAACATTTTGAGGAACCTCCATGCTGTTTTCCAGAGTGGCTGCACCAGCTTGCATTCCCACCAACAGTGGAGGAGGGTTCCCCTTTCTCCGCATCCTCGCCAGCATCTGTCATTTCCTGACTTGTTGATTTTGGCCATTCTGATTGGTGTGAGGTGATATCTCATTGTGGTTTTGATTTGTATTTCCCTGATGCCGAGTGATATGGAGCACTTTTTCATGTGTCTGTTGGCCATCTGGATGTCTTCTTTGCAGAAATGTCTGTTCATGTCCTCTGCCCATTTCTTGATTGGATTATTTGTTCTTTGGGTGTTGAGTTTGCTAAGTTCTTTATAGATTCTGGACACTAGTCCTTTATCTGATATGTCGTTTGCAAATATCTTCTCCCATTCTGTCAGTTGTCTTTTGATTTCATTCACTGTTTCCTTTGCTGTGCAAAAGCTTTTGATCTTGATGAAATCCCAATAGTTCATTTTTGCCCTTGCTTCCCTTGCCTTTTGCGTTGTTCCTAGGAAGATGTTGCTGCGGCTGAGGTCGAAGAGGTTGCTGCCTGTGTTCTCCTCAAGGATTTTGATGGATTCCTTTCTCACATTGAGGTCCTTCATCCATTTTGAGTCTATTTTTGTGTGTGGTATAAGGCAGTAGAAAGGGAAATTAAGGAGTCAATCCCATTTACAATTGCACCCAAAACCATAAGATACCTAGGAATAAACCTAACCAAAGAGACACAGAATCTATACTCAGAAAACTATAAAGTACTCATGAAAGAAATTGAGGAAGACAGAAAGAAATGGAAAAATGTTCTATGCTCCTGGATTGGAAGAATAAATATTGTGAAAATGTCTATGCTACCTAAAGCAATCTACACATTTAATGCAATTCCTATCAAAGTACCATCCATCTTTTTCAAAGAAATGGAACAAATAATTCTAAAATTTATATGGAACCAGAAAAGACCTCGAATAGCTAAAGGGATATTGAAAAAGAAAGCCAACGTTGGTGGCATCACAATCCCGGACTTCAAGCTCTATTACAAAGCTGTCATCATCAAGACAGCATGGTACTGGCACAAAAACAGACCCATAGATCAATGGAACAGAATAGAGAGCCCAGAAATAGACTCTCAACTCTATGGTCAACTAAGCAGGAAAGCAGGAAAGAATGTCCAATGGAAAAAAGACAGCCTCTTCAATAAATGGTGCTGGGAAAATTGGACAGCCACATGCAGAAAAATGAAATTGGACCATTTCCTTACACCACACACAAAGCTACAGTTTTAAAGTAGTATGGTCCCGGCATGTGGACAGACACTTAGACCAACAAAACAGAGAGCCCACAAAGCAGGAAAGAATGTCCAATGGAAAAAAGCAGGAAAGAATGTCCAATGGAAAAAAGACAGCCTCTTCAATAAATGGTGCTGGGAAAATTGGACAGCCACATGCAGAAAAATGAAATTGGACCATTTCCTTACACCACACACAAAGCTACAGTTTTAAAGTAGTATGGTCCCGGCATGTGGACAGACACTTAGACCAACAAAACAGAGAGCCCACAAATAAATTCTCCCCATATTGACTAATTTTCAACAATAGTGCCTAGACCATTCAATGGGAGAAAGACAGCGTTTGCAAGAAACAGTGCTAGGAAAACTGGACATTACATCCACATGCAAAGGAATGAAGCTGGACCCTTACCTTATGCTATATACAAAATTCACAATAGATTAAAGAAGAGCTAGAGCTTTACACAACTTTCAGAAGAAAATATTAAGAAAAATCTTCACAATATAAGATTTGATAATGTCATGGATATGGCACCAAAAGCACAGATAACAACAAAAAGATAGATGGACTTCATTAAAAATTAAGAAATTTGGGGGCACCTGGTGGCTCAGTCGGTTAGGGGTCTGCCTTTGGCTCAGATCATGATCTCAGGGTCCTGGGATTGAGCTCTGTGTTGGCCTCCCTGCTCAGTGGAAAGTCAGCTTCTTCTTCTCCCTCACCTTCTGCTTCCTACCCACTTATGCTCTCTCTCTCTCTCTCTCTTGCTGTCTCTCTCTCAAATAAATAAATATAATCCTTTAAAAACATGAGAACTTTTGCACATCAAGGGATATTATTAATATAACAAAAAGAAAGCCTACTGAATGGAAGAAAATATTTGCAAATCATATATATATTTGCACATCATTTATTTTTATATATAATTTTAAGACTCAACCATAACAAAAGGTAAATAAGCCAGTTTTAAAAATGGCAAAGTTCTTGGGGTGCCTGGATGGTGCAGTCAATTGAGCATCCAACTCTTGATTTCAGCTCAGGTCATGATCTCAGGGTTGTGAGATTGAGCCCTGTGTCAGGCTCAGCGCTCAGTGCAGAGTCTGTTTGGGATTCTCATTCTCCTGTCCCTGCCTCCACCCCCTACCACCCCCTCCCCCCAACTCTGTCTCTCTTTCCAAAAATAAATAAAATCTTTTAAAAAATGGGCAAAATTCTTAAATAGATATTTTTCCAATATAGACATATAAATGGCCAATAAGCATAAGAAAAGATGCTCAACATCATTTGTTCTAGGGAAATGAAAATCAAAATCATGATGAAATACCACTTCATACTTTCTAGCATGGATATAATCTAAAAAACATCAAATAACAAGTGTTGACAAAGATGTGCAGAAATTGAAACCCTGTGTATCAAATGGTAAGAATATAAAATGGTGCAGTGGCTATGGAAAACAGGTTGGTCTGGTGGTTTTCAAATGATTAAACATAAAACTAATGTATGACTCAGCAATTTCACTCTTAGGTATATATCCAGAAGAATTGAATATAGAGATATGAACAGATATTTGTACACCAATGGTTCACAACCAAAAGTGTAGAAACAACCCAAGTGTCCATCAACAGATGAATAAACGGAATGTGTTACAATGTACAATGAAATATTATTCAGCCACAAAATGGACTGAAATTTTGATGTATGGAACAACATGAATGGACCTTGAAAACACTATGCTTTATAAAAATTTGCCAGGCACGGAGGGGCAAATACTATACAGTTTCACTTATGTGAGGTACTTAGAATATCCAAGTTCATAAAAAATAGAATAGAGATTACTAGAGTTGGGGGAATAGGGGAGAGGAAAATGATTAATGGATACAGAGTTTTGTTGGGAATGTTGAAAAGTTCTAGGCATATATAGTGGTGGTGGTTATACAAAATTGTGAATGTATTTAGTGATACTGAATTGTGCTTCTGAATGGTTAAAATTATTAATATTATGCTATCTATACTTTACTACAATACAACTTTTTGAAAAAAGGAATCCATCTGAAGTTTGCATTCATGAATTTAAAATGAGTCCAGTCAGTATCACTGAGTATTTTTCTTCAGCATTTCCAGGTTGATTGATATCCCAATGAATAATTGAGATAATTTACATCTAATAGGAAGACACTCTACTATTCAAATAAAAATAATTTAGAGGACTAAAAAATTAGGGTAAATTAGAGTGGTTTTAAAAGATTTTGTGAAGGATACAGGATTTGAATAGAGTCTTCAAGGATTTTAGTATTTGGATATATGCAAAAAAAGAAAATTAATTCTTGTTGAGGGAAAAAGGGTTCATAAGTCTTGGATTCTGTGACTGGCATGCTATATTCTAGGGTGACATTATACGCTAAATTTGAGCAGATGATTAAGATAAAGTGGTTTAGGATAGGATGGAAGGTGGTATAAAGTGAGATTTTAAGTGGTCTCGAAACTAGGGTGAGAGTTTTGATGTTTTGCCTATGGAGTTGGGAGACGATGCTGTAAAGCAGGGATTGGTATGACTCAAGTCGATATTTCGGGAAGAATAAATGAGCAACACTATGTTGGACAGATTAAAGTGAAGTCAGAAAATATTAAACAAATCTGGAGAAATTATTTTTTTCATCCTAAATATAATGCGACTACCTTTGTGACTTTGGAGAAGTCATTTAACCTCTCAAAGCTTCGGATTTCTCATTTGTAAAATGAAGGGATTGATGATTTCATTATGATGGAATATGATAAAGTCATTTAAAGAATATAATTTTAAAGCATACAGGATCTGCTGATAAGATGCTTTTAGTAAAATATTATTAAAGAAAAAGTATATATAAAAATTTCTGTAGAATATGATCTTATTAAAAAACAGAACAGTGTATGTTCATGAATATTATTTACTTTAAAAAGAATGGAAATAAATGCAACAAAATAAAAAGGGGTTGGGTGTAAGAAGTGATTTATCTATTATTTTATATAGTTTTTACTTTGTAAATATAATGAGAGCATGCCCTACTTTTTAAATTAAAAACAAATAATAAAAGAGTTTTGATTTTAGATTAGAATTTTTGGACTTCTGGAGTACTGAAGTATTATTGGTAAGGTGTTAGGGACCCAGCATGGGAAGATGCAAAATGCACACATAGAGATCTGAAAGAAAATCTGAGGGCAATTGTCAGCATTTAGTAATTGTGATGTTTTCCTTTTTTTTTTTTTTTTTTTAAACCAAAGAGGATCTCTAGAATAAATTTCCCTTTTACTGGCCATGTGTGACCCTCTCCAAACTGATGCTCATAAATACAATTAAGTCTTGACTGCTATTTGGCATTTCAGTTGAGTTTATATGACTCAATAAATACTCCTCACAGTAGCTGTTCAAAGTTTTGACCCTTCCCACAAGATATCTAATTCCCTACTGAATTTTTTTCTATGTTTTCACTATGTTAAAAAGTTCTTAATGGAAATGTGCTTGGGGCACCTAGGTAGTTCAGTCACTTAGGCGTCTGCCTTCGGCTCAGGTCATGATCCTAGGATCCTGGGATCAAGATCTGGTGGCGCTCCCTGCTCAGTGGGAAGTTTGCTTTTTCCTCTCTGTCTGCCCCCCCCCCCCCGCTCCTGTATACACACTCTCTCTCTCTCTCACAAATAAATAAATAAAATCTTTTTAAAAGTGTGCTTGATTTGACCCTCATCCTTCATATTGCATGGTATGTAATTGTTAATAGTGCCTTGTTTCACTCTGAAAAGTATATCCATTCGGAAAATGAACTGCATGGTCATCATAACTTTAGGAAACATATGAAACTATTTTGTAATTTTGTTCAAGACCCTTGAGATCATTCAGAGTGTTGATGACTCACTAAAAGAACTCCCAAGAATCAGAAAATCTTTATACACACAATCGCTCTTTTTCACAATGAAATGATACAGAATAAAGTCAGCAAAGGCAAAGGTACATGAGATGGAATCCAGGAGAAACTAAGCACAAGGTTTCAGGTATCCTAACCCAGTGGAATTGCATGGAAACACCTAATTTCCCCCCCCAATTGGGTGCAACAGCATGTGAAAAAACATGGCCAGCCAAGGAAACTCACCTGAGTGTTGGTGTCCAGAGTTTTTATTTGGGGTGATTCACATAAGACAGGTGTTTCTTGGAAATGTGCAGGTTTAAGCAACTAAGGCCTGCTGAGTTAACCCCTTCCTGCATGGTAGTTTATATCTGAGAATTCTATCTTATAGTATATAATGTTCTTGCCTTACAGCATCTTGCAGTATCAGTGTAATTTTCTCATGGAAGAAGAGAAAGGACTAGAGAAAGTAACAGTTATTATTTGGTGTCTATAGAACTCCATGCTTAGAATTTACAAAAATTATTTAATCTGTATAATAATTTCAGTAATGAAGGATCTCCTGACTTAGGCTACTCTGTGTCTCTATTTTCAGCTAATTTCTTCAAATAATAAGGTTAATATTTTTCAGGTGTCACCTCCTGAAATACTGCTCTGAACTTACAATTTTAAGTTTCTAGCAATCTTTTATATAAAGCTGATGTTCTTTTTCTTATATTCATCTTTCTCGTGTTGCTTATTTGACTGATCAGGTCTTTCTTGAAAATCTCTCCCCCATTTACTGTGTTTACTTTTTAATTTTCTTACAATCTCTTCAACTTATCCTTTGCTAGTTTTATTCTTCCCCACTTGCCATTCTGTTTGGTTTCTGGGAATATGGAAAATTAGATGCTTTAAAAATCCTCACACTGTAAAGTACTGGCTAAGATATTGCAAACATGCTTTAAAATGTAGTTCTGAGCTTCAAGAACTCAAGAGAGATTTCAAGAGATAGCATCTCTTGAGTAGTAAGCAGTTATTATTAATGCTTTGACTGCCTTGTAGAAGGTGGGGAGTTAGCATTTTGATAACCACATAAAGAAAGGATTTAGGTTCAGAACTAGTGAGTAGAAATTTACACCTATTAACAAAGCCAGGATTTTTCTTTCTTCTTTTTTAAAGATTTTATTTATTTGAGAGAAGAGAGCAAGAGAACGAGATGGGAAGAAGGGCAGAAGGAAAGGGGGAAGCCCTCTCCCCACTGAGCAGAGAACAATGCGGGGCTCAATCCCAGAACTCTAAGATCTCGACCTGAGCCAAAGGCAGATGCTTAATGGACTGAGCCACCCAGGTGCCCAAAAGCCAGGTGCCCAAAAGCTGAAGGATGGACTAGGAAAAAAATATTGAATACATCAGCAAAACAAAACAAAAAAACCTGTAAGAAAGCATTTTGTTGGGACACATGGGTGGCTCAGTTGATTAAGGGTCTGTCTTTGGCTTTAGGTCATGATCCTGGGGCTTCCTGCTCAGAGGGGATTCTGCTTCTTCCTCTCTGTCTGCCCCTCCCCTCTAGCTTATGCTCTCTTTCTCTAATAAATAAATAAATAAAATATTAAAAAAGAAAACATTTTACTTTGGCCTGAATTTAAAAAGTTCTTCCTTAAGAATTCATAATCATAAATCTGAACTCAAGTTTAGCAATTGCATTCCACTACTTTCATGATTTTGGAAGATTTTAACCTGAGATAGTAACACATAAAAAGTAGTCTTATGGTGGTACCATCCATAGAGTGGTTGCGAGAAGCAAAAAATCTCTATCCCAGTCCTCACAAGATTCTCAGAAATAAACCCTGGTGAATAAGAGTTCACAATCCATAATTAAAAATTGCACAAATAAATATCACTTTTGGAGCAGGAATAAACATCAGAATTAGACCTTTTCCGAGAACTTTTGAAAATAGAATTATCAAATATAGACTACAAAAATAGGCTTATGTGTTTCCTAAAGTTGTAGAAACCATATAATTTATTCTCCACATGGATATACTTTTCCTAATGAAATAGGGCACTGTGAATAATTACACAAAGGACATAGGTACTAATCTGGCACTGTGCTAATCTGACCCTGTTCTAGGCTGAGATGTATGGTCATGCTATTTAAAATAAATCACCCTAAAATAAATCACCCTAAAAAAACCCTAAAGGTTTCTTACATTGGCTTGCCTTTACATTAGTGAAATAATAAAATACATTTACATAAATTTAAGGGGTAAACTCTTACGATATTGCTATTACTCCTTTGACATAGGTATTTCTACTAATAAGTTAGTTTGCAAAAGACACATAATAAAATGATGAATAATGGTGAATAGGAGCCAGTTATGTAGTGTTATTGAATAAGAAGAAATAGTGGGATTTGTATTCTGTAAAAAGTATAATAAATAAATGCATTAAGGGCAAAGTGCTTATCTCTTCAGTTTTATTATGGCCTAAACCTTCCAAATTTTTAGGTTTGAGTAAAGCAGGAAAAAATTAGTAGTGGTAAGAAGTATGGAACATCCTTGATTTTTTTATGTGATTATATGAATCATTTTATTTTTCTATTCATAGATATTGTTTGATGTACAAATTGATTTGAAGTCCCTTGTAAGCAATCTTCTGGCAGCTGACTGGGAACTGCTTCTTTTTTTTTTTTTAATTTAAATTCAATTAGCCAACATATAGTTCATCATTAGTTTCAGATAGTGTGCAATAATTTATCAGTTGTATATGATATTCAGTGTGCATCACATAACATGCCCTCCTTAATATAAAATACTTCCATGGAGAACTGAATAGGGGATGTATGGAA
Source organism: Mustela lutreola (assembly GCF_030435805.1). NCBI lineage: Eukaryota > Metazoa > Chordata > Mammalia > Carnivora > Mustelidae > Mustela > Mustela lutreola. The sequence continues at coordinate 110,259,102 of NC_081290.1, forward strand.
TTAGACTTGTTTTGTGTTAGTGTGGGAGTAGAAACAAGTTAGACTACAAGAATTCTTTTTTCTTATTTCAGGCTTGGCAAATTAAGGTCTACAAATGAAATCTGGCTATTTTTGTATGGCCATGAGCTTAAAGTTATTTTGCATTTTTAGATATTTGAAAAAGATAAAAAAAAGTCAAAAGAAGAACACCATTTAGTGCCAAATTATATGAAATTCAAATCTCAGTTTACATAAATAAAAGTATTTTTGGAACACAGTCATGCTCATTTGTTTACAAATTGCCTGTCTGCTTTTGTGTTGCAATGGCTGGGTTGACCAGCTGCAACAGAGATCATTAATTAATCTCAAGCCCTTTACCAAAAAAAGCTTGTTGATCCTTGATCTATGTGATCAGGAAAACAATATGTCCTTCCCCATCCCTTCTTTTTGTTCTCTGATTTTTATAATGAGAATTTTCACAAATTAGGAAAGCTTTTGTTAGAATTATAAATCACTGAGCAATTCAATTTTCTTTCAATGCACCAACCTTTCTGTTCTTTCTAACATATAACTCTAATATCTGATCTCCTTAGTGCACTTTCATAACTTTCCTTCTCATTGAATTGTATGAACAATGGCCAAGTAATAGCATTCACATTAAAGCTATGAGATTTATTTTAACATTTCATATTTATTGAGAATTTATCTTCCCCCATAATAGTAATACTCTAGGTTTGTGCTTCCAGTTTCAGATAATTCAACAACAAGAATCAAGGATGCAGGTGCTTCCCTTCTTTCTGATCTAGGAATCTCAAAAATCTTGTACTTCATGATAGCAAGAAGCTGTGGCAGCTCCAAACGTCATGCCCTTATATGACATTGAACAAATGTGGGAATTAAAGACATAAATGTGAAATGGTAAACCATTGAAATTCTAGAGAACACAAGCAGCAACCTCTTTGAAAACATTGGCCATAGCAACTTATTACTGGACATGTCTCCAGAGGCAAGGGAAACAGAAACAAAAATGAACTATTGGGACTTCATCAAGATAAAAACTTCTGCACAACAAAGTAAACAATCAACAAAACTAAAAGGCAACGAATGGAATGGTAGAAGATATTTGCAAATGTCATATCTGATAAAAAGTTAGTATCCAAAATCCATAAAGAATGTATCCAGCTCAACACCCAAAAAACAGATAGTCCACTTAAGAAATGGACAAAAGACATGAATAGATGTTTTTCCAAAGAAGAAATCCAATTCAGATGGTCAACAGACACGTGAAAATATGCTCAACCTCACTTATTGTCAGGGAAAAGCAAATCAAGACTTCAATGAGATCTCATCTCACATCTGTCAGGATGGCTAAAACTGGGGTGCCTGGGTGGCTCAGATGGTTAAGTGTCTGCCTTAGGTTCAGGTCATGATCTTGGGGTCCTGGGATCTAGCCCCACATCAGGGTCCCAGGGAACCTGCTTCCCCCTCTCTCTCTGCCTGATCTCTGCCTACTTGTGATCTCTCTCTCTCTGTCAACTAACTAAATAAAAAATGTATATATTTTTTTAAAGAATGGCTAAAACTAACAACTCAGGAAACAGCAAATGTTTTCCTACGAGGATGTAGGAGAAGGGGAAACCCTCTTAACACTTGGTAGATAGGGAAACTGGTGCAGGTACTCTGGAAAACAGTATGGAAGTTCCTCAGAAAGTTAAAAATAAAACTACCCTGTGACCCAGCAGTTACACTATTTACCCAGAGGATTAAAAAAAAATACTGACGAAGGGATACATGCACCCCGATGTTTATATTGAGTGATTCAGCATTATCAACAATAGCTGACATGTAGAAAGAGCCCAAGTATAAATCAACTGATGAATGGATAAAAAAGATGTGGTATAGGGCACCTGAGTAGCTCAGCTGGTTAAGCCTCTGCCTTCAGCTCAGGTCATGATCCCAGGGTCTTGGGATCTGAGCCCTGCATCAGGCTCTCTCTCCACGGGGAGCCTGCTTCCTCTTCTCTCTCTACCTGCCTCTCTGCCTACTTGTGACCTCTGTTTGTCAAATAAATAAATAATTTTTTAAAAAAGATGTGGCATATATACACAATGGACTATTACTCAGCCATCAAAAGAGGGCAATATTGCCATTTACAACAGCATGGATGGAGTTAGAGTATATTATACTAAGTGATAAAAGTCAGAGGAAAAAAAATACCATGTGATTTCACTCATAAGTGGAATTTAAGAAACAAAACAGATGAAACAGGGGAAAGGAGGAAAAAAGATTTTAAGGCAAACCATAAAAGACTTTTAACTATAGAGAACAAACAGGGTTGCTAGAGGGGAGGTGGGCGGATGGTGGACTAAATGGGTAATGGGCATTAAGAAGGCACTTGTGATGAGCAATTATATGTAAATGATAAATCACTGAATTCTACTCCTGCAACTGTATTACACTATTATGTTAACTAATCAGAATTTAAATAAAAACTTGAAATAACACGGGTGGGGGGGGGATTTGGCAGCATGGATTAAAACACCGTATTGCCACTCTTCATAGCTGTGGGACCTCGAGCAAGTTGCTTAATAATCTTTTGATTTACTCATTCAGTAAATGGATATAATAAAAGTACCTACTATGAAGTTTAAAGCTTAGCTTAAGTGATGTATTACAGTGCATGAGAGACTTTTGTTTGGCTAACAACACACTTCATTCCCGCTCCCACCCCCCACCACCTTTATCTTTTTCTCTGTCCACTCTAAAGTCTGGAAAAGCTAACCACTCTCTTTTCCATCCTTTCTTCCAGCTATGGTTGATTATGTAATCCTGTTTGGACAACAAAACCTAAGTTTTTTGAGGGTATTTCTGTAAAAGTTTTTGGCTTTTATACAAAAACGGAGAGATTGTCCATCCTATCTTTCCCCCATTTTTACCAACTTAAAAATAAATTCATTCATGTATTTAACATATATTTGTTGAGTGTCTACTATGAGACAGACACTGTTCTAGGTACAGGGGACATATCAGTGTATAAAACATATAAGAAGCACTTATCTCATGGAACTTGCTGGGAAGAGAAACATAGAAAATTAAAAATTTAAAACATCATAAACCCTCTTAAAGAGTAGAGCAGAGAAGGAATTTAGGTAAAAGGCCACAGGAAAAATACTAAAGAAACCATACAAGACTCATAAGATTTATCACAAATGTCCAGAGACATATCCTTCATACACTCAATTTGTTTTAAAGTAGCTTTTTTTCTTTAAAAAAATTTTTTTTTTACTTTTAAATAAACATATAATGGTGAACACATTAAAGTAGCTTTTAAATTTAAAAAAAATATATATATATATATATATATATATATATATATATAAAAACAAAGAGTATGCATTCCAGTAGAGGGAGCAGCCTGTGTGGAGACCCTGGCCTGGGAATGTGCCAAATAAAGAAGTCAGTTATGACTGAAATGAGTGAGGGGAAGAGAAGGGAGGGATGAAATTAGAGACAGATGTGAGAACTAAGTTGTGGCAGGTCTCTCACCAGCGTGAGAGAACAGCTGATTGAATCATTTACACACCTACTCTGCCCTTGTTGAGCAGTTGAACCATTCCTAGGAGCCTTAAGACTCCTTATTATGTGAAAGAAGTAATTACACATTTGTTTAAGCCACTAGATGAATTTTTCTGTTACTTGTGGACAAAATCATTCCTAATTGACAAAGGTTCTTAGTGTAATGGCTGGCATGCACAAGTGCCCAAAGCCTGTTGGTAAATAGTTTTATGGGTGTCTCAGGATCAGGCAATCTCATATAGTTAGAGGTAAGCAGATGTTTAGAAATAACAGTGATAGAACTTTCCAGTAGACACAGTAAACAGAAAATAAAATAGTGTATTTTAGGAGCTTATGAGTTCTCTATTACTGTGATAATTTGTGAGATATCTTAGAAGGTCGCAAAGGGTTGAGTCTGCTGTGCCCTGTGCCATACTAGGTTAACAGTAGTTAAAAAAGGATGACACTAATGCTGTAAGTATAACTTGTTTAAGCTCTTTAAAACCTTTCTTTTATCCCTCTACTAGTCATTGATATCTTTATAATTTAGCTGACTAGATTTGGGTGTGATTTTATCTTACCTGTTATCCACTATCTGCTAAAACCTGGCACAAACATGAACCAGCACTTTGGTCTTTTGTATGTGCTATAGGCTGAAATAAAGCTACTTCCCAGTAGTTTTCTTTTATTATTATTTTTAAATTAACATACGGTGTATTATTTGCTTCAAGGGTACAGGTCTGTGAATCATCAGTCTTATACATTTCACAGCACTCACCATAGCACATACCCTCCCCATTGTCCATTAGCCAGCCACCCTACCCGTCCCCCCCAACCCCCGCCGTTCCCACTCCCCCAGCAACCAACAGAATGGGATAAGACATTTCCCAGTAGTTTTCTTTGTGGATAAAGTTTTGTTCCTTCTGTTTCTACCAATGAGAACTTGCTGGAGAAGTTGGATAATCACATTGCAAGTATATTTCAGAAGGAATTCCTTTAGGTAAAGCCTGAAACAAATAATTTTTTAGTACTTTTAGCTTTAAAATCTATGGATTAAAGTATGAATATCATTGCTTTCAAACTTATTTTATGGTGGCTCTTAATTTAGTGAGCCAAAGATATAAATTGGTATGGTTTTATGTGTATACATTGTAACAATATATTGAAAGCTCAACAATAAATTTTTGGTCCTGTCTGAAATTCTCATGAGTGTATCTGTTTCATAGCTTTTTGTTTAGTCACACTTCATTAGTCATTATCATATGACCATCTTTATAAAGAAAACTAAACCTGATGTAAAGGTTAAAGCATTATGTAAATATGGACAACTGGAATATCCAAGAACTTCTAGAGAAAAAGATGAGGTACAGAAACCCAAAAGTTAAATTATCTCAAATGACTATCATCTTCTCATACTACATTTTCTATAGAGGATTAGAAATCCAGATGTTAAGATTAACTCTTTATTTTTCAAACAAGTATTGAATTGCAATGTAATTTTGAGAACCTTCATTATGTTACTCTAACTGCTATTTAATTGACTCAGAAATATTTTGTAAAGATAAAATCATATGTGCATATGGTATGAAGTTTTCCCAAGTTTTCATAGCTGCTTTTAATCTAGGTTCACTGAACAATATGGTTCCATATAAACCAGCATAAAATATTTTATTCATTCAAGTTTTTACTAAGTTCTAATAGAATTCACTGTTTTCCCATAACTGTAAAGGTAACAGCTTTTCTGACATTTTATTTATGATGATGTAAATTTTACTTTAATGAGATATATCAAGCTATGATATTCATAATTGTAGCATAGTTTATTGGCCTTGGGAATATATGAGATGATTTCATGAAATAAATTGACTAAAGGGAAAACTAAGAAGAAAAAAATATCTTTAGTTTTTAAAAATATCTTTTGTATGGAGATTAACACATAATTTTGTAGATAGATTTAAAAAGGAATAAAATTAAATATACCATAATTGTTCTTTATTGATGTGAATTTGGTGTATTGGACCAATTGAGGACACTTTTGTATACAATTTTATTCTTATTTTTATGCAGAGGGCTCTGAAAGATCAGGTAAGGATGATTTAAATTTGACTGAAAGCAGTTCTGGAATAGGCCCTAGTTTTGAAGTGTCAATATAAGTGCATAAATTATACCATATTGTAGATACATTTCTTTTTTTTTTTTTTTTAAAGATTTTATCTATTTATTTGACAGAGATCACAAGCAGGCAGAGAGGCAGGCAGAGAGAGAGGAGGAAGCAAGCCCCCCGCTGAGCAGAGAGCCCGATGCGGGGCTCGACCCCAGGACTCTGAGATCATGACCTGAGCCGAAGGCAGCGGCTTAACCCACTGAGCCACCCAGGCGCCCCTGTAGATACATTTCTTAAACCTGTTCTTAAACCATTGCTTGGTAGCTTGTTTATAGATTAAGTAAATAGGTGACTTTATAAGGAACTATTTCTGGAAGTATCAACTTGGCATTAAGAAAAATAGAAATTTCATTGGTAATTGGAGTAACACTTTTAAAAGCATTATGTTGCTCTTTTTTGTGAAAAACAGATGGTAAAGTAGCAAAAGGAATTTACAAGTCTTCCATTTGAGCCTTATAATTTTATTTAATTTTCTGAATATAGTAATAATCAGCTGAAACAAGCAAAAACTATTATTAAAATTTAAAAATGAACTATTTTGGTAAATGTCCAATAAAATTAAAAATATTTGTGGAAATTTAATATATATGAATAAGGAATTAATATTGCTTTTCTCTACTCCACTCCTCTATCCTCCAACAATTAAGGAGCTATTTGATATCAAGATAAGGCTACACAGTAATTACCTAGGGGCTTATTCTAAACTGTTTGGAATAGTACCCGTTATATATTCTGAGTAGAATAGATAAGTTGTATAGTATACTGTAGAGGAAATAATGTTGTAGAAAAAAAAAAAGAATACTTTCTAAGAAGTCATTTTCATCATTCTTATATATATGGGAAGATGAGTGGTTCAAGGGTCTTCTGAAACACAGTCCTGGTCCTATCATAACCAAGCTCACCAATATTTCATGGCTAACTGTTGACTGTTATATAAGTGCCAAGACTTCAACTTACATATTATGGCTGCAAACTTTCCATTCTAATCTTCTCCATTCCCCACTTCCCCTCCTTGTGTTCTTCTATGTATCATCTATTGGAATTACACTATTCAGTTTCCAAACTGTGTCTCATGATCTGCTATATAAAGAAGTTGCGTATATTGTTTTCTTCACCTGGAAATAGTTTGTACCTGTTCAACAAAATTCTACTCATTTTCTAGGCCTATCTCAAATGTCCTCTTTTACAAAATCTTTTCTGATTCTGCCAACCAGATGAAATTTCTCTCTTTTAGAGCCCCGTAGAACCAATACTACTAATCTTTTTCTATCTTATGGTATAGGCATATGTGCATTTGTCCCATTTCCCTTTTCCACTCTACTGGTATTTCCTTGAGGGAGGACTTTTAATTTTTCCTCTTTGTATCTCATGTAATACCAAAATGCTAAATGAATTAGGACTTTATTGAACAGAAGATTTAAGATAATGAGAATTTTCCTTAACTTTGGTTTCTACAGATTTGTGTTCCGCAATATAAAATGAAAGATCAACTTTTAATAGGAGATTCAAGCTCTGAGTAGTTTGGAAACAAATGATCGTATCTTTAGTTTATCATAGTCTCCCAAAATAATAATTTAAAATGTAGATTTCCTTAGTTGTGTAAATAAGATGAAGTCAGTGTAAAGAAGACAATGGTTAAGATGTAAAATTTCTCTAAAGCTTGGAATTTGATGTATTTCATCTGATCTCAAAAATAACCACTTTGTGTAATTGCACAATTCTAAGTAGAGGATAATAAATAACATTTGGGCAACATCAATCTAAAAGAACGTTATTATTCATAATGCAACCGAAATGTACTTTTTAGCTCTTGATTCTCTGTAATGGATACCTTAAAAAGAAAAAGAAACAAAGCAATCCTCTACTTTTACCAAAAAAAAAAAAAAAAAAAAATGGGTAGCTTTTCTTACTATTTCTTTTTCAGTTTCATGCCTGAAACAAAAAGCTACTTTAAAACAGATTGACTGTATGAAGGATATGTTTCTGGACATATCAGTCTTATCAGACTTGTCTGGTTTCTTTATTATTTTTAGTATTTTTTTGCATTCTTTAGTATATTTTCCTACTTTAAAACAGATTGACTGTATGAAGGATATGTTTCTGGACATATCAAGTCTTATCAGACTTGTCTGGTTTCTTTATTATTTTTAGTATTTTTTTGCATTCTTTAGTATATTTTCCTATTTACCTAAATTTCTTCTCTGCTCTACTCCTTACGAGGGTTTATGATGTTGGATGCAGTCTGGTTTTGAGTCTTCCATCTCTGAGCTAGTTCCAGTTCATCCACACACCTTGTTCAGTGTTTCAAGCTCCTGGTTATATAGGCCAGAAAAGGATTCCCCTCCTCCCCCATCCCGCCCAAAGTCATAGTTTGTAAAGTTACATTATTATCACACGGAACATATCTAATATCAGTTTCTGACACATTTCTATTTCAGTAATTGTTGCCAAAATTAATCTAATACTAAAGTTCCAGCTGAATCACCCATCCTGGTAGCTTCATCAAAATAAAAGGAACTATAGTGACACAAGTTATATTCTATTTTCCAACTTTGAAAAGTAGTCCAAGTCATATATTCTTCCCCATCGTCTACCAGCATCCATCAGATCTTCCTCTGACTCTTGATAACAGGTGCTTTCTTTCCAGAAATTAGTTAAAGGCACAGGTCCTTAGAAATGAGATGAGGATTTTAAGATCTAAAGTTATGCACTATTTTCTCTTTCCTCAGTTGGGCCTAAGAATTCTGTATTCTGTCTTCTTTTTTTCCTTTTCCCTCACACAGACACACACACCCACTCACCCCTTAACAGGTTTCTTTAATATGTTCCCCAGAAGATATTTATGGGGATAAGGTATTTTTTTCTTTGCTTGGTTATATTTTGGGTATTTTTCTGTAGCCCAACTAATTGCTTTCCATAGGGTCTGCTGAGAGATTTGCTTAATTTGGTCAAATAGATTCTTTAACTCCAACTGAGCTTTTCTCTCATGCAGCGTCCCCCCCCACCTCAGTTTTGGGTGGCTGCTTCAACAGGTATGCTCAGCTTTTAAAGTGATTTCGTTTCCTGAGCCAGGTAAGCCTTTCACCAATATTAGATCCTGAATTTTGCTCTGAGAGGATCATGAATAAATTATTCTGGCCATATATGAGAGGAAATTGTCAAGATAATAGCATAAATAAATTGTGAAGATAATAACAATTTGGAAGATTACTTCTACACATAGATTTCTTGAACCTAAAAGCAAATAATTTTGACCTCCTATTTCAGTGAGTTGTTTTTTTTCTTCCTATGATATTTAAAAAATACTAATTAAAGTTAAAAATATTATTGATGGACTGGAAGGCCATTTTAAAACCAATATTTATTTATATTTATTACATTTATATTTATTTATATTTATATAAATAATATATTTATATTATATTTATATATTTATATAATAATTATAAATAAATTAATTTCTTGACCTCAAAGTAGCTCATTTTTCTCAGTATTGATATTTGACTTTGCTATTCCATATAATAATTCCAGTGTACAAATTTCAAATAGACTGCAGCTACTATCTTTCTTAGATTTTTTTCTTATTAGAGAGATTGAAGAGAATATAAATGAAGAAGTTTCTTACAGCTGTTCCCAATTACAGAGAATACCACTCACTATTGATAGAATTCTTTGGTTCATACTCTGTGGTTATCTGAAGATACTTCATTCTGAAATTGACGAAGTTATTGTCTGGCTAGATAATACTATGCATTGTTGAAGATGACTGATTATGCAAACTGAGGAACACAGTTCCATAATATCTAAAACTAAAGATGATCTAACTGGCTTTTAAATGTGAGATATTTAACTATAATTTACTTTGAATTTTTAATGAAAATAGAAAAATGTTTTTGCTATAATTTTGTCTCTCTTTTCATTTGTGCTTTTAACCAACACTATAGCTAAGATTTAAATTATAATTTCAGAATTAGTACATTGAAAATGATGCTAGAAATTGGGTAACCAAGGTGGCATCCTAGAAATTAAAATTTTTCTAAGTATGTTTTGCAAACATTAGCTCTATAAGAAGATTGTGAAAAGAAAATGGAGGGCCTGAGCAAACATATATGGTGGAAAATACACACAATTTGTTGATCTTTTGTTATGCGTGAATTAGAATATTACAAGCTCTGTCATGACCTGCAATAAAAAAAGTGTTTTAACTTTGTTCAGTCCAACTTACTTCAAACTTATTTGGCCAAGGAATACTTTATATGTGTGATAACAAGTAAATTCTGTGAAAACTTTAATTCTGCAGAAAAAACCTGGAGAATATTTTTCTGATACTTAGAAAAGAGTTTCAGTTCTTTGCAAGTCTAATGAAAGATACAAGAAGCATTGTCATCTTTGCCTGACTTAGGCTGTTCATTTAGCAAACATATCAGTTTTTCATTGAAACATAATAAAACCCATGCTTGAAAATTAGTTACAGACAATCACACATATAGGAGACATTTTATTTAGATTTCTAAATGACTTAAGAAGGAACACAAATATTTTAAAAGGGTAAAAAGAAAGCTAATATAGAACCATGAGATAGACACATCATTATTATGTGAAGATATGAACACATATACATAATATCTGCCTAATGTCTTTTTATAAAATTTGACCTTTCAGGTTTTTTTTTACTATAGAAACCAAGATATAGGTAATTATGTATTTCTCATATGTATCTTTTCCTTCTGATGACTTGGTGAATTTTAAATATAAAGGCTCAGATATTTCAGTCTGAAATGTATTTTCCTTCTTTTCAGAATTTTGTTTCTACTCTGAAAATCATAGTTCTAGAAACAAAAGCTGGAGAAACTATGTGTATGTGTATACACACTTGATATGTATAATACATGCACATGGTAGCAAAGTTATATAGAAAAGCTCAGAGAAAAGCAAATGGACTTTTGACTCATTCTTTCCCTTTACCAGAGAAAAACTTTTAGGTTTATAACCTCTATCAAGTTAAAGAATTTACTTGTACTGATAGTCTTCTAAGCTTTGTTTTCTAAGCACAAATAGAAAAATTTAATTAAGATATTAATTCTTCAGCTCTCTATTAAAGTACTTTTTAAACACTACAGTACACAAAAGTGAAAACACCTTAGAATGCCCTGCTTCCCAAACTCTTCTTGTCTGTTCCCTGTTCATTTATCTTTGCAGTGTTCTGCCCCTCACTCTCTACTTTATAAATTACTCAATGATGAAACAAGTGAAATGCAAGGATTAATTTTCTTTCTGTGGTTCCAATGCCATGACCTTTAGGCTTCTCAAACTAGCATATTCTTCTCATGAAAGTCACATGGAGTCTCTCTTTTACATTCGATTAGTTGTTTAAATTTTTCCACATTTTGATTAGCTTTATATTGATACTGTAGCTTCCTTATATAGTTGTCTGAAATTATCTTTTTAAAAATTGTGGTGAAATACACATAATATAAATTTACAGTTGTAACCATTTTTAAGTATACAGTTCAGTGGTATTAAGTGCATTTATACTGTTGTGCAGCCGTCACCACCATCCATCCACACAACTCTTTCCATCTTGCAACACTTAAACCTCCCTGCATTAAACAACGGCTTCCCTTCCAGCTCCAGGCAACCATCATTTTACTTTCTTTCTCTATGAATCTTGATTACTGTAGGTACTGTGCCATTTAAAACCTCATACAAGTGGAATCATATAAATTATCTATCCTTTTTCTTGTGTTAGTTATTATTTTATCCAAAGTGGCAATCGCACTTTTTTAATTTTTTTTAAACCTGTGGCCCTCTTTGTTTTAGCTCTGTTGATCTCCTTTATGCATGCATTTGTTTTCTTATAAAACTGGTGCATATTAGTCCTGGACATTCATGCAGGACTCTATATTTCAAAACACCTTTAATTTTCTCATACATTGTCCTATTTTGCTTCATTGTCTCCTAATATCTGGTTTTGCTGATGCAAATAAAGTAAGCTAGAATTTTGAATTTTTTTTTTTCTTTTGTAGGAGGACTTGCCTTCTGTCTTCCTTTCTGTTGAAACATTTAGGAATTTTTTTTTTTTAAATCTCTGATATTTTCTATTTTCTCTTTCTGGAAACTCTGGATTTAGACCTACCAGATTTTTTTTTAAATGTTTCTTTACTTTTCTATCATATTCTCTCTTTCTCTTTTGCTCTATATTTGGCTGTTTTTTTTCCCCCTTTGGCTATTTTTCTCATCTCAATAAGTTTTCTATACTAACAGTTATGTGCTCTTAGAATACATTTGTTTCTCTGATTGATTTTTGTTTTTATAGATGCCATAATTATTATAAATGTATTTTATACTACTTATTTAGTTTTTAAAGTTATATTTTTTCCCTAAAGAATCTCTTTCTTCTCTAGGGTCAGTTTTAAAATTTATTTTGGTCTTTTTCTTTCATGTTGCTAGCTCCTATCATATGCCAGGTGAACTTTGCTGTCCATACATTTAAAAAAAAATAAAAAGACTATTTTGAGTAGTCTTTGGAAACACCAACATAAGTAGTACTCTTCTCTCTTTTAACAACATTTCTGATTTAAAATTTTTGTCTTGCCTGTTGAAGGCAACGATATGTTAAATAGTGGGCTTTACTTTAAGGTTGAATAAATAGAAGAGCTTACTTCCCTTTCTCAAGAGGACCTTCCATGTGCTCTTTTCTATTAAATGCAAGCATGAGGCATGGTAGAGGGTGATGGGCTGAACACTGCATCTTAAACTGCTTAGTTATCTAATAGCAAGAGTAAATCAGAAAGGCCAGAGATAAGAAGAGTTTTGGTAGCAGTACATTCTAGGCGGTTTCCATTTTTCTATACTGTGCCATTTAAAAAAATACTTTATGGGGTGCCTGGGTAGCTCAGTGAGTTAAGCGTCTGCCTTTGCCTCAGGTCATGATTCTGGGTTGGGGATCAAGACCCACATTGGGCTCCCTGCTCAATAGGGAGTCTTCTTCTCCCTCTCCCTCTTCTCCCCCCCCCCTTTTTTTTCAGGGTGCAAACACGCCTCCAATGTTTTAAGAATGTAGCTTTTCCTTGAATGGTCTTTCCACAGTCAAATAACACCCAATGTTAAAACCACTTAATAAACTTACAAACTTGAAAAATTAGACACTTCAGATAGGCAATAAACTTCATATTATGAAAGCAATATATTCCAAGTTTCAAAGGTTTGACAAGTATTGCAGAATATTTTCACCAGTAGATGGAAATTCCAGTCTTCTGCCAAGTAGGACAGTCATTCACTGGTTTGAGGTCGAATCCATTTCAAGGCATGTCGTGGTAGCACAGTAATGGTGGGATGATAAAACGTGAAGTCGGGTCTTGTACACTGAGTGTTAAACCTGCAGTGTTTTGGATGATAGAAGGGACATTCCATTTTCTTACAAGCAGGGAAATAATGGCACAGTTGACTACTAGAAGGTGATGCTGGTGTTGCAACTGGTTTTGGAGGCAGTACTGGAATTCTTCTACTCATGTGAGTGAAGGGACAATCTGGCTTAGTACATTTTGCATCATATTTACAATTTGGATGAACAAATAAACATTTTTCAGCAAATTTACAATTGGGGAAGGCTTTGCACGGTGAAACAGGATGATGGTAAGCACACTCATCTCCATTTTTACAGGCAGGCCAGTACTTGCAACGCTCCAGAAGTTTTTCGGGTTTCTGAACCACAATCAGTTCACTCATCTCTTGTGTTCTCTCTCTCTCTCTCAAATAAATAAGTAAATAAAATCTTTAAAAAAAACTAATAAAGTACTTTAACAAAGAGCTATAGAAATAATACCTTAGTTAAATTTACTTATTTGTGCTTAAAAAACAAAAACTCAGAAAACTATCAAAACAAGTAAGTTCTATAACTTGATAAAGCTTATACACTTAAAACCCACAGTAAATGTTATTTTTAAAGGAAGGAAGACAAGGATACCCACTACTACTGTGCTTTCCTAACAAAGTAGATGGTTTATACCAATACCTAAGGACAGAATAACTAAGAAGATAAAAGAAATACAAAGATTAAAAGATAAAATTATCTTTAATTTTAGATTATAGCATCATATAGCAAAATAACTTTTGGAAAATACAGGATCTACTAAAACTATTAAGAAATTTTAGCATACTTCTTAGATATAATAATGATATACAAAATCTGTAACGTTTCTCTATACTAGCAGTGATCATATATAAAAAATAATAAAAATAAGTTCAACTCCCAAAAGGAGTAGAGTTCCTAGGAATTAAGTAAGAAGACAAAAGTTTTCCATAAAGAGAATTTTTGAATTCTAATAATGGACAGAGATAATGGTCTGAATAAACGAGGAACTAATTTTAGGCTCTTGAATGGGATGGTTTTATGTAAGAAGATTACGAGTTTTCCCTATTTTAATCGATCAATGTAATACCACTTAACATTCCAATTGGGAGTTTTTGAAGAAATTGATAAACACACTGAAGTTTATGTAAAAAATAAACAAAACAGGGCGCCTGGGTGGCTCAGTGGGTTAAGCCGCTGCCTTTGGCTCAGGTCATGATCTCAGGGTCCTGGGATCGAGTCTCGCATGGGGCTCTCTGCTCAGCGGGGAGTCTGCTTCCTCCTCTCTCTCTCTCTGCCTTCCTCTTTGCTTACTTGTGATCTCTCTCTGTCAAATAAATAAATAAAATCTTTAAAAAAAATAAATAAACAAAACAAGAAATCCAAAGAGAAAATGGTCAAAGCATATGAAACTATTTTGTGGTCTGCATTGATTATTGCTTATTTTATTCTTCTCTATAGAAATTCAACTTATTCCAGAAAGACTCATATTCCTTCTTCTTAAAACTCATTTATTTTTATGTTACTACCATAAGATTATAAAAATGAATGTTAATGTTTTTAAACCTCAGGGAATAACAATTATTGTAACAGAGCAAAAATAAACTTCCCTAAAAATTCTGATAATTATATGACAAAAACATAGGACTCTGAATTCAATGATAAAGTTCTCTTAAAAAGACTCATTGGAGTTACAATTATCAAGTCATTTCTAAGGAAAGAATAAATGCATTTTACAAAACAAATTGGCATGGGAAATAATGTAGTATCAGGTTTCATCTAAGTGTAGAACTCAATATTTCCCCTCAAGGCTTAAACAAATATTACATGAATGAGGGCTCTTATAAAATGTTATGTTTTGAAATAGATTTCATTAATGGTTTCTAGTGATAATTTATTTCTCCCTTTATGCACAAGTCTCTTCTCATACTAATAATGGATAGCTTATTTGCATATAAATAGATTTCAGTATTTGCAGAAGCAGAGACCAAATATGTTTCTTTTTCTCCCTCTGGACGTTGTTAAACAGATAAAAAAAAAAAAAAAAGAAGACGAGGGGAAGAGGATATTGCAATAATTAGCAATGAGGAATTATAATAATTTTCTTGACCAAAAATTTTTGCAGGCAACTTTCTTTGGTACTTTTATGGGTATACTTCATTTCAAAGGTTTAGACCTCTAGTTAAAACAATAAAAAAAAGAATCTGCAGTTTTCTCAGTGATGCTTTTTGGTATACCTATGGCTCAAATGAAAACAACAAAGCAGCTTGATATTGGTTATTGAAATGTTTACTGTGGCCCTCTGGGTATCTTCTTCTAATTAATTTTTACTGTTTCTGATGAGGGAGTATGTTCCATTCTAGATAAGGTAAATGCCACTTCTGTGACAATATTGCTTAATTAAATAAATCCTTTGTTTTTGAAATATAACAAGTTGCATGCTTGTGATTGAGAGGTATTTTGCTCCTTTCAATCAAAAAATGTACAGATGCTAATTTTTCAGTTATCATTTGGTTAAAAGTACCAAGTCCTCAAAAAAAAAAATCATTATAGAATGAATGTCATTCCTAAATATAATAAGAAGGCCTTTTAAGCCTACTTTCATTACAACTCATGTAGACATTAGTAAAGAAAGAACAATTAAATCAGTGCTTTTAAAAGATATCCACTTGATATTTAGCTTCTTGACTTTCAGTGTTTGAAATAGGATATGTTTCTGTATCATGGTTCTTTAAGTGAGTAAGAGGCATCATCTTATGGTACACTTGGTATTTTTAAGTAATTCCTTCAGGAAATTAAGATAACAACTGCTTTCTGGTAGGTTCAATATCTATTAATAATTGTGTCTTTCTGGCCAGCAGAGGTCACTCAGTGTAAAGTGAATAATGACTTAAGCTTTCAAAAAAGACAGTAAACATGACCATTCTACTTGAGCAATTTTCTTTTACTTGATTTCTGTTACTTGCCTAAATCCTATTTTCATCCCTTATTATATAGCTTGCCTAGGTAAGTGAGGCAGTTCCTCAGGATCCATGACCTTTCCAAACCTGAAGCCAATAATATTCTGAAAGAAATAGTAAAGATACTGTATTTAAATCTATATCTTTAAAAATATTATACAGGTCTTTTCTACCAGTTTAAAAAAAATAAGAGAACAAGTGCTTCAGAGAATATGACACATTGTATTCTGCCACAGAGAGGCAGCCTTCACCAAAAGATGGGACTTAGGGTTGTTTGGTTTCTAGGAAAACAGCATTTAACTCTTGATTTAAAAAAAAAAAAAATTATTTATAAAAGGTTTAAAAAGTAGCAGGATGTGGCATCCTTGACAGCTAGTGATGTGACAGTATGGAGATTTGAAGACAATTTGATTTTTAGAATTACTGTATTTTTGTTTTCCTTAAATGTGTATGTACTTACAAATTTAAAAGTATAGGTGTAAAATCAAAATTATATCCTTATGATATGCTAATGAATTAATAATCAAGGAACAAAATCCCTAAATTTATCATATGGACCTCAATTTATCCCATCTTCTAGACTTTATTCACCTTTTAGAGAGAAGTCATATTCAGGTGAAAGCATAACATTCTCATTTAACTAAGATGATATTTGTTTGGCATTTTTGGAAAATGCTTGAGAGAACTAAAGATTAAGAAGACAGTATGAAGTAGAAAGAGTTGTTAAAATCATAGAGTCAGTCACAGCTTATCTATTAGCTCAGTTTCTCATAAAATTTAAATGGTTTTATTTTCCTTTTTTGAGAGAGGTTCCAAAGGTTTAAAGCGGTTGGATGATGTGTCCTTACTCATTGTGTGGCTTTGAGGAAGCTTTCTGGGCCATTTTACATAGGAGGAAACAAAAACTTAAGTTTTAGAGAATTTATGGAAGTCACATGGCTAGTATACAGAAATCTTGAATTTAAATTTGGTTCAAGTTTTTTTTCTGGGGGTGCCTGGGTGGCTCAGTAGATTAAGCATCCAGCTCTTGGTTTTGGCTTTGGTCATGATCCCAGGGTCCTTGGAACAATTCCCATGTTTGGCTCCCTGCTCTGCAGGGAGTCTGCGTCTCCCTCTGCCTCTCCCCCTACTCATTCTTTCAATCTCTCTCTCTCTCTCACTTTCATTCTCTCTCAAATAAATATGTAAATAAAATCTTTAAAAAACTATTTATTCTGGAAAATGATAGACCAAAATAAAATAGAGATGTGAATATACTTATACTTCACAAAATTTCATCTTCCATGATCATGAAATAAGTTTTGCACATTTGGCCTAAAATTGAAATAGTGTGACACGGCCATAACAGAATTCATAATGTGTTAAAAGATATACATTCAAAAGTAAGTCTCTTTCCTATCTTAGCACTGCCAGTCTTCTACTAATTGCATAGGCAACAATTATTCTAAATGTATTTACAGACATTTATGTGATATAGCATCTAAATATGATTTTCACATTGTAAATAGAAATAAGACCTTAAGGTATCCATTTTTGCATAGACAATTACTGGGAAGAAAGTAAAATGAAAAGAAAAGAATTAAAATATTTAAGGTCACAGGAGTAGATTCTAGTTGACTCAAAAACAGATGCTTCTTTCTTTAGTTTGGCTCAATTCAGCTCAAGTAGGCATTGATGGAAGCTCTACCATAAGCAGTTTCTGAGACATAAGAGATTCAGATATATTTTGGAGAAATGATAGTCTCATCCATAATTTCAGGTTTTCTCCTTTGGATGACTAATTCTTGAGATCATGTGAGAAAAAAAATTGATGTTTAGATACATTCACTAATTGCTACATCTTAAATTCTAGTTTAGGGGTCTAAAGCAATGGGATTTGTTAAAATTTTGTTTTCTTGGTTCCACTTTCAGATAATATTATTTATTATTTTGGTATGAATCCAAGGAATCTACAATCTGACACTAATCTGGGTGATTCTGATGGCTATAGTCCATGCACTACACTTTGGGAAAGATTAATTTAAATTATATGGTGCTGAATATGATCTTCTTTGTTTTTTTAGTCTTGATGTTTCAAGCCATAAAACAAGTTCAGCCAGAGGCCAGAAGAGAAACATGTCCACAGCTATGGAAGGGCTGTGAATAGGCCTTGCTTATCCTGGGTATTAAAGCTGGATGAGGAAACCATTTACTATTTGGAAATAAACATTGTTAATATAAACAGTTATATTTGTCTTGGTTAAAATTAACTACTAGTAGTTGACTGGAAGGCTTGCGAGGAAAGAATTCTGCTGAATTCTTCTAGTAGTCTGCTATTATTCCATAAAGTTATGGCAACAGAGTTAGAGAATATTTATATTACAAGATCACAGGAGCAGAGTGAGCAGAGAACCTATAAGGTGAAGGAAAAAATTCTTGTCTAGATTTAAATCTAGAAGTAGATTTAAGTTTACTGAAGAGGAGCAAGAAGCTTTCTAAGATGTTCAATGGTTAACCTCATTTTCGCTTAATCTCTGATGAATGTAGATAAAGCATTCACACACCAAAGCATGAAAACCATTTTATCTTTTCTTAATCTATAAAATGTTTGTTTTAAGATACAGAAATTTATTCATTTAAGTTGCAAATAAACACCTTAACCTTTGTTTAATTGGCTCATCACTATATTGATCATATAGGCTCTTCTTCCAGAAAACTCTAAACTCTGTGAGTCTAGCTTTATTATAGCAGAGCTAGTTGGAGAAAAATTCCAATCCAAACACACTTAGGAGCCTAACAATTTTTAGTAAATTAAAAAAAAAATAAAGGCAAATAGTTCCATTTTAAAGTGGTAAAATTAGCCATTTCAACATAAAAAAAAT
Organism: Mustela lutreola; assembly: GCF_030435805.1. Lineage (NCBI taxonomy): Eukaryota > Metazoa > Chordata > Mammalia > Carnivora > Mustelidae > Mustela > Mustela lutreola. The sequence goes on from NC_081290.1 coordinate 110,277,972, forward strand.
CATTTATTTTCTATATCTTTCTTAAAGAATTTAGCTTGCATGTATTGAGTTTGAGGAGTTCTTTGTTTTTTTTTTTAGTTTGAGGAGTTCTTTATAGATCTTGGATATCAGCCCTTTGTCTGTGGTGTCATTTGTGAGTATCTTCTTCCATTCCGTGGGTTGCCTCTTTGTTTTGTTGACTATTTCCTTTGCTGTGCAGAAACTTTTAATCTTGATGAAGTCCCCAAAGTTTATTTTCACTTTTGTTTCCTTTGCCTTTGGGGACATGTCTTGAAAGAAGTTGCTGTGACTGATTTTGAAGAGGTTACTGCCTATGTTCTCCTCTGGGATTTTGATAGATTCCTGCCTCATGTTGAGGTCTTTAATCCATTTTGAGTTTATCTTTGTGTATTGTGTAAGAAAATGGTTGAGTTTCATTTTTCTATACATGGCTGTCCAATTTTCCCAGAACCATTTATTGAATAGACTGTCTTTTTTCCACTGTATATTTTTTCCTGCTTTGTCGAAGATTATTTGACCAGAATTGAGGGTCCTTGTCTGGGCTTTTCTACTCTGTTCCACTGGTCTATGTGTCTGTTTTTGTGCCAGTACTCTGCTGTCTTGGTGATCACAGCTTTGTAGTAAAGCTTGAAATCAGGCAATGTGATGTCCCCAGTTTTGTTTTTCTTTTTCAACATTTCCTTAGCAATTCACAAACTCAACACACAAAAAACAGATAATCATGTCAAGAAATGGGCAGAAGTCATGAGCAGACACTTGTCCAAAGAAGATATAAAAATGGCTAACAGACACATGAAAAAATGTTCATCATCATTAGCCATCAAGGAGATTCAAATCAAAACCACATTGAGATACCATCTTATACCAGTTATAATGACCCAAATCAATAAGACAATAAACAAGTGTTGGAGAAGATGTGGAGAAAGGGGAACCCTCTTATAGTGTTGGTGGGAATGCAAATTGGTGAAGCCACTTTGGATAACAGTGTGGAGATTCCTTAAGAAATTAAAAATACAGGGGCGCCTGGGTGGCTCAGTGGGTTAAAGCCTCTGCCTTTGGCTTGGGTCATGATCCCAGGGTCTTGGGATCGAGCCCCACGTCAGGCTCCCTGCTCAGCGGAGAGCCTGCTCTCCCCCCCCCCCCGCCTGTCTCTCTGTTTGCTTGTGATCTCTATCTTTCAAATAAATAAATAAATAAATAAATAAGAAATTAAAAATACAGCTACCCCATGACCCTGCAATTACACTACTAGGTATTTATCCCAAAGATATAGATGTAGTGAAAAGAAGGACCATCTGTACCCCAATGTTCATAGCTGCTATGGCCACAGTCACCAAACTGTGGAAAGAACCAAGATGCCCTTCAACAGATGAATGGATAAAGAAGATATGGTCCATATAGACAATGGTCCATATAGACAATGGACCATATAGACAATGGTCCATATAGACAATGGAGTATTATGCCTCCATCAGAAAGGATGAATACCCAATTTTGTATCAACATGGATGGGACTGGAAGAGATATTATGCTGAGTGAAATAAGTCAAGAAGAGAGAGTCAATTATCATATGGTTTCACTTACTTGTGGCACATAAGGAATAACATGGAGGACATTGGGAAATGGAGAGGAGAAGTGAGTTGGGGGAAATTGAAGGGGGAGACAAACTATGAGAGACTGTGGACTCTGAGAAAAAAACTGAGGGTTTTGGAGGGGTAGGGGGTGGGTTGTTTGGTGAACCTGGTGGTGGGTATTAAGGAGGGCATGTATTGCATGGAGCACTGGTATGGTCCATAAACAATGAATTTTAAAACACTGAAAAAAATTTTTAAAAATTTTACTGAAAAAAAAAAAAAGAGTTTAGCTTCCTTAATATTAATCAGATGTTCAAAGTAAATTTGGTGTTTATATTTAAAGAACTCTAATCACTTAATCTATGACCTGATGTACTTTAAAAAGATACAGCATTACCATGATTTTTACATATAATATTCAAAGAGATGTGCTAGTCTTAGAGGGAATACCTTACTAATTCACCTTTAATTAAATGTTAAAATAATGATGGGGATGTAAGAGGACTTGGAATATATGCTGAGACTTACTCTAGTTTTTTGCTTAGCTAATTTTCTTGGCATTCTAGCTCCAAATGTTTAAGTAGGAACAGCAGTATATAAAAATCAAAATTCAGGGACGCCTGGGTGGCTCAGTTGGTTGGATGACTGCCTTCGGCTCAGGTCATGATCCTGGAGTCCCAGGATTGAGTCCCGCATCGGGCTCCCAGCTCCACGGGGAGTCTGCTTCTCTCTCTGACCTTCTTCTCACTCATGCTCTCTCTCACTGTCTCTCTCTCAAATAAATAAATAAAATCTTTAAAAAAAACATCAAAATTCAGTTATGAAAGGAAAATTTGCTACTCTGCCAGGCCAGTTGTGCAATACTTTATTTACCTTGAAAACAACTTCATATTTCATTGATTATTTGATAACTTTGATAACTTGGTTCATTCATCAATAAAAGTCACTCATGTGTTAGATATTTATATACTACCTACTTAAAGTAGTAGTAGGTGAAAGCTGGTCATCTTTCCTTCTAGTTGGTTCTGAAAGTCATACACAAAGTATATTATACTTCAATTTACAAGACTAATGAAAGTCATTTAAATTTGTATAATGTACTTATCAGAGCAGGATCAGTTCAAAGACTTCATTTGATAGGGCTTATGGATGCACATTTTGGTAAGAATTTCGTAAGAATGTATTTAGAAGTACATGGATAAGCAGACATTGCTCTCTGAAGATATATATTATAGTCAAACAAAATCTATTTGATTTTGTATTTCCACATCACAATAATGCTGGCCCTATTCCTTACCCAATGCTTGGAGCACATGTTTTAACTGATGGATGATTTAGGCAGACTCCAATTGATGCAGTTCTCAGTCTGCTTAGGTTGGAGTACATTATAATAGACCATGTCTTGGGGACTGTGTGGACAATAATTCTTAGATACTCTATAGAATTTTAAGATGTCAGTCTCAAGTATTTAAGACCTTAGTTCTTAAAACATGTAATCCCCATTTTGTTTTTGAACAGAAAGTTTAACAGGATGGTAAAACATATGTGGAATTTTGGTTAAAAGTTTATGCATTATTGAGACTCTTGTCTGTTTTTTTCTCATCATCTATCAGCTCAATTTAATAGACAAGAGTTGTTTGGTCATAATCTGAAGTGCCATTTCATTACCTCACATCATAGAAGCAGGAAAAGAGCAATAAACCAAAATGTGGTTTTGACATTGATGATAATAGTTCCTTGTGTACTAATCTTTTGTCTTAGCTATTATTTCATTTTAGAGCTGAAGGATATATAAAATCAGCATGACAAAAAGTGTTCCATAAAAACTCAACTCTCTAAATGACATTTTAAAGCCATGTGGTCTATTTTAGTGAACAATTTTCTAGATGCTTTTTAATTCCTAGAGATATGCTTACACAGGAGATACTTTTCAGTAGTTTTCATTCTTTTTCACATGATTTCACATAATTTATAAATTTAGGCTCATTATGAAGATAGACATTTTTTAATCTGAGGTTTTGTAACTTTATTTATAGAGGTATTATTTTTGAGTCCCCTCTAATGTACCAAAATGATTTTTATTTTAAATTAAAAATTGTTCCTGTTTTCTTCCATTTTTGCCCTAGAGCATCAGTTGACATTTCGTAGAGAGTTGGTTGGCATAAGGCTGGAAAATATGTAACTATAATATTACCTGCTCTTGAATTCCCATTATATAATAGTCATGATTCAGGCAGAATTTTCCATAGGTGTTTGGTTTGGAATGAGAAGTTTTCTTCTTCTATGACCTGTGATTAAAATGTAGCATTTTAGTAAATAAATAGAAGATAATTTCTGTATAATCTATCTGTGAATCACAACTGGTGAAGCAATGTAAATCTTTGACCTGTATTATATAAAAGCAGTAACACAGGTAATTGGAAATATATTTTAATTTTAAGATCAAGTACAATAGACTTTTTTTTTTAAATGCTCTGTAGCTTAAAGCAAACTAAGAGCTAAAATGCAACAAGATGCATACTGAGAGTTTTGCTTTACTTAATGCTCCTCAAAGGAATTCCAACAGAAAGAAATCTACTAAAAGTACACTTGAATATTTTCTTTTCTTTTAATGAGTTATAATCATGAAGGTAAATATTTATCAATTGCTGTAGCATCATAGTAAGGACAGGAAAGAGACTGTATTTCCTATATTTCATTTCAGGGTTGAAAATGAAGTTTACTGATAAAATATGTTTGGTTAATAGTCTTACTTGTTGCATTAACCTTTATACATCTTTATGGTTAAAGTTACAATTTTAATTAGTTGACTGTGGAATCATGTACCCATTTCCTGATGATAAGTTTGTGTTCTTTTCTGCATACTGAAGTAACTGATATATTTTCCCATGTGTAGTTTAGTTTGTATATATATTTCTAAAGATATTATGTTGTATATGTACATTGTTTCTATGCATTATGAATAGAAATTACATTATTCCAAAGTCATTCATGCAAGATGGCATCTGCTACAAGATTCCTTTTAAAACACTGAGCTTCTTAGTCCATTCTGACTGCTATAACAAAAATGCTGTAGACTGGATAGCTTAAATAGTATAAGTTTATTTCTCACAGTCTGGGAGTCTGGGAAATCCAAATCAAGATGCCCAAAGTGAAATTTGATTTAGTGAGGGTCTTCCTCCCGGCTTGCCGATAGACATCTGTATACAGAGCAGAGACAGAGAATGGAAATAAATTCTCTCGTGTCTCTTTTTGTAAGGGCAGTAATCCCATCATGAGGAGCTCTATTCTTGTGACCTAAATACCTTTTCTTTTTTTTTTAAGATTTTATTTATTTATTTGAGAGAGACCCAGAGAGAGAGCAGAGAGAGGAGGGACAGAGGGAGAAGCAGGCTCCCCACTGAACAGGGAGTCTAATGCAGAGCTTGGTCCCAGGACCCTGGAATCATGGTGTGAGACAAAGGCAGCCGTCTTACTGGACTGAGCCACCCAGCTGCCCCCACCCCTAATTACTGTCTAAAGGCCTCATCTCGAAATACTATCACATTGGTGATTAGGGTTTTAATATATGAATTTGGTGGGGGGAGCACAAACTGAAATTCAGTTCATAGCAGCTTCTCACAAAGGCTTTATAATTTTGGATATCTATCTTCTTAATTGAATTGATGTTAGAAGGATTGAACTAGAGCCAAATGTCATCTTTTATTGTAAATTTTGAAGTGTCCAATGTTAATGAAGTTAAAGTCTTAAAAATGTTTCATGTGAATTTATCAATTCTAATATATTTTAGTTTTGAAAACATCTGCAAGGATCTGTTCTTCAAAGTGGTAGTTTTTAATTGCATATATAATAGGGAGATGGAGGCATAACTTTTGTATTCTGCTAACATCTTTATATCTACTAATTTCACTGTTTATGTCCATTGTCAATATTCTGTGCTCATGTTATTCCTTCCTCTCCCCACACTGTCTCTTTGATGCCCTCTAATTTAGTTTCATTCATCATCACTGTCCCACATGCTCCAGAGTGACTTGTCTGTGAAGTCTCTTCTTGCAACAACATATAGTAAGACCTCTAAGCATTCTCTGGAAATACAGCCTGGGCAAGTGACAGATACTCGATAAATATTGGTTAACAGGTGAATGGAGAAAAGAGAAAAAAAAAAAAAAACCTCTCCCTATTTTCTCTCTATGTTGTTTTATTAGCCGTATTCTACTCACTAGATAATTTCCTTCTTTGACTGTTCCCCTCCCTTCCTATATGCAGCTCCTCCAAGTTTCAGTCCTCAGTTATTCAGTTTTCTCTGTCCACACTCTTTTGCTTAAAGAAACCTCAGCTTCTATGTGAACAACTCCTTTCCTTTTCTCTAGGACAGCTTTCTCATGAGCTTCATTTATGTATTTCCACTTGTCTTCTGAACATTTCTATTTGGGTATGCTGCCATCTTTTCAGACATAACTGGTTCAAAACCAAACACATCATGTTCCTCTTCAATGATATCTCTTCTGTATTTTCTTATTTTTGTCACAGTATTGCCCTTTTAGTGGCCATTATTCATTTTTATCTTCTTCCAGTCATTATACATATTAAATATTTACTGCATCTCTTAGAAAATATTCTGAGTTGCTCTCCTTTTTCCTTACCAATGTTAGTAAACTCCTTATAGTGTCCCTAAAATAAATCATCAAGTCATCCCATCCTATAATGTACTGCCAAAGTTTATTTCATAAACTACCTCTTCCTTCATGAATCTCCTTTAGTCTAAAACCTTCAGGAGCTACCCACTACCTGTGGAAGTAGTTTCCAAAAGCTTTTTTTTGTTTTTTATTTATTTTTAAAGATTTATTTATTTGAGAGAGAGAGAGAGCTCACAGGTGTGAAGAGTCAGGGAGGGGTAGAGGGAGAGAATCTCAAGCAGACTAGCTGCCCTTGCTGGATTCCATCCCAGGACCCATGAGATCATAACCTGAGCCGAAACCAAGAGTTGGATCTTAACTGACTGAGCCACCCAGATGCCCCTCCAAAAGCTTTCAAAAAAATTATTACTATCCTGTGTGATATGTGCAGGCATCATCGGAATTGTTCTCGGGATCGAAGCGCTGGCCGCAGCCCCGGTTGTAGCACAGCAGGGCCATTTCCTTTCCCCACTGTTCAAGGTTGGGGCCGAACCCAGGCGAGAGCAAGACGGTGCGCATCTATAGCATTATCTCTGAAGTACTGAGCTTGCAGTGTTTTTCTTCTGCATCGTTACTATTTGATTTTAAGTTTTTATATAGTTCTTAATTCCTTCAAGAACAGTTTCTCCAAAGGGGCATTTTTTTTTTTTTAAGATTTTATTTTATTTATTTGACAGACAGAGATCACAAGTAAGCAGAGAGGCAGGCAGAAAGAGAGAGGAGGAAGCAGGCTCCCCGCTGAGCAGAGAGCCCGATGCGGGGCTCCATCCCAGGACGCTGAGATCATGACCTGAGCCGAAGGCAGCGGCTTAACCCACTGAGCCACCCAGGCGCCCCCAAAGGGGCATGTTTTAATTAAATGTTAATTAATGACCTTTCTTAGTTTTCTAATTTAGTAGGCCACCTTTAATGTCCATTAAAGTGAAATAAAACTTCCAGCCCTAAACATTTTTATGTTGATTAAAAATTATGTCAAAATTTTAAAAAAGTTATTAGACAAATTTAGGTTTAAAAAAGTGTATATGCGTCCAAAACAAAGAAGAGTAAATCGAAAGCTGTTTTGAATGAAAATAATTCAGGCTCCTTCTACGTATAGGGCTTTTCCTTTACTTTGTTCCCTGGGCTCTTCTGCAGAATTCTGGGACACTTTAGAAGACAATTTGAAACCTACTGCCTCTAATACAAAATCCTTATTTAGGATTAGGCCCTATTCCATTCAACCCCTATGTTCATTAAATCCAATCATTCCATGAATTCCATCTTTGTACCTTGGCTTCTATCATGTTTAGCACCTAGAATGCTGCTAAACTACTTTTTTGCTTAAGTCTTATTTATATTTACAGATACATTTCAAGTACTACATCTTTGTTGAATATATGAAAGCCTTTTTAGGAAATAAAAGACTTGGTGTCTTTTCTCATGATGTATATGTATCTTGGGGGAGGTACTTTTTTTTTTTTTTGAAAAATACTTCTATATTACATTTAATTATTAGATGGACAAATGTCACTTTTGTGCTTATTATATTTCAAAGCCTTAACCTGAATGATTTTAAGCATTCAAAAAAAATGGGTCCAAGATTATTTGATGCGAAAATTATACATTAAGAGCACAGATCTAAGAATAATAATGTGACCCAAATCAATAACTTTAACATAATTTATTATTTTCTACATTTGTTTTCTTTTAGGGCCTGCAACATATGATCCCGTTTTAAGGAAATCTTGCTCCATACCCTTATTTGTTAAAGCATCAAAGCGTTTTAAAGATTCCAAAGAGATAACTCCTGGTCCAGCGACATATGAGGTTTGTTACTAATATCTCTTTTATCAGTAGCAAAAGAATAGAATAATATCCAGAAAGTACTGAAAATGTTTACATTAAAGTCCTTTTCATATGTTTTATTCATATTTGACTAATCAAACTCTTTTGGCTGTGGAAGTCATTTTTAAAAAAATATTTATTTATTTACTTATTTAGTAAGAGATAGCATGAGCTGGGAGGAGGGGCAGAGGGAGAGGGAGAGAGAGAATCTTAAGCAGGCTCCATATGCCGTATGAGCATGAAGTGGGGCTTGATCTAATGACCCTGAGATCATGACCTGGGCCAAAATCAAGTGTCAGACACTTAACTGACTAAGCCACCCAAGTTCCCCAAAAAGGCATTTTTGGATACATTCTGACATTTTTTTAAAAGATTGATTTTTGAATTATTTAATTTATTACTTTATCTATAAATGTCCACAATAGCATTTATATATATATATACATATCTATATGTATATATGTATTTTATATCCTTGCAACTTTAAAAACTTTGTTGTTTAGATACACAAATGGAAATTTTTGAGTTATTGCAATCATGGATTTAATGGAAGGCTCAGAAGATAGTGTGTTGGTCTAGTAAAATCACGTATTGATCTTTTATCTTCTTTTAATAAGTATAGATGCTATAGTTTAGATTCATAATAAATAAAGGACTCTTTTAAGCTCTGGCCTTCTGATTATAAGAGGCTTAAGTTAATCTGCAGGTTTTAAAAATTGTGTTCACAATTTGCCTTTTATTCCTCATCTAGAATGAATAGGTCTCACATTCCCACTCTACTGTATAATTCTCATTATAATAGTTTATAATGACTCATAGCATTATAAGTAATTTAAGAATTAATACTCAGTGCAAACCACAGTGAATATAGTTTTTTGGGTTAGCTAATGACAAGTTCATTTTTCTTGAATGTATGGTTTTCTGCTTATTTAAAATGTCATAACCTAAAAACTTCTTTGGCATTCTGTCAATGCAAATACATAATAAACATCAGGAAAAAAAGAAAAAGAAAATAAAATGAATGATGAAAGAGTTGTTATTTTACTTGTGGGCTGTTGATTCCCCGAAAAGACCACTGCTAATTCCTACTGATTAAGCAATGCAAATTTTATTTACTTCAGAAAGAGAGAATCTGCTATATAGTCTTAATAGTATTTCAGAAGGTGCAAGTCAAAGGACTTAACGATGTTTTAGGAACTGGGGTGTGTGATGTAAGACAGGTCATACAAATGGGGAATTGGTTGGGATTGGACAAAGTTTGTGACTTGTTTACTTTGAGTCACTGGGCACAGTGAGGGAGTATCTTGAAGCAAGTCTTGATCAGTAAGCTATCAGTCTTCATAAGTTGGTGGTATGGCTGTTCATAGTCTGATCAAATTATCATATTAAATCATTAGCTGAACCCTTCTCCCATACTTTTTTAAAACTAATTTTATGGGGCACCTGGGTGACTCAGTGGGTTAACCTCTGCCTTCAGCCCAGGTCATGATCTCAGAGTCCTGGGATGGAGACCTGCATTGGGCTCTCTGGTCAGCAGGGAGTGTGCTTCCCCCTCTCTCTCTGCCTGCCTCTCTGCTACTTGTGATCTCTCTCTGTCTGTCAAATAAATAAATAAAATATTTTTAAAAACCCAATTTTAATGGTATTTACAAATAATAATATCAGTAAATCTAATGTTATACTTTTATTTTGTTATATATTTATCATAGAAGGTGTATTTTCTAGTTTTTCTAATATTTAAAGACATTCTTTTTCCTTCATAAGATTTTATAAATTATATTTATACTTCCTCATAGTCATTTACTACAGCAAATTATTTTCTATGTCAAAGGAAAACATTTATGGGGTTGATAATGATGTTTATTCAGATAGTGCCTGAAATTTCAAACTATTATGTCCTATATATATACTGCACTGCAAGGTAACTTTCCTGGTGAGAAGTGAGTAATATTTTTTGTCTTCCAACACTATATTTTCTTTAATATTTGAAAACTTTTTTGAACAGGTAATTTTCCTGATTTTCCTTTTTATAGGAAAAAGTTATTTTTAATCTGATAGGCCAATAAATCACTAGGTCTTTTTATTGTAACTTGCTTTTATTTTTTAATTCAATACTTTTTTTTTTCTCTATTGACTTTAGTAAGTTTAATTTAAGTTGGTAACTCTTGAGAACATATTTGCCTTAAGTATTTTACTTTTTTTTTCTAGAAAAAGATGATTCTAGAAATTTAGAACATTGTTTTAAGACTACAATATTATGTCTATTTAAAAAGTGGTTAAATGTGTAGGACTTGTGCCATTATTTGTTACAGGCCTTCAGTGTCACATATTTATACTGGATCCAGCTTATCTAATGTGGGTGGTACTTATAATAATATCTATAACAATAGCACTTTCAAGTTACACAACCACATATGCAAATTTTACTTGCCATTTTTATTCTTGTGTGAATAATCTTTTGAGTTTCCCAGGCAGAATTAGTGTTTTCCTTTTTTTTTTCTTTTTTGGTGTGTGTGTAGCGGGGAGGGGTCATATTTGCCATTGGATTGTTATTCACACTATCTTTCAATTACAAGCTAATCTGTTTGTCTCTTTTGCTCCTTCTAGTTGTTGATATTTATTGGTTAACTATCGCTGACCCTTTTGAAGATACAATGAAACCTAGAGACTCTTTACTTAGGAAGAAAACATTGCATGTATGCTCATAACAAAACCCCATGTATACAATTTTAGATAGTTTATTTATCTACAAAAGCTCACCTATGGCTTCAGTCAAGAACTCCCAATAGTAGTTTCTGAGCTACATGAGAGCAAGACTTATTTACTTTTATATTACTAGGTCTTCAACCACAGAATCTGGCATATAGTAACATATTAATAAATACTTATAGTATAAATCAACACAATCGTTAATGGTAGGACTTTCATCCCAGGATTAAGTCACTAATCTTTACCTATGAATAAACATTTACTTACTTAGTTCACAGTGAGAAGAATATGTATATGTCCCTTTAAAATAACAGCAGGTTTAAACCTGGTGATTCACAGACCTGTACCCCTGGGGATAAAAATATATGTTTATAAAAAATAAAAAATTAAAATAACAGCAGGTTTTACTGACTTATTCACATTCTCTTGTTGAGTAAGTCTTCTCACTAAATGCCAGCTTTTTAAGGTTTAAACATGAGGCACTACATTATTTTCTGGAATTTAAAATTGACAGTTATTGTATAAGAATATTTTAAAAACTAGATAGAAGAAATTTCAATGAATTTAACTTTTAAAAAATCCTCACTTAAATATACAGAAAAATTTAAATACACATCTTTTTAAAAAAGCAAGTTCTACTGAAATTAATTGAAGTTTAATAATATAAGTATTTTTTGAATATAATTTTTTCTACTCTTTGAGATATAACTGACATATGTATATGTATTATAAATTATTGCCACAATGAGGTGGTAATAAATGATACCATCACCTTGCATAGGTACCATTTTTTGTGTGTATGGTGTTAACAGTTAATACCTACTCTTAAAGGTTAAGTAAGACCTGTTGAAGTAATAATATAGTATTGTTAACTATAGTCACCATGCAGTATATAAGATCTCGAGAATTTATTAATTTTTTAATAGAAGGTATATACCTTTTACCCAACTTCTTTCAACTTCTTCTATTTCTTAATCCCTGGCAAGCACCATTTTACTATATCCTAATCAGTACAGCTTTTACATACAAGTATAAACATACAGTATTTATTTTTCTCTGTCTAACCTATTTCACTTAGTATAATGCTTTCAAGATCCATCTATGTTGTCACAAATGGCAAGATAGACTTCTTCTTCTTTTTTTTTAATGTGGGATAATATTCCATTGTTATGCACACACACCACAACTTCTTTATCCATTCGTCCATTGATGGATACTTAGGTTGTCCTCTATCTTTTCTACTGTGAATAATGGTAGAGTGAATAATGGTAGAGTGACAGGAAAGTGCAGATGTCTCTTCAAGACAATAATTCCTTTCCTTCAGATATATTCCCAGAATATATTCTGGGAATTGCTGGTTATGGTAGTTATATTTTTAATTTTTGAGGAATTTCTGTACTGTTTTTTATAGTGGCTGTACCAATTTATATTCTCACCAACAGTGGGCAGTAGTTACCTTTTATCTACATCCTTACCAACATTTGTTATCTCTCTTTTTTTGATGTTATCCATTCTAACAGATATGATGTGACATCTCATTGTGTTTTTGATTTGATTTCCCTGACGATGAATGATGTTAAGCACTTTTTCATGTACCAGTTGACCGTTTGTATATCTTCTTTGGAAAAATATTTATTCAGGTCCTCTGCCCATTTTTTTTTTTTTTTTAGTTTTTTTTTTCTTCTGTTGAGTTGTATGAGTTCCTCATATATTTTTCATATTATCCCCTTATCAGATAGATGGTTTGCACTTATTTTCTTCCTTTTTATTGGTCAACTTTTCTTTTTTTTTTTTTCTTTTACTGTGCTCTTCAGTTTGATGTAGTCCTGCTTGTTTTAGTTATACTTGGTATCATATCTAAAAGAATCATTGCAAAGACTAATGTCAAGGAACTTCTTTCCTATGTCTTAGGAATTTCATGGTTTTAGTTGTTAGATTTAAGTCTTTCTTTCAGTTTTTTTGGTGAGTATTATGTTAAGGCTGCAATTTTATTCTTTTGCAGGTGGCTATCCAGTTTTCCTAAAACCATTTATTAGAAGAGACTATCCTTTACTTATTGTATATTCTTAGTATCCTTATCAAGGATTAGTTGATCATATATTGCAAAAGTTAATTTCTGGGCTCTCAATTCTGTTGTCTTTGTATATATCTCTCTTTTTAGGCTAGTATCATACTGTTTTGATTACTATAGCCTTGTAATATATTTTGAAATTAGAAAGTGTGATACCTCTAGCTTTATTCTTTCTCAGGATTGCTTTGGCTGCTTCAGGTCTTCTGTGGTTCCATACAAATTTTGACTTTTTTTATTTCTGTGAAAAATGCCTTTGGGATTTCGATAGGGATTGCATTGAATATCAATTTAGGCAGTATGCACATTTTAAAATTATTGATTTTTCTAGCTCACAAACATAGGATACCTTGCTATTTTTTTGTGTCTTCAAGTTTTCTCATCATTGTCTTATAATTTTCAGTGTACAGATCTTTAACTTCCTGGGTTACATGTCCCTAAGTATTTTTTTGTTTGTTTGTTTTGGATGCTATTAAAAATGGGATCATTTAAAAAATATTTTTGGATAGTTTGTTGTTAGTGTATATAGTGTAACTAATTTTTGTGTTCATTTTGTATCCTGTAACTTCACTGAATTCATTTATTATTTCTAACAATTTGTGGTACCTTTAGGATTATCTATATAGAAGATTATGTCATCTGCAAGCAGATAATTTCACTTCTTTTTTTCTAATCTGGATGATATTTATTCCTTTTTCTTGCCTAACTGCTCTTGATAGGACTTCTAGTGCACATTAAGTAGGCATGGGTAGAGTGAGCACTCTTTATCTTCATCTTGTTTTAGCAAAAAATCTTTTAGCTTTTTACTACTGAATATGATATTAGCTGTGGGCTTGTCATATATGATCTTTATTATATTGAGTTATGTTCATTCTATATCCAATTTGCTGAGGGTTTTTATCATAAAATGATGCTGGATTTTGTTAAATTTTTTTGCATATATTGAGATGATCATATGATTTTTATCTTTTATTCTGTTAATGTGTTATATCACATTTATTGATTTGTATATGTTGATCGCCTCTCGGCCTTTTGGCTAAGATCAAGTGTATATGTTGAACCAGAAATAAATCTCACTTGATCATGATATAAGATCCTTTCAAGGTGCTATTGAATTCAGTGTGGTAGTATTTTGTTGAGAAATTTGCATCATCAGGTATTAATGGCCTGTAATTTTCTATTCTTGTAATATCCTGATCTAGCTTTGCTATCAGGGAAATGCTGGCCTTATAAAATGAGCTTGAGAGTATTATCTGCTCATCAAATGTTTGGGAGAATTTGAGAATGACTGGCATTGATTCTTTAAAATATAAGTAGAATCTACCAGGGAAACCATCTGGTCCTGGGCTTTTCTTTGTTGGGATGTTTTTGATTACTGATTTAATCTTCTTTCTAGTTGTGGGTCTGTTCAGATTTTCTGTTTTTTCATAATTTAGTGTTGGTAGGTTGTATGTTTTAGGAATTTATCTATTTCTTCTAGGTCATTCAATTTCTTGGTGTAAAATTGTTCATAGTAATTTCTTGTGGTCCTTTCTGTTTCTGTGGTGTCAGTTGTAATGGCTCCTCTTTGATGATGAATTTGTCTTCTCTTTTTTCCTTAGTCTAGCTAAAGCCTGTCAATTTGATTTCTTTCTTTCTTTCTTTCTTTCTTTCTTTCTTTTTAAATATTTTATCTATTTATTTGAGAGAGAGAGTGAGAGAAAGAGCATGAACAGGGGCAGGGGCAGGGGCAGAAGGAGAAACAGACTCCCTGCTGAGGAGACTGATGCAGGTGATCCTGGAACTCCAAGATCATGACTTAGTTGAAGGCAAATGCTTAACTGAGCCACCCAGGTGTCCCTGGTCTGTCAATTTTCTTTCTCCCTTTCCCTTAAAAAAAAAAATAAGGCAGATTTTTTTGTTTCATTCATCTTTTGTATTGTTTTCTGGTCTGTATTTCATGTATTTATGTCCTGATATTTGTCTCCTTCTTTCTGCTAACTTTGGACTTAATTTGTTCTTTTTCTAGTTCCATAAGATGTAAAATTGTTTTTTTTTAATTTGTGATTTTTTTTTAAAGATTCTGTTTATTTATTTGACAGAGAGAGACACAGTGAGAGAAGGAACACAAGCGGGGGTAGTGGGAGAAGGAGAAGCAGACTTCCCTCCAAGCAGGGAGCCTGATGTGGGGCTTGATGTGGGGCTTGATCTCTGGACCCTGGAATCATCACCTGAGCTGAAGGCAAACACTTAACGACTGAGCCACCCAAGCACCCCCTTTTTTGTTTTTCTTAATGTAAGCATTTAATGCTATAAACTTTCCTCTCAGAACTGCTTTTACTACCTCTCATAAATTTTGGTGTGTTTTGTTTCCCTTTTCATTTGTTTCAAAATATTTTTGGCTTCTCATTTGATTTCTTCTTTGATCCATTTGTTCAAGATTGTGTTGTTTAATTTCTACATATTTGTGAATTTATTGTTTTTTCCCTTTTATTGTTTTCTAATTTCATACCATTGGGGTTGGAAAATATATTTGTTATATTTCAATCTCCTTACATTTGCTAAGGCTTGTTTTGTGACCTAACAATCTATCTTGGAAACTATTTCTTGTGAATTTGAGAAGAATGTATTCTTTTGCTATTGCATAGAATATTCCATATGTGTCCATTAGGTCCTTCTGGTCAAAGGCGTAGTTCAAATCCAATGTTTTCTTATTAATTTTGTAGCTGGATAATCTATCCATTTTTTTAATTTTTAATTTTTTATTTTTGAAGTGATGATTGAAATTCTCTACTCTTACCATATTGTCTGTTTCTCCCTGTAGGTCTGTTAGGGTTTGTTTAATACATTTAGGTACTCTGTTTTTGGGTGCATATATATTTACAATTGTTATATCCTCTTGACGAATTTGCCACATTGTGATTATATAATGACTTCCTTTGTATGCTTTTACAATTTTTGACTTTAAGTCTATTTTTTTATGATATAAGTATATTTATCTTTGCTCTCTTATTTCCTACTTGCATAGAATATATTTTTCTGTTCCTTTACTTTCCATCTATGTGTATCCTTAAACCTGAAATACCCATACAGTTGTGCTTTGTTTTTTTTTTTTAATCCATCTAGCTACTCTATGTCTATGATAGGTAAGGACTTAACTAATGCCACTTTATTAATTATTTTAGCTGTTTTATCATGTATAGCTGTAGAAGCCAAAGCTGGCTATGGTCATGGCCCCTAGGGTCTGCCATAGGCAGAGAGGAACTCAAGTGGCTGGTATCTTACACTTGTCCAGCCACAGATACCTTGGATGAATGCTAGTTTGTCCCAGATTCTGGCAGAGGTGGTTGGGGAACTGAAGGAAGTGGCTCATGTGGCTGGCATCAGTGAATTCAAATACCTGTTAAGGGGAAAGCTAATGAAATCTACTGGGGTCTGCAGCAGGTATGCTGGACTTAGGCTTTGTCATCAGTGGTGAAATCTGCTGAATTTGTCTGCAGAGTAGTTCTCTGTGAACTGCAATTGCTTATGATGTATGTATGCTAATAATAGCCTTTTTCTTTCTTGTTTCTGGCCAGCTCTAGATGTCTTAGTTTTGTTGGTCTGGGTAGGGTGAAACCAAAGCAGGACTTTCCTACAGTACCCCTAACAGGCTGGAGAAGATGATCACTCACTCTATTCTTATCATGTTGGTGAATGAAACTCTTTCATGCTGGGAAGTTGCTTCTTGGCATTAAAAAATGCCACTTGGAGGAAGAAAAAAACAGGCAAAATTGAGTTGTTTTCTTTCTCTTCTTGTGCTATTATTCTCATTTTTTTGGTTATAATGTGTTGTTAAAATTTCCCAGGTGGACTCTAAATGTCTCCCAGAGCTGTTTTTGTTCATAGATGGCTGTCCAGTCATTGATTTCTGTAAGAAAACAGGGAATCAGTGTTCTCTCCTACATCACCATTATTTTTTCCCACTGAAATACCAGTAATTTTTTCTCCCAGCACTTTGAATTTATCATCCCACTCCCTTCTGTCCTCCAAGGTTTTTGCTGAAAAATCCATTGACAGTTTTGTGAGGATTCACTTTGTAGGTGTGACAAGTCACCTTTCTCTTAGTGCTTTCAAAATTCTCTCTTTGTGTTTGACTTCTGGCGAGTTGATTTTAATATATCTTGCAGATGTTTTGTATCCATTTTTCAGAGAGATCTTTTAGACTTCCTTAATCTGATCTCCATTTCCTTCCCCAGAATTGGGACATTTTTAGTCACTTTTTCTTTGAAAAATTTATCTGGTCCCTTCTCTGTTTTCTTCTTGTGGAACTCCTATCAGGCCTTTATTGATTCATTTGCAGATATTTCATGGGCCCGTAAGCTTTATTCATTATTTTTCCTTTTTCTTTTTGCTCCTCTGACTGAATAATTGTGAATGACTTGTCTTTGCATTTGTATTCCTATCTTCTGCTTGATCTAGTATGATACTGAAATCCTCTAATGCATTTTTTCCGTTCAATTTTACCTTTAACTGTATGATTTCTGTTTGTTACTTTTTGATATTTTTCTCTTTGTTGAAATTCTCACTTCGTTCTTGTGTTCTTCTAACCTTGATGAGCATCTTTACATTGGTTATTTTGAATAGTCTGACAGGCAAATCATATATCTCCATTTCATTAGGAAAGGAGGTTTATCTTGTTCCTTTACTTGGAACATGTTTTTCTGTTTCTTTGTTTTCCTTGATTCTCTGTTTTGGTGCCTGTACGTTAAATATAACAGCTACCTCTCCCAGTCTTCACTACTGACCTCATATAGGGCAAGACCCTTACCAATAAGTGCAACCAGAGATGTGAAGACACCTCTCAACCTTTGTGCTAGTTCAACCTGCTTCCTTTCTTCTTAGCAGCCTACAGACATCTAGAGTATGCTGGATTCTATCAGTGTGTGGAGATAAATGAGGCAGATGCAAGTTCCTCAGGCAGTCCCCAGAGAAGCTGAATCATTAGATGTACTAACTCTTTCCTTCCTCAGGGATAAATTGGAATCTGAGGTTTTTAGCTTGTATGTTCTGCACTGAGCTGGGAAGAGAGGTTCTGACAATTAGTTGTGTTCTAGATTAAATGTTGTCTTTGTTTTCACTAACTCCTAGGCTTCTTATATTTTAGTGCCTTTTTTGTTTTGTTTTGTTTTAGTGTTTTGTTTTTATTTACTAATGTAATAAAGAACAGTTCTTTGGACTTCTCAAAAGGAGCATAAGTACAATGGAAGGGAGATTCAGAATTTACCATTTGAGCCTCATAATTGCAAGTTCAATTAGGAGGTATGAGATTTGAGGAGAGAAGATATCTCCACATCACTAGATTTTGTTCATTATTACTTGACAAAATGTATGTTAGATATCAATGTTAATCTCAGATGAGCTCCATTCAGCTTGATATTAATATATATTTGTCTCAGATCCTGACAAATGAAGCTTTTATTATTATGAGAAATTTCTTAAGTTTTGGTGAGATTGTGTAGATATTATAGAAGAGAGTTCAGAATGACTGCTTTTGATACCATGGTCCAAATTATTTTTTAATATAGAAAATTATCTACACATAATCTTGACAGTAACTAAAATGGAATAGGCAGTATAAGATCAGAAATATCAAAAATTTTCTAGAGTGTAGGAGTGTCTATATTTGTTCCAAAAGGCCACTTTACAACAGATAAAAAGATTCCAAATATATAAGTACTTAGACTTCTATTTTCTGCTTCAACTGGAATAACTCCATTTTTTATGCATCATAAATTATACATTTGCATAAAAGTACATTAGAGAAAGAGTTCCATGACCTAAAGTTAAAAATAAAATTTAAAGTCGCAGTTGTAGGGCGCCTGGGTGGCTCAGTTGGTTAAGCGACTGTCTTCGGCTCAGGTCATAATTCTGGATTCTTGGGACAGAGTCCTGCATTCTCCCTCTGACCTTCTTCCCTCTCATGCTCTCTCATTCTTTCTGTCTCAAATAAATAAAATTTTAAAAAAGTCACAGCTGTGGAGAAAAGGTAGGTTCATTGCATTAAGAGAAAACTTGTTCTAAATCTCACTTCAGTCATTTAATAACTCAGATAGAAGGATAAAAATCTACTACAAATACAGTACAAAAAATGTGCCAAAAAGTGTTTTGTTTTACTTTATTATTATTTTTTATTTTTGCAATACTAACAGTTGGATCCATACATGTAATTACTGTTATTAGTACTTTTGTTTTATGGCTACCCTCATTTATTTTTAGTGTACAGATATGAACCCAGTCTGGTGTAGTCTCTGAGAATCCAAAAATTAAGAAAGAAAAATCTTTGTTCTCAAATATGTAGCAATCTGTTAAATAGAAAAATATGTAACTATTTTAATTATAATAAAATAATTATTATATTAAGTAAAATATACCAAAATGTGGAGTAGGAATCTATAAGTCAACCGAATCAGGCAATTTTCACAAGGCATTTTATTTGAAATATGAGAATAATGGGAATTTTCTGCTTGGACAAGCCAAGGGAACATATTCTAGGCCAAAGGAACAATATATTCAAACTCCAAGAGACACTAGAGAATAAAATATCCTTGGCAAGATTTTATTAAGTCTGAACTGCTATAATATAAAATGAATGGCATGGCATTAGACATGTAGAAAATGTTAGATCAGAAAATACATTAATCAATATGCAGAGTTTTTGTTTTCAACTATGGTGTAGACACTAAAGATTCTGAGTAGAGTTATACTATAGCATATTGATATAAATTAAGCAAAACCATTTTTTAATTTTTTAGTATTTTAAAATATTATTTTTTCCCTTCTTTTTCTGGATAAATTGCTAATAAAGGATGCTAAGGGTTGATTGAAATTATATAGTTATTTGAATGAAAGATAGTTCCTAAGTTTATTTCCAAATGCTCCCATTATCTTTGCAGAAAATATTTGGTTGTATTTCTAAATTATATTTATTTTAAACTTCTACTTAAAAAAAACGCTTTTATACTTCAGTTTCAAAGTTTGTGGGATAATATTTCATATCCTTCAGAAATGTGATTTAAATTTTTGCTTTTAGAAGTCAGTTCAATTCTGAAAGTCATGGCACATTACTTAAAACCCCAAAATGAATGCTTAAAAGATACCTGTCATTTGTCATTCCCTATAAAACTTCTCTCACTCTCCATGGACTTCATCCTTAGTTTGATTTTCTCCTTTCATTTCTGCTTACACAGCTCTCGATATTCCTTGGAACTTCCTAAGTTAGTAAATTTGAGGAGACTTGTTAAAGTCTTTCCTGGGAAATCTATTTTCAGCTTATCATATTAGGCCTTGAGATGCCTGTCAGAGGTATGGTCTATTCTAATGATATCCTGAGAGGATTCCAGGTTAATCATGTTACTAGTTATTGCATTGGAATAAGGATGAAATCTTTGGACTTTAAAGACTGGTTTCAGCCTAGAAAGTTGTCTTGCTGATTATATATTATGAATCCTTTTCATGGAGTCCATAAACCCTTTAAAAGAAGTAGAATATTGTGTGCTCATAAACTTGTGTAATTTTCTGTGGATGGTTTCCCTAATACTCTCAAAGGTAACTAACTCCCCTCCATCACCACCAAAAATAAAAAGTTTAAGAATCACTTCTTTTTACCAAAAGAATACCTTTAACTATTAATAATTCAGAGAAAGAACAGAGAATCATTCCCACATGAGGTGATGCTGTCAAGAAAAGAATCAACCTCTGGCCATGCTAATTGCCATAACTGCAAACCAACCTCTTTAGGTACTAAGTCATTAATTTCCTGTGTATGTATATTTGATTTACAGAGAAATTATTTGTAGAATTATCTATCTAAAATGTTTATAAAATTGGGAAAGTTATATGTGATATTTTATGTAGAGAATGGAGTACAATAGTTTAAAAGATGAGTGAAATACATGATTTTTGCAATGGCATTGGGTGATGATTTGAATGCAACAATATAAAAAACAGAGTGGAAAGAAACCAGTTTCATATCCATTTAACCTATTTTTAACTTGAAATAGTGTTATTTTATTTTATTTTATTTTTTTTTTTATTTTTTTATTTTTTTTTTTTTTAAAGATTTTATTTATTTATTTGACAGAGAGAAATCACAAGTAGATGGAGAGGCAGGCAGAGAGAGAGAGAGAGGGAAGCAGGCTCCCTGCTGAGCAGAGAGCCCGATGCGGGACTCGATCCCAGGACCCTGAGATCATGACCTGAGCCGAAGGCAGCGGCTTAACCCACTGAGCCACCCAGGCGCCCGAAATAGTGTTATTTTAAAGGGTTACACTGAAATATATTTAATTATTTGATGTCTCAATATACTAAAAATTATCTAAGCCATCACTATTTTTATTACCAAAAAGTACTTTTACTTAAGACATAATTTGAGTTTGATCTATGAAAGCAGGAAAAATTCTTACCAAAATGAAAGTTATGTATTTTTCTACTCTGCTCTGATTGCAACGTAGAAGTTTTATTTATTCAAAGTAGTATTTCAGTTTTAACTTCTTTATAATTAACAATGTTTATAACCAAGGAAAGGATATTTTATAAATAGTTACCAAGTTTTTAATCTCTAGTTATCATAATAAATCATATTTTTATTTTCATCTTTTCCTAAAATATAAACATTAGTTTACCAGGCCATAACATCTTGTTTGTAAGTTGAGGTTTAATTGTGGATTAGAATAGAATCATTGTTAGAGGAGAATCAGTAAATTAGTAAGGAAAGTAGACTTTGTTTTGAATTCTCAACAATAAAATCACTAGAGATATCAACTATTTTCTTCTTTAAGAAAGAAAGAGATTAGTCTCATATTCTCTTCGACAGTCAAAAAAATAATTTATTGACAAATGCCAAAAAATACACCCTCTGGCCCTCTTTTTCTCCTAATAGCACCTAGTTCCAAGGATGATGCCCCTCAAGGCTCAGTGTGTTCCTTCCCTTGGACTTGCTGCACTAATTACAGTTTGACTGGATATTGGCACTTGGTGCAGTAATGTTTTATCTTCACTCATTCTGTCATTGATGTTGACCTAGTCATTCCTGAGGCTACTGATATTGACTTGTTTATGCTGGTGTTCAATGGCTTTACTTTTGAAAAACAGAGGGTACTACAAAAATATATATCTTTTACTCACAGTTTTTTAGAGTCCCAAGTTACATTATTTTCTTTGATGTTTCTTTTTCTTTCTTAGCACCTTTTTTTCTTAGTTCTAGAAGAAGTTGGAAGAAAGAAATATCAAAGGAATCATATAAATTAATAGTGACATTTATAAGCTAGTGCCACCTATTTTTAGCCAGGGTTGCTTATACAAGCTATGGTACCCTAAAATCTCTTCCTTCTTTGCTCACCAGATATTTTACAGAGAGAGATGTTAAATGATTGGTTTCTTCACATTAAGAATGTTGGAACAGACCATTCATATATTTGTATATTAATTACACATCAGGGATCAAGAATAGTCTTTGATTTTTATATAAGTAGGACCACCTATTGACTATTCTTGGTGCATCTTAGATAGTTCTGAATTGCCCAAATAGATTCATATTTTTGCCTTGAGGACTAGAACAGGCCACTTCCTGGCTATTTTCTGTAACAATGCTCTTAAAATCTTACAAGATAGTCCACTTTGTGTCCTGGAAAGCATTAATTTCTTTATAGTTGAATCTGATATGGTAGCTCAAACTTAATTATCATGAGTCTGAAATATATTTCATTCTGAAAGGCTGTTGTCAGTAAAATGTAAAAAAAAAATCAATCACTCTAATTTACAAGGGAAAAGGGGGATGATAGTATTCACCTTGTAAAAGTAAAATGTTTTTTTTGTATTCTTTATTATTGGAAGCTATATTTAAAAAGTGCTATTCGGTACTATTGCTTAAGAAACTGCTTTATTGATTTAAATGTCCTTGAAATGTAAAATTAGTTTTAAGCCCCCTCAAACCCTGATATGTTAATGAGGATTTTAGAGAAAATATTTCCAATTGTAAGACAACAGAAAAATTGAAAATTTCTTTCGGATATTATTTTAACTTATTTTCATTAAAACCGAAGAATTTCTAAATAAAAAAGAGAATCCAGATTGTAAACTTCAATACTATAAAATTTCATATGGAGAGAAAATTCCAGTACTATGCATGTCTTTTCTCCCCACAATTTTTTTTTTTTTTTGCTTAAAATAATACCCAGAAGAAATTTTCAATTTTTCTTGTCTGTTACTGTGCCTTGTATTACTAGATTTTCATTTTTTGTTTTAAAAAGGAAAAAAAAAAGTATTCCTAAACTTTTCTAGCAAGTGAACTGTTTATTATTCATATAAACTATTTACTTTTGTGTTTGGAAGTTACTAATTGTTTTTGTATATAAAATCACAAGTATCAAAACCACCTTCAATAATTGCAACATTTTCCCGTGCAATAATAAATAAACATTTACATATGAGAGAGGAGAAAGAAGTAAATCTCCAATGTGTATGTTTTCATATATAAATGATAGGGGTTTTTTTGAAAGATTTTATTTATTTATTTGACAGACAAAGATCGCAAGTAGGCAGTGAAGCAGGCAGAGAGAGAGGAGAAAGCAGGCTCCCCACTGAGCAGAGAGCCCGATGCAGGGCTCAATTCCAGGACCCTGGGATCATGACCTGAGCCGAAGGCAGAGGCTTTAACCCACTGAGCCACCCAGGTGCCCCTATAAATGATAGTTTTAAAAGCATCTTTTTCTATGTGAGACACACACTGCTTTATATTTGATCAAAATATTTATGTTTCTTGATGAGAGGAAGGAAGATGGGAATGTAGCTTTTTATGAATATAAAAATTCCATGTCACTTATTTTAAATCCTCAGATGCTATGCTCTCAATCTTGTATTATTTCCTTTGGGGTGGCTAAAAGGTTGTCTAGGAAAGTAAAACCAACATCAGACAGTCTGTTCAGTTGCATGTGAAAGCTATTTATTTAGCTCCTTTTGTGAGTATATTCTCCAGTGCTGGATAAATAAACAGTCAACCTTTAAAATAATGTTTTATTTCCATAGCAGGAAATAGATGAGTTGATAAGATTGATAAATTCATTTTCATCAATCTCTAGAAATCATATATATCTGATTTTTGATCTCTATTCAGTGGAATAGAGATGGAAGATTTTAGATTAGATTTCCTAGTGTATAATACTTAATAATTATTTGTTAAATTAGTAAATGTGGTTCCAATTTATCCTGTAATATTAAGTCCTTACTATTTTCACTTATTTGTAAGAGTATTACTACCTTCATTTCAATATATTTAATAATTTCAGTTAACTGCCAAAAGATCGGGGAGATATGTAGTCTGCTTTTTTAGATAATCTGATACCCATTAGACATACATAAGATTTTATTTTGTCTTATTAAAAACCTTGGCATCATTGTCATTTTCAAGGAACTCTGAATTATTTTATTTTAGAAATATAGCATTTTTCTGTTTATATGTTTCTTTTCTTTTTTTTTAAATGCAATCCAGAGCTTTATTTTAGCTATCTCTTTTACTTGCACATTTAAAACTCTCAAAAATATCTGCTGATTGACCAATTAAGTACTTCTTTTTATCTGTAAATGACCTTAAAAATAATTAGTGAAAATGCATTTTTGCCTAGAGTAGCTCCTCTTTTCCAAGTTTTTATTTAAATTCTAGTTAACATATAGTGTAATACTAGTTTTAGGAGTAAAATTTAGTGATTCTCACATATATAACACCTAGTGCTCATTACAAGTGTACCCCTTAATCTCCATCACCCATTTAGCCCATCCCCCTTCACCTCCCTCTATCAAACATCAGTTTGTTCTCTATAGTTAAGAGTCTCTTATGGTTTGCTTTTCTCTCTTTCCCCCCTTTCTTCTTTATTCATCTATTTTGCTTCTTAAATTCCACATATGAATGAAATCATATGATATTTGTCTTCTCTGAGTTATTTCACTTATTTCATTTAGCATAATATACTGTAGCTCTATCCATGTCCTTGCAAATGGCAAGATTTCATTCTTTTTTATGGCTGAGTAATATTTTGTTGCTTATCTATACAATATCTTCTTTATCCATTCATCAGTTGTTGGACACTTGTGCTTTTTCCATAGCTTGGCTGTGGTTAATATATTGATATAAATATCAGGGTGCATGTGCTCCTTTGAATCTGTATTTTTACATTGCTTGGCTAAATACCTAGTAGTATAATTGCTGAGTCATAGGGTAGTTCTCTTTTTAAATCTTTGAGGAATCTCCATACTGTTATCCAGAATAGCTGCACCAGTTTGCATTCCCACCAACAGTATAAGAGGGTTCCCTTTTCTACCCACCCTCACCAACATCTGTTGTTTCCTGTGTTGTTAATTTTAGCCTTTCTGACAGGTGTGAGGTTGTATCTCATTGTAGTTTTGATTTGTATTTCCCTGGTCATGAGTGATGTTGAGCATCTTTTCATGTGTCTGTTAGCCATCTGTATGTCCTCTTTGGAGAAATGTCTGTTCATGTCTTCTGCCCATTTCTTAACTGAATTATTTATTTTTGGCATGTTGAGTTTGATAGGTTCTTTTTAGATATTGAATACTAACCCTTTATCAGATATGACATTTGCAGATATCTTCTGCCATTCCATTGGTTGCCTTTTAGTATTGTCAGTTGTTTCCTTTGCTGTGCAGAAGCTTTTTATCTTGATGAAGTCACAGTAGTTCATTTTTGCTTTTGTTTCCCTTACCTCTAGAGACTTGTCTAGTAAGGAGTAGCTGTGACTGAGGTCAAAGAGGTTGTTGCTTGTGTTCTCTAGGATTTTGATGGATTCCTCCTGTCTGACAGGTCTTTCATCCATTTTGAATTTATTTTTATGTATGGTATAAGAAAGTGGATTCAGTTTCATTCTTCTATATGTCAATGTCCAGTTTTCCCAATATCCACTTGTTGAAGAGACATTTTTTCCATTGAATTTTTTTTCTTTCTTTGTCAAAGATTGTTGACCATATAGTTGTGGGTCCATTTCTAGGTTTTCTATAATGTTCCATTGATCTGTGTGTCTGTTTTTGTGCCAATATCATGCTGTCTTCATGCCTATGTTTTTGTAATATGTCTTGAAGTCCTGAACCATGAAGCTTCCAGCTTTGGTTTTCTTTTTCAGAATTTCTTTGGCTACATGGGGTCTTTTGTTGTTCCATATAAATTTTTAGGATAGTTTATTCTAGGTCTGTGAAAAAGGCTGGTGGTATTTTGATAGAGATTGCATTAAATATGCAGATAGCTTTGGTAGTATAAGCATTTTAACAATGTTCTTCAATCCATGAGCATGGAATGTTTTTCCACTTCTTTTTGTCCTCTTCAATTTCTTTCATACGTATTCTATAGTTTTTAGAGTACAGATCTTTTACCTCCTATGTTAGGTTTATTCCTAGGTATCTTACAGTGTTTGGTGTAGTTCTAAATGGGTTTGATTCCTTGATTTATTTTTCTGCTGCTTCATTATTGGTATATAGATATGCAACCAATTTCTGTACATTGATTTTATATCCTGTGACTTTTCCGAATTCATGTATTACTTCTAGCAGTTTTTTTGGTTGGGTCTTTCAGGTTTTCTACATAGAGTATTATGTAGTTTGCAAATAGTAAAAGTTTAACTTCTTTATTGCCAGTTTGGATGCCTTTTACTTCTTTTCGTTGTCTGATTGCTGAGGCAAGGACTTCCAGTGCCATGCTAATTAACAATATTGAGAATAGACATCCCTGTCTTCTTCCTGACTGTAGAGGAAAAGCTCTCTGTTTTTCCTCATTAAGGATGATACTAGCTTTCTTTCTTTCTTTCTTCTTCTTCTTTTTTTTTTTTTTTTTTAAAGATTCTAGGTGTTGATTTGACAGACAGAGATCACAAGTAGGCAGAGAGGCAGGCACAGAGAGGGAGGGGGGAAGCAGGCTCCCCACCGAGCAGAGAGCCTGATGTGGGGCTCAATCCCAGGACCCTGGGATCATGACTTGAGCCGAAGGCAGAGGCTTTAACCCATCGAGCCACCCAGGTGCCCCAGTATTAGCTTTCATACATGGCCTTTATGCTGAGATATATTCCCCCATCCCTACTTCATTGAGGATTTTCAAGAATGGATACTGTATTTTGTCAAATGCTTTTTCTGCATCTGTTGAGAAGATCATATGGTTTCCATCCTTTCTTTTTTTAATGTGATATAACATGTTGATTGATTTGTGAATATTGAACTGCAGCCCAGGAATAAATCCCACTTGATCATGGTGGATAATTCTTTTAATATACTGTTGGATTTGGTTTGCTAGTATCTTATTGAGAATTTTTGCATCCATGTCTCTCAGGGATATTGACCTGTAGTTCTCCTTTTTAGTGGAGTTTTTATCTAGTTTTGGTATCAGAGTAATGCTGGTTTCATAGAATTAATTTGGAAGTTTTCCATCCTTTTCTACTTTTTAAAAATATATTGAGAAGAATAGGTATTAACTTTTATTTAAATATTTGGTAGAATTCACCTATGAAGCAATCTGGTCCTGACTTTTTGTTTTTTGGGAGTTCTTTGATTAGTGATTCAAATTCTTTGCTGGTTATGGATCTTTTCAAATTTTCTATTTCTTCCTCTTTCAGTTTTGGTATTTTATATGTTTCTAGAAATGTGTCCATTTCTTCTAGGTTGTCCAATTTGTTGGCTGATAGTTTTTTATAATGTTCTCTTATAATTGTAATTCTGTGCTGTTGGTTGTTATTTCTCTTCTCTGATTTGTGATTTGATTTATTTGTATCTTTCCTCTTTTCTTTTTGAAAAGTCTGGCTAGGGGTTTTTCTTTTAAAGAATGAGCTCTTAGTTTTGTTAATATAGTCTGTTCGAGTTGTTTGTTTGTTTCTGTGTAATTTATTTCTGCTCTAACCTTTATTATTTCTGTTCTTCTGCTGGCTTTAGGCTTTATATGTTGTTCCTTTTCTAGGCTTTGCTTCTTGGGGTAGGCCTGTGTTGTATATGATCCATTATAACTGCCTTTGCTGCATCCCAAAGGTTCTAGATTGTCTTGCTTTCATTCTCATTTGCTTCCATCTATTTTTTAAAATTTCTTCATTGATTTCTTGGTTAGCCCATTTATTCTTTAGTAGAATTTTCTTTAACCTCCATGTATTTGTGGTCTTTCCAAATTTTTTCTTGTGTATAGATATGCACAATAAAAGTAGTTGAAGAAAAGTTAAAGTAGTTGACTTTAAGTTTCAAAGTACTGTGGTCTGAAAATATGCACTGCATCAGCTAAATCTTTTGTCCTTGTTGAAGTGAATTTTGACCCAGTATGTGATCTATTTAGAAAATGTCCTATGTGTACTTGAAAAGAATGTGTTTTCTGCTGCTTTACAATGAAATGTCCTGAATATGTCTGTTAAGTCCATCTGGTTCAGTGTGTCTTTCAAAGCCATTGTTTCCTTGCTGATCTTCTACTTAGATGATCTCTCCATTGTTGTAAGTTGGGTGTTAAAATCCCTTAATGTTATTGTATTATTATCAATGAGTTTCTTTATGTTTGCTATTTATTTGAGATATATATTTGGGTGCTCCCAAGTTGGGGACATAAATATTTACAATCATTCAATCTTCTTGATGGATAGACCTCTTTCTGATATAATGCCTTATTCATCTCTTGTTCTAGTCTCTGGTTTATATAATATGGTTTGTCTTATTTATGTAGGTGTCTTATTTATGTATTATTTAAGTGAGAGTAGTGTAACTATGAGTAGTATAACTACTCTCACTTTCCTTTGATGTCCTTTAGAACCATGATAGATGGTTCTCCATCCTCTCACTTTCAGTCAGAAAGTGTCCTATTTTCTTAACTGAGTCTCTTGAAGGCAGCATATAGATGGGTTTTTTGTTTTTTTTTTTTATCCTTTCTGATACCCTATGTCTTTCAATTGGAGCATTTAGTCCTTTTACATTCAGAGTGATTAT
Source organism: Mustela lutreola (assembly GCF_030435805.1). Taxonomy (NCBI): domain Eukaryota; kingdom Metazoa; phylum Chordata; class Mammalia; order Carnivora; family Mustelidae; genus Mustela; species Mustela lutreola. The sequence goes on from NC_081290.1 coordinate 110,306,786, forward strand.
TGATAGATGTAAATTTAGTGTCCTTGGGCTACCTGTACAGTTGGTGTTTCTGGTGATGTTCTCTGGTCCTTCCTAGTCTTTGTTGCTTTGATCTTTCTTTCCCACTCAAAGAGTCCCCTTTAATATTTCTTACAGGGCTGGTTTAATGGTCATGAACTCCTTTAGTTTTTGGTTGGGAAACTCTTTATGTCTCCTTCTATTCTGAATGATGACCTTGCTGGATAAAATATTCTTTGCTGCATATTTTCCCCATTCAGCATGTTAAATATACCATGCCACTATCCTTTAGCCTGCCAATGTTTTGTGGACAGATCTGCTGCAAACCTGATCTGTCTTCCCTTGTCAGTTAAAGACTTTTTTTCCCCTTGCTGCTTTCAGGATTCTTTCCTTGTATGTATATTTTGTGAATTTGACTATGATTTGTCTTGCTGTTGGCTGGCTTTTGTTGATTTTGTTGGGAGCTCTCTGTGCCGCTTAGATTTTGATGTCTGTTTCCTCCCCCAGATTAGGGAAGTTTTCAGCTATAATTTACTCTAATAAACCTTCTACCCCTTTCCCCCCTCTCTTCTTCTGGGACTCCTATGATATGAATGTTATTATGCTTTATGGAGTCACTGAGTTCCCCAAGTCTACATTCATGATCTAGTAGTTTTCTTTCCTTCTTCTTTTCAGCTTCATTATTTTCCATAATTTTATCTTCTGATTATCACTTCTGATTATCTTCTGATTATCACTTGATGATCATCTGATTATCCCTTGTCACTGATCCATTCCTCTCCTTCAATCACCCTTGTTGTCAGTACATCTAATCAGTTTTGCATCTCTGTTTTTTTTTTTTTTTTTTTAATTTCAACCCAATTAGATTTTAGGCTTTTTAACTCTGCATCAAGGGTTTTTCTGGTTTCTTCTATGCTTTTTTCAAGCCTGCTAATATCCTGATGATAGTTGTTTTACATTCTGGTGCAGACATATTACTTGTATTTGTTTTAATTAGATCCCAGACTGTAACCTCTTCCAGTTCTTTCTTTTGGGGTGGAATCCTCTATCTTGGCATCTTGCCAGACCTCTCTCTATGTCTAAGGAAAACCTGTTATGTTTCTTGCTCTTGATAATAATGCCTGTATTAAGAAGAAGTCATATACTGTTCAGGGACTGGGGCTTCTGGAAGTTTTTTTTTTTTTTTTTGGTGTATGCTGTGTGTACTCTGCTGTTGTGTTTTGCTGCTCTTTCCCTCAGATCAGTCCTCTGCAGATTTTCTTGCTTGCCGTATGGAGTATTTGGACCTGATGTGTGGCAAATTTTAACTATGTGTGTGTGTTTTGGTCTCCTTGATAGAAAAGGCTAGATCCTATCTCTTTTAGAGCTGAAATTTTGCAGCATTCTGTATTAGTAGACTTCATTGTGTAGGGGCTTTGTGCTGTTCTTCTGGGAAAAGGGCATGTTGCACTGATTCTCACACAGACTTGCCCTTGTAAAGAGCCATCTGCAGGATGGAGTGGGATGGGACTTGGTGTAAGTAGTACCATCCTCCACTGGAGGCACTGTGTTTCCCACTGAAGTCTGTCCATGTTGATGAGCTATGGGAAAATGGCATCGCACTGCACTGTCATCCCTGGCAAGGGGAGTTTGTATCTGCCACTATTCATAAAACCCTCTCAGAAGAACAAATAATCTCCTCTTTTGTGTCCCAGGCTTCTGTAAGAACTCTATCTTCACCTTGTCTGTGTCTGAGCCATCTGTCTGTCTGGGGGCATAGTACTCCTGTGTTTTATGTCAGGCATACAACTGGGTTTCAAAGCTCCAGATTTTAGGATTGGGCATGGCACAGACAAATACTGATCCTCCAGGGGAGTCTCGCTGCACTGTGGCTGGTATTGGCTTGCCACAGAAAAGCAATCACACAACCTTGGGAGAGTTTACAGTAAGGTGCAGCCAAAAGCTGACTTCCAGGTTGGTGCTTTCAGCAGATGCCTCTGCAGCTATGCTAATTAATGGGGTCACTCAATGATGCCTGTCTTTTCTTTTATCCCCTAAGAGGCATGCCACCTCTCCCAAATGTACTCCAACAAGAGTTCTCACCATGCAACCCAGGAGATCCTCAGACCATACTGTCTGCTCCCAGACTTCTGCTTTCTTTCCTCACAGGTGCACCACTAAGTCCACCAGACACAACCCCAGAGATGGTAAAGACTTATAAAATTTTAGACTCTAAGCTCTGGTGCTTATAAAAACTTGCAATAGCCAGCTCCTCTCCTTTTCCCAGATAATGGTTTTGGGGAAGAGTTTTTCTTATGCAATTCTTTCTCTCTCTTTCTTTCTTTCTTTCTTTCTTTCCTTATTTCTCCTTTCCATTCCCTTCCCTGCCTTTCCTTTCCTTTCCTTTCTCCTTCCTTCCTTCCTTCCTTCCTTCCTTCCTTCCTCACTCCTTCCCTCCCTCTCTATCTCTGTCTTTGTCTTTCTCCTTTCTCTGGGATCAGGGCTCCCTCTCCTCCAAAGCGACTGCAGTTCTTTTCTCTCCCAAATCAATTCTCTGCAGCTCCTACCCTCCAAAATTTGGCTGTTTTTCTCCCTCTACCTATGCAGTTTGTTCGCTCAGTCCTCAGACTGATTTCTTGGGTATTCAGAATGATTTGATATTTATCTGGCTGTGTTCAACAAGCGTAGAGTCCCCCTACTCTTCCACCGTCTTAACTCCTCCTCCTCCATTTATTTTTTGATGTGCACTTGCCCTAATTGAACTTAATTATATTTAAGATCTTTGATGACTATTTATAATTCCCAATATATTTTATATAATCTACTGAATAACTTGGTACAAGTAGCAGATAAGCAAGCAGATTTTCAAAGTTCATAATTATCATAACTTAGTTAAAGTAGCATTTAGGAATTTATTAAAATGTTTCTTCCTTTGGGTCTTAAATGAATATTTGTTCAAATTATATCCTAATATTTGAATAAAGATTACAAGTTAAACCCAGAAATAGTAGACTACTAACTTGAAAAGCCTCATGGTTATGTGCATATCATATGAAGATTGCTTTTAGATCATAGATTTTGGGACTTGAAGGGTACTATAACATTATCTCATTTAATTCTTCAGTATGCTCTCTAATTTTATTCTTTCATTGAACATCTATAGTGTACAAAGAAGCTAGGTATTATGAAGGATACATGAGTAGATTAGTCTCTAGGTGTTGACAATTGAATTAAAGGATTAAAAAATACAAGTGTATAACTAAAAAGACAATGATTTAGTAAAAAATAATTTCAGAATATAAGCCAAATTCTTTTTTGTGTGTGATGAACATGTGCTATAGAATATTCAAAAATTCTTATCACCTGGTCAGGAGGGTATGTGCTGGGATGAGTACTGGGTGTTATATGCAACAAATCATTGAACAGTACAACAAAAACTTACGATGTACTATATGTTGGCTAACTTAATGAAAAATAAAAAGAATTCCCCTTTTCCAGTTTTATTGAGAAATATGTGGAAGTTTAAGTTGTACAATGTGATGGTTTGATTTACATATATTGTGAAGTCATTACCACAATAAGTTTAGTTAACATCCATCATTCAGAAGATCCCTTTTCAATTCTGAGTTTGTCATTACTGATATTTTCAGAGCAGTTTCATCCCCAAATTCCTCTCCCATTCCACATAGGCAGACAGAAGTAAAAGGCCAGATCTTAAGACTTTGCATATATGCTTTCATTTATTCTCTTTATTCTGGACTTAACTTAGAAAGCATATTAAAATGTCAAGCTTGTAATTTGAGAGAAAATAAAAATTTCCATTTGGAAAATTAGTCATATAAAATAATTTTAGAGAAAAAGTAAATATCAACTTATAAAACTAAGTACAATGCATTTACCACTTGATGTGTTTCATCTAATGGAGAAAAAAAATTCTTAATTAACTAATAAGTGTTTTAAAATTCTGATTTAAAATTCACCAAAGAAATAAAAATATTTTTGCAAACAATGGATTCAACACCAAAAATAAAAGTGGAGGAGTTATGTACAAAAAAAGAGAGTGGGAGTCAGTGACTATTTGCTGCATCTTGAGACTATCGGACTTCTCCTAGCTTAATTCTTAGTTGGCATCCAGGTGTCTAACTTCCAGACAAGAGAATGTAAGATGTTTCTCTGAAGAATGGTTAATTGTGAAGAAAAATGAAAAACAAATGCAACTTAGAAGTACTGACATCAAGGTTTTCCTATTGAAATGTCTAGCTACATCACCCTGGATGTAAGATTAGGTTGATAAGCCCAGCTATGCCCAGAGAAACTTCTAATCAACTTTTAGTGTCCTATGGAGTAGGGCAAAAAAATGAATGGGACACAAAAATCAATGATATTTGAGTTCAGTGTTTTTTATAAGATAAAGGCAAAAGATAATAAAGGAGAAGATTGTTTTGAGGACACACAAATATTACAAGGAGAAGAAAACTTGAAATAATCCAGTTTAATGATTTTCAGAAAAGACACTGTATCTGCAGCATGAGAGCACTCAGTGGATTTTTATTTATAAGGAGTGCTTAGGTACTGACTATTGTTACTTGAGATTAATAATATGCTTTTTTCTTCCATTCTTTTTCTCAAAATATCCTCATGATCTGACTTCATCTATAATTCAGGTTGAACCATATAAAATTGTAAATTTTGTAAGTTAATGATGGTTAAATATTGGTAATTTCATATGGTTTGATCTAATACTTAAGTTTTGTATCTTTTGCACGGTATCAGCCAGAGTGTTGTTCTTTTTCTTTAAAAAAAAAAAAAAGATTTATTTTTTTAGGACGGGTTTAGGTTTACACAAAAATTGTGCTGAAATTTCAGAGAGTTCCCATATATTCTCCCCTATCACACATTGTTGTTTTTGCTGTTAACATCTTGCAGATGTGGTACATATGTTATAACTGAGGGACCAATACTGATTATGTTATTATTAACTAAAGTCCATAGTTTATATCAGTGTGCTGTGTCATACATGTCTGTGTTTTTTTTTTTTTTTGCAAATGCATAATAGCCTGTTCTACCATTAAGATATTGTTCAGAATAGTTTTACTGCCTTATAAAATTCCTGTGCTATACCTATTCATCCCTCCCTCTCTTCCTTTGATTCTCTGACATTCATTGATCTTTTTATTTTCTCCATAGTCTTGTCTTTTTGATATGTTGTATAGTTGGAGTCACACAGTTGTAGCTTTTCAGACTGGCTTCTTTCCCTTAATAATATACATGTTAGATTCCTCCATTTCTTTCCATAGCTTGATAGCTCATTTATTTTCATCACTGAATAATACTTCATCTTTATTGTATGGATATTCCACAGTATATCCATTCTCCTATTAAAGGATATATTGGTTACTTTTTTTTTTGGCTTCTTTTCACAGATATTAATGAAGTTGATATAAACATTTGTGTGTAGATTTTAGGTGGACATGTTTCAACTCATATGGGTAAATAAAAGTATGATTGCTGGATCATAAGGCAAGACTATATTTAGCTTTGTAAAAAACTGCCAGACCGACTTCTAAAGTGGCTGTACTATTTTTTATTCCCATGATCAATGAATGAATTCCTGTTGCTCCACATCCTTGTCAGCATTTGGTTTTGTCATTGTTTTGGATTTTAGCTATTCTAATAGGTGTGTAGTGGTGTTGCATTGTTGTTTGCATTTGCAATTTGAGTACTTATTTATATGCTTATTTCCCATCTGTATCTCTTTGTGAAGTATCTCTCCAGATCTTTGGCCCATTTTGTAATTTTTAAAAATTGTTGGTTTTCTTTGACATTTTGGATAGAAGTCTTTTATAAGATGTGTTTTACAAATATTTCCCCCCCATCTGTGGCTTGTCTTTTCATTCTCCAACAGGAGCTTTCATAAAGCAGAGTTTTAAAATTTTTAGAAATCCAATTTACCAGCTTTTTTCATGAATTGTACTATTGATGTATCTAAAATCATTACCAAATACAGGGTCACTTTAGATTTTTCTCCTGTATTATCTTCTAGAAGTTGTTAAGTTTTGTGTTTTTCACTTTGATTTAATCTTTGTACAAGTTGTAAGTCCTCTGTCTGTCTTTATACACATATATATTTTGATATATATTTATATACTATGTATTTATTATATGTATATAATAAATATTTATATATTTTTTGCATGTTGCTGTCCATTTGTTTCATTATGATTTGGAATGTCTTTACTCTTGCCAAAGATCAGTAGACTATATTTGTCTATCTGGGGGCTCTGTATTCTGGTCCATTGATCTATTTGTTCTTTTGCCAATATCATATTGTCTTGATTATTGTAACATTATACTAAGTCTTGAAGTCAGGTAGTATTAGCCCTACAATTCTGTTCTTCAGTACGCTATTTGTCTTTTGCCTTTCCATATAAATTTTATCAGTTTTTTGATATACACAGAATAACTTTCTGAGATTTTGATTGAGAATGCATTGAATCTATAAATCATTTTGGAAGAATTGACATTTTAATAACATCAGGGCTTTCTGTTCATTAACTTGGAATATTTCCTTATTTATTTATATTATTTTTTATTTCTGTCATCAGAATTTTATAGTTTTCTTTGTACAGATCTTATACATATAATACCTATTTCATATTTTGGGCTGTTTATATAAAAAGGATTCTGTTTTTAATTTTTAATTCCAGTTGTTCACCCTTTGTTTATAGGAAAACAATTGACTTTTGTATACTAAATTTGTGTCTTGCAACTTTGCTATGATCACTTAACTATTTTCAGATTTTTTGTTGATTTTTTTGGATTTTCTACATAGACAGTTATATTATGCTCTAACAAAGACAACATTATTTCTTCCCTGGGAATCAGTATGCCTTTACTTACTTTTCTTTTGTTTTAAATTGCATTAGCTAGGACTTCCAGTACAATAATGAGTAAGAGTGGTGAATGGGGACATTCATGAATTTCTAATTCCTGATTTTAAGAAAAAAGCAAGTATGGTGTTGGCTGTAGTTTTTTTTCTTTTCTTTCTTTCTTTTTTTTTTTTTTTGTAGACATTCTTTATCAAGTTGAGGAATTTCCTATTTATTCTTAGTGTGTTGAGAGTTTTTTTTTCATGAATGGTTATTAAAATCTGGTAAATGGTTTTTCTGCATCTGTTAATTATAATCGTAAGATTTTCCTTCTAGTCAAATCTCCTTATAAGCTTTTAAAAATAGATATCCTTGCAGTCACACTAGTGGTATTTACCAGTGGCCGAGTCCTTATCTTTGGAATGCTTTTATAGCAGGATGTACCCTGTCTGTCGATGTTGCTAATTGCAAATAAGTCTGAAATTTATTGTTTTATGAGACACAATTCTCCGGAAAATGTCAACTAATCTATGCAATTATAAGAGTATAAAATAGAGATCTTTAGTGACTGAATAGCTTCCTTTAGAGTAAATAATGTTTTGTATGCATCATTTAGAAACCACACCTGTTAAATCTGGACCAAAACCCATTCAAATGTGACCAGGAAGGAGAACTGACACAAACATACTAATGGTTATGCTGGTTGTTATGCTTGAGTAGCAAAGATCTTTATTTCTGACCCTGAAATCTCATTGTTTTTGTTAGGATGGTGAAATAGTAACTGACTAAGTATTAGCTTGTAAGTCAGGTAAGATGGAATCCTAATCCAACACATTTCTTTTTTTTTTTTTTTTTAATTTTTTATTTTTTATAAACATATATTTTTATCACCATGGGTACAGGTCTGTGAATCACCAGGTTTACACACTTCACAGCACTCACCAAAGCACATACCCTCCCCAATGTCCATAATCCCACCCCCTTCTCCCAAACCCCCTCCCCCCAGCAACCCTCAGTTTGTTTTGTGAGATTAAGAGTCACTTATGGTTTGTCTCCCTCCCAATCCCATCTTGTTTCATTTATTCTTCTTCTACCCACTTAAGCCTCCATGTTGTATCACCACTTCCTCATATCAGGGAGATCATATGATAGTTGTCTTTCTCTGCTTGACTTATTTCGCTAAGCATGATACGCTCTAGTTCCATCCATGTTGTTGCAAATGGCAAGATTTCATTTCTTTTGATGGCTGCATAGTATTCCATTGTGTATATATACCACATCTTCTTGATCCATTCATCTGTTGATGGACATCTAGGTTCTTTCCATAGTTTGGCTATTGTGGACATTGCTGCTATAAACATTCGGGTGCATGTGCCCCTTTGGATCACTACATTTGTATCTTTAGGGTAAATACCCAATAGTGCAATTGCTGGGTCATAGGGCAGTTCTATTTTCAACATTTTGAGGAACCTCCATGCTGTTTTCCAGAGTGGCTGCACCAGCTTGCATTCCCACCAACAGTGTAGGAGGGTTCCCCTTTCTCCGCATCCTCGCCAGCATCTGTCATTTCCTGACTTGTTGATTTTAGCCATTCTGACTGGTGTGAGGTGATATCTCATTGTGGTTTTGATTTGTATTTCCCTGATGCCGAGTGATATGGAGCACTTTTTCATGTGTCTGTTCGCCATCTGGATGTCTTCTTTGCAGAAATGTCTGTTCATGTCCTCTGCCCATTTCTTGATTGGATTATTTGTTCTTTGGGTGTTGAGTTTGCTAAGTTCTTTATAGATTCTGGACACTAGTCCTTTATCTGATATGTCGTTTGCAAATATCTTCTCCCATTCTGTCAGTTGTCTTTTGATTTTGTTAACTGTTTCCTTTGCTGTGCAAAAGCTTTTGATCTTGATGAAATCCCAGTAGTTCATTTTTTCCCTTGCTTCCCTTGCCTTTTGCGTTGTTCCTAGGAAGATGTTGCTGCGGCAGAGGTCGAAGAGGTTGCTGCCCGTGTTCTCCTCAAGGATTTTGATGGATTCCTTTCGTACATTGAGGTCCTTCATCCATTTTGAGTCTATTTTTGTGTGTGGTGTAAGGGAATGGTCCAATTTCATTTTTCTGCATGTGGCTGTCCAATTTTCCCAGCACCATTTATTGAAAAGGCTGTCTTTTTTCCATTGGACATTCTTTCCTGCTTTGTCGAAGATTAGTTGACCATAGATTTGAGGGTCTATTTCTGGGCTCTCTATTCTGTTCCATTGATCTATGTGTCTGTTTTTGTGCCAGTACCATGCTGTCTTGATGATGACAGCTTTGTAATAGAGCCTGAAGTCCGGAATTGTGATGCCACCAACGTTGGCTTTCTTTTTCAATATCCCTTTGGCTATTCGAGGTCTTTTCTGGTTCCATATAAATTTTAGCGTTATTTGTTCCATTTCTTTGAAAAAGATGGATGGTACTTTGATAGGAATTGCATTAAATGTGTAGTTTGCTTTAGGTAGCATAGACATTTTCACAATATTTATTCTTCCAATCCAGGAGCATGGAACATTTTTCCATTTCTTTGTGTCTTCCTCAATTTCTTTCATGAGTACTTTATAGTTTTCTGAGTATAGATTCTGTGTCTCTTTGGTTAGGTTTATTCCTAGGTATCTTATGGTTTTGGATGCAATTGTAAATGGGATTGACTCCTTAATATCTCTTTCTTCTGTCTTGCTGTTGGTGTAGAGAAATGCAACTGATTTCTGTGCATTGATTTTATATCCTGACACTTTACTGAATTCCTGTATAAGTTCTAGCAGTTTTGGAGTGGAGTCTTTTGGGTTTTCCACATATAGTATCATATCATCTACATGGAGACTAAACAGTATCCTTCTAAAGAATGAATGGGTCAACCGGGAAATTAAAGAAGAATTGAAAAAAATCATGGAAACAAATGATAATGAAAATACAACGGTTCAAAATCTGTGGGACACAACAAAGGCAGTCCTGAGAGGAAAATATATAGCGGTACAAGCCTTTCTCAAGAAACAAGAAAGGTCTCAGGTACACAACCTAACCCTACACCTAAAGGAGCTGGAGAAAGAACAAGAAAGAAACCCTAAGCCCAGCAGGAGAAGAGAAATCATAAAGATCAGAGCAGAAATCAATGAAATAGAAACCAAAAAAACAATAGAACAAATCAACGAAACTAGGAGCTGGTTCTTTGAAAGAATTAATAAAATTGATAAACCCCTGGCCCGACTTATCAAAAAGAAAAGAGAAAGGACCCAAATAAATAAAATCATGAATGAAAGAGGAGAGATCACAACTAACACCAAAGAAATACAAACTATTATAAGAACATACTATGAGCAACTCTACGGCAATAAATTTGACAATCTGGCAGAAATGGATGCATTCCTAGAAACATATAAACTACCACAACTGAGCCAGGAAGAAATAGAAAGCCTGAACAGACCCATAACTAGTAAGGAGATTGAAACAGTCATTAAAAATCTCCAAACAAACAAAAGCCCAGGGCCAGACGGCTTCCCGGGGGAATTCTACCAAACATTTAAAGAAGAACTAATTCGTATTCTCCTGAAACTGTTCCAAAAAATAGAAATGGAAGGAAAACTTCCAAACTCATTTTATGAGGCCAGCATCACCTTGATCCCAAAACCAGACAAGGATCCCACCAAAAAAGAGAGCTATAGACCGATATCCTTGATGAACATAGATGCGAAAATACTCAACAAAATACTAGCCAATAGGATTCAACAGTACATTAAAAGGATTATTCACCACGACCAAGTGGGATTTATTCCAGGGCTGCAAGGTTGGTTCAACATCCGCAAATCAGTCAATGTGATACAACACATCAATAAAAGAAAGAACAAGAACCATATGATACTCTCAATAGATGCTGAAAAAGCATTTGACAAAGTACAACATCCCTTCCTGATCAAAACTCTTCAAAGTGTAGGGATAGAGGGCACATACCTCAATATCATCAAAGCCATCTATGAAAAACCCACCGCAAATATCATTCTCAATGGAGAAAAACTGAAAGCTTTTCCGCTAAGGTCAGGAACACGGCAGGGATGTCCATTATCACCACTGCTATTCAACATCATACTAGAGGTCCTAGCCTCAGCAATCAGACAACAAAAGGAAATTAAAGGCATCCAAATCGGCAAAGAAGAAGTCAAATTATCACTCTTCGCAGATGATATGATACTATATGTGGAAAACCCAACACATTTCTTTATGGCAACAGTTGGCTGGAGCTACTGAGCGGCTGCCCCTGTCAATGAATCTTGTTTTCTTCACTATGCCACAGTCCCCACTACTGTGGCCACTGTCTGTTGCCACTTTGTGAATTTTTTTTTCTTATTGTAAGTTTAAGGGACCTTACAGAGTCATGATTATCACCAAGGACTCAAACTATGATTCCTGAATACAAATTTGAATATTTCACTACCTAAGTTTATATGGCTTTAGGCAAGTTAAAGTTTCTGTGCCTCTGTTTTCCCATTTGATAATGATGATAGAAATAATAATAATGCTTTCTCTATGTTTGCTGTGATTTTCTGATGTAGTTACTAAATTCTACAACTATAATTCACTGAGTTAATATGCTTAAAGTACTTAGAATCATGCTGAGTATATAGTAACTGTTAGTATTACTATTAAAAACCATTACCTTACTAAAGGTGAGAAAGTAAAGGGGAGATATTTGGATCAAAAAATTGAGAACAAGATATGATTTGTAGATGTTTCTATGTGTCTATGAAAAGTGTATCTGTATTGGACAATTGTCTAGTAATATTCTAGGTGAATATTGTAGGAAGCTGGGAACATAACATTGCAAAATTGTCTTTGTGATCTAATTTTTGTAAATATTTTTAGGTTCTGTGGAAGTTTGTATTAAAAATTTTAAATCTGAAAGAAATTTAAAGGAACCTTAGATAAAATCTCAACAATGATAAAGGAGCATCTTATAAAACTTCCAGGCTTTCTTTGTATAAGAGTATCTCTAAATATTATCAGAACATCTATTAAAAATTATATGGCATAAGAACAGTACCAATGCTCAAATTATTCAATTCAGAGTTCAAAACAGAAAAATCTAAATATTGTTTGATATTTCTTCATGAATAAATTATGCTCAAGATAGATTCCATCCATCAATTCATGGTGATAATAGAGGTAGATTAATCATTCAGTTTTTGAGATTGTAATTTTGACTCTTATGGCCACTTTTATAAGTGATACAGATTTTGAAGTTGCAGCTTTTCTGGATGCCTGGTAGAGAGCTTACATAATTTATGAAATGCAGTAAAATGAACTTTCTACATTTAACATTAAGCTATAGGAAAAGGCCCATTAAGTAGACAGATATTTACATTATAAAGATATGGTAGATTTGATCCTGAACATTTTCTATAATATTGTGTGAACTAGCCTTTTATTATCAGTGGTCATTTAGAACAATAGTATTTGACTCAATTTGTTCTTGACTCGTTAATTTCTTGGTTCAAATTAGAAAGTTGATGATATTAGTGCAACAAACACTGTCTGAAAATGCTAAATTAGTCTAAATTATTAAGGTACTGAAGATTACTATGAAGTTGTATTGTTATATTACAGAAGAAATTAAATAGGAATGTAAACAAAACAAATACGTTCAATAAGTAATATTAGTGCAACTCTACCATACCTACACTCTCTTGAATAATTCTCATATAAGTCTGTTTCAATATATAGATTGATTTTCTAAAATGAAGTTTATAACTGGTTAAGGTCTGGCTTCTGATTTGATTAAAAAAAAAAAAGTTATGCCTTTTGTAAAGTGCTGAACTGCTTACACAGTCAGTTCCAATTCGCTAGAATTAGAAGAAAGGGATATGTGCTACCATTTTCCATGAAAAGAGACTAAAAATTTAATGCTAAATATAGAATGCCAATTTAGGAATATCCCAGAGAAACTAGTGATATCAGTCGTTTCATTCAAGAAAACAGAATTTACTGTATTCTGGGCAGCTAAAATGGATATAAAATCAAGCTTCACTAATTCCTAACATAACATATAATTTCTCCCATAAATGTTATTTTTTCATTGGCTAGAATATTTCCTGAAACATTTTAATAAATTTCCTTCTCTTGTTTCTCTATAAAATATAAAATGAACCTATTCACATAAGAGGTCAGAATCATTGCTCAATTCAACATTTGGTATATTATCTAAAATTATATTTTCAGCTAGAAATAATTATGTTTTATACATTGTCACTTTACTTCCATCAGCATTCATGGGTTTCTCTTGGAGTCTATATTTCTCCAAGAAATACAATTATAATAGTTACTATATAAGAGTAACCAGTTTGAATTGAAATGCAGATGCCAACATCCTAATAATGAATAATGCAACTATATGTTTAAGCAAAATCACAAATCATAGATTTTTGCAAATTCTTAAAGTAATTGGAATTTTATATGGTAAATTCATTTAAGCCATACATAAAATGTATGTTCTCTTATAGTTTTGATTACAGTTATTATTTATTTGCTAAGTGCAAGATGATCTTGGAGGTGAGGAAGGCATAAACAAAACCGTATATATCTTGTTATTGTTAAGGTCTTTGTAGGTAGTCATTAGGAGTTCACCCTTCTGGTAAGACAGACACAAGATCCCCACTGGCTCATCTACCCTCTCCCTACTTCATTCATATCCAGAGAATTTGAGAACCAAGCCACAGATTGATCTTTAAAATGTGGATGATAATGGTATCTATTTGATACGATATTTTAAGGGTAATGAAAAAGTATGTATGCTGTCTGGTACACAGTAAATGCTGATTTCATTATTTATACTTACAAAAATTATTAGTAGGTACCATTAAAAAACAATACATTTCAAATATATGACCTAATCTCTTAATAAATATTTTGAATAATAAATAAATAGTTTGAATTCTTTTTTACTTGCATATAAATCATTTAAAAATGTGTGTTGACTTTATTCCTTGCAAGGAGATTTTCTTTAGTTTTTTCATGTTAGTAGACAGATCTTTAGTGTACAGTTGTTAATTTGCTCTATATGCTTATTATTGGCATGATTTCATAGTGGTTCCAGTTAGAAAATTGGAAAAAGCAATTCACTCTAAGTGTGAGGTCTAAATTATATGTTAAAAATGTATGATTAAAATGAATCGGATATTTTTGTTGAAGTATATACTTTCTGTAGTATCTTGCATTTCCATTTACTATTTTTCTCTTATTATATCTGCCCATAAATTATAATATCCACAAAAAATTAAAAGTAACAGTTTTTCCCAAGAAACAGTATATAATGGCATATGTATATTGATTTTCATGATTCTTTAAGAAATCTATGTTCAATTTTCATGGGAACTAAAAGAACCTCCTATTCTTAAAAATACCGATGTTGATTAGGAGTAACTCAAAATGATCATAGATCCTTGATCAGACTTCTTTATAGTGAGGTTTTGGATATAAATTGGGTCCTAGCAATTAAAAGTACACATGTGAGATGGTAGGTATATTGAAGTGGAGGCCATTATTTTGTCCTTAGCTCTGCTTGCAAACACAGTTTTCATCCATGTAAGAGATAGGCAATCTAGATCTGGGATAGAAGCTCCATGAAGTCACCAGGAATATAAGCTTCAGCCAACTCACACTTAGCAACCCTTGGCCATGTGATCTTTACTCTCTGGTTCAAGACAGATATTCAGGATATTATACTTAAGGTCCAGATAGCAGAAGGAGGAAAAGGAAAGAGTATCCAGTACCCCGCCCCCTCCCATATTTGACACAAAGTTACAGATAACAGTTCTCTTTATTTGTTAATAGCCAATACTTATAGATGCATGGTCACATCCCCAGTGAGGGACTCAGCTAAAAATTGGGATATTAAAACCGATTAACAGTCTCTGCCACACTATCTTTTGAAGACTATAGGTACACACTCAAAAATATTAAAGACAACCATTAAATCTGGCTTTGTAAACTATAGAAAATTGGTCAGGCTATTACAACCCAATCATCATTTGTTTTTCATAGTTAAATTGTTATAATAGCTACAATTGGTTCTGCATCATCTGCAAGGAAATGGTAGAGATATTAAAAAACAGTAAATGTCACGTCAGACTACTCAACTCTTCAATAAATCAAACCATTTAGAGTTCCTTTAAAGCATTTTTACTAAGTAGGTAACAATCTTCAGTTGCAAAGTACATTTTATGGTTTATGAACAGATAGTGCTAGACTGTGAGGCGTATTGCTTTAGGACAATATTTGTATTGACTAAAATGCTTCAGTAATTGACTTCTAGGGAAAAAAATTTACTTCACACTTTTAAATTTTGAAATTAGAAATTAGAAAACTACTAATCTAAATTTAAGAATTTAAAATTGAAATAGCTATCTAATCAGAAAGTTGTTCATATGAGTAATTATCTCTGTTCGAAGTAACATTGCCTGTTCTTGCTTTCTGATAAAACTACTAAGATATGAGAAAAATCATCAGAGAATTTTAAAAAATCATGTTTTTGTCTGTCCTGGTTATAAGGGAAGCAAGTCATTTGCTTTAAGATTCAAGGTCCTGTGGTAACACAGCAACTGACTAGACTTTAATTAATTTATCAAGGCATGGAATTTTAGAATTTGTGGAAACCTTTTGAGAATACATCTTTCAATGCTGTTATTTTATAGCTGAGGCACTAAGGTCTTAGAAGGACTAAGGCCACACTAATGAGCTAGTCTAAGCGCTGAAACCAGGACTAGGGTTTTACTGCCTTTTAATCTAGTGCATTTTATCTCCCCCCTCGCCCCTCCCTCCTTCTTTTCTTTACTTCCTTCCTTCGTCTATTTTCTTTATTTTATTAGTTTTAGCATTAAAATATTTGTATATCATACCAGGTTCAGATGTAGAAAAGGAAATAAATTTGTTTTGGCAAAAGATAATTTGATACAGAAAATAAGGTGCTAATAATGTTTTGGAAAAGTTGACAGTGGGAACTCCAGTCTGGATTTCCAGAAGTAATTGCAGACCACCATGGTATGGTCCACCAGAGATGCTGAGACTGCTTCCATACATTTCTCTACACATCCATAAAACTAATGACCAGGATCTGGAATGTTGGTAGGTAAGCTGCACTAACTCCATAACTGCCACCTAACATACATAAAGCTACTGAGTGGACCTTGGAATATTGCAGCAGGAAACTTCATATATTAACTGTGTTTGCAAGCAGAGCTAAGGACAAAATAATGGCCTCCACTTCAATATACCTACCATCTCACATGTGTGCTTCTAATGGCTAGGACCCAATTTATATCCAGAGCCCCACCGTAAAGAAGTCTGATGAATGTTATCTTTTTTTTTCTTTAGTTTTTAGTTTTTTTAAAAATCTTTAAAGATTTTATTTATTTATTTGACAGACAGAGATAACAAGTAGGCAGAGAGACAGGCAAAGAGAGAGAGGAGGAAGCAGGCTCTCTGCTGAGCAGAGTACCAGATCCCAGGGTCCTGGGATCATGACCTGAGCTGAAGGCAGAGGCTTTAACCCACTGAGCCACCCAGGTGCCCCTCAATGTTGTCTTTTACGTTTGCAACCTCCATAGTCTAAAGAAGATACCCCAGAGGGAGTACTTAGAAGGAAACAGGAGGGGATATACATATATATACATATATATACACAAACCTAAACAAAACAAAGAAGAAACTCCTGCTGTGGTGTCAGCTGGAGAGCCTTCTCTTATTCATGACACTTTCAAAGAGATAGCTTTATAAGCCATGTGGGGAAGCACATTCAAATGTACTATATGTTGCTCCAAAGTTCAAAGAGGCCCGCCATGAAGTGTATCTCTTTCTTAATGGTAAGGAGTACAGAGTTTTTAAACTTTTCTTTGATTGTACCAGACCAGTAGAGTCCGAGAACTTTTATAAAGGGGCAGGCCTTGAATTTTCATTAAGTTCCTGCTGGGCTTATAAATATAATTAATTCATAAAATCATAGAAACATAGATTTCATAGACCTTGGAGAATGTAGATTTCATTACTATTAGTATATATAGGTGGAACAGTTGAGATCAAAGAGATTGAGTGACTTTACCTTAGGTCATAATGGTTAGTACCAGTGCTGAGAGTAAAATTAAAATTTCTTCTGTTGCACCCTGTTTCTCCTAAATATGTTATTACTATTAATATCTCAAAAATTTTATATTAAATAATATTTTAATTTCAGGATTTAGATTAAAATTATTAGAAAAATATATGTGTTTTAAATCCAAGAGTGAATGGATACCTGCTTTGGCTAATCTCTCCAAATGCACCCCAATGTTTATAGCAGCAATGTATATAATAGCCCAAATAAGGAAAAAGCCCAGATGTGCATTGACAGATAAATGGATAAAGAAAATGTGGTATATCTAAAGATACAAATGTAGTGAACTGAAGGGGCATGTGCACCCAAATGTTAATAGCAACAAAGTCTACAACAGCCAAACTATGGAAGGAGCCTAAATGTCCTTCAACAGGTGAATGGATAAAGAAGATGTGGTGTATATCTACAATGGAATACTATGCAGCCATCAAAAAATGAAATCTTGCCATTTGCAATGACATGGATGGAACTAGAGGATATTATGTTAACTGAAATAAGTCAATCAGAGAAGACAATTATCATATGATCAATATGATCTCACTGATATGAGGAATTTGGGAAATAAGACAGAGGATCATAGGAGAAGGGAGGGAAAAATGAAACAAGATGAAACCAGAGAGGGAGACAAACCAGAAGAGACTCTTAATCTCAAGGAAACAAACTAGGTTGCTGGAGGGGAGGGGGTTGGGAAGAATGGAGTGGTTGGGTGATGGACATTGGGGAAGGTATGTACTATAGTGAGGAAAAAATAAATAGATGAATTTTAAAAAGAGATGTGGTATATATACTACAATGGAATATGATTCAGCCATCAAAAGGAATGAAATCTTGCCATTTGCAATGACATGGATGGAACGAGAGGGTATTATGCGTAGCCAAGTGAGTCAGTTAGAGAAAGACAAATACCATATGATTTCTCTCATAGGTGGAATTTAAGAAACAATACAGACGAAGGATAAGGGAAGGGAAGGAAAAAAAATAAGATGAAAACAGAAGAAGGCAAATCATAGGAGACTCTTAACTCTAGGAAACAAACTGAGGGCTGCTGGAGAAAGGTGGGTTGGGGGATGGGGCAACTGGGTGATGGGCATTAAGGAGGGCACTTGATGTTATAAGCACTGGGTGTTATATGCTACTGATGAGTCAGTACATTCTACTTTTAAACTAATTTTAAAAAACTGGCAATAATGTTATTAATAGCAGTGTAGTCATTTGTAGTTTAAAGTGGGCTGTATTAAAAAGAGAAATGATCAATTAAAGTTAGGGGAAATTAAGTGTTGACTTCTAAAATTCTGGACATGTTTAAGGGATTAATTGCAGAGGATTCAGCACCATCCTTTTCATTATGCTACTCTGTTTAAAGTGTGAAAATCTCAGTTGGGCTCTGGAAAATTGTATGTAGAATAAACATACCCAAGTAAAATATGACTACTGCTTTAGCAGTTTGAGCTATTTTGACCAATTTGCAGCTATATTATATCAGCTCTCTGAAATAACCAACTAGAGTTCTAGTTTCTCATTTTCTAAATATTATGAATCACATTTTGAATTTTCAAATCCCAATAATAGTACAGTCCCTAAATTTCTGCTTCTGCCCCTTCCCTTCTGTTCCTCTTCTTTTTTTTTTCATTATCATCATTTCTTCAAAATAACATTTCTTTCTTTTTTTTTAATATAGCACTCTACATTGTTTTTTTTTTAATTTTTTATTTTTTATAAACATATATTTTTATCCCCAGGGGTACAGGTCTGTGAATCGCCAGGTTTACACACTTCACAGCACTCACCAAAGCACATAACCTCCCCAATGTCCATAAACCCACCCCCCTTCTCCCAAACCCCCTCCCCCCAGCAACCCTCAGTTTGTTTTGTGAGATTAAGAGTCACTTATGGTTTGTCTCCCTCCCAATCCCATCTTGTTTCATTTATTCTTCTCCTACCCACTTAAGCCCCCATGTTGCAGCACCACTTCCTTATATCAGGGAGATCATATGGTAGTTGTCTTTCTCTGCTTGACTTATTTCGCTAAGCATGATACGCTCTAGTTCCATCCATGTTGTCGCAAATGGCAAGATTTCATTTCTTTTGATGGCTGCATTTCTTTATCTCTGTTATATGAATGACCTATCTGCAAGTGGGGCTATGAAAAAGTATGGCACCTTTGCCCTCAAAGAACTTATAGTCTGGTTAGAGGAAAAGGACCTTTTCTGCAAGGACTAGTTCATATTCAAAAGGAAAAAGTAATAAATGACAAAGATTAGAGAAGATTGGAAGGGAGAGATCAAAGTCCATGACTAACTCAATTAACAGAAACTTCAGACAGAAATATCTATTTTCACCTAGACTTTAAAGATTTAATCAGTATATATTACAATATGCATAAATTGTGTTAAACCCTTTGGGCCAATGTTAGATTCTGATGGACATTTTAAGTAAATTTGAGATAAATGACTTGACATTTTTAGTTTATGATCCCAAGCAAATTTAAATTTCAAACACAAAATGAGAAATTTCATTTAGATGATAAACTAATTGCAAAAATATACACCTATATATGTGTGTGTGTGTGTGTATATTACAAAATGCCAGAAATGTTTTATACACTATAGCAAAGAGATAGAATATGATAGAAAAATCATGTATGTTCTTGCACTTTAATTCTTTTCATACTTAATTACGGGGCCCTGCCAATGTGAAAAGAAAACAATATAAAGCCTCATATTCTTTAACTGAATCCTGATAGAAAATATAACTGAAGCTGGAGGCTACAAGCCTCAGTTGACAGTTTAATGAAGACTTTTGAAAGAATGGGATACTCTGGTTACTTTAAGACAAGCCCTGAGCAAGTCATTACATCTATGTAGACCAAAAAAAAAAAAAAATAATAAAAGATTAGTGAATATTTATATATCAGCTACTAAAATATTCAAATTAAATATGTTTATTTTTTTCTAGTTACCATAGATTTGAATTTTTCTTTAAATCTATTGGTTGTGAAGGCCAAAAATCTTTCTAGGAATAGTGAATCATTTATTTCTAAAGTCCTAAAGGGCTGTTGATTTATGACTGTGAAGTTATATATTTTCATTATAGAAGACTACATGTTAAAATGTTTATGCTGAAATACCTGCCTTTTCATTTAAAATCGTAAATTCTGTTGTTCATTGGAAGCTGATTTTACCCAACCACACTTGTAAAATCAACTGTGAAATTGCTTTTTCCCCTCTAACTTTCCTATGTAAATGACTTGAGTGTGCTCCTTAGATAGAATGCACCAGGGTTTTTCCCCCCTATAGGCTCACTTACAATAAGCCTAATGACTCTAATCCACTCATTTCTGAAAAGCATCACAAGTGTGAGTTTTTTCTCAGACATTCGGATGTATTTGTACATAGTATAGGGTTTTGCTCAGGTTCACGTTCACAATCTGCTGCAAATATACAGGTAATTAGTGAAATTCAAAAAGGCAGTGATTTCCTGGATTCAAACGCCAGCACACAGAACCCTGTAACAAGTTTCCTTCCCATCCCCACCAGTGGATTTTAACATGAATTTTACAGCTTTTTGAAGTCTGACACCATTATGTCTGATGCAGAAGGCGACTTTCTTCATGCTCCAGTTGATATAAGTACATTCTGACCTCCAAGAGATAAACTCAGCTTTGTTCTCATGAGATCCACCATTAAAATTCTTTTCTTTTTGCTCTATATATCTTTATACCCCTCTTGAACCTTTCATTAAAGTACTGCTTTGTGTCAAACTATTTGTAGACATCATTTATATTGCTTACTCCCTTTACCATATTGTATATAATGTTCCTACTTGTTAGAAACAGGTTGTATTAATTTTTATGTATGTACCCTACTGTTCCTAATACTGATGTAAAGAGACGAGAATTACTAGTTATGCAAAAAATTTCACTTCTTTGAGACTCAGGTTCTTACCCCACACTATAGGTGATAACAACAACCTACTGTTTTTTGCGGCAAAGCATTGGAGAGGACCTTGCAGTGCATGAGGGTCGCTGTAGAAGTAGTGGCAATGAGAGGTAGGAGGAGGAGCAGCATTAACTGCTGGAGAGAGCTTTTCTTTTTCCATGTCATGAAGATTCTCTTTTTCACTTCTGTTGTTGTTTAAAAACATTATTGCTTTAATGTTGGGATGCATTGGGAAGCTGCAGTTCAAAATAAAAAGTGTTACTGATAAATACAAGGCCTGCATATCTACATTTGTAAGTATATAAAGTAAAGTAAGTATATAAAGTGTATACATATACTACTGCTTGTATAATGCACACAAGAAATTCAGTCTCATGACTTTTTAGTCACATTTCCTGGTAGATATTAAATTAAGTGAGATGGTATAGAAATAGTTGCCTTTCCAGAGCAATCTTTTCGATCCTTCTTTGTCTCACTTGAGCCCATTTTCAGAGAAGCTGAAAATAAGAGCTTGGGGGTATGGTGTCTATTGTTTGGTCTTATTACAGTCATTAACTGCAGTCAAGGTGCCTTTCAGGGAGAAAGGATGATAGATAGTCAGCACTCTCACGACCACATTCACTGTCATGGAGAACAAAAGTCGGGGAGGCAGGAGGTAGCAGAAGACAGAGTGCAGTGGGATACAGGTGCACCTCTTCCAGGGAAGAACAAGATGAATGTTCCCATTGTCACTGCTCCCTGCATTTCCTTAGTCATTAGTGTGACAGGTCGATAATTGATGACATGACATGGGACCTGTTGTGAAGCTTCTTTCCCCTCCTTTGAAACTACTTCTGTGTCCTTTAAACAGTATATGGTTATCTAATGTGTCAGTGCATCTGCCTTTATATCTCAATCTAAGCCATCTTGGTAATGACAGAAAATCACACCACTTGTAACAAGGGAAGATGATATTAAAGTTTCATAGCTGTGTTAACTGCAATTCTCAGCAGTGGTTTCTTATGTAATAATAGGCAAGGTCAAGAATAAATTTATCAGAGTAAGAGAAAATAGCATAATGTGAGCTCTCAATCTGTTGCAGAAGAGTGCCTTGTGGTCCAAAGCTCATTGTTTTACTGACACACTTTCTCTGGTTGCACTTTTTAGATTAAGAAAGAGTTTCAAAGTTCCGTTTCAAGAAATATTACATTCTACAGATCATTTGAATGAAGTCTTTAAATTAAATATTTGAACAAAATAACAATGTACAAATCATGACTAATCGTCTTGATTTTTTTTTAATAATTGTTTGAAAAATACTGAAGTAGGAACTGCTGGGAAGTAGATTTTATTTTAATCATGTATTTAGATGTATTTTATAATTAGTTATTAATTAATCAGTATTGTCCATCTGGGAATTTATTGACAAAATCCTGTAAGAAAACCACAAGGGTGTAACATATGTGTCATTGTAATAAGTACATTTTAAAAATTTTCTAAAATGAAGAATCCTTAAGATTAGAACTTTATTATTCATCAAAAATGTTACTGACAATTTAATGAAGGTTGTTTTTCTTGGTTATGGTTTGTTTTTTAATATTATGAAAGATACCTTTTCCCTCTAATTTTTAGGAATATAACAATATTTAAAAATGTACTTTTTGAGGCACCTGGGTGGCTCAATGGGTTAAAGCCTCTGTCTTCAGCTCAGGTCATGATCCCAGGGTCCTGGGATGAAGCATGGGGCTCCTTGCTCACAGCAGGAAGCCTGCTTCCTCCTCTCTCTCTCTGCCTGCCTCCCTGCCTACTTGTGATCTTTGTCTGTCAAATAAATAAATAAATAAATAAAATCTTTTTTAAAAAAAGTACTTTTCATAGTAATCATCTATAGTGAGTAGCACTCCACACTGGAAATAAATCGAATTTTTCATATTAAATTTGGCTACTGCATATGTAGAGTTGCTTTACTATAACCATTGTAATGTGCATTACCTCATTAACATTATAATGACAAGCTTTTAAAGGAAAAGTTACAGTAAAAATTAGAACATCAGTGGTGAAAGAAAACCATTTTGTCAGTACATTTCCGGTTTCCTTATTATTCTCCAAACTATACTCTAATGTCTGATTCTATAAGACAATATCTTTAATAAAGCATTATTTGTCCTAACTTTTAATGCATTGCATATGAGACCATAGTCTATGACATCTTCATGACCTTTAAGAGTTCATGAATCAACATACATATATATATATATTTTGTTGACTAATTAGATCAGAATTTGTGAGATATTTTCTTAAAGAAAAATCTACTTAGATAGCCATCCAAGTGGCAGAGAGACCCTTAGGAGACATTTAGCAATTCTCTTCTATATTTAGCAAGCACACATTTTCTAACCTTTGTTTCTGAATCAAGACATCCTCCTGGTTTCCTTTCGTCTAGGTGATCTTGCTTTCTGTCCTCCATGTTGTTTTTTCTTCCTTTGCTTGTTGCTAAAATGTCAATCTACAGATGTTTGCCAGAGTTCTGTCCTATCCTGTTTTCTTCTCAGGTGCATAACTTCATTCTCAAATTTATATCATTAATCTAATTTTTATAATTCTTTAATTCCTGTGAACATTGGATACATTTCTAGTCTTCTACTGAGACTGGCTCCTGAAAGATCTTCTGATAATGCAAACACTGCTTCCCCATCAAATCCCACCTATTATTTCAAAGTAGAAATATTGATGTTATCTTTAATCTTCTTTCTCCCTTTCTCATTCTTAAGTTCTGTGAACTTGTCAGCCTGTGAATTTCATCTCCACAACCACCCTTATATTCATGCCATTCTCTCTCTTCTCAGAGTCATTATTATCTTTCATCTACATTATTGTAACAGGATCCTAATTCTGTTACCAGTCTCTTCATCTAATAGCCACAGTTATCTTCCTAAAGCGTAGGTCTGATCATTTCATCCTTCTATTAACTCACTTTTCTGGCCCCCCATTTCTAACGTGGCAAAGTCCAAATTCCTTAGCAAAGCCATAAGAATGTTTCATAGTTTGGCCACTGTATGTCTTTCTAGCCTCATTTCCTGGTGATTTTTTATGGAGGATTGCTGTCTATTCCCAGAAGATGGCATGTATCTTGTGTCTCTCCTATTTACTTTGGTTTTAAATGCTGTCTTGAATGCCTTACTCACTTTTCTCTCTTGATACTCTCTTCCTTATTCTTAAACTCAGTTCGCAAATATCCATTATATAGTGCTCCTTTATATATTTAATTTTGTACAGAAATTGTCTCATACTATGTATAAATGTTTGCAGCTGACTTTTTTGAGTCAAAAATTTTTGAGATGTATTAATGTGAAAGTATGTAGATTTTGTTTATGACTTCTAATTGCAGATAACATTCTGTTGTGTGAATAAGCCACTGTATTCTATCCTTTTAGTAAGGGACAAGTGGGTTGTTTTTACGTATTTTTCCCCTTTGTTTAAAAAAATGCTACAGTGAACTGTCTTGCCATTGTATCTTTGAGCATATGTGCACAATTCATTAAGTAATTAATGAATTAGTTTCAAGTGGCTAATCTGGGGACCTGTGGAGAGTAATGAGAGGATGGTGAAATGTAGACATCTGCCATCATTTTCCAAATTTTCTTCACTTGAAATGTCCTTGTATGAAGTATGATAGTGTCAAAATTCCCATGTTATGCTTGGTTTGGCATGTAGTTATATTGATGCAAATAAATGTAAGGAATGGAAGGTTTTTTTTTTTTTAAATCTATTAATACAAGTATTTTTCTGTGCCATGTCAAAGTGTACTCTCTCATAACAGGCCTTAATTGTAGGTGCAAATAACAAAATTTTGAAAGTAAATTTATATTGCATTAATTTCATTTTCCTAAATTGTGGAAATCTGTCAGTACTTTGGCAATCATTTATTCCTTATAAGCCTAATTGTTTTTTATACTGGATTCTTACTGTATACTTGCCTGAAAATTTTCCTAGGTCATTGTGTACTATTCCAAATGCCACAAAACACAAAAGGGTGAGCAACTGTGTCTATACTTAAAATATCATCTCATTTACCCTTCTGTTTATATTTTTATAGCCTTTAAATGTTTGTAGAGCTATTTTAATAATTGTAATACTTCTTTATAAATGGAAGCACTGTTGCATATTATAGTGGTCATTCATTTTACTTTGTATAAGAATTGCCTGGGAAAGTGTTAGTATATATTTTTAGTTTCCACTATAGAAAATTCTGATTCAGTAGACTTGGGCTATGTATTTTGAATTTTAACTCTCTGTCCTTATCATAAATACCACCACTCCACATGTCCTCTGGAAATTGACTTTCTTAGAAACACGGATTGAGGCAAAAGATTCGGTGGTGGTGGTTATGGTGATGGCAGGGGCATGGTAGTAGTAGATAGTGATGGTCATGATGTTGGAGTTGGTAGTTGTTCTGGGGGTGATAGAATGGAGCGGGCATGGCTTTTGGAATCAATTGCCCTCCACTTGAATCCCAGCTCTAATACTTATTATTTTTTATCACAAGATGATAGTAGTTAACCTCTCTGAACCTTAGGGTTCTCATCTATAAAACGGAGATAATAATTTACCTAATTTACCACTTGGTGATGTTACTATACTGTATGTTAACTAACTGGAATTTAAATAAAACTTAAACAAAACAAAATAAATAATAATTTACCTAATTCACAAGGCTTATTACAAGCCTGTAATAAGTACATAATAAATGCCAAGCGTTGTATATTCATAAAGTGGCTTTCCTTCTTTTCTGATTTTGTAAACAACATTGTAAGGGTAGATTTTCAATGGAAGAACAGAAATATATCTAAAATTCAAGATCTCCGATTTATAAACCAAAAGCCAAGGAATATTCAGATATCCTGTTAATTCTCATTTCTGTAAATATTGCTTAATGACATTTTAACATCAGAGAAGTCAAAAGGCATTTCCTCAGGAGATATAATTTAAGTATCTATTTTTTGTCCTGAATGAGAATCAATAAAAGAGTCACATGTTAACATTGCATGTTTGGGAGACTAATTTTTTTTTTTTTCCATTCTGTGAACATCTCATTTTCTCATAGGAGATACCAAGTGTAAAAACTAGAACACTCTCAGAAACACACACACATATACATACTTAAACACAAATTCTAGAGCAATTCACAGGGGAACTTGTTAAAGATGCCTTTCTACAGATGTATCATATCTTTATCTCTGGAGCTAAAGCTCCAGAATCTGACTTTTAAATAGCATCTTAAAACAGCATTTGGTAACTTCGATATGGGTGGTCCATAGAACATACTTTGAGAAACACTGGAATGTAGGGAAAAAATTTTGGTTGGTACTTTAACACTTAAAAGTAACTTAATCTCTGTGAATTTCTTCATATGTAACAATGAAAAAATATACACAATGCCTGGCTCATATTGGACTGTCATTAATTTCATTCTCCTTGAGGAAGACGACATAATATTTAAAAGCATATGAGTTTTGGAATCAGACTTCAGGCTTAAATTCTAGTTCTACTGCTGTAGCTGAGTGACTTTAAACAATATTTAGGCTTGCTACATGCAGGTTTCTTATTTGTGAAATGGAATAGTAATTTTAGCTACATTTTAGGGTTTTAATGAGGATTAAGTGAGATAAAGGATGAAAAACAGTTGAAAAAATAACTCCTAGAAACTAATGCTTAGTAAGTTATATATCTATATATACATATATAATATATATATACACACAACTGTTTTCCATTTTCTCACCTAAATATACTAAACCATATGTATACTTACTTACCGTCACATCAAGTATACTTACACTTATTTATAGTATCTTATATACTATTTTAATAACATCAGGAAATTTTACATACAAGATACATTGTTGGTAATTTAAATTAAGTAATAACATAATGATTTGATTTTCAACTTTGGACTTACTGGCAAATTTTAAGAGCACAAATTTACCATATTTCAAATATTTTCTTACTGTTTCAGTTTGTCTCTTTGGCTGCTGTTTGGAATAGTATCAAATGATACCTTCCAGAAATCAGCAGGTTTCTGGGTAAGAAGACTACCACCACTCAGATATAATGAATAGCTTCCGGAAAAGGGCCAATAATACAGAACTGTTTGGCATTGACAGGATTTACATTTTCTTAATGGTGATTATTTTTGATATTAGAGCTAAAGACATCTTAAGCTTTTCAATATACTTTTCTGGAGTTTTTATTCAGCTATAAAAATTCACTTCTAATGGTTGGAGAAAGAAAGCCATTCTATGTAAGAAAAAGTTTACTTTTCTCATAAAATTTAATATTTAAAATAGTGACACCATTGTTTGACACTACTTTTTATGAAAAATTTAAGGATACATTTGTTAATTGAATTAATGATTCAAATGGCTTAAAGTACAGTATTTTAGTTTATTGATACCTGTAATGATTTCGATTTTTAAAATCTGTTTACTTAACTTTTGTTGATTTTCTTTTTCTTTCTCTGGTATGCTATCTCAGATTTTAAGGCCTGGATCTATACTTCAAGCACAAGCTCATGGTAATAGTAATGATTATGATAGTGAGTAACATATATTGAGTATTAAATATTCGTAGGTATTAAGGTAAAGGCTTTACCTACCTACTCAATTTATCCTCCCAATAGTACTATGAGAGAGATGCATTTATGATACATTTGCTGTGATTTACAATAACAGTACATTTATATGAATGCATTCTAAAAATATGACCATGAAAAGTTAGTAAACCAAGAAATTGAGGGGGACACAAATAAATGGAAAAATGTTCCATGCTCCTGGATTGGAAGAATAAATATTGTGAAAATGTCTATGCTACCTAAAGCAATCTACACATTTAATGCAATTCCTATCAAAGTACCATCCATCTTTTTCAAAGAAATGGAACAAATAATTCTAAAATTTATATGGAACCAGAAAAGACCTCGAATAGCCAAAGGGATATTGAAAAAGAAAGCCAAAGTTGGTGGCATCACAATTCCGGACTTCAAGCTCTATTACAAAGCTGTCATCATCAAGACAGCATGGTACTGGCACAAAAACAGACACATAGATCAATGGAACAGAATAGAGAGCCCAGAAATAGACCCTCAACTCTATGGTCAACTAATCTTCGACAAAGCAGGAAAGAATGTCCAATGGAAAAAAGACAGCCTCTTCAATAAATGGTGCTGGGAAAATTGGACAGCCACATGCAGAAAAATGAAATTGGACCATTTCCTTACACCACACACAAAAATAGACTCAAAATGGATGAAGGACTTCAATGTGCGAAATGAATCCATCAAAATCCTTGAGGAGAACACAGGCAGCAACCTCTTCGACCTCAGCTGCAGCAACATCTTCCTAGGAACAACGCCAAAGGCAAGGGAAGCAAGGGCAAAAATGAACTATTGGGATTTCATCAAGATCAAAAGCTTTTGCACAGCAAAGGAAACAGTGAACGAAATCAAAAGACAACTGACAGAATGGGAGAAGATATTTGCAAACGACATATCAGATAAAGGACTAGTGTCCAGAATCTATAAAGAACTTAGCAAACTCAACACCCAAAGAACAAATAATCCAATCAAGAAATGGGCAGAGGACATGAACAGACATTTCTGCAAAGAAGACATCCAGATGGCCAACAGACACATGAAAAAGTGCTCTATATCACTCGGCATCAGGGAAATACAAATCAAAACCACAATGAGATATCACCTCACACCAATCAGAATGGCTAAAATCAACAAGTCAGGAAATGACAGATGCTGGCGAGGATGCGGAGAAAGGGGAACCCTCCTACACTGTTGGTGGGAATGCAAGCTGGTGCAGCCACTCTGGAAAACAGCATGGAGGTTCCTCAAAATGTTGAAAATAGAACTGCCCTATGACCCAGCAATTGCACTATTGGGTATTTACCCTAAAGATACAAACGTAGTGATCCAAAGGGGCACGTGCACCCGAATGTTTATAGCAGCAATGTCCACAATAGCCAAACTGTGGAAAGAACCTAGATGTCCATCAACAGATGAATGGATCAAGAAGATGTGGTATATATACACAATGGAATACTATGCAGCCATCAAAAGAAATGAAATCTTGCCATTTGCGACAACATGGATGGAACTAGAGCATATCATGCTTAGCGAAATAAGTCAAGCAGAGAAAGACAACTACCATATGATCTCCCTGATATGAGGAAGTGGTGATGCAACATGGGGGCTTAAGTGGGTAGGAGAAGAATCAATGAAACAAGATGGGATTGGGAGGGAGACAAACCATAAGTGATTCTTAATCTCACAAAACAAACTGAGGGTTGCTGGGGGGAGGGGGTTTGGGGGAAGGGGTTGGGATTATGGACATTGGGGAGGTTATGTGCTTTGGTGAGTGCTGTGAAGTGTGTAAACCTGGTGATTCACAGACCTGTACCCCTGGGGATAAAAATATATGTTTATAAAAAGTTAAAAAAAAAAGTTAGTAAACCATAATAGGTTCACTTTTCTGAAGATTTGCACATTAGTGGGGTTGTTTTTGTTTTGTTTTTTGTTTTTTTTTTTTTTGTATTTAAAATCTAAATACCATTCTACTGAAAACAAAGTAATAATTCAGAATTTAAGTGTTAAATCACTTTTGAACTTATACAAAGAAAATATTTATTTGAAAATTCATCAGAATTCTTAATGAGTAATCTGTGAACTTTTAGGAGTTCAAGAAATTAAACATAAGATGTTATATATTTTAATTTGTAATTAACTTTTATATAAAATAAACATATGGACTCAAAATTGTTAGATGTTATTGAAGTAATCAGTAAAACTATTTTCCTCAGAGCAGTTTTTTATGAAATGAAAATGAAGAAAATCCATTATTCCAATATTACTGTCAGTTTATTCTTTTTTTTTTTTTTTTTTAGATTTTATTTATTTATTTGACAGAAATCACAAGTAGATGGAGCGGCAGGCAGAGAGAGAGAGAGGGAAGCAGGCTCCCTGATGAGCAGAGAGCCCGATGCGGGACTCGATCCCAGGACCCTGAGATCATGACCTGAGCCGAAGGCAGCGGCTTAACCCACTGAGCCTCCCAGGTGCCCCACTGTCAGTTTATTCTTAGTGCTTATCCTGTAAGAGCACTTTCATTCATTTTTACAGGTGTAATAATTTAAAATTTTTTTTCTTTTATTGTTTGTTATTTACTTTCTCCTCAGTTATACTGCCTTCTGAAGTTATACTTAGAAATTTGAATGTGGGATAGCTATTTATTTATTCCTGGATAATTATTTTCATGTTTTAAATGGTTACTTTCTAACAAAAAAAAAACTAGGCTGTGAAATTCCGGGAACCAAGTATTAAGACCTATTTGTGAAGGAATGCTCAACAGTTAGACAAGTCTCTACAATAGGACTGTATAGAACTCGAGTTTTGAAAGCATGTTGTGAGGACTCATATTGGTATGTGAACTAACCTTATTACTAGACCATGACTAGATGGGAACAGAATTGGAGAGCGATTGTTTAGAAAGTTTAATAGTAATTTGATAGTAATTTGACATTGCTTTGAAATCTAAGGACATGATCACTTTTCTATTAATTCACTTCATTATTTTGTAAGGTTTTAGTCTGCAAAATGGACTGGGAATTTTAAAACACGTTTCTTCAACCACTGATTATTTGAGGAAAGTGGTATAGACTTCTTGGTTCACAAGCTTCATTTGTCCAGTTATAGCAATTAATAGAACAGATGAGGAATCATAATTTTCTTCCAAAATTTTTAGTATTTAACTTTATGAAATTAAGGATGATTTAAAAAATTTTTTATTGTGTTATGTTAGTCACCACACCATACATCATTAGTTTTTTTATATAGTGTTCCAAGATTCATTATTTACATACAACACCCAGTGCTCCATGCAATATGTGCCCTCCTTAATATCCACCACCAGGCTCACCCATCCCCCCACCCCCCTCCTAAAACCCTCAGTTTGATTCTTGGAGTCCATAGTCTCTCATGGTTCATATCCCCCTTTGATTTTCCCCCCTTCACTTTTCCTTATGTCCTCCATGTTATTCCTTATGTTCCACAAGTAAGTGAAACCATATGATAATTAACTTTCTCTGCTTGACTTATTTCATTCAGCATAATCTCCTACACTCCCATCCATGTTGATGCAAAAGTTGGGTATTCATCCTTTCTGATGGCTGAGTAATATTCCATTGTATATATGGACCACATCTTCTTTATCCATTCGTCTATTGAAGGGCATCTCAGCTCTTTCCACAGGCCTCAAACGAAAGCTGGAGTAGTGATTCTCATATCAGAGAAATTAGATTTTATGCTAAAGACTGTAGTCAGAGATATAGCAAGACATTACATCATTCTTAAAGGGTCTATCCAACAAGAATTAATAATTATAAATATTTATGGCCCCAACATGGAAGCAGCCAAATGCTAATCAAAATAAAGAGGCATAGTTATAAGAATACATTAATTGTAGAGGATCTTAGCATGCTACTCTCAGCAATTGACAGATCATCTAAACAGAAAATCAACAAAGAAACAAGATCTTTGAATGACACATTGGACCAGATGCACCTCATAGATATATACAGAACATTCTACCTTAAAGCAATAGAGTGCACATGGAATCTCCAGCATAGCCCGTGTACTGGGTCACAAATCAGGTCTCAACCAGTACCAAAAGACTGAGATTATTCCTTGCATATTCTCAGACCACAATGCTTTGAAACTGGAACTCAACCACAAGAAAAAGTTTGGAAGGAATTCAAACACTTGGAAGTTAAAGACTATCCTGCTCAAGAATGTTTAGGTCAACCAGGAAATCAAAGAACTTAATTCATGGAAATCAATGAGAATGAAGCCACATCAGTCCAAAACCTATGGGATATGACAAAGGTGGTCCTAAGTGGGAAATACATTGCCATCCAAGTCTCACTCAAAAAACAATAGACAAATCCTGAATACACAAACTCTGTTTACACCTTAAAGAACTGGAGAATCAACAACAAATTAAGCCTCCCCATGCATGAGAAGGGAAATAATTAAGATTAGAGCAGAGATCAATGAGGTAGAAACCAGAAATATAGTAGAACACATCAATGAAACTAGAAGCTGGTTCTTTGAAAGAACTAATAAGATTAATAAACCATTGGCCAGACTAATCCAAAAGAAAAGAGAAAGGACCCAAATTAATAAAAGTATGAATGAAAGGTGAGAAATCATGACTACACCAAGGAAATAGAAATAATCATCAGAAATTATCAACAGCTATATGCCAATAAGTTAAGTAATGTAGAAGAAATGGATACAATCCTGGAAACCTATAAACTACTGAGACTGAAGCAGGAAGAAATTGACAACCTGAATAGACCAAAATCTAGTAACGAAATTGAAGCAATGATCAAAAACCTCCCCAATAGAGGGATTCCCTGGGGGATTCTACCAAACATTCAAGGAAGAAATAATACCTGTTCTCCTGAAGCTGTTTCAAAAATTAGAAACAGAAGGTAAACTTCCAGATTCTATGAAGCCAGCATTACCCTGATTCCAAACCAGGCAAAGACCCCATCAAAAAAGAGAATTTCAGACCAATACCTCTGAGGAATATGGATGTCAAGATTCTCAACAAGATCCTAGCTAATAGGATCCAACAGTACATTAAAAAGAGTATCCACCATGACCAGGTGGGATTTATCCTTGGGATGCAAGGATGGTTCAGCATTTGCAAATTTGATAGAACAGATCAATGAGAGAAGAGGAATAGAACCACATGGTCCTCTCAATTGATGCAGAAAAAGCACTTGACAATATATAGCATCCTTTCCTGATTAAAATTCTTCAGAGTATAGGGATGGAGGGAACATTCCTCAACTTCACAAAATCATCTATGAAAAACCCATGGGGGTTTTCCTCCATGGGGAAAAGCTGAGAGCCTTCCCATTGAGATCAGGAACATGACAAGGATGCCCACTCTCACCACAATTATTCAACATAGTATTAGAAGTCCTTGCAACAGCAATCAGATGGCCAAAAAGTAATAAAAGGTATTCAAATTGGCAAAGAAGAAGTCAAACTCTCTCTCTATTCACAGATGACATGATACTTTATATGGGAAACCAAAAAGACTCCACCCCAAACTACTAGAACTCCTACAGAAATTCAGTAATGTGGCAGGATACAAAATCAATGTACAGAAACCAGTTGCTTTCTTATACACTAACAATGAAACTGTAGAAAGGGAATTTAGAGAATTGATTCCATTTACAATAGCCCCCAAAATCATCAGATACCTTGGAATAAACCTAACCAAAGAGATTATATATACTCAAGATTATATATATATATATATATCTATATATATATATATATATGCTCAAAGAAACCACAGAAAATGATGGAAAACATTTCATGATCATGGATTCCATGAATAACATTGAATAAGACATTGTTACTAAAATAAGCATTGTTAAAATGTTTATGCTGCCCTAGAGGAATCTATACTTTCAATGCCATCCTGATCAAAATACCATCAACATTTTTCAGAGTGCTGGAACAAACCATCCTAAAATTTCTATGAAACTAGTAAAGAACCCAAATTGCTAAGGAAATGTTGGGAAAAAAACAAAACAAAACAAAACAAAACTGGGGGCATCACATTACCTGATTTCAATCAAGCTTTATTACAAAGCTGTGATCATCAAGATCATATGGTACTGGCACAAAAACAGACTCTTAGACCAATGAAACAGAGTGGAGAGTCCAAATATGGACTCTCAACTCTATGGTCAACTAATCTTCAACAAAGCAGGAAAAAATATCCAATGGAAAAAAAATACAGCCTCTTCAATAAATGGTGTTGGAGAAATTGGACAACTATATACAGAAGAATGAAACTTGACCATTCTCTTACACCATGCACAAAGATAAACTCAAAATGGATGAAAGACCTCAATGTGAGACAGGAATCCATCAAAATCCTAGAGGAGAATATAGGCAGTACCTCTTTGACATCAGCCACAACCACTTCTTTCAAAACACATCTCCAAAGGCAAGGGAAACAAAAGTGAAAATGAACTTTTGGGACTTCATCAAGATCAAAAGCTTCTGCACAGCAAAAGAAACAGTCCCCAAAACAAAGAGGCAACACATGGAATGGGAGAAGATATTTGCAAATGACACTACAGACAAAGGGCTGATATCCAAGATCTATAGAGAACTTCTCAAACTCAACTCAAAAAACAGATAAGTCAAAAAATGAGTAGAAGACATGAACAGACTCTTCTCCAGTGAAGACATACAAATGGCTAGGAAACACATGGAAAAAATATTCATTATCTGATTAGCCATCAGGGAAATTCAAATCAAAACCACATCGAGATACCTTCTTACACCAGTTAGAATGGCAAAGATTAACAAAGCAGGAAACAACAAATGTTGCAGAGGATATGGACAAAGGGGGAACCCTCGTAGAGTGTTGGTGGGAATGCAAGTTGGTGCAGCCACTTTAGAAAACAGTGTGAAGATTCCTCAAAAAATTTAAAAAAATAGAGCTACCTTACGACCTGGCAATTACACTACTGGGCATTTACCCCAAAGATACAGATTAGTGAAAAGAAGGGCCATATGTACCCCAGTGTTCATAACAGCAATGTGCACAATAGGGATGATGTTTTACATTTTCTCACATATTTTGAATCATTGCAATGTTTTGCTAGGAAAATTTAGGTTGCTATTAAATTGCCAATGTTTGAAAAGGAAAATATTTATTCATTTTTCTCATTCTAATATATATATACATACATATGTATATATAAAGAGCATATATATAAATAAAGAACCTTAATTTCTATGAAGCACTTTATAGAAAGATAGAATTGTTACTTGAAGGTGGTAGTTGGTTTTCTGAGAATGAATGAGAACTTAAGAAAAGGAAAGGAGAGATGACAGTTCAGTCTTGGTTCAGATTTTATCAAGTCCACTAGAGTAATGATGAGGGGAGTTAAAAGGGCAGGTGGGAAATTCAGAAATTCAATAGAATAATTAAAGTATTATTTAGGGGCACCTGGGTGACTCAGTGGGTTAAAGCCTTTGCCTTTGGCTCAGGTCATGATCTCAGGGTCCTGGGATCGATCCCTGCATCGGGCTCTCTGCCCGGCAGGGAGCCTGCTTCCCTTCCTCTCTCTCTCTCTGCCTGCCTCTCTGCCTACTTGTGATCTCTGTATGTCAAATAAATAAATAAAATCTTTAAAGAATATTATTTAAATATTCTTTATTAATTATAACTTAAATAATAACTATTATATTAAAATGTATTAATGGATTGTTGAGGAGATAAGTACTTATAAAATGATGGAATAGTGATCAAAGTACTCAGAATAGTTCCCTAGGTGAGAATGTAGTGGAAGTTAGCAGAGGTACCAAGGCCAATCAAGGTAGAGAACATATAAAGATGACAGAAAAATGAGGTGAAAATGCTTAAATTACCTCAGGAAAAATAATAGTTTCCTGAGAAAAAGAAAACCAGCACATCTGGAAGTAATGGTTACTTTTTTCAAGATTGTAGTAGTGCTTTAGATGTTGAGGAAACTAAGAATTGCCACAAATTCACATTTACTCAGTTGGACAGTGGCATCTATGTGCTTTTCCCAATTTGATGGATTTATACATCATTTATGGCCATTATAACATGGTAGAAACAACAGTGCATTACTTCAAAGAGGTCAAATTGTCAAAGGGGATCCAGTTTCTACTTTGTTTTCTGGAATATTTGTGTTTGGAATGCAAAGATTCCATGCAAGAAGTTTAACTACCTTGAGGTCAACATTGTAGGAGGAAGTCAAGCCACAGGGAGGAATAATATATTGGTGTTCTGGTAGAGAGTCCTAATTTCTGAGTTATTCCTATCCAGGCACCAGATATGCAAATGAAATATTTTAGATGATACTGTGCAAATGAACTCCAGCTTCATATTTAACTAGTTAAGATATAATAGAGACAAATCATTCCTGACTTGTATTTTGGATCCATTGAATATAGGGATTGAATATACATTATTTTAAAATCCCCAAATTTGGGATTAATTTGTTACATAGTATTAGAAACTGGAGTAGATGTTAAATTGCATTGGGCCTAACTTTTGAGCTAAAGTTTGAGTGAGTTTTAGAGAGAGTACTTATAATTTATATATTTAAAAATATACAGTATGAATATATATTGTATTTAATTTGAAACAGTGTTAGGTAGAGGGTACTATGGAATCAACATGTATGGCTATATAGAGAGCATTTTGACATAATGCTTTTACATGAGCATTTAATGCATTAGACTTTATTTTTATTTATGTATTCAGTTTAGGTTTTATTCATGACTCATCATTACCAGCTTTTAGGAAATATCTACCTTAGATGGTAAGAATGTCTTAGAATGACAAAGAAACCATGTAGGCCTTCTGTTTCAAATTGCTAAAATTTTTGTGTTTTTTTTTTTTTTAAGTCCTGCATGTCTTGAATCTTCTCCCCCTACTTGTTACATTTTTTTTTTTTTTTGAAAGAGTGGAAAGAGGGTCTAAGGGAGAGAAAGGGAGAGAATCTCAAGCAGGCTCTGTGTCTAGTAGGGAGCCTGATGTGGGGCTCCATCTCACTGCCCTGAAATCCTGACCTGAGCCCAAATCAAGAGTTGGATGTTTAACCAACTGAGCCACATAGGTGGCCCACTTCCTTCTATTTTTAAAAGCCTTATTTTTTAAAGCAGTTTTAGGTTCACAGCAAAATTGAGCAGAAAGTTGGTATATTTTCAATAGATCTCCTGTCCCCACACATGTATAGCCTCATCAATTATCAACATACCCCACCAAAGTGGAACATTTTTAAATAATTGATGTACTTAAGTTCACATCATTATCACCTGGGTCCATAATTTGCATTAGGGTTCACTCCTGGTGCTGTACATTCTATAGGTTTATACAAGTTTATAATCACAGGTACCCACCATTATAGTATTGTACAGAGTAGTTCACTGCCATAAAAATCCTCTGTGGTCTCTCTATTAATTCTTCCTTCCCTCCTAACTCCTGTCAACTACTGATCTTTTTATTGTTTCTAGAGTTTGGCTTTTCCAAGTATGTCAAATGGTTGGAATCAAATGGTATGTAGCCTTCTCAGGTTCCCTATAAGTTGTTTTTGTTTTTTATTTGGCAACTTCTCATTCACAGTTCTCAAATTAAATATAAGTCCTTTCCTCAAAAAAAGCCTTCCTAAATTTACAATCTAAATCAGATTTTATGTTTATTTTTTACATTAAAGCTTTAATTTTCCTCTGCAGTACTTATCATAGTTTATATAATTAATAGCTATCCCCATGAAGTATGAAATATTTAATCCTTGATAGCATTTTTTTTTCACTGATAGCCTTCTTATAGCTAGCTTAGTGCCTGGTATATTTAGTTACTCAGCAAATAGTTATAAAATTTTTTATTTATTTTTTATTTATTTATTTTTATTTTTTTTTTAACATTTTACTTATTTATTTGACAGAGAGAGAGAGAGAGATCACAAGTAGGCAGAGAGGCAGGCAGAAAGAGAGAGAGGGAAGCAGGCTCCCCACTGAGCAGAGAGCTCGATGTGGGGCTCCATCCCAGGACCCTGAGATCATGACCTGAGCCAAAGGCAGAGGTCTTAATCCACTGATCCATCCAGGCGCCCTGTAAAATTTTTTAATTAAATTAATGAAACTTAGTTGTTTATACCAAAATGCATTAAGCATATGAACATAAACTAACAAAGCTGATTCTATAAGATATAGTATAAATTCAAATTCCAGTTTCATTGGTTTATCACACTTTATACTTGTATAGGTGATCTAACAATAATAGTTTTGTCTTATATTTTATCTTGAATCTAATATATTTTATTTTAAAATTACCTAAAAATTGTTATGAATAAGAGGGTTTGACTTCTATATGCTAAATGAAAGACTTGTTTGTGGAGCATATTTTGGAATTCCCTTCAGATATTTCAGAAACCACCTTTTACTTAATTCCTACTGAAGCCTGTTTTGTGACACTTACTAAATTTGAAGTATATAGTTTTGGGATCTGATTTCTGGTAGACACTGTAGAATTAGAGCGAATAGTCCAAACACTCATAAAAGAAGAATCATCTCAAAATCCATTGATTTATCTGGGATTACAGAACTAATCAGGAATGAAACCTCTTTAATCAACCTTGAATTCAAACTTTTTACTCCCCTATTCTGGGACACTGCTTCCAAAACTCTTTCTAGGTAGAGCATGGCTAAAAAAAAAAAAAAAAAAAAAAAAAAAAGTAGGATTTAGTAAAATGAAGTCTGGAGCATAAGTCTAGAATTCAGAAGTTCCTTTTGTTCCCTTTCTTATCCGTGATCTTTTTTACCTCCCAGTAATATAACTTTTTCCCCTCTATGAAAAACCCACCGCAAATATCATTCTCAATGGAGAAAAACTGAAAGCTTTTCCGCTAAGGTCAGGAACATGGCGGGGATGTCCATTATCACCACTGCTATTCAACATAGTACTAGAAGTCCTAGCCTCAGCAATCAGACAACAAAAGGAAATTAAAGGCATCCAAATCGGCAAAGAAGAAGTCAAACTATCATTCTTCGCAGATGACATGATACTATATGTGGAAAACCCAAAAGACTCCACTCCAAAACTGCTAGAACTTGTATAGGAATTCACTGTCAGGATATAAAATCAATGCACAGAAATCAGTTGCATTTCTCTACACCAACAAGAAAGAAGAAAGAGAAATTAAGGAGTCAATACCATTTACAATTGTACCCCAAACCATAAGATACCTAGGAATAAACCTAACCAAAGAGAAAAGAATCTATACTCAGAAAACTATAAAGTACTCATGAAAGAAATTGAGGAAGACACAAAGAAATGGAAAAATGTTCCATGCTCCTGGATTGGAAGAATAAATATTGTGAAAATGTCTATGCTACCTAAAGCAATCTACACATTTAATGCAATTCCTATCAAAGTACCATCCATCTTTTTCAAAGAAATGGAACAAATAATCCTAAAATTTATATGGAACCAGAAAAGACCTCGAATAGCCAAAGGGATATTGAAAAAGAAAGCCAAAGTTGGTGGTATCACAATCCCAGACTTCAAGCTCTATTATAAAGCTGTCATCATCAAGACAGCATGGTACTGGCACAAAAACAGACACATAGATCAATGGAACAGAATAGAGAGCCCAGAAATAGACCCTCAACTCTATGGTCAACTAATCTTCGACAAAGCAGGAAGGATTGTCTAATGGAAAAAAGACAGCCTCTTCAATAAATGGTGTTGGGAAAATTAGACAGTCACATGCAGAAAAATGACCTTGGACCATTTCCTTACACCACACATGAAAATAGACTCAAAATGGATGAAGGACCTCAATGTGCGAAAGGAATCCATCAAAATCCTTGAGGAGAACACAGGCAGCAACCTCTTCGACCTCAACTGCAGCAACATCTTCCTAGGAACATCGCCAAAGGCAAGGGAAGCAAGGGCAAAAATGAACTATTGGGATTTCATCAAGATCAAAAGCTTTTGCACAGCAAAGGAAACAGTTAACAAAACCAAAAGACAACTGACAGAATGGGAGAAGATATTTGCAAACGACATATCAGATAAAGGGCTAGTGTCCAAAATCTATAAAGAGCTTAGCAAACTCAACACCCAAAGAACAAATAATCCAATCAAGAAATGGGCAGAGGACATGAACGGACATTTCTGCAAAGAAGACATCCAAATGGCCAACAGACACATGAAAAAGTGCTCCATATCACTCGGCATCAGGGAAATACAAATCAAAACCACAATGAGATACCACCTCACACCAGTCGGAATGGCTAAAATTAACAAGTCACGAAATGACAGATGCTGGCGAGGATGTGGAGAAAGGGCAAACCCTCCTACACTGTTGGTGGGAATGCAAGCTGGTGCAACCACTCTGGAAAACAGCATGGAGGTTCCTCAAAATGTTGAAAACAGAACTACCCTATGACCCAGGAATAGCACTACTGGGTATTTACCCTAAAGATACAAACGTAGTGATCCAAAGGGGCACGTGCACCCGAATGTTTATAGCAGCAATGTCCACAATAGCCAAACTATGGAAAGAACCTAGATGTCCATAAACAAATGAATGGATCAAGAAGATGTGGTATATATACACAATGGAATACTATGCAGCCATCAAAAGAAATGAAATCTTGCCATTTGCGCCGACGTGGATGGACTAGAGTGTATCATGCTTAGCGAAATAAGTCAAGCGGAGAAAGACAACTATCATATGATCTCCCTGATATGAGGAAGTGGAGATGCAACAGAGGGGGTTAAGGGGGTAGGAGAAGAATAAATGAAACAAGGTGGTATTGGGAGGGAGACGAACCATAAGTGACTCTTAATCTCACAAAACAAACTGAGGGTTGCTGGGGGGAGGGGATTGGGGGAAAGGGGGTGGGTTTATGGACATTGGGGAGGGTATGTGCTATCGTGAGTGCTGTGAAGTGTGTAAACCTGGTGATTCACAGACCTGTACCCCGGGGGATAAAAATATATTATATGTTTATAAAAAATAAAAAAAAATACAAAATATATATATAACTTTTTTCCCACTAAAATATATATTATTTTTTTTAAGTACATATTATACATAACATTTCCCTTTTAGGTTATTAAGATTGTAAGTGATGCAGAAAACATAGCCTTCACTCCTTTCATCTCCATTTTAAAGAACATTTGATAGCAGGTACCCTGTGTCTTCTAATTCAGTGTTCTCAAATTATTGAAATCCTGGCTTTTAATTTTCCTTGCATACAAACTTTCCGTTCCAGAGAGCAAATGCATTATTTTTATATAATTCACTCTAGAAAAATTATATGATGGAAGACTCACCATGTTACAGTGGCCTTCATATACAACCACTGATCCTAACAGCAACCATACCATTCAGTTACTGGGATCTCATTTTATTGTTGAGGAAACTAGCTCAGAGAGGTTAGGTAACTTTCCCAAATTTACACAGGTCATAAGCAGCAAAGCCAGGTATATCTAATCTAAAGCCAATATTTATGTTTGTTTTGTTTTGCTTTCACTACGTTAAACTCCCATCTATTATTAAAAATTGTTTTCTAATCTGTCAAGGATAAATCCATATTAACCATGGGATCATTGCTGTATTTGTGCTAGCTAGGATTCATCTAGGATTTCTTTTATCATTTTACCTATATTTTGGCATCTTAGACATTTTTGCCTTAGTGGAAATATTTTGTGAATATCACTTTCAGGGCACAATCTTAACCATCCAAATGCATGTTTTTATCTTAAGTAGCTTGGCCAAATGTGCTTCATAGATCTTATCAGAAATGTGAACTCCCTAATCCAAACAAATCTCATTAGTTGGAATATAGCTAACAAATTATTATGTACATTGGTAAATCTACAAAATGATTGTAATTCAAAAAAATTAATCCAGCTTCTTCCCTTTACAAACTTTGTAATTTAGGGAATTGATTTAATTTTTTGAACCTCCCATTTCCTCTCTATAAAATTGGGGTGCTGACAGTAACCCCCTTATAAGGTTTTTCTGGGGACCACATGAGAAAATGCACGTAAAACACTTGGCACCAAGCCAGACCTTGATTAAGTAGACAATAAATCTTTTAACCAGATATTACTTGTCCTGTCTGCAGATTGAACAATTATAGCAATATCCCCAGATCTGGGAATGTTGCCATTATTTAGCAGATATATTTCATGAGAGAAGTATGGATAAAGCATATAGTTTTTCATCCATGCTGGGAGGTGTTTAAGAAATCCCTAATACCATGTGTCACATTCCTCTTTCACCCCGATAGGACTGTTGCAATATTCTAGTTCTGGTAGTTGTATGTGATGAAGTACATATAAGTTCTTGTTAGGGTGTACACATAAGTTCTTGTTAGGGTAGGGGATGGAATCTCAGTAGCTCAATTGCTCAATAGCTACAAGGCAAAACCTAATTTAACAGATCCATCAATATAATATGAAGCCTCATCTACAAATGTTCCTCTCCCATAGGAGGATCCTGTCCAAATCACTGGTCAGAGGCCTAAAGGAACCATATTATGATGAATTGTTGTTGGAATATGATAGATATGTTCTGTCTCGAGTTAACAGAACATTCATGGGTATATTACAGCTTACTTTTCCAATTGTTTTAGGTGTGCCACTAACTTCGATAAGCTTGGGCGGTTTTCCCTGACTTACTATTTATTATGTAACAAAAAGGGGGCATGTCTAGTACAGTAGGTAAACTGTTCAGAAGCCGCAGAGAGTCATTACTATATTGCTGAACTGGCATGAAACCTGTAAGGCACAGGTAGTAGGCCAAAGCACTTTTCTTTTTCTCTTCTTGCTGTGCAGATGAAGCATTGTCGCAAATTGCTACTTCAAAAATAAAAAAAGGTCATTCATTCCCAAGCTTTCCAGCAAGCTTCATGAGTTGACATAAAGCCTGAGAATGTATAAGACCTCACTGCCATGTGAGAGTCATCATATAAAAGGCAACTTCGCTGCTTTTTATGTAGTGATCCCTCTCCGGTTCTATTGGGATCTAAAGTCTACCTTTGTAAATGAAATAATAAAATCCTTGTATTAAGCTGTAATTCTGTCCTTAAATGGTTAGCTCCAAGCCTGCAGATGTTCAGTCCAAACTAAATAATAATTAAATGTCACACATATATCAATGTTATTTTGTTGTTCCTTACACATAGACAAATGGTTAGTGAATTTACATTTTTTGAAGGAAGGTCTCTAATAGGCCCTTTTCAGATCTACCTAAGAGGAGATGTGGAACCAACCTGGTTCCTTGCTATGATTCTCAAACATTTTGCTCACAGAACCATTTTACATGCTCTTCAAAGCTATTGAGGACTTCAGAGAGCTATATCTATCAATATTTAAAGTTGAAATTGAAATTGAAAC
Source organism: Mustela lutreola (assembly GCF_030435805.1). Taxonomy (NCBI): domain Eukaryota; kingdom Metazoa; phylum Chordata; class Mammalia; order Carnivora; family Mustelidae; genus Mustela; species Mustela lutreola. The sequence goes on from NC_081290.1 coordinate 110,349,765, forward strand.
ATAATCTTTTCCAGTGTTTATTAGTTCATTGTGTTTTCACTGGCTCATTCCTCTCCAAGAGACACAGAATGTCTAGTCAAATGAGTAGGAGAAGAACACATGGAACAAAAGAGGATAGTATGGGCAGAAAACTCTAGGATTTATATTTTTTAAATGTTAATTTCTGCAGCATATGTATTTATTTGTGTATGCTTGTATATATTCCTTAATACTTCCATTGGCTACAATAGTCCCTGTTATTTTAAAATTTAAATGTAGTACATATTTCCATACAGATGTATGTTTATTCAATAATATCTGGTCTTAGGATTTTTTAAAAAAACATTTAATTTCTTAGGAAAAGCAGTTCTCTACACAGTCTGCATGTCCCGTTAATGTCCATATTCTCTCAGTCTTGCCTGGTACCCAGTCTCTGTTGGGATCCCTCTCCTTGTCCAGGAAATAAAACCACTGCTGAGATAACCTTTGCTATTTCATATCCCTATAAAAAGACTAAACTTTCTTTTAATGAAACAGCTGGTACAATTATTCTACAAATTACCCTGCCATGAAAGGTGGTTTAGGAGTCTATTTCCAGGTACTTGTCCTTCTACCTATGCCCTATTTCTCTGCAGTTTACTAGGCCATGCTGTGTCTTTACTAACATATGATATACTATTTTTGGCATATTGGCACACGCATGGCTGATTCTGCTTGAACTTCTTCTCACAGTACTTTTCAGTTCAAATTAATATATATGGAGCTAGTGTTGTAAAGTTGTTAATGATTCATATGCTTGAAAACAACGGGTGAAATACGAATTTTTCCTTACCAAAAAAATCTCAAATTTAACTGTTGCAGGCATAGATCATATTTAGTATTTACACAACAATCAAAGCACATTATAAGCAGATATTTTCTGTTGTTTATCAGCAGCATATCAAAATATTGGCATTTTAATGGTTGAAAAGCATGTTTGAGAAATGTGATAAAATCTGGATGTTTTAGAATGAATTGTTCCTCATCATAGAGTTATTCATCTTGGAGTGGGAAAAATCAACTATTTATCTTCTTCCTATGGAATTTCATCATTTTGTGCAAATCACATCTGATGAACAAACAGATGTAACCACATCTCTCCCATGATCTGCAGCAGCTTAGACGGTGCCTCTGTTCTGGTACACAAACACAAACTGATGTTCATAGATGGGGTTTCCACTATTTTAGTTAGTTTGCTTTTGAAGTGATATCTTTAGATAATAATCCCCTTATAAGTTTTCTAGGTGACAAGAGCTCAGTTCTCATGGAATATCACGAAAAAGTGATATTGTTACTGAAGTAATACCATTTTCAGTTACATAAAACAATGTGGTAAAGCTAAAATTCATGGGTAAGCCACTCAAATGATGTATTAGTTGGTGACTGAGCAATTAGGTTGACTTTCTGAGCAAACACAGAACAAGATGAAGCTGAGGGGGTTTACCACCTAGGACCATCCTCAAGGTGTACCTAGGGTAATACTACAAATGGAAGCCCACATTCCTTATTTCCAAATATTTTAAAGTTATACATTAGGCTAATAAACTTTTAAATATAATATGTTCTATTATCCTGCCTTAAAAGATGTACCTTTATAAAAATGAAAAATTAAGACAGGAATGTATAAAGCTTATGGTGTTATATTTTGGAGTTGGCATATGTCAAAGATGACTGAACTTCATTTCATTGCTGTGCCTATCTGAATGAACTGATGATTGGCCCATAGAGTTCACATGACTAATAAACTACATATGTAATTCAAAATCATTACACCCTTATTCCATTAAACTAATTTTTTTGTTTTCATTTCAGCAGGATTACTAATTAGGTTGTTATAGTCAATATCTTTTACATAATTTTGTTCTATTGACAGTAATGATTTAAATTAGGATTATAAAATAAATAGTAACTGCATTAAAAGCATACCAAAATTTTTTCAAAATTTTAAGTGTAAAATGATTACAATTATTTTTTACATTATCAAAAAAGCTGTTTCTCTCCTAAAATTTTTAATTTATTAAAATTAACAAATAATTGTCTTTCTTATAAATATTTAAATTATTTATTAAAATTAAGGGGAAAAACTATGGAAAGAGCCTAGATATCCATCAACAGATGAATGGATCAAGAAGATATGATATAGGGGCATCTGCGTGGCTCAGTGGGTTAAGCCTCTGCCTTTAGCTCAGGTCATGATCCCAGGGTCCTGGGATCGAGCCCCACGTTGGGCTCTCTGCTCAGCAGAGAACCTGCTTCCTCCTCCTCTCTCTCTCTCTCTGCCTGCTTCTCTGCCTACTTGTGATTTCTGTCTGTCAAATAAAGAAAAAAAAATCTTAAAAAAAAAGATGTGAAACACACACACACACACACACACACACACACACAATGGAATATGATGCAGCCATCAAAACCCGAAATCTTGCCATTTGCAACAATGTGGATGAAACTAGTGGGTATTATGCGAAGCGAAATAAATCAATCGGAGAAAGAATTATCATATGATCTCTCTGATATGAGGAATTTGAGAGGCGGGGCAGGGGGACCATGGGGGGAAGGGAAGGTAAAATGAAACAAGATGGGACCAGGGAGGGAGACAAACCATAAGAGATTCTTAATCTCAGCAAACAAACAGGGTTGCTGGAGGGAAGGGGGTGGGAGGGATAGGGTGGCTAGGTGGTGGACACTGGGGAGGGTGTGTGCTATGGTGAGTGCTGTGGATTGTATAAGACTGATTATTCATAGAACTGTACCCCTGAAACAAATAATACATTATATGTTAATTTAAAAAACTCATTAGCATAAACATGCATTATATCAATAAGAAAATGTGTTTTGCAAAAAACAAAATTAAATTAAATTATATTAAATTAAAGGACAAGTACATGGGGGTGCCTGGGTGGCTCAGTTGTTAAGTGTCTGCCTTCAGCTCAGGTCATAATCCCTGAGTCCTGGGATCCAGCCCACATTGGATTCCCTGCTTCTCCCTTTTCCACACCCCCTGCTTGTCCCTCTCTCACTGTCTCTCTCTCTCTCTGTCAATTAAGTAAATAAATAAAATCTTTTAAAATAAATAAAATAAAAAATAAAATTAAAGGGCAAGTATAACATAACTAGCAAATGTTGAAATTTTAAACTTGATACGTAGAGCTAAAATTTTTATGTGATGATTTAGAAGTCCAAATAAGCATTTTAAAATATTTTTATTAAAATGAAACTGGGTGACTCAATCAGTTGAACTTCTGAATCTTGATATTTGGCTCAGGTCATGATCTCAGGTCGTGAAATTGAGCCCTACATCAGGCTCCATGCACAACCCGGAGTTAGCTTGAGATTCTCTCTCTCCTTCTGTCCCTCCCCCTCCACTGGCATGCACACTCTCTATATAAATAATTACCTGAATAAAATCTTAAAAAAATCAAACTATACAATCTAGCATTCAGTGTCCACCTAGTTGCCAATATGAAGAAATAATTTCATGCTGATAGGCAGAGTAATTAAGTTCAGTCATCTTTGACATATGCCAACTCCAAAATAAAACACCATAAACTTTACACATACTTTTCTTAATTTTATGGTTATAAAGGTATATCTTTTAAAGCAGGATAATAGAACATATTGTATTTAAAAGTTTATTAGCCTGATGTATAACTTTAAAATATTTGGGAATAAGAAATGTGGGCTTCCAATTGTAGTATTTCCCTAGATCCGCCTTGAGGATGGTCCCAGGTGGTAAATCCCCTTCAGCTTCATCTCAGTCTATGTTTGCTCCTTTGCTTGAGTCTATGGCCAGTGTTGATAGGGGCACATACCACAAACCTTCATGATGTTTGGATGGAGTTACTTTTTATTTCTGAGGACATAGAAAAAGAGATATGAAATATTTCTCTGGGGTAAATGGTGTTAGGTCATAAAAGTGGATTTGTAACATTATAGTGTGCCTGTGGTGAGCACTGCATCGCAAGTGACCAGGACATCCATTCCATTCTTCAAAGCATTTATCTTGTGGGTTTGTGATAGACAGGGTTTCAGGACACAAGGCTTCAGGGAGAGGCCCTTCTTGCTGGTTCTATAGGTAGTCCTGAGGATTTATAATATATGGTTACGGCAACCACCACCTAAAGACAGGTGATCTTGTAATATATTTTAAGAGATAAATCAATCTATCTTTTGTGATTGCCAGCAAGTGAGTCATCTTAAAAAATATAAAATAGCAATGTTGTTACTTAATAACTAGAGAAAAGTCTGTACCCTAAATTAAGTTCTAGCTTTGTATCTATACTTGGGCTTAACAGCATATTTTTAAACTTTTTTTTTTTTAAATACATGACAAGGGGCACCTGTGTGGCTCAGTCAGTTAAGTATGTACCTTTGACTCAGGTCATGATCACAGGGTCCTAGGATCTAGCCAAAAGTCGGGCTTCCTGCTGAGCAGGGATCTGCTTCTCCCTCTTTCCCCTCTCCTCCCAATTGTGCTCTTTCTCACCATCTCTCTCTCTCAAATAATAAATAAAATCTTAAAAAAGCCCAAATGACAAGATATTAAGAGACTACACTGACATGAAAAATAGCATAATTTTATTCTTTTTAAAAAACCAGTTTGTAGTATTACAGCAACATCAGTGATTGATATGCTGTTAAAACCGAAGTAGGAAATAAATAATTCTGCCAGCTGTTTAAATGATACCTGAAATCTCTTGTTTGGTGCTCTAGGTGTCATTAAAATATAGTTATAGGGGTTTTTACACATTTTTGATCTTGGTAAACAAAAATGGAAATTTCTTCACTTGAGATATTATTTTCTATACTGCAAACAAGATATTAATGTAAGAAGTTGACATTAAAATCAAGATGCTAACTTAAGTAAAAAGTTGTATTTTGGTTTAATTGTTCTATCAGATCCTCGAAAAGGTAAAGGAAAACTTTAATTTAGTGGTTATTTTTTCTACAAAATACACATAAATATATCCCATTAGAGAGCTTTACTTAGAAAATTAGTTTAGTCCTCACATTCAGCTCTGCAACTCTACAATACAAGTCTAGGTTACATAAAGAATTCGCATGTTAGTATCATAAAATAATATGCACAAAGGTTTTGATCATTTTTAAATGTTTGTCTGTTTGATGTTTGGTCAATTCATGACATTGAAAAAATTAGAGGCAACCCTGTAGCCACTATAGACTTTGTATACTAGGTTCAGTATGTTTCACAATAAAAATAGATTAATAATTCATTTTAAGTACACACTATATAAAATGCATGGTAGAAAATATTGAAAATCACCTGTAAATAGTCAATCAACTTTTGAATTCTATCAGCCAGAGATAACGAGAGTTGATACTTTCCTGTATATTACTCCACATTAGATTTATACTAAATATATATATATATATTTTTTTTTTAGCCAAAATTGAGTCATTGCGAATATGCTGTTTCATAAACTGCTTTGTTAACTTAATGATGTTTAATGCCAATTTTTTCATGTTAAAAATTTACGATGCATATTATCATATTTAATCCTTATATGTGTATATTACATAAAAAGTATCTTCTTATGGTCATTATATTATTTCTGTTTTTTCACTATTATAAAACAACACTGAGGGCATACCTGGGTGGCTCAGTCAGTTAAGCATCTGCCTTAGGCTCAGGTCATGACCCTGGGTTCTCTGCTTAGCAGGGAGTCCGCTTCTCCTTCCCACTTTGCCCTACTCTCCCTCCCCCATTTGTGCTTTCTCTCAAATAAATAAGTAAAAATCTTAAAAAAAAAATGGAGATAAACTCCATTTGAAAGTATTTGTGATCAGTGTTTTTATTGTTGTCTAATGATATATTTATGGAAAATCATTCATTCAACAAATTTTATTGGCTATCTATTAATTGCCAGCCATTCTTCTCAAGTCTAGGTGACAATGAGTAAGGCAGATGAAAGCTCCTGCCCTCATGAGTCATATAGTCTAGTGAAGGTAACAAATTATAAATTAATAAGTAAAAAAAAAGTAGTTATTAGATGCTGATAATGTACTATTGAGGAAAAGAAAGCAAGGATGTGTTGATGTGTCAAAGATAGACTTGCACTTATAAATAGAATGGTCAGGATGTGAACTCTTGGATCAGTGTACATCAAACATATTGGCTAATTATTTTCCATAGAACTTTTGTCAATTGCTTTCCCACCAACATATGAGAAAGTATTTTTCTCACATTATTTAAAAAAATCAATTTTTAAAAAAGATTAGTTTTGGGGGGGCACCTGGGTGGCTCAGTCAATTAAGTGTCTGCCTTTGATTCAGGTCATGATCTCAGGGTCCTGGGATCAAGCCCCATGTCAGGCTCCCTCCTTGGCTTCTCCCTCTTCAGCCTGCTTCTCTCCCTGCTTGTGCTCTCTCTCTCTCTTTCAAATAAATAAATAAATAAGTAAATAGATTAGTTTAAAAATAAAAATAAACAATAAATAAATAAATAAATAAATAAATAAAAAGATTAGTTTTTTTACATTTGTCCCATTTTTATTGAGATATAATTTGCATACATCATAGTATAAATTTAAATTATACACATGACTTACATAAAACTATAATTTTTATACAAAACCCAAATATTTTTTAAAATTTGCGTTACATGATTACTAATGCAATTGATCTTTCTCATGGCTATCAAACATTTATGCATTTTTAATGTAAACTACCAGTTCATTTTACTGATATAGTCACTACTATTTGCTTCGTGTAGCAGAGGCCATATAGTCTCTGCTATTTCTCTTGAGACTAACCATTTCAGTGAGTGCCAGCCAACTCCTAGCTGCCAGTATCTGCATCTGCTTCCTTCTGGGAGTTCTGCAAAGTCACAGAGGCCACTCTGACCTCCAATATCTCAACTACAAGTGCCAAAGAATTAACACTCTTTAAGACAGCTTTGCATCAATGGCTGGCAGGAGTTCTTGGTAAATAACCCACCTCCTTCACCTCTTCTGTTTATAATTGTGAAGCCCGTGTCCTACACTATTTCCCCATGTTTCCCTGTAGTTTTAAACAGTAGTCAGACATAGTGGTAGCTGCTATGATAATGTTCCCTTTTCTAACTGTCTTCTCTTCCCTATCTACCTTTCCCTGTCCTGTGCTTCCCACGTAACTTACTCACACGTGGCTTCTATGCTTAAGATCAGCTTGGGATATACTGAACACTCTTCTCAGACAAAAGTTGTTCTACTTATCCTTAATAGCCACAGACTTTTTAATTATTAATATAAGCCTTTGTCAGTTACATAGCTTCTAGATGTTTTTTCTAGTTTGTATTGGGATTTTTAAAATTTTATTTATTTATTTGACAGAGAGAGATCATAAGGCAGAGAGGCATCCCTCTCTCTCTAGAGAAAGGGAAGCAGGCTCCCTGCCGAACAGAGAGCCCAAAACAGGGCTCCATCCAGGACCCTGAGATTAAGACCTGAGCTGAAGTCAGAGGCTTAACCCACTGAGCCACCCAGGGGTCCCTAGGTTTTTAATAGTGTTTTCTCAGAAGTTTTGTATTTTTGTTAGATGAGATGAGATGTATCCAACTGTTTCCTTTGTTATCTCTGGCTTTAGAGCTATGTTTCCTTTTTTTTTTTTTTTTTAACCTAACTCCAAAGTGTAAAACAAACAAACAGCCCAACCCAAACTCGATGCTTTTTTAGCACTCTTAATTACTTAATGTTTTGTTTCTCACTTGAAATTTTTATGGAAGATGAGAGAGGTGGAGATTCAAAGTTTTCTTTCTTTTTTCTTTTTTTTTTTCATATCAGTAATTCCTCTTCCAATACTGGTCATTGGGACATTACATTATTTGAAATCAAAACTTGCCTTTAGGGGCACCTGGGTGGCTCAGTGGGTTAAAGCCTCTGCCTTCGGCTCGGGTCCTGATCCCAGGTCCTGGGATCAAGCCCCGTGTCGGGCTCTCTGCTCAGCAGGGAACCTGCTTCCTTTCCTCTCTCTCTGCCTGTCTCTCTGTCTACTTGTGATCTCTGTCTGTCAAATAAATAAATAAAATCTTAAAAAAAAAAAAAACTTGCCTTTAGCTATGCTGTTAAATAGCAATATTAAATCCTTGCACTTTGTTTTCTTTTCCCATTCTATGCTTGAGTGTGGTTCCCTAACGCTTGGGTCAAAACCTCCATTTAGGAGTGAATCTGCTATTAAAACACACACACACACACACAGTGACTTTAAGGTACTATATTATCAAGGTCACCACTTTTGTTTATATATTTAAATTTAAGTCTTACTGTGAAAAATTTTGCTCTTCTACTAAAGGTATATGAGGTAACATTGTATTACATTTGGACAAAAAGTCCTCCCTTAGCACCCAATAAATTATAGCAAATGATGATCATTTTGGTCCCCCTTGGTTTAAGAACAGCCTTAGGAATATCAATAAAATGAATTGTTGAATATTCTACTTAGTTATGGCTGATGACATCTTTGATAATTTTCTTTTGCTTTTAAAGTTCTCATGCTCTTATGAAACTTTATTGTCTATAAATTCATTAAGGTTTTAATGATAGAATAATTTCTACTGTTATATTTAATTATTTTGTATGTACATGCATTATCTCTCCCATAGTCTTCTACTATCCTAAGGCATAAATTTAATTTTATTTCTGATTATCTCCCCAATGTACACAGCTGAGAATGAGGCAGAGAAATTTATCTAATTTTTTGGATAGAAGATGTAAATTTAAGAGATTTGAAAGCATTGTTTCATTTTACAAAATATCATGCATTCCAATATAATTAGCTTATGGAGAAGTATGAAACTATAGAATATTTTTTTTCCCTATAAGAACCTGTATTACCAATTTCCAGTACTTTTCTCTTTATTTTTTTTTAAATCTTTCAGTGGTCAGACAGGTAAAGCTGATGCCAAAGTTAACTCAGTAAGGAAAAAGGCATGCATTATTCTGTTTCTAATTTTATCAAATTTTTATTTTTCTCCTTACAAGTTAGAGAATAATTACAAGAAAGAATAGTAGGAAAGCTCTACATCTTCTTCTTTCTATTTAACTGTAATTCTATCAGTAAGAGACTGATAAATCCATGTGTTTATAGGACATGGTAAAGGATATGCTGGCAATTTTAAGTCTTTTCTATGCTTCACTTTCTTCATTACAATGTGTAAATGGAAATATTTGTCATAAACCCCATAAAACTTTTACCATAAATGATATATCAAGGCCTTCAGATAAAAACTCATTTGAGCTTGTGCAAATTTGTGATAGTAATTACCATCAGAGTATCCATTTATCTGTTCAAGATTATATGCTTGTTTTTATTACACATCAGGCAATGCAATACATATTAATAAGAATTATCAAAAATTTTGTTCGATATTTTTAGTATAACTATACTCATAAAATGTGAGTCCTTTCATATGGCAATAATAATTTCCTATGAACTTACTAAGAGTTAGTGAAGAAACTTCAAATGTATTTCATATTATGTAATGGCCAATGTTTTTCAAAATGCAGAAAATTACCTTCAATAACTTCGACCTGTTTTTAATTTCTTTATTTACTTTTCAGATTCAGGCTATTCTTTCTTACTTCATGCAGCATTATCATTTTCTTCTAATTATATCTCACTGTTTTATCACCTATCATCTTTGCTTTCAAGCAGTAAGCTATAAAATAATAAAAGAGAGGAAATTGTGCTTGTTTTGTTTGTAAGAAAATAAGGAACTCACCACATAATTTAAAATATAATTTATCTGATCAAAATGCATTATCATTCTAATGTTTAAATGTTTCTTTTCATACATTTTTGTACATCATTAGGAATCTATATCCAATTCAAATTTTACACTGATGACTGTAAGTGTTCCAGGTAGCCTAATGATATAAATTATAGCAACATAATTTATGAAAATTTATGAAATTTATGAAAATTTTCCTTATGATTGTTTGGAGCTCTTTTATACACAAGATTGATTTTATAATAGTAATTTAACATGTTAATACTCTGATGCTGAACACTTATAATAATGCATTCTTTTTCATTGATGAGTCTTCTTCACATTTTTAGATTTAGAAAAATTTTGTTTTATTAATAAGGAGACTTAAATGATAATTTCTGCTCTGTATTGGGAAACTATACTTGTTCAACAAGAATCGCACATATACAAGAAAGTTATTCACATATGCAGAATTTAAAAATTGGAATGGTTTTAAGGGCTCTGGAACTTTACTTTCATTTTCAGGAGGAAATGACATGAATATTTCATGCTTTTTTAAGTCTTTTATATACACATACCACACATGGTTTATTTTATTTTCCTTGGTTCTCTAGAAAAAGCAAATGACATTGGGATATAACTGAACTGTGCTTTTACAATCATTTGTAATCTCAAATGGTTACCTTAACATTTCATGATAAGATCTAAAAGCGTCTTTCAAATTAGGTACTGAAATACCTGCATTAAGCTTCTTCCCCTCACATTGGTAGCCCATTTATCTGTACACAAAGTCCTATGACTCCCTCTGCTGCTTCCAGCTCCCACTAGCTAGAAACTAACCTTCCTTCCTTGGGCTAATTTTTAACCTACACACATTGGGAAGGCTTTACCTTCCCAATTGTTGTTAACATATGTCTATATCCCAACCTGTTGTTGACATATGTCTATATCTGTTGATAAAAAACCTTTATCTCAAACTCCTCCCTGTCCCAGGGCATTTGCCATCCAGCTGTCCTAGCTCTCTCTTTGGACCATTTCAGACCTCCCCAGAAACTAAACAATTAAGGCCAGTTTTAACAGGGAGGAGCCTTTAGGACTTTGCTTCTTCTCTAAGATTGACAACTATTGTGATTAGTCAGTGGCCAAACTACCAGATCAGCCCTTCAGCAACAATACGGGTTCCCCACCTAGTCATGCCAAGGGTCTACTTTTATCCCATGTCCATCCTATGTCCCATGCTACGAGGACCACAAGGTATGCAAAATTTAGAACCACCCTGGCCCCAGACAGTGTGCTAGACTGCCAGGTGACTCCCTTCACTTATTGCAGTTCTTGAACTGGCCCACCTATTCCTGTTTCCTTCTGCCCAGAAATACCAAATACTAAAAAGTAAAGTGGCATCCTTAGAGGCAGTGCTAACATATTGAAGGACAAATGCTTAAAGTCCATCTGTCCCCATTGGGTCCTACCCCAGCCATTGTCAAAGAGTGCTTCAAAAGACTAGACTCCGTAAGACTTTAAAAAAGAAGACCGAGACGGAGAGAGCTGGTAAGTACTGAGTAATTGGGGCCAGCCTCAGGCAAATACCAGGGGCTGCTGACTCCTCTAGCAGAGTGGGGATTTTTGCAAAGGAGGATGAAGCAGAAGATGGACAGAGCCTGTGGGAGTCATATGAGTTGCTAGGAGTGCAAATCCTTGTGTTCAGCCTTCTCAGTTAATTCACTTCAGGAGAGCTAGTCATAAGCATTATTATCAGTATTAACAATAAATTAGGGCCAGACACCATGGCAACATAATTGAGTCTTTCTCATTCAATAGGCAAGGAAACTGAGGCACTAAGAGCTTTTTAAAAATGTAAACAGCATGTACTACTGGGTATTTACCCCAAAGATACAATGTAGTGAAAAGAAGGACCATCTGTAACCCAGTGTTCATAGCAGCAATGGCCACAGTCACAAAATTGTGGAAAGAACCAAGATGCCCTTCAACAATTGAATGGATAAAGAAGATATGGTCCATATATACAATAGAGTATTATGCCTCCATCAGAAAAGATGAATACCCAACTTTTTTATCAACATGGATGGGACTGGGGGAGATTATGCTGAGTGAAATAGGTCAAGCAGAGAGAGTCAATTATCATATGGTTTCACTTACTTGTGGTGCATAAAGAATAACACAGAGGACATTTGGAGATGGAGAGAAGTGAGTTGGGGGAAATCGGAGGGGGAGACAAACTATGAGAGACTGTGGACTCTGAGAGATAAACTGAGGGTTTTGGAGGGTGGAAGTTGAGTGAGCCTGATGGTGGGTATTGTGGAGGGCGTATATGGCATGGAGCACTTGGTGTGGTGCATAAACAATGAATTTTGGAACACTGAAAAAAAATTAAATTAAAAAATGTAAGCAGCATTGCCAGGTTTTAACTTGAGCAGCCTGGCAACATGCCTGTGCTCTTAACCACCACTTTATGGCACCTCTCATTTGACCTGAAAGATCAGTTTAATCCTATTAAATATGAGAATCAGATTTATTGTTGTCATGTGTTAGTTGATAATAGAAAACAATCTATAATTGTCTCAGATGTGGCATAAAGGTAATTAAATACGTTTACTACTAATTTAACAGAAACTGTGGGAAGAATTAGCACTATAAACAATATAGGTCTGAGGAGAAATTCTCTACTTCTTAAGATACCTAATAACTGTCAATTAAATGGAAGAAATCATTAGAAAAGTTTTTAGTACACTAAAACTTAGAAGCATTACTTAGTGATAGTACTATCAAACAAGATTGCACCAAACATTTTTAAAATTCAACAAATAATTTTGAATTTATTAGTCATATATACTATATATCACTTATCAAACAGTTTTATAATGTACATAATTCTGTTAATTTAGAGAATAAAAATTAATATATTTTAAATACTATATGCATATATTGGTTTACATGAAGCATCCAGGCTTTTGGAATCTGTGAGTGCTTAGGGTGGAAAATTTAGGAAATGCTCATATAAATTGAAATTATGGAGGTATATAGGACATTTCCCAGGTCCTTATGGTTCTGGTTTCCATTATGGAGCTATGTTTAGTTGATTTTGATGTATAATTAGAGTTTTATATAGAAGACTACTTTTTCAAGCTAATAGAATTTATTACATTATCAATACCTGCCACAGAATAAGACAAAATATATCAAAGTGATCCTTTTGGAACCACACTTAGACTGCTAACAAGAAGATAACATTAGACTTTATTGAGATACAAATGATAGGTAGAGGGCTAAATTTTGTTATAATAAATCTGACTCCCTCTTGCATATAGCCTTGCAGTGTGTGCAAATAAAATTTGTTTCTCAGCAAAATTAAAAATGGCTACTTGTCATAGAACTTCAAGGACTCTCACAAATCTTCAAACCATGAATTTTAATTTGTGAAGACCAAGCAAGTGTCTGCTTCAAGCAGCATAAAGTTTGTGATTGATAACATATAGGAAGACCCATAGAACCATGGATTTTCCAGTGAGAAAGGATCAGGTCATTCAGCCCAGTGTCTTATTACAAAGATGAAGCAACTGAGACCCAGGGAGAGTGAAATATACCCCTGCGCTCAAGAATTGTTTGTGGCAGGGCTTGGACGGGGATTTATTTATAATGGAAACACTTTTTCCAGTATCCCATGTTGCCTCCTAACTAAGCTAAATATAACAGAAAAAAAAAAAGGAAATTATTTATAGAAATAGATTTTTTTTTTTACCTCAGTGAAGTTTTAGACGAAAAGGCTAGAAGCATTCTATGTACCTCTAGTAAATTAAGTAAAACTGTAACTAATTGAACTTCTGCAGGAGTCATGAAGTTGGCCAAAAAGGATTTGAAAGTGTCCTAAAAAGGATGTCTTCCACATAACAGTTTGGTAGTAGGACATAGCATCTGGCCAGTTTCTCAGAGCCTGGAATGAAAGCAACAAAGTGTTGCCAACCCCCCATGATCAGAAATGAGAGTCTCTGACAATGCCTATTAATTATGTCTTAAAACTAACTAAACAAGCCACATTCACATGCCACATGGCAGAGGTTAAAATGCAGCTAGTGAAGCCCAAGGATTACAGAGTATTTGAAACTTGGATAGCTGCAGCCTGGTTGGAAATCAATAGCAAAATAAGAAGTTTTTTTTACACCATTTCATAAACTCTGTCTTCAAAACCCGAGTTTCATATCCTTCATCTGAAGAAGACTATAGAACTGAGCTATTTACATTTTTGTACGAGTTTCTTTGTTTTCCTAGCAAGATGCTTTCTGCTCACTCTATTCAACAGCTGCCATCTAGCAGAGGCTTTTTCTTCTGAGTGGGGATTTTTTTTTAAACCGCAGCTATATAAAACAATAGGCCACATTCAGTTCTCCATCTATCTTTTATGTCCTTCTGGATTGTTTAAAGAGGCAACAGTTTATTTATAAGCCCCATATTATACTCAAAATAATATTTGATGAATGCTTGTTTTTAAAGTTATTGGAGAAGTTACATAATTGTACCTTTAGGATATGAGAAAAAGCACCAGTACAGTTCCTTGTAATTTTCCTGACCCTATTGAGCCATGCACTTTGCCTGCACACTTTATCTAATTTTGAACATGACATGTGGGGAACAAAAAAAGACAGCAGTTCATCCAAAATCTAGTGTTGTCACGGACAAAAAGCTTTGATACATATAAATCTCTGCTTCAGAAGATGGAAGCAAAGTAAATTTACCTATCTTGACCAAAGGTTCAAAATGAAGAGGCTTTAGAAAACTAGAATACTGAAAAATGTATTACTGATCTGTTAATTGTGTTCTGGTAAATCACTTTGGTGGCTCTTCAAGTGATAGAATATTGTACATCACTGCCCTCCTCCAAGTGAGCTCTGCTTAATTGAAAAATAGATCATATTATACCTGTGGTCCCTAACCTCCTAAGTGTCACATTTAACCTAGAATATCTCATGATGAGAACCATTTGATGTTTGCTTTCTTTCTGATTCTCTCAATTGGATTTTAAAAGGTAGATCATATAAAATCATACACATTCCTGCAGCAGAGCATCCAGACAGTTCATTAGAGAAGATTATTTGCAGAATGTCCATTTGTTCTTTAAAGGTGCTTATTTGCTTGGCTAGGGACTAAGCAAAGGTAATTCTTTTGTCAAAAGCAGTGATGCAGAACAGCTAGAATGCTTATTCATGAGTTCTTGTGACAATATGTGTTTTATTTTGTTTGAAAGGGGAAGGAACTAATATATCCTGACCCTCTGTGTGTTCTAGAAGCATTAAAAACATTTTCTCATTTTATTGTCAAGAAAAATATAAGGCAAGTAGTTTTCTTAAATAATATATACATACACATGCCATATTAAAATGAAAGATTTTACTAAAGTTGTATTCCAAAGGTTTTAAAAAGTCAAAAGATCAGAGGTCACATCAAGTAAACATTATGTCTTCTTTAAATTTCATTCTCTTAAGTTATAGGATGGCAGGACATAAACTTTGGCATACTCGTTTGAGTCTAGATATTCAGATTTTAAAATTCTTTGCAAAAGATCAAAGAACACTCTTTAAAGATACTCCTCTACAATGTTTGTAGTTAATTCAATATATCTAATTTCCTGGTGATTCCCAGTTAGTGTGCCCCAGTTTTCAGCCTACAAGTATTGTGAGAAAAGCAAATACGGCTGAAAATAGGTGAGTTTTATCAAATTTACCAAAATTATCTTTGAAATGGAGAAATTCTTCTCAGATTCTCTTGTACTTTTGACACTCTTGAAATAAAGTCCCTTTAGAAAAGACACATTAATCTAATACTTTAATCACTGCTAGATATGTGAACTAATAGAAGTCGACTGAAAGAGTTCCATAAGAGAAAAGAGGCAAAGAAACTATATGTTTACTTAATAAATATACCTGGTTAAGTGGCCATACAACTATGTATAAAGTTTTTGCAAAGAAGCCATTAAAGTAAATTAAAGAACAAAACAGCTAAATAGCTATATTGTTGAAATTACTTTTGTAAAATGCAGAATCAATAACAACACTACTATTATGATATACAGATAAGTACTTGTGGTTTCAGATAAAAATTGCCATGACAGTATCAAAATTTATTTCAAAAAATTGCTGTATTTTAAATGACTTAGATGGAAGTGAGGATAATATGCTGCAGGAAACTGTATGTGACTAAAAAATGTGGCTATGCCATGAGAAAGCTATTAATGTCTAAAATGCATGTAAAGAGTTTTAATAAAACTATTTCATAAAATGTGAGAGCAGAACCAAAGAAATTATCTATTAATAATTTAAATAACCTCAATAGAGAATTGAGATAAGTTTTCCAGTGTTTTTAAAAGGTTATGTATTGGGGCGCCTGGGTGGCTCAGTGGGTTAAGCCTCTGCCTTTGGCTTGGGTCGTGATCCCGGGGTCCTGGGATCCAGCCCCGCGTCGGACTCTGCTCAGCAGGGAGCCTGCTACCCCCCCCCCCCCGTCTCTCTGCCTGCTTCTCTGCCTACTTGTGATATCTGTCTGCCAAATAAATAAAATCTTAAAAAAAAAGAAAAGAAAAAGAAAAAAAAGGTTATGTATTAAAATCAAACTTCCTCTTTTAAAATTTCTACTATACTGTAAGTTCTATGACATCACATTCTAGTATTTTTGGAATATAACAAGCATTCAGTAAACATTTGTTGCATAATGAATGATTTGACTGAGTCATTCATTAAATATGCATCACTACACTGGTCTAGACATTTTTCAAAGTGGTGATAATATTGCCTTGATTCTGAAAAGTTCTGTTGTTATTCAGCCCTTTTGATTTTATTTGAGAACTATTTTCAGAGGTTTAATTTCTTCTTCCCTTGTTTTGATTATTCTGTTCTTTTCTAAAATTTCAATTAAGTTATTACAGTATGACCCAGGATACAAATATATATCATAAAAAGAAAGTCATACATAACATTAATTTTCTTATATTTTATTTATTGTCTGATTTTTCCATTTTTAACTTAAGCAGGTCAGAAATAGAGAAATAGAAAATTAATGCTATAGTTATATTCCTTTTTATTAACAGACCACAAGTAAAATAATTTCATCCCATTCAGTAAATCAATTCAGATTTGCAATGATCTCCATGAAAACCAGTTACATATTTTTTTATTTTATTTATTTTTTATTTTAACATTAAAATGGGCATAAAATATTTTTCATGTCCTCAATTCTGATATGAGAAATCGATAAAATAATTTATTATTTCTCTGCCTTTTGCTACAATACTGTTTATGGATCAAAAATTATCACAGGTATATCAAAATATCAAAATAATATCAAAAATATATTTTATATCTTATATACTTTGCCAAATGCTATTTTAATAAATTCTATCAATATTTCCTTAATGATAAACATATTCATATATTTATCACAAAATATGTGGTATTAAAGATATTAATACATTTTTAATTTTTTTACATATATTTTTAATTTTTATAACTATTTTTGATATTGCATTCTAGATTTTCAATGTATGAATTACCAGGAATTATTGTATCACATTAGAGCATCCCATCCTTATTTCTATATGAATTGCAGTTTGCATTTTTCTAAAAATATTCTACAAGCAGATACCAATTTAAAATCAATGGATCTATTTATGTTGAGTTATGTTGAGTTATGTTGGTAAAAGTCACAAGCACATCATGTTCATGTATCAGTATTGCCAATAAAATAATTTGGAAAGAAATTTGGAAAGAATTTGGAAAAGATTATGGCTTATTGATAATAGCATAAATAAGTTAAATACTAAATAAAATCTCTTTAAGTTAAATACTAAATAATATCAAACAGAAAGAAGAATATGTATTGCTATTTTATGGACATAATCATGCTTTGTTTTAAAAGACTATACCTATAACTTTCTTGTGTCATATTAACTCCTACTATGATGAAAATGAATTATAACCAAAGATTTAAAGGGAAAAATATGTACTAGTCATCATTTCATCATTTAACAAACATTGCTGATTTATGAGGAAAATAAGAAATAAGGAAATATGATGAATTATTTTGATGTCAGTGAGTTTCTTTTGTTATTATGGTACTGTAGGATATATGTATGTGTTCAAAATCTTTCCCTTTTTTTCATTTGAACATACAAAAGAAAGAAGCGAGTTCTAGGATTTAAAAAAAAAAACCCTTATATACCCATTCTGCAATCATGGTCATGATAATATGAAATGGATAGTAGTAAAAGTTATAATGAATTAGAAAATTAGTTAAACTTATTTCCTATGTCTTTTCTTTGTATTAGTTCTAAGATGCTGTCTTCTAGACACATAATAGAAATACTATAATAGAATGGACAGAAAATGAACCTATATGAGTATTCATGTATGTCCGTGTGTATATACAAACACTCATGCTATGATACATCGTGAATATTGAAAAATTGATCCATATAATTAATGTCAATTAGAAGTAGTAGTATTTTATTTTTAATTCCTTTCTGATAACATAGAAATCTTACTAAATTAACTTATTGGTTCTAGCAGTCGCTGTGTATATTCCTGAGGTTTTTATATATTGATAATAATGTTTGCTTAAGAAGTATTACTTCTCACTTGGAATCCATAACTATGCCTTTTATTTCTTTTTTTCCCATTATTACATTAACTATCACCTCCAGCACAATATTAAATAGAATTGTGAGAGCTAACATTCTTGCCTTTCCCCTATTTTAAAGGGAATATGTTGATTCACTTTATGCATTTCATTTTCTTTATAATGTAGGTGTTCACAGATGTAGGTTTCATATACATCTTATATATTTATTATAGGATTACCTCTTTTATAAAACCGAGCTCCTTTGTACCTCATAATGCTTCTTGCACTGCATGCTACTTAATCTGATATTTAACCTTAACTTTGTTTTTAAACTATTCTTTTGGCTATATTTCTGCCCAACTTTTACTGCTTATTCTCCCCGTTATTTGATCTATATTTGATCATCTTAACAAATACGGGAAAAGCATTTGATGAAATTCAACAAACTTTCATGATAAAACTCTTCACAAACTGGATATAGAAGGAATGCTCCTCAACATAATAAAGAACATATATGACAAGACTTCAGTGAACATCATACTCAATAGAAAAGCTAAATGCTTTAACTCTATGTCTCTCTTTGCAGATGATGTGATATTATACAGAGGGAACCCAAAAGACTCCATAAAAAACTGTAGAACTAATAAATTCGCTAAAGTTGTAGGATACAAACTCAACATTCAAAAATCAGGTGCATCTCTATACACTCACAATTTACTCTTCAAAAAGAAATTAAGAAAATAATCCCATTTGCAGTAGCATCAGAAAGAATAAAACACTCAGTAATAAATTTAACCAAGGAAGTGAAAGATCTGTACACTGAAAACTGTAAGAGACTGGTGAAAGAAATTGAAGAAGTCACATATAGATGGAAAGATATTTTGTATTTTTGTATTTATGATATTTTGTATTTTGTATTTATTTATGTATTTATGGGTCAGAAGAATTAACATCATTAAAATGTCCATAAGACCCAAAGTGACCTACAGATTCAAAGAAATCCCTATCAAAATCCCAATAGCATTTTTCATAGAAACAGAGAAAACAATCTTAAAATTTGTTTGGAGCTACGAAAGACTCCAAATAGACAAAGCAATCTTGAGTAAGAGGAGCAAAGCTTCAGGCATCCTATTACCTGAATTCAAAATATACTAAAAAACTATAGTAACCAAACAGTGTGGTACTGGCATAGAAAAAGATATGTAGATTAAAAGAACAGATTTGACATCCCAGAAATAAACTCCCTCATAAGTCAACTGATCTTTGACAAAGGGGTCAAGAGTACACAATAAGGATAGGATAGGCTCTTCAATAAATGCTTTTGGGGGAATGCAATATTCACATGCAAAATAATAAAATTGAACGCTTATGTTATACCATTAACAAAAGTTAACTCAAATGAGTTAAAGAATTAAATATAAAACCTGAAACTAGAACTCCTGGAAGAAAACAGGGATAAAGCTTCTTGACACTGGCCTTAGCCATGAGTTTTTCAATATGAAACTGAAAAAATTAGCAACAAGAGCAAAAATAATTAAGTGTGACTACATCAAACTAAGAAGCTACTATGCAACAAAGGAAACAATCAACAAAAAGAAAAGGTAACCTACGGAATGGAAGAAATATTTGTGGACCCTATATCTGATGAGAGGTTAATATTCAAAATATATGAGGAATTCTCACCATGCAATAGCAGAAAACCAAATAAACCAATTTAAAAATTGGCAAAGGACTTGATTAGATATTTTTCCAAAGAAGGCATATAAATGACTAACATACTTAATATCACCAATCACCAGGGAGATAGATGGAAAAACCACAAAAAGATAACACCACACAACCTGTTAGATGGCTTTTATCAAAGGACAAGATATAAGAAGTGCTGGCAAGAATGCAGAGAAAAGAGAACTCTTGTACATTTTTGGTGGGAATGTAAATTGGTATAGCCATTATGTAATAATAAATATAGAACTACTACAGATCCAGCAATCTGGATACTTATTGAAAGAAAATGAAATCAGGATTTTGAAAAGGCATCTCTATACTCATGTAGCATTCACTGAGTTCATTGCAGCATTTTTCACAATATGTAAGATATGGCAACAGCCTAAAATGTCTGTCAACAAATGAACAGATAAAAAGAAGTCACACACACACACACACACACACACACACACACACAGAGGAATATTTTCAGCCTTAAAAAGTAAATCCTGCCATTTTCCACATGGGTGAGCCTGGAGAACATGATGCAAAAATAAGTCAAACACAAAGTAACAATCTCACTTGCATGTGGAATGTAAGAAAGTCAGACTCACAGAAGCAGAGAGTAGAATAGTGGTTGCCAGGGATTGGAGGGTGGTGAAAATGAGAGGTTGATCAAAGTGGGAAACAAATGGAGAGGTTTTTTGTTTTTGTTTTTTTTTTTTTTTAATTTTTAAAAGATTTTATTTATTTATTTGACAGACAGAGATCACAAGTAGGCAGAGAGACAGGCAGAGAGAAAGGGAGCAGGGAGCCTGACTATGCAGGGCTCCATTCCAGGACCCTGGGATCATGACCTGAGCCAAAGGCAGAGTCTTAACCCACTGAGCCACCCAGTCGCCCCCAAATGGAGAGTTTTAGAAAGGAGAAGTATGGGGGTTGGGTGAGTTTGGTGCTTGGTGTTAAGGAGAGCACAGATTGCATGGAACACTGAGTGTTATATGCAAACCATGTATCATCAAAAACTAATGATGGACTGAATGGTGACTCACATATCATAATAAAACAAAGATGAATAAGTTCTGGGGATCTAATGTACAGCATGGTGACTATAGTTAGAAATAGTGCATTGTGTACTTACGATTTGCTGAGAGTAGAACTTAAGTGTACTTACCACCCACACAAAAAGTTATGCTATGTGAGGCAATGGATGTGTTAATTAGCTTTTTTGTGCTAATGATTTCACAACGTTCATGTGTCTGATCACCACGTTGTGCACCATAAATAAGTACAATTTTTGTTTGCCATTTATGCCTCAGTTAACTGGAGGTGGGGAATAAAGGAAAAAAAAAGAAAGTTTTAAGAAACAGATATCATCACATATTGTGAGGAACCTATAGGGAAAAAGCAGCATGATTTTCCTCAGATATAAATTAGAAAGTGAAATAGCTATGTTGGAGTATAAGCAGTCTCTAAATTTTAACACTGATGATGATTCTTAAAATCATACATTGATGGGGCACCTGGGTGGCTCAGTGGGTTAAAGCCTCTGCCTTTCACTCAGGTCATGATCCCAGGGTCCTGGGATAGAACCCTGTCTTGGGATCGATCCCTGTATCGGGCTCTCTGCTCAGCAGGGAGCCTACTTTCTCATCTCTCTCTGCCTGCCTCTTTGCCTACTTGTGATCTCCATCTGTC
This sequence comes from Mustela lutreola, assembly GCF_030435805.1. Classification (NCBI taxonomy): domain Eukaryota; kingdom Metazoa; phylum Chordata; class Mammalia; order Carnivora; family Mustelidae; genus Mustela; species Mustela lutreola. The sequence goes on from NC_081290.1 coordinate 110,371,510, forward strand.
AAATAAATAAAATCTTTTAAAAAAATCATACATTGACATTACATAATTAAAATTCTCAGTGTGATAACTAGGTAAATCTAGAAAAGTGATAGTAGCACAAACCTTGAAATATAAAAGGATGAGATCACTGAATAGTTTGTAAAATAAAAAGACTAAGGAGGTGAATTTGCCACTTCAAATTCTAACTGAAATTTCAAAGTTATAATAAAAAAAAAGTAGTTTTGGGTCTCGAGAACTGAGAGATCACAGAAATTACTTACTAGTAGGTAGGAATATAATAAAATCTATACTTGTTAGAAAAATTCCTCACTTCATATGACAAATCTGTATGTATGCAACATAATTTAAAGATTGTGAGTTATGTCTTTGTAAAGTTATGACATCATTAGTAATATTTTCTTAAATATTTGGAATAAATATTTGTATGTGTATGTCTATCTGCCTTATCCATCTACCTATCTATCATCTATCTATTATCTATCATCTATCTATATGCTTTTAGGTATAATTAAAGCAGTGGTTGGTGTATAGTAAACATCCAATAAATTGTTGTTGAATGAATAATTGATAATTCCTTCTTATCACTCTGGCATTTTAGTGCTATATTATTGATACAGGCATTGATCCTATTTCCACCTTCCTTCCTAGACTTGGGCACGCTGTGCATAAGCTCTGTATCTCTGCATCTTTATATTGTCGTTCTTTAGCATGGTGACTAGTACAGCATTTTTTGTTGGCTTCTATTAGTTATGATATGACTTTATAAAAGATTGGTTTCTATGAGTCAATAAATGTGTAACATTCTGTCCTTGAAAACTGAATTTTTTGTGTATGCATTGCATTTCAGAGAAAGGACTCAGGATCGTAAAAATGTCATTTTATTGACACATGTAAGTAAGGCATTGAGTTATATTAGGTAATTTTATTTTACCCTTAAAATATGAGTAAATATCAATACTAATTCATGATTTTATTATATTTTTTTACTCTTATTATGAACATTAATTGGTATTTAGCCTTTATTATATCTTGGTGGTTCATCTTTCCAGTGTGGCCATCATCTATCTATTTTACTTTCCCCATGCCAATGGGAAGCTCAGAAATTAAAAAAAAACACACACACACAATAAAGATATCAAACTTTCTCTGAAAATTTAGTAAACCTAAAAAACAAAATATGCTATTATTACGTGCACATTTTAGACTTAATAGTGATTTTAACAATGGAATGGGATTTATTATCATAAAAATGGTGATTTGTTTTAATTAACTCTTTTTGATAGGAGTACAAGTTCAGGTGTCAATAAGGAGAGATAGATTTTGTTGTTCTTAAGTGGCTAGATTAAAATCAGGATTATTCTAATGTTTATCTCGGACAATGTGATATATTTATGTGATATATTTGTTAATATATTTTGATTTGGGGACGTGGTTTTACATATAATGGAAAGTATCTATTCAAGATAAGCTTTTTCTGATGTTTCTGTCTTTCATTAAAACGTTTCATCTATCTTTTCTTATTTCTGTTATAAAGTGAGGAACAGCAAAGAAAAAATAGTCTACTTTTCTCATAGCACATAGCCTTGCACTGTCAGAAATGTCACAGGTTAATGGTACAGCTCAGCTCCATTTATCTTATGCTGACAACTCAACCAACCTAGCACAATCTAGCAAAAACATTCTTCTTAGACCAGGTGACATTCTCAGCCTTTGTTCCTTTAATATGGTGGCCGTGAGAGCAGTTAGTGTGCAATAACTTCGTACAAAAACTTTTAGCTTTACATCACTTCAGTATTTTCAATAGACAAGAATTTTTAGAATTTAAAAATAATTTTTCAAATATAAATAGAGTTCTCCTACTTTCAGCTAATCTGAAGATTATCTGCAAACTATAGAGATTTTTAAAATTTTTATCATTTGAAAGCTGTAAAAAAAAAACCCACAGAATATATTTTCAATTTTCTAACTTTTTGATTGCATAAACTCCATTGTTTTTTAATGCTAAAAAGCTAAATTTAACATCAGGATTGATAGGAGGTCTTATAAGCATTGCCCAGGTCACTTGGTAAATGAATTTGAGTATCTTTGAGAATTCTCACTGTGTTATCAAATTTCTATCAGAAATTTAAACAATTTATGACACCTGAATATTTCTAAACCTATTTCTTTGTTATGAATTTTATATTGAATAATATCCTACCTTCTATGTCAATGTAATAATCATTAAATAACTACTCTGTAATGCTGCTTTAGTTTTGATTGCTATGTTTTAATAAGATTTATTTTACCCCCTGTAATAGAAAATCAGTTTTTAAAAAAAGGCAAACAATCCTGTGGTTTTAGGAACAATATATACATAGATATGTGTGTGTATATCTTGCTGTCATTTTCAGAGTAGTTTTTACATTTTTTAAATAAATTGAGAATGTAGTTCAAAGTGTCTGTCTCTTACCTGATCACCAAAAAAAAAAAAAAATGCTTGTCACATTCTGCCTTCATTTTTTTAATATAGTCAATTTTATAAGTTTTCTTATTTAATTTTTCATACTGATCATGTAGTCTGTTAACTCCAAAAACCAGATTTTCTTAAAATCAATTTCATAATGTTTATTTTTGTATTTTGTTTTGTAAGATTTTTTAGGATTAGTAAAGTAGAAATCATTAGCTCTCTTTGATTTTGAGTAAGACCTCTGATAGAGCATTCTCTCATAACTGTGACATTTTCACACTTAACTATTAACTATTTTACACTTAACTATTTTTATATTTTTATAAAAATGTTATATTTTATATTTTTACTTAAACCCATTATTTTTCCAAAGAAAGCTAATATTTACCTTTTCTGAGGGACAATTGTTTGTTATTTATACCTGAATTTCAAATTACTGTTCCAATAAAATGTGTGAGCAAGATATAAATATGATTTATATGTATACATAAATAAGAGATGCTAGATAAGTTATTTTCTATAATTAACAATGAAAAATCAGAATACAACATTGGACCAAGCTGTAGATTCAGTTTTCAAATATAGTATGGTAATTTATGGTGTTTAAAAAAAATTGAAGTGGCTTTGTACTTACTAAACTATAGCTAATGGTGCTTTAACACAATGGGAGTTGTATGGAGTTACTAATACTGCTTCGGATATTCTCTTGAGACACACAGTTGCACAGTAAAATAACCCCAATTATTTTATTTCAGGATTAACAGTAACTCTAAGATGAATCAGGTCAAATAGAGCTTCTTCTGGGCTTTTTCTGTCTTTGGTGAATCCAAGCATTATTTTGTAGTTCTGCAGCAAAATTTGCATATCTTGCTGCACCATCATTTTTTGTTTTTGGACTTAACCAATGAATTTCATTACTATTTTGCATTGATAAATGGAATTAGTTTTGTCTGGAAAATGTTTGCATATTTATATGGATTATAGACTAACAACTGGTGCTTAACATGTAGAGAATTATTAACATTTCATAACAGCACAGTTAATGTCAGGGAAGATTGATTCATTGTCTGATTAACAGTTTGATATTGCCTGTGGATTAATAGATATATCAGCTCCACAGAGAGCTTTTCAAAGTTTCTGTGCTTTTACAAATTCTATTTCACTTACAAAATTTCCTTTTGTTTTGGCCACGTTAATGGTTATTCCCATCTTGTTTATGTGGCACTCCTGATTCCTTTCATTCTGTTACTCCTGTCATATTTCAAAATGTTGACACCACTCTCAGATCTCACAGACAAATTTGTATCCAAATGTATCTGTATTCTTTTCAAGATTACTGCTTCTTGTAACCTTTCTACTTTTTCAGACATTCTTTCAAGCAAGATTTATGGAATATCTATTTGGTACAAATTAGTGTGCTCATGAATTCACTGTATTGGCTTAAGTCATTCAGGAAATTTTTTCTGTTGTTAACATTCCTATGTTATGTACATAACATAACATAATTGTAAAACTTGTAAAAATTCATAACATAACATAATTGTAAATCTTGAACATGTGTTTGTTCAAGATTTACAATTAAGGACTGGAACAGAGCTATTTTTTCCTATTATCTTTGTTTTGTTTTTCTTCTCAAGGAATCTGTTGAACTTCCCATAGCACGTGGGGTTTTTTTTAACCCAGTTTTTTAATCTCAACAATTGCCAGCAATATATTCAAATAGCAAAAATGATAAAACAAAACAAAACAAACAACCCCCAACACTTTCCTTTTTACATTATTAATGAGAGTCATTGATTGTGTGTGTCCTTTGCTCAGATTTATTACTGATGCTACCTTCATAAAGTAGTTTGCTTTCTTATATAAAATTTGGATTTTAAATATCTGGCTCTTTCAATAGCACATGTTATTGATGGCTTTCGAGGCTTATTATTGTTGTTATTACTATTACTGCTATGATCTTCTAACTCTAAATTTATTTTTTTAATCTCTTTGCACTCTATGCTATACATGGTTAATGTACTGAATTAATGTTTCTGCATAAATGTGGGAGAACAAGATCAGATAATATCATGATACTTGAAGATATGTCTAGTTAGAGACAAAATATTTCCAATGTCTTTACTTTGGAAGAGCAGTTAGGATTACTGTATCTATCAGGATACAGTATAGATTCTGGTATTCAGCAAAAAAATTATTCTTTTTTTAAGATTTAATTTTTTTTTTAAGTTTAGTTTAGAGAGACAGAGAGAGGGAGAGGCAAAGGAAGAGGAAGAGAGAGTGAGAGAGAGTCTTGAGCAGACTTCCCACTGAGCACAGAGCCCAACACAGGGCTTGATTCCATGCCCCTGAGATCATGACCTGAGCCAAAAATCAAGAGTTGGTTGCTTACTGACTGAGCAACCCAGGAGCCCCCCCAGCAAAAATTTAATGTAGAGGCAACTTGGCTATTAGTGAGAATACTATACAATGCACTAATATTTTATGTACTAGGAACACAAAATATACTACCGGTTTTGCTATGGTCCTTTGATGATTTGTTGACTGAGAGATTTTAATTATCCAGACATGCCACTGGGAATAACAGCCAAGTTCACATATGCACATACTGTCATAACTGAATCCTGATACCTGTTTGTCTAACAGTGGTTGTAAGATAAATCTGTATCTCAGAGATCTTAAAATGTGAAGAATACATTTCTTGGAATAGATGAAATACAGTAATGCATATGAAGTGCTGAGCACAGTGCCTGGACCAACATTTAATAAAACACTAGAGTCTGAGTATTGAAAAACAGGAAACACAAATTCAGTGTATATCTGACTTTCCTTGTTATAAACTAAATTTAGTTTTGGTAATACTTACTGAGAATGCAAAAATCTAGACTTGTCAACCAGAATTATGTAGTTTAAGTTATTCATCCTGGCACAGCTTCATTTGGGGGTTGCTAAAATGGTTGGTGAAAAATAGACCCATGCATGCAATTTACCATCCAGCTTAAAGAGGAGATTTTTAAATATCTTACTGAACCTCACTAGGTTCATATTGATAATCCTGCTAAAATCTGGAGCAATATCTCTTAAAGAAGAGTTCTCAAAGAATGGTGTTTCTCTGACTATACTAGACACTGTGGAAAACAAAACTGATATATGTATAAATAATTCTGTCCTTTAAACATCTTACTGTGTAACATGAAAGAGGGAGGAAACCTATTTTTGTAAATATTTGGCTAATCACGGAATGTCTGTCAGTATGTCTGTACTGAAAATATTTCAAGATACTTTAGATTATGTTCTATACTCTATCTTACCTAAGAGTTTCAGAAATGCACAAGTCTTCTCATAGCAATACTTTTCTTTCTAATTTAGCTTAAGTAGTTTAAGTATTATGGTTTAAATAAATGGGTTAGCATGGGGGCCTCTGGGTGTCTCAGATGGCTAAGCATCTGCCTTTGGCTCAGGTCATGATCCCAGCATCGTGGGATCATGGGAGCCTGCTTTTCCCTCTCCCTCTGCTGTTTCCCCTGCTTGTACTTTCTTGCTCTCTCTGTCAAATAATAAATAAAAATCTTTAAAATAAATAAATAAATAAATAAATAAATAAATAAATAAATGTGTTAGCATAGAAAAATTACTTTCCAATTCCATTTTAAAAAAATAATTCTGGCACACTAGATGCCTTACTAAAATATCTTTTCATATTTTTAGAATTCTATATTGAACAGGGCTGTGCACTGAATCTCAAGGGGATGAAACTTTAAAGAGTCATCCGTGTCCTGCCTATTCACTAGCATAAATTATGACATGGCAGAGGTGTGTACAAAGCAGTGATAAGTGCCCAGATTTGGAAGATACCAATTCTGTTTTGCTGAGAGCAACATGAGTTAAGGAAGATTCCCCACAAGGTGGAGGTAATCGTTTCTGAACCTTGAAGGATAAGTAGGAATTTGTGATACTGATAGATAAAGAGAGAATATTTCAGATAGGAATAGCAAGCATAAAGTGTGACAGAGCATGGCGCATGTTGTTGTTTAATAAAAGGGCTAGATAGGGCCAGGGTCGTTATGGCATATCTGGGTCCGCTTTACTTAGATTTTTGGGAAAAAAAGTTTTTATTAATTTTTCTGATAGTAACTGAAAACATTATTTCATGTCGAGACAAACATCATGGAGTGGGGAGAATAGCATTTATGAGATTTCAAATACATTGCGCATTTGAGAATGACCACTGTGCTCCTATGATTAATCTCGGACCCTGCAAGTGAAGTTGAACTTTTCTCGGCAGTTATGGATACTTTGCCATCAAACTTTCAGAATGTAAATGTGGGTGATAAGAAGTCAATTTTTGGGACACCTGAGTGCTCAGTCAGTTGGACATCTGCCTTTGGCTGAGGTCATGATCTCAGGGTCCTGGGATGGAGTCCTGCATTGGGCTTCCTGCTCAGCAGGGAGTCTGCTTCTCTCTTTCTTTCTGCTACCCCTACCCCCGCGCTTGTGCTCTCTCTCTCTCTGTCTCAAATAAATAAATAAATAAAATCTTTTAAAAAAAGAAGTCCCTTTCCAAGTATCATAAAAATCATCCTTTCAGCCAGGATCAGGAGTATCTGTGGGAAACATTTTGGAAGCAGGTATCAAGAGTCAGCAAGTCTGCAGGCTTGCTCCATGAAGCCACAGAGGGTCATTACTCTAGTCATCTTCATTCCAGCTAGACGGAAAGGGAGCAGGAATCCAGAGCCAGAGACTCCTTTTTGCACACATCTTGACCACTTATCTTTCATTTGAGAGAGTATAACACGTGGACCACATTTAGCTACAAGATGGACTAGAAAGGCAGTCACAGCTTTGTGCTCAAAAATAAACACATCTGGCTGGATAGCTTGCATGCATTCACCTCTAAATGATGCAATGACAGAACTTCTCAGTTGGAATCATTTTATCTTAATCCTAAAACCCCTATTTAGTATAGCCAAATTCACTTAAGTACACCTGCTAGTATTATCATTTTTTAAAAAAGATTGTATTTATTTATTTGTCAGAGAGAGTGAGCACAGGCAGACAGAGTGGCAGGCAGAGGCAGAGGAAGAAGCAGGCTCCCTGCTGAGCAGGGAGCCCGACGAGAGACTCGATCCCAACATGCTGGGATCATGACCTGAGCCGAAGGCAGCTGCTTAACCAACTGAGCCACCCAGGCGTCCCTATCATTTTCCCTAGTAAAAGCTAGGGAGCTGCATTTTCTAAGATGTCTTATTGTATTAGTTTGCTCAGGCTACAATAACAAAAGACCACAAATTGCATGACCTATAACAGAAATTTATTTCTCACAGTCCTAGGTGGTAGAAGTCCAAAATCAGAGTTCCAACCAATTCAGATTCTGGTGAGAGCTGTCTTCCTGCTTTGAAGGTGGCCACCTTCTTACTATGTCCTCATATTCACTTTTCCTCACGTGTGCACATAAAGGGAGTGTGCAGATAAAGGGAGTGATCTCTCTTCTTCCTCTTATAAATATGTTAATCCTATGATTTAGGGCCCTACCCTTATGTCCATGTAATTTTAGTTACTGCCTAAGGACTCCATATCCAAATAAAGTTGTCTTAGGTGTTAGGGCTTTAAAATATGAATTGGAAGAGGGCACAGTCCAGTCCATAGAAACTATGTTTCATTGTCTTCGCTGATCTAGAATGTACTCCTTTCCCTATTTCTCCATAACTACTCTAATAACTGTATTTTAAACTCCATCTTTAGTGGGAAAAATATCTGCATTTAAATTAGCCACTCTAAGTATTTCTTGAGAATAGCAAGGACATCTTTTAGGTCTTATGATGAACCAACTAAATAAAGAGAAGCTTTCTGGAAATAAAATGAGAAACCAACACATTGGGGCATTGTCTTTTCTCACTCAATTTAAGTTTTTATAGCCTGCATAATTATAGATTAGTGCTCAAAAACAATTCCTTTGAAAATTCAGCCACACATATCACAAAGAAGGGAATTTTCCTGCAACTGCTACAACCTGCCTTTCAATAAATATTTATTAAGACTAAGTATTGTCAATACAACTTTACAACCTGCCTTTACAGAGCTTGAAGTCTAGTGGATGAAATGGAATGTGAACAGGAAATAACAATCTTGTGATAAAGACTGATGTAAAAAGTACAAGGCACTTTTGGAGTACTTAGAAAGGAAAAAGAGGGGAACTTGAGGGGGTCATGAAAGGCTTCTTGGAATGGTTGTCAGCTTCTGAAGGAGAAATAGTTAGCCCAGAAATTAAGAAATGCATGTGTAGGAGGGTGCATTTGGTGTGTTGGGAAGAAGATGGTGTGGTAACACTGGTCCACCCAGAGCAACAGTGTATGGGAGGGTTCTGGGAGTGAGAGGGAGGATGGAGATCATATCAAAATACCGTCCTCCCATCAGCCCTCAAGCCAAAACGTGGAATTGCCCTCTAGTGACTACCACATCATGTATAAATTCTTCAAAACTTAAACATTTTCTGTAATCTTAAGAACTGTGAACGGTTTGGTATTTTATTCTATTGTAAGCTAACAAGTTAGCCTTCTAATGTTCACGGATGCTGGCAGAAGACAGGAAACACCTGCATCTGAGTCACTGACCTTTTCTTGACTCGCAACAGCAGTAGCAAGAGTATCAGCTTTTGCATCATTTCCCCAAGACCCAATTCCTTTAGGTTGGTATGAAGACGACCAGGTGAGACCAGCACACACAGTGTATAGGATTACATGAGAGGAATATGAAATTTAGGGAATTTGAATATAAGGTGCAGTAAGCCTGCCTGAACTTTGCACAAGAAGGAAACATTATCTTTAGTTCACTGAACAATAAACAGCCTTACTCTTTGCTCTGGAAGGATATACAGTCTGGTTTATAGCTGTTAACTCTACACACATTCTTGAAAAGTTTGTTAAAAACATGTGAGAAATGCAAGGGGCCTATAGAGAATTGTCATTTTATTTTTTAACATGTAACTTTATTTTCTTTTTATTCTTCCAAAAGTGTTCTGTTTTGGTGCAATTTCTCTGCCTAGAACACGCCCTGCTTTCCTCTGCTTAGCTATAAACTAATAAAACAAACAGATCCAAACAAACTTCTTCTTCTCTGTGTCAGGAGATGGACTTGCAGAGTACGGTGTTAGCCTGTTACTCTTCTGTGGATGCAGGGAAAACACATGAGACTCCTGTATCAGTGACAAAGGACTTTACTACTCCCAGCAAAAGCAAAAGCAGTAGCCAGGACTTCATATTCATTTTCGTTGGTTTTCATGTTCCCCATATAGCGTGGAGATAGGCTTGCTAAATTTAGCAAATAAAAAATATAAAATACCCAATTAAATCTGAATTTTAGTTAAATATGTTTCTCATTGTATATATGTGTCATGCAATATTTGAGTCACACTTACACGAAACAAAATATCCATCGTTTAATTCAAATTGAACTGGACATTCTATTTTATCTGGCAGTTATACTTGGGAGCCAGAGCGGGCCCATGATGGACGCCTTTATCTCCAGGGGCTGTGTTACAAGAGAGAAAACCAGAGCTTGGGAGATCACTGGTTTGCTTTCATAGTGAATGGAAGCAAGGCTGTTCTTCAGAAAGAGATACTATGTCACTCCTTAACATTGCTCCTTGTAAAAAAACAAACCAAACCAAACAAACTTGGAAAATGGGTAGAGAGTAATCAAGGCCTTGTATGCTTTGTCTACTCAGCATCATCTACCTTGCATTATTTCCCCAAGACCTAATCCCTTTAGGTTGGTATGAAGAAGATGAAGAAGACCAGGTGAGACCTGCACATGCGACGTATCGGGTTACAGGGTCACTTCGCTAGAGTGTGCAGGAACCCTCAGGGCCCACGGCAGATTGTCTCCCTCAGTGTTCAGAAACCTGCAACTGGAACTAGCCTTATTTCCCATCTAAAAGACTATAGTTGGACATAGCACTATAACTTTTTATATTTATATCCTTAGCATTTAGGCCAACCTAGCTTTGTCTTTTGATTTGCTATGTGATCTTAGTGAGGTCAGAGACGTGTCCTACTTTTTCTTTAGTATTTCACAGCATCTTTTATAATGTTCATAAATAGATGCTACTTACCAAGGTCTTTTCAGATAATTGAAGATAACATGCCTTTGGAATGAATAGTTTTTAGCTTTTACATGTTTAGGGATAATAGTAAACAAGGAATAAATTCTTAGGGAAAATATTTTTCTGAACCTATGTGGAAAAAGTGGCTTTAACCAGAAGCACCTTGCCTCAATCTATGCATTATAATGAATAACAAATTTCTTTTTGCTCTCCTGTACTGCTAATTACCTAATATCTTTTGGTATTATCTTTTTATATATCTTGGCATGTGCGAATAAGCAGGCTTCCTCATATCTAAGGTTGTATAACTTTATGAACTTTGGCAGGTTACCATAATGTTAAAGCCTCTAGATAGGGTTTCAGAACGGCATCCAGGTCCTGCTTCTCTGTATTTCCTCTCAGACAAAACGAGATGGTTTTCCAATTTGAATTTTGAGACTATCAGATACTATTTGATCCTTAGGTCAAGTATACATGTAAAAAAGGCGCGCACACACACACACTTTCATTTTTTTCCTTATCCCATCATTAATCACTATTTGAAGGTTATAGCCGTGAGGTAATCAGTACTTTTTTATCCCGACTATAAGGAATATGTGCAATTTGGGGGCATGTGAGAAGGATCGTCTGTGATCAAGGGAAGAAATAGGAAAATAAGGACCAGTAGCTCCCTAGTTATGTCTTATGCCACTTTTCAAATGATTGTTGTAAATAACTTAGTAATGAATGATTATGCTATGTTCTCTACCTCTCATATATGAAGATAGAAATTTTGGCCTTACTTCTATATATATATAACACCACTCTGTGGATGGGTGTCATATAAGAACTCATAATAATGAAAAGCTTACCAGTAATGAGTGCTCTTCCACTTACCGAACAACAAATGGGAATGTGAAATACACAGTAAAGCAGCCACCACAGCATGAGTCCTCAAATTGATTTTAGCGAGAACGCTCCTTGTAGTGAATGCAAACCACTTGATTAACAAGAAAATAGCATTTTATTGAAAAACACAGTGCATCCTGTAATCATGTGTTTATACTCAGGTCACCCATTTGGATGATATTAAAATTTTATGGTTGAGCTGTTCTCTGAACGAGCTGGTACCCTGAAAGCACTCATTTATTCAAGGTTTCTCGTACCCTGAAGTATTTTACATTCTTAATGAGTTAAAAGCACTCTGTTCCTGTGTGTCTTACCTATTGCTATTTATTGAAGGACCCAAATGTTTAATGGCTTAAAACAAATTTTTTTTTAATCTCTAATGATTTTGTGGGTTGGTTGGGTTTGGCTAGGTAGTTCTCAGTTGGGGTCTCTCACTGAGATGAAACAAGATGTGAAAAGGAGCTGGCATCATCTAAGGGCTTGACTGCACTGTATGCCCAGGAGGGATCACTCTCCTGACTGGAAGTTGTTGCTGGCTTCTCCCAGTGGCAGTTGGGTTTCCAGAGCGAGGCTCCCAAAAAGAAGCGTTCCAAGAGATACAGGGAGAAGCCATAAACATATGACCTTAGTTTGGAAATCCCCAAATATCCCTTCTGACACATTCTCTTGGTAAGGTAAATCACAAACCCCAGTGTAGCTTCAAGGGCCAGGGTAACTAGACTCTTGATGGAGGCATACCAAGGTTACAGTGCAGAAGAGTGTGTTAGATATGCTTCGGAAAATATTTTCTACTATAGTTCCTTAGAGGGTTTACTTACCTGGGCTTTGGGCTTGGTAAGCAAGGCTGGATTTTCATACTAAAAATTACTTTAGCAATACTAATTAGACAAAACTGAATAATAATAAAGACCTATGTAACCACCATTCTTGTCAACTATGATGTGGTATCATCATAATCTAATGCAGATTTTCACAATTGCCAGAATGCTCTCGTTGCTAGTCTGGCACTCTTTCTTAACCCTTACGATATCGACTGTTGGTATCTAATTCACACTCCCCTTTGCCAGGCCAACTTGCTAGCGTATCACTTTCTTTAAAGCTTAAAGGGATTTCCATGGAATGCAAGAGAACAGTCTGTGTATTTTGTTATTCCCACCAATAGGGCAGATCTCCATCATCTCCTCTGGTTCTCCAGTTAAAGAAAAAGAGAGTAAGTGCAAAAGAGATTTTGGTTAGGGTGGAGCGGATTATCTCTGCTTTACCCCTAAATAATCTCCATCTGACCTATTAAAGCCAATTATCTTAAACATCATGTAATAAAAAGTTTGCAATGCAAATGAATCTTCCAGAAAAGTACCCTTGCAATTTCTGTCAAATACTAATCCCTTTTATGTATCATGGAGATACCACAGATTCTAATTCCTCATCTTGAACTTGGCCACAAGAATAAATCATTCTTGGGGCACCTGGGTGGCTCAGTCCTTAAGCATCTGCCTTCAGCTCAGGTAATGATGCCAGTGTCCCGGGATTGAGTCCCACATCAGGCTCCTTGCTCAGCAGGAGCCTGCTTTCCCTCTGCCTGCCTCTCCCTCATCTTGTGCTCTTTCTTTCTGAGAAATGAATAAATAAAATCTTAAAAAAAAAAAAAAAAGAATGATTTTCAGTCTGAACTCATGTTTTTCATATGAGATCAGAAATCAGGAACTTAAATCATAAACCAATTAATAATAAGTATACACTTTATTTTTGTTTTGAGGTGGGGATACTAATACTTCTTTCTACATTTGTATACCAATTTAATGCCAGGTATTGGGAATTCACCTTTGAACAAAATGGACAAAAAATTTTGCCTTCATGAATCTTACATTCTAAAGGAAGAGTTAAGTTTAAGCTAATTATATTATGTGTTATTGTATATATATCATGTTTGTGTATATAATATATATATATTAACTTAAATGCAACCTCACTTAGTAAAGAAAGGAATGGGATCAATCTCACAAAAAGGATATAAGGAATATGTTTGGAATTTTTCCAAAAGTAAAATACTAAGTGGACATTTTAATTTTAATTATCATGACTTTTTAAGATATCTTAATATTTCTTTATGGTTTTTAAGTTAAATATATATATGTATCTACGTACACTCACACATACACATATATAGTGCATACATTTTATCTAAATAATCTATCCTTCACATTCTGTTACAATGTGAATATGAAATAATTTTTCTAGTAAGCTTTATAAACCAAAATATTAAATTAATATAACATTTAAAGTTTTTTGGTAAATCTGAGGAAATTTGGTAGGATTTTTAAACTGATTTTATAACATTTTCAAGCTTCATACACTTAAATTAGTATACCCTTTCTTCCCTGCAAACAAGTCACTCATACCTCTTGCTCATTTTATAATTTAATAAGTCTTTAGAGGGTACATATGAATTGACATAAACTGGTCAACCTTTTGCTATGTAATAATTCTCTAAAAAATAACTTCTGTTATCTTACAAATTTAAAAAGTCTTTTTTTTTTTTTTTTAAGGGAATTGAGTGGTAACACACAGTTGAGCCTGTTAGCAAATGCTATTCCCCAAGCCTTGCTGATAGCACCACCAGTGATGTTTTTGACAAACAACAAATTAAGCAATCAGTCCTTATGCAGCTGTGCTCGGGAGTAAATGGAGTAGAAACAAATCAATAATACCATACAGAAAAAGACAAAAGCAATAATAAAATAAAATGATTTTCCAGTCTCTAAGAAAATGTTACAAATAATGGAAAGAAAATTTAAAAGTATGGTTCTAAGGACTTTTGCTAGATAGGGGGAAAATCACGTTATTTCTAAAAATTTTTTATGGATATTTAGTGTTCTATTGCTAGTTTGCCTTGTGAAGAGAGGATTATAAAAATAGGTGATGGGGATTAAGCAGTGCACTTCTGATGGGCACAGGGTGATGTGTGGAATTGTTGAATCACTATATTGTACACCTGAAACTAATATTACACTGTATATTATCTAACTGGAATTTAAAAAAAAAAAACTTCAAAAAACCCAGAACCTTAGTAAGAAGAGGAAATAAAAAGTTAGACAGGAAAGTATTGATTCTGTTCCTTTCCTTACTAATTGAGTTTACATTGCTTAATTTATTTTTTCTTTTTGTTTTCACTAAAAGGATATAGGAAATAATATGGAATTTTTGAATAAGTATTTTAATCAGCATGAGTTTTTGAGGTACCTTTATATTTCTGTATGGTTTTCCAAAAGTTCTCATCTTGATATCATCTTCTGGCAAAACTACACATAAAATGGGCTGAATTTATGTTACTACTGAGGGACGCTAAATATCTTTGGGGGGGGCTACCTCAATGGTACAAAGTGTGTCATTATGTAACTCACTAGCTATTCCAACATTTCCTTAATATCCAGCCACAAGCAACTGAGATATCAGTAAATATTTTATCTTCCACATTGTGTACCATTGTAAGGTTAGGGATTTGAAAGATACAATGATTAAAGCAATGAGCAAGAAGGAATAGTAAATAAGACAATTTTATTATACCAAAAGAATTGCCAACATGTTGTCAAATCAAAGATTAATCCTGTACATATATAAATACACCCCCCCCACACACATTCATTTTACACTAATTCACTCTTTGCTGTTGTATTTGATATCATTATAATTGCCAGCACTAAGCATATATTAATTATAGTAGTAAATGGGGTCAGGCCAGGGCCCAGATCTTGGTTTCTAAATATAATTTTTCAATAAATAAACCAGAGCTCCTTAGAAAAGCAAGTGATTCTAATAATGGCCAATGAAAATACAATGTGAGTCTAGAACACCTTATGTACCAGTACCAGAAAGTAAGAAATTGCTGAAATTACAAAAGGGTAGGAGTATCCCAAAGTTGGAATAGTTTGAGCAATAAAATAAATAATATAGTATTTGGTTATGACTCAAAATATAAAATTAATATGCATGAATCCAGACTGACATAAATTAATGATTGAATAAAGGAGGAAGAAAAGACAAATCTTCCCTAAAGAAATATTTTTAAAAAATTTTTAAAGATTTTATTTATTTACTTGAGAGAGAGAAAGTGAGAGAGAGAGCATGAGAGGGCAGTTGGTCAGAGGGAGAAGCAGACTCTCTGCTAAGCAGGGAGCCCAATGGGGGACTCGATTCTAGGACACCAAGATCATGACCTGAGCTGAAGGTAGTTGCTTAACCAACTGAGCCACCCAGGCACCCCCTAAAGAAAAAAATTTTAAATAATCTATGTAATTATTCCCCACTACACACACACACACACACACACACACACACACACACACACACAAGAAGTGGAATATAATTCCCTTATCCTCCTGCTCCCCAAGACACACACACTTACTTGAATGTTGGCTGGACTTGGTGACTCATTTTTAAAGAATAAACTATAGAAAGAGAAAAAACAGTAACTTTATAGTATGGAAAGTATGGCTTAACCAAGTGACCAAAGTTAGTATTTCCAGTGGTAAGTTTTATTAGTTAATATCTTGTACTTCCTGACGTGGTGTGATAAGACAGGTCATTTCACCTTTTTGTTATTCTTCTCCCAAACCAATAACCCAGCGTAATCATCAGAACGACATCGCACAATCACATACTCAAGGACATTCTATGAAGTACATAACCAGTATTTTTCAAACTGTTGAGGACATGAAAAATATATATACTTATAAGTATCACAAAACAATTGACCATTAATAATTCATAGTTTTTCTTCCTCACTATTTGTTTGTTTATCTATTTAGGTCTCATTGCATCTATTTTTGACTAGTTGTAATTGGGAAAGACAGTGTGGCAGATATTCATTTGTGTTAACTGAAACCCATTAGATTTTTGTCTCCTTCACCTGGGCACATCACAACCTGCCTTTTAGATAGGTATGGCCACATGACTGACTTCTGGTCAATGTAATACAGTAGGAGGTAGGAGGCAATGGAATGCTGCTTTTAGACTACACAATAAAAACTTCCTTACCTGTGCCCTCAGTCTTTGCCCACCCACTGGCTGAAGAGAGAGGGCACCAAAGAATCAGAACTGTTTGCTTCCTCATTATGGCTTAATTTGAGAATTATAGTGCTAACAGTCTGAACATTTACAACGTAATTTACTATTATTTTAAATTATAAATATTTAAATTATTTTCTAGATTATTATTTTCTAAATTATTTTCTAGAATGGTTATACCAATTACATTCCATCCAGCACTGAATGAATTGCTCCATTTCACAGAATTCTCAAGTTGAACACTTTGTTTTCCACTTTGCTTTTTCTTTGTCATTTTTATAGGAAAGAAAATGTCTCTGTTATAGCCTATCAAATTTGATAAACAATGATGATTATATTCTTAAACATTTATTAGCCAATTATATTTTTGTGTGTAAACTGTGTAAATATGAATCAATACCGTTTTAAAATTGGTATCTTATGGTTATTCTTTTCTTGTTTTTAAGGACCTTCAAGTATATTAAGCATGTTACACCATTTCCTGTCATATATTTTGCAAAAATTTCATCATAACCTGCTATTTACATCTTACATTGATTTATAGTATATGATGTACATATGATGTATTTATTTCATACATGTATTTATACATCCATTCTATTATTGTTCTTACAAAGAACATAAACTAAAATTCAATATGTAGTCTTTTATGTTTTCCTCCATTTTAATTATTCATTTTTTACATTTAACTGTAATCCATCTGAAATTTATTTTGCTTTCTGTTGTGAGGTAGATTTAACTTTCTCTTTGATAATAAATAGCTCAGTAATATTTTCATAACTAATTATTGCCAAATTCTTTCCTCCCTGATGGAAAATCTTTATTGTATACTGTGTTAGAACTACTCTATTGTTTGAAATGTTCAGTTTTTACCTTATTACTTTTTTGACACCTTATCTACTAAAAATTCTAGAGAAATTTAGAAATTATATGGCTTTGGGTATTTAATTTTGTTAATGTAACTTGACTATCTAACTAAATGTATGATTTTCCACTTTTGACCTAATTATTTAATATATTTTTAAATGTTATATATCAAAATTTTAATATTGGAGTAAGCCAAATTTGCTTATTGCATATTCTTTTAGTATAAAAGCCTAGATATTGTTTACTAACATTTTCTTTCTTAATTTAGCATCTGAGTTTATAGATGAGTTTTATCTGTGTGTTTGTGTGTATATGTGTGTTAGTATCATCAGGTTTTCATACCATGGTTATATAAGTGAAGAAATTTGAAGTTTCCTATTTTTTTCTGTGCTCTGAATCTATGGTCTCTCTACACATAATGGCAAACTCCAAGAGGACAGGGACCAAAATTTTCTTGCCCACTGCTTTAAAAATTCCTTCATGAATTTTAAAATTTTGTCTAGTAATTTGATAACTTTTCCCTAGACAATATTCTATTTAATTCAAATTTTAAAATGTATTAATATAGGTTTATAAATAATATCTTATAAATGTAGAAAAATTTCACCTGATCTCTGAAATTTACCTTTATTTACTATAGTCCATAGTATTCAAGAACATTTTTATTCCTTCAACCCAGCTACATTGTTCCCCTTTTTTTGTACAATTGACATATTACTGTTCTTGTGTTCAACATTTAATGAAAAGAGCCATACTTGAATATCATCAAATATATTGATCCATCTTGCTCTACTTCACTAATACCTGGCCTTAGAATCTTTCTGCCAGGTCTACAATTCAAAGACTCATTGCTATTTAGTCATTAATTTAGTAAGCTATGCTGAACTGGAACTCCTACTTTCACTGCATGGTCAGCTTTGTCTTTATAAGAATTAATTTTAGGATCATTTGAAGTACTCATAAAGACTATGTAGCCAGGGAGTATGTATTTTCCCATGGTTATTCTTGCTTTTATCTCCCTCTGTTACTGACTTCTTTCTGGGGTGTGATTTGTTATTTCCAGTCCAATTTTGTCTTGGGATCTGATTATTAGATTTGTAGTCTTGGGTGTGGTATTGGAAGGCAATACAGAATGGCTTTGGGTTGCTTTGAAAACTGTTCTTACTCAGTAAACTAATTTTTTTTTTTTTTTTTTTTTTTTTGCTTTACTCATTGATGGTACCATGTCTCTGAGGTAGAATAGGAATAAAGTTTTGATGGACATTACCTTGTCCTAAATAATTTTGCTTAATGGCTCCATCTAAACTTTACTTATCAGAAATTCCCTCTGAATTCAGACAGATGCCTGGCCATTTATCCTGATTCTCACAGCTTTGGTGGCTTTGTTTTCTTTCTTACTTTGAGTATCTTTCTGTGGGAAAATTAGGAAATAAAAATAAGGACCTCCTAGCTAGCCAAGTTTTTAACCTGAATGTCATCAGGAAATCATTTTTCTCACTTGAAGGAAATTTTCTTGGTGATCTGTAAGAAGTCCTACTGTGTTTATATATTGCATAGACATTTTCCAGTGATGAATCAAGATGGGAAAAAATTACTTATGAATTTTAATGTAAATTCACTTAGGGACAAGGGCAAACATTTGATTATGAAATTAATTCAGGGTATACATAAGACTAATTCATATATAAATTCTAATATGATATAATCTGAATTATAATTTTGATCTCCTAAATTCTGATATCCCCTGATAGTTGAGAATATTTTAATTTGGGAAAATACAGAAATTATAAGTAATTCTTTATTTTATTTTTTTTAGAGAGATGAAGGGAGAGCATGCAAGTGAAGGGTAGGCAAAGGGAGAGGGAAAGAGAGAATCTCAAGGAGCCTCCACACTCAGGGCAGAGCACCGCCTGGGGCTTGATCTCATAATCCTAAAAATCACGACCTGAGCCAAAATCAGGAGTCGGATGCTTAATCAACTGAGCCACCCATGCACCACAGGGAATTATAAATAATTCTATTAAATGTCCTTTTTATAAATCATTTCAAACATTTCAGTAGAAAGATGCCATGTAGAAGACCACAGGAGCAATGTCTTTTCTTTCATGTGCTTATAAAAGGACTTTTGAACATCTAGTTACTCGCTGACACACTCCAGATATTATGATGATACTTATTCTCATTGACATTTGCTGTTTTAACAAAAACAGTGAAAGAAGTCTTTCACTTCTTCCACCTTTCTTATGGCAACAGAGCTTTTTTTTTTTTTTTTTTTTTTTTTCCCCTGAATAAATGGGAAATTGAACCATGCCTGGTCAGAGTACTGCCTTGGCTAGAGTGATTGATTAAGGGATGACCAAAATGACTCAGAAAGGCCTAACAGGTACTACCCTAGGGATTTTCTATCTATGATATTAAGGAATACTACCTATTTTTACTGGCCAGTAGGTAAAGTAAGATGTACGTGTAACTGATATGCTGAGTAAGCACAATGTGTGGATTTTGCTTTTTACCATCCCTTTAAACTTCAGTCAGGGTCAGTATTCCCTTACCTTTGGGTTAAAAACTGAAGCAGCCTCATGACTTTTCTGCTTACCTTTAGAAAAAAGACAGAGTGCTGTATTATAGTCACTTTATCCTGAAACAATTCTCAAATTAGAAATTAGTGTCCCCATACTGTTTATGATTCCCAAACTGTGAAGTTCACATAGTTACAACAGTTTTTCCTTCTTTTCTCCAACTAGAACCTACATTGTGAAAGAGGTAATTATGTGGTTGACATCTGTTTTCCTTTGATTTGAGCTTCTCTTTCCTTCTTCTCTCCCTACTTTCCAGTTGTGGTTTTGAACTTTCCAGGGATGGAAATATGGAGAAGAACAGGTTAAATTAGAAAATTCTTACCTGAACTGGATAGTAAATTGGCTTCAAACCCTCTAAGCTGACAGATAAAGCTGAATCTTACTTATATTTCTATGGGATCTAGGAGCTCTCCCCTGGATGGCTCTCTCTATTTTCTTGATCTTGGCAGATACCTATCTATTCCAGGCAGTCCACTGACTCTCCTTCTGCAGCCACTGGGTAATATTTTAGATTCTCTCTGCTGAAGTCCTCTTGGCTTTATTGGACAAGACTCAACACAGCTTCAATCTGGTTTTCCTCCCCCTAACACAAACTTGATTTATGATAAAAATTCATGTATGTCTAGTCTCTTCAAAGTCTAGCAATCCCAAAGTCTAGTTAATCCTGATATCCGTAAGAAGATGTTGAACTAGTTCAGGGAATACATTTCAAAAATTTCCGAGTTTTTTTGTCTCAAAGATCTTATTTATTTATTGAAGAGAGAGAGAGAGAGAGAGAGTAAGCACAGGGCATGGGGAGAGAAAGAGTAGACGCCCAGCTGAGTAGGGAGCCTGATGCAGGGCTCAATCTCAGGACCCTGAGATCATGACCTGAACCGAAGGCAGATACTTAACACACTGAGCCACCCAGGAGCCTCCTAAGTGTTTTGTTGTTGTTGTTGTTGTTGTTTTGTTTTTTTTTTTACTGCCCCCTTTCTAGACTTGTTAAAGGAATGTGCCCTAACCACCCACACACTCCCAAATGGGTGGCGTGAGAAATTCACAGCACAGTGACAACTCTTGCCATCTGTTTTCCCTCTGTGATACCTTCTTGATTTGGGTGGTGAGTCTAAGAGTCATGGAACAAATCCTTCATCAATGGTTTTGTGGGCAAAATCAATACCTTGAAAATTTCAAGTTATTCAGTGAAAATTCCTTTTAATGGGAAGCAAAACTGATGTCCATAACTTTTTTATTGCTATAATTAGTCCTTTGTCTTGTTATTATTTTATCATATGGAAGAAAGATAACTGCAGTTCTGCATTATTATTTGGAATATTCGCTTTAGCCCATAAGTGTCATTACTTTTGACATTTTATTTTGAAAGTTGTGTAACAGTTATATTTCTCTTAAAACTATCTTTATAAACTTTATTTCTGGAATTATAAGCATTAAAAAAAGGATGGAACCATCCAATAAAATGCAAATTCTTAAAAACATTTTCAGAAGTGAAAGGCAGTATAAGGATTTTTAAAGTATCACAATATTTAATCATTAATTTGAATTCAATATTATATTATAAATAATGCAATAGTATATGGTGATTTCAAGAATATATTTCACAAAAAAGAGTAAATTTCAGAAAAATTGCTCTGCTACAAATAAAATCAGCTAGTGGATAAGTCAAACATATATTACATTTAATCAACTGTCTTATTGAAGCACATCTACAAGAGAAAATAACCAAAGAATTTGTATGTAATTTCTGAACTTGACCTATATATCATCATGATTTCTACCTTTTTCCAATAAGATATTTTTATACTTGTCCTATGTGGGGCACAGAGAAGTTCCCTGATAGAGAGTTCCATTTTGGGATTTGCAGAAAATATGCAGCATAGAGAGCAGGGATCCTAAGTGCTAACAGGTTCCATTCATATATATTCAGTAAGGTATCAGTTAAGAACTAAAATAAACAAAACTGGGACGCCTGGGTGGCTCAGTTGGTTGAGCAGCTGCCTTCCGCTCGGGTCATGATCCCAGCGTCCTGGGATCGAGTCCCACATCGGGCTCCTTGCTCGGCAGGGAGCCTGCTTCTCCCTCTGCCTCTGCCTGCCATTCTGTCTGCCTGTGCTCGCTCTCTCCCCCACCTCTGATAAATAAATAAAATCTTAAAAAAAATAAATAAACAAAACTAACTTGAAAATAAGGGTATTTAACAATATTGAGAGAATAGTGTCCATCTTGAAAGCAGTGCTTTTCTAAAGAACACATACCATAATGTGGTCAAAGGTCATGCACTAAAATCACAACCACAGAATTCCCTAATGCCTCATGTGATGGAATGAGCAAACATTTTACAATAGACATCAACATCCTGTCTTCTAGAACATCTCAGACCATTTTGAGTCATTTTGAAGAAGGTGAATAGAGCTGAGCTGCTGCTTGAAAGTAATTGGTAACTTTCAGTTCTTATCTAGGAATGAAAATTAGATCTAAAAATTCCATAGCACAGGGCTTTATGGCACATATAAAACACAGCAATGAACCTGCCACAGCTTTGAAGTTGTTTTTTAAGTGACTGTGGAATGTTTTGAGATGAGATTGAAGAATTTACACTGGAGTCTTTCTTTTTTCTTTCTTTTAAAATGAACTTTCATTTTGTTTTTATATTAATATTATACCTGATTATAGTATAGAATCTTTTTTTAATAAGATTTTATTTATTTATTTGACAGACAGAGTTCACAAGTAGGCAGAGAGGCAGGCAGAGAGAGAGGGGGAAGCAGGCTCCCCGCTGAGCAGAGATCCCGATGCGGGGCTCGATCCCAGGACCTGCCCCAGGATCATGACCTGAGCTGAAGGCAGAGGCGTTAACCCACTGAGCCACCCAGGCGCCCCATAGTATATATAGAATCTTGATGATTCTATTATACGTACACACAATGTGATTGTTCAATTTTCATATTATCATCAGAAACTTAATGGAAAAAAACAGTACCACTATACAATATTTCTGAATCATAACTCAGTTCCAAAATATTAATTTAATTGTTAACAATAAGTGACAATATATTTTATGCAATACAAAAATGTAGGTTTTGGAATCATGAACTGAGTCTTAGTCCCAGGTCCACTTATTAGTATTTTTGCAACTTTGCAGAACTAGCATAACATAAACTCTTTAGGGTTTTGATATTTACTTCTTAAAATGTTTCATGGACATACCTGCATTGAAGGAGAGTGTGTGTATCAAATATATATTCTAAGTTCTATTTGAAACGCTTTCAGCAATATCAGGCAAATTGTGTATCAAAGGACTATACTGGATTTCACTGGGTTGACTTTTATGATTTTGGAAATTCTTTATGTTAAAAAAAGTGTATCTGATGTAGAAGTTCATATCCCTGTGTCCTTTCAGTAGCAGAATCCAAAAAGGTAATGAAATATTATAGGTTGGAGTTGGATGATTTATATCTGTGTGTGTCATGAAAGATAGGAAGCAAATGAATGTAACTGTTGAACTAAGTAAATCACCAGTGTGTACATCATACATATTTAAATATCTGTTCAGACATATATTCTCTTAAATGCCAATTGTTGAGTGCTCAAATCAGTTCAGTGTGAATGTTCTGTAAAAGATTTTTGATACGTAGGCACCTGGGTGGCTCAGTGGGTTAAGCTGCTGCCTTCAGCTCAGGTCATGATCTCAGGGTCCTGGGATCGAGTCCCGCATCGGGCTCTCCACTCAGCAGGGAGCCTGCTTCCCTCTCTCTCTCTCTGCCTGCCTCTCTGTCTACTTGTGATCTCTGTCTGTCAAATAAACAAATAAAATCTTTAAAAAAAAAAAAAGATTTTTGATACGTTATTTTCCTCTGATGAGATTTCTCCCACAAACTCAGAGGACTTGCAAAATATAAAGATATCTTTTCAGAATATGGATTACTAGATTACCATTTAAAATGAACCTACTATTAGTGTAAAATTGAGTCTAAAAATTAATGTAAGAACATAACTAGATTCTCAGCTTCAGCACTGGATCTTTTCTATTATGACAAAGATTTTCCCACATAAAGCATTCAGAAATCAATAGTATCTTTTAAGATCAAGTTTTAAAGTTTTTAGTGTGGTAAAATATGTACACAACATAAAATTTATCATCTTAACCATTTTTATGTGTATAATTCCTTAGTATTAAGTATATTCACATTGTTGTGGAACCAATCTCCAGAACTCTTTCCATCTTATAAAACTCAGTAAACAGCTCAGAATTTCCCCCACCTCAGCCCCTGGCAGTCACCATTGTATATTCTGTCTTTATGAACTCGACTAGTCTAAGCATCTCATATAAGTGGATTCATATGGTATTTTTTTGTGTGTGTGTGATCAGTTTATTCACTTAGCATAATATCCTCAAAATTTAATTGTATTATAGGATGTGTCACAGTTTCCTTTTTAAGGCTGAATAATAATCCATTGAATACATATAACACATTTTATTTATCCATTTATCCATTAATGGACCATTGGGTTGCCTACACCTTTTGGTTATTGCGAGTATGCTATAATCATGAGTCTCTGCAAGACCCTTCTTTCAGTTCTTTTGGGTATATACCAGAAGTGGAATTAGTGGATCATATAGTAATTCTGCTTTTAATTTTTTAAGGAACCACCATACCATTTTCCATAGTGATTATACCATTATATCCCAATTTTTCATATCCTTGTCAACCCTTGTTATTTTCTATTTTTAAATAATAGCTATCCCACCTTTCTTTTTAAAAATATTTTATTTACTTATTTGAGAGAGAGACAGTGAGAGAGAGTATGAGCGAGGAGTTCAGAGAGAGAGAAGCAGACTCCCCGTGGAGCTGGGAGCCCGATGCGGACCTCGATCTTGGGACTCCAGGATCATGACCTGAGCTGAAGGCAGCCGTCAACCAACTGAGCCACCCAGGTGCCCCAATAATAGCTATCCTTTTGGATATGACATGTGTCATTCAGTTTTGATGTGCATTTCCCTAATGATTAGCTATGCTAAATATCTTTTCATACACCTGTTGGTCTTTGTATATTGTCTTTGGAGAAATTCAAGTTCATTGGTTTGAAAAAAAAATCCAATATTTTTTTCTTGTTGAGTTATAGAAATTCTTTATATGGTCTAGATATTAATCTCTTATCAGATATATGATTTGCAAATATTTTCTTCCATCCCATATGTAGCTTATGAAAATTTAATTTTGAAAATTTAATTTTTAGAGCTGTTTTAAGTTCACAGCAATATCGAGCAGAAGATACAGAGGTTTCATATATATCCTCTGCCCCACCCATGCATAGCCTTTCTCATTACCAACATCCCCAATCAGGGTGGTACATTTATTAACAATGATACACTATGCTGACATGTATCACCCAAAGTCCATAGTTTACATTAGGGTTCTTTCATGTTGGTGTTCATTCTCTGGGTTTAGATAGATGAATAACAACATATGTTCATCATTATAATGTCATACAGAGTATTTTCACTGCCCTAAAAAATCCTTTGTGCTCTATTCATCCTTTCCCCTCCTGTTACCCTGGCAACCATGATCTCCATAGTTTTGCCTTTTACAGAATTTCATGTAATTGAAATCATACAGTTTGTAACCTTTTCACTAACAATATGTCAAACATTTTCCCTTAATATTTCATAACTGCATACTAGTAACATATATGTATTCTATAGATATGTGAGAATAGATAAGTCTCAATATATTCAGTCATTTCCTTATTTGGGGTCATTCAGATTGCCTTTATATTTTTGTTATTGTTAATGATAACAAAGACTTTGGCTGTGCCAAGAACACCCAATTTGCATGCTAGAGTTTAATCTTAATGGATTAGTTTCTGAAAGTGGGACCATTGGCTGAGTGTATGCACATTTTTAATTTCAATAGAAATGGCTACGTCACTTTCCATTCAAGTGGTGTGAATTTATATATCCACCAAAAATATATGAAAATGCCCGTTTTCCTACAATAATGCCAGCATTAGATATAATCAATTTTTAAATTTTGTCCAATCAGATAAGAAGAGGAAACGCTTTGCTTTAATTTCCACTTTTCTGAAGTTTTGTATTTTTTTGTTTTCTATTTGTATTTCTTCTTCTACAAAGTTACATGAAATCTTTGTCCCTTTTTCATTCTTTCTTTTTGATTATGCAAATGATAAGAAGCTTATTACATGGTAGAGATACATAACAGACAGCATTTTGAGTAACTCTTCCTTGTTTCTTTATGGTGTCTTTGCATTCATAAATTTTGTAATTTTATATATTTGGATCTAGTTATCTATTATCTCATAGTTCCTGGGCTTTTTTGTTTAAGAAGACCCCTTTCACCACTCACTGACCTCATGTTTCTCTTTAGGTTTCCACCAAGGGAGGCACTCAAATCTGTTTGTCAATCCACCCAAGTCACCCAGTGCCCCTTCAATCACGCTTCTTGCAGAGAAAGTCCTCAAAGTTGTCTGATTTTCCACAACCAAGTAACAAGGATACGTCCCTATCCTTCACCTTGCTTCCTGTGTAGGGCAAGCCCCCATCTATACACCTACTCTAGCCCCTCATTAGTCCTCACGCACACCCCACTCCTGCTTATTCCATGTAATCTGCAACCCACCCAAATTTGCATAGGAAAGGGCTGGTGGGAAGACACAGGGATATAGGCAGCTGTGGCCAGACCCAGGCTGAGACTTGTCCACATTGCATGGAGAAGTTGAGGTCCCCACAATGAGCCCTAAGGACAGGATCCTGTGCTTCTCAATTAGGAGGTCATTTACTCTCTGCATCTCCTGCCACAACAGGGAACATGCAGGGGGAGGAAGAGTCTCTGTGTGAGTTCCCCACCTCACCCTGGGTCCAGCGGCCCCTCTGTCTAGGCTTGGGCTGAGAGCCAAGCCTCTGGAGCCGCTGATGGTTGGTAGAGACTGAATGATATGGGGAGTCAGGCTAATCCCTATCTGGGAGCTATCAGTGGAGGTCTGATGCTGTCACATTAGGCCTGCCCCGGGGAGGACTGACCCCGGGGGGGGGTGCTAAGGGAATCCAAGCCCCTAGCTGAAAGCACACCATCACTAGGGGCTTAGAACCTCACCCCAGACTCAGGGCAGGGTGTGCAGAGTGGCCAGGCAGCTACACGTTGCCAGGGAGCCCAGCGCAGAAAGTGGCCCACACATTCCTCCACTGTTGGAGGCTCTGTGGCAGCTCTTAGCTGAAAACAGTGGGGCAGAGCATAGAAGAGGGGCCCTGGGTCCCAGAAGACTCATATTTATTCTTTCCCTTCCTCCCTCCCTCCTTTCCTTCCTTCCTTCTTTCCTTCCAACATTTTATTGTGAAATATGCACACCAACAGAAGGGTATAAAATACAAATGTCCAGTTTGACAAATAATTATAAAGGAAACACTCCTGTAACCAACAGTAAGGACCCCAGAAGTCCCCACGTGCCTTTCCTGAACATAACTCAAGCACTGCTTCCCAGCCCCATACCGCTTCCTCCAGAGTTAACCACAATCTGCCTTTATCATCCCCACCTCCTTGCCTTACAGTCAATTAACCTATGTATGCATCACCTAATAATATAGTTTAATTTCATCTGTTTGTTAACCTTATATAAGCAGAATCATACCATATATATTTTTTGAAAAGGCCCTTTCATTCCAAAGGTATACAAATATTTTCCTATTTTTTAAATGAATAAATAGTTGTTATATCTTTGCTTTATAGGAAGATAATTTTTTGTGTGTTTAGTTGGGGATAAATATATTTTACCTCTGGGATGCGTAGACACTCATGCCAAAAACATTGGCGTAGACACTCATGCCAAAAACATTGTTAAACAGCCACCCACATTTTTCTTATTATATAATTATTATATTTAAATTACCAATTTCTGGATCTATTTTGTGTTACCAGGTTATTTCTGTATCTATGTCAAAGTTCATTCAAATCTATTCCTCTATTACTCAAATTTGCATTTTTTTTTTTTTTTGAGTAGAGATGCCATCAAAGTTTAACCTTGCTCAAAAAGAATAGATTATAATTTTAACCTTCCCTTATTCAAAACGTGAATAAGAAGGAGGGAAGGAAAACACACACACACACACACACACACACTCAGAAGAGGGAAGAAAAACTCCAACTTATCTTCCCTAACTTATCCTCTGGTTTTTCAGATCATGTAGTATATGCCCTCATAAAAAGAGTAAACACATGTCATTCTTCTTTTCAAACACCTCAGGGAATATAAAGTGCGAGTTTTGGGGAAGTTTAATGAAAAAAAAAAAGTTCCAAGACCCTGTTGCTTTTTTTCCCCATTTGTCCTTTGCTTGTTCATTTATGTGTCAATTTTGTCTCTTTGTCTCTCGTGTATAGTAATTCCTGTTAAAAAATGAAAATATCACGTCTTGATATCCAATTTATCTGCTGTGTAAGAACTTTTTATGTAGCATCTGTAACTAGGACTCCTATAAAGAGATTTATGGATACTATAGTCACACTTAAATAACTTGGCTGCTGCTATATATTTTATATATTGAGCATGGAAGTTTGTTTTGGTATTCAAGTTTTGATATTTAAATCAGCCATTCTAATGTCCCTAGGTTAGAATTCTTACTCTTTAATAGTCAAGAAGCGTCCCTTCTTTCTAGACTTTTTAAACATTATGGCAAACCACATGGCTGGCTTTAAATTTTTCCAGGTTATAGCACAACTTTGGTTCTGCTTTGATCAATGTAACAATGTAAACCTCCTATCCTGAAAATTAAATGGGAATTATTATTTCATCGTACAAAAAAAGTAAGCTTTCTTAAGACCCATTGCCTGTACTTTGTTTTCAAATTTCCTTTGTCTTTATTTTCAGATTTTCTTCATCTTTATTTTCAGATTTGTATTTTTTCTATTTTCTAAAATTCCTGACCAACATCTAAATCAAAATTCACCAAAAAAAAAAATTTTTCTATTACTTTATTTTCACTCTTGTGCTCAGATAATTTATGGAATTTCAAAGTCATTGCTAAGATATTTGAAGTTTTATTAAGCATTCTTAGAAGCCAGTTTTTTCTATGTTGTATATATAACAGAAGAAATATTTGCCATTTCACTGTGAAGAGCTGACTCATTTTTAATATATGGTCAGTTTAATAGGTTATGGATAGTCCAGTATAAAATTATGATTTTTTTCCATCTAATAATGCTGTAATAATATATCAGTCATCATTAGTGGTTGTTAGAGTGGACTACCTCACTTTCTTTATTTAACAGTGTTAAAGATAAGGGTCATCTCATCAACCCTTTTAAATGGCTAGCTTTTTCAGATGCTTTCTAATAAAATGTCTTCCCAGGCACTAATATGGTCATTTGAAACATATGATAGTTAACATTTACATATTAAATTATATTGATTCACATAAGAACTTAAAATGTGTCTGCTTTTTCACCCTGAAATATAAAATGGGCTTGCTTACTACTCTGTAAGACTTGCTTTTTTTTAAAGTTTATATTATAATTAGAAAATAATATTCACTTCTTATGGATTTTTTCAGAAAGACAAAAATACAGGAAAAAAAGAACAAATTATCACTCAGAGAGAGGGAGTGCAATATTTCAGTGTATATTCTTCTCTTCCTTCTTTCACATTTTTAATAAAGTTAGCATATTGCTTATTAAAATTTCCAGCTGTTTTAAATTTAAAAATTTTTGTGTGTGTGGAGAGATAGATGTTAAAAATATATCTTCTACTGCATATTTAATGGCTACATGATGTAAGGAAATTTTTTTTATCTTTCAATTGAATAGGTTTAAACATTATTAAACAAGCCATACTGTTCAATATTATATTTGACTTGCTACCTAAAGTTTACCCTCTATTAATGTCAAATATTTAAATTTTTACCAGTATTTGATACTTATTATAACACTGCATTGAACACCTTTGTGCATAAAGCTTTTTCTATCATTAATTGATTCCTTTGCTTGATTTTAGAATTGTGGTGACTGACTTAGGCATTTATTGCCAAATAGACTTTCAGAAAAATTATGTGAGTTTATATTTCTACTCATAGTATGTGAGGTATTACATTATCAATATACCCTCTTACATTTAAAAAAAGAATATTTTTTAATTTGATAGTTTAAAAATCCCACTTTTAACAAGTATTTTACTAATATTCATTTTTTAAAATAGAGTCTTAATATTATTGGTTTTTCTGAATCCTTATCATTTAAAAAATACTAACCTGAGTTAGTGGTTGAAAATGGCAAATCAATATTTGCACTCAACTTATCTCCCTTCCAATATTCCACTAAACAATAAAGGAATAAAAACCATCCTTATATGCTCTAAGATAATGGAGAATTGGAAAATACATTAAAGTAATTAATATTTTGCATTTAAAAGAAGAAAACCATAGGATAGTATTAATAGAGGCAAAACAAATTAACAATATCAAAAAGCATCCCATTAAACTCAACACCCATTGTGATATTATGACATAATAAGAACATATATATATTTGGTCTTTCACTCTACTCTTGACACATGCTCCTAAAACACTTGGAATTTCTAAATGCAGAGAGCCAAAAAAGGAGTGTTTTGTTATGTTAATGGTGTGACAGTTGGAAAACAAAGAAGGGAGCTGGTTGCCTGCAGAACTAACCTTGTGATTAGAGGGTTGGAACTTTCAGTTTCACTTCCAGACCTCTGGGGAGAGATGAGGGACTGGAGATTGAGTTCAGGCACCAGTGACCAATGACTTAGTCAATTGTGTCCTTGTAATGAAGCATCCATAAAAATCCAAAAGGACAGACTTTGGAGAGCTTCCAGGTTGATAAACGCATGGAGATTTGAGGAGAATGGAATGCTAAGAGAGGAATGCTTGAAAGCTCCATGTCCTTTTCTCATTTTTTTCCATCTGGCTGTTCATGAGTTATATCTTTTTTTATAATAAATTGATATTCTAGTATGTAAAATGTTTCTGAGTTCTCTAAGCTGCTCAAGGAGGAATCATTGGAATTTCTGACCCATACCCAGTCAGTCACAAGCACAGGTGACAACCTTGACTTGCATTTGGCATCTGAAAGTGTGTGGGGGGCAGTCTTATAGAACTGAGTGCTTAACCTGTGGGATCTAACACCACCTCCAGATCTTACACCTCCACCACCATCACCACTGTCAGTATTGAGTTGACTTGAAGGATACCCAGCTGGTATTGGAGAAATTGCTTGGATGCTTAGGGAAAAAACCCACAAATTGGAATTGGGTGCAGAGTCTTACCCATCAATAAAAATTGCTAGGAACCTAACAATAGTGGAAATTTCATTAATCTAATTAAGAGTATTTACTCAAAACACAAGATAAACATTACATTCACTGTTATAATCTTAGAAGCACTTCATTCAAATTCAGGGAAAAGACAAGGATATCTCATATTTCCACTCTTATTTAAGGGCATAATGGTTGCAAAAGGAAAAAAAATGTAGTTAATGGAATAATTCATAACGGTTGGAGCAGGAGGATGGATGGAATTTTAAAGAACAAAAACTATGATGATAAAGCTATCAGGTGTATTTTTAAATGTGAAAACTGATGTCCTTAGGTATTGGATTTGATGGAACATGTGGGAAACAGTGATAGATACATAGAAAATTAATAAAATGAAAAGAAAGGTCAATGACTGGCATTATTTGATAATGATGTTAATATACAAAAAACATATAGGCAAACAATAAAATTTAGAACAGATTTTGACTACCTCCAGTTGTAAGATCATTATATAAAAAGTGATTACATTTCTATATGCCAAATGTAAAATTGGGGATGCCTGGGTGGCTCAGTCAGTTAAGCTGCTGCCTTCCACTCAGGTCATGATCCCAGGGTCCTGGGATCGAGTCCCACATCGGGCTCCTTGCTCAGGGGGGAGGATGCCTCTCTCTCTGCCTCTGCCTGCCGCTCTGCCTGCTTGTGCTCTTTCTCTCTCTCTCTCTGACAAACAGATAAATAAAATCTTAAAAAATAAAGTAAACTTGTGTATAAATTACTACATAAATAGCAATAAAATATGAGACATGTAGAGATCAATCTAACAAAAGAAGTAGAAATAAAAATATATGGAAAGTCATTACAGTAACCTAAATAAATGGAGAAATGTACTATATTCATGAATAGGAACCTTCTCAAGTCTAAATTTTCCCAACTTGATCTTTAAATTTAATGACTTTTTAAAAAAATATGTCTCAAGGAACTTGACAAGATTGTTTAAAATGTATTTGAAATAGAATATATAATATATATTATGTGAAAAAGAATATATTATATATTATTAATATATATAATATGTATAACATATATATAGAATAGAATATATAAGACACTCCTAAGAAAGACATTGCAGGAAAATTTCTATACCACATAAGTTTTTATAGTACAATAATAATTAAATCAATGTAGTATCAGTGTAGGGATGAATGCACAAATCAATAGATTAGAATAGAATAGCTCAAGATACACTTATGGACATATGAAACTTGATACAGGACAGAGGTAGCTTGATGACCATTAGGGGAAAGATGGATTTTTTGAGAACCGTTGCAGGAAAAATTAATCATCTATATGGGGAAGAAATTGATCTTTACAGTACACTGGTGTGAAACTTAATTTCAGGTAGATTATTTGTTTTGAAAAGTGCAATTTAAAAGCTTTTAGAAGAAAACACAGAAGTTATCTTTATAAGAATTTTACTTTTAAATAATTCACAAAAAGCACATAGTATAAGGAAATCTGGGAGACCAAATATGTAATTAACAAGAATTTCAGAAAGCAAGAACAGAGCAAAATAAGGTAAGAAATTTACCTAAATATGAAAATTTCTCCCTGATTTAAAGACATGAATCTCCAGATTGAAAAGGCATACTAATGTCCTGGTACAATGAAAGGAAAAGCAAATAAAACAAACACGCTAAGAAACAAAGACATACTCTTTTGAAATTCCCAGAACAACAGAATAATGATACCACCAAAAATCTTAAGCCAATTTTGCCTTCATCTCATCAGCTCCACGTCCATCCCCAACTAAATCGACTGCTAAGTGTTCTAGATTCTAATTTAACCGTATTTCTCACATCATTCTTTACATTTCTTCTATTACCATGTAATTCAGGTCATTATCCTGATATTTAAGGTTATTTTAATAACCTCCAAATTAATCTTTGTTTAAAATATCTCTGCATTCTCTATGCACCCAGACATTCAAGTTAATTGTGTTTAAAATTACTTCCTAGTTTCTAAGTCCAGATTCCTCATCTCGGGTTTTAACGATAGGTATGAAAATTCTACAATCCTAATTTTTGAATTTTTCCCCACTATGCATATGCACACCCCATGCTTGTGTGTGTGTATAAATGCATGAATATATCTCCTAGTCACCGCTTCATCAGTTTGTCATTTGCTCATACTGTTTCATTCACATAGTGTCCTTGCTATAAATCTCCTTCTATAGAAATGCAGTCCAGCCTACAAAACCCAATTCAAATGCTACCTCCTTTATGAATCCTATTTTACCCCTCCACAAATTAGGCATTTATCTTACTGAAGATCCATATTTATGTGAACAATTTCAAAATATTTGCTTTTTTTAGTTTACCTTGTAACTATCAGCATACAAATGCTGATCTTATAGTATTTTATTTTAAGCCTTTTAAAGAAAGGACTTCATTTTATACCTGTTTATATTCTAACATCTAGCATGTGCCTTGCACATAGGGAGCATTTAATAAATTTATGTTGTTTGAACTTAATTCTTAACTTTGTTCAATTAGTATACACTTTTGAAATCAAAAAGAGAAAGGTCTGATTAAAAATTCCCAATTATGTTCACAATAAAAGTAAAATTTAGGGGTGCCTGGGTGGCTCAGTCAGTTAAGCATCTGCCTTGAGCTTAGGTCATGATTTTAGGGTCCTGGGATAGAGTCCCACATCGGGCTCTCTGCTCAGTGGGGAGCCTGCTTCTCCCTCTCCCTCTCCCTCTGCCTGCTGCTTCCCCAGCTTGTGCTCTATCAAATAAATAAATAAACTCTTTAAAAAATAGGGGCTCCTGAGTGGCTCAGTGGGTTAAAGCCTCTGCTTTCAGCTCAGGTAATGATCGCAGGGTCCTGGGATTGAGTCCTGCATCAGGCTCTCTGCTCAGCAGGGAGCCTGCTTCCTCCTCTCTCTCTGCCTGCTTCTCTGCCTACTTGTGATCTCTGTCTGTCAAATGAACAAATAAAATCTTTAAAAAAAATTTTTAAAAATCTTTAAAAAATAAAATAAAATAAATAAAATAAAATTAGTAAACTTTATATGTGTGAATTAATTGCTCAAGCTTGATGAATTGAAACCTCATAAAAATATTTTGGCATGTATTCTATTAAGTAATTAACTTTAATAAAACAAAGCTTCTAAACAAGCATTCTAATATTTTGTTTTTCATTTGTTAGATTTTAGAAATAGATAAATATATTCTCCTAGTTAATAAATCAAAAAGAACTACTGAAATTAATTTGTATTCTCAGGTTCCAATATGGTAATTTAAAATTTTTATCCAGCAGGCTCCCTGCTGAGCAGAGAGCCCGACGTAGGACTCGATCCCAGGACCCTGAGATCATGACCTGAGCCGAAGGCAGCGGCCTAACCCACTGAGCCACCCAGGCGTCCCATAAAATTTTTATCCAATTTTTGCTATCATTTAAATATTAATTATACTTATAAGAATGATTATTTTTTTCCTATTGCCCTTACTGATTATTATTTCTTCTAAAGTTTGTCAATACAATTTATTTATTAGAAGAATTATTTTAAGTTATTTCCTTTCTATACAAGTCACATGTTTGAGTTTTAGAGATTTTATTTAATCACAAAAAAATAATTTAAAGACACTCTGGTCGTTCTCTAAATTTTTCATCAAAGGAATACTATATTTAAGGAATTATTGAAAAGTACAAGTATATATCATCTAGCTAAAACAAATTTTAGAGCATTTCTTAAATTATACTCTGGAAATATTAGTGTACATCTTATGAGAAGGCAACATGGATTAGCTATCAACATTCTGACTGATGACATTCACAGGATTAATGGGAAGGTTAGTTTATGCCTTCTGAGAGAATCATGATTTGGATATTGATACAAAAAGAGAAAACCAATTTGGTTGCAGTGAACCATGGCAGTCTGGGGTACAACATGTGCTTGAAAGAAATAAAAGGTACATTGTTCAGAATTTTATCCCCTTATCTCTTATTTCATATCATTTTTCATCTTCAAGTGTGATGATCTGTGGAAGAATCAGGTTATCCAAAAAGTGTGCCATTTATTTATAACTACAAAATTTTTCCAAGCTGCTAAAACTTTCCTTCCTTTTATTTTAAAAATTGAACAGGTCAACCTATGGGCTGACTCACATGAGGATAAGATTATATAACTTGTGTTTCATTATTATGTAAACTGATTAACATTGGAGAAAGTGGAGTAGCAACTCTTCATCCTCTGCATCCCCTTCTGTTCTGCATTTCTGGCCTAATTCCAAATTCCCGGGTTTGTTAGTGAAATTTGATTTGTAAAATATGAAAGTTATAATTTCATTTAAATTCTTTTAAAACGTTCTAATAAATGGATCAGTTCTCTTTCTAGTTTTAAGTTTCTTCATTGTCATAAAAGTGTTAGTTGCATATTTATCATTTCCTCAATTGAAATCAGTTTCTACATCTTTGAGCTATTTTTAATGCTGTTCTGTGAACAGCTTGTAGGGTTATTCTGTATGTTTCTGATACTGAAGTATGCAACTAAAATATGTATTCTAGATACAGATTCCGTGTACTTGTGTAATGAAGAATTTTACCTCCTAGTTTTCATAAGTGATGTCTTGTATTCATCCCAAAATAGTAATGGCTTTTTTCTTAATGAGCATTAATGTAAATCCAGATAGCAATTAATTTGCTTTTCAGTTCATTCTCTGCTTTCTTTATTCAAAATCTGAGAATAAAGCAGCATCATGTTTTCTCCTCTAAATTCTTATCTTTTAGTAGCATGTTTTGTATCACTCAGGTATATAATCGTTAATATTCTCAATTTTTCCATCATTCCCTGATATTACATCTGCCTCTTATAGTTGAATCAGGCATAACCTCTTTGTTGGTTCCTTCACTCTGTATGTGTGTATGTGTATATTAGGCAAATAAGAATTACGTGGATGTGTATTTATTATAAGTAAACATGTTTATGGTATTTGTAAGCTAAAGACACCTAGAGAGACTAAATATAATCACCGAGAGCAGAAGTTGGCAAACTATAGTCTATGGGCCAATCTGGTCATGTTTTTGTAAATGAAGTTTTATTAAAACACAACCATAGTAATTTTTTATGTACGTTGTGTATTGTATGTTTGCAGTGCAAAGGCAGAGTGGAGTTGTTTTGCCAGGAAGGGGAGCCTCAGGCTCACAGGGTCAAAGAAGCTTTCTGTGGTGGGCTGCTTGTAGTGGCTAATCTCTCTTACAGGTACTATTCCAGCTACTGTGGTACTATTGAGTTTTGAGAGTTTTTTACATATTCTGGATAAAAGTAGTTCATCAGATCTGTTTTGCGAGTTTTTTTTTTTTGTAACAGTCTATGTCCTATCTTTTTAATTTCTTAATAATGACATTCAAAAAGAAGTTCTTAATTATGTTGAATTCTAATTTGCCCATTTTTTAAATAGACAATACTTTTGATGTCATGTCAAAGAAATGTTTGTTTAACCCAAGTACACAAAAATGTTCTTCTGTGTTGTCTTCTAGAACTTTTATGGTTTTAGGTTTTACATTTATTTTAAGATACTTTAAGATACTTTTTAACTTAATTTTTTTAATATGCTGTGAGCTTTGAGTTGAAGTTCATTGCATTTTATTTGGTTATTCAATGGTTCCAGCACTATTTATCAAAGACTCTTTTCTCCACGGAACTGCCTTTTCATCTTTGACAAAATTAGTTGTGAGTTTGTTTCTAGACTCACTGTAGCAATTCTTTCTTTTTGTTTTAAGTTCCTGTAAAATTAACATACAGTGTTATATTAGTTTCAAGTGTACAATGTAGTGATTGGACAATTCTATGCATTATTCTGTTCTTCTGATGTATTTGACTATGTGTAGTTGGTGCAACACTATCCTAACTATTGTAGCTTTATGATAAATTTTGAAATTAAGTGCTTCTCCATATTTTTTCACTACTTTAAATATTTTCCATCCCATGTAAATTTTAAAATCAGTTTTCAATTCTGTTTTTTTTTTAATTCTGCTTCCATTTTGATTCAGGTGGTATTGAGTCTATAGTTCTATTTGGGAAGAATTACCATCTTAACAATTTTGGTTCTTTCAACTGATGAGCATGATATGACTATTTTGATGTTTTCTCTAATTTCTCTTAAGAGTGCTTTATAAAGCATTATAGTTTACATATATTGCACATTTTTGTCATAGTTTTCCCTAATTATTTCATGGGTTTTGTGAATTGCATTTAAAAAATTAATTTCTGATTATTCATTACATGTAGAAAGGCAATTGATTTTTGTATATTGATCTTGTATTCTGCAATTTTACTAAACTCACTTATTATTTCTAGTAGCTTTTCTTATGGATTGCACAAGATTTTCTATGTACATGATAATGCCTTCTGTGAATAAAGAAAGTTTTATTTATTACTTTCCATTATGGATGGCATTTATTTCTTTTTCTAGCCTTAGAGCATTTTAGCTAAATGTCATTTTTTTGAATTGGTGTGCTTGTTTTGCTTAAGCAAAACATTGTGCAAATTTGTAAAATGAAGGGTTAATTTTTTTTTTTAACAAGCAGCATTATCAACTTAATCCCTGTTAATACTTGCATTATGACTAGACTAGTACTGTACTTTAGCATTATAAAGGGCCTGCCAACTGACCAATAATATATTAGTTATTATTCCTTCAACTTATTCTGAGTGACCCTTAATAGACTTCTATTGCTGTTTTAAAAACTGTGTAACTGATTATAGGGTGGAACAGATAGCTGGTCACTATGAAACTGGTATTCAGGACACTGGATTTCTTCTTTTCATGGAAGAAATTCCCTGTAACTCTGTTTGGAGTCTTGGCAAGAAACCATGATAGCATAGATCATCAATCTATATTTGCTTATAAATTGGCAAATGATAAAGGCTTAATAAAGTACTATCACAGTAAGAACACAAGGGAATTTTCATCAGTAATATCAAGAATTGT
The DNA here is from genome assembly GCF_030435805.1 of Mustela lutreola. Taxonomy (NCBI): domain Eukaryota; kingdom Metazoa; phylum Chordata; class Mammalia; order Carnivora; family Mustelidae; genus Mustela; species Mustela lutreola. Next base: position 110,409,729 of record NC_081290.1, read on the forward strand.
ATGTTTTTGCAAAAAAATATATCCCCAGGGATGTTTCACTGATAAATGTATTATAGTGTCTAGAAACATCAGGAGATTGTCACATTCTTGATAATATTTGTCACTTTTGTAGACCTTTTCTCTCAGTTTCTGACAGCAGTTTGCATAGCGCTGACCTCATTTATCTCTGTGCTGCAGTGTAAATACTACAGAGTTTCTTAGTGATGCAGTTAAACTAGAATTTGTATTTGGACAGCTTTTAGGATTTGGATGCATTCAGTAAGTACAGCAGTTAAAATTATAATTGTGCTATCCATCAATTTATCATCCTAAGATATCTTTTACTCAACTATGAATACTCTTTCTTGAAATATATCAAAAACATTCCTTTTTGAGAAATCAGATTTAATTTTTGTTAACAAAATAGATTTATTGATGGTTGATGAGAACATAAATTAATGACAGAGAAAAAACAATGATAAGTATAATAGCAGATAAAATTAAATGGTATAAGCAAGAGAATTATTATTGTAATAGTAAACAATATCTCTATTACTGGATTGGTTCACTTTTGTCTTCATTCCATATCACTTGCCATGAAATCTGTAACTGAAACAAAATTGTTGTGTGTCACATTCTGAGATTTACTATTTTTCAAGCTTATCTATATACTAAATTGATTTTCTAATCCACTAAACTGATTCAACTCACAATTTGAAAAGTGTACTGAGTAGGTGCATGTGCTTTCTATAGATCTTAGTAACTTCTGGTTTAGGCAACATTTGGAAAACTGTTGGTTCTAAAGTCAGTGTCTGACTTCCTACACAATGGATAGCCCTGGGGCAGAAATATGAGAAGGGGTTGGGGCAGAGGTTATGGTTTCAGGAGTCAGTGATGATTGTAGATACAGATCCTAGGCAAATTACTTTATGGTATAAAGTTCTACTCAGAAACAGGTAGTTTTGGCCAATAATAAGGCCAAAAAAGAAATAATCATAAATGGTGCAGTTATCTTCCCATTATGATAATGGAAATTCTCCTAGATCTAGGGAGTGGGCACTCCTGGCTAGATTGGAAAGATAACGTGAAGAATTCCAGATTAGATCAACCACAATACAGTTATAATTCCTTGGAACTTTGGCTTTCTCAAAATATGCTTATTTTAGAAAATAGTCCTATTTTCTGAAAAATTTTTTAGCACATTAGAGCGATTTTTTAAAAAAAAATTACAAAGATCTGCCTACAGGGCATACTGTCGTCATTTCCTGCAATAGACAATGTGGTGTACCCTCACATAATTCATATGTTCAAACCCTAGTCCCCAGTTTGCTGGTATTTGGAGATGGGGCCTTTGGAAGGTAATTAGGACATAAGGGTAGACCCCTTATGATGGGATTAGTGCCCTTTTAAAAGTGCCCTTTTAAAAGCAGGGGATACAGCAGGAAGGTATTTCCTCTGCAAACCAGGAGAAGGACTCTCAATATGAAGCAAAAGACTGACACCTTGATCTTACACTTCTTAACCCCCAGAACTATGAGAAATACATGTTGTTGTTTAAGGCACCCAATCTATGGTATTTCTGTTACAGCATCCCAAACTGACTGAGACATTTTCAATTTGTCTTAGACCATAGTTTTACAACTGTCATTTTCCACTCAGTCAACTGAAGAGTGAAATTAATTAGCCAATCCATGAGTTAAATTACAGTGTTTTAGTAAAGTGCTAGATATTTAGACTTTATAACATAATTAATTCCATATTATTTTTGAAAGTAGGCTGAGTCCAGACTCAGATGAAGCTATCATTTTTATTAGTTAAGTGTAAATTAATCTATGTTTATGTTACCTGATTGGCTTTTTAAAAAATGTCTGCAGTGTTCTCTATAACTAGGGAGTTGGGCCAAATATAATTTTTACATAACTGTCTGTCACTACTATACATTTATAAATTGTGCTGAAACTGTATTGGTGACCAGAGAATCTTTGGTTGCTAAATGCCTTATGCAGTGGGAAAAACAAAGACTCTGAGATAGGTCTGGGTTTGGTTTGAATGTTGGTTATATCATTTCAGAGCGCTGATGGGAAAAAAAAAAAAAAAGAAAAAGGAAAAGAAGAGATAGCTAATCACCCAAACTCATGATCTTTCATTCTTGGTGGTACTTCTAGAACAGCACTGCTCAAAAAACTCTCTGAGATAATGGAAATATTCCATGTCATCTGTTAATTGATCTGTTAAAGTATAGTTAGTATGACTGAGAAAATCAATTTTTAATTTTATTAATTTTAAATTTGAATTGCTACATGTGGCTAATGTTTACACTGTTGGAAGGCACAGCTCTGGAAACATAAAAGTAAAAAATTAAACACCATTGCAATCATGCCCTAAATAAACAAATAAAATGAAGAATGAGAAAAGTTTAACTTTCAATCATTAAGTTTTTAATCTTAATCAAACTGCTTTAATTTTATTTTTTCTGATTTGAAAAACAACAATGATATTTACTCCTAGGAAAATGCTAAGGAAAGTGCATCTTTACAATGTAGGCATGAAAATGATCTTCTGATGCTTATTTAAAACTACCACATCTCCATGAAAATCCAATTATAATTCACGTAATGAATTGGACTCTCTACTAGTGTATCTAAAGAAGTGAGAAGAAAGTATTAACTGGTCCAACTCACACCTCATATGGATTAAGATTACATTCATAAACTTTGTTTTTCCTCTAAGGATGTTTGTAGTTATCTGGAAGTTGGAAGCACTTATATTTGATGAGTAATTAAAATAGAACTTCTTAAGGAATTTAAATGACTCTGTGTTTATGTGTGTGAGAGAAAGGGGGACCGAAACAGAGAGAGACACACAGAGGAACACATACCGAAAAGAGACAGAAATTTTTTTTCATGGCTTCTAATTATCTATGTAGGGAATCAGTGACTGTCCTTAAACTGCCAACTAAATAAGTAGAAGAATACTGTAAAATTCATTTAATGATAAGTACACATATCTATTCTAAGTAATGGCCTACAAGTAATCTTTGTAGCTTGTTCTGCAGTAGTGATTACATTAATTATATATATTGATCATATTAGATATCATTATAGCTTATACTATATAGAATACATTTGTGTGTCTCCTAAGGATTCTACTAATGTGACTTCTAAAATGAATGAGTAAATATTGTCTTGTGACTTTATTGCAGACCAAATATAGATAATAAGTGTCTTCATTTGATAGCTGCTGCACAATTCTTATATTATTTTATGGGGTAATAATTTGCTATGTGTAACAGTATTATTTTGACTTCAGTTATTCATGTAGTATGTTGTACCCCAGTGAACTAAACATCCATTGAAAAGTTAATGTGCTTACTACAGTGATAAAAGTCATGAATATGCAGTCTATCCAAACTTTTTTTACTGTATCTATTTGTTCAATCTAACTGACTGGACATTTATAATAGATGGTAGATAAATAAAGCATTCATATGTAATACTCAGATTTGATGACTGCATTAAGTATAAATCTACAACGATTGTGGGGAATAATGGTTTCAATAAAAAACCTGGTCAATTATAAAATATAATTGGTTTTTTAATTAGGCAGTTTACCCCAATTAGTCTACAAAATTGTGTAAATCTGATTAAATGAGAGGAAATCAAGCTCCATTATTGAAGACCAAAGCACGAGCTTAATGACTATAGATCTCCTTAGTGTGGTACACTTGAAAGCATAGCCAAAGAGTGATCTATATAAGTAAATAGATAAGATAAAGTAAATTAAAAGTTTATTTCTTTTATAAAGGCAGCAGCAGTTAAGTCCCAAATTCCTACTTAGTAGACGAAAGGCCATAAATTTGAGTTTTTCCAGAAATACTCAACTTTAATCCTTTCTTAAACCTGTAATTACTTTAAAATGGAGTTTAAATAAAAGTGGAACTTATAAAATGAAGTAATTTATTTAGCAGCACAGAAATCTTTCAAAGAAAAGAGAAAGATAAACATTTTATTACCCTCAAATTCCTATTTGGACATATTTCAAATCCTGGGATTCAAGCTTTTCTAAAATGTCCTAACATGCTAGGATTGAACCTTTTTTACCTTAATTATAATATTTTATTTTGAATTTCCAAGAGCCATATCTTAGTATCTAAAAGAAAAAAAATATTTTGGTTGGTTTTGTTCCTTTCTTTTTTCCTAAATAGGATAGTTAGTAAAAATGATGTTTTAACTCAGATAGGTAGTATTTTGTATTTTCCGAGTGTGTATACATGTGTATGTATTTATGTATGTAATACGTAACTCTTGAATATCTTAGAATGTACTTTACTATCAATAGGAAAGCAATGTTGGACACATTCAAATACCATTTAAAACCTATAATTTATAATCATTACTATCAACTTATTAAAAATGGATGAAAGTTCTTTGCAGAAGTAGATAACTTTTTTGTCTATAGGACAGATGCAGTTTGAAGATTATATAGTAATTATTTATTGTAGATATTCTCTCATTTTCTCCCTTAATCCTGTGTACTTGGCTAAAACAGATGGATATATTATTTCTTTGGTGACACAGATACTGTTCATTTGATGCTAAATGAGTAGGAAACTTCTAAATCCTAAATCTAAATCCTTAAATATTGACAGCTTCTATTTCCTTAAGTTTTTCATGTTTACTTCCTAGCTAGTGGAGGCCATAACTATGTCATAGCTAAGAATCTTGTACCTCAGTAGTTAGGTGCTCAATATAGATATGTTCCATTTTTGCATTGCTGTATGAAAAAGGGCTGCTTTCATTATTAGACTTTCTGGTTAAGTAAATACTTACTAGAAACTCTTTTTTTTGGGAGGGAGTTCTTGTTCTGTTTTGTTTCAGCCTTTGTTGATAATGAAAGGAAATGTGGCTTTCTATTATGTGGAGAAACTGGAAGCTGAGCTATGGGTCATAGATGAGGATGTGGCTTTTCTGATGATGAATTTGATTCACATTTTAGAAGAGCCTGAGGTTTTGCTTATAGAAAATACTTTTGAGGGAATGAGATTTAGGCTAGATTTTTGTCTTTAAGATTTTTATCTTTGCAGAGAGGGTCACTAAGCAACTATGTGCCTAAGAGAGTCAAGACTCAGGGAATGCCCTGCCAAGGTACGCTGGATCTGTTGCTCCCATATAGTCATCTTGCTTGCTTTACACTCTCTTTCTTTAACACACTAATTTGAGGGATTAATCTAATCAACAGGAGATGTGATATTTATGACAATCTTAATAATTCTAATGAATTACTACAAAACTGACACTTATCTATAGTTGTACACATATCATTTTTGAGGGTTTTTAACAATTTTTTCATCATGATTTTGAATATTCATAATTATTGTTGAGTTCTGATATCATAAACTATTTTTGCTGAAACTAAGATATTGTAGTAAGCACTTCACAATTGGTGTATAGAGAAAAATCTTCCCAAATTAGTGTGAAAATACATATAAAGATCATTAAGCAAAAATTATTAAATACTTTGAAGACTTTTTAAAATTTTAAATATAGCAATGTATACTTTAATTTTTTTCAAGATTTTGTTTATATATTTATCTGACAGAGAGAGAGAGAGCACAAGCAGGGTAAGCAGGAGAGGGAGAAGGAGAAGCTGGGGAGCCCAATGCAGGGCTCAATCCCAGGACCCCAAGATTATGACCTGAGCCGAAGGCAGATGCTTCACCAATTGAGCTACCCAGGCACCTATACTTTTGATACTTTTAATAGAAAATTTCGGAAGCTTATTGACCAAGTAATCCTTCATTCTTAGAGATTAATAATTATGGTCCTAAATCGAAGTTCCATGAAATACCATGTGATTGGCAAAATAATGGTCCCTCATAAGTGTCCATGTCCTAATCTCCCCAAATTGTGAATATATTACTTTACAGGGCAAGATAATTAAAGTTGAATGTCTTGAGCTGGAGAGATTATTCTGAATTATTTGGGTGGATCCACAATAATCACATGGTTTTTTAAAAACAGAAATACTTTCCCAGATTTGGTCAGCTATAGAGATATGAAAAGAAGAGAAATTTAACATTAATGGCTTTGAAGATGGAGGAAGGGGGCCACAAGCCAAGGGTTACAGGCAGTCTCTAGGACCTAGAGAATACGAAGAAGCAGATTTTCCCATAAAGCCTCCAGAAATGAACATATTCATGCTGACACCTTATTTTTAGCCCAGTGAGACCTGTGTTGGACTTTGGACCTACAGAACTGTAAGATAAATTGTTTTGTTTACTGAGATTAAATTTGTAGTAATTTGGGAATGATGGTTCGATACTAACTTCTTTTACTTATGAAAAAAAATGAGGCCTAGTGATTTTAAAGGTTTGACAAGCTCAAAAATATTTATATCTTCTTCAGTTTATGATAGGTTTACATCCCAGTAAACCCACTGCATGTTCAAAATATCATGTCAAAAATTCGTTTAATACACCTAACCTACTGAACATCATAGCTTAAGAACCTAGCCTAGGTTAAATGTGCTTGGAACACTTTCAGTAGCTCACAGTAGGGAAAAATCTAAAACAAAGCCTATTTTATAATAAAATGTTGAGTATTTCATGTAATTTATTGAATACTACACTGAAAGTGAAAAACAGAATGATTGTGAGTGCATTGGTTTTTTACCCTCATGATCACGTGGCCGATGGGACCTGTAGTTCTCTGACACTGCCCAGCATCACAAGAGAGTATCATACCAAATATTACTAGCCCAGGAAATGAGCAGAATATAAAAATCAAAGCTTAGTTTTCAGAATTCAGAATGTATATGACTTTTGCTTCATCATGAAGCTGTAAAGTCCTAAGTTGAACCATTGTAAGTTAGGGACCTTCTTCCTGTACTTTTACTGGGGAGGCAAAATTTTTTCTTTATCCTCTTAGGGCCATCATCTAGACCTAAATATTAGATTGATGTAAAACAGATTAATAGGAGAAACACGTACAAATTTTATTTAAAATTTTTTACATGTACATGGGAATCATCACAGAAAAATTAAAACCCCAAAAGCAGTTAGGTCTAGGTGCTTAAGTTGAACATGGAGTAGTAATTGTGAAAAATTAACTAAAATATATGAGGAGGCTAAAGGAAGAGAAGGGTTATTTTAACAAAGTTTGTACAGTTTTCTCTTGGCCTCAACTCACCATCTTTGGTGATAAGAATGTTCTTCTTCTCCTGGTAAGATATCTTTCACTTGGAAGATTTATCTCCTGCTTTTAGGAAGAATAGAAGAGGGTAGAGTGCCCTCCTTGAACTTGTTGTTTTCTAAGTGCCTTTAGCTCAAAATAATACTGCTGGCATATCTGGAGCAGCTCATTCTGCTACTTTTTACTTGTTAGAGTTAAAACTAAAACACAGTTTATTTAGCTCATAATACTATACAATTTCTTCCAAGCTATGCCTCTGGTAGATGAAAAAAGTAATAAAGAGTATGTACGGGCATAGGGAATATTGAGTACCTTTTAAAAATTGTTTATTCAAGTTCTGAGTATCATTAAGTTTTAAATTGCTTTGCCTTTTTTATAGAGTGTACAAAAATTTCAATCAATTTAACTTCAGAACTTTTAGTTTTGATTTAAATCTTCTTATAATTACAATTTTAAAGTAATTATGGTGCCTTTAATAAATCCATAATAAAGTCTTGTTTCTGCCTAATAGCCTTCATTATTAGCACCTTTTTCCTCCTTTCCTCTTCTGATTTCCTACATCTTGATTTAAAGCTGTCTCATTTTTTATTTGATGTCAGGCATCTGATATAATTACCAATATTGGTCTAATGATTACTTGTGTAGTTTTTTTTTTTAAAGTTTTATTTATTTATTTATTTGAGAAAGCGAGTGTGTGTGTGCAAGTGCAAGCGAGAGGACAGAAGGGGGAGCAGCAGAGGGAGAGGTGAAAGACTTCTTCTTAGCAGGGAGCCTGATGTTGGACTTGATCTTAGGACCCTGAGATCATGACGTGAGCTGAAGGTAGCTGCTTAATAGGCTAAGCCACCATACTTGTGTAGTCTGGATGAACAAATATGGTATTGAGTTGTAGAGAATATTTTGAAAATTATATTAGCTATTGTTTTTATTTCCAAATACATAGAACAATTTGTATTTTGTCAAAATAATTTTATATAATATGTATAGTTTGTTCCAAATATAAAAGCAATTTGTTGTGAAAATTAGGAAGACCTACAGAAATATAAGGAATTAAAAAACTCAAAGTAAAGAACGAAATTAAAATTCACCCACATGGAAGACTGAGATTTCACATTGTGTTTAGGCTTAGTAAATGTCTGGAGCATTTTTATTGAATCATTGCAGAGGGGAGATAACAAAGTAGACTCCTGTTTTAACAGCTACAGATGACCCTGAGGATTTTTATAGTGATAAAGATAGAATACATCCTTCTAAGTAGGATAAGACTTGTTAAAATTTGATTGAATTCATTTCAAATTCATTGACATATGAATCTGATTAATAATAGTTAAAATTTATGAACAATTACTATCCCTAACACTAGCCATGTTTTCCCATTTGTCACGTTGATTTACAACAGGTTTCTCAAAACTTTCATATCCATATACACTAGAAATGAAGTTTGGATTCTGTTTTGGAGTTGAGCCAAAATATGCTTCAACTTCAGGTCTCAAACTTGTTTGGAAGACAAAATGGGCAAATATTTATTTCAAAATAATTTCTGACATCATTGAACTTGTCTGTGATAGTCATAGGATCATGCAGTCTTCCAAAGGACACTATCATTAGCACACATGTGACATTTCTTCATGTTAATATCCAAGATCCATTTTAAAATAAAGATAGACATGTAAGACATAATTTAGAAAACTTTTCATATTTTGAAATCCTGGCTTGATTTAAAAAGATTTTGGAAACTGTTCTCATGTGAGATGTTTGACCATGATATAACAGCTGTTGCATGTAAAACAAAACCAAACCAGACCAAACAAAAAAAAATTTGCTGAGCTTGGAAAAAAAATCTTACCAAACCAAGAATAACAGGAATGACTAAAAAGCAGTGGTTAGAAGCAGAAAAAATAGTTTGATAGGAACCATGTAAGATGTAACCAAATGGGTTACCTTTGGTGAGTTAAGAGGGAAGGTATTTTGAGGTGTGTGGGTGGCTCAGTTGGTTAAGTGTCCAACTCTTGATTTTGTCTCAGGTCATGATCTCAGGGTGTGAGATTGAGCCCCATGTGGGGCTCCACACTGGGTATGGAGGCTGCTTAGAAGTCTCTCTGTTCCTGTCCCTCTGCTCAGCACCGCTCTCCCTCCACAGTGCACACGTGTACTCACTTTCCCTTTCTCTTTTTCCCCCACCAAAAAGAGGGCAGGTGTTTGTTACATGGTACACCTTCTACAAACCTCCTGCTAATAGATTCAAATGTCATACTGAAAATGTGCATGCAATGAAAACTAAAGTGAGGACAAGTGATTGTACAAAAAAGAAGTAAATTCAAATGTATTAGAAATAAATACTTGAAGATAACAATCTGACAATAATCTTGAAAATATTTAGGAAGCATTGTATTCAACCTGTGCACAAAACTTCAGCCTAAGGAATTATTCCACTTAATTTGCCTTACCACTATGGAGCAGTTGTCAAATTCAGGAATTGAGAAGGGTGTACACCTTGGCCAGTTACTAATCATGTAAGAACTGAATGACAACCTCATACATATACTTGTAGAATGAAACAAAAGATACTTCCACGTCCACCAGCTGCAAGTGAAAGCTGTCCTTTATTGTTTATATATGTGCACTAACAAAACACAGAGCTGATATTAGTAAGGAATTATTGTCCCTGTACTATTATGTCAAACTTTTGTTACTGTTGGTAACAAAATTATAAAATAGTTCAATTTGCTTTAATAACATTTCAAATATAGCCTACCACTGTAGATGTATGTACATTATACGTTGTCGATATGTGATTTTGGCCTCATCTATAATTTTAATGTCATAATTAATTTTTCAACATTTTATCTTGAAATATTTTTATACTTACAGTAAAATTACAACAATAGTACAGGATTTTCTGTTGTAAGTACAAAGTTGTACATCATGCCTCCCCTTAGTCCTTAAAATTTTAGTATAAATTTCCAAAGCATAAGGATATTATTTATAGAACTTAGTATAGGATCAAGTTTAAACATTTTGATAAATACAAATTCAGAAATTAGATACAATAACTTTACCTAGTTAATAACCCACATCTTATTTTTTTAATTTAATTTAATTTTGTATGTGTGTGTTCCAAAATTCATTGTTTATGCAACTTACTCAGTGTTCCATGCAATACGTGGCCTCCTTAACACCCACCACCAGGTTCACTGAAATCCCCACCCCTCCAAAACCCTCAGTTTGTTTCTCAGAGTCCACAGTCTCTCATGGTTTGTCTCCCCGTCTGATTTCCCCCAACTCACTTCTCCTCTCCATCTCCTAATGTCCTCCATGTTATTCCTTATGCGCCACAAGTAAGTGAAGCCATATGATAATTGACTCTCTCTGCTTAACTTACTTCACTCAGTATAATCTCCTCCAGTCCTGGTCCATGTTGATACAAAAGTTGGGTATTCATCCTTTCTGATGGAGGCACAATACTCCATTGTCTATATGGACCATATCTTCTTTATCCATTCGTCAGCTGAAGGGTGTCTTGGTTCTTTCCATAGTTTGTTGATTGTGGCCATTGCTGCTATGAACATTGGGGTTCAGATGGCCCTTCTTTTCACTACATCTGTATCTTTGGGGTAAATACCCAGTAGTGTAATTGCAAGATTATAGGGTAGCTCTATTTTTAACTTCTTAAGGAATCTCCCCACTGTTTTCCAAAGTGGCTGCACCAACTTGCATCCCCACCACCAACCCTTTCTCCACATCTTCTCCAGCACTGTTGTTTACTGTCTTGTTGATTTTGGACATTTTAACTGGTGTAAGATGGTATCTCAATGTGGTTTTGATTTGAATCTCCCTGATGGCTAATGATGATGAACATTTTTTCACATGCCTTAGCCATTTGTATGTCTTCTTTGGAGAAGTGTCTGTTCATGTGTTCTGCCCATTTTTTGATGTGATTATCTGTTTTGTGTCCACATTTTATTTATTTATTTTAGAGAGAGAGAGAGTGAGAGCAGAGAAGGTCAGAAGGAGAAGCAGACTCCTCATGGAGTTGGGAGCTTGATGCAGGACTTGATCCCAGGACTCCAGAACCATGACCTGAGCCAAAGGCAGTTGCTTAACCAACTGAGCCACCCAGGTGCCCCCACATCTTATTTTTGTCTGCTATCCCAGTAATATCCTTTGTAACATTTTTGGGAAATATGGAATCCAATACAGGATTATGTTTGACATTTAGTTGTCGTGTGTATCTTGTCTTTAATTTGGAATAGGCTTTGTGTTTCATGGTGGTCGATTTTTTGAATAAATTTTTTGAAGAAGTTAAATTTTTGAAGAAATTGAGGAATTTTTCTCAATTTGGGCTTTTCTAGCATTTCCTCATGATTAAGATCAGATTATGCATTTATAGTCAGAATTCTACATATGTGATATGTGTGTTTTTCAGGGCATCACACTGAGAGGCACAAAGTGACTATTTGTCTGTTCTCAGTAAGGTCATTTGGTTATAGTTTTGTCTATTTTCTTCAGTATATAGATACTATTTTTGTAATTAAGTAATTTATAGGGAGATATTTTGAGACTACATAAATATTCTTTTTTTCATCATCCTTTCTCTTCTTGAATTTAGTATCAGTTGATGATCCTCAACTTTATTAATTAATAGAATATAAATATTTGTTGAGGTCACCTGTACTCATACCAGGGAATGATAGTGCATATGACACAGTATGGATTTTGTCATATGACAACCTCAGGCACAAATATACATACCCAGTCTAAATTATACTGTGAAGTTCTAATATAAGAAAGGTTTAGTTTGACTTAGGCAGTAATCTGTATTCTGCTTTAGTCTAGAGTGTTCTTTGGTGTATGTCACTTTGTTCTTGTTTCTATGCCTTTCTTCCTTGATGTTGATATCTCTTATTTCAGAATCTTTATTCTATTTGCAAGAAATTCTCAGTCCTTGCTAATGCAATTGCTCGAAGGTCACTTTAAGTACAGTCTTTATAAATTGATTTCTACAGAGTCTTTACTTCCTTTGCTCCAAAATGCCCTGCAAAATACTTCCTGCCTATGTTAGTTGTTAACCTCAGGAATGACTTGTGTGTATTTGTTTGGCCCTGCAGCTCTTTCTCTTGCCTGAGAAATCTGTGTCTGCCCTTGTGTCTTCTCTGCCATCTTATTTCTCTCTCTAATGCTGAGGTTAAGGTGATGTTTTATATTCTATTCCCTTTGGCAAGATGAGTCAGGTTTTGTGTGTCTAAGTTGAAATGTGATCCTGCTATGTTTGCAATACCATGACATCAGAAGAATCTCAGGAGTAATCATCTTTACTGAATTTTATTGTCACTGTTTTATGTGCCACATCAGATGATGAAAAGATAGAAATGATAACCACTCTGTTCATCTCATTTGATAAGTTCTGAAAACTCATGTTGTTTATCATAATTCCAAATGTCAAGTGCTTCATTTATTTTGATCCCCCCACCCCTCACTCTGATAGCTGACTAGGGAATTACAAATCAGGAGGCCTTCCTTATAAGATTAGTTTTCTAAATTAATAACTTTATCCAGTTTATATAATTTTGTTTTATACTGGCACAAACCTATTAAAGTATGAGTGTATTTTCAAAAGGGAATTTAATGTACTCTATTGATATATAGATCTTATCTCTTTTGTTCTTTTATTCAGTAACCTTTGGTTCAATAGAGTGTGAACATTAATAAAATATATACACACATATCTTTTCAGTTCCTGTTTTAACCTTTTTTTCTTTCAGTTTTGCAAAATAAATAAATAAATAACTGTAGAGAGAGTTATAAGAGAACTATAGTTAGAAGAGAACTATAATTTTATTCCAAAAGCGAGAGAGACATGACTACAGTGTTTTTGTAGTTACTGTTTGTTTCTCAAATAGGGATAGATGTCTTATCTTTCTGTTTTAGTTTAATACAGCAAAATCTTCAAGTTAGTGTTCTGGGTTATTAAATGTTTGGTATTTTGTTGAGAGAACTGCACAAAAATATGTAGATTGTGTGAATTCAGGTGTGTGATGTTTTCAACAGCCTACAAATCATAAAATGTAATTTTCTCCTTTTAGTGCCAAGTTCATGATACTAAATGGCTTAGAAAATTGTATTAGGTAATTTTCTCTAGTGCATTTGATGCAAATTGCACTAATATTGTGAAGTGCCTTTGTTTAACACATTTTCTTATAAGTTAGATAAATTAAAATTTCTGAAGGATGGAATTGGATCAAGATGATTATGATTAGGGAGATGGCTTATCCCTCTCCAATAACATTAAATATGGTTAATTCCATGCATTACTGATGTGAACCTAAGTAACTTCACCATTTACTCTAATGACCACTTTCTTGCTTATCTTTTAGTAGATGAAGAGTGCTTTGTCTAATAGTTGTGAAATAAAATCTCTGTATTTCTGCAGATGTATGCAGATGCTACCAGCTGCCATAAATATATATTGATCAGTCAAAGTAGCTATTTTTCAGAGGCAACTAAGAATTTTCGGGCTTTTTAAAAATCATACTGGAATCTGAAGCAAGATAAGACTCTATCATGCTTTATAATGCCCAGGAAAAGATGTGTGTTATGTTAAAAAATATGGAACCATAAAGACCTTTGTGGAATGATAACAGACACAGCTGATGGAGTGACCCAAGCACATAAGAATGACTTGCTTAGAGTAAAAGTTTATCTTGGCTGTCTTCCATCATTAATGTTAGGTTTCTATCTCACCCACCCATTTCTAGGACCATACTACCTGTTCTAGGGTAAGAAATTAAATACAGGCTTAGAACTATTAGGAAGCACTGAGTTGAGGTTTGACTTAAATGTATGAACTGTCTCACGCCCCCGGTTCTCAATTATCTAAGCCTTAAAGTTGGGATGATGAGATGGAGCTAGTATTGAGAAAAATGGCATATTATGCCATAAGGCTTGGTTTGCAAATGTTGTTAAGTGGACTAGCTCAAAGAGAGAATTGGCCAGATTCAACGGAGGGAGTGTAGGCCCACAGTTGATCAGAGAGGAGCCTGCTGTTGATCAAGGCAACTTGGGCTGAGACCAAATCCTCTCATAGAGATGAGAGATTCAAGAGAGTTGGAGGGATTTTACAAAGATACCACAGCAGATTAGAGATGAAACCAGCTATCTGATACCTGGTCCAATGTTCTTTCAATTATACCCAGAATCCTTTTTACCAAAATATAAGTAAATACCGAGGATTTGTAATTGAAAGAGGTGATGTAGCAATGGTGTTTAAATAAAAGAGCTCCTAGAATGAATTAACAATTTGAATAGTTTACAACCTACATTTATAAAATAGTTTACAACCTACATTTATATCTTATATCTCAGTATCGCCTGAAGAAATTTAGTAATATTTGATAATGATGAAAAAGGGATAACTTGGACAAATAATTCCATCTACATTAGTCTGGTGATTGTTTTCTCTGGTGATTATTTTCTGAAGCATTTGCATCAATATATTATTTAGTAACAAAAGATGAAATGGCCATGATACCCTAATACAACAGAAAGTCATAAAAACAAAAACAATTTCATTTTCTGGCATGATTTGGAATGTTTCCAACAAAATCACTCATTTAGGATTTAGTTCACTTATCTCACAGATCCTTGCTATTAACATTCATGTCATAAAGAAAGTGAAAATAAGTCATTAACTGCTTCCACAATGGGGGAAAATTAGAGACGTACTTGAGAGCTATAAAGAGGAGCATTGTTATCTACTTCTATAATGGAGGTAGATTATTCAGAAAAAGCCTCCATGGAAAAGAGTCTTATGATTCAAGTTATTACTCTAATGGAAAGTGATTAAGAGTTAAGAGTATCAGTCTGGTTTGATTTGCTTTAAAACATTACTCATAGCATGGCTTGACCTTTTTCAAGACTCAGGGTCCAGATATTAGTTATAGTGAATAAAAATGATTTCAGTTTCATGGAAAGCAACTGCTAACATGCTTTTAAGATCTTGGAAAAAGTGTGTTCTCATATATGCACCAATGTTTGTATTAATATCTGAAACTCAATATATTTCATTTTTCTTCTTTATATTACAGTTTGTCTCTCAAAGCACATTTCTTTATATAGTTTTCATGGATTTTTAAAGTTTAAATGTAAAAGTATTCCAAATATTAACAGATATTTTTTGTTTTCTAGTTTATATCTTAAATTTATTTTACAGGGTTGCTTCTTTTAAAAAGAACTCAGTCACAGAAAAATCACATTTTGATAACTTAAGAAGTCGTTTTTCCTTTGTTATGACACCCAGTCACAGAAAGATAGGTTTACAAAAAGGCAGGAAGTAAAAATCAGAGCTGGCCAAAATTGAACAAGGAAGGGACAGTATAACACCAGTTGATTTAGGAAAATTACTGGCTCATCAGTTTCTAGAACCATCATGATTTTAATTGCTATTATGTTTCCTTATCTTATAAATACTTTTTAGTTCAAATTCTATGCAAGAATTAATCTAAGTGCTTCTCATGTATTTGTTCACTTCTTATAATTATGTGTGTTAAGTGCTTTTATTATGGGTATTTTATAGATAAAGAAACTGAAACCAAAAGAGGTGAAGTAATTTGCCCCAGTTTTATCTTGATATATCTGAACTAAGCAAATAGAATGGAATCGATATTGGTTTTGATTTGAATACTAGCTGTACAATATGTTTCTTTTATAAATATGGACTAAGTTTAGATTTTCTTTCTTATAGTTCCATTACATTCTTGGCACCAGTAGGGCTTGTAGACAGTCTCCAAATCTTTTGACACACATTAAACTAATTTGTATATTTATTATGTTCTATTTGTATTCTTTAAAAATGTGTCTTTATATTTATCTGCATTGAATTTTACATTGTTTATAACCTCTCATCATCCTAGTTATTAAGAGATACTAAGAATCTAGATAATATCATGTAACATTGATTAGGACTTCAAGGTTTTAGTCATCTCTTAAATTCATTTACTGAGCACGAAAAGAGTTACCTCAGTCTCTGATTGGTGGTGAAAGTATCCATAAGCAAGTAACTATGAGGGACCCAACAAACTTTGTAACAGCTTGAATGCTTCCCTGAGCTTATTATCTACATATTTGACAGCTGTCAAAGATAGCTAGAAAAATAATCTTTGTAGTAATAATAAGTGTTATTTTATCTAGGTACATGAGTAGGAGCTCCTCATTTTGAAATTATAATTTACATATTAATAACTATAGTCATACAGCTACTAATGAGAGAGCAGAGACTAGAATTTAGATCGCCTATGGAGATATTCAATAGAGATTGAAATTTGCTTTGTTCTAATGCAAACTGAAAAAATCAACAACAGATGTTGATCAAAAGTGATTATCAAACCACATTCTAAAAAGAAATTATAAGTGAAAAATTCTCAGAAATGGCAGTGTTGTATTTAGTTGTGTGGATGGTGTGAGCAAATTGAAAGCCCAGTTACATAAAGAGATAGAGCTCAGCAGAATGGATTCGATTTAAAAATAACTTCATTCACCATTTTTACTCTACAATTATAGAACATTTAGCTTTTATTAATTTTAAAGTGAACTGACTTCCATTCTAGAATTCATAAGGTATACATTATTCTTCTCTCTATTCATTACAGTGAGTAGCATTAACAACATAGGCAATTTAATTGTTAGTGTTATAATGTTTCATATGTGGTGGTAAATAAATATAGAACTAGCATTAAGATTTTCCTAAACTAGGCTTTTCCGTATTATAAGCCACTCTCCTCTGTAGCCTTTTTTTCTTTTAATTTATAATGATTTTTTTAGGTTTTTTGGCTCATTCTGTTTTTAATACATTTTATTTTATTTTTTTTAGAGACGTTTTAGTTTCATAGCACTATGGGGCAGAAGGTACAAAGATTTCCCTGTCCCCACACATACATAACCTCTCCCATTATCTATATCCCTACCAGGTGGCACATTTGTTACCAAGGATGAACCTACATTGACACAACATAATGATCCAAAGTCCACAGTTTACATTACCGGTTTATGGTATACTCTTGGTATTGTACATTCTGTAGGCTTGGATTAATTTGTAATGACAAGGATCCATCATTATAATATCAAAATAAGTGGTTTCACTGCCCTAAAAATCTTCTGTACTCTACTATTCATTTCTCTCTTTCCTCTAATCCCTGGCAACCACTGATTGTTTTGTTGTCTCCATAGTTTTGCCTTTCCCAGAATGTCATCTAGTTGGAATCATACTGTATGTAGCCTTTTCAAATTGGCTTCTTTTATGTATTAATATGCATTAAAGTTTTCTCCATGGTTTTTTTTCATGTCTTAATAGCTCATTTCTTTAGTGTTGAATGATACTTCATTCTGGATACTACAGTTTATTCATGGATTCATCTATCGAAGGACATCTTGTTTGCTCTGTATCCTTTTTTGGTCCACTTACGCTACTGGTTTTATTTACAAGATTAAACTTTTCATGTTTCTTTCTTCTTTTTCTTTACTTATTTCTTAGGCATATGATATCATTCCCCCACCAGATGATAAACATTAAATATATCATTCTTTTTCCTTTCTTCTTCTTTTTTTAAACATCCTTCAAAATAAAACCTTTATTTAAAAACCTCAACAATGCATTAGAAAGCAAAATAAGCATTTTAACCTCAGTAGTACTTCATAATTTAAAAATACTTTTATGTTTACATATTCAATTTAATCAACATAACAACCTTATGTAATTTTACTGTTTTATTGAGAAGAAAATAGAAGTTCATAGAGGTTATACCATTTGTTCAAAGCCAGAAATGCACTTTATTAGTTCTCAAGAGCTGCTGTAATAAATTGCCACACAGTGGTGTCTTAAAACAACAGAAACTTATCTTTTGATAGTTCTAGAGACCAAAAATCTGAAATCAAGATGTCAGTAGGGCTATCCTTTCTCTGAGAACCCAATATCAGAATCATTCCAGGCCTCTTCTCACTTCTGGTAGCTTCAGAAAGTGTAACTTCAGTGTCTGCCTTCCTTTTCACACAACCCTCTAGCTTCCATGTGGACTTGTCTAGTAGGGGCTCTTATCATTGGATTTAGTGCTCACCCTAATCCAGAATGGTCCCATCTCAATACCCTTAACTTAATCATAGCAGGAAAGATCTTTTTCCCAAATGAGGTCACGTTCACAGGTTCTGGGTGGTCATATATTTTTTGAGGGGATAGGGAGCACAATTCAACCCACTATGTCTACATATACTAATAAAAGACATGCTAGAACTTGAACCTAGATATTCACACTCCAAATGCAAGCTCAGAAGCTATTTATGAAAAAAATAACTCAAGATATTTAATTTATTTATTTAAAAAAATTTTTGAAGCTTTACTTATTTGACACAGAGAGAGAGAGACAGTGAAAGAGGGAACAAAAGCAGGGGGAGTGAGAGAGGAGAAGCAGGCTTCCTTCTGAGCAGGTAACCTGATGCAGAACTTGATCCCAGAACCCCAGAATCATGACCTGAGCTCAAGGCAGATGCTTAACAACTGAGCCATCCAGGTGCCCCAAATCAGGATGTTTTAAAGTGACTTTCATCCACTTAGTAAAATTAAATTTGAGTAAGCTAGATAAAAATTATATCATCATTCTCCACTTTTAGTTTTTACTAGGTTTAGGTGTTTATAATATATAAAATAATATTTTTAATTTAATTCCTACAACAATGGTGCAATGTGTGCCTTTTTCTAACTTTATAGAGACATTACTTAGCCAGGCTAACTAATATGCCAGGGCCACAAATTGGTAAACAGTGATGATCTGTTCTGATCTAATCTCTACAAAAGTTATTCCTAATACCTTATCAGAACTCATCTCATTCTAATTCATATACTGAGTATAGTCGTATGCTAGATGTCTAATAAGCTCACAAAGCCCATTTGTCCAGAGTGATAATTCTCTTTTAACCAACTCAATGTCTTCTAGTGGTTCCCAGCTTGCCTTTCTTTTCTCCAGCCTCATGTTATCTATGCTCCATCTACACAAACTCTCTGTCAGTTTCTTTAAACACATTACATTCCCTCTTGCCATGGCCCTTTTCAATATGCTTATTCCACAACCTGACTCTTTTGTATGCTGTTTCTAGGAAAAGTAGAGGTTTTTCAGAATATGGCACTAGAAGTAGAATACTATACTAGTACCTCATTCAACATTATAGTGGTGGATGTATTACAACTGCAGTAAAATTTCACAATCAAAAAGAGAAGTTTTAAATTGAAATACTTTTTATAATCTGCCATAGTAAAGAAATTTTAATATATGATTATTTTCCAAGAGAATTGTCAATATTTATGTACAGCATAACCTCAGATATTATAAATAATGGTGAGATAATATCTAACATATCTTGTGTTTCTTTGATATTGTCAAATATGTGACCTATGTTTTTCCTATTTAGAAACGAAAACTGTCTTCAAATTCTAATCAAACGCATACATCATTTTCTCTTGTAAAAGTTTCTCTACTATCATCCCCCTTTCAGTCACTTAGAAACTTGTTGGCTCTACCCACTAACCATTTCTCTAATTTGTCTTCTGTTCTTTCTCAGTATCAATACTTTACCCATAATCATCTACTCCATAGAAATTGTATAAACTCTGAGGTTTCAGTCTTTCTCCCCTCCTCTGACCCCCAATCTGTGCTCCACACTACAGTTAGAGCATTTTCTAAAGTGAAATTTTAATTATGTATTTCCACCGCTTTAAAAACATTCAACAGTTTCTCATCTCCCTCAGGATAAAGTACAGACCCCTACCATGGCATGCATGACCAGGCCTTCGTTTATCTAACTAACCTCTTCCCACTTCATTTTTAGCTTGGATATATTGAACTTTTTTCATTTGCAAAAATTTATCATGTACCTGATAATATTGATCAAGCTAACCTTGCTGCCTTTCACTTGAATAACATCTTTCTGCTTCCCCTATTGGAGATCGGGTATTCTAGAAAGCTTTATTTGATACCCAAATTTGGATTATGTATCTATTCTGTATGTTCCTATATCATCATTTAGTCATATACTTCCTCTCTTGTACCACTTCTCTCACTGAAGTATAACCGCCTGCAGGGTTTTCTTGATGAAATCAGGGACAGTCCTTCCTGTTCATCAGTTTATATAGCACAATTCCTGGCACATAGTAGGTATTATTTAATGAATGAGTGATGGTAATCTCTTAGGTCTTTTTTTTCAATGGCATCTATTTAATTTTAAATGTATTTTAAGAATTAATACATGAATTTTTTAAAGCTGTGGTTTTTTAGAATCACTAAATGCAAATAATTAGACCCACCTTGCTTGTTGGTTGAAACAGGAGTCTTTTTTACACTCTATTTTTTTTTTCCTTTTCTATACTGCAAAGTATAGGAATAGTTGAAAAAAAATTACCTTTCTACTTTTAACTAGATATGTTATTGAGTATACTGCATATCACCTGCAGATATAGTTAAAATCCATTATTTTGAAACAATGCGTCCTAATCTTTTTCTGTCATCTTATTTACCTAGATAATACAATACCCTTTATAATGGATTTTTCATAGAAAAACATTGTTAAGAACCAATATACCCTTTATTGGTAATATTTGTCTACCTTTTAATATAATTAGATTATATTTTTTCTATTAGTAACAAATGGTTTTGGAAATACAGATAAATTAGAGTGCTCAATTGGTTTTGCCATTAGTATTCATTATTTTATATACTATTACATATCCTTTTAATTTTCCCTTTCTCAACTAAATGTATCCTTTAATCTTTTATGATAAAGAGTACCTCATTTTCCTTATAAGTATAATAGTTTCTTATTGCTTTCTGTTTTTTCTTCTTTTTTTTTTCATATAGCCTTCTAAAGATGATGTGACTAAGATGACTACTATGGCACTATAGTTAAGATAAAGAGATATTATTGATTCATAAATTGAAGTATTATAATATGTGTGTCCTATTTCTGGCCCCTTTTAATATGGTTTAATACCTCATTCCATTTTTATTGCCTCTAGGTAGTGAACAAATGTCTTCATTGAATTGCACAAAGAGATACATAAATCTTATTCCTGAGAAAATTACATTTAGTTCAGAGCTCATCAATGTGTATGAGTAATTTGAATTTATTTTTTAAATGTGCTTTGCCTTTACATATTTTAAATGGATTTTATCAACCTTTGTGTTTCTTAATTACCTTCTATTGTTAGGTCATTTGGAATTCAACCAATTGCCTTAATCTCAAGAAAATTAAAATAAATTTTTTCTGCAAATTTTAAAACTTCACCTTCTTTTCCAGATCATTAACAAAAGTATTGAATAGAGACACAGTTCTGGATCCAAGACTACCCCTGCTAATTAACCTCTTTGCTTCCTGAGGGTGTAGAACTTATTTCCACTCCATTTCTACCACTTAACTTGTTTTTAATGGTTTAGGGCCATCCCCAGGGGGGTAGAGGGCCCTGAGCAAATCATTTTGCAATCTCATTGCTTAACATTTTTATTCTTAAGATAATCCTGTGAAAGTTAACATCAAGGACATCCTTAAAGTGTAAAGCACCTCAGAGCTAAGTGTAAAGAAAGCTATGGTTTATATGTAACAGACCCATTTCCAAATCCTCTTCCAGCTCTTTTTGTGCCTCTCAAATTTTAGAATTCATAGAGAATCACCTGGGGGATATTATTAAAAATGTAGATTTCTATGACTCCCTTTGGATCTGCTGATCAGAATCTGGCATGGTTTGGTAACTACCCTCTTAAGAAAAAAAAAACAAAACAAAACTGGATGAATCCCAGGTGTCTATGCTTTGCTTCTCAAAGTCTTATCCAAGGATTAGAAGAATCAGCATTACCTGAGAATTTGTTAGAACTGCAGATTTGGGGTGCCTGGGTGGCTCAGTCAGTTGCGCCTCTGCCTCTTGATTTCAGCTCAGGTCATAATCCCAGGGTTGTGAGATGGAGCCCACCATTAGACTCCACTCTTGTCCCTTTCCCTCTGCACGTCTCATGCTCAAGGATGCCCTCTCTCTCTCTCTCTCTCTCAAATAATAAATAAATAAATAAATAAATAAATAAATAAAATCTTTAAAGAACGAAATGCAGAATAGCAGATCTTTTCCCAGGAGATTGAATCTGAATCTGAAATTTGTTTTTCTGGAGTATAGTTAACATTCAATGTTACTTACATTAGTTTCAGGTGTGCAACATAGTGATTGATCCAGCTTTTACATTATGCTGTGTTCACTTCAAGTGTAGCTACTATCTGTTCCATGCATCCCTATTGCAATATCACTGACTATATTCCTTATGCTGTGCCTTTTATTCCTGTGGCTTGTGGATTCCATAACTGGAAGCCAGTATCTCTCACTCCCTTTTACCCATTTTGCCCAAACCCCGTCCTTCTCCCATCTGACAGCCATCAGTTTGTTTTCTGTTATTTATAGGTTTAATTCTACTTTTTGCTTGTTCATTTTTTTTTGTTTTCTTTTATATTCTACTTATGAGTGAAATCATATAGTATTTGTCTTTCTAAGTCTGACTTATTTAATTTAGCATAATACCTTCTAGGTCCATCCATATGGTCTCAAATGGCATGATCTCATGGTTTTTGGTTTGTTTTTGGCTGCATAATATTCCACTGTGTATACATACCACGTTTTCCTTATGCATTAGTCTATTGATAGGCATTTAAGTTGCTTCCATGGCTTGGCTATTGTAAATAATGCTGCAATAAACATAGAGCTGCATTTTGCTTTTTGAATTAGTGTTTTTGTTCAAATCTGAAGTTTTAATAACACTCTAGATGTTATTTGCCCATTAAAACTTGAGAAGCATGCTATAGACCACAGTTTGAGAAACACTGCAGTATAAGAAAACAATGACATGTCATTTATAGTACCAGCTTTAGATTTCATTTCCTCCTCAATCCCCTTCTTTCTAGTATTTACCAGTTTGCCTCAATCTAGGCCTTGCAATATCTATGTTGATCTTTTTTTTTTTTTTTTTTAAACTGGATACTAAACTATAATGCTGTATAAATGATTCTTGCCAGAATTTGCTATCCAGGGCATTATGTTTAACTTCTCATTATAGTTTTTAGAAAGATTTAAGATTAGATATGTCTCCTGTATTCTAGTGTCTTAAAGAAAGAAAAAAATACTATTCACTACTATTGTTAAAGGTGGTAAAGAAGACTTTATTGAAGGGGGACTATTGCAGAAGGGTTTTACAGGGAGAAATATTGAGCTCAGTTACAGACAGAACAACAGATCAAGGACAAGTAAAGATTTACAGCCAAGGAAAAGGAAAAGGGTCAGTGGTTGGAAAATGACTAGAAGGAAACATAGCTAGGGAAATGTTTTCTAGCCCAACTCAGGAAGATTCTTGCTGAAAGCAGGGTATAGAGATAAGATATTGAAGGTGGTGGATGAGGAATTTGATCAGCCATTCAGAGTGATAATATACTAAGGTAGGGTGTTTAACTAAAATGACTCAGCAGCTTTCTCGATAACACTGAACTTAGTGCTAAGGACAGAGCCTAAGGTTGGGGCTAGGTCAAAAAGATGACTCAGAGGAACCTGACCCAACTTTGGCCAAGGGAGGAGTCTTTGACAGATGTTGCACGTATATGTGTTTTATAGCCTTTAATATGTTGGGGGGTTTTAAGAACCATGCTAATTTCCTGTTTTCATAATCTGACTTCTTGGAAATTCCCTGGTCTTTATTTTTCTTATAAATATTTTTTAGAACAGTTTAGGTCTTTATGGTTTGTTTTTTGTTTTTAGAACAGCTTAGTTTTAACCTTTATTGTGGAAAAACTCAGATTTAAAGTATTATCTTTATAATTAACAAATTTTTAATTTGAGATTATGATTCCACAAATATATGACCATTTTTCCCCTCTGTAAAAATAATATATGTACATAGTGTTTTTAATCATGTATCATACATTTTAGTTAGTAAATTTATTAGCAATTCCTACTTATATTGTGTAGTTTATTGTTTATCTCAAAAGTTCTATTGGGGAAGAAGTATTTTACTTTACCTTCAGTAGTTCTTTTCACTGGTCTAAGAATTAAATTGACATGAGACACATTAACAGAGGAAAATTAATTACCTACACACAGGGAATCCACATAAACATGAGATTCTAAAGATAGGAAAAATGAGGCACATTTTCATCCTGAACAAGGAGGAGTGAGTAGTAGGCTGGGATTTCAAAAGAAAGGAAAGCAATTCACAGGAAGGTGAAAATGAAAAAGACTAAATATTTGGTAAACAAATATTTGCTGGGCCATACAGAAACAGTGGAACATAGAGAGGAATTTTAACAAACAGATTTTGCTAAGTTCCTCCCTGTACACCAGTGCTAGTTTATGTTATGCTATACTTATCTATGGTAAATCCTCCTTCCTGAAACAGGTCCTTTGTCTAATTTTTTTAGGCAGTTAGTGGGAATGTCAAAGCTTTTTCTTGCCTTCTGTTTCTTAACAACAATCAGCCTAAAATAATTTTGGGGTCACAAATTTTGCTTCCCTACAGTACTAACCCAAATGAATATGTGGCTTTTAATACCAAAAATTTAAGTGGACGCCTATACTTAACTAGAGATGTGTATCAACACAGTATTTTTAAAAAGTGAACTTACACTTAATACATATCATAATTAGGCTTGTAAATGAAAAAAAAATAAAATGAAGTAGGATAAGGTGTTTGCTAAATTACAAGTTACTCTGAGGATTTTTGAGTATAGAGTTATTCTGTGTTCAATAGTTTTTCATACACATCATAATGATACTAAAAAATAATTTGGAGGATGCAACATCAAGAGAATTAGGATTTTGATAAGTAGTTCATCACTTAAATCCAAAAAACATACAGAGCTATAAATAGATGGAAGGAGAGACTGAAGCCTGAGAAACTTCTAGAAACTGCTGAGAAGGGTGGAATGAAAGAGGATGGAAGCCGAGAGTAAAGAGGGGTTTTCTGGAGGAGAGGAGAAATCTCATTAATTATCATTAAATTGCTCTGTGCTAGGTAATGTACCTTTTCTTTTGTAACTCTATGAAAATATTCAGTAAAAACTGCATCACTGCCTCTTAATGCTTTGTAGAGAAGATTTGCATTTTGGAGATGTGAGGATGTGTTGGGTTCTGTTTTAAGACATATATTTGTGAGTACATGGGCCTTCCTTAACTAGATATTCTTCCTTCTGTGGGTTTTGTCCATGTAAGTTTTTAAAAATATGCCCATAGCGGCGCCTGGGTAGCTCAGTGGGTTGAGCCGCTGCCTTCGGCTCAGGTCATGATCTCAGAGTCCTGGGATCGAGTCCCGCATCGGGCTCTCTGCTCAGCAGAGAGCCTGCTTCCCTCTCTCTCTCTGCCTGCCTCTCCATCTACTTGTGATTTCTCTCTGTCAAATAAATAAATAAAATCTTTAAAAAAAAATATGCCCATAAAATTCAGTTCTCCTTTAATCTAAAGAGTTGTCTATTATTTTTATATTACTACTTTGCAAAGAATACTGCTCTATTTTTGCTATATAATTTTATTTTACTGGATGAAAATCATCATGAAATCATGGATTCAAAAGGGAAAATGAGAGTTATCAAATATAGCATCAGTCTAGGTCAGCAACCCCTGTCCTGATAGTTGTACTCCACTGCTCTGTTTAATTCCTAATATTTTACTGGGTGGCTCTACTTGCTGCGGGCTGTTTCTATTCACTCCTCAATATTTCTAGTTCTTTTAAGTGGTTTATCTGGCTGCGGTGTTTCCACATTTATAAATGTCCTTTGAATGTTTGAAGGTAATTAACTCTCATTCCTATTGTCCTTTTTAAAATTACTTAATCTGGGCGCCTGGGTGGCTCAGTGGGTTAAGCCGCTGCCTTCGGCTCAGGTCATGATCTCAAGGTCCTGGAATCGAGTCCCGCATCGGGCTCTCTGCTCAGCGGGGAGCCTGCTTCCTCCTTTCTCTCTCTGCCTGCCTCTCTGCCTACTTGTAATCTCTCTCTGTCAAATAAATAAATAAAATCTTTAAAAAAAAATAAAATAAAATAAAATTACTTAATCTATTTATTCTGCCTATCCTGATCTTTCAATCTGTGAATCCCATAATAAGGCAAAATAATATATAGATACAATCTGAAAAGCTCTACTACTCAGTGGTACTGTTTATCTGAATCTGAGTTGTATGCTTTTTATGGATATCTCTGTAGATTCCATTAACTTTGAGATCACACATTCTGAGATACTCATAATGTAACTCATTGGAATTGTATCTTTGTAATTTTATATGCATAGTGTTCTGTTTGTTAATTTATTTTCTGGTGAAGTATGTTTGCTTAGTTAGATTTCTTAGGAAGTTATTTTACAAATATGTTTAATTTTAAGTTGAACTTCCTGTGACCTCGTTAGCAGAGTGCTTGTTAGATCAAATTTTGTTGAGATTGAGAAAAAAAGATTTTTTAGTTTTTGTCTCTTTTAAGAAGTATTTCTCATAAACTAATATGTAGACAATATCACATGTGTCAAGAGTACTGCTAATCATGTAAATATGCAAGTCCTACCACTGAACCAACCACCAATCTTCTCAGCATGTCTAGCAAGGCTTTACATAATCTGGTTCCTACCTAATTTTGAGCTACTCTCTTTTGCACTTACTGTTTCAGCCACAATGACTCTGGAATAGCTTTCTTCTAGCTATTACTGATCCCCCATATGCTAAACTAGGAGCTTTGCAGATTGGCTCCTTTATTATTATTTTTTTAAAAACTTTCCTACTTTTCTCTACTCCCCACCCCTTATTTTATGGAGACATAATTGACATAAAGCACTGTGTGAGTGAAAGGTGTTAAATGTATTGATTAGATACATTTATATATTGCAAAGTGACTACCACCGTAGCAGTAGCTAACACCTCCATCATGCCACATAATTACTATGTCTTTTTTGTGGTAAAAACATTTACGATTTACTCTCTTAGCAACTTTCAAGTATATAATACAGTATTATTATAATCACCCTGCTATATATTAGATACCTAGAATTTACTCACCTCACAACTGTAAGATTGTACTCGTCAGTCAATCCCCATTGCCTTCACCCTCACCTCTTGGTAACTACCATTCTAGTCCCTGTTCCTAGGAGTTTAGCTGTTTTAGATTCCATGTTTAAATGATATCATACAGTATTTGTCTTTCTCCCTTTGTCTTATTTCACATAGCATCAGGCCCTCAAGGTCCAGCTTTGTTTTCATGAGTGGCAGAATGGTGTTCTTTCTCATGGCTGAATAACATTCCATTTTGTATACATACCACATTTTCTTTATCCTTTCATCCATTGAAGGCTACTTAGGTTGTTTCCATGTCTTGGCTATTGTAAATAATGCTGCTATGAACAGGGAGGTGCAAATATCTCATCCACATAGTATTTTTATTTCCTTTAGGTATATTCCCAGGAGTGAAATTGCTGGATCATATGGCAATTCTATTTTTAATTTTTTGAGGAAACTCCGTACTGTTCCGTAGTGACTGTACCAATTTATAATTCCATCAACAGTGTACAAGTGTTTCCTTTTCTCAACGTTCTTACAAGTATTTCTTAGCTTTTATCTTTTTGATGATAGCCATCCTAACCAGTGTGAGATAATATCACACTGTCGTTTTGATTTGCATTTCCCTAATGATTTTGAGCACCTTTTCATGTACATGTTAGCCATTCATATATTTTCTTGGGAGAATTATATATATATACATGTGTGTGTATATATATATGTATGCATGTACATATAGAAATCTTCTGTGGTTTTATACAAAAATATCTGGATGTCTCTTTCTTTCCACATGTTAGGGATGTTTTCAGCCATTATTTCTCTGAGTAAGCTTTCTGCCCCTTTGCTTTCTTTTCTCATTCTGGGACCCCTATCATGTATATAATGATGGTGTCCTAGAAGTACCTTAGGCCATCACTCTTTTTCATTCTTTTTAGTTTTTTCTCCTCTGATTGGATGAATTTTTCTACTCTATTTTTGAGTTTGTTGATACTTTTTTCTGCTTCATCTAGTCTGCTTTTGAGCCCCTTTATTGAATTTTTAGATTTGCTTATTGAATTCTTTTGTTCCATGATTTATGTTGATGCTTTTTAATATTTTATATCTCTTTGTTGGAATTCTCACTTTCTTCATGCAGTCTTCTTCTGACCTTGGTGAGCATCTTTGTGACGATTATTTTGATTCTCTATGAATCTATTTCAGTAAGGTCTGTTTGTGAAGTTTTATTTTGTTCTTTTGTTTGGAATATGTTCTTCTGTTTCTTCATTGTCCTTGATTTTTTGTGTGTGTTTGTTTCTGTGTATTAAATGAGACAGCCACTTCTCCCAGTCTTGAGAGAGTGATTTTGCATAGGAGATAAACTTTGTCAATAAGCATAGCTCTGGTTTTCTCTCAGTCCATTCTTCCTTTTTTTTTTTTTTAATTTAATTTATTTATTTTACAGACAGAGATCATAAGTAGGCAGAGAGGCAGGCAGAGAGAGTGGGGGAAGCAGGCTCCCCGCTGAGCAGGGAGCCTGATGTGGGACTTGATCCCAGGACCTTGAGATCATGACCTGAGCCGAAGGCAGAGGATTTAACCCACTGAGCCACCCAGGTGCCCCCATCCTTCTTTTTTGCTCTTACTGGCTCTCAGAGGTGTCAGTGACCCAAAAGAGTGGATTGCACTCAGTACATAATGCAGGTCAACTGGAAACTGTATCCTCAGGCAACAGCTGGGAAAGTATGCTGTTGGGCCTTTTCCTGAGGGAAACTGGAAGATGAGTATTTTTGCCTTCTCCCATTGTTCTAGGCTTGAGTGTATTGCTGTTTGTGTGGGAGTGAAGAAGTTGTTTCTGGGTCCATAAAGAACTTCTTTGTTTACTACAATCACCTGGGACTACACTACCACACCATTTGGAGACCCTTACTTTGGGCAGCAACTGCTAAACCTAGGTGCAGAAAAGTGTATAATCTTCTTCCAGGAAGATAGACACTGGTGACTTGGGACATGCAGAAGAGAGGGAGAGGGAGGGAGATGACTATGAATCTCTCTGTTCTCAGTTGAATCTCACAGTCAGCCACTAGATGCATGCTTAAGTAGAAGCTTGACCTCCTGACAAGAGCTTTAAAACTATAAAGATAAACATTATTTAGGGAAAGACTGGAAATTGGGCATTTTTTGCCTGCTCCCTCAGTGCTGAGCTCTGGGGTGACTGCTGCAGAGAGTATTTGCTCCTGTTAACTACTTCTTTATGTGCTATGGTTTTATGGACTTAAATCCCTCTGGTTTTCACACCTAGATGTTTTAGGGGCCTATTCTTCAAATGAAAATCTTTAAAGTTAGGATGCTAGATGTGAAGTCCAAACCCTTCACTCTTCAGAAGCTGGGAGTTAGGAGTTCCCTCCTAATTGTATGATGCTACACTGTGGATTGGGTTTATGGCAAGAATGTGTTTCATCCTTTCCTACCCATTTCAATGTCGTATTTTCTCATTCACCTGATCTGTAGGAGTTATTCGTCTAGTTTCTGGATTTCTTTCAGAGGTAATTCTTCACGTATAGCTATTCATTTAGAATGCCCATGGAGGAGGGAAGTTCAGGAACTCCTTACATCACCATCTTTAAATACTGATCTCTTTCATGTCTTTAATGTTTCTTCTCATCTCTGAATTCTTCAGACAGACTTCTCCTTTGGACTCAGTCTAAGGTAGTTTCTATTGTGTCACCCTATAATATTTTATTCTTGGCTTTAGTTACTATAATAATTATTTTACCTATTTACTTTATTAATTTATTTATTTGATTACTTTCTTTCTCACTCTACCAGTGGTTAAGATTTATGAGAACAAGTATATATTATATATATTACATATACATATATATTTAATATGTATTTTTATAGTATACAGTTCAGTGAGTGAGTCACTTTCTCCTTCCACCAATTTGAGTTCATATATGTATATATATATATATATACACGTGTGTGTTGTGTATGTGTGTGTGTCTTGGTAGATAGATAGGGAGTGCAGAATATTTTCTATGTAGAAAATATTTTCTGTGTGTGTGTGTGTGTGTATTGCTAGACAGATAGTTAGACAGATAGGGAGTGTAGAATATTTTCCATGTAGAACCCTAATTGGTGGATGGAGAAAATGAGTCAGTAATTGAACTGCTTCAATGAATTCTTTACTCCTTCAATATGTGGATAGGAAAGAATTTATACAAATTTTTAAAAGATTAAGAATTCAGTTTTATTAGGAAATATTATTTAGGTATTTTCTAACAATTAAGAATTCAGCTTTATTAGGAAATATTACTTAGGTATTTTCTTTTTTTTTTTTTTTATTTTTTATAAACATATATTTTTATCCCCAGGGGTACAGGTCTGTGAATCACCAGGTTTACACACTTCACAGCACTCACCAAAGCACATACCCTCCCCAATGTCCATAATCCCACCCCCTTCTCCCTAACCCCCTCCCCCCAGCAACCCTCAGTTTGTTTTGTGAGATTAAGAGTCACTTATGGTTTGTCTCCCTCCCTATCTCATCTTGTTTCATTTATTCTTCTCCTACCCACTTAAGCCCCCATGTTGCATCACCACTTCCTCATATCAGGGAGATCATATGATAGTTGTCTTTCTCTGCTTGACTTATTTCGCTAAGCATGATACGCTCTAGTTCCATCCATGTTGTCGCAAATGGCAAGATTTCATTTCTTTTGATGGCTGCATAGTATTCCATTGTGTATATATACCACATCTTCTTGATCCATTCATCTGTTGATGGACATCTAGGTTCTTTCCATAGTTTGGCTATTGTAGACATTGCTGCTATAAACATTCGGGTGCATGTGCCCCTTTGGATCACTACGTTTGTATCTTTAGGGTAAATACCCAATAGTGCAATTGCTGGGTCATAGGGCAGTTCTATTTTCAACATTTTGAGGAACCTCCATGCTGTTTTCCAGAGAGGTTGCACCAGCTTGCATTCCCACCAACAGTGTAGGAGGGTTCCCCTTTCTCCGCATCCTCGCCAGCATCTGTCATTTCCTGACTTGTTGATTTTAGCCATTCTGACTGGTGTGAGGTGATATCTCATTGTGGTTTTGATTTGTATTTCCCTGATGCCGAGTGATATGGAGCACTTTTTCATGTGTCTGTTGGCCATCTGGATGTCTTCTTTGCAGAAATGTCTGTTCATGTCCTCTGCCCATTTCTTGATTGGATTATTTATTCTTTGGGTGTTGAGTTTGCTAAGTTCTTTATAGATTCTGGACACTAGTCCTTTATCTGATATGTCGTTTCTAACAATTCTGTTAGATTCTAACAATTCTTTGAAAATTCTAGCATTGTAGTTAAATAGGCTTTTGTATTATTTTAATCCAATAGTAATATTGCAATTACTTTATCTACTAGAAATATTCTCAAGTAAATATATGCAGTGATTTTAGTGGGCCAAAATGATGACATGGCTCAAAAAAATATTTTTAAGTATTGTCAGATTTCTTAAATTTTAATCATATCTATAGTTATTGTTAAAATTTTTATATAGCCTATAAAAGAATTTGAAATGCACTAGTTTTATTTATTTTACTACCAACTAAATCAGCATTGTATTCCTTTTAGTTTAAAGAATTTTTTCTTATATATTTTAATATCATGACTATTTCTTTCAAAAGACAAAGCAGAATTTTTTTTTCTCTATTTGATGATTTAAACCAGTATTCAAATGAAAATGAAATAAACTGCTTTGTTTTCAAACAGAACATAACCAAAATAAAAGTGTGCTTTCCTCAAATTAAAAAAAATTAAGTGGAAAGAAAGCTTCTTAAAAGATATATTGTAATATAATATAGATTAATTAAACTCATTTTAGTGTAGGAGGAAATGAAACACACCTTAAAGGAGTGATAGAAATGATTTGTTATACAGAAAGTGTGCTTATACTAGATTAGATTTGATTGGATATGCTTGTTACTAAAACAATGGATAAGAAATAAATTCATTTTTCACAAGAAAGATATACATTTAGGTATACATTATAATAGTGAAAACAAATGTAGGACAGAGTTCAAGAACTGTTTGAATTTTTAATAACTACCCATCTTACTGAGCATGTTTTCTTATAGAATTTAGCAATATAGATAATCATATAGAGAGTCAGAAAAGTGCATGTTACGGACTCAAAACACTATTCATAGGGAGAATAAATAAAATAATTAGTGGGAGGACAAGCTAATTTTTCAGCTTATTATTATCTTAGAATATCAATTTTTTGTGAATGGAAATATATTTCCTATTTATCAAATTACATATTTCTGTATTACCTCTATTATTTTTAATTTTGTTGGGGTAAAATTTATATATAATGAAAAGCACTTTAAATATACAGTGTGATAAATTAGACATAGGTAGACATGTAACTACCATTCTAATCAAGATACAAAGCATTTCCTCCATGCCAAAGCATTCTTTATGTACCTCTGCAGTCTTTTCCCCTTGCTTGCCCCAAGGATATGAAACCTCTGGTAGCTGACATTGTAAAGATGCAGTTACATGATCTCTAACCTGTATTGTTTCTTTTTGACGTTGACAGTTATCTTTGTACTGATGTGTTCAATATGCCTTTTTAAAATCTGATCTCAATTATATTCTTATGTTGTTTAACAATTACTACTATGAATTTTGGTGATGTTTGATGTTTATCTTGCATTAGATTTGTTGAGCTTTTTAGGTCTTAACATGTATATTTTGTGACAATTGGAACATTTTAGCTTCTGTTTTTCAAATATTTTTATGTTCCTCTCTACTTTTCCACTTGAGATTACACTTATTCATATGTGAGACTACTAGATATTGCTCTAGATGTCACCGGACCTTTTTTTTCCTTCTCTTTAGGCTTTATTTGAATAATTTTTATTGCCCTGTCTTCAATGTCACCAATCTCTTCTTTTGCAGTAATTTTTGCATTGAACTTGCTTATAATTTCTAGAGCTCTTTTACCTGACAATTTATATTTTATAATTTTAATATAAAATTATGGGAACATTGACTATTAATATTGACTATTGACTATTAATTATTTAAATGTTGTCATACTTTTCTTTCTTTTGGACTCCTCATTATCTTTACATTTTCTTTAAATCCTTGAACATACTTATAATAGCTTTATAAATGTCCTTTGTGTGCCAAATTCATCAACTTAGACATTTCTAGGTCCATTTCTATTGGCTGTTTTCTTCCCCTATGTGATGGACCACATTTTCTTGCTTATTCACATGTATAGTAATTTTTGTTTGGATATTGAAAATCCTGACTTTTATGTTGTTTAATACCTTGATATTATTGTTTTTCTTCAAAGAATTGTTGAGGTTTATTCTGGCAAGCAGTTAATTCAGTTGTGGATCAGGTAGGGTTTTTTTTGTTTGTTTGTTTTTTGAGACTGTTTAAAACCCTTTTTAGGTTAGAATAGCCTTAAAATTACTATTGCTTACATAGCAAAGGAAACAGTCAACAGAACCACAAGGCAATTGGCAGAATGGTAGAAGATATTTGCAAATGACATATCAGATAAGGGGGCTAGTACCCAAAATCTATAAAGAACTTATCAAACTCAACACCCTAAGAACAAATAATCCAATCAAGAAATAGGCAAAAGACATGAACAAACATTTCTCCAAAGAAGTCATCCAAATGGCCAATAGACACATCAAAAAGTGTTCAACATCACCTGGCATCAGAGAAATACAAATCAAAACTTCAATGAGATACCACCTGACACCAGTCAGAAAGACTAAAATTAACAAGTCGGGAAATGACAGATGTTGGTGAGGATGTGAGGAAAGAGGAACCCTCCTACACTGCTGGCAGGAATGCAAGCTGGTGCAGCCACTCTGGACAACTGTATGGAGGTTCCTCCAAAAGTTGAAAATAGAGGTACCCTATGACCTAGCAATTGCACTACTGGATATAAAGATACAAATGTAGTGATCTGAAGGGGCCTGTGTACTTCAATGTTTATAGCAGCAATGTCCAAAATAGCCAAACTGTGGAAAGAGCCTAGATGTCCATGAACTGATGAATGGATAAAGAAGACGTGGTGTATATATACAGTGGAATATTATGCGGCCATCCAAAAAATGGTATCTTGCCATTTGCAGTGACCTGGATGGAACTAGAGGTATTATGCTAAGCAAAATAAGTTAATCAGAGAAAGACAATTATCATATGATCTCACTGATATGAGGAATTGAAGAAACAAGACAGAGGATCATAGGAAAAGGGAAGGAAAAAAGAAACAAGACAAAACCAGAGAGGGAGACAAACCATAAGAGAATCTTAATCTCAGGAAATAAACTGAGGTTTGCTGGAGTGAAGGTGGGTTGAAGGAATGGGGTGGCTGGGTGATGGACATTGGGGAGGGTATGTGCTATGGTGAGCTCTGTGAATTGTATAAGACTGTTGAATTGCAGACCTGTACCCCTGAAACAAATAATACATTACATGTTAATAAAAGAAAAAAAAAATAAAGTTTCTATTCCTACTACTGAGGCACAACACTTATGTTCTACCAAATGTCCAGGTGTTCAACAAAGTCTCTACACTCTGTTATGTCTGAACTTAAATTTCTCTTAGTCCTGTGTGACCTTTGGGAACTATTCAGGCTATAGGACCCCAGTAATTATTCTTTTCTTCTTTGTCTATGTTTATGGAGTCCTACTACATTTATGCACAGATTACTATTTAGACAAAGACTCAAGAGAACTCCTTTGCAGAATTTTGGAGCTTTTACTCTCCACAGGTTTCTCCTCTCGAACTCTCTGACTCTAAAATTCTAGCTGCCTCAGACTCTAACTACATTGCCAAGTTCTAACTGGATTTTTCTTCCCTATGCTGTAGTTCAGTATATGCCTGGAGATCGAAAGCCAGGCACTCAGAAGGTTACATTTGTTTGTTTGCCATCTCTCAAGTATCAAAATACTATTTGGGCTGTTTCCCAATGTATGCAAACAGTAGTTTGATATTTTTTTGGTTCTTTACTTCAGTAGAACTAGTCTGTTACCAGTTGGTAGCTATTCATTTTATTTTTATTGAAGTATGGTCATACAAAAACTTCGAAGTTTTATTGTTTTGTATATTTTTTTCATAAATCAAATATCAGGTTTATAATTAATTTTGTTTCAACCATAATTAATCTCACTAAAATTTATACATTGTTTTTAGGACAACTGTGCTTAAAAATACCCACTCTATTGCAAGAGAAAATAATTATAGAGAAGTTGGCTGTTGAAAACTGCCATCTTTTAAATGCCTATTATAATCTTCCAGTAGATGTAAGTGATAATCCTTTGACGTAGAATACTTCAAATGTTTAAATTTTGTTGCAAATGGAATTTTTGAAAAAAACAGTGAAAATAGATGTTTTTAAGTGGCAGTAAATTATATTAGATAATAAATATTTCACATACATAAATGAAGTTAATATTTATGGTTGGGTTTTCTAAAGCATATCACAGTACAATCAGTGCAAAGTGGCACAACGGTTCAAATGTTCATCCTTTTATAAATAATATCTTCAAAAAACCACTCTAGTAATTTAAGGAGAAATGGATCATTTCAAAACCACTCAGCTTTTTAGTGACTGAAGTTTAATTCTTAGAAAGGAGGACATAAACACAGGCCTCTAGTTAAGAAGAATAAAAACATTCTCAGTTTGAAGATTCTGTTCCTGATTCTCAGGATGTTGGCTTGCCTCAGTTCAGATGATCAGTGATTGGTTGTACAAAATTTTTCCAGAAAGAAACTCAGAAGTGGAAACAAGATGACCTTTACTAGGAAGAATATCAGAAGATAATGCTCCAAAGAAAGGGTGCTGTTGGATGAGGGACATGTTGGTCCTCCCATTAAAAAAAAAAAAAAGTGATAATGGACTGGCTTTTTTGAATCTCATTAAAATAAGATGATTAGGAAAAAAACATTAATGATCTTTTGAATTTCAACAAAACAGTGAGTGAGAAGCAAGGTATCATTAATGTGAACATAAAACAAAAATAAATTAATGAAGATTAAACAAGAAGCTGCCTGTAAACAGGGAAAAAGAATTACACCAATAGACCACCAAATGGATCTTGCTCAGCAAAGAAATTTTGAAATTTGCTCTTAAGAAAATTGGATAACACCACACAAAGGTGAACGTCTGTTTACTCAGTGTTCTAAAATTAAGACCAGCAACCAAAAAGCAAAAAATCCCACAACGGTAGTGATAAATTTGGGGATTTACTGAAATAATTTTACTAGGGAGAAATGATACTGGGTATAATTGGCACATTCAACAGTTTGTAGCCAAGTTTATCTTAATTTTCTTTGTTTCATATTTTGCTAGCTTTTAAAGCATAAAGTAAATAGATCTTTACATGTTTTACTATATTCAGCTTTTCTAGTATGCTACGCTATTTACCTGGAATCTCCACTGTCTACTCCTGTCCACCAAAACTTTGTTAGTTTATTGGATGCAGGATCAGCAAAGACCTCTTCATTCAGAAATCTTCCCTGTTCCCTGAACCGAGGTTGATTCTTCCTCTGGAGACTGAGATGTCTTACCTGAGTTTAATTATATACCTATTATGTGATTTTTAAATCTTTTTTGTCTCCCTCATTTTATTATAAGTTGCATACCCTCAGGATCTGTATCTGTATTTGTTTTTCACTGTATTGTCAACATCTAGTGCAGTCACTAGTGCTGAATGAATGATCCTAATTTCTTGGTAGATGAAATAAGAGAATTACCTTAGCTAGGAAAGGACACACTCGCTGGCCAATAGTTTTTTTTTTCCTCTTATGTCAAACAATATTTTCTCCATCTCTCCAGTTTTATAATGGAATCTTGTGCAAAATCAAATAATTGCATAGTAAACTATATTGTTACCTAATATTATACATTTTTTCTAATAAATAATCATTCCTTTGAAGACTGTCAAGTCTAATAAATAATTTTTTGAATGTCCATTCACCATTTACTATTACTAATTTGCTTATAATCAATACATTTTACATAACACCTTCTTGAAAGATATGGGAAGTATATTAAGAGAAATATTTATTGAGTATCAATCATGTACTTCCTAGGCTTTTGTATAATAATTATTATTTTACTTAATCTTTATAATTACCCTAGGCAATACACAGATATGGCCTCTGTTTTCATGGATAATGAACATGAGACTAAGTGTTTAAAACATTTATCTAGCTAGCAAGTAGTAGAGTCTGTACTATAATCCAAATCTATCTTATACCAAAGCTCCTGCATATTCTTTTCACTCTTCTAGAATGTTGAGCTAAATTTTTTGTTCTAAAAATTTAAGATTATGTATCTGAAGCCATAAAATAATAGGAAAATGTCAAATACCATGTGCTATTTATACAGTGGATAAAAATGCTTTGCATTACATTAAAATTGTAACTTTAAAGCGGCATGACATTTTAAATTGTTTGACTAGCTGGCTTCTTTAAGGAGCTACTTCACTATACTGGAGGAAACTCTTCCACTCACATGTGACAAACATCTTAGGTGGTATTAGAAGATATGGTATTTCAAGAAATTGACATTGTAATATCATAGCTGAAATAACATATGAATGATTACTCTTTCCAAACTTCTGTCTTGCATTGTAAAATTGTTTTAATTATTCAGTAGAGATGGGTCAACAGCTATCCTTAAACTTAAAACTCTTACAGGCCAGACCAGTATTTCATTTATTCTTCAACTGTACAACCAAAATTTCTCGTGGTCTAATTTAAATTTAAATCTTTAATCTAAATCTTTTTATTGTCCTTTGTAGTAGAAGTAACTAGAGTCTCCATGTGTGTTTCAATCATCCCTCTTCTCTGAGCTACTACTACTTAAGGGAAGACAGAGACCGCATATCATCTGCAGGATGGTTTGTCAGGTTTCCCTATTAAAATTTATATTATTATAAATGATTCAAGTCTCAGAAGTGACACTTAAGTAAGTATATATTAGTAGTTTTTATGGTAACATATTGAATTCAAATAACTAAATAATACTATCTGCATAGAGAAAAAATTAATTCTAACAAAGTTTTCTATACAACTGTTTGATTTCCCACCAGATTCCATTGTAAAACTGGAGGCTAGGAAAAATGTTTAGCTACTTGCAATTATAAAAGTTTGAAAAACTTTTAAAAGAAATATCCTAAAAAAATAATTATATACTAATCAAAATAAAAATGTTCATGCCAAAATAGCAACATTTTCTTTTTCTCAATGCAAGAAAAACATGGAAATGTAATTATAGTACTAGCTATTCTATACATGTTTTAACACTGATACTCTTTAAGTGGTAGTATCAAATTATTTAATAAGTCCAGTGTATCAAACTAATTGTGTAAACACTATGCAATTAATTAGGTATCCATAATTTACTGGGTTTTACTATTTTACCCCCCCATAGATGTAGGAAGTGTCAGGTTTTTTAAAAAATTTTTTATATATACATATATATGTATATATATATGGCAGAGGGTGAG
Organism: Mustela lutreola; assembly: GCF_030435805.1. Taxonomy (NCBI): domain Eukaryota; kingdom Metazoa; phylum Chordata; class Mammalia; order Carnivora; family Mustelidae; genus Mustela; species Mustela lutreola. Next base: position 110,448,509 of record NC_081290.1, read on the forward strand.
GGAGAGAGAGAATCTCAAGCAGATTCCATGCTTGAGGCCTTACAACCCCAAGACCACGCCCCCAGATGAAATCAAGAGTCAGACACTCAACTGACAGAGTGGCCCAAACATCTACAAAATCATATTTTTTAATCACAGGAAATAGCAACGTTCAGGCATTAGAGAGTAATTAACTCCCATGTTTACAATTACTGGTAGGTATTCCAAAAAACATTTTTAATAAGATATACTTAGATTAGATATTCTATTTTAACTCACTTTAAAAAAAAATAACCAATTAAATCTGAACATGGAAAATTTTAAAAAGTGAACATCAATTCATCCTCATTTTAACTGTAGGATTTTTTTTTTAGCCGAGTTATGCATGCATGCTAATATTCAATTTTTAAATACAATCTTTGGTATATATTATTTATGAACAAAGTAGATCATATGTATATTTCTGATGAAGATAAAATTTTAATTTTTCAAGAGCCCTTCCAAAGATATTGAAATAATATAAAATAATATGTCCTTGTTATTGTTAATGCCAGTTTCACTGTCATGTTCATCTCATGTCTTGTGTCCAAAGTGCATTTCACAATTTTGATTTCTCATTTGTCAGTTCTGGATAATAATCCTGAGTGGTGTAACATAAGAGCATTGGAAACTTTTTTTTAACCCTAGTTTTGTTTGTAACGGAATGAAACTGGACAAGTTACTAAAATATGTGGCTGGTTTCTAATCAACTAAATTTGTAGATTGGCCTAGCCAACTTCACAGGTTTTTTTAATCCCTAAAATTCTTTGACATGCCTGTTGATTTGTTGGTCCTGTAGTGAATCATTCATTATTTCTTTAAACAAAAATTAATGATCATTTAGAGATGAAAAAGACTATTTCAGACTCCCCAGTGGTTAGGAAATTTCACCACTCCCCAGTGGTTAGGAAATACTGGAGGAATGATATATTTATTCTCATTCTTTTCAATATGCTGTTTAATAATGCATAGTAGTAACAAAGAGTGGACCAACTATATGTTTATCAGAATGTAAATTTTGAAGTATGACATATGAAATATTATTTAAAAAATTCTAACAACATAAATCTCAAAATTCTGTAATTAATTTTTAGAAATCCTAATGCTCTTTGTTACAAATCAAAATTTGACCCATATTTATTTGTCTTTTCAGACCAAGACCAATTTCATTACTTTATTTATTCCATATTTGTACATACTCTTAAAAACTTTTTTAAAAACTGTCATTTCAAATAAAAGTTTACCCTTTAATACAGCTGATTTATTATTGGTATTTTAATCTCTGTATAAGATAAATTCTTAGAAGAAAAAGTAACAATTTTATATTTCTCATAAGTAGCTATAAAGATTAATTACAATTTATGATAGATCTATGAAATAGAAATGTAATCACTTTTTCTGAAATACTCTCCTCTCCAGAGCACAAAGCTAAAACTGTCTTGGAGAGTTAGGTAGCAGTCTTTAAAATGCTAAACCAAGAAGCTGAAAATATTCTGTAGCCAATATATACACAGAGGAAATTTTTAGGGGTCTAACTTAATAACATGTAACTAAATGTTAATGTAAAATCTCAACATTTTTTAAAATTCCTGTAAGATAATTAATGCATGCTTAGAATTGAATTTTTCTGACTTTCAACACTTACTCATACAGAGTTCACAAACAGAGATTAGAATAAGGAATTACACTATTAACTTTGAAACTGGTCAAAGCTAGTCCATTGTGTAAAATTTATTATTTTATTTTAAATCCTTCTATAAATAGAAAAATTGAAAAATATCTTAAGTGCTGTTCAAGAGATTCCTCTCATTTTTCATTTTCTTTTTAGTTTATGGAAGTTACAGCATTTGGGGGGTAAATGATTTTCATAGCACTATCTTTTTACTGTATTTATTTTTTTGTGATTTATATTTCTAATGATAAATTCCTTTTAATTTTCAGTGTCACTATTCTTTTCAATGTTCTTGGCAACTTATTTGAAAATATGTGCATATTCTATTATATTTCCTTCTTTCAAACTTATCTCTTATCCTCAATCTACTCTTCCAAAATCTAAAGCCTAATACATAAATCCATCTTTTAAAAGGCCTTCATTGAGTCTCCACTGTCCATTTGTTTGTATGTTGATCACATACCTACTAGACCCTTTTGCATGTGGAACACGGGATCTAGACCCATGTCATTGTTTTGTCCTTTTATACTTAGTTCCTACCTAGTATACTCCATACTCAGGTTCTTTTCCTCTCGATGCAATTAATCTACTTTATCCAACTATCTTTTACTTATTACCTGGACATGTCATAATAATTCTATTTTTTTTTTTGCTAGAATTGCTTAAACACTTTATCATTTTAAGCTCTTCGTATATAATTTATTCATTGATTTATTTAATTTTATACCATTTCTATGAGATGTAAGTACTATTATTACCTCTATTTTATAGGTAAGGACACTGTGACACAGAAAAATTAGGTGACTTCTCAAGGTTATATGGAAAGTAAGATAGAACTGGATGGAACTGATATTCTTAGCATGGAAAACCATAGAGGAAGGGGGAGAAGTCAGAGAGGGAGACAAACCATGAGAGACTATGGGCCTTCGGAAACAAACTGAGAGTTTTGAGGGGAGTGTTTGGGGGTTGGGGAAACAGGGTGATGGGTGCTAAGGAGGGTGCGTGTTATGATGAGCACTCGGTGTTACATGCAACTAATGAATCATTGAACACTCCATCAAAAACTTACGATATACTATACAGTGGCTAAACAACATAAAAAAAAAAAAAAAGAACTCTGACATTCTTACTTGAGTCTGATTTATTTTTTAATTTATTTTTTATTTATTTTCAGCATAACAGCATTCATTATTTTTTCACCACACCCAGTGCCCCATGCAATCCGTGCCCTCAATAATACCCACCACCTGGTACCCCGACCTCCCACCCCCCCGCCACTTCAAACCCCTCAGATTGTTTTTCAGAGTCCATAGTCTCTCATGGTTCACCTCCCCTTCCAATTTCCCCCAACTCCCTTCTCCTCTCTAACACCCCATGTCCTCCATGCTATTCCTTATGCTCCACAAATAAGTGAAACCATATGATAATTGACACTCCTTCCTTGACTTATTTCACTCAGCATCATCTCTGATTTCTTAACTAGTTTATTACAAGGTTTACCTGTCCCCCTAAGTTTCTCCTCTTTTTTCCTCTCTCTGTCTCTTGTTCCACCTTCCTTCTTCCGCCTTTTCCCTTTTTGCATGTTCTCATTCTTTCTGGAATAATATAAGTTTCTAGTTGTGTCGTGTCCTGGCTAGAGATGCAAAGTGAAATTTGCTTTAATGATGTCTTCTGTATTAAGCTGTCATCTTCTGAGTTAGCACAGCCATGCCTGGGATCACCCCTATATGCTGGCATTTGTGGAGCTGTTAGCATCTCCATTTGATCCCACTTTTCATGCATCATCCTTCATTATGACCACAAGGACCCAGCAGTGTATGCTGGTATGCTGGTTTCTTTTATCATTACTTTTTAAAGTCTTCTCACAATGGGGGAAATTTGATGGCCCTTTTATACCTTATTGGCATTCTGGGAGTATCAGTGGGGATTTTCTACACCAATCTCTTTACAGAGCCATTTCAATTCTATTTAACTTTGACATGAGTTTCTGGGGAACTTTCTGGACCTAGATACCTTTAGGACAAGGAGAGAAAGAGAGCAATATGTCCTCTATTCTAGATCTTGTTGTAACCCTTTCATATCTCCATCTCAAACTTGTAATTTCATCTCTTCTGAGTTAGCAGCTCTGAACTTCATATGATTTTTAGTCCTTCTGTTTAAAGCCTGAATTGCCATTTTTATTTACTTGTTGGTTTTAATGTTTAAAAGTCAAGAACTTGATGTCTTGAGTTTTGATTCTGCTATCCTTGGAGCATCAAATTTCTTCAAATAGCTGGGCCGTTCACAGTATAAGAAGAAAGTGAAGATGAAAAGCAATTCTAGTAGAAGATTTTGATGTCATTTCCTAACATTAGCATCATATTGGAGGTAAAAAAATAATGTTGCTGAGAAAGAACTGGTAAGGAGCCAGGATAGTGAAAATTTTGTTTTATTGTGATAAGATAAATAGGAAGACATTTAATGGAGGAATTTTGTTCTTTTAGCCTGGGATTTGATAAAAAGGAGGAGGGAGACTAAAAAAGGCCAATTATTAGGTACTTTATTGCCTATAGTCAAGTTTTTCCTCTTGAGTGTATCATATTTACTAATTTATATTAATGCTTTTTTTTCCATGAAAGAATGTTGTCTATTTTCCCACTAAAACTGAATGATCTTTGAAGACAATTGCATTTTTACTATATTACATGCTCCTTAAATGTATACTCATTTAATAAAACTACCAATAAACTCATAGGGTTTTAATGTGATTTGTGTTATCATGTAGTAACTTTTAACCTTGTTTTATAAAAAGAAAATGAATACTTAAATGTACCTGCTATCATTTCTAAGTGACTCTCTCTTTTATTCATGATTTGTTTCCTCTGATGAGGTTCTCAGCAGAAAGTTCTTATCTTGGTGTTTTATGGTTTCTTAATTATTCACTGTCATTTTTAAATGAATGCTCCAGGAATACTTGAGTATTTACATACTCTTTGTCACCTTGCTTAACTTCACATGTCTCATAGAAAGGTCTTGATAATTATTGTAATAGAACTTGAGAGAAGTTATGTCAGCTTGCACATACCATTAGTGCATTAATATGTCAAAATACAGTGAATGACACAGTTCGAGGCAGTCTTAAAAGCTACTAATGGCAGACCAACTCTAAGAAATTGATTTGTAAGCAATACTGAAGCTATAAAACTTGCTCCTTGATATATAGTTTCAGAAAGCCTTGTTCTATTTTTCACTTTATTTTTAGTAAATGAGTAATAGCTATTTGAATAACAGAACAATGTATAAAGACTACATGGTTGATGTTCTTTTTTGTTGAAGTAGCAATAGAAAAGTTCAATAGGAAAACTAACAAGGTAGCAGCGTGTTAAAATTAATTTAGCTGTTAACATTTATACTGTAGTTTAATAATGGGTTGGATCTTATAAGTTACTGTTTTGTGCTTAATGGAAATGGATGTGGTAATGTGGTTTGTCAAACTAATAGCTTTTTGACACCTAGAAGAGTAGAAGAGAAATTTGAAAAGTGATACAAATAGAAATTTATGAGAAATGATGTAACAAATATAAATATAGTTATGTGTCGGTTTTCAAAACTGAAAAAGTATATTTTGAAACTAAGTGTTTACAGAGTTCTAAGACTAAATGAGCTGGTATAATTTATGTCGAGTTTTTAGATACAAATGTACTTGTATTGTTCTCTACACAGCAGTCAGAGATCCTTGAAGCACTCTATTGTTGTTTGAGCCAAGTCTGTCCCTCTCTTAGGAAACTCCTTTAGAACAGGGGCCATGACCTTTGCCCATATCACTGTGGTTTCCAGGACAAAGCCCAGTATGTAGCACAAATTCAGAGTCTGATTAATACTGTTATACAAAGATTGTGTGCTCTTGCAAGGCCCAAACCATACAATTTTAATATGAAGAATTTTTTTTTACAAGTGTCATAAGAATGGCACAAAGGATAATCAAAGTAAGATGGCCGTATGCCTCAGATTTCCTAAAACTTGCTCCATTCTCACAGCCATTGGTGGTGAAGGGGAACAAACAGTGTAGTATGGTATACTACATTGGAACTGCCATCCAAATTTGCACATAAAACAAATGAGATTGATTAGAATATTTGAAAGTTTCCATTTAACCCTAAAATTTGTGACTGTGATTCAGGTCCAAGTTCATGGTTACACCACACAGAAGTGACTGCAAATAGATTGCTATTTTGAATGAATCCAGAAATACTTTTTTTCAGAGGAGAATGAGCTCAGCTCAGAAATAAGCAGATTCATAGCTCATGAATTTTATTCCGTTGTGAGCAACAAGCAAGAGGGAATATCATGGAGATCCTAAAGAGCTATGAAATTTCCCAGCGTGCACTTGGGGACAGTGCTGGGAAGAAAGATAACTTGCTTCAGTTGTGTTTTTTTCTTTCCCCCCGTCTTCATTCCATCTTCATGTGTTCATTGTTTCCACTAAGTAGTTAAAAATACAGTGACTTCTTAAAACAATTTCTTTACTCAGGCTGAAAAATACAATATTACAGTATCAGAATAAGGTAAAAGAAATACTCAATATAAGTTTTAAAGTTTGATTTCAACAAAAATTTTGTGTGTGTATATATATATATATGTACAATATTATATGTATGTGTAAAGTTTGCCTCCATAAGGGAAAGAAACTATTTTTCTAATATATAATTATAGGCTAAATATATAGGGAATTTTATACTCAGTATTACAGTACATTTTTTAGAAGTACGTGAAAAAAACAGCATAGCATAGTTCCAAAATTTCTTCATACAGTAAAATTATTTTCAAATTCCTTACTCCAACTTTACAATATTTTTACTCTAAAAACTAGGCATTCTGTCCTAACTTCCTGTTTCAAATTGCTCCCTCAACTTATAATTTACTACTCTAGAGACAGTGGTTGACTTTTTATGGGGTGATTATTTTCCAGTTGTTTCTTCTTTCAATTCCCTTTTCTGCTTTCCCCCCTCTAAACACCCACAAACACATGTATGTGTCTTTTCTCATTTACTTGATATGTGGTCTTTACAAAGAGGCTGTCTTTCTGTGAAAATGAAATTTTATATCTTGTTAAAAATTCCAGAATGCTGTGTCCCAAATGGGTATACAATTCTGAATACAAGGTCCTAAATCTGAAAAACCAGAAGGAAAAATGACTTGCTTATAATATCCATAACTACTTATAATAACACAGCCTTATAGATTTACTGAGTCCATGATTTACAGTCATGCACATTCCAATAAGTAAGGTTTTCATCTCTGAAAGTGTTCTATACTGCAACAAAACAGATTTGTAGTTCACTTAATTATAACTGTATATCTTTGTAATAGTTAGTAGTTATACCTCATGTGTACCTTAGGGAGATCCTGTTCAGATACATTTTTGATTTTGACCTAAAACCTGATTATTTTGCTCTGAGTATGATTTCACTGATACTTTGGTCTTAAAGACCCATGCATGTTTTAAAATACCATCCTCAGTGTTTCTATTCATAACATTTATGGACTTTTAGACAAGATATTCCAAATACTGACCACTTTACCCAGCCTTGCTCCATCCCATCATCCAACTGAAAGAGAACACATTGGTTATGATGAATATAGGTAATTTTATATATCTATATTACATATAGATATATATATATGTAATTATATCATCATACTTGTATTTTATGTATAACGTCTCTTAAATGAGACCTTACAAGATAATGACACATTCAGGAAGGGGGAGCTACAACCAAAGAAATTCACATTTGATTGTGTGTATAACTTTTGGTAGTAATAAAGAATATGAAATATAAGGTGATTAAGAGCTTGAAAGTTTTCAAGTTAACTGGCACAGGAAACTGGGACTTTTAACTTTTACTTAAATATCTCCAAATAGTATTTTTCAAGCCTATTAAAGCCTATTTCTTGAAACTGAGAAAGCATAAGGAGAAACATGAATGATTCAGTTTTATTTACAGTTGAAGTTATACTGAATCATATGCTATATGAAGAATATTTTTTATTACTAATAAATGCAACTCACTTTTGTCTCCTCCATAAGAAAATAGAAGTCTCAGAAAGAAGTTCAGTTCCTTCCTTTGTAGACACTTGAACATCCACTTTCTTAGTGGAAAGGAAATCCCTCCTTGTATTTGAGGACAACTTTCACCTCTGTCCTCTTGCTATGACCCCCCAGGGCTCTCACACTTTCTTTCATCAGTCCCTGCTGAGCCCAGTTCCTTCAGACTACTTTCTCTTTCAGTTATCTTCTTTCTCCTATTTCTTTAACCTCCAGTGGCTATTCCTTTAGCATACAATATATTCGTGACTCTAAGCTATTTGGAACAAAAACAAAACCACCTTCCATGACACATTAGCCACTCTCAATTCTGAGTCCAGATTTATTACTGTCTTTATCTGTCTACCTTCTATGAATGCCTCCACCTATTGTAGTCTATCTTCTACCACTCAGGACAACGGTTTTTGCCAAAAAGCATCAGTGAACTCTTGAAAGAAAAATTCAAAGAACATGTTTTGAAGCACTGTTGCTTACTTACATTTTTTGTTCATTTTGTCTTTGTGGCAGTGGCCAATTGTGACCAATTTCTCAGTGTTGGGATTCTTCCTACTTTGACTTAGCTTTGTGACAGAGACTAGGGATGAAGGAGGAAGGAAGGGAGGCTCAGGAGACAAGTTGAACAAAGTAAAGCCGTTTCAGCTTTTAAGCTGACTATGTGCTGAGCTCCGAGCCAAACACAGGGCTCTATCCCAGGACGCTGAGATCATGACCTGAACTGAAATCAAGAGTTGGATACTTAACAGACGGAACCACCCAGGTGCACCAGCATTGTTAATATTTTAAACCATGAAGACACTCTACCTTCTTCCTTTCTTTCACTTCCTTCTCCATATTAACTTCTCTATCCTTCCCTTCCCTTTGTTTTCTTTTTCTCTTATTTCTTCCCTTTATCACCCTGTCTTCCATCTTCTTACCTTCCTTCTCTCCTTCTCAGGCTCGCTCTTTAGTGTTTTCAGATGCGCCAGTCATGGCCATGGCTGCTGCTTCTGATAACCCCACCATGTTTATCCAGTCCACTTCTCTCTCAAGTGCTTTAAAATTGCATATTGCATTTCATGATACACATTTCTAGCTGGGGATTTCCTAGGCACCTCAAAGACTGCATGTTCCAACTGGAGTCTACCTAAATTAGTGTCCCAGAGCCTACCTACGTTAGTGCACTGGCAGTTCATAAATAATGCAAATGCCACTCACCACTTTGGCTTTTTTAGTTTCCTCTTAACTGTTGAACTAGTGTTGTCAGACATTTTTCTTTCTATGATGTACATCCACAAGACACAGTAATATTGCTGTTTTAAGCAGTCAATACTTTTTCTATATATCAACATAGTCACTGTTTCTAGTGCTCTTCATTTCTTCCTTCAGTTTTATCTTTTTTTCTGGGGTCATTTTCCTTTCAGCCTGACAAACTTCCTGTGTTATATATGTATACAACTTACATACAATATGTCTATTACATATGGTAACAAGTTATCTCAGCAGGTGACTAATTTTCTTATTTTTTCTTTGTCTCAAAATATTTTTATTGCACCCTTACTTTTAAAGGATATTTTCACTGGATTAAAATCTAGTTTGGATTTCTTTTTTTTTTTTCCTAATCTTTTGGAGTTCGGCACAGTTTCTATTGACTCCCATATTTGTATGACAAGGCAGCCATCAGTTTTATTTTGACTGCTTTTACAGTTTATATAGTCTATGGATTTCAATAGCTAGTGGCTAGTTATGGTCTTCATTTTTTTTTTTTAATCCTGTTCATGGTTTGCTGATATTCTTGAATATCTAGGTTGATATCTTTGATCAGTTTTGGCAAATCCTTGGTCATTATCTGTTCAAATATGACTTTTTCCCCACAATCTTCCTGTCATCTCTCTTGGGCAGTCTAGTGACAAGTATATTAAAACTTCACTGTGTCCCTTATATCTCCTGTACTTTTTTTTCCTTCTAAATTTCAGTTTACTCATTTTTTTTATTGACCTGTTTTATAGTTCATTAATTATATCTTCTTCTCTGTCCAAGTTTACTATTTTATCCTCATTGAGTGGGCTTAAAGTTTCAGATATTGTGCTTGTTCAATTTTTAAATACCTATTGATGTTTACTTTATTGATTCTAATTCTTTATAGAAATTTTTTATCTTTTCATCAAGTTTTGCCATCTTTTCTTAATTGTTAATAGCATATTAGTATTTTAACAGTTTTCTTGGATAACTCCAGTATCTGGATCATTTCATCATATGCTTTTATTGCTTACTTTTTGTCCTTTTTGGTCACATTTTCCTGCCTCTTTGCATGACAAGTAATTTTTTGTTGGATGTCAGATCTTGTGTATAAAACAATTGTAAAATCTTTAGCTCTCTAATTAATTTGCCAGCAGAGAGTGTTTCTCCATGAGAGGCTAATCACATCAGTCCACCCAGGACTAGAATAGTGGATCACATCTGGGTTGCAGTGTTAGTGAAGACTCAGTTCACCTTTGGTTCAGCCATTTTTCCTGGATGACCCTTATGAACTGAACTTTTGACTGAAAGCATGGTAGATTTTTGTCTCCTTAGCCTTGAAAGATGATAGGAGTTTTAGCTTTTGTGTTTTGTCCCAGAGAGTTTCAAAATATATCAGCTGTGTATATGTGATAGATTCTGCAATTCATAGCCACAGCAAGATGGAAAAGATTTCACCCTTATCTTTGGGTCCAGCCTTATCCTTGTCCATTTACTCAAATAAATTTGATGTGGAAACTTAGCTGCTTGACTGTAGTTTCTCTAGTTTGCAACAATGCCTACCAAATCTTCTTCTGATTTTTCCTTACTTCAGTAAAGTCACTGTGTATGAGCCTGCCAATAGCTTGTTGTAAAGGATTCCAGAATCCACATGCTGTCTCTCCCAATATATGATTTAGTGCTAGAGATTCAATTTTGACCCTGACAAGAGTTTCTCAGGTTCCTCTGGTAACTATAATTCTTCTACTTGTGTCTTTTATAGGGTTCAGTAGAGTGCTTTGGTCTTACTGATACTTAATGTTCTATGTAAAGTTATTGCTAAAGTTTCAATGCTCTTAAATTTTCAATATTGTGTCTACTAAGGAACTGGATAACATTTATTACCTGGAGTACCCTATTATGATGTCACTTGTAATTCTAAAGCTCAAACTACCATTTTTCCTCTTCCGAGTTTATGTCTTCTCTCATATATTTAAAGTGTAGCAAAAGTGGGAAAACAATGGCAGAATTTTATATTTTATTTGGCCTTATATTACATAGTGTTAAAAATGCAAATTTATCTTGGTTTAAAATAAAATACTGTGAGTAACTTTCTAGTGTTAACACCTAAATAAGGCTTTGTTTTTAGATTTTTTTTCATATTGTATGACACAAATCCTCATTAAGTTATTCGTTATCGCACTTTTCTTTCTCATTTGGAAATTCTCTATGATTCCCTTAACAATGTGCTAATGAAACTTCAGTGTTCTTTACAGTTTATTTTAAGGCAAGACACTATTACAATTTCTTCTCAGATTTTTTGGAACCTAATTAAAATTTAGTGCATCAATTCTAATTTTTATAGATTGGATGTCTAAGACTCATAAAGAGGAATAAAGTTTCTTCTTAAAAACATAAATGGAAACTTCTTCTTTAATGAGTAAATTTGCATCTGAAGCTTCTTAAAATTTTCTCATGAATTGGAATTAATTGTTGGAATTTTTTTAGCTTCATATCCTTCATGTAATGAAGTTATACTTCCTGAACTTTTTTCTACTTAAACCCTTTTGTTAATTTAAATAACAAAACTCCTCACTGGTTATTTAGGAAAAGAAAACTAATGGCAGGGTGGTTAGTGAATAATAATGTGACATTACAAATATATCAGAACTCAGGTTCCAGGACTTTCTGTAAATCTTCCTAATTTCTTGTAATCCCAATATTATCTGAAGTAAATAATTTATTAATAGCTTATAAAATATGGTTAAAAATTTAAATATGTAGAATATAAATGCTTGTTAAATGAAAAACATGAGTTAATAAAATGGGAAACAGCAAACTATTTTGAATAGCACAGTAATACTGAGTTGATTTTTTATTGCTGTATTTTTATTATTCAATTCAAACTGTTATCTAATATGCATTTTGATGTTTTTTGCCCATATATTACTTAAAAATTTATTGCCTATTTTTATAATTTCTATTTTTCTGGTAAAATTTGCCATCTTGTCATTTTTTTCTTGAACATATTAAGCATCATTATTTTAAAGTTTCTGTCTGATAAACTCCATGTCCTGATCAGCTATAAGTCTGTCTTTATTGTATCTTTCTTACTTTTGATCCTGTTCCTTGATCTACCTAGTACTTTTGATTAATGTCAGATTTGCACATAAAGGTTTGTAGAGTTTTTGGATAAAAATGTTCTTTCTCCAAAGAAAACTCACTCTATCCTAATGCAGTCATAAAGTAGGGCAGATTACCTTAACCAGATCAGTGACTGAGCTGTCTTGAGGTGAGACTGTAGTCTTTATAAATGTAAGACTAGTTTTGGTCCACAATCACACCTACATTTCCACAGATCCTAATAGAGAGCAAAGCCTTTTCTGGGTCTCCTTGTCTTGCTGAACCTGAAATTCTGCTGGTCCTCAGAATTTGAGACAGTTAAAACTCTTCTCTGTGTTACAGCTCTTCTCCATAAAGCTCCTAACTCATTTTTCTCAAAACCTGTTAAATTTATTAGTTGTCACACAGCAAAACTGTCAACCACTGGGCTAAATTTTTGTGCCTCTGTTTCTCAGGAATCTTGGCTCTTCAACACTGGCTGTCTTTCTGGCCCCACTTTCCATTTTTTCTTCAGACCTTTGAGATTGCTGAAAGCTGTCTGGCTTCTGGCCTCTTAGCAGCTATCTGCTGCCTGGCTTCTAAGTCTCTTTGCACTAAGAGTGAGCAAGTGTTTTCAAAGGGAAAAGCTGTCAGGAGAATGTTGGGCTCACTTCAGTTAGCTTGGGATATTGTGCCATCAAATCTTTGGTGCCTTAGCAGCTCTTGATTAAATTAGCTGCCTGTTCTAGTTGTTTTCTGTGGAAGTTTTGATATGCTATAAGCCATTTTATCATGGCAGAAAACAGAAATCTGTGTTTTTAGTTTAGAAGAAATACTGTATTTGATAATATTTTTTTCAGGAACAAGCTTTCTTAACTTAATATTTCTAGGAATCTTTTATGACTAAATCTGGATGGATATACTGGTAGGTAAGTAACTTCCTTATTCTGATTTAATTTTGGAATAGTATAAGTATAGTATAATGATTTGAGTCATTCCCCTATTGTTAGCAGTTTAGGTTATTTCCTCTCTCTCTCTCTCTCTCTGTGTGTGTGTGTGTGTGTGTGTATACAATTACAAATGATGCTTTTTGAACCATGAATATTGTGTATATAAGATAACTAGAGATGGCATTACTAGGTTAGATATACATATTTGAAATTTTTTTGGCTACAACCAAATTATTTTCTATAAATGGTTTAGTATTTTACTGCCTTTGCTGCATCCAGTCAATATGAAGTATCAATACATTTAGCTTTCCAAATATAATGAGAAAAACATGGTATCTCTTCTTATTTTTTTTTATTAATTTTTTATTTTTTATAAACATATATTTTTATCCCCAGGGGTACAGGTCTGTGAATCACCACCAGGTTTATACACTTCACAGCACTCACCAAAGCACATACCCTCCCCAATGTCCATAATTCCACCCCCCTTCTCCCAAACCCCCTCCCCCCAGCAACCCTCAGTTTGTTTTGTGAGATTAAGAGTCACTTATGGTTTGTCTCCCTCCCAATCCCATCTTGTTTCATTTATTCTTCTCCTACCGAGACCAAGTTCACCTACCAAGGAGTGCGGTTTCAATACCAAGGAGAGCAGCAGAATTCCAGAGGAGGAGAAAGCCAAGCACGGATCTCTTCTTATTTTTTTGGTTAGCATTTACCTAATTACCATGAAGCTGGATATGTATTTACATGTTTGTTAGTCATTTATATTTCTTCTTAAGAATACCCCTTATAATACCACAGTAATTAAAAAAGGGATAAGAATCATGTAATCATTTCAATAGATGCAGAAAAAGCATTTGACAAAGTACAACAACCATTCGTGACAAAAACCCTCAACAAAGTAAGTTTAGAAGGAACATACCTGAACATAATATAGGCCATACATGAAAAACCCCAAGTAATATCATCCTCAGTGGGGAAAACAGAGAGATTTTCCTCTACAATCAGGAACAAGACAAGGGATTTTGACTCTCACTGCTGTTATTTAATACAGTACTGGAGGCCCTTGCCTTGGCAATCAGACAACAAAAAGAAACAAATGGCATCCAAATCAACAAGGAAAAAATCAGACTTTGACTATTTGCAGATGTAGAAATCCAAAAGATTCAACCAAAAAATTGCTAGAAATGGTACATGAACTCAGTAGAGTTGCAGGATACAAAAATCATGTTCAAAAAATCTGCTGCATTTCCATCACCAATAACGAAGCAGCAGAAACAGAAATCAAGGAATTGATCCTATTTACAATTGCACCAAAAATCATAGGATGCCTAGGAATAAACCTAACCAAAGAAGTAAAAGATCTGTTGTACTCTGAAAACTATAGAATATTTATGAAAGAAATTGAAGAGGACACAAAGAAATAGAAAACCATTCCATGCTCATGAATTGGAAGAACAAATGCGTTAAAGTATCTATACTACCCAAAGGAATCTACATGTTTAATGCAATTCCTGTCAAAATACCACCAACATTTTTCACAGAGCTAGAGCACAGAATCCTAAAATTTGTATAGAACCAAAAAGGCCCTGAAGAGCCAAAGCAAACTTAAAGAAAAGCAAAGCTGGAGGTATTACAATTCCAGACTTCAATTTATGTTACACAGCTGTAGAAATCAAAACAGGATGGTACTGACACAAAAACAGACACAAGGATTAATAGAACAGAATAGAAAACCAGGAAATGGATCCACAGCTACATGATCAACTATCTTTGACAAAGCAGGAAGGAATATCCAATAGAAAAAAAGATAATCTTTTCAACAAATGGTGCTGGGAAAACTGGATGGCAACATGCAAAGAATGAAACTGGATCACTTTCTTATACATTTTGAATTTATATACAAAAATAAATTCAAAATGGATGAAAGATCTAAATGTGAGACAGGGAGCCATCAAAATTCTAGAGGAGAACACAGGCAGCAAACTCTTTGAAAACATTGACCATAACAACTTCTTACCAGACAAGTCTCGAGAGGCAAGGGAAACAAAAGGAAAAATGAACTATTGGGACTTCATCATGATAAAAATCCTCTGCATAGTGAAGGAATCAATCAACAAAACTAAAAGACTACAGAATGGGAGAAGTTATTTGCAAATGACATATGTGATAAAGAGCTAGTATCTAAAATATATAAAGAACTTATAAAACTCAACACCCCCCAAACAAATAATCCAATTAAAAAATGGGAAGAACACATAAACAGACATTTTTCCAAGGAAGACATCCTTGGAAATGATGAAAATGTTAGATGGCTACCAGACATATGAAAATATGCTCAACATAACTCATCATCAGGAAAATATAAATCAAAACTACAACGTGATATTATGTCAGACCTGTCAGAATGGCTGAAATCAACAACACAGGAAATAGCAGGTGTTGGCAAGGATGCAGAGAAAGTAGAACACTCTTCCACTGTTTATAGGAATGCAAACTGGTACAGCCACTTCGGAAACCAGTATGGAGTTTCCTCAAAAAGTTAAAAATAGAACTATCCTAGGATCCAGCAACTCACTACAAGGTATTTACCCAAAGGTCCAAAAAAATACTGATTTAAAAGGATGCGTGCACTTCGATATTTATAGCAGCATTATCAACAATAGCCTAACAATGGAAAGAGCCCAAATGTCCAACTGATAAATGGATAATGAAGCTGTTGTATATATGGAATAATATTACCCAGCCATCAAAAAGAATGAAATCTTGGGACACTTGGGTGGCTCAGTTGGTTAAGCGTCTGCCTTCAAGTCATGATCTCGGGGTCCTAGGATTAAGCCCTGAGTTGGGCACCCTGCTCAGCAGAGAGTCTGCTTCTTCTCTCCCTTTGACCCTTCCCCATGCTTGTGCTCTCGCTCACATTCTCTCTCTCTATCTCAAATAAATAAATAATCTTTTTTTTCTTTTTTTTTTTTTTTAAAGAAGGCGGTCTTGCTATTTGCAATGACATAGAGGGAGCTAGACACTATTAATGTTAAGCAAAATAAGTCAGTCAAGGAAAGACAAAAACTGTTAGATTTTACTCATATGAAGAATTTAAGAAACAAAATGAACATAGAGGGGAAAAAGGGAGAGGAAAACCATAAAATAGACTCTTAACTATAGAGAACAAACAGGGTTTCTGGAAGGGAGATAGTTGGAACAATGGACTAAAAGGGAGATGGATATTGAGGTGGGCACTGGGTACTGTATGTTAGTGGTAAATCACTGAATTATGTACCTGAAACTAATATTATACTTTATGTTAGCTAACTGGAATTTAAGTAAAAATTTGAAACTATAAAAAAAGAATACTTTTTTTAGTTCTTTTTTTAGTACTTGTCATGGGTTTTAAACAGAAAGGATGTTTACTGAGCATTTAATGGGTGATGTAAGACCACCCAGAGCATTATTTTCCCTCTGGCACAGAGACGGCAACATGCAAAGAATGAGACTGGACCACTGTAATTTTTTAAATTTAATGCCTACTGCCTTGAAATTTGTCTATTAATATTGTCATTTCTACTTCTTTTGTATTATCTTACCTCCTTATTCTCATTTTTTGTGGTTTATTTTTAAGGGTGCCTCATGCAAACAGTCTTTATCTGAATTATTTCTTAACACAATATGAAATTTGTATTTTATAATATAAATTTATATATATTTATATATTATTAAATTATAATGCTTAAATGCTTTAAATTTATACTTATCCAATATATATTTATATATTATTAAATTATATATAAATTTATATTTTAAGAAAGTCTATGTTAACAAATAATTTCCATATTTTATTGGCTTAAAAATCCACCATTTATATCTGGTACATTGTTAGTGTCCATACCAGGTTAGTAGGGGGCCTCTTCTCATTGTCAATATAGAGGAACCAAACTGAAATGACCCACCGCCTCATTGCCAGTCACTGTGCCAGAGGGAAAATAATGCTCTGGGTGGTCTTACATCATCCATTAAATGCTCAGTAAACATCCTTTCTGTTTAAAACCGATGATAAGAACTAATTATATGACTCTATTAAACCAAAGCGGGGACCAAGGGGGAAGGTAATGAAATCCTACTATGTGTTTGAGAAGCGGAAGTATTAGGTTAGCCACATAGTGGTGTCTACCAGAGAATGTCTCTGCTTTGTTTCAAAAACTTGACGCCTGGGTGGCTCAGTCAGTTAGGCATCAGATTCTTGATTTTAGTTTAGATCATGATCTCAGTGTTGTGTGATCTGTTCAGCAAGCTCCAAGTCTGCTTGAGAGTCTCTCTCTTCCTCTCCCTCTACCTCTCCCCTTGCTCCGTACTCTTTCAAATAAATTAATTAATTAATAAACAAACAAATAAAAAAAACTTAGCTCATTCACCGTGGTGGTGAGTCATATTTTTGACACTGTTCCTGTAGCCTTATTTTATGTTTACTATTGAGTATATTTTTTTATAATTTGCTTTTATCTTTCTACCTCCAATTTGATTGATTAAATTGGGGTTGATACTAACAGTGATGCTAATCACTACTGGAAAAAGTAGGTTGAAAATTCTAGATTTTCCTACTCAAAAATAGGCAGTAATATGTAATCCAAGTTTTTGTTATCACAATTTCTTATTAATAGGGAGTTTTTAAAAACTATAGTGTAAATTAGAATTTCCCTTTTTTTGAATTTAAGTTCATATTTACTAGGCCTAAGGATCATATGTAGGAGAAGGAGTTGACTAAACGTGCTTTAAATTTATACTTATCCAAAAAAAATATGTAATTTAAGAGGAGATAAGTTGTTCAAAGCTATAATTTTGTATACAAAAGTTATAACTGGTTTAGAAATCCTAGTATTTAACCTAATATTTTAACTTATTTACTATCAAATATAAAATTGGTTAAACTAATCTAAAGGAAGAGGTAGATTACCTAGGGAAGCCTAAGTTGGTAACTTCAGAGGTTTTAAAATGTGGCACTACTGGGGCGCCTGGGTGGCTCAGTGGGTTAAATCCTCTGCCTTCAGCTCAGGTCATGATCCCAGGGTCCTGGGATCGAGCCCCGCCAGGCTCTCTGTTCAGCTGGGAGCCTGCTTCCTCCTCTCTCTCTCTGCCTACTTGTGATTTCCGTCAGTCAAAAAAAAAAAAAAAAGAAAAGAAAGCTTAAAATGTGGCACTACTTTAGTAAATTTACCACTACCCAGGGTCCGAGTTTCACCTGATTTATTTCAGTAAGTTTATTTTCTAGTATGCCCACGGCCAATCAGATTCAAGGACAGACTCATGTTAACCAAGTTCAGGAGACAGGTATGGAAAATTCAAATATCAATTTACAGTAAGACCTATAACTGCTAAAGGTACTAAATAAGGAAATCTACATGGGAAGCCTAATTATAATCAAGGTGCCAGTCTATAAATTTTCAATAAGAAATACCACTATCTAGGAGGACAGATACTTGAGTCTCGTATTTAGCACATTTTCTCCTTAGGTCCCATGTGAGGACTACATTATAAAAATCAAAAGATGGTTTGGTGAGCATATAATCAGAAGAAGGCAAGTTAGTTATGTGATTTGAAGTTTGATAAGCCTCAAATTAAGATGCTTCTTGAAAACCATGAGAGTATCTTATTCATTTTTGTAATCTGATTGTGTGGAACATGCTAGAAATTTTTAAAAGTCTGTTGAATGAATGAACATCTATACAGGAGAACATAGATATTTTGGATGCTAAAATGTATTTTATTTGTTGTATTGAACATATTGCCTTAAAAGCACATTATTGTTAACAATGATAGTAAGGGGAAAACATCTGTAAAAATAGTAGCTAATCAACTTTCTATAAAACTTATTCAAAATGAACATAAATATCTAAGGTTGGAGTGCCCATTGCATGGCTTTAGGGGTACCATTTAGTTGGAATACAGTGTGCACCCTGGAGTTTCACGATATAGTAAAACTGACCTGTAGTCAGGTTATTTTTACATTTAGAGATGAGGAATAAGAAAGGTAAAGTGGATTTTTCAAAATTTGTGCAACTATTATAGACTAGGTGCTGAAATTACATATTCATAATAAATAACTCATTATTAAAACATTATCAGTGCACAGTTTTAATGCACAGTTACTGAAGTAATACCTTCGAGAACCCAGGATCTTTGCACCAATACAATCTGGCTTTCTCAACCTATATCCCCTGTATCTGTATCTCTCTTTGTTTTTTTGGTTGCTGTTGTTATAATTGCCCTTTCTTTTCAACTACAATTTCTTTTCTTTTTTTTTTTTTTTTAAAGATTTTATTTATTTATTTGACAGAGAGAGATCACAAGTAGATGGAGAGGCAGGCAGAGAGAGAGAGATAGAGGGAAGCAGGCTCCCCGCTGAGCAGAGAGCCCGACGCGGGACTCGATCTCAGGACCCCGAGATCATGACCCGATCTCAGGACCCCGAGATCATGACCCGAGTCGAAGGCAGCGGCCTAACCCACTGAGCCACCCAGGCGCCCCTCAACTACAATTTCAATAACTGTTATCCCCCAAATGATCTTCCATCGAGGACTTTCAGCTTCTATCTTCTGGATTAGATAAATTAAGTATCTTAAAGATAACATATTTGCTGATGCTGTTCATTATAGAGGTGATAGAGAACAAAAAGTGCCTGAAAGTAATCATTTCAAAAAACAGGAAGAATGCTGCTTGAGAAAAGGTGAGTCATTTAAAATACTCCCAAGGATATTCCAGAATGTGACAAATGAAAAGTAAAATGAAAAATGTCTTAGCCCCTTTGCATTTCTTTGGGTTTGTTCTGAGCACATGCTTTGATATCTGGTTGGATTTGAGTATGCTCTTGTTTTATTCAGCTATTGGAGCCTGAAGATCCAATTCAGATTACCTAAATGAAAGATCTAAATATCTGTCATATACCACCATTTGTGACTGACCTTTTGTGCTTGCAGTTCAGACATCTATTTTTTAGCTCTGTTCAAAAGGAGAAGCCCTGGGGCGCCTGGGTGACTCAGTCAACTGCGCTTCAGAGTGTTGACTTCTCCTCTTTCCCCTTGGGTCATGATGGCGGAGTTGTGAGACCCCCTCCCACCGGCTCAGTAAAGAGTCTGTTTGAGTTTCTCTCCCTCTGCCACCCTCCGCCCCCCCCCCCCAGCCCCCCAGCTCGTGCGCTCTTGCTTGTTTTCTCTCCTTCTCTCTCTCTTGGTTTTTCTCTTGGCATTAGAATACAGCTGGTCCCCAACTTGGGATAATTAGACTTAGGATGTTTTACTTCATAATGGTGCAAAAGTGGAACGCTCTCAGTGGAAACCATACTTCTTACTTTGAATTTGGATCTTTTCCCTGGCTAGTGATATGCCCATGAATACTTCCTCGTGAGGCCTGGCAGTGGCAGACGCCAGGGCTTCCAGCCAGGCACGTGATCCCAAGGGTCAACAACTGATACAATCACAAACATTTTGAACCCATACCACCATTGTGTTTTTCACTTTCAGTATAGTAGTCAGTATATTACATGAGGTAGTCAACACTTTATTATAAAACAGGTTTTATGGGGAGCCTGGGTGGCTCAGTGGGTTAAAGCCTCTGCCTTCAGCTCAGATCATGATTCCAGGGTCCTGGAATTAAGCCTGCTTCCCCCTCTCTCTCTGCCTGCCTTACTTGTGATCTTTGTCAAATAAATAAATAAAATATTTTTTAAAAAATAAATAAATAAAACAGGCTTTGTGTTACATGATTTTGCCCAACTCTAGGTTAACTGTAAGTGTTCTGAGCAGGTTTTAGAAGATCATCAGCTATGATGCAGGTTAAGTATATTAAATACATTTTTTATTTAAAGCATTTTTAGCTTGTGGTGGTTTGTAGGGACATAATAATCCTATCGTAAATGGAGGGAGATCTGTATTAATAAAGCAAAAGTATTTTTCTTTAAATAAAACCTCAAACATGTTTTTTTTCTTTCTGTGCATTTTAACAATCCCCTAGGAAATTTCATATAAGAACTTTCATTTTTAAACTGTTGCATTGTATATGATTTTGGCTGTTTTCATATATTTCAAATAGCAGTATAGATTGAAAAAAATACCATCCAGACTTTAAGTTCCTAGAGAATAGAAAGTGTAGCAGCAACAACAAAAAAAACCAACTCTTTTTTTTTCTACTGAATGTAATAATTGGTTATATGGAACATAGCTTAGAATTTAAAAACTGTAAGAGATATTATTTGTTCACATTATTTCTCGTGGGTGCTTTTTAAATTTTTCTCATTATTTTTAAAGATGTTCATTTTCCCCCACATTCTTTCCCCTCCTCAAGTTCTATAAACCTCATTTAAATGCTGAAGTGTGAGTTTGATATCAAAACCAGAATCCATTGAGTATAAACTGTAGATGGGTTTTAGTTACGTTTAATAAGAATCTTACAGAAGTTAATATTCTTTTCCTATATAATCCAAATTCTAGGATACATTTTAATTATTTTTATTAACATATATGTATTATTTGCCCCATGGGTACTGGTCTGTGAATCATCAGGCTTACGCATTTCACAGCACTCACCATAGCACATACCCTCCCCAATGTCCATAGCCCAACTACCCTCTCCCTACCCCTCCACCCCAGCAACCCTCAGTTTGTTTGTGAGATTAAGAGTCTCTTATGGTTTGTCTCCCTCCCCATCCCATCTTGTTTCATTTTTTCCTTCCCTACCCCCCATAACCCCCCACCTTGCCTCTCAAATTCCTCATATTAGAGAGATCGTATGATAATTGTCTTTCTTTGACTTATTTCGCTCAGCATAATACCCTCTAGTTCCATCCACGTCATTGCAAATGGCAAAAATTCATTTCTTTTGATGGCTGCATCATATTCCATTGTGTATATGTATGGAATACGATGCAGCCATCAAAAGAAATGAATTCTTGCCATTTGCAATGACGTGGATAGAACTAGAGGGTGTGTGTGTGTATACCACATCTTCTTTGTCCATTCATATCTTGATGGACATCTAGGTTCTTTCCATAGTTTGGCTATTGTGGACTATAAGCATTTGGGTGCACATGCCCCTTTGAATCACTACATTTGTATCTCTAGGGTAAATACCCAGTAGTGCGATTGCTGGGTCATAGGGTAGCTCTATTTTCAACTTTCTGGGGAACCTCCATCTGGGATACATTTTAAGGAAGTAACCAGAAAATAGGGGAAAAGTACACAGAAACATTCCTCATATGATTTTATATAGTTGTGAATATTTTTGAAAATATATAAATATTCAACTAATTTGACAATTGTACACACTGTGATTTGCATATGGTGGATTGGCTTATTAAAAGGTTGGGGTGCCTGGCTTATTAAAAGGTTGGGGTGCCTGGGTGGTTAAGTCAGTTAAGTGTCTGCTTTCCACTTAGGTCATGATCCTGGGTCCTCAGATCTATTCCCACATCAGCTCCTTGCTCAGCTGGGAGTTTGCCTCTCCCTCTGCATGCCCTTTCCCCTGCTCTCTCTCTGACAAATAAATGACAATCTAAAAAAAAAAAAAAAGTTGTTTGTTGAATACTTAAACATAGGGAGATATTTGTGTTGCAATATAAAGTACGGAAAACAGAATTATAAGTTGCATTTTAATTTTTTTTTAAGATTTTATTTATTTGACAGACAGAGATCACAAGTAGGCAGTGAGGCATGTGGGTTCGGGGAGAAGGCTCCCTGCAGAGCAGAGAGCCTGATGTGGGGCTTGATCCCAGGATCGTGAGATCATGACCCGAGCTGAAGGCAGAGGCTTAACCAACTGAGCCACCCAGGTGCCCCTGCATTTTAATTTTTAAAACTATGCATACTAAAAGCTTATAAAAATACACAGGAATATTGACAACAATTATGATTAGGTAGGTGGTACATTTTGAAATATGCCTTCTATTTTCTTGCTGCTCTAATTGTTTTCAAATAAGCATTTTTTTAAAGTGAGCATTATTGACAAATAATAGAGTCTCCTCATTGGAAACAAATCTAATTTATCCATGAATGTATTATCTATAACTCCTTTTCATAACATCTGGCTATTGCTGTGGTATAAATACTTCCACCCTGGCTGATTGTAAACAAATACTTGGTGGAAATTCCAAAACTTTCTCATTTGTTCTGTGAGCTGATATGAGCCAGTCTAACATTCAGGGATCTGATTAATTATTCTGAAAATGAGATATGTAAAACGAAAGAAGAGGTGAGGCGATGAGAGCAGAGGTGGGGGAAGGGTAACTGCAGGAAGCAAGTGTCCTGCCTCCTCTCCACCGGCAGGCTCCACAGCCAATTTCTGAGTAACAAAGTCAACTTGAAACTGTTTGGGAAATGCAAGAATTCAGATGACCATGGGCACAATTATGAAGATTGGTCCTGTTACAGGAATGGTTAGGAATATGACTGACCTCAAAGAGTTTATGGAGGAGGGCTATTGAAACTCCTTGATCATAAGAATCTGGATTTGGATGTGCCATACTTTGCAGATGTTGTAAGTACCTCAGAAACTGTAGCAGTATGTATCTGGGAAAACCTCCAGAAATTTCTTCCCCGGGAGTTCTCTATAAAGTAAAAGTATGTGAAACTGACAATAATATTGTAGTCTATAAAGGTGAATAGCTTTTAGGAGTTAATACTGCAGAAAGATTAATTTCTTTCCATATTTGTAAAAGATCTTTACCCGTTGTACTATTAAGAAGTCATCACATAATTGTTATATCTCCATATTGTATTCTGGAGTGCCTGATTTATTGAAATCATTGCGTGTTAAGACTGCTGTGAATTCAAATATATTTTAAAACCAAACTTATAAAACATCGTGAGTATCATTTAGATAATCTTCTATCTGTATATTAAAAATCACTTCTTTTTCAGTTAAAAAACAAATAAAAATAAAAATAAAATGAAAGAAGAATTTTTATAATCTTTTGTAATTGAATTATCCCCTGGGTAACCAAATGGCTAATAAAGACATCTCCTTATAAATAATTATTCCAGTTATAAATGAATATTCAGTGATTAAATTAACTAACACAATTTTTCTTTTTTTAATTTGATTTTATTTAAGTTCAGTTAACATATAGCGTATAATTAGTTTTGGAGGTAGAATTCAGTGATTCGTCAGTTGCATAAAACATCCAGTGCTAACGAAACTTTTCTGTCCTCAGTGAATTCTTGGATCTAGACTTTCAGTATCAATGGCCGGGGTGGGGGAGGGGCTGCAATTCACGCCACCGCATGAGTAACATAAACATGGTCCCTGCTGTTAATTTGTGTGGTGGGGGAGAAAACAGCCATTAAAGAAATGTTTTTAATTGTGTTTCAAATTAATCTGCATGTAGTGAGCCCCTCCCTAAATTACACATTTTACCATTCCTCCCACTAATTCTATTGCTAGTGCTAATTTTCTTTGTCGGAGTTTACATTATAGACTGTTTTACAACCCCAACTTTTCTAGATGGTTTTCCTAGTTCCCTAAAAGAATTCAGTATTTACCACCATCCCTTTATTAAGCATGTTTACATCATTAAAAAACTTTTTTTGAACTCTCAATTTTTTTTTTTAAGATTTTATTTATTTATCAGAGAGAGAGAGGGAGCAAGCACAGGTAGACAGAATGGCAGGCAGAGGCAGAGGGAGAAGTAGGCTCCCTGCTGAGCAAGGAACCCAATGTGGGACTCAATCCCAGGACGCTGGGATCATGACCTGAACCGAAGGCAGCTGCTTAACCAACTGAGCCACCCAGGCGTCCCTTGAATTCTCAATTTTTGAGTCATCTTTTGGTTGTCTGGATTTGAATCCTGTATAGCTAATTTTTTAACCATTCGTTAACTCATGGGCACTCACGTGTTGTCTCATGTATCTGAATGTTTGACATTTGCCTTTAGATCCAAAGGTAACTTTCTGATCTTCACTCACCCATTCTTTTCTCATCAGAGATTTCAGACACTGTTTCTCTGTATTCTGGCTATTAAATGTTGCTTGACGAAATTTGAGGCAAACTTGAATTTTTTTTTCTTCTTGAAGTTGACTTGCATTTTCTGCTTCTATGCCTAAGTAATTCTTTATCATGGACACAGATTATTTTAATCAGAAATTTGTCACTTGCTAATGTTCTGTTAAATTTCTTTCTGTTGTATGACGTGGTATCTTTAGATTCCTTCTTTCTTCATGTCAAAGAATGTGGTTATATATATATATATATGTTTACCAGATTTCCAATAAGTATTTTTTGTATATTTGATCATCTCAGTGTGCCTACTTGCCATCATCTCTCAATGAAAATCTTTATTATGTTTCTATTTTCTCTTTTTAAAAATAATTACCTGAAATATTTTCTTTTTTAAGGTTTTATTTATTTATTTGAGAGAGAGGGAGATCAGTCATGGACCAGGAGGAGAGGCAGAGGCAGAGGGAGAAGCAAACTCCCCGCTGAGCAGGAAGCCTGATGCAGGGCTCAATCCCAGGACCCTGAGATCATGACCTAAGCCCAAAGTAGATGCTTAACCCACTGAGCCACCAAGGAACCCCGCAAATATTTTCTTTATGTCACTTATTTGACTTTTTATCATGTTTATTCTGACTCTTGCTATTTCTAATTTATACATTCAATTTCAATATTTTGTCTCTCAATTTTCTTAGCCGTGAAATCTTGTGTTTCAAGATTCTTGTTTTGTTGTCTTTCATGTTATCTGTGTGGTCCATTTCAACTCCTAATTTCTCTAAATTCTTTTATATCTCAAAATGCTCTTGAGAATACGCCTTGGATTATGTTTCATGTAAATTTTTTGTGCTATTTTGCATGTGATGTTTCATTCTTTGTTTGTTTTTGCTTCTCCCCCACCTCCAAACATTTTATTCTTTTCTTTTTTCCCCATTATGGTATGGTTGAATAGTTTACATATGCTATGCATCTTCAGATTTTAAAAAAATCTTAAAATGGGCACCTTTGTTCAGATCTTATTATTTTCTCTGATTTATGTGACTGAATTATTCTTGACACATTTTCCACTTTGAAAGACTATTTTCTCTGATACTATATTTAAAGACTAAATACTGTGATCTACACACTTTCTCCCCTTGTGAATTTGGTATTGTTTGTGTTTCTTGTGCCTCTCTAAGGCCTCCTCCCTCACTGTGTGCTAACCCAGGTTCCCTCTCACGCAAAGACATCTCTTCAGCAGTTCTCCTCCTCCCCTTCTTCCCCTTTTCCTTCTAGATCACCCCAGCAGCAAACAAACTTATATATCACATTTAAAAAGTTTCTTTAACCCCTCATCCCCTCCAGTCACTGTTAGTCTCCATTTACTGCCAACGTTCTTATAGTTTCTATACTCATTTCACCCAACTTCCCTCCTCTTAATTTCCCTTGAATCTTATAGACTTTCACTCTCTACATTTGTACAGAAACCACTCTTCTCATGGCCAACAGTAACTACCATGTGGCTAAGCCCAATGGTGAGTTCTTAGTCCTCATTTTACCTATTAACGGAAATTACCATAGCACTTAACACCCTTCCTTGAAACTTATATGCATGGCATCCAGGATATCCTGGATAACCCTACTTTATTCACCATATATGTTTAATTTCCTTCTGGTTCCTTCTGATTTCCCTTATTGGAGTTCTTTTTGGCTCTGTTTTTTTAAATTTCCTCTTCTCTATTTCACAACCTTGGCGTTAGCTTTAAATACTCTATGTCAATAAAGTCCCATGTTTTATCTCCAGTTAGGGTGTCTGTCTGTCTGTCTTTCTTTCTTTTCTTTTCTTTCTTTTTTTTTTTTTTTTGACAAAACTACTTTTTATTACTTTTATGTACAGAAAATTCAACAGTGTACACTTAGCTCAGTTTGATGGCCAGTTCTTGAAAGTTTGCCTTTCCAGTTTTGCAGTGTGAGCCACCAACATTGGCCCCAGGATGTTGCCTCCACAGTGACAGCTGATCTCATCGTACCTGTCACTGTAGTTGGCTCTGATAGCTTCCATCCCTTTAGCCAGAATTCCTTGTCTTCCAAGTTACCCTGTTTGAAGACAACAGTGGCCCAAGTCTTCCTGTGGACCAGATCACCCATCCTGGCCTTCCCTTGATAATGCAGGAGGGGAACCCCCATCTTACAAAACAGAGTGGGCAGGAAGACAGTAGCTCAATGGGACGCACGCCATGTGCAATCAATATCAGCTGAGTCTTCTTGTTTTCCACCAACGTGATGACAGTATTAACCCCAACCTGAAAGACAGGTGACCTCTTGGTAGGGAGTTCTCCTTTGCCAGCAGCTTTCTTCCCAGCACAGGCTTCTCAGCCCAGAGAACGAGTCTCTGCTTCTTCTCTTGCTGTCTCTGGTCTGTATTTGTGGGCCAACCTAAGCAGCTGAGTAGCTGTTTGGTGGCCCAAGGCCTGGGTGAACTGGTTAACCCCAGGAGGTACTAAATAGCAGCTGGATGTAGGGGGATATTTGGCAGAGTGGGTGAGGTCCCTTTTGGGATGGATGTCCTGTCTGATGCCAAAATTTTGGGGCCTTTTCTAACTAAATTTTAAACATCAAATCCCCATTTAGATTTCTAATGGGCATTTCCAAATTTCCATATCCAAAACCAAACTTCTGGTTTGACTCATGTCTTTCACATCTTCATATACTCAGTCGGAAAATTCTATTGGCTCTACTTTCCTAATATGTCCAAATTTCAACCTCTTTTCATAATCTCTGCTGCTACCACTGTCATCATCTTTTCTCTGAATTATTGTTAAAAACCTCCTAATGGGTCTCCTTGCTTCTATACATGCTCTTCCTAATGTCTGTTCTCGGGACAATAGCCAGGATGTGCCAATTAAATTATAAATTAGATTAAGTCTCTCCTCTGTTCGCAACACTCAACAGCTTCTCTTCTCATTCCATGTAGAAACCAAAATACTTACAATGGTGTTTAAGGCTTTATGCCATATGCCTGCCTCTCCTCCAACCCAATTACTCATTTTTTTTTTTTTAAGATTTTTATTTGAGACAGAGACAGAGAGAATGAGAGAAAGTGAGAGAGAGAGAGAGAGAGAGAGAGAGAGAGAACACAGGCAGAGGGAGAAGCAAGCTCCCTGCTAAGCAAGGACTGCCCTCTCCCCCACCCCCCCAACTCTGCCATGATTCCAAGGCCCTGGGATCATGACTTGAGCTGAACACAGCCACCCAGATACCCCACCCAATTACTCTTTTATCTCAGCTTCTAACCTCCACCAAGCTTGCTCCATGGAAATAACACTGTCCAGCTGGGTTGTTTCCCATACTTGCCTTTGTACCTCCTGTGTGTGCTGCTTCGAAACTCACCTTCACCTGTGCCCATGGTTCATTCCCTAACTTTCTTCTAGTCTTTGCTCATTTGTCATCTTGTCTCTCTTCTCTCCTTTAATTTTCCACACCATTTATTGTATTCTAATAAGCTGTAAACTTATTTGGGTTTTATTTGTTTTAAAAAGTTGTTTCTAGGGGTGCCTGAATGGTTCAGTGGATTAAGCATCTGACTCTTGGTTTCAGTTCAAGTCATGATCTCAGGGTACTGCTCAGTGTGGAGTCTGCTTGTCCCTCTCCCTCTCCTCCTCTCGCACTTGCTCTCTTGCTCTCTCTAATAAATAAAAATAAAATCTTTTAAAAAATAAAAAATAAATAAAAGGTTGTTTCTATTATAAACTCTGTCAAACTAGATATGTTTGTCTAATTTGTTTATTACTATTTCTTCACTGCCTAGAACAGTGCCAGATACATCATGGATTCTCCATAAAGAATGGTCAAATGAATGAATAAAAGAATGAACAGTAGAAGGACTGGGCCTCAGCTGCAGCTTTGTGTAATCTGAACTGTGTTCTTTTATTATTGTTTTATTAAATTCCATGTTAGAGTCCACTCACCCCAGAGAAACTTTGGCACTCCCATAGTTTTTAGGTCTTTTACTTAACTCAGTATACTATCCCGGAATAAGGAAAATCCTGGTGATATTTTCTCACTCTGCTGATGTTTCCCTGCATCATATAAGTTATTTTTACTTTCTTGGATTCATTCTTATTTTCCCGGGGCTGATGAATCACTCCAGCTAGCTTTGCTCAAAATTTGAAAGTGTTGATGAGAATTGCCAGAATTTTCTTGTCTCATATTTCCTAAGTATTGTTTTTGGGCGGGAGCTGGGGCAAGGATGATGCTTTTTTAAAAAACGGAGATCGTCTGTGTTTTTTATTGGCTACTACTGTTTGGGTTGGGTGTTTCATTGTATCTCTTTCATAGTTTTGGATCCTGCTCGTGAATCTTGTGATTTCTACTCTTTTTCTTCGTTTTGTTAAATATTGAAAGAGGGAGATTTTTCAGTACTGTTTTAATCTTCTATCTCTGCCGGAAGTCTTGTATTATATTTTTAGAAATGCAGCAATATTTAAAAATAAGTCAAAAATTTGTGCTAATGGCATGTTTTTGTGTCTTTGTTTCTTATTTTAGTTAAAATGTGCAGTACTTATTGCAAGTTTCAAGACCATTATGATTTTTTTTTCCATTATGACTTTTTTTCAGGCTGTTTTTAATTTTTCTAGCTGTAGTTTTACTGCAAGAATTTCTAAATAACATTTTTCTAAACTGTATGATTATGCATTTGTCTTTTATTTCATACATGAAAACAATTGTTTTGTGATTTCTAAAAGTCTTTATAATTAAATAACAGCAATGGTCAGCAGTATTACATGTAATCAAGAATGAAAAAGTCTTTTCAAATATTAAAGAGATCTTTATAAAAAGGTTTTTCTTAAACTTCAGAATATAAAAATTGAAGCATATGGACTTTTTTATTAAGATTCTTATATTACCTTACATAAAAATGACACATATCTTCAAAAATACTTCACTCATTTAAGCAAAATTACTCCTCATGAATACATTCTGTGCTACTAAAAATCTACCATTTAAAGGTGAGTAGCATGGTTTCCTTCAGAAATGAAAACTGAGTCACAGTTTGAGAATGCCTAATGCACAATGGACCTGCAAGACTAAATTGAGTATTTCTTTCTTAAAATCCCTTTACTTAACGGGATTAAGAGTATATTTATTTTGATGAGCACTGAGTAATGTATGGAATTGCTGAATCCCTATATTATACAACTGAAACTAATATAACACTGTATATTTATTATACTGGAATTAAAATTTTAAAAATATTTAAACATAAGAAGACCCTTCACCTAGTAAACAAATAAATACCTTATTTACATACCCTCTTTTTCAGAAACAGAAAAGTCTGTGGGATTCTGATTTTTCTCCAGGGTCTGTGTAGCAAGAACTGTCTATAACTGCTTCCTACTCCCCTTCCTGCACGTGGTCAGGGAAACTATTTCCAGCCTGTTACCATTAAAATTGTTAAGCCTCAGCATCTATAAGTTACACTGAGGCAACAAAAGAAATAGAATAAATAACAGAAGACATAGAGATAATGAAAAAGAGGAATCAGGAAAATCTGTAACTGAATATGGAAGAATGGAAATTCATGGTGATAGCTTGCTAATTTGTTTTCCTTACTGATATTTTGAAATCAATGCATTTCTCAGACAGATATACTATACCATAGCTCTAACAGTGTAGCAATGCATCATGGATACCTAGAACATTGTTAACTTTTTTAAAGTTCTAATTCAGCACAGCAATCTTTTTAAAAATTTTTTAATTTAGTTTTATTTATTTATTTGACACAGAGAAAGAGAAGCAGGAAAAGGGAGAGGGAGAAGCAGGCTCCTGCTAAGCAGGGAGCCCAATGCGAGGCTTGATCCCAGCATCATGGGATCATGACCCAAGCCAAAGGCAGACACTTAACCCACTGAGCCACCCAGGCACCCCAGCACAGTAATCTTTTAGTTATAGTTTCTAAATATGATTTTATGTTGAGTATAAGATAATTAAAATTAATTTAATTGGCTAACAGAAAGATATTAACAAAAATGCCCATTTATTTAGATTGAAGACTTTAAATAAAAGAAGTGTATCTCTATTAATTCAATTTTTTTGGTAGATGATTCCTCAAAATTTGAAAAATAATTTGGAAAGCATATGAGAGGGCAGAAAAGCATTGTCTTTTCTGATTATATTAGAACTTACCCAGAACATTTATATCAATGCTATGTATTTTATGTAACCTGATCAAGAATGTTAAATAATTGATATTTATTAAATTACTAGCTCCCTTACATGCTATAGTAGAATGTAACTGGACATGTGTAAAGGACTTATTTATCAACAGTTTTGCATAACTAACTCTAGCTTGTTAAAATACGAATTGGCAAGTAGTTCAAATTGTATATGCTGCATGCGTGGGTTGTTTTTTGTCCTGTTATACTTAAAGTAATGGAAGTAAGTAGTATTTCAAAACTATTTCACCATTTTTATTTTAAATAATATTTATTTTTCTTGTATAACTCATTTTCAATAAGCTTTTTTTTTTTTTTGTAAAATAGTCAGAAAAATGCCTGCTTTTTTTTTTTTTTTTAAAGATGGAGTTAAACATGAGAAGCTGACTTTATGTTCCTTAGCATTTTAATATGAATGCTGCTTTCTCTTTCCTCATGGAGTCATGAGCTCCCACCTCAGGTATAACAGCATAAAAACAAACAAGTTCTGAAAAAATATTTGGCAGACAAAATGAATGTTCCATGCTGAGTCTCACCTTTTAGGAAAGTCAAAGAACAACCAAAGGTGTATTTGTAAGAGATTATTAGATAAGAGAAATGATTTGCACACTGCTGGGATACACATACTTCTCTGTGGGAACTTCTTCAGAGTCCGGATGTTTCCAGGAGAATGCAGTAAACTGCATAGGTATCTAGGCGTGCACAGGGGGCATGTGGATGACTTTCCAACAGAAAGATCATTTTATTTTCCAAACCTAATGTTTTCTTGCTACCTTGTAGATTATGCAGTGTATTTCACTGAGTAACCATGGTAGTGCAGTAATTCTCAGGCTAAAGCTTTCTCAAGAAACAAAGCTTACATTTTTTTTTTCTTTTCTAGCAGCAGGAAATATTGGACTGAAAAGTAAATCACAGTCTTTCGAGACTAGGTGCATGCTGTGTAATTCTGAGTTCAGCATGGGTCTTGGTGGGGGAATGTGTTTAATAATTTTTTTTTTTTCCTGAGGCAGTTCTATTTTGTCTACCTAGAGATACAAAAAACATTCTGTTCAACCGTTAAAATGCTATATTGATATAAGCAGAAACTTGTAATTGTTAAAATCAAGCAAGAAATCGCAAACTGGTTTTTGCTTTCACTTTACAATACACTCTGATTGAAAACACTTTCTTCCTTTTTGGGCACATAAGTGGGTTTTTTGAAGATTTCTTCATGTTTAAGGTAATAAAGGCAGAAAATGAAAGTACTGAAGAAATTTGCCTTTATTAATGTTAGTTGTGTACAATTTATAAGACGCATTTGCTCTCTCTGATTTTTCAACATATGTATGTGTGTGTATGTAAATCATTTTTAAGTATTTAATGTGTTCATGAAATCTACAGGGAATATAAAAAATAATTCTTAAATTTCTCTCATATGACTGGAAATTAAGGAAAAAAAGTCCTGCAAATATTTAGGCTCATGTGGACAATAGCTACTTATAGATATACAGATGTTAATAAGCTCAATAAAGTAAATTTATCTTTAATGTTTATTATATATCCATTACTATGTATTTGTGAGTAGCCAATTATTCTCTAAAAGTAACACTAAAAATACAAGTACTAAAAATATGTTATAGAGATTAACTGAAATACTTTGCAACCGGAGCACTGTCATTCATTAACTATATCAAAAATATTTGCTCTGAGGGGCACCTGGGTGGTTCAGTAGGTGAAGCATTAGGCTCTTGATTGTAGCTCAGGTCATGGTCTCAGGATTGTGAGATCGAATCCCACCTCTGGCTCCACAATCAGCATGGAATTTGCTTGAGATCTCTCTCTCCTTCTCCCTCTGCCCCACCCCATGCTCACCTTCTCTCTAAATAAGTAAATAAAATCTTTAAATAAATGTTTGCTTTGATATTTGTTTTATATTCTCTTGTTTCTCATTTATACTGTCAACAACAGATAGTGTTTAATCTAGGATTTAGGATTCTAGTGTAAGTATGTGATGTACATATTTTATTAATTTTGTATTATCCTATACATTTAATTATTATGATGGAGGAATGTTAATGTCAGGTTGCAGAAAAGCTTGTGGGATGAGAGATATGTAGCAGCCTATTTCTCTGCCATAAATATTCAAATCCTGCCCATATGAAACATTTTCTTCTCCCCCAAAAGTCTCATCCCATTACAGCATTAGCTTGAAGTCTACCATCTCATCATCTAAATCCTATCTAAAGCTTATTCTCAGGGCTGCTACATAAGTGGTAGATTCTTAGATGAAGCTTCACTTAATATAAAGACTTACAAACTAGAAAGAGAATTTGTCCTTTTTTATCCAACATAAAATGCAGGACAACAAGATAGGATGGCCTCAATAAACATATATTAAGGGGAAGAGAGAAGCACAGAAGACACATAGAAATCATTGGTCCATAGCAATTCTAAAATCCAGCTAGGTGAATGTGAGTTTCTGCCAAAACTTGCAATAATGGACTTAGGGCTCAGCTAATATGAGGTTAATATCCAACCATAAATTTAGAATGAATTAACAAAGACAATAATTTAAACTATAGAAACTAGAAAAAACAAAGCTAAAAATTTTTGAGTTAGTGAAACAAAGAGAATCAAAAATACATTTGCCGTGCCAGTTGAGGTTATATTAACTAAATTCCCTACTCTATACATAGGATTTAGTTACATGTTTACTTGTCTTTTAGCCCATTTGTTTGTGCGCTTTTTGCCAATTACTAGTGTTCTGGAAACAGGAGAGTTAACCTCAAAAAAGAGAAAATACAGGTCATAAATCTGACCTCCTTTTAGGAGTTATTGTGGTCAAATAATGGAATTTTAGTCATTGGAATGTGCGTGGACATGATGCCTCCCACTTCCAGGCCAGGCTCTTAAACGTTGTTTGTGTTGTCCTCTATGCTATTCTTCTTTCTGTTTGATCAGGATTGCTGGAGTCATCTTGGAAGCCAGATGACTTGGAATCTTTTATCTTGGAACCCTGATGGAAGCCTCCAACTTTTTAAAGATGGAGGGTTTGCTCTAAGTCTGGGTTCCTGAAAGACTGAATAATTTATCCACTCTCCTAACACCATCCAACTTGCTGACCTGAAGTATTTGTTCTCCACTTTTACCTGAATAAGACATAATTTCCCTGTGCCTATTTGTTTATAGCAATTTAGGCCAATATCATATTTACCCATATTAGGGTAGATAAGAGATCAGATTCTGGGGACAGACAGAGTAAATCAATTTTTAGCTATTTGATCTTCAGGAAAGTACTTAATCCTCCCATGCCTTGTTTTCCTCATTTGTAAACTGGAATATCTCATGACTTTTCTCAAGATCAAATGAACTAATATATCTATCTATCTATTTATCTATATGTGTGTATATGTATATATATGTATATATGTATATATATATATATAAATGATATGTGTAAAATACTTAGAACAGTGCCTAGCACATGGAAAACAGCTTAGAATATTTTGGTATTGTTAGTATCATACATTGATTATTTGATTTTCCTCCTAATTTAAGTTCTCAAGAGTGATCTCTGTTGATATGTGTCAATTTAATTCATTTATTTTGATTGTTAGAAAGTATTCAATTGTGTTAATGCCCATGACTTGGTTATTTTTTGCTATGAATACGAAGTATAAGAATATGGATATAAAGAGCTTGCAACATCTTCAGGATTATATTTAGTTCTGTGGAAAGAGAAGGAAAGGGGAGAAGGGATTGTGTTTTTTTGTTGTCATTGTTGTTAAGTGGCAATTTTGATTATTACGGATGGTAAATACATTAAGTTTTTATTGTAATCTATATTTTCTCTAGTTTTGAAATACATAATTAAAACACAACTTACTTGTGATATATTATATCTATGTGTGTGTATGTGTGTGTTCCACTGAAACACACATAGTGTAAACATAACATGACAGAATTAGTTTAACTCGACTTTTTAGTATTATCATATTTCATTGAATCTAATATGCCATCAAGTGTTAGAAGCCTTATTATTTATAAAGTATTAAGAAAGAAAAATATATTTCCCATCTGACATTATGAAACCATACATTGTGTGTTGCCTTCTGTTTTAAAGATATTAAAAACTGGGTATCTTGGAATCAACAAAATATTTTTTTCCTAATAACAGTTTTTATTCCTTTGATGGATATAAGTATCATGAAAGAACTAATTTATTTGTTAATCAGCTTTATGATATTCTATTCATATAAAATTTTAAAACTAAATTTAAAGGTTTAATTCAATGACTAATAGTTAGGCAAATCCTACAATAGAACATTCCCATCATTATTTATTTATTTTTATTGAGGTATAATTGACACATATTTTATTAATTTCAAATGTACAACATAGTTATTTGATATTTATATATATATATATTGTGAAATGATCACCACAATAGGTCTAGTTAGCATCTGCTACCATACATAGTTATAGACTTTTTTACTGAGATGAGAGCTTTTAGGATGTACTCTCTTCATGGCAACCCACAGAATGGGAGAAGATATTTGCAAATGACAATACAGACAAAAGCCTGATATCCAGGATCTATAAAGAACTTCTCAAACTCAACACACACAAAACAGATGATCATGTCAAAAAACGGGCAGAAGACATCAACAAACACTTCTCCAATGAAGACATACAAATGGCTATCAGACACATGAAAAAATGTTCACCATCACTAGCCATCAGGGAGATTCAAATTAAAACCACATTGAGATACCACCTTACACCAGTTAGAATGGCCAAAATTAGCAAGACCGGAAACAACGTGTGTTGGAGAGGATGTGGAGAAAGGGGAACCCTCTTACACTGTTGGTGGGAATGCAAGTTGGTGCAGCCAATTTGGAGAACGGTGTGGAGATTCCTTAAGAAATTAAAAATAGGGGCGCCTGGGTGGCTCAGTGGGTTAAGCCTCTGCCTTTGGCTCAGGTCAAGATCTCAGGGTCCTGGGATCGAGCCCCACATTCGGGGTCTCTGCTCGGCGGGAAGCCTGCTTTCCCCCCTCTCTCTATCTGCCCCTCTGCCTACTTGTGATCCCTCTCTCTGTGTCAAATTTAAAAAAAAGAAATTATAAATAGAGCTTCCCTATGACTCTGCAATTGCACTACTGGGTATTTACCCCAAAGATACAGATGTAGTGAAAAGAAGGGCTATCTGTACCCCAATGTTCATAGCAGCAACGGCCACGGTTGCCAAACTGTGGAAAGAACCAAGATGCCCTTCAGTGGATGAATGGATAAAGAAGATGTGGTCCATATACACTATGGAGTATTATGCCTCCATCAGAAAGGATGAATACCCAACCTTTGTATCAACATGGGTAGGACTGGAAGAGATTATGCTGAGTGAAATAAGTCAAGCAGAGAGCTTCAATTATCATATGGTTTCACTTATTTGTGAAGCATAACAAATAACACGGAGGACATGGGGAGATGGAAAGGAGAAGGGAGTTGAGGAAAATTGGAGGGGGAGATGAACCATGAGAGACTATGGACTCTGAAAAACAATCTGGGGGTTTTGAAGGGGTGGGGGGTGGGAGGTTGGGGGAGCCTGGTGGTGGGTATTATGGAGGGCATGTATTGCATGGAGCACTGGGTGTGGTGCATAAACAATGAATTCTGTTACACTGAAAATAAATTAAAATTTTTTAAAAAGTTACAAAAAAAATGTACTCTCTTCGTAAGGTACCTGGGTGGCTCAGTTGGTTAGGCATCTGACTTTGGTTCAGGTCATGATCTCAGGGTCCTAGGCTCCACTCTCCACCTCAGGGTTCTGGGATCACTGGGCTCCAGGTGGTGTTTGCTTCTCCCTCTGCCTCTCCCCCACTGCTCATGCTCTCCCTCTCTCAAATAAATAAAATCTTTAAAAGAAAATGTACTCTTAGCAACTTTCAAATATGCAGTATAATATTAACTATAGTTACCATTCTGTACATTATATCCCTGTAACTTATTTTATAACTAAAATTTCATACCTTTTGACAACCTTCACACATTTGCCCAATTTCCACCCTCTTCCACCACTTCTTTAGAGTGAGTTTTTCTTTCAATGACCCATGTCCTATAGCAGCCACTCTTCTGCTTTCTGTGGTGGTTGTTATTGTTATTATTATTATTATTATTATTTAGAAACTTATGTAGACTGAACCATAGCAAAGTGGTCTTTTGTGTCTTTTTATTTCACTTAGTATAATAGGTTTCAGATTTTTCTGTAATGTTCAATGAGTCAACAGCTTGCGTTTTTTATTGTTCAATTGTATTTCATTATATAACTATACAATATTTTGTTTATCCATTCAAAAATTTATGAGGCATTAGAATTACTTCAAGTTTTAAACTACTGTGACTGAAACAGTTATGAACACTTGAATACAAATTATTATGTGAACAGATGTTTTCATTTCTCTTGGGTAAATAGGTAGAATGAGATCTGTGAGTATGTATTTAACTTCACAAAAGACTGTCAAAGAAGTTTCCACAGTGGTTGAAAAATTGTATATTCCTACTAGAGATGTATGAGAGTACCAACTGCTCCTTGTCATGATCAACATTTGACACTGTCTTCTTAATTTTAGCCATTATAGTTTGTATGTAAGTTAATTTGCATTTTACCTATGACTAATAATATTGAGTGACTTTCCACATGCTTATTTGTTGTTTAAAATCATCTTCCGTGAAATGTCTATTCAAATATTTTGCCTAAAGTCAAAGGCAAACAAAGCCAGACACTAAAGTGGTGGACAGATTTTAATCAGTAATACCCTATTCCAATGTGGGACAGAGTCCAGTTGAAGTGAGTTCAACTTTGATTATACAGGAGAAACTGAGTGTTTTAAAGGGAGAATGAGGGAATACGGAGGGAGGTGAATAGGGGCAGAATAGAGTTAGGGAAATGAAAAATTGCAAAAATTGGGGAATGGG
Organism: Mustela lutreola; assembly: GCF_030435805.1. NCBI lineage: Eukaryota > Metazoa > Chordata > Mammalia > Carnivora > Mustelidae > Mustela > Mustela lutreola. The sequence continues at coordinate 110,486,647 of NC_081290.1, forward strand.
GTTGGTCCATGTTAAACCTGTATTAGTTTTTTAACTGCCATATTTATCAAAGCTAGGCTCCCACCCCTCCACAGATACCAGGAGACAGGGACTTTTCAAGTGTTGCCTGGAACTAACAGAAAGTTTTTCGGAAGCATAGCCTGCAGAACAGCAAAGTGTTTTGTCAGTTTCCTCAGGCAGGCACTTTAAGGGAGCTAGGGTCACTTTTGGAAGGTGGTCTTGAGCTATTAGTATTTTGTCCAGGGCTTTATAAGCCAAGGTTGAGGCTTAGTCAAGAGAGGGCTCAGAGGAGCCTGGCTAGAGTTTGACCAAGGAGAGAATCTTTGTCACTATTTGAATTAATTTTTGTCTTATTACTGAGCTGTAGGTATTTTTTATATATTCTGATTACAATTCTTAATAAAATATTATGTTTTTATTTTATTTATTTATTTTTAAAGATTTTATTTATTTATTTGTAAGAAAGAGTGAGAGCGAGCACAGGCAGACAGAGTGGAAGGCAGAGTCAGAGGGAGAAGCAGGCTCCCTGCGGAGCAAGGAGCCCGATGTGGGACTCGATCCCAGGACGCTGGGATCATGACCTGAGCCGAAGGCAGCTGCTTAACCAACTGAGCCACCCAGGCGTCCCAATATTATGTTTTTAAAATGTTTTTTTTCCCAGGCTATGGCTTGATTTTTAATTTTCTCTGTAGTTTGTTTTGAAGAACATTTAAAAAAATTTTGATGGAGTCCAAATGATCAACTTTTTATTGTATGGTACATAACTTTGTATCCTATCTCAAAAATTTTGCTTTACCTAAGGACATAATGATTTTTTACTAGGGTTTTTTTTTTCCCTTCCCAGAGTTTCTGTAGCAGTAAGACTTACATAAAGAGCCATTTCAAATTTAATTTTTGGATATGGCATGATCTAGATAAAGAAAACATTTTTTTGATATTGGATATAAAAAAATTGTTCCAGAAATGTTATTCCAAAATATTCTCCTTTCTACATTGAACAACCTTGGTAGCTACATTACAACATCAACATACTGTATGTTGGTCAATTTGTGAACTCTCTGTTTTGTTCTTCTTCTCTATATGTCTGTTCTTATACAAAATGCAGACCATTTTGGAATACCTAGGTGGCTCAGTCACTTAAGTGTCCAACTCTTGATTTCAGTTTAGGTCGTGATCTCAGGATCCTGAGATCGACCCCTTATCGGGCTCCATGCTCAGTGGAGAGACTTATTTTGCTTAGCATAATATACTCTAGCTCCATCCACTTTGTTGTAAATGGCAAGATTTTATTCTTTTTGATGGCCGAGTAATATTCCACCATACATGTATTTATAAACCACGTCTTCTTTATCCACACATCAGTCGATGGACATTTGAGGTCTGTCCATAATTTGGCAATTGTTGATAATATCGCTATAAACATCGGGGTGCACATATCCCTTCAAATCAGTATCTTTGTATCTTTTGGGTAAACACACAGTAGTGAATTGCTGGGTCCTAGAGTAGTTCTATTTTTAACTTTCTGAGGCACATACATACTCTTTTCTAGAGTAGCCATACCAGTTTGCATTCCCAGCAACAGTACAACGCTTTTCCACGTCCTCGCCAACATCTGGTGTTTCCTGTGTTGTTAATTTTAGCCATTCTGACTGGTGTGAGGTAATATCACATTGCAGTTTTGATTTGTATTTCCCAGATGAGTGAGGTTGAGCATCTTTTCATGTGTCTGTTAGCCATCTAGATGTCATCTAGATGTCTTCTTCATGTGTCTGTTAGCCATCTAGATGTCAGCTAGATGTCTTCTTTGGAAAAATGTCTATTCATGTCTTCTGCCTATTTTTAACTGGGTTTTTTTATTTTTTGAGTGTTGAATTTATAAGCTCTTTATATAATCTGGATACTAACACTTTATCAGATATGTCATTTGCATAAGCCTTTAGGACTTGAATTGAGAAACATTGATGCTGCTCAATTCTATAGCTATTTTAATTATGCAGATGCTAGATAGCATTATGAAGATGCTAGAGTAGATCTAGCATCTAATATCAGAATGCTGGATTCTAAAGAACATTCATAGCCTACTAAGATATTGTCTTTATGTGTTACCCTATAAAGTTTATTTTTAATCAAGGGTTTTGGGTAGACTTGGAGAATTTCTTTTACTATTTCTATCAAACAGAAGATTTTTTACTTTATGCCATTTATGTTCTGCTGCATTTTGATGAGGATAAGATGGTCCAGCTGAGGTACTCTGAAGTGTATTCAGAATAATAGCTTTGTTCCTTAACTTTATAGCTGATAAAAAATCTCTAGACCTACATGCCACCGGCTTTTCAGCAAATTCGATATCTTTTTATTCATTTTACTTTTGATTGTTGTTTAAATAATCATCTCATATCCCTAGATTTCATATATATATATATATGTATATACATATATATATCTTAATAGTTTCAAGGTTTTTATTTTTAGCTTTAGATATTTGACAGATCTTATATTTGTAAGTGTGTTTGTATGCCATTGTTGTAGGGATCCAATTACCTTTAATGTGGATAAACAATTGTCTTAGCATCCATTGTCTATTTATAATACCTTGCCTTATATATACTAAGTTGACCAATATCTTAGCTTGTTTGCTAGGCTCTATTTTATGCTTACCATTGAGATAGTTTTCAGTCAGTTTAATAAATTAGCGATTTTAATTGGACTAGAGATCTAGTATGGCAAGCTCCTCCTTACTCATTTTGTTGTGGTTATCTTAGTTGTTATCAGCTCTTCGAATTATTAGGTAATAATAATAATATCATAATTAAATTGAATATCTTGAATGAGAGAAAACCTAGTAAATTTATCACATTATTTAGTTTTACTAAAATTAAACTATAACAAAATGTGTGCAAAAATAATGGAAAGTGGCAGTTAACAAACTACTAATCTATGTATTTTGGCAACTATGTTGAAATTTAGTAGGACTCAGGACAAAATAGGATCCAAGATAAAAATAAATCCAACCTTGCTAACTGAAAGTCATTGAAAATATCATTGGAAAATTATGGCAATCCTCTGTTAATTTTTCTAATTCATATCTCAAATTTATGTCATGCTAATTTACCTAAAGCAAAAGTCTGACCAGATCACTGTAAAAAGTAAAGTCTTCACTTACTCCAGATCTTTCCATTTCCTGGGCCTAATGTACTTTTTAGACAGTACTTCCTATGCATGAATTTTAGCTTAAAAAAAGTACTTGCTATTTTCCATATCACTTGACCCAGTATTCTCACTTTGTTTACTTGTTGTGTTCACTTTCTGAGTATCACTTAATCATCTCTACATTTACAAAATCAATTTATGCTTCAAAGCCCAGTTTAAAGGTGGACTTGTCAGCCACTCAAAGCAGAAATTGACTTCTTCCTTTTAATTTATCTTTATCCTCTATATCAGAAACATATTAATTCCTACTTAGAGTTTCTATTGGTTATGTGATAGCTCCAATCTCTTTTATTAGGCTGTATATTCTTTATAAGTCATATCTGTGTCTAATTACCTTTATTTACCTTTATTTACTCAAAGTATCTGTTCTTACAAAATAGTAAGTGATTTAAAAATATCTACTGGTTTTATATAAACTAGATATAAGATTTCGAGCCCCGTATCGGGCTCTCTGCTCTGCAGGTAGTCTGCTTCTCCCTCTCTCTCTCTGCCTGTTGCTCTGCCTACTTGTGATCTCTGTCAAATAAATAAATAAAATCTTAAAAAAAAAAAGACAGTTCATTATTTAAAAAAAAAAAAGAAAAAGAAGTATACCAGAGAATAAAACCATAATTCATTGTGGATACAAAATAAGACCTGCATATACATGAGAAACATGCCACAGCTCTGCATAGGACTAAACATTATGCATATATTTACCAGATTATAAATTTAATTTAATATATTTATTCATACTTTCATTGATTCAACAAGTGTTTAGTGAAGACTCATTATGTGCCCTGTATGGCGCTAGGCATACAGGGATGAGCAAGGTTGAGATTCCAGCCATCCAGGGCTTACATTTTAATACTAAAGTCAAAAAAATTTTTAAAAATGTAAAAAAATATATATATGGTAGTAATAAGTGGTACAAAGAAAAAGAAATTGAAGTAAGGGCATAAGAATGAGCCTGAGATAGTGGTGGGCTGGTCTTTTAAACAGATGGTGAATAGTCTCTGTGAAGAGGACCTTTCAGGACTGGCATCTGAGCAGTAAGGGATCATTGTGGGTGGCAATCTGATGGAAACATCTTCTATACAAATGGATGGACAAGTGCAAATGCCCTGCGGCCAGAGTGTTCGTGGTATGTTTGGGAAGAGAAAAAAAAAATGAAGACTGTTTGGAACAGAGTGAAGGGGGGTGTGATATAAGATGGGGGAGGGGCGTGTGATATAAGATGAATTTGGATGAGTAGTTAAAACAACATTCATGGTAGCACCTGGGCGGTTCAATCAGTTATGCATAGGACTCCTAATTTCTGCTCAGGTTATGATCTCAGTGTCCTGGGACTGAGCCCTGCAATGGCCTCCCCATTTGGGGAGTCTGCTTTTTCTCTTCTGCTTGCTCTCTCTGTCTCTCTCAAATAAATAAATAAATATTTAAACAATAATAATAATAAAAGAACACATACAATAACCATATACACATGTCCATATACGTTGTAAGTACATCATATTATAATTAAAGTTTTCAATGTGCATTTTATTTATTTATTTATTTTTAAAGATTTTATTCATTTATTGGACAGAGAGAGAGAGATCACAAGTAGGCAGAGAGGCAGGCAGAGAGAGATGAAGGGAAGCAGGCTCCCTGCTGAGCAGAGAACCCAATGCGGGGCTCGATCCCAGCACCCTGGGATCATGACCGGAGCCGAAGGCAGAGGCTTTAACCCACTGAGCCACCCAGGCGCCCCTCAATGTGCATTTTAGCATGCTATAGTTAAAAGATGAATATGCCCAGTAGGCCAAAAAAAAGGTTCTTATAAAAACCTAACATAAAAGGGCAAAATAAGTAAATATGTGATTCGTGATAGAAGGAGGGCAATTGACCAATGAACATAATAAGAACTTAAAAATCCCTTAGAGAAATATAAATCAAAACAGCAGGCTGCTATTTCATCAGTGTTTGGGACAAGTAAGAAAGACTAAAAGCATCCAGTGCTACAACACTTTGGGAAAAACTATTTATGTTTTTCCAAAAACAAACAAAAAAAACCTATGTTTTCCTAAAAACAAACAAACAAAATCTGTGTTTTAGGTAGTATCCTAAAAGAATTAAATTATAATGTAAGGATCTATTTCTAAAGATGGTTATTCAATGTTTTTGAAGGCAGCACACTCAAAACAACCTCCACATTTTATTCATAGTTAGTGTCTGAATAAATGATAGTGGTGTATCTATACTAAAAATATGCTAAAAGAGTTAATGAGTCAATAAAGAGAGCGAATTAAGGCTATATGAATTGACTTGTAGAGATACTGTAATATATTATTAAATAAACAAGTAAGTTAAAGAATTCTGTATATTATACAATGCCATGTATATTATACAACGCTTAACCCACTGAGCCACCCAGGCGCCCCAACAATGCCATTTATTTATATGAGACAAATGTGTTTAGTTATTTGAGCAAAGAGAAAAAGTATAGGTGGATTCATAATGAAAAGTTATTTGTTTCTAGCTAAGGGAAGACTTAGTGGTTTATTAACTATTAAAAATACAACTGTTTCATTTATATCAATGAGCATTTATTACTTTATAATTTAATCCAAATTTGATAAAAATAGGGAGCAATGATAATTGAGGGTTTTGTCTCTAATTCAGAAAGGTTTCTGGTGCACTGGTTAGGCTTTCTTCTTTTTTTAAAACATCTTTCATGTTTCTTGTATACCAAGCTGTGGGGCAGTAGGAACACTTTGTCTTATATGCAAGCAATAAGGATGTATATTGTGGAACATTTAAAAACAATAACCAAATCCACTAAAAGCCGGTTGACGTTTTATTATCACAGTGAGCTAGCAATTCTGAACATATCAGTGGTAAAATGCCCCTCCCTTGCCTCTGCATGGCCTCTCTCCACTCCAGCTTCCACCACTGCTCCACTCTCAGCAGTGGGTCTGGCAAATGTCCCAGGACCCAATCTGATAACTGTGAGGAGAGAAGACTTGAAACCATCTGTGCCAACCACAGCAATGGACGCTTACAGCCTTATCAGTCCCCCTGATCCCCACAACAATGGGCAGAACTATGGAGAGCTGGAAGCAGTGGCCTAGCATCCCCAGGACATTCAGACAATGACCACGATAACTTATCCCTGACAGGGACACTCCTACATGAAGATTGTTGTGGGTCTGAAATGGTCACGAGACCGCAAGTGCTGGTCCGCACTGACTCCCAGACACAGACCGCATCAGGCTGCTCATAGCCATAGTGGCCTCATAAGGCACCAAGTCGAACAGGAAGATAAAAATCCAGAGAATTCCTCCTAGAGAAGAAATTAAAAATGTGATAAATACAAAGGGAAAACAAAAAGCTATGAAAAGTAACTTTACCAAAAAATTTTTTAATCCTGTTTAGTGCACACAGAGGAAAGGAAAAAGGTATTAAAGGCACATAAACCCAGGGCCTGAAATTTTGTCTGATGCAACTTCTATTCAGTAATGGGTTTGAATGTTTAGCTGGCTGTTGGCTTGTGCTGTGTAAGGAAAGGGAAAAAAAAATGCCAGTGATTCCTTACTAGTAAGACTCGAGCATCCCATACCTTTGAGTTTGGTTAAAGTAAATCCTTGTTGAGATGTTTGACTTGTCCTTGGGTGTATTCACTGGCCTGTGTTTAGCTCTTTGTCTCAGAGGATTTTTTCTGTTTTCCATGAGAGCCGATCTATGGATCTCTCTCTCTTTTGCCATCTCACCTTGTTTACATGCTGTAGGTGTTCTGGTCTTAACTGTGATTGCCTGCGGAGTCTGGCTGAGCTGCCAGTGAGTCGTAGATTTGTGCTGAAAGAATAAAGGGGAGAGTGGAAACAGGCCCTCGGGCCATTGGGTGTGCTGGAAGAAAAAGCATGGTTCCTTTCTTAGAGAAATCTTCCATGATTTGTCTCAGTAGCACTTCTTCATTGAGCATTTAATGTGGTCGTAATAAAAGTGAAGCATTTTTAATGCTAATGAGAGGTCAGTTCTTAAGCTCAGATTCCAGAGAACACAGATCCCTGATAAATTGCACCCATGGCGAGGTGAGCTATGCAGCCCCACACTCTGTACAGAGGCCGTATAATATGAGTAGTTGTGGGTAATGCTTTAACCGGTTAGGTGCTAGCTCCTAAGACACACTCTTAAGGCCAGCAGGCACTTCTGGGGCCCCATGTGGTGAGAAGAGAGGGAAAAGACAGCTCTCAAGAGCTTTGTGTTCAGACTACTTAAGCAGATGTTCTAGGTCTGTTAATGAAGAAGGGTCATGAGGAAGTGCGAAGAGCAGAGGGTAGTACTATATTCATTTAATTCAACGCAAAATGGTCAGAATTGAAGGGCCTGGCATCTTCCAATGGGCTTGCAATTAACAAAGGCTGTGGCATCCTGAGGAGACCTTGCAGAGCAGTGGACATCTCGAAGACAGATTCCTGTTGAGTTGGTATGTTAGGAGGCAGAGAGGAGTCTCTGGTTTTAAGACTCTTGACTTCTGGAAGAGACTACATTTCACTGAGGTTTTAAGACTCTTGGCTCTAGAAGAGACTCCTTTTCCCGAAGGGGAAAGAATGTCACCTTCAGGAGGTGGGGATCCTGGTGATCAGAGCCAAAATGATGAGGAGGACTGATGGTCAGTAGACTTTATTTCTTACAAGCACTTCTTTTATACTTTACACAAGATCTGGTTACAAACAGGATACAGATTTACATGCAGGACGTGACCTGTGCGTGAGATGTGAGCGATGTGCAGGAAGGACGTGGGCTACGTGCAGGCCACCAAGTGTGACTCGTGAACAACAATGACTGTCTCTTAGCTTTAAATGACAAGAGCAAGTTAAAGATTCTCCACACTTAGCAGATTCATCTAAAGGAGGACAGGAAAGCACTCCCGGGATCCTCCCGTGTTTATTACGGGCATGGCCCAGGAAGACTCTCGCCCTCCATCACCTGGAGTTTTCTCACAGCATCCAACAGGACCCCAGTCACACTGGCAAGGATCTGGGTTGTGTTCCAACAAAAGACCAAAAGATTTTCAGTATTACAGTGGTCATTACAGTCACTTGGTTATGAATGAAAGGGCTGCACAAGACAGGAAGACCTAGGAGAGACCAGATATCTCATTATTGTCAAAGATGTCATGAAGAGGCAGAACAGTGGCAAGAAACAGAAAGAAGCACACTCTTAACTTTCATGGATGTAACGGTGCTAGACCACTCGGGGTGCAGCCAGTATTGGCACAAAGAAGACCGAATGTGTGACTGGTGTGGCCTCTTCGGTCCAGCGTTCCTTTTAAAGGAGGACCTGTCCTACTGTGACTGGAACCATGCAGAGGACGAAGACTTGGATGAGTTTAGACACTGGGGGAAGAGGGATTATTTATTAAAGGAAGGTTGTTGATCTAAACCACAAGAAGACATCATCTGGCTAAGCTTAGTGAAAGGAAAGATGTGCCTGGTAAGTGTGATGTGATTTGGGTGTGAAAATACTGACTTAGGAGGAGATGAAGGAGTATGAGTAGCAGTGGGGATGCTTACAATTTAACAACTGTAATCTTACCAGGGGGAGTGGGAGGGTGATTCTGTAAGCATCAGAATTACTTTGGATTTGTCATCAAAATGTTTCTGTGATTTGTCTTTGCCTATTCACAGATAATTGTAAATTCTGGTTTTATAACACAAGTCATTTTGCATTTGCTTTTCCAAAATTTATTAAATTGGAATTTTTAAATCCCTTATATACAAAAAAAAAAAAAGTTTGTGTGGGTAACTGCTTTACTAACCTATCTCAAAAATGTCCACCATGTTTCAGCTGTAGACAATTCTTTCTCTAGTTCATTATTCGCTATCAACAGAGTGTGTGTATGAGTTTTAGGGATGGCAATTAATGAATTGCATTCTCCTTTTATTAAATCTACTTTCATCAAATAGAAACATAATTCCTAAAAAAGGAATACCCTCAAGAAAGTTTATAAAATCTCCAATTCTATCTTAAAAGCACAACCAATGTCAGTAACCTTTTAGTTCATATTATTCCATAAGCAGATAGTTCTCCTTTCTGATATTGTTAGACATAGTCTAAACATAAATAAGTTCACCATTTCAAAATTCAGTAACATAGTTTTCTAAGTGTTCTTAAATATGCATTAGCCTCTGTTGTGCAATTTATCAAATTAAGTAACTTCAATTGTATTCCAAATAACTTGAGTTTTATAAAGTACTATATGTATTCAATATACACATAAAAATTCCCAAACCAGCCATTGTGAAATTTTGTATGATGTATATTTTATGCATATCTAATCTGAGAGTTCAAAAGGAAGAAAGAAATCCTTTTACTTCCATTTAGATGTGCCTGTGTTATAAAAGCTTTTGCATTATATGTGAAACTGATGAAAGAACAGATAAGTCAATAAACACTCAAATATGTTTTCTTCAAATTCAAGTAGTATCGTTTGTACAATAGTAAACATTAACTTATAGAAAGCTCTTCTTAGAATATTAGTTTTCCATTTTCCTCCCAACAGTAAAACATGGTTGGAAAATAATTTCTTTTAATAAGCCAAGTATGATAAAAAGAAAGAGGGATGCCTCAGTGGCTTAGTCAGTTAGCCATCTGTCTTCAGCTCAGGGTCCTGGGTCCTGGGATGGAGCCCTGTGTCAGGCTCCCTGCTCGGCAGGGGAGCCTGCTTCTCCTTCTCCTTCTGTCTGCTGCTTCCCCTGCTTGCAGACTCTCTCTCTGTCTCTCTGTCTAATAAGTAAAAATTTTTAAAAAAAGAAAGAAAGAAACAATTGCAACTGTTGTGGGGGAAGATTCAGTGGCTATCCTAATGCTCCACTCCATTTCTCTCTAAAGCCCACATGGAAGGTCATTGCTGATGCACCGTCCCAGAATTTCTATGATCACCATAGCAGTATTTTAGTATTTATCATGGGTGAAATATATACCAGATAAGGAATCACTCCAATGATATGTTTTGTTCTAAAGAATATTTGAGAAACACCAAAATAACAGGAATACTGTATTATTTTAGTATTATGAATATTACTGCTTCCCCTTATTCCAACTTAAGTCTGTAGTCAGGAAACATTCACTCAGATAAAGAAACTAAATTTTAAACTATGGATAATCACCATATTCTATATAATACTACATAATAATTTTATAAAGATGCATTTTATACCATAAATCAATTATATTAAGAATTACATGTTTCAAAATGTATACTGAAAAATACTATATTAAAGGAAAGATACATAACATACCAAATTTTCCTTTGCAAAATAATGAAAAACAGTTTTCCACATTATAAATCACAGAGGATAGTTAGTGAAAAACTTGACAAAGTAGCACAAATCAGCAAAGCAAGGGTGCCTCAGGTTTCAGTCAGCTGTGTTTTAAAATCACAGAGCTCCCATTAAGAGAATTCATCCACAATATTTTCCTAATCTCTTTGCCTCCATATTTTATTTTATTTTATTGTTTTTTCTCTATCTCCTGAGAGAGAAGACTTGAATCCAAATCGCAAAACAATTGTCTCAAATCTTACTTTTATTTTATAAAATGAAAACATGTATTTTAGAAGCCGATAGCTCCCACAATTATAGCTTATTATATATATATATATATATATATATATATATATATAGTGGTTCTAATAAGATCCACTATTATCATAAGATATTTTTTACTCACATACTAATTTCTATTTCTTTATATATCCATAGCTTTTTTAGAAATGAGTCAGGCTAAATGTGGGATCTCCTTAATTTGTCTGTCCTTTTGATTACCGGTCCTCTAAATCCCATCAGATCATTCTCTCACTGTGCCCTGACTAGTAGGCAAGTAATAACAAAACAGTTTCTAGGCTTTTCCACTCCCTGACCTCCTCCTTCCTGCCATAAAGATCTCTGCCTCAGCGTTTTTAGCTTCTGTACCTTCTGTATCTATATCTTCATGTAACATTTCTCCAGACTTCCTTTCTATCTCTTTAAGCTTATTCTTTGGTTTGGCTTGTGTCTCTATTTTCAATTTTTTTTTTTTTTTTTTGTCTTCTTTGTAGTCATGGGTCAGAAACAACTAATTTTACCTTTCCTACCCTGTGAATTGTAGAATCAAATATACAACTGCCTACTGTCTTCACTGTCTTAGATCTCCCTTAGACATCTTAGGCTCAAAATGTCAACAACTAAACCTCCCATCTTCCTCTCTGATTCTGCTCTCCCACTGTACTCTCTGGGTTGGTGAATTATAGCAACATTCTATGAGTTACATTTGACTCCTTCCTATACATCATTGCTGTATCTAATTGGACAACGCCATGTTTCCAATGAATTCTCCATATTCTCTTCCAGATGTAATGGACTATCTTGATTCAATATTACATCATTTCAGGTTTTGGCTCATTTTATTCCAAAAAAAGACAAAATGATCACATTGACTCCAAATCCAAATTCTTTAGTGGAAACTCAGTTCCTCCCTACATTAACATGCATTTTTAAGAAATTCTATAAATGTTATATTGTTATTACAGAAAATTGAGCAGGCTGTTAAGCCAAAAAGCAAGTGGATTTTAAATAATGCTACCTGAACATCATAATCATGTATGTTTGCCTGATTTAAAAAACAAACAAAAACACAATGCTTCTAGGGATGCCTGAGTGGCTCAGTTAGTTAAGTGTCTGCCTTCTGCTCAGGTCACGAGTTCCACTTTGGGCTTCTAGCTCAGTGGGAAGCTGCTTCTCCCTGTCACCCTTTCCCTGCTTATGTGCTCGTTCGCTCTCTCTCTCTTTAACAAATAAATAAAACCTTAAAAAACAAAACAAAACAAACCCTTATAGCTGTGTGGGTGTTTCTGACCTATGTTTCCTAGACAAGTGGCAGCTAGTTTAATTGCCTGGCCAGAATGCTACAATGTTTTGAAGGTACTAAACTTTGATTATATGTGGTTTTGTTTGGGTTCTGATATAGCTTTTGTTTCAGTGTGGAAAGAGAAGCCAGATGGAAGAGAGAAGGAGATACCTGGTGCTTAGTTATCTTATGAGAAATCTGAAAGTAGCTGGACTAAATAGGATACTTTCCTCAAAAACCTTTTTCTTCACTTCCCAATTCCACTGCTTAGGCAAAATTACCACAAGGCTATTTCACATGTGGAAGAACTTTCTCTACCTAAGGAGAGGGAAATGGGATTCAGCTGGACCAGGAGGGCATTGATTTGCTCCTCTACAGTCTTTATAGGGCAAAGGAAAAAAAATGAGTAGTCTAGGGATGAGGTTTATAATGACCACTTCCAGAGAAACGGTTTGAACTACTTATTATCACTTTTAAGTATCCTTTCTTCTAAAAAGTTCAAGGTTTCCAGACATTGAACCTGATATAGTGTTTATAGTGTAGTTGTATACTTAGGTATTTGAGAGGAAAAAAGCGCAGAAGGAGAAGAAGAGACTGATTTTTTTTAGGCACTCCCCTTCTAGATGACATCGATTTTAGCAATGTATCCAATGAAATTCTCAATTCCAGAGAGGACAGAGTTCACTGGAGTTTTTCATTTTTTCCTGATGGTCAATCAGAAAAGAAGGTGTTTACCTTTGAATAATTAAAACAAAACAAATTTGGTGATACATAAACATGAATTTTTAAAATCCAAAGAAATCACTTTTCATTATTGCTTTCAAATATTAATAAAGCTACATAGGCAAGTTTGCCACTGTCACAGATTTTTTTTAGGCAAATTCTGCCCAATGTGGCGTTCGAACTCACTACCCTGAGATCAAGAATTGCCAGTTCTATCTACTGAGCCAGCCATGTGCTTCTCACTGTCACAAATTTTTAAAGAAATCATTTAGTGAGAAAAAAAATATTTGACAGAAATATTTTATGCACTGATTTCTCAAAGTTTTATAAACATTTATCATTTTCTTTTAGATTACATTATTTATACAAGACCTTAATGATAAGCTGTTAAAGTAGAATTTAATCACAGGATTAATATTTAAGAGAATATGTAGTAAAATAATTTGAATACCCAGTACCTCTTTTTCCTATCACCTTACTTTCTTCTTTCAGAGATAACTTAATGCTTATTTTCTGTAGTCTGCAGTATTCAAGATAAATTCCTTACCACATAGAGAATCGATTTGTGCTACAGTACACAAATTTCTATCTTAAAAAAAAAATTACAAGACAGTTTCAAAAACTCCATCAGCCATATTCCTGTTTAAACCATGGGATGTCTTTTATCCAGTATAAAGTCCCTGACAGTGTTCCTTGATCACAGTCTAATTTGCAGTTGTCTATGCTGAGTTTGCATTTATCTCCTGACCAAGTCACCAAAACAGTCTAAATTTTTAAACCTGCGTCTTTTACCAGTGTAATTTTTAATTTCTATTTTATTTAAATTAAATTAATTAAACTAATAAGTTAATAAATAAAATATATTATTAATAACATATTAATAAATAAACATTTATTTAATTTTAATTTTTTACCAGCATTCTCATTTTTTCCTTCAATTCAATTTTTAATATAATGAGTTAACACTCTGATCTCCTTTCAATAAATTTTTAAAAACACTTTATTATTAATATGCTTTATGGTTCATATAACATGAATACTATGTGAATGTAAAATGAATTCTTAATCCTGTTATACATGTAATTTAAAGTAAAAAACTTCTTTTAATGAATTGTCTGTCTATTGATTCTGTTCTACTATCGCCATTAGTAGATGAATGATGAAGCTTTTGCAATTATTTTTTTCTATATGAAGAAAAGAAGTAAGAGTATTTGATGATAGCCATATGTAATTAAGAATTTGTGTGCTTTTATACAACTTACAATGTTTTGTATTACTTTTATCATATACTTTTTAACATTTTAATTTTAAAAATGAAAAATTTATCGTTGTCGTTAAAACCAAAAATGATTATAGTAGAAAAGTTTGAGAATGTTCAGTGACTCTGGCTTATAATTTCCATCTGTAATAATGTCAAAGCACTATCTGGTTAAGGCTTCCCCATAAGATGGGGTTAAATTCAGTGCCTATGCAATTCTTATGACCTTTTTCAGATACTGAAGATAACTTAGTCATTTTCCATTTCTCAGCTATAATATTTCTTTTGAATGTTGTGAACTTTTAAAAAATGTCACTAAAATGTTAACTATTTTTTTTCTTCACACATTTGTGGGTTTTGACTATACCAGCATGGGTGCTAAAAAGTCTATTGCAAATATCTTTAACAAACTCTATAACTACTTCTCAACTTATAGGTAATCCTATTTCACACTTGAATGCATGATTTATGGCATTGAATAATCTATGATCCAGTCTTTTGAAAGGACATGAGAAAAGATCACTGGTTTCCTTTTTTAGTCATTATTATTTATTTTAAGTAGCTCATTTTTATTCTAACATTTTCCAATGGTGTTTATATACATTTTGGATGATTTTGTTAAACTCTAGGAGGCTGTGAAAAATATAGCTATAAAAGCAGTGGGAAAACCTACAAAAGATAAATGTGATAGACTCATCCATCTCAAAAGTAAAAACTTTTGTATGAAAAGTAAACACACACATTTAAAATCTTCAAAAAGAAATAGGAAAATAGTATATTGGCAAATACCACAGCTGACTAACAGATATGGATCATTTACTATGTGCCTAGTCATCTTCTAAGAACTGCTCTTTCCCATCAATGGAAAAGGAAACCAGGTCCCTATCCCCATTCATAAAACTATTAAGAATCAGTGATTAGTTCCAAATCTAGAAAGTATAGATCAAGAGAACATGCTCTTAACCTCTCCACTAAGAGTTAAAAGAAATATAAAATGATTTCCAGTACATGTGAAGGAGTTCTGAACATGCCATCCCAGAATATGCCACTCTGGCATTTTGACTATTCTGAGTTAAAGGCACTTGAAAAATGGCAGATACAAGAAAAACACTCCAACTTTCCTTCTATTTTATAAAAGCAGATGAAATTCCCTTGTGAAAGTATTCTCTCCATACCAAAAGGCAAGTATCTCATCATCAAGGACAAGAAGTTGAGACTAAAAGAATACTATCCAAATGGACCTTATTAAAAGAATTCTTAGCTTCCTTTTGCGTTTGCACATACTTTAGTTACTTTTCTATGATTGCCTCTCTGTTCCACCTAATGTAACAGCCTGTAGGTTCTTCCATTCTCAATGTCATCACTTTTTTTTTTTTTTAAGATTTTATTTATTTGAGAGGGAGTGAGTGGGCACAAGCCAGTGGGAGGGGGAAGGCAGAGAGAGATGCAGGCTCCCCACCAAGCAATGCACGACTCATCCCAGGATCTTGGGATCATGACCTGAGCCAAAGGTAGACACTTTAACCAACTAAGCCACCCAGGCGCCCCAGGTGTCTTCACTTCTTATGAAGTTTCCCATGTCATGCAAAACTTGTGGTAAATTAATGTATATGGTTTTCTCCTATTAATCTGTCTTAGGTCAATTTAATTAAAGTCCAGCCAAAAAGAAGTGCAATTGGGTAAAGGTAAAATTTAGACTTTCCTATTCTAGTAATCAAAGCAAAATCATTTAAAGAATTGGATGACTCTACAATTAGCAAAAATTTTTGTTTGGAAAGATACACAATGACAGAAGTAGATGATGAAAAAGATAGCGGTATGATTCAGGCCTTTTAAAAAATTCAAAATATGGTTTTCTCTGGCTCAGTAATTCTATGTCTAATCATCTATCTTAAAAGACAAAAACTGAAAACAATATAAATTGCATGTATTAAATAAATGGTGAAGTAAATGTGAACTAACCTCAGTGGCATATTTTACAGCCCCAAAACATGTCTTTGAAAGGTTTCGATAGCCTTGGGGAAACCTCTGCATTGTATAAGCAGCGACCCCTACTACAGAAATAAAAACAAGCAAGCAGCCCGAGCAACAGCAAACAAATCCCATAAAGGAATGTGTCGCCCAATGATTAGGAAACAAGTAGATATTTCAAAGCTAAACTGATGCAGATGAATCCCAACTTCTATCAATTACATAATAGGAATGGCTGTATAAACTCATGAAAATATCAGCCCCAGATATAGGCTCTCTGACTTTGGGGCTGGAGGTTGGGTATAGCTGAGTATTTAATAGGAGAGATATAAGTCATAGGCCTCCCATTAAAGCATAGGTGTGGGCCCACTTTTTGTGAACTTTTGGTATAATAATAAATAGATATAAGTAATCATTTTAAAATCTCATATCTTATAAAATCTAGACTCTTGGGGCCTGGGTGGCTCAATTGGTTAAGCATCTGCCTTCAGCTCCGGTCATGATCTCAGGGTCCTGGGATCAAGCAGGCACATTAGGCTCCCTGCTGAGAAGGGAGCCTGCTTCTCTCTCTCTCCCTCTGCCCCTCTCCCTCCTTGTGCACTCTCACTCTCTCTCACAAATATAAATAAATAAAATCTTAGAACAAAACAAAACAAAAAACCTAGAATCTTGTAAAAGCAAACACAAAATTTTTCTGTAGGATTATTTTCAGTTTGAACAGATTTTTCTTCCTTAACCTCTAAAAATCAGTTAACAATATAACATCACAAATCACTATGAGGGAGAATAAACATATGTGAACAACAGTAGAATTAGAAAACTCAAGAATAATATATGATAAAAAAAATCTGCTGAGAGACTATAAAATAATCGTGAATAATGTGGTTTAATAAAAACCAGAAGGAAAATCTGGGAAGCAAACATACACAAAGATCTTAAAGATCTTAAAACAACCATGGACTTCTGGTTTCAGCTTTAATACTTGTCGCGCATGGTAATCATCACTGTTGTCTTTACAATAAGAAAAACATGAACATAGTGGAAATCAATGGCTTTTCTTAGATGCATCTGAAAATGGAAGTTGCAGGGACAGCTAGCACTCTAAAATCTGAAGGGACAGGCATATCTGGAAAGATACAGCCCCTGAGATTTACTAACCCGGAGAATAAGTCAGTGGAACCATAAAGGGGGGGGGGACTATTTTACATAGTAAGTGCAACAAATTGCTGGAGGCAGAGCATGGATTAGCCTTAGAGTGAGAAAATCCTGGGGGATGCAGCTCAAGGGGACCCTACACTTTCATGGTCTTTCTCCCCAATTACTTCTCCACCGGGTTCTTCTTGTGAAGATCTAGAAAGATCCCTTTAGAAACCTAGTAAGGAGAGTAAAACATGCCCAGAGCCCTGCCCAGGGACAGGACCTCACCTGATGCAATTCTGGAACATTATTTCAGCTGAAGAAAACTGAGGCACAGAGGAAAAGTAAAGAATAAAAGGGTACAGGTGTTAAGAGAGCTGTAGTTATTATAGAGGTATAGAGCGGACATAAATGAGACCATTTATGACTATTGATAGCTGCCTGTGTGATAACACATTTATTCCTTGTGAATATTCTCTGAAATAATTCTGTTCCCCTTCCACTTACTACTGCTGTTATGTAGTAACACATACCAGGCACGGTGACAGGGAAAATAAGCATATAAAAATATGCTTAATAGTATTTATCATTAGGGAAATGTGAATTTAAACATCAATAAGATACCTCCATATACTTATTAAAATTACTGAAGTTAAAACAACAGTTTCAACTGGGGAATACAAAATGCTGGTGAGGGTGTGGAGCAACATGGGCAGGAACAAAATTTACTCCTGGTGGGACTGCAGAATGGAATAGCTACTTTGGAAGATAATTTGACAGTTCTTCACAAAGTTAGACTTTGTCTTACCATACAGTTCAGTAGTCACGCTCCTAGGCATTTACTCAACTGATTTGAAACTACGTCCACACAAAAAACTATACACAGATGTTTATAGCAACTTCATAAATGCCGTATTTTGGAAGAAACCAGGATTCATTCAGAAGGTGAATGGAGAAAGAAGCCTTGATATAACCACGTAATGGAGTAGTGTTCACGACAAAAAGGAATGGAGTGTGAAGTCACACAGACATGACAACTAAATAGAATGTGATATCCCAGAGGGGATTCTGGAACAGAAAAGGGATATTAGGTAAAAATTAAGAAAAGCTGAATGGAATGCAGTTTTGGTAAATAATAATCCATCAATTATCAGTTTATTAAGTGTAAAAAATATGTTAATAGTGAGCCTGGTGGTAGGTATTAAGGAGGGCACGTATTGCATGGAGCACTGGGTGTGGTGCATAAACAATGAATCTTGGAACACTGAAAAAATAAAATTTAAAAAAATATGTTACTATAAGATAATAGCAATAGAACAAAAGTAGGCATGGTGTATACAGGAACTGCTTGGCAACTTTTCTGTAAACCTAAAATTATGCTTAAATAAGGTGTTTATTAACATTAATAAAATTCTGGAATTTATATAGCCACCTATACATAAATTCATTTAAATTAGAAATTAGAAATTGTAATAGCTGGGCATAACTGAGGAATGAAGGGGGCAATGAGTGAATATGAGGAATAAGAATACAGTTCAAAAAAGATAAAGAGATGGAAAATATTTTTAAAAATAGAGAAAATTCCAGAAAAACAACAGTAACAAGAATAAAATATGAAAATTGTAATTTGCCACATTTGCAAATAGAAAAAAGGTGAAAAAATATGTGATCATCTCAACAGACTCAGAAAACAATTTCATAAAATTCATGACCATTTATTATAAACACTCTTAACATGAGATAAAAGTAAACTTCCTTAATCAAATAAAGAATATATTTTTAAAAAGCCATACTTCGTGATGATCTGTTGAAAGCTATCCATCTATGATTGGGAATGACCCAAGTAGGCAAGTATAGGAAAGACTTTTCCTCTACCCTCTTATATTTTTGCTGGGGCCTGTGAATTAAACTGATGAAAGATGTGTTAATAGGAGAAAAAGCATACACATTTTATTTGATGTTAATATTTCTATGTGACATGGGGAGGCTTCATGGAAGGAAATGAATACCCCAAAGAAGAGATTCTTATATATCATTTTAACAAAGAGTGATATATCATGGAGATATGACAAGACAAAGGAAAAAGGGCTTTGGGCTAGGAGCAGTAAATTGTGGGAAAGTGACTAGGAAATATATTGAGAAATCTAATGGAAGATAAGGTTATTTTAGCAAGGTTTGTACAGATTCATTTCTATCACTGATGGTAAGGATGTGCCTCTCTTCCTGGGAACACGGAGGGTACCTTTCTCTGAGAAATTTATAAACTGAATTTAGGTATAAAGAGGGAAGGCAGAGAGCCTGCCTGCTTTTGCTATTTCTAATTAATATGCCAAAGTGACATATTTTGGGGTGGTATGTTCTGATCCCAAACTTTAACCACTGTTGTAACCACTGCCTTTTAACCTGGTACTGGAAGTCTTCATCAATACAATAAGGGACAGAATAAAAAAAGAAATTAAGAGAACAAATAATTAGAAGAAGTAAAATTGCAATCAATTGCAGATATGCATTTTAAAGGTCCAAAATAATCTACATATAAGCCACATAATAAATAATTTAGCAAAGTTAGGAAAAAAAAATAAATTATAGATACCAGCAACAGGGTGAGAAAACAAAATTTTTAATTGCCATTTTGGTGACATCAAAAAATATAGGATACCATTAAAAAATCTAATGAAAGCTGGAAAAGATCTCTAAACAGAAAACTATAAAAATTATTGGAAAAAATTGGGAATGACTAAAATAAATAAAAAAATATGTTTAGAAAATTGAAGTCTAAATATTTTGAGCATGTTAGTTTTCTCCCAATTAACCTTTAAAGTCAATTTAATCCCAATTAAAAATCTCAGTAGTTTGTGTGTGTAGAAACTAACAAGTTGACCTCAAAAGGTATATGGAAATCGATAGCCAAAGCAATTATGAATAAGAATATAGCTAAAGGATTTACATTTCAGTATGTTTTATATTTATAAAATCTACTATAGGTAAGGTAGTGTGAAAAATAAAGAAATAAATGAAAGAGAAGAGCAAATCTTATAAATAGACTCTTCATTATGATAATGTAGTACACTGGGAAAGTTGGTCTTTTTTTTTTTTAAGATTTTATTTATTTATTTGACACAGAGAAAGAGAGATCACAAGTAGGCAGAGAGGCAGGCAGAGAGAGAGTGGAAGCAGTCACCCTGCTGAGCAGAGTGCCCAGTGTGGGGCTCGATCCCAGGTCCCTGAGATCATGACCTGAGCCAAAGGCAGAGGCTTAACCCATGAGCCACCCAGACACCCTGGAAAAGTTAGTCTTATCAGGAAACAATGCCCATTCACTTGGCTTCCCATATAGGGAAAAAAGAATCTTAACTCTGTCCCACATCACATACAAGATCTATTTCAGATGTATTATAGATCTAAGAATGAAAAGATTCTAGAAAAGAAGATATAAGATAGTATCTTCATGAGCATGAGCTAGTCAAATGCTTTTGTAATAAGACTTAAAAATGCTAATAATGAAAACTGATAAATTGGATAGCATTAATGGTTAGAACTTCTACTAATTGAAAGACATCACTAAAAGAATGAAACAGCATGTGACAGAGAAGGGAGAAGATACTTGCAATACAAACATCTAGAAAGGACCTTTTACACATGCATGAAAGAGGGAGATAACCCAATTTAATATGGACAAAAGACTTGAGCAGGCTCATTTTTAGAAAGAAAGGACATCCAAATGGTCATAAACAGATGAACAAGTACTTGATTTCATCACAAATGATAACCAAATTAAAAAGTACAATATTATACTACTTTATTCCCATTAGCATGGATAAAGTGGGAAAAAAATCATGTCTTGGAAAAGACACGATGAAAAATGAAACTCATAGAATTTCGGAACAGTTTGGTAGAGAGATTCCGTAACACTAAACAGAGTTTATGATCTAGCAGTTACTCTTCTAGGTACATAACTAACAGGAATGTATACATATAGCAGCATTATTTTTCATTACTAAAATCAGAAAACAATCTGTATATGGCTATCAGAAGTCGAGGGGTTAAAATATATTTTGATGTATTTATCAAGTAAAGTGCAAGAAAGAATCAGAGTAAATGTTATACACAATCACGTTGATCCACATCACAAGCATCATGTCTAATGAATGAAGCCAGAAAGAGAAGGGGATCTTTCATGCAATTCCATTTATGTGAAGTTTAAAATCAGGCAAAAATGATCAAATGTTTCAGAAGTCAGGGTACTTGTGACTTGCAGGCTCTGAAGCGGATATGGGGAATTATGATTGGTGGGAGCATATAGGAGCATTCTGGCGGACTGGTAATGTTTGATTTCTTGACCTGGGTGCTGTTTGTACAGCATTGGTCACTTTTTGAAGATTCATTATTTTATACACATTTGTGTATTCTCCTCTATGCTTTAATAAACATCTACTTAAATATATTGAAAATATTTAAGAAGATTAAACTCATGTTTAATATTAGTTCCAGAAAAAGGAAATAAGGAAAAATGGAGAAGAGATACACAAATAATCTCAGCTGAGAATTTTCCAGAAATGAATAAGGACTCAAAGTCCTCAGAATTTTAAAACAAACAAAAGTAAAATCTCTTGGGTTTCTGTGTCAGGCTTAGCTCTGAGTACTAAGGAACAAAACAACAATGACTTTCACTAAGCTAGATAAGAAATAGAGCAAGATACAACACAAAGGACATGACATGCAAATTTAATAAGTAGATAACGCAGAGAAAGAGGCTGTGAAAATACTGGTTTGGGGGAGCAGTGCTGATCTCCTAAATGGGGATCCCTGCTCAAGGTAGAGACATTAGATATACAGATGCAAGTAGGTGGGGTAGATGTGGTGTGGGGTGGGGCTTGACAAAAGACAAGGAAGTAGGCTTCCTTCTATAAATAACTGGAGCTAATCCTCTGTTGTTAATGTGTGATTCAGTTACCTGTTCCTCTGTTCTCCAGTTTTTAGGTGCTTTGCCATGGTGTTATATAGTGAGAATGTAGAATGACTGTTTATATCAATTTGTTAGCATTTGTATATCATATCATTTACATTTGTTAGCATTTGTATATCATATCATATCATAGCATAGCATTTGTATAGCATATCATTTGTACTCTCCCTCTGTCTGTCTCATTGTTACTCCCTCTGGCTCCTCCCTTCCTCTCCCTCTCATCACCACCCCCGCCCCCACACACACACAAATAAGCTGAGTAAAGGAAACATAATGTTGCTTTCATCCTCATTCTCTAATATGAAAGAAAAAAATATCAAAGGACCATACTACTTAACAAGATTGACAGGCAATAGAAAGAACAAACTCCTCTGCAGGACTTGTAAGGGTGTTGGATGGAGTTAATATGAATAAACTCGATGGTTAGGAGGGAGGACCCAACCAGCCCAATAATGGAGATTTTACAAATCTTTGGGAGAAGGATAAATTTGAGACTGTCTAACATCAAAGTTGACATTTTTTAAGACAGGCATCTTTTGAGGCAAATGGTGTAAGATTGAGTAGAGGACAGAAGACTTCTGATTCCTGGGGAAGAGGAATTGTAAGCAGAATATGACCAAAAGGACAGTTGAACTCTTGAAGTCATAAAAAAGAGCATGGTTTGAGTTTAAATTTTGTTTCAATGTTTAGTTTGAAAAAAATTCCAACTCCAAATAATCAGCACATTTCATCATTTTTGCTTTCTCTGTCTTTTTATTTTTCTCTCTTACACACTCACTGTCATCCATATATGTACATGTACATTTATACATTATTATAATTGTGGAATTATATTTTGTCTAACCATTTGAATTTACCAGATATCACAATCTTTTGTCTTTAAATGCTTCAGAACGTACCTCTGACAACAAAGATATTTTCTAAATTAACAACAAAACAATGATAAAATCCTGGAAATTTTATATTGTTACAATACCATTATCTATGATACATTCCTTATTCTAATTTTCTACATTCAGTGTCATCTGTTGTCTTTAATTGCCGTGTTCGTTTGTCTCCTTTAACCTATAATAGTTCCTCAGTCTTTCAGGACATTGATTTTTGAAGCTATTCAGTAGACTTAGATCCAATACTTGCTGATTCTTTCTTCCAAGTACATACTTCTAATCACTATGCAAAAGTTATCAGGTCTTTGTTCTCTTATCCTTCACTGGAAGGGAACAGTGTAACACATTTTGTGTTTTTAATATCCCACTGTGACTTGGATAGCTATTCAGGACCCCAGAAAAGATTTAGTAGTTATTTTACCAAACATAAGCATAAAAGTACCCTAATGACTCGTTGTGACTAAAATGTCCTAAGCAATGTGTTTTACTTCACATAATAAATATATACCATATTATTTATAATTTCATGAAAACTATCGACATGGCAAATTTAAGTATAGCCATTTTAACTTTTATTTCATTATGAGTTTGAGAAGGAAAACACAGATTTTAACATTATATTGATATTACATTAATTGTAATTCAAATTTCAAACACATTCATCATAATTTCAATGAAATGGCATATATAAATTGTCCTTTAGCTCAGATTAATTTTAAATCAGTTTTGCAAACCACAGAACACAGAATGGGAAAGTCTAAGTGGACATTAGGTGACTCTTGGCTGCAGACAAGTAGTTTCAGATACTTTTGTATTCTGAAAGCTACAGTCTGAACATGGTTTCAATGCAGATCAAATACACTTAAGAGCCATCTCATATTCATTCTAGCTTCAGGTAGCAAATGCTTGGAATACTAAATAACTGTGTTCCTTTCTATATGGCAAGAATGGCAGTCTTTTTACTTCTGCTAGCCTATGATTCAAGAAGAAGCAAGTTGTTAATTTGAAGATATTTGTGTATAGTTAAGAACTTACGATTATGTGCTGTCATCCAATCCCTTCATTTTCTCACCCAACATTGTAATAACTGCTAGAGTTTAGCTCTTTGGTTATTGTCACCTGTTCTATGTGGTTATTTGAGCCATTAGATTGTTTTTCTCTCTAGCTTCCTGTTAACATCACCCCATTTCTCAAATGTCAGAGTGTAAGATTTAATGTTTAATTTAGATTCAGCTTTTTAGTTGTTTCTGGCTCTAATCTGTCTCTTCATATACTTGTTAATCATTCTCCTTCTACAATTTATAGCATTCATGATTTTTAACCATTTATTTTATGTTGTTTACCATCCTCAGCTTCTAAGTACGTATTTTCAGTGATAATAACATATAGATCCATTCTTGAACAGTTTGCCATACATGTCTTATTTTTTATTTAACTTATATTAAAGAGATGAAATGAAATAACATTTAAAAATACTCTAAGGGGAGGAATTAATCATGTTAGACAAGTTAGAGTTTAGAATGGAAACATACAGGACATGGCAACCTTTGAGTTTAATAAAAATTCTTTCCACCCCAAAATTTGTCTGTCAAATACCATACCTGTGTATCCCTATTTTAATCATTATGGCTATTTAGATTATTTAATCTATTACAGGGCAAGCTTTTTCTCATTATTTTCATTATTAAAAACTTACCAATCTATTTTTCCTTGTCTATCTTTTCAGATGAATTTTAGAATCACTCCACTTATTTTTTTTAACATATAATGTATTTTTAGCCCCAGGGGTACAGGTCTGTGATTCGCCATGTTTATACACTTCACAGCACTCACCACAGCATCCCCCCACCCCCAATGTATTCCACTTATTTTTAACAGACTTTTTTTAGAGTAGTTTTCTGTTCGTAGCAAAATTGAGTGGAAAATGCAGAGAGTTCCCCTATACTCCCTGCCCCACCCCAGCCTCCCTACTATCAACACCCCTCCATCACAGTGTATATTTATTACAATTAGTGAACCATACCCCAACACATCATTATCACCCAGAGTTTGTAGTTCACATTAGGGTTCACTCGATGCCGTAACTCTCTGGGTTTGGACAATTGCATAAGAATATGTAGCCAACATTATGGTATCATGCAGAACAGTTTCACTGCTCTAAAAATTCCTTTGTTTCTGCTTATTCATCCCTACTTCCCACTAACCCCTGGTAACCACTTATCTTTTATACTGTCTCCATCGTTTTGTCTTTCCACAGTATCATATAGTTGGAATCATACAGTATACAGTTTTTTAAGCTTGGCTTCTGTCAGCTAGTAATATGCATATAAGGTTCCTCCATGGCTTTTAATGGCCTGATAGCTCATTCTTTTTAGCACTGAATTATATCCCATTGTCTAGATGTACCACGGTTTGTTTATTCACCTACTGAAGGATATTTTTGCTGTTTCCAAGTTTTGACAATTATAAACAAAGCTGCTATAAACACCTGTATGCAGGGTTTTTGTGGACATAAGGTTTCAACGCATTTGAGTAAATACCAAGGAGTGTGGATTTCATGGTAGGAATATGTTTAATTTTGTAAGAAACCACAAAACTCTCTCCAAGTGGCTGTATTATTTTATATTCTCACTAGCAGTGAGTGAGTTCCTGTTGCACTACATCCTTACCAGCATTTGGTGGTGTCCGTTTTTTGAGTTTTGGTCCTTTGAGTAGGTATGTAATGGCATCTTGTTTTAATTTGCAATTCCCTAGTGACATACGGTGTTAAGCATCTTTTCACATGCTTATTTGCCATCTGTATATCTTCTTTGCTGAGATGTCTGTCCAGATCTTTTGCCCATTTTTTAATCACACTGTTCAAGTTTGAAAAGCTCTTCATATGTTTTGGATAACAGTTCTTTATCAGATGTATCTTTTTAAAAAAATTAACATATAATGTATTATTAGCTCCAGGGGTACGGTCTGTGAATTGCCAGGTTTACACTTCACAGCACTCACCATAGCACATAGCTTCCCCAATGTCCATAACCCCATCACCCTCTCCCTACCCACCTCCCGCTGGCAACCTTCAGTTTGTTTTGTGAGATTAAGAGTCTCTTACGGTTTGTCTCCCTCCTGATCCCATCTTGTTTCATTTATCCTTTCCTACCCACCAAACCCCTGACGTTGCCTTTCAACTTCCTCATATCAGGGAGATCATATGATAATTGTCTTTCTCTGATTGACTTATTTCACTCAGCATAATATCCTCTAGTACCATCCACGTCGTCACAAATGACAAGATTTCATTTTTTTTAATGGATGCATAGTATTCCATTGTATATATATATATATATCACATCAGCTGTATCTTTTGCAAATATTTCCTCCCAGTCTATGTCTTGTCTTCTCATGTTCTTGACAGTATCTTCAGCAGAAAAGAAGTTTTCATTTTAATGGAGGCCAGTTTTTCAATGATTTCTTTCATGGATCATGCCTTCGGTGTTGCATCTAAAAATTTACTGCCAAACCCACAGTTATCTGGGTTTTCTCCTATGTTATCGTCTAAGAATTTTATATTTTTGCATTTTACACGGAAATCTAAGATCCATTTTTAGTTAATTTTTGTGAAGAGTGTAAAGTCTGTGTTTAGATCCATTTTGGGCATTTGGATGTCCATTTGTTTAAGCACCATTTATTGGAAAGGCTGTCTCTGCACCATGGTAATGCCTTTGCTCCTCTGTCAAAGATCAGTTGGCATATTTCTGTGGATTTTTTCCTGGGCTCTTTATTCTGTTCCATCTATCTCTGTATCTGTTCTTTCATCAATATCACATTATCTTGATTATTGTAGCTTTATAGTAAGCCTTGAAGTTGGATAGTGTGCCTATTTTTTGATAGTGAACAGTAGCCATGTTTTAGAATCATGTAGCTAACTTTATAAAATGACCATAGCAGCATTCTATTTTTTTTCTATATTGAGAATAATTTATAAAATATTATCAGAAGTTTTTTCTAAAAATTTTGAAAGACTTTATTGGCATTCTTATTCTATAAAACAATAAAGTGAGAATCATGTCAGTTACCAATTTGTGAAGAATCAGAATAATTGCCTAAAAATAAAATCCTAGACCTGATATGACTTGTCTTTTCTTCTATTTATTTTAATTCTCCACTTTAAAAAAACATTTAAATATTTAAATTTGCATGAGCCCATAATGTAAATATATGATATTTCATATTTTTATGTTTATGATAGTCATTTGCTTTTTACAAATCTTATTATACCGGTACCAATAACCTTTGAGTACATCCTTTTCCTGTTGATTTGAAATGCCAATTTTATCATATGCTAAATGCCTATGTTTATTTTAAGCCTAGTAAACGACTTTTCCACAAAATTTATCACCTGCTTTTGGACTTGAGCCACATTGCTTTAAATACAAAGATTTGTATTATTTTATAATATCTGGTACCATACCACCTCTCTAAATCTTTCTTAGATGGACATTCACTTTTAGACCTTCAGACCCAGTAGCCTTTGAGGAAAGGTATAGAGAGAATTGGTGGGGTGAATAGCCATAGGAAGAGTTTTATTTATTTCCTCTGCTGTGGATAGAGCCTGATACCTCTACTCTACTTCCACTTCCCAAATTCAAATGCAGTAGTATCTTGGCTTTGTCTGAACTCTAATGTCAGAAACAAAATTGGCCATGCTCATTGCTAAGTTTGTTCTACATACTCTGCCAGGATTGAAACTTGGGACCTCTCAAAACTATTCTGACTCTAGTATTTCATTTCTAGATCAAGAAAGACACAATGTCAGCTTCCAGAAGTCAATATTTTTTTCTTGGAATTGGTTTGAAAATGGGAGATAGGAGGTTTGAATTGGACCTCTAAATGAACCTTCGATCCATTCCCATCACTATTATATCTATCAGTAATTATCTGAAAATTTCATAAGATAAATGTCCATTCCTGTATTTCAATAGGTTTTCTGTATTCATGTATTTCCTTAGTCATTCCTAATGGGAACATGAGTAAGAGGAACACTAGAAGCCACCTATAGAGAAAAACAAACAAAACGAGTCAGATGGAGTTTTCCCCCAATTACATTTTATTTCATTTATAAATTTATGTATATCTGGATTTATTTTATAATCCTTTCAACTAGTACTATGGAAGATTACTCATTTTTTTCCATCGGACACTGAAACCTCCATATGTCTTATGCTATGGATTTTATCCCTACTGCATTTTGTGGACCATTTCACTATCAGATATCCCACTCTCAATTACAGGGTGATTCCCATTGTCTTTTAAATAGTTTCAAATCTTGGGCCACTTGTTTGGCTCAGTTGGTTAAACATCAGCCTCCAGCTCAGGTCATAACCCCAGGAGCCTGGGATGGAGCCCCATGTTGGGCTCCCTGCTCAGAGGGGAGCCTGCTTCTCCCTCTCCCTCTCCCTCCCTGCTTCCCCTGCTTGTGCTCTCTTTCCCTCTGTCAGATAAATAAATAAAATCTTTAAAATAAATGTATACACACATACTTTCAAATCTCTTCTGTTAAAAAAAAATATAACCAATATTCCTAGACCCTCCATTCACCTTCGGCTATTTCTACTTTTGCAGCTAGTTGTTGAAAACGTTTCTCCTTAGTGCTGTACTTCTTTATGTCTCTTATCAGTTTCCTCCAGTCTAGCTTATAATCATTTTAGTTTACTTCAACCAAGTTAATCAATGTGCTTCTTTTCTCTCAATATGCAGAATGTTTTTAGTCTACTTATTATTAGACTTTTCAGGAGGGTTGAAATCTTGGTATACTCTCTTGTATGCTCTTCTCCTGGTTTCCCTGACACACTACTTCCTGACATATCTGTCCACTTGCTCTCTTTTCCTAACTTATATAGGTTCCTTCTCCATACATGGCCAAGAATTTGGTAGTTCTTAATGGCTTGACCCTGTTTCCTTCTCCCAGGCTATAATCTCTCAGTAGTCTATTTGTACACAACTAGCCCATTTTCATCTCTAACCCCTTCTCCTTTGAGCAGCAGACTTGAATCTCCCTTGCTTCTGGAAGGTAATTATAATCTGAAAACCTCTTGCTGATTAATTCTTATTTCAATAAACAAAAATAGAGAATTGCTGTTGAAATGAGTGACATACATTAATTTAGTAGTTAGGTAAGAATACACATGATATTCAATGTTTGTATAATAAAAACATTAATGTCAAATATAGTAATGAATAATTTTTCCAAAAGGCAAATCAGAGAATCATCTCTCCCTCTCTTTTTAATAAACATCAATGGTCTCTCATTACTTTTAGCACAAGGACTGAAATTCTCAACCTGGTTACTTACTTCTATATCATCACCTTTCATAGTGCCTCCCTTCCTCTATGCCACTCCAGGCCCACTGGTCTTTCATTGACTAGAGCATGCTACAGCCCTTTGTGTATGTTGGTCTCTGAGCCTAGACTATGTCCCTCCATTTTTCTTCTCATTGTAGCCTAGCGAGGGTCTGTCCTTCCTTCAGATCATCACTTCCTTGATGAAGCCTCTGATTGCCTTTACTAAGTCACGTCTTCTGTTTGTCTTTGTGTACCTCTCCTTGAGAGTTCTTATCACTGTCTGATTTTACATTTATTTTATGATTATCAGATTATTGGTTGTAGATTTCACAAGGCCTGGAATTTCGTCTTGTTAGTTGGCAATTTTGTCATTAGACCCTAGTACAGTCAGTGCCTCGCATGTTGAAGACATTTGATATTCACTTGTGGAATAAGTGAAAGGAATATTAAGTGGAATTTCCTATTTTCCTTTTTTAAGTCATAAAACATTTTGGATTATGACTGCCGCTCTGGGATTAATTCTATGAATGTTGGTTTGTTCTTCTGTATTTTTTCTAAAACATTTATATTTACATTTTCTTTAACTTAATAGTTATTTAAAATGTCCTTTTAAAGTTTTTAAATGATTGAGTTCATACTTCCACTTTGTTTTGTTCTAATTTTATTATATTTTTCCTGAAATGTGTATTTTTTATATTGTAAATAAGTACTAGGTGTTACTCAAATTAATGTTATTTTCCTTGTGTTGCATTATATTTCTTGGAATTGTATAAACATATTCTGTTTAATCATGCTTTTAAAAGAGAACATTGATGAAAAAATTTATATTTTCTGACAGCAAGATGTGGGGATTGCCTGACTCTGTTCTCATTTTCTGATCATGAAAATAATCTGTCTTTTAATTTATCCTGCTGGAATAATATAACCCAGTGAACTTTCAGTGTTTTTGCATACCACTAGACTAAAGACTAATTTTCCCTGCTCTGTTTCACAGTTCCCTAACTATAGGAATAAAAATTTATTTTTATATATGTTGTTATGAAGTATTTACTTTTGGAGAGACACTGTACAAGACAATAATAATAATAATAATAATAATTGATACTTACATAACATAATGTTTTTGATAATAATAATACTTGATACATAATGTTTTTGATATGCCAGGCCTTTTTATGCTTTAAATATAGGAATTCATTTAATTATCAAAACAATACTAAAAATAGTTATTGTTTTATCATCCTTATTTTTTTAAAATATAAAACCAAAGCATAGGGAGAGTTACTTAAGGACAGACAGAAATGAGTTACTTAAGGGCAGACAGAAAGCAGATAGCAAGGCAAGATTGAGTTCCAACCAAAAGCCCGTGCTTTTAACCACTAAGCTATATCGCTTCTCAGAAATAAAGACTACTTTATTTACTTTAATTCAATTAGTAGACCCAGTCTATATAAGGTAGATAGCATTAATTCCATTTGAAAAAGAAAGTGAAGTTCAGAGAGGGGGAATAACCTTCCAAAGGCTACAGACATTTGAAGTGTCCAAGTTCAAAATTGTGCTGAGATCTATTAATTATCCTTCTATATGAAGATGACTCTAAACCTGAAACTTTGAAACCTGAAACCTAAATCTCTCACATGCAGACAACGAAAACTATAAATCTAAGAATGCCATATTCCCAACATTTTGTACTTACAACTACTCACCTTAATTCCCAACTTCTTTATGTATCCTGTTGTACAGTGTTCTTGGAGAGAGGGGCATGAGAACCCACAAAAGATAAGTGTTGATAGCACTATACTATCACTCAATAAATATCAGTGCAATAAATAGTCCATTTTTTATTAACATATAATGTATTATTTGTTTCAGGTGTACAGGTCTGTGATTCATCAGTCTTACACAATTCACAGCACTCTCCATGTGGAGTGCTGTGAATTGTGTAAGACTGATGAATACCCTCCCCAATGTCCATCACCCAGCCACCCCATCCTTCACACCCACACCCCCTGGTTACGTCTTATTTCATTTTTCCCTCACTTCCCCTATGATCCTCTACCTTGTTTCTCAAATTTCTCATATCAGTGAGGTCATATGATGATTGTCTTTCTCTGATTGACTTATTTCACTTAGCATAATGCCCTCTAGTTCTGTCCACATCATTACAAATGGCAAGATTTCTTTTCTTGATGACTGCATAGTATTCCATTGTATATATATATATACCACCTCTTCTTTATCCATTCATCTGTTGATGGACACCTAGGCTCTTTCCATAGTTGGGCTATTGTGGACATTGCTGCTATAAACATTTGGGTGCACGTGGCCCTTCAGACCACTATGTTTGTATCTTTGGGGGTAAATACCCAGTAGTGCAATTGCTTGGTTGTAGGGTATCTCTATTTTCAACGTTTTGAGGAAATTCCACATTGTTTTCCAGAGTGGCTGCATTGCATTCCTACCAACAATGTAGGAGTGTTCCCCTTTCTCTGCATCCTTGCCAACACCTGTTGTTTCCTGACTGGTTAATTTTAGCCATTCTGACTGGTATGAGGTGGTATCTCACTGTAGTTTTGATCTGTATTTCCCTGATCCCAAGTGATGTTGAGCACTTCTTCATATGTATGTTGGCCACTTGAATGTCTTCTTTACAGAAATGTCTGTTCATGTCTTCTGCCCATTTCTTGATTGGAATGTTTGTTCTTTGGGTGTTGAGTTTGATAAGTTCTTTATGGATTTTGGACACTAGCCCTTTATCTGATAGATCGTTTACAAATATCTTCTCCCATCTGTCAGTTGTCTTTTGGTTTTGTTGACTGTTTCCTCTGATGTGCAGAAGCTTTTTATCTTGATGAAGTCCCAATAGTTCTTTGCCCTTGCTTCCCTTGCCTTCAGCGATGTTTCCAGGAAGAAGTTGTTGTGGCTGAGGTACAAGAGGTTGCTGCCTGTATTCTCCTCAAGGATTTTAATGGACTCCTGTCTCACATTGAGGTCCTTCATCCATTTGGAGTTGATTTTTGTGTGTGTTGTAAGGAAATGGCCCAATTTCATTCTTCTGAATGTGGCTGTTCTATTTCTCCAACTCCGTTTGTTGAAAAGACTGTCTTTTTTCCATTGCATACTCTTTCCTGCTTTGTCAAAGATTAGTTGACCATAGAGTTGAGGGTCTATTTCTGGGCTCTCTATTCTGTTCCATTGATTTACATGTCTGTTTTGGTGCCAGTACCATACTATCTTGATAATTATAGCTTTGTAATAGAACTTGAAGTCTGAAATTGTGATGCCACAAACCTCGGTTTTCTTTTTCAATATTCCTCTGGCTATTCAGGATCTTTTCTGGCTCCATATAAATTTTAGGATTACTTCCATTATTTTTTTTAATGATTTTCTTTTTGCAAGAGATTTAGTAAACATCCCTCACAGCAAATTAAAATCAGATACTTTTTCTTTCTATCTTTCTTTCTTTCCTTTTGTTTTTAGATTTTTGCTTTCTCAGTGTTTTCAGTGGTAAGTAAATGGTGAATTCAGGTAAACTTCATCTTGTTACTGCATGTTCATAATACCAAAAATAGTTTTGGGCAGATGATATGCATTTAATCAGTATTTTTTATTGAAATGATATATGTTAAGAAAAGGCACATCTGAGAAATTGGTGTCTACCTTCATTAGAAGCAAAATTTATTTTGAGAATAAAGATGATTTAATATTGATATATACAAAAAACTTGTTTTTTAAAACATGGTATAAAGTTTCATGAATGATTTGGTCTCAAATATGTATAATCTTCAACAAAACTATTAAACATGTTTTAGTTACCCTTATGACTAGTAATTATTTTATACATTAAAGCACATTTATAGATATTAACCCTAGGAATCTTAAAGTGTACAGTATTAATGAATGGTATTGGTAAGCTGTAACTTATTTACATTAATGAGCTCTTTATAGATTTATAAAAATAATTTCTCAAAGTTTTATGAATGACATAATTAATATATCCTATTCTTTTGTTTGAATATCCATAGCTCAGTCCATTTTTAAGACATTCTGTTTTGAAGAAGACATTTAATGTCACTCTACCAAATCCTTCACTGATTATGAGAGAAAACACTTTTACTGTAAAACGAAAAGCCAAACAAAAAAATCCAGAAAGCAAAGTAAAATCTTCTAAATGGTAAGTGTGCTTGTTCTCACTGAATCATAGGGTTGCTACATTTTTACAGTCCATGAATTAACTGTCATACAGAATCTCTGAGACAGATAATTTTTTTCTGTCTTCAAAGCAATGTATTTGTATCCTTATTCTAGAGCTTGGTTGTTTATATCGCTGGGGGTAATTAACATATTATAGTAGAGACCACTATGCATGCTTCTAGAAATAAATGATGAACCTGGTCAAGAATACCGTTTTTAGAAAGTATACTTTTCATTTGCCTTTAACACTAAGATAGGAGAGTTACCTTAATGAGGTGAAGCTGACTGTGTTTCTTTCAATTAACCTATCTTTTAAAACAAAGAATCTACAAAATAATGCCATGGTCTAGTCAGTTATTGTGAGATTACATCTCAGTGAAATATATAGGCTTTTTCAAACAAATTGTATTATCAAGCAAGTTTGAACTAAGAATATTCCCAAGTAAATAGTTAATAGGTATGGGTTAAACACCAAGTGTATAGTAATGACTAACAGTGGTTTAGGTTTTATTTGGGGGTTTTTTGGTACCATAGGATGGGCTTGAATAATCTGATGTTACTGTATTCCAAAAGAGGTTGCTTTTCATTCCAGTATCTACACCACAAAATGACGTTAATGTTATATTTCAGGAAACTACTGAGATTATATTAATTGTTAGAGAATTAGATTCTAAACAAAAAAGTACTTATTAAAATTAAAATAATAAAATATAGAATTTAATATCTGATAAATTGTTAGACTACTTACTGGAGTAGTAGATTAGATTTAATCTAGATGTCATCAGAATTTATTCTTGCCAGAGCATGGACCTCTGCCATCCATAATGGTAGCCACTAGACCCATGTGACTATTGAGCACTTGAAATATGGCTATTTCAAATTGATATGTACTGTAAGTCTAAAATGCACACCAGATTTTGAAGACTTAGTTTGACAAAAAAAAGGGTATAAAATATCTGATTAATACTTCTTAAATTTTATATATGTTGAAATGATAGTATTTCAGATATACTGGGTTAAATATACTATTATGATTATTATCAACTGTTAATTTTTACATTTAAATGTGATCATAGGCTCATATTATATTTCTATTGGACGATACTGGTCCAGAACATCTATGTTTTGGAATAGTGATTTCATCAGTATATTGGAAAACAATGTCTACAATAATTTTTTAAAAGATTTTATTTATTTATTTGACAGAGAGATCACAAACAGGCAGACGTGGCGGGGTGGGGGTGTAGCAGGCTCCCTGCTGAGCAGAGAGCCCAATGCGGGACTCGATCCCAGGACCCTGAGATCATGACCTGAGCTGAAGGCAGAGGCTTAACCCACTGAGCCACCTAGGCACCCCAATAATGTTTTATTTTTAATTTTAGCTCCACTCTATTACATATTTTGTTATGACAGAGAGCAGTAGCCCATTTACTACTCATGGTCATTATTACTTATTAATATGTAGTAATTCTTTAAAGTGCAAAAATACAAAAGCTATTTAACATCATTTAAAACTACTGTCCTGACTTTTGTACTACAAATGTTATAATTTTCTTTTTTTCTTTTTTTAATTAAAAATTTTTTAATTTTATTTGACAGATAGAGATCACAAGTAGGCAGAGAGGCAGGCAGAGAGAAAGGGGGGAAGCAGGCTCCTCACTGAGCAGAGAGCCCGATGTGGGGCTCCATCCCAGGACCCTGGGACCATGACCTGAGCTGAAGGCAGAGGCTTTAACCCACTGAGCCACTCAGGTGCCCCTAAATGTTATAATTTTCAATCTATATCTATTTTTTGATCCCATAAAATGTTGTTATTGTCATTTCTTAAATTATATTTATTTAGATTTACCCATATATTTATGTTTCATTGTTCTTTATTCCTTCTTGCATTGCTGTGCTTTTCTGTGCTATCATTATTCTTCTTTCTAATGAACTGCTTTTAATTTGTGTTCATGAAGGTTTGCTATTGATGAGTTTTCTCCTTTTTTGTTTAGAATCATTTTTATTTCATCTTCATTTTCAAAGAATATTTTTACTGGATAAAGAATTAGAGGTTCCTATATATATTCTTTTAGCACTTTAAAAGTGTCATCGCATTGTATAATGCTTTCCAAGGTTTCTAAGAAAATGTTTTTCCTTTGAAAATGATGTGCTTTTTATTTATCTGGCTGCTTTTTCAAATTTTCTCTATGCATTTTAAGAAATTATTTTTAATGTCCTTAGGTTTTTCTGTCTCTACCCAAATGTTCCTTGGTGTACGCTAAAGTTCTGAATTGTGTAGGTTGATGTCTTTTTATTAGTTATGGAAAATCATCACCCACTATCTCTTAAAATATTGCTTTTATAACATCCTCCTTTATATTTTGAAAATGCAATTACAGATATTAAATCTCTTTCTTTACTGCATCTCATGTATCTTATATATTCTTTTCTGTCTGTATATTTTCTAACACTCTTCTAGTTCACTAATCTCTTCAATGGTCCAATCTGAAGTTAAACACATCTATTGTATTCCTAATGTTAATCATTATATTTTTAATTCTATAATTTCCTTTTCATTATTGTTTATAAATTTCGATTATATGGAGAGGTTCTCTATCTTCTCAACAATTTTGTCACATTTTATTCTTTATTTATGTTAAAGGACACAAACTCTGAATCACCTTTGGATATGTTTTTATTGTCCTTTTATTCTCTCAGTTTCTATCTTTTGATTCTGTCCCCTGGCATGTCTAAGCTTGATCAAATGTTGGTCATAACTTATGAAAAATTACATAGGTAATTTGATGCTTTATCTCATATGATCTTCCTCCAGACAGAACATCCTTTCACTTTCTCTCAGGCTTCTTACGTATGGGGTACAACCATTTCTTCCCAGTGTGCGATTTTGCTTGTTCAGGATTGGGCTTCATGTTTTTGTGAGTGTTGATCTAATGACCATCAGGTATGTTCCCAGGGTATGACCTTTCTGTGATCTTAGCAGGAAGTCAGTGACAATCACTAGAGTTCTTCCTCTAATATTTTTTTACTTTCAGTCTTTGAAACTACCGAATACTCTGTGCAACTGCCTAGATCTTGAGCTGCACTTTTGACTCTACTTCTTAGTCTTTTGACACTACCCCCATATCAGATAAAATCAAACAAATGTCCTGAGGGGAAAATTAATACAATCTCAGACTCATTTGTGTTCCTTCCTGTTCTTTGGGATTTTGTCCCTTCATGTCCTATTGTCTTGAACTTGAACTCTAAGGTTTGTTTCTATAGACCCTGAGAGAGCCAAAGTCTCAATTTAGATTCCTATCTAGTTTGTAGTTGTCTTCCATGCTTCTTAAAAACTCAAAGAGTCGTCTAAGGGAATGTGAGGCTCACTTCAATGCTATTTCCTCCTTACCTTTCTCACCAGGTTCCTGGGCTTTACAAGACATGGTTGTGTAGCTCTCCATTCTCTTAAATAAACCTAAGCAAAAATAAATTCTGTAATTTTTCTCAGAGACTTGGTCTGCAGTGACTTACTCTGCCATATCTGAAATTCTTCCTTTACTATAGCTTGCTTTCTTTCCTTTTTACCTCTAAAACAATTTCTGAAATTCGATAACTTTGATGGACATTTACAATTGGAAAGAATATCTCCTAAATATATTTACTCAACATCCTACTAAAAAGCGGATATTCTATTTTAAGGAAATGTATGTTCTTATCAAACTTTCTTGAAAATCTATTTCTTTTTTGTTAAGTTCAGTTAGCCAACATATAGTACATCATTAGCTTTAGATGTGGTGCCCAATGATTTGTTAGCTGCAAATCTATTCCTTTAAGATTATTGTCACATTATAAACTAAAAGAATATGTTAAGGTTGTATGGTTAGTTATTTAATTATTTTTACCAGATGTCAAACAAAAATAAGTCCTTCAAAAGTGTTTTGGTATCCCAGACATGCCCACCCACATCTTAAGTCCTTTGTGAAATAAACCTTCAGAAGATAAAACCAAACTAGCTCCTTATTCAACTAATCACCATTACAGATGAACAGAAAGACTATTTCTCTTTTCTGTTTATATGCTCTCCTAGGATTACTACGAGAGAACATCACAAACTGACATAAGATTTCCATTCAGAATTTCTCTGCATTTCAGCCAGTATAGTGTCATATGGAAGCTTCCTCCTTTAATTAACTTTCAGGAAAAACAATTTTATTTCACAATTAGAGAGAAATATAGTGCTTGGCTAAACTACTACATTAACTGTAAAGAAAAATGAGTGAGTTAACATGTTCAAAGGGCTGCTATCAGCTTCACTTATGTTTGAATGAAAGGGAACAAGCCATGTAACAGAAGGGTGTTGGGTGATTAAAAATGGGGAAAGAATTGCCATCTGAATACCAAATAACAGGGATGATAGGGTTAAAACCAATTTGTGGACTTCACAGGTTACCCTGTGTCAATCAAGCCACATTTTGTTCAACTGTTCCTGGTCATAATGGAAATGAACATAAAATATTTTTGTTATGTGTAGTCTCACATACATAAAACTTAGTGAAAGAATTGATATTTCTTTTGAGAAGAAATCTAGTACAGCCTCAGGCACCTAAATGGCTCAGTCGGTTAAGTGCCTTCTGCTCAGTTCGGATCCTGGGGTCCTGAGATCCAGGACCACTCACTGGGGAGCCTGCTTCTCCCTCTCCCTCGGTTTGCTGCCTGCTATTACCCCCCCCCCCCCATTGACTTGTGCTCTGTCTTTCTTTCTCTGTCAAATAAATAAGTAAAATCTTTAAAAAAAAAAAATCTAGTATAGCCTCTTATGTGTTACAAGTACATTTTATAAAAAATTTAATTACAAATAAGCTTAATTCCCAGAATATTAACCAATGGAAAAATTAGTATATTAAATTATATTTTGAAAGTATAAACAGCTTATTTGGTTGCTATTTCTTTTCTGTTCTCTCAGCTGGATTAAATACATTAATATTATGGCATAATATCCAAACTACTGCAGGTATTATATATATTTAATATATACTTTTAACTACTTTGAGTCCCCAGAAGAGTCATTAGGACAATCTAAAAGCTAGGATTATCACATAATATGAACTACCTGGTATCAGTGATACTTAGTCAATCTGATCAGAAGGAAAGAGTGTTTTGTGAAATTTTTGTATCTTTATTTTATTTGAGGTAATGAACTAGAGGAGCAATCTGAAAGAATATTTTGGCTTAGGTTGAGAAGTACAATAGAGACAACACTTACTGAAACAGCTTTTCTTTCCCCACAGATATATTCTAAAGGTATTATCTATTAACATAAAGGTAAGCTGACAGTTCTCTCACAAAGAAGCAGTTCCATTTTGATGATGCCCTCCATCAGCTACTCAAAGGAATATAATTGCTCTTCTAACCTCAAGAGATAGAAAAATCTGTTCTTGCAAGACATTTAATTCTTTTTTTCTCAAAAATTTCCTATTACAACAGCAGTATATATATATATTCATTGCATTCTTTCTAAACATGTATTATTAACGCTTCCATATAAAACACAACTCTGAATAAAGACATCTGAAACCCTTTCTTTTTTACTTTCGTATTTCATTCTCTAACCAGAGACTACAATTACTTTCCAAATACTAGGCATCCTGAAAATAAGTACATGATGTTATTACATGTATGTGTTATCCACTTATTTTCTTATTCTTCATTTCTCTGAAATTATAAAAGTAGAGAGCAAGAGTCACAAAAATATTATTTACTTTGTGTATGTTTTACTTTGTGTGACGTTTATGTATAGATAGGAGATCAAGGGAAAAGTGATTAAATTACAGCAACACACAGGGGCTCCTGGGTGGTTCAGTTGGTTAAGCATCTGACTCTTGATGTCAGCTCAGGTCATGATCTCAGGGTCCTGAGATCAAGCCCTCATGCTGGTCTCCGTACTTAGTGCAGAGTCTGCTTAGTCTCTCTCTTCCTCTCCCTCTATCCCTCCCCCTGCTTGTGATCATTCTCTGTCTCAAAAAAAAAAAAAAAAAAAAAAGAAAAAAAAAAGAAACTCTGAGCTCATGTTCTAGTTATGTAACCCTAACTAAAGTTCTGGATCTTTGTTCTATGGCTGTAAAAGCAGCTGGTGTGCTAGATCAGTAGTTTTCAAACATAGCTTGTGCTTCACCATTGCCAAATGAGTTGATCAAATACCACAGCTACCCAGTATCTAACAACTCCCCAGCTACTGTACTCTGGGATGAAGACTTGGAACCTCTATTTTCCTCTAGGCATTTATTTGGTGAAATTAAACTCTACCTATGTAATTCCCAAAGTTTCTGTCATCCCTATAGTGTTTTTTTCAGCAGTTGCCTGTTCATATGTCATGTGAACCATGTAAAATATAGTTTTGGTCACAGAAATTTCAGAAAAGCAAGAGCATTTGAAGTACATTACATATGTTGTAACAATCTTGCATGTATTCTTTTCAGGTAGTACCTTATGGAATTATTTTTATTGTCTTCCTCTTAATTATATTTCTCTATGATAGATCACATAATATGAAAATCTGTTCATGAAAGAAAAATAGAAAGATGAAAATTCAGAATGTGGGAGAGTTCACTGGTCACAACTCTCAAGATAATGTATTAATTATTCAGTAGAACTAATTCTTATGTCTATAATCCTAAAACTGTGTAAAAATTCTCCAGACTAGAACTAGCTGAAAGAACAGAACTAATTGGAAAAGACCTCCCCCACCACCAACTGATCCTTTCCAATAATTGTATCCAATAAGTTTTGTATTTGCTTTAGTTAGTTTTCATTTCTTCAATTGAACCATCACTATTACTTAATATTAGTTTTCCTTGAGGAAACTTGTCTCTTACATGATAATTATAGAGCTCATTTTGCAGAGGCAATTTTTTATTTAGAAATATTTTTTAATCATCTCTTGTTCTTTAGTGTTATTGACCAATTTAACCTTTGCTTAATATATTAGTGATCAAGATATTAAATGTTATTACCAAAGGAATTTCATGAGCAGGGCAATCCACCATGTGGACACTCCCAAAATATATGCTGTTACTGCTAGACTATCGGGGTTTCCCTCTGTTGCCCAGAGTGATCATTAACTATGGTAATACAGATAATTCCCTGCTCTCACTGACACTAGAGCATGCTGCCTATAGTTCCCCAGTGTTAGAAGCAGCTAAATTGCAAACAGGATCAATGATTTGAATGATCTTCCCTTGTGACTTCTAACTCTATACCTGATTTTATCTTATTTTTTAAAAATATTTTATTTATTTATTTGACAGAAAGAGAGAGACAGCAAGAGAGGGAACACAAGCAGAGGGGTGAGAGAGGGAGAAGCAGGCTCACTGCTGAGCAGGAAGCCCAATGTGGCATTCTATGCAGGGCTTGATCCCAGCACTCTGGGATCATGACCTGAGCAGAAGGCAGATGTTTAGCGACTGAGCCACCCAGATGCCCCTGATTTTAAAGATATTACTTCTTTTCTTGCTTTCTGGTATGTTAATTAATACTACATAGTGTATTTTTTCCAGCTGGAAGCTATTAAAAAACTAGCACTGTACTTCATTTTTAGCAGCTCTGCAAAATTATCTACCTCTTTATCTCCAAGGTTGTTGAAAATGTACTTTATGTGCCCTAATTTCCATTACTTTAAATCAGACCTTACCAGTGATTATTCCTAAATTTGGACGAAATGCTTGAAGCAGTTTTCATGGGATTTAATACTAAACCTTTAGAAATTAATAATGTATCTCTACAAAGAAATTACATATCATATTTAACAGAGACTATTTATTTAGAAATTATATATATGATCTATAAACTAGATATACTATAAACTATAATCTAAAAAACTATTTGTAGTTTACTTTTGTAGTATATAGTTTAAAAGCTGAGACTTCTCTATAAAACTCAAAAAAGCTTCTGTTTGTAATCTTGCACTCATAACTACTGAACATGAATTTGTTTATGTAGGATCCCCTGTATTACTTACACCTAGAGTTCTAATAAATGACAAGCACTAAAAAATATTGGAGTCTTGTCTGCAGAATTATCTCATACATGTGCACATGTGTGTGTGTGTGTGTGTGTGTGTAAAACGTTACGTAAGCTACTTCTCCAAAATTTTTTACCTAATTCTTGAAGGGTGAGGAGTGTTTTCTCTATGCTCTTTTGAAAGTAATGTACTTAGCATAGAAGAAAGGATATGAGATTTGGGGAAGTGGTTTTGAGCTAATGACGTTCAGTTAGAGACAAAACTTTGAGTGATGCTAATTAACACAATAATAAAGATGACAATTTTTCTGAACAAGAAGAAAAGCCTGTAGAAGAGGATAACATCAATCCATGAGATACCACTTAATATTTCACAGAGCAGCTGCTATATGAGGCAACAGATAATTAAAAACCAAGTTGATATCAAGAAAGAAAATTCAAGACCATATCTTGGTCAGGGCCCCTTCAGCACAATGAAATAAGTCTTTCATTATACACTTAAGTCTAAAATCATATTTTACTACATTAAGTAACAAATATTATGTAATAATGACTGAGGAGTCAAGAAAGTTTCATTAAGCATCTACTTAGCATGACAGTGAAGTGCATAGCAGATTTAAGAAATGTGTCCATTAAAAAGAATTAAAATTTTTCATTGATAGTATTTAAAAGGTTATAGCTCAGCTGTCTAGGTAATTCAGATATCCAGAATGATATATACTCTAAGGATTATGATTTTATCTTCATATGAGGTAGATCTTA
Organism: Mustela lutreola; assembly: GCF_030435805.1. Lineage (NCBI taxonomy): Eukaryota > Metazoa > Chordata > Mammalia > Carnivora > Mustelidae > Mustela > Mustela lutreola. The sequence goes on from NC_081290.1 coordinate 110,528,936, forward strand.
TTGATGAACTGTCTTCAGTTTGCCTTGGTGCCTATCCATATAATTTTCTCTACAGTCAAATAATGAAAGATCCAAAGTGGGTTTTAACATCATTCTTAGTAGATAACATCATAGGGGAGGCATAAATTCATTACTGAAGATTGTCTTCTCTTCTGAAGGTTAAATATGTCTTAAATCTTGTTGCAAAATGATTTATAAAAAGAAAGACACTATTCTAAAAACAAAAATATTCTCATTTTGAATTTCATCTTGTAAATTGCTTCAAAAGTGAATGGGGATCTATGTAATCTATAGGATTATGTGGAATATTAGACTTAAACCCAGATTCTTAGAGCATGTTTCTTACTTGCATAAATTCATATTATTGTTTTAAGCAATAACGAGACAAGCAGGGGCACCTGGCTGGCTCCGTTGGTGGAGCATGTAACTCTTGATATCAGGGTTGTGAGTTTAGGCCCCATGTTAAGTGTAGAGATTACTTAAAACCAAAATCATTTAAAAATTTTAAAAAATAGAAAGTAAATTGAATATAGTATTAATCACTATGGTTTTTATGTAAGAATGATAATAATTGCAAGCTGTTTGCTAAGGGGTCACAGAAAAAATTTTTAGAAAAGGAAAGACTACTTTCTCATGTCCTGTGTATAAAGCTGTTCATCCTCAAAGTTATGAAATTAATACTTAAGGATAATTTTCCATGTATGTCAAATAGAGGTACTGATTCTAAAACAAGGAAGTTAACTATCAATTGAAAATTTGTGCAATAGATCATTGTTTTATTCAACAATAAAAATGATTTACATTTTCTTTAGTAATTGATAAGGTCTTATTCTGTTACAGACATTCTCAATGCAGTTAGTGGTATAAATTCATATCAAGGACTCTTTAAAACTTGCAGCTCACAGAGTATGAACACAATTCTGCAATGAAGAAATATGTACATAATGGGAGAACTCAATAAACATTTTTCTTAAACTGCAGAAAGTAGAGAGACTTAAGTGTCTTGGAATTCTTGATGTTTTGATGTTTTCATTAATACGATACAAACTTTTCAGAAACAGACTTCAACTTACACATCTTCATATCACCCAAAATGCACAGCAAAATAGTTTGCATGTAATTGTCAATTAGTCAATACATGTGGATTTACTCAGACAAATTCTGCATGTTCCAGATCGAGGATAAAATAAGAGATGCAGCAAAACAAGGTAAGGTGTTTTCTCCTTTTGTTCAGGCTAAATATTACTGCAGTGTTGTAAAAAATATCATGCCACCTTCGAAGTGCCAATTTTACTAGAACTTGTTGTAACTTACTTGTACAGATGAAAAGAATCTTCCATATGTATATGGTCGAATTATGTTCAAAAAGATGTTGAAGTCCTGACTTCCAGTGTCTGAATGAGACTTTATTTGGGAATAGAACATTTGCAGATGATCAAGTTAAAACATCTGGGTGGGTCCTAATCCAATATGATTCTGGCTCTGTAAAAGGGAGAAAACTTCTGTCAGTTTGGAGGCACACAGAGATAACTCCATGTAAAAGATTAACTCTTTAATCTATCTCAAGCTTCAAGCCTCCAGGACTGAGTCAATATTCTATTGTTTAAGCCAATCAGTTTGTGATACTTTGTTCCTGGAGCCCTAGCAAAGCAACACAATATGCATGAGTCATAAACAATTTAAAATTTAGGTGTATTTATTTAGGTGATATAAGAATGGGTTTAAAGTTTTCATGTTTCTTTTGGCCATTTGGATGACTTTTCTGCAGAAATGTCTGTTCATGTCTTCTGTTAGCACTTTGGTTTTGGTGAGGGCATGGGTCCTTTGTGTCTACCTATTGGTGGAAATTTTGCGGTATTTACAGACAAATTTAAACCAGAGCACGAGAAAGTCTGCCACTACAAGGAAAATAAATACACAAAACTGATGCCTTAATGGAAAGAGCCAGTTTTATCAGTAAGCAGAAAGGATTTATGCAAAATTAAAAAGGTTAGTGATGATAAAAGAAAAGTCACCAAATGCCCCAGAAAGAATCAAATTCAGAGATAATGATATGATTTAAAAAGGGGGTAACAAGCACTTAATTCTCTAACAATAACAAAAAAGGACTGAAGCAGAAAGAGGTTGTCTCAGGGATGAGATTGATCACAAAGGAAACAGTGAAGGAACTAGATGGCCTAATACAGGACACAGAAACCTGGAGCAGAATCAGATTTGAAATTATGAGCTTAAGGAACAAAGTAATCAATGTGCAGGGAGCTTAGGCAGCAGGACAGTGAACCAGTTTGCTACCTACCTGGATGTCTCCGCAGAACCCGAGACCTCTAGGCAGATGTATGAAGTAACTGACCAAAAATAGTTTAGGGCAAGTAAATAGGATACAGTTTATGGCATTCAGGGCACGGCAGTTAAAACAATTTTGTTTTAAAGTCCCAGCTTAAACTCCCTTAAGCAATAGGAGTAAGAGGAGACTAGCGACAAAATAACAGAAGTCACTCCTTGGTGTTTGCTCTAAGTCAGCTTTATCATGCTGATCTAATAGTGTTTGAAAGTTCTGGTCAGCAGCCGTCAGTGTAGGAGAGCATTTAGCATTCAGAATTGTAGAAGGTGTCCATACATAGAGGTGAACCCTGCTTCCAGCAAGGTCAACCTGTGAATATATTGGTTATCTCAAAGCCAAAAATCTAAGTTACTTTCTTTATGAAATAATTCTTCATTTACAAAAGTTTTAAAGATGACAGCTCTTCTCTTATAATCAACATGGTTCCAAATAAAAAAGAAAAATCAATCCCTAGAGTATTAGGAGAGTATCTTTTACGTTGAGGTAAGATAAACTCATGGAGATACTCACTGGTCCATGTAGTGGACAGTGAGATGCAATACCCAGGTTCCTTTGGTGAAGGACTTAATTGCCTCACCTGCTGGGGTGTGCTTGCCAGACAGCTGTGAACTCACAGCCCCTTCAAGGGATTGGTTAGGCTACACAGAGCTGCCTTGCACAAGGTCACAGTCATTCCCGAGTTGACCCCCTCCCCCCCACGCCCCCGTGACTAAAATATACAGGAGAATAAAGGTCAGCCATCTTAGTCTGATTCAGCACAACTGCGAAAGTCCCACTTCATCTGCAGAGCACCACAGTGGGTTGACTAGGGCTGCTGCTGAGCTTGGATGGTACCTCAACTTCTCCCTCTGCTCAGTCCTGCTGCCCCACCTCTCTTCTGTAAGTGTGGATCCCAGGATCCCTAAAAAACATCTTGCATGTTAAACCTTCTGCCTACCAGAGATTGCCTCCCCAGAAATCCAACTTCTAACATTATACACAGCATATCAAACACATATGTGAAGAGAAATGTATCCAGATTGTAAAAATGTCCAGATTAACAAAAAAACATTGTAAAGAAAATATATCTAGATTGTTGAAGTAGACATGTATTTTTAGAGATAATAGAGAACCGAAGGGAAATGATTAAAAAAGGGAAGGGCTTCAATAACATGAAGTAAAGAATGTTCAAACTAGTATAAATATAGTAGTTAAATATAGTGGGAGTGTGTGGACATATATTCTGAATAATATGCTTTTCCACTTTCTTTTAAAATGACTATTATTGGAAGTAAGAAAGGGTGTTCCTCTTCTCTCCTCCCATCCATAAGAAAATAGAATTTACCTACACTTTATTGTTGATGGGCAAAGTAAGAATATTAATAAAATTGAAAAAAAGCAAAAGAACGGAATTTGGAACAAGAAAAGGAAATCTGTGATCACTTTACAGTATTTGTTCATCTGAGTTTCTTGTTTTTTTTAAATCTTTAAATTTTTAAATTTTTTTTAGTTTTCACTTCCAATACTGGTCTATATACAGACTTTTTTTAAATTTCACCAAGTTAAAATTTGATATTGCATATAGATTTTTGTTGACATTGCATCATAGTTGTTATTGCTCCCCAAAGCACATTTTAACTAATAACAAAAAGGTTAAACCTTGTCATTTGCAATGACATGGATGGAACTAGAGGGTATTATGCTAAGTGAAAGTAGTCAATCAAAGAAAGACTATTATCATATGATCTCTCTGATACAAGGAATTTGAGATGCAGGGTGGGGATCTTGCGGGGAAGGGAGGGGAAAAAAAATGAATCAAGATGGGACCGGGGAGGGATACAAACTATAAGAGACTCTTAATCTCAGGAAACAGACTGATGGTTGCTGGGGAGTGGCCGGGGAAGGAAAAGGGTGGCTGGGTTATGGACACTGGGGAGGGTATGTGCTATGGTGAGTGCTGTGAAGTGTGTAAGACTGATGATTCACAGACCTGTACTCCTGAAGCAAATAATACATTTTAAGTTAAAAGAAAAGAACAACAAAAAAAATAAAGTACAAATTTTCACAGGGTGCCTGGGTAGCTCAGTCAGTTAAACATCTGCGTTCAGCTCAGGTCATGATCCCAGGGTTCTGAGATTGAGTTCTGAATGGGACTCCCTTCTCAGTGGGGAGTCTACTTCTCCCTCTACCTCTGCCTGTCGTTCTCTTTCTCTCTGACAGATAAATAAAAGTTACCAAAAATACAAATTTTCACAATAAAATAGGCGAGTCTTAAATGTTCAATAAGTCTTTATAGCTTTTCACCATTTCTTTTTGTTAAAAATCTATTTTGCTTAGCTCCTAGAATCCTTTTTGCTTTTTCTAATAATTCATAGGTCTTAGGCAGGCAGATTTATTATTTACCCATGAGACAAAAAATACTTTGTAAGTATAAATTATAGTCATTCTGAAAGCCAGTGTACATTACAATTATTTCAATCCCAGCAAGAAGGGTTTATCTTAAATTCATTATTGTTTTGTGAAATAGGAATATGATAATAGCCATAATATCAATAGAAATATGATTTAAAAAATAGTCCTATTGATTTCTTTAAAGTATAATGGTTTATCTATGGTAACCCATTGTACCCATTATCCAGACATTCTCTACTATTTTTGACAAGTTATTATAATGTAAAAAATAATTTTATGAAATGAATTCAGCAAAGTTGGAGGATACAGATCAATATGCAAAATCGGTTGTATTTCTATATACTACCAGTGAACAATCCAAAAGGGAAATCAAGAGAAAACTTCACTTACAATAGCATAAGAAGAATGAAATGCTAAGGTGGGGGGGGGGGTGCCTGGGTGGCTCAGTGGGTTAAAGCCTCTGCCTTCAGCTCAGGTCATGATCTCAGGGTCCTGGGATCGAGCCCTCCTGGGATCGAGCCCTCTGCTCAATGGGGAGCCTTCTTCTCCCTTTCTCTCTGTGCCTGCCTCTCTGCCTACTTGTGATCTCTCTCTGTGTCAAATAAATAAATAAAATCTTAAAAAAAAAAAAGAAAAAGAAATGCTAAGGGAAAAATTTAACCAAGGAGGTTCAAGACAGGTACATTGAAAGCTATAAGCACTGCTCAAAATATTAAAGAAGACCTAAATAAATGGAAAAACATTGCGTGCTCATGGATTGGAAGACATAATATTGTTAAATGGAATTATTTGCTAAAACAACATACATATTAATGATATATAATGATACATATAATACATATAATGTTCAAAATATCAATTTTTTTTTAAGAAATGGGTATTAAGGAGAGTGATGAGCACTGGGTATTACACACAACTAATAAATTGTTGAACACTGCATCAAAAACTAATGAGGTACTATATGTTGGCTAACTGAACATAATAATAAAACAAATCTAACAAAATAAAAAATAGTAATAAAAAATAAACTTAAACAAAAAGAAATGGAAGAGCTGATTATAAAATTTATATGGAATTCCAAGAGACCACGAATAGCCAAAATAATCTTGGAGATGAGCAAAGTTGGAGTACTCATACTTCTTAATTCTAGAACTCACTACAAAGCTATAGTAATCAAATGGGTGCAGTACTGACTTAAGGACCAACACATAGATTAATGGAATAGAATTTAGAATATAGAAATAAACCAATACAGCTGTGGTCAATTTATTTTGAAAAGGGTACCCAAACCATCCAATGGGAAAGAATATTGTCTTTTTAAATGATGTTAGGACAATTGGGTATACACATGCAAAATAATGAAATTAGACCCTTTCCTCATACTATATACAAAAATTAAGTAAATGGAATAAAGAAATAAATGCCAGAATTAAAACTACAAAATTCTTAGAAGAAAACAAAAGTAGATCTCATGACCTTGGAGTTGGCAATGGTTTCTTAGATATAACACCAAAAACATAAGCAACAAAGGAAAAAAATTGTTGAATGGGACTTCATCAAAATTAAAAAAAAATTTATACATCAAAAGACACGCTGTCAAGAAAGTGAAAATGAAACCCACAAAATGAGACTAAATATTTGCAAATAATATGAAAAGAATCTAGTATCCAGAGTATGTAAAAGACCCCTACTACCAACAACAAAAAAACAAACAACCCAATTAAAAATTGCATGAAGTACTTGAACAGAAATTTCTCCAAGGGAAAAATAAATAAATAAAAAATTTGCCAAAGATATATTAATGATCAGTAAGCACACACACAAAAAATGCTTATCCTTTGTCATCCAGGATTGCAAATCAAAGCACAATGAGGTACCAAATAACACCTAGGATGATGAAAATAATACGAAGAAGAAATAAGAAATATTGCAAGGATATGGAGAAACTGGATCACCCATGTATTGCTGGTGTGTAAAATGGCACAGCTACTATGAAAAACAGTTTGGCAGTGTTTCAATCTCTTAAACATAGAATTATCATGTGATCCAACTATCCAATCCTAGGAATATACTCCAAAGAATTTAAAACAGATGTTCAAACAAAACCTTGTACCTGAATATTCCTAAGAGTACTATTTAGAGTAGTCAAAAAGATATAAACAACCCTGATGTCGATAAACTGATGAATGGATAAACAAAACGTGGTATATCTATACAATAGAATATCATCCAGCCATAAAGAGTAATGAAGCACTGGGCTATGCTATAGCGTGGATAACTCTGAAAACATGAAGCTTAGTAGAAATTAAGCCAGAGGGACGCCTGGGTGGCTCAGTTGGTTAAGCAGCTGCCTTCAGCTCAGGTCATGATCCCAGCATCCTGGGATTGAGTCCCATATTGGGCTCCTTGCTCCGCAGGGAGCCTGCTTCTCCGTCTGACTCTGCCTTCTACTCTGTCTGCCTGTGCTCGCTCTTGCTCGCTCTCTCTGACAAATAAATAAAATCTTTAAAAAAAAAAAAAAAGAAATTAAGCCAGACACAAAGATCAAATATTATATGACTCTGTTTACATGAAACATCCAGAAGAGGACAATCTGTAAAGACAGAAAGCAGATGAGTGGTTGCCAGGGTTTGTGAATAGAGAGAGAGGGGTAGTGACTGTTTAGTGGGTAGGGAGGTCCCTTTTGGGGTAATGAGAATATTCTGGAACTAGACTGAGCTGAGAGTTGCACGACATCGTGAACATACTAAATGCTACCAAATTGCACACTTTAAAATAGTTAAAATGGTGAATTTTATGTTGCGAATTTTACAACTAAAAAATGACTTATGAAAAAAAGATGCCTCACAAATGTACATTCTTTTTAAGTCTAATTTCTCCTCAAACTAGAAACTTCTTTCCAAATTGTTGTAATAAGTAGAGTTTTATCTTAAAGTCCAAGTGAAAGAATATCTGAGGACTCTTCCTTATTATTATACGTGACAGCGTGTGATGGTAATCAATTTACTTGGTCTGTTAAGAATGTTATTTAGTTTAGTAGATACTAAGTCTTGCCCCCAAATCAGAAATTCTGTAACTGTATTAAAGAGTGTAACTTGGATCATACGAGCAAGTCTAATTACATGTTTGTTTTACTAAATGGTAGAATCACTAGAAAAGTTTTGGTGTACCCTGGCATAGATTTGTGGGGCTATTTCCACACAGTTGTCTTCCCCCAAGTTGTAATTCCCATCTGTAAGTCTTTGAGCCAGAAGAGCCCTGGACCTGCGTGACATCAATATAAATAGGTCATCACACTGATTCTTAAGCTTTTTGCCTCATTGTGGTAAAATTGATCAAACTCAGAAGGGCCATCTCTACCCAGCCTCTTGCTTTGAAAAGAGCAATCATGCTCTCTAAGCACTGGCGACACAGTCATTGATTTTGGAATCAATGGAACATTCAGGGCAACATTGGATTGCTGATTAGCAGCAAGAAAATGGTTAAGAATGTTTCAAACTTCATAAAAAATGAAAGCAAGTAAACATTAAATTACATGAAATCATATCTGCTCTAGCTGCTCGTATCTGAGGATTTACCTTGAGACAGACATCAAATGGCCAACATTCAACTTCAGAAATTCAAAAATCAACCAGCCACCCTGACCTTGGAGTCCAATACCCAGAATTCCAGGGGAAACTAGAATGTTGACTTAAGGGCTCTTTCAGATATTTCATTTCGAAAGTTTTTATCAGTTTTCAAGAACTGGGATCCTTGATTGTGGGCTTGGATATAAAAGTACAACCCCCAACACTCACAACAAAAAGCCCAGCATTGCTTTACAGGCAAAAGCTGTTCAGGCACAATGCTTTCCCAGACAAAAGCTATGTTCATATACTGCAAGTGTAGGGGAGACAGTCTTGTTGAAATAAATGCCAAGTCACACTTTGATCTCATAATGAAGTGACAGAGTAGAAATAATGATTTTTTCAAATTAATATGGATTTTTCAGATGAAAAATATGGAATTTTTGTTCTTTGTGACTTTTTTTTTTTAAGCTTTGTCTCTTCTGCCCCTTTCCCCCCCTCCCCTCCCCCCCTCCCTGCAGGTGCCTCCACTGATGCTTTTAAATGGATCCATCTGTCAAAATAGTGTCAAGGAGTGAGGAGAGTTTGTCCTTAATCCTCCTGGAAGTTGACTTTAAGTTACAGTGTTTCATTTTGATTTCTGCAGACATCTCTAATCCTGAAATTCTAACACACTGTACATAATTTGTACTTAACTTCTTTGGTACCTTTTGTTTCTTTGACAGATGGCTGCTGCCAAAAATCAGCTTGGGTGGGGAGCTAAAGTTCCAAGAAATATAAGAATTGCATGCATACCTAATATCCCTTAGGTTTATTCTTGCACTCTACATAATAAACAGAGACCTGAACCAGAGTTCCTGCCTTCTGGGATGGCCCTTACCAATGATGGCTTTGTCTCTTATTTGAGTCCCAGTTCCCTAGTCTGTAAATCAGACATAATTGTGTTTGTCATCTCCTTTACTTCACCAGGGGATTTTAAGGATTGCAAAACCACATAGCACATGACAGTATAAAATGCTACGGTAATGGTTAAAATGAAGAATGACCTTCTCTCACCAATGAGTAATTTACTCCCAGGGAGTAAGTTAGGCATCTGGGATGTGAATTAACTCTCTCTGACCATGAGGGCGCCTTTTTCAGCTGAATGCTAGAGGGCATGAAAGAATATAGTGTTTCCATAGGAGGCCAGACTACTTCTGCCCTTCCCACTATACCTATATTTTTAAGATAACTAAAAAGTTACAAGGAGATATTAGGCACTCTTGGGAAATACTAAAAATTTAATCTGGGAAATCATCCCAGTCTTACTGAAGTAACCTTTATTATTGAAGTAACCTTAAATGTCTATTCCTTTCACACAATAAACTAAAATCTTCTCATGCCTTCGGGTTCTCCTCCAGAAGTCAGCTTTAGAGACTAGAAGCATGAATGGGTCATAGTTGTTCTTCACAGCTCATGGTAGCTTTATAGTAGCTTCTTGTATCCTATTGATGAATGGATTATTATCACATTGTAATGATGTGTATTCTTTTACTTATTTTCAAAGTTAGTGATCATTTTATATTAGTTTGCTAGGACCACTAGGGTAACAGAGTATCACAGATCTGGTTGCTTAAACAACAGAAAGGCATTGTCTCTTGGCCACACTGGCTCCTTCTGAAGGCTGTGAGAAGAAATCTGCTGCATTCTTTGCTCCTAGCTTCTGGGGGTTCAACAGCGCCCTTCGGCCATCATTAACGTCTCCTTCATTACCTTGATCTGTGCCTTTACCTTCACTTAACGTTTTCTGTGTGTGCATGTCTGTGTCCAAATTTCCCCATTTTATAAAGATGTCTGTCAGATGGATTTAGAGGCCCACCTTACTCCAATATGACCTCATCTTAATTTAACTAATTACATCTGCAGCAACTCCATTTCAAAATAAGGTCATCCTTTGAGGTATTAGGGGTTAGGACTTCAACATATGAATGGAGGACACAGAATTCAAGCCATACCATGATTTTGTTACATCTAAATTAAATGTATTCAAGCAAAGCAAGAAATAATAACTCATGATAGTTTGAAATGTTTATCTGAAGCCATATTCATTTTTTCCATATTCTCCATGGCTTTTAAAATTCCCATTGCATCCTTAAGTTTTATTTTCAATGTCTATGTCAATTGCTTCTATTCAGATGTCTTACAGGTCCTCTTTCTTACCCTTTCTAGAGTAATTTCTACATTTTTAGGATTCTCAGTTCCATTACCATTGTTTGCATTACCACTTCATGCATGGGTTATATATCACTCCAAAATTAAGAAATGCTTGAAAGCCAGATACCTGAAGCCAGGTTTTAATGAGTGTGCATGGTAGTAGATCTATGAACTTGGGCAAGTAAGCTTCCTTTCCAGTAAAGGGATTCATTTGTAATAGGGTTTTAGCAAGGACTGGATAATGAAAATAAAGCTGGTAAGGCTGTTGCCATAATGCTTGAGACTTAGCAAATGCTCAGGTTTTTCATTTAGTTTTTCAAAATGGCACTCTGTTATTTGCAAATTGAAGGGGAAACAATGCAGACTTTTCTCCAGGTCATTCAACAGAAGCTACATAAGACTATGCATATATGGTTATTTAACTATTTATATAAGACTACATCATTTTTTTTCTAGGTTACATTGCTGTAACAAATGATCCTTCAAGAAATTTCAAGTGGTTTATAAAAACAAAGAGTTTTTGTGTGTGTGGTGGTTTTGTTTTTGCCTTTTCCCTTGTTTCTGTTTTATATTAGCTACTTGTCACAATAGCTCTGCTCCTGCCCCACATTTCCACCTTATTCCAGAATGCAGACTAAAAGTAGAGCCTGAAGGCCCTATCTAGAACACACCATTGTTATAACAGAGGGAAAGGGACCAAACCAAAGTAGGAAATGGCACTCATAATTTTTGGCTTACAATTGCCGTATTCTCACTTCTATTTAAATTCCAGCCTGAACAAATCATTTGGACCAACATGGTATCATCAGGTTGGAAAGTATATTCCTTCCAGAAAGGCCATGCAAGTCACATTAAAAGATAGAAATATGTAATCTTCTAAAAGGAAGGAGGGAGAAAATAATTTAGAACATAAGACAGTCTGTCACCAAGACCAATCCTAGTTCCGATACCAGAAAAACATCAGGCTTAGTACTGTTCTCTCTGTAGACGTGCCCTTTATGTTCTACCTATTGTTGTTGTTGTTCTTCTTCTTCATAATCTGTTGGAAAAACGTAATAATTATAACCTTGAAATGACTCCTATTGACACCCCTCATCAAAGGCTTTTTGAAAAACATCTCATTGACATACTTTTGTCCGCATGGAGGATTAATCCCTTCAAGTTTCCCAAACCAAAATAATGTTTCTTCCAATGAAGATTCATACTTGCTTTCAGTAATTTATCCCCAAGTATTTAGTGATCTGGTAGACATCTTTTGTTTCTGCCTACTTAGGAACACTTTTTGGCTTCTTCTGGTCATAATACCCCCTCCTTTTTTCCTTTTTTTTCTTAAATTACTCTTTAACCATGTTCAGTCTCCTGTCTCAGTGGGTATCCCGTGCTTTAAAGCAATATGAAATTAAAAAGAAAGGACCTTCATGCACTACAATTTTCTCAGAGAAATAGTTCAAGAATAAATCCTCCAAAGTATAGGTAGAATCTGGGTAAGCGGGTGGGGAGAAGTCTCGATGAAGGAATCAGGATGGAGGACAGCACAGAGGAGCAAGGCCGGGAGAAAGCTCAGCAGGACTGGAATCATAGAAAGCTTTAGGGGAGAAAACAAGCCAGAAAGAAGCTTGGGATAAGCTAAAAGTGGCTTTTGGTGGTACGTGAAGGTAATTAGACTTCATCTTGTCAGCCATAAGGAATTTACAAGGAGAGAATAGAATAGTAAAGGACACACACTTTATACCACAGTGCTTAGAAGCATGGTCTCAGATAGTTTTTCCTGGTTTTGAATCCTAAACATTACTTCTTGGCGTATAAACATAACAGACATTTAACTACTCTATTTCTAATGTAAAAGTGGGAACATATTTACCTTTGGAGCTAATGCTCATTTGTAGTTAAACCACCATCCACTCTGACTAGTTTGAGCATGGAGAGCATTACTACAGAATATTAAACGGCTTTTGGAAGCACTGCCTGAAGAAAATAGTATTTATGCTGAGATTTAAAAGTGTGGCCCAAAGCCACACTGCTGAACTGGACTAGCACAGGATGCCACTGCCACACTGAGACGTCACCACTACCTCTCCTGCATACAGAGTCATGGCATCTCTGCTACCGTTTACAATAGAAAACCCCAATATCTGAAACAGCTTATACATTGTATGTTAATAATTTTAAAAAAAGAAAAAAAGAAAAAAAACTGTCAACCTCCAGTTTTATATCTCCCTCAACTTCACTCAGTTCATTCAACTTCAACTTCATTCACGTTTTGCAGGAATGCATGTGAACGATGCACTGAAACCTTGTCTGGAAATGTATCCAGGGAATGTGACGCTTCATGATCCCACTTCTGAACCCAGAGAGGCACACAGAGAAGAAATTAGATTCCACGTGGAAGGAACTGACCCACATCATCACCTCCTAACCAGCTCAGGAGGACTGTGAGGATGAGACGGGATTCTGTGTGTCCCACCTTCCCTGTGACGTCTGACACATGGTAAGTGTTCACAAAAGATTTTAAGATCATAGAATTGAATAAAGGAAAACCCAGAAATCAATGGGATCATTTATGAGGTCACTGCTATAGTTTAGAATAGAAGAAATAATGGCACAAAATGAAAACGAACATTGTAAATATGAACACGAAAATAGATATTTGAGTTGTTTCAAAGGCATGTTGGACAGGCTTCAATGATGGAATATAGCTGCTAGTTTCTAAGTTTATTGTCCAGATTGCTAGTGATTTTCAGCACAAGACTACTTGTTTTACTCCCAAATGCATATTAGAAAGGAAGTCACATCAGTTTCAGATAGCAGAATTTGTTGCCCACAGTCTTCTTGTGTTCTCAGATCCAAACAGTGTTAGGGTGGATACCTGAACAGTCTGGCAACTCAGCCTTCTCTTTGAAAGAGTAAATATCAATAAATATGTTTTGATAGCTCTTATTCAATATCTGATCATATAAATAGGTATTTACCTAAAACCAGAAATGGAATTAATATGCTGTTTGTTTGTTTTAAGATTATTTATTTATTTATTTATTTGACACACAGAGAGACAGAGCACCAGTGGAGGAGCAACAGAGGCAGAGGGAGAAGCAGGCTCTCTACTGAGCAGGGAATACAATGTGGGACTAGATTCCAGGCCCCTGAGATCATGACCCAAACCTAAGGCAGATGCTTAACCCACTGAGCCACCCGGGTGCCCCAAATATGCCATTTTTATTTGTAAGTCAAAATACCTCCATTTTAATTTTATTTTTTAAAAAGACTTTATTTATTTATTTGACAGAGAGAGAGATCACAAGTAGGCAGAGAGGTAGGCAGAGAGAGAGGGGGAAGCAGGTTTCCTGCAGAGCAGAGAGCCCAATGTGGGGCTCAATCCAAGGACCCTGAGATCATGACCCAAGCCAAAGGCAGAGGCTTAACCCACTAAGCCACCCAGGCACCCTCAAATATCTCCCATTTTTATTTATTTATTTATTATTTTTTTAAAAAGATTTTTATTTATTTGTCAGAGAGAGAGAGGGAAAGAGAGCGAGCACAGGCAGACAGAATGGCAGGCAGAGGCAGAGGGAGAAGCAGGCTCCCTGCTGAGCAAGGAGCCCGATGTGGGACTCGATCCCAGGACGCTGGGATCATGACCTGAGCCGAAGGCAGCTGCTTAACCAACTGAGCCACCCAGGCGTCCCATATCTCCCATTTTTAGACAGAAGTCATTAGGAAGAGAAAGTTAGGCATTTTTTCTTCTCCTCTTTCTTCTTCCTCCTCCTCCTCTTCTTCTTCTTCTTCCTTTTTTTGGTTGTCAAGTGATCCTTTATTGAAATATTTTCCTTCGTAGTTGTTAACTTGCTGGGCATTCCACCACACCACTATTGATGTCACCTATGATGTCATGGGGTGGCCGTTGTCAACATTGCAGCCCACAGACTGGGCAGTCCCCAGGATCGCTTTACTGGTCCCAGAGAATTCTCTGCTAAAGATCGGTGTCACATCTGTTAAGCAATGTTGACAGTCCCATCAGAAGTGGTGTTTCAACTGTGCTTAATGCTTTCTGGTTCTTTCTGTTTCTTGGAGGTTCCTTGAGGGCTTGGTAATCAAGGCAAAGGCATAAGGTACCATGTCAATCTGGTCCTGTCTGTTCCAACTGGTCAGCTTCACTGACATCCTCAGACCCTTCAAATTACAGGTTGCCTTGCCCAGGTCATCACCAGCCTTTTGAGACAGACCCAGAGTGGTGATCCTTGGGGCCAGGGCAGACGTGGCACTGACTACCCCACCAGGGTTCCTCAGGTACACGACTCTGATCTTGTCAGGGTCAAACAAACGTAGGCAGCATGGTGGAGGCTGCTGGTGTCAAATGCACCTGGATTTGGGATGACCGAAGACAGCTGCTACCTTTGCCTCCTCTGAGCTGAAAGCCAAAAGCGAGAAAGTTAGGTCATTTTATGCAAGACATTTATTTCCCTGAAAAATGATTACTAGCAAGACCAAAGAATGTGCTAATTCCAAATGCTCAGTAGGACATCAGGCTTCACTAGGTCATATTATCTTCCCGGAAGCCAGAACTAGAGCTCTCAGGGTTTTCTCACAGTTTACAAGGGGGAAGCAATGATTCACTTAGCACCTTGTTCATGTGCTTCATAAATGAATAATGGTCTGTTTTTCTGTGGGCTTCAGTCAGGGTCTTCAGCTCTCACTCTACTGCCGACTTCTGTTGATCTCTCTTCCTCTTTCTCTCAGTCTCCCTCCCTCTCTTTTCCTTTTTCTTCTGCTTATACACAAACAATATAGGCTAGCTAGTTTAACTAGAATCTGTCACTGATCACTGATTTTTGTCTAGTTCTGGTGATTGTTTAGCTAGTACAAACCGACAGTACATTTGGTGACCCAGATTGATCCCCTGACTGATGCTGGTTCCATAGGCAGTGTATTCAAGACTTATTAGAGATTTTCTAACCTTTAAACCCCTGAGTATGTAGGCCAGATTACAGGAGTGTTACATCTTTGCTCTTAAGAACATTTACTTTATAAGCAACGAGAAATAAATTGTCTGAGTCTGTACATGTTTTTCTCTTGTTACATAGGAAAATGCAGTCAGAATTAGTTTAATTATTACAATTTTAGATATGATGTGAAAGATTGGAACATGTTTACATTGCATCAATAAACCATTATACAATGTAGTTATAGAAAAACATTAAAAATATGAATAAGAAAATTAACATTTATTTTACATTTCCAATGTACCATAGGGAGCACTTTACATATATTCTCCCAATTATTTGGGAGAGAAATCAAGAAATGAGTCCATGTCATACACATGTAGCTAGGAAGAGAAGTGTGGGTATTCAAACCAGTCAGATTGATTCCATACTTAGGGGAAATAGAATGTGTATGCATCATGTGAACTAAGATCTTAATTTCTTAATGCTAATATGAAATTGATTCACTAAGCAAAGCAAGTACTAAATGTCACAACAGATGGAATGCTAGTTTGTTGTCTTCTTCTGCCCTTTGGATGTTTCAAGCTGCTGCTTCTGGCTTCAGAATTTCAGTTAGGAAAGTCAAAGTTAGACAAGTAAGTCAGAACGAATAGAACCACAAGGGGCAAACCTTTCAGAAGGACAAATTTGGGATATATTTCAGTAAGGAAATGAAAAGGGAGTATTGCTTATCTCTAAATTACTTTTTAAAGAATAAGAGTTGTATGGAGGAAAAGTATTTGTTCACTCCATCTCTTATGCAGCATTTTTGTAATATATGTTGTTTTATCTACATGTAGCGTACATTAATATTGCTTTCATCTGTAGAATCCAGATACCTAGCTATCATTTCTTCGGGCTTTTTTCTGCTTATTTTCATATTTAATCACACATGGTAAAAAAAAGTTTGTGGCCAATGAAATGCCTATTTCAAGACCTGTGGCCAAGTGGAAAGGACTTCCCATTTGCTCCTCACTTCCAGAAGACATATGGAGTCAAGAGAAAGGGACACATGAGCTACCAGCCTGCCTCTTAGGTTTCATCCCACCCGATTATTGTCATAAATTCTAGTAGTCACTATCCAAGGAGGTGTCTGTGCAACGTCCCTTTGATTCCTTGCCATTTCCAGGTTTTGCAATAACTTATGGCAGCTTAGTGAGCTAACGGCTTTGTTTGATTAAATCCTAGGCTTCTTCCCGTCTTTCTTTGGTCCACGTTATGACAGTGACACCAGCCTTAAGGACCCAGCCTGGCAAGGTAAATTCCCAATGATTTATGCAACGTCACTTTCTTGATGATTAACCTGAATAAATCATGGTGGTATTTTCAGCCGCGATCTAGCTGCCCTTTATATTCTTATCAATTTTCAGGGCGAGAAGAAATTAGCCCAGTCCTCCCATTGATCTTGTGAGGAAAATTGTACCCCACAGCAAGGGTTCTACTGATAAACAATGAACACTACAAATCACTTATCAGTTTACTTTTAATCAATAAAACTTCTCCTGATACACTATTCTAGCAATTGGTCTAAATCACTGTAACTGTTGTTTTCAAAACCTTTTAATCTAATTGGAAAATCTTCCTTTGTACTAGTAATAAACACTCACTAAACTGTCTGCACCTAATTGAGCTAGAGTAATTTATGGGTGCTCCCTACTGTTTTGTCCCCTCTTTAATCAGACAGACCATTTTATGTCTTTAACTAATGAAATCTAAAAATCCACCCAGAAGATCTGATCAAATATCACTAGTGAATACATCTTCATTAACACTGGCAGGTTTCAAACCTGCTATCCATCTTGATTTAATTATTGTCTCCCAACTGGACTGTTGTCAGGTGGCAAACACCTTTTCCCCATTTCTTTGATAGCACACCTTCATCAGCTGGTCTACAAAAGACTTACAGGGGTAATGCATAGCCCCCTGACAAGTCTATGCTAGCATTAAGGATGGAAGCAGAGTCATCTCCAGTATAACCAGTTCTACATCTCCGGGGTGATGGGCATTGCTTCTGTTTCCATTTCTCCTGCAGCTTTTTCTACTTCTTATCTTTGTCAGTAAAAAAACACACTTCTATCAATTCACTCAAGGTGTTCAAGCAATGATTAATTTATGCTACCCGAGGTCAGAAAAGAACAAAAGATAAACCGAAATACTGTTAAGAATAAACTATTTCCACAATAGCCGATTATTACAGTAGGAAAGTTTTCTTGGGAAACTCAGATCGGAGCAAATGGAATTAGATACTAAGTTTGGAGGAGTGTCACAATCAGCCAATCAGATCCACAGGAAGGTTTCCATTAACTCTATTCCCATTAAACTGACAAGCACTTATTTCCCTAACTGTTCTCAGAAACACTGACTGATCAGTGTATTTTGAAAATTCCCTTTTGTCCCATCTGGCTCATTTTGAAACATGCCCTCTTAGCATTTATATAACTCCAAAAAGGGATGCCACTTACAAGTGACTTGGGTACCTTAAAATTAATAAAAGGGAAATAGATGCTGACAAGTGGGAGAAAGGAACAATGACAATGACATTAGCCTTGAGAGCTAGTTCAACTGCTGGTTAACAAATGTTTATGTAGTTTTGACCAGATGCCAGGTACTCTTCTAGACCCTTCACATATTTTAATCTTAAAAACAATTCTTTTATTTAAAAAACAACAATAACAACAGCAACAACAACATTTTCCAGCTGAGGGAACTGAGGCAGATTAAGCATCTTGCTAGAGCTGCACAGCTAGTGAGTGGTAGAACTGGGATGTATCCAGATAGATAGGCTTTGGAGTTCATGTTTTTTTTTTTTTTTTTTTCTCTACATTATGCTGTTGTTTTGCACAACTGAATGTCTGTCTTGACTATGAGTTTTAGAATCTAGGGCTCCAAACACACTGGCATGCTAAAGGCTCTGAGAAGATTTACAGCGAAGACATTGGATAGCTAGATATAATCTAATATTTGTAGAGCTACTCAAGAGCAGAACATGTTTTCTGAAAGACCCACTAAAATCATGCAGAACCAACGACTCACCACGAATGACCTTTGGAAAAGTCATGTTAAAGTCTTTCTTGCTGTGGGTCCTTCAAAGGACACTGAATAATATGGTAAAATTTTTCTTAATGTATATCTGAAAAAACAAATACAAACTGGTTTTTACATGCTTGCTTCAAGGTTTTTTTTTTTGTTGTTGTTGTTTGTTTTGTTTTGTTTTGTTTAATTGAAGGTTTAGCACTGAAATACAATGTGTTAAAGAGGATCCTGAGGGGAGCTAACCCATATATAACCTTCCTGCGGTCATTACATTACAGGCTCCATTTGCCACAATATCTGTGACTATAATTTATATATTATTGACATTTCAGATTAGTTGATTCCCAAATGAGATTTTGGAAAACACTTATTAACATGACCTTAAATCACTTTTTAAAATGGGATACAGATATTTTATTCCACAATGCAGGAGACTTTATGTCTTTAAGGGAGGTCATTTTTCTTCACTGCTGGGTCAGTTGCTGACTCCCAGAGCCTTGTGTTTTTGAACAGTTTTATGTAATCTTTTCTATTGGGGTCTACAGTTGGTGTGTTAAGTGCCTCAGAACATCTTTACACAAAATTGGTAAAGTTCTTGTCTTTTCTGTTTCTGCTTGGGTATTCTTCAGTAGTTAGGAGTATGAGCTTAGACTGGACAGAATGTGGTGAGAAATCTAGCTCCCACTCTTTAGCTTTGGGACTTTGGCCATGTTACTTTGTTTTGATAAGTCTTTGTTAATCTACAGAAAGAGAGTACTGTAAGACCTGTTTCATATGATAATTTTGAGAACTGACTGCCATAATGCTTTTAAAGCATATTGTAGTGTATAGGCCATCACCCACTAACTGGTGTCTATTTCTAAAGCCATTGCTGAAAACTTTAGTTTCCCTTAGAAATACTGGGGGGCTTGTTAAAACACAGATTTCTGAGCCCCACCCCCAGAGTTTCTGATTCAGTGGATTTGGGGTAAGGCCTCAGAATCTGCATTACTAACAATTTTCCAGGTGTTGCTGATGCTGTTGGTATGAAAACTACACCTTGAGAATCATTGCCATAGAGTAACTAACAAATGTTCTGTAAAAAGAGAAGCTGTTGAAGTGATCGTGTTGTAACGGGTGCATTTATCAGAGGACTTTACAGAGACACTATCAGAGACATTTAAAATAACTCTGCATTAGGGGTGTCTGGGTGGATCAGTTGGTTCAGCGGCCGACTCTTGATTTTGGGTCAGGTTATGATCTCAGGGTCCTGGGATAGAGCCCATGTCAGGCTCTGGGCTCAGTGGGGAGTCTCTCTCACTCTCCCTCTGTCCATCCCTCCCCCTCTCTCTCTCCAATATAAATAAATCTTGGGGCACCTGGGTGGCTCAGTGGGTTATAGCCTCTGCCTTTGGCTCAGGTTATGATCCCAGGGTCCTGGGATTGAGCCCCATATCGGGCTCTCTGCTAAGCTGCAAGACTGCTCCCCCCACCCCACTGCTTACTTGTGATCTCAAGTCTGTCAAATTAAATAATTAACTAATTAATTAAAATAAATAAATCTTTTTAAAAAGGAGAGAAAACTCTGCACTTATGCAGAGTTATAGTCATAACCTAGAATCTGCCAAGAATAGGATTTGTAAAGGATAACAAACGTCTTTGACTGGTCTGCACTGGTCTTGCACTGGCCTGGGATGGTTTCCTTCTTTCAAATAGTATTGCATTTGAACTGAATGATAAGTAGCAATATTTTGTTTCATTGCTGTTTTGTATCAAATTCTCTTGCTCTGACATAATGATGGTCTGACATATTAGACCCCATTTTAGATTCTCCCAGGTCTGTCTCAATGATGTGGTTAGGATGGTTCTCCCCTAAAGATTATGCAGTGAGAAGTAACACTCATGAGTCACTGGGGACCCCTGAGTATGCAGCCTGGACAAGAATCATTGAAAAGTTCATCTTTTCACCTTAGAACAGATGGAAGCAGCTAGAGTAAATGATAGACAGAAGGGGAACAGACTTCATTACACCTTCTGAGTTAATACTGACCTGGGAAAAATACAATGATATCAAAGTTTGTCCTGATAACTGAGAAAGCCTTCTTAATTAGAGGTAATGTCAAAAAGGTGGCTATTCCCCAAAATTCCTGCTCACCTACCATCTGCTACTGATAAAGGTTGGCAATTAAGAAATGTTAAGAGTAAGTTCTAATTACCTTCCTACCCTTGTATCTTGTTCCCTTGTTGCTCTTTGATAGCCTTAATTGAAGCCCACATGTGAATCACATCTTCTGCTGCATGCTGGCTCCTTCTGCCTGAATACACAGAAATCATCATAAATCCCAACTTGCCCTCTGGTAAGTGTCTGCTGTTAGAAACATAATCTTATACTTCTCAACTTTTCTGGGTATATTCATCTTACTTCACTGTATTGCTCTGAGTGTGGTAACAATAGCAGTTCTCAATGTAATTCCCCAAGAATGGCACTTGTCAATTGATCTAACCCTCCCCTTTGTTAAATTTGATGATGCAACAGAAGTGGCACCCTTTCTCACCAAGTGCTCACCAAGTGTATCGAGATCCAGGTGGTCATATCTTATTGGGGTCACCTCTTCTTTTATAAGTTACAGAAACAAATTTTAGAATCTCTATTTTCAGTAGATAAATTTTATTTTCTGTGCTTTGCATACTGCCAGTAGGGAACAGAAAAAGAAGAACATTATGATTTTGGAAGTAATTTATGGCTGCTGAGTCTCTGGTTATACAGAAATAAGAACATGTTTGTCCTCCTACTACCAGATAAAAACTATGACATTCCAGCACCATGTTGCTATGGTGTTTTTTTGGAAGAGAGATTCACCTCACTGCACTGACCTAGAGAAGTACAAAATATTGTTTCATTGAAGCCATCATAAATATATCTCTACAAGTAGTGCCCAGAATCCACAGAAGATCTCTAAATATCTGAGTTTATGAAATTTATTTATATTTAGCATCTGTTCAATTTTTTTCAGTAATTATTTCAGCAAAAACTGAAGAGCCAGATCCTGATAATTTTTTACTTTATCACACGATTTAAAAATGCAACAGAATACAGGCAGTTATTCTTTGTGGAGCACTTACAGGAGCAAAACCATATGTTGTTCTTGTTTGGGATAATTATAAATCTTTAAATATTTAAATGTACTTGTCTTTCAAACTGGTATCAACTCCAAAACAAACAATTTAATGTGAATAACTCAACACCTAGAATGTCTATGTACCAAACAGTTAATTAAGTCTATGCATGCATCCATACAAACAATTGCAAATGGATTCATGTGTTTGCATGAATAACCAAAGTAGGCTATAAATTAATATTTTTTTTTCTTTTAAAATAGTCCATTGGGGGGGCAAGTGGGTGGTTCAGTTGGTTAAGTCTCTGCCTCCAGCTCAGGTCATGATCTCAGGGTCCTGGGATAGAGACCCACAGTGGGCTCCCCCTGCTCGGAGGCAAGTCTGCTTCTCCCTGGTCCTCCATGATCTTTCCTTCTCTCACTCTCTTTCTCAAATAAATTTAAAAAATTATAAAAACTTAAAAAAAATAGGCATTGGGACTTGAAGCCATTGAATTGTGAAGTTAAGACTTCAAAATCATCTTGTCTGGTGATTTTCAACTTTGATTATGCATTATAACAAGCTTTGGAGTTAAAACACATATACCTGTGTCTCAGGTATTTATGAATAAGAATAAGAATTTGACATTCTTACTCACTGTGTTTTCAATAGTAAACTTGCATGTCTATTCTTATATGTTTTATAGATCATTCTGATGGGCATCTGTATTAGTTTCCTAGACCTTCCATAAAAAAAAATGCTATAAACTGGGTGGCTTAATACAATTGAAATTTATTCTGTCATAATTCAGGAGTCTTGAAGTAAAAAACCTAGATGTTGGCAGAGCCATGCTCCTTCTGAAAGCTCATAAAGGGAAGAATCCTTCCTTGCCTCTTCCAAGCTTTTACTGATTGTTGGCAATCATCAGCTTGCAGCTGCCTTGGTCCATTCTCAGCCTCTGGTGGCCTCATTGGTCTCTGTGTGTCTGTGTCTCTAGGTCTCTCCTTATAAGATCATCAGTCATTGGATTTAGGTCTACTCTCATCTAGAATGATCTCATCTTAACTTCATTACATCTGCAAAGCCCCTATTTCTAAATACAGTACCATCAGTAGGGACTAGCAATTAGGAATTAAACCTATTTGGGAGATTCCAATCACTAAAACTCCCAAAGTGAAAACTTCATTTAACCTAGGTTTGGTGTGTGACCACTCATGCTGATCAGTCCTTCCTGGTTGTGATATTATTCTTACTTTGTCTGGAACCATCTGACTTATTCATAATTTTCTGTATTCACTATTCCTGATTCATGTGTTTAGAGAGGACTAGACAATGGGCAGATATTAACAACTTCATAAGTTCCCACAGAAGAAAGGACAGTGAAGGGGTGTGAAGATAACAAGTGCAAAGACTCAGAAGTAAGAAGAGGAACAGACAGAAGGGGAACAGACTTCATTACACCTTCTGAGTTAATACTGACCTGGGATGAAAGGGGAACTGTGTCAGGAAACACTGTGCTTCAGGATGAGGAGATTTTCAATGGCGAGGGTGAGAGAGAGGGGTAAAGGGTAGGGTTGAAGAGGGAAACAAGGGCCAGGCCATAAGAGGACCTAGATGTCATGCTGGGGAGCTTCAACTTTCCTTTTCCTTAGGCCAATGGAGAGCTGTTGAAAGGTTTTAAGAAAGGAATTGTGTCCCTGCATGATTGAGTTTTGTTTTAAGAAATATTACCCTAGTGGTAATGTGAGAAGTGAACTTAGGGGGGCAAGAGAGGTGTCTTGGAAAGCATTTAGAAAATTGTTACCTTAGTGGACTGCAGAATGATGACACCATAATTCAAGGTGCTGGTGCTAGGGTGGAGAGAAAAGGACAGATCCAAGAGATTGAGTAGATAGCATTTACTGGTTAATTAGACACAAGGAGTGACATAGGATAATTATGTTTCAGCCCTTCCTCCCCCATCATTCATCAAAGGACATTTTTGTAACACTGTGTGTTCCTCTCCTATGTTTTATACTCCTTCACCAAAGCACGGGTTTCTCAATCACCTTGTTAAAAGCCTGAAAATGTTCATCCATTTATAATGCTTTGTATTGCCAGATCTTAAGATAGCAAAAATAAAATGTATCTTTGAATGAGCGATCACATCACTTCTCAGCAAAAAATCCTGAACATAAAACTCAAATATACATAAGATAAATGTGAGATGCATTTTTTTATCTATTGTGATCTAACTTTACATGTTTATTTCAGTGGAACCTGGAACTAAAAGAAATCTAAAGAAAGAAGTATTTCAAATCATTTTCTGGTTGATTCTAAATTAACCAGAATTCTCTCTTTATGTCAATATTTGTTATTGAAAAACTTACTAAAATGAAATTGTTAAAACCTTGCTTTACTAACTATATCTTGCCAAACATAATTTTTTGATGTCAAGGTTATTTTTGTACTCCTAAGGAATTGTTATAAGTATCAGTGATTAATTACCCTTCCACCCACTCTGTATTCAGTAATAACTTGATTCATTAAGCATAACAAAGGAAGAGTAAGATCACGTGTTTGTTTGTTTAAGAAATGAACAACAGTATAGAAAGTAACATAGTTTAAAGGGAGGAATTCCAGATTTGACTTTCAGGAATTTAGACAGTGGGTGTGGGACAGAAGGTGGGGATAGGAGATGGTTTCATCTGTAGACATAGAGGGAACACTAGTGCAAAGGGGTCCACCTGGTGTGTTCAAGAAACAGCAAGGAGGTGAGCATGACTAGAAATGAGTAAGCAAAGAGAAGAGGTATACAGAGAAGGTCTGAGAAGTAACCAGCTATGATTGTTTTAAAACATAATTTCCAAATTCTCTGACATTTCTCTCATCAAGAAGTGGAACCTAGGTCCCCCTTAAACCTAGGCCTAGGGACTGGTTGGCCAATAGCATATAGTTGAAGTCATGTTGCGCCAGTTTCTAACTCCAAACCTTTAGAAATGGACAGCTTCCACCTTTTGTTCCTTGGGATACTTGTTCTTAGAGCACAGCCGTCAGGCTGCAAGAAGAGCGAGCCACTTGGAGAGACTACTTCTAGGTTCCAGCTAACAGATCCCTGACAGCCAGCTTTGGTTGTCATACCTGACTACTGAAAAGGCCTGTTGGATGATTCCAGCCCAGCCACCATCAGACTCCAAGTACATGAGGGAGCCTGAAAGAGAACCACTAGCTGAGCTTAATCATGCCAGATATCATAATAAAAGATAATTTTATATTATATAATAATAATGAGTTATAATATATAACATAATCAGTGTTTCATCATCTACTAACTTTTGGGATGATCTGGTACAAAGAATTAAGTACATGATCAGAACACCAGGTTCTATATCAAGGAAGGCTTTTTAGGTCATTGTGAGGCTTCCATCCTGCATGGAAGAAACCACCAAAATTGAGCTGGAGGTTATTGTGATTTGCCTTGTATTTTTAAAGGGTCACTGTGTATACTGATTTGATAAAATACTGATGAAGGGTAAGAGGTGGAAGAAAGGAATTTAGACCACTGATGTAGCTTAAATGTGAGCTCACGGTGTTTGAGATCAAGATGGTAGCAGTGAAGGGGGTAAGAACCACCCACAATCAGGACACCTTTAAAGGAAAACTAAACAAGATTTCCTGAAAATATTGCTGTGGGCACAGTCTACTTTCATATACACATTCTCCCAGGAGTCCTTCTTATTTATAAACATTTCCCTCTTAGTACAGAGCATTGTATATACATAATTTTTGCCTTGTTTTGGTCTATTTATTAGCGTATTTGAAGGGAAGGTTGGTGCATAGGGCACTTGCTGTGTCTATACATCCCATTTCATTCTACAGAGCATACTTTACCTGGTCCCTGGTGGCCACTTCTACAGCTCTCTTTAAACTTCCCCAATAAGTAATCCCTCTGCCCTCTTTGTTTAAAGTAAGATAGATGAAGGTTAGAGAAGGAGTGGACTAGATGTTACCTGGAGGCCCCCTAGATATTTTTATCTGATTTCTCTCATGTAGGGGATGACTTAATTAGATGTTCACTCTTCTCACTATTATGGTGTGGAAATTTTTACTTCAGTGAATTACCTTGTCTGACACAAAGACATATATAATTAAGACCCATGGGAAACCATGACACTTAATAGCACCTTCTGGATTGGCTACACTCATGTCAAAATACAGTATGCCAAGTCAACTATGCATTAAAACAAAGTTTGCTTTCTGTGAATACTTTGTTCAAAAATGATGAGGAGAATGAGTTTAGGATGAGCTTAAAAATGACAAAGGAAATAATGTAAACATAATACAAAATAACAGAGAAATGAAGGATTCTGGGATTCTGGATATGAAAGTGTTTAGGAGAGAAGAGCTGATGGGATTATGAGTTGTCATCAAAAATATAAATAACCTGGTGATTCACAGACCTGTACCCCTGGGGCTAATAATACATTATATGTTAATAAAAAAATTTTAAAATGTTAAAAATATATAAATAACTAAGCCCCGTGAAACCAAACGCTCACAAACTGCCCTCTAACACTGAAGGGTGGGCATGTGTTGCATCAAATCCAAGAGTGGTTTGTTTCATCCAGCCTGTGGGTCTGAACCAGTAATCACACAACTTCTTAAAGCACAATTTTCCCATGAAGAGAACCACCAGTCTATGGGTAATGCTTAATTTCGCTGGATGAGCTCTCATAATTCAACCCATAAGACACCAAACATTAGCCAAATGTAAAGTGCCCTTCCAAACTTGACTCTGAAAGCATCAGTCTTAGAAGATAAAATAATATTTTGACTTTGATTTTGCATTTGAAGATAAGAGTAACCATATCAGGATTTCCACAAAATTATAAATAAAAGGAAAATTTCATGTCTGATTACAATAGCTCCTGGACCATGTACAACACCATTTCAGGGGCAGGTAAGAAATGAAGCATGAAAATATAGTAGTGACACCATGAGAGAGCCACATGAAGAATCTTTTGAAATGATAACCTAATTAGGCCTCTGGGAAGAGAATGCCTTGCCAGATGCTGGTATTCATTCATCATATTCTGAAATATCATTTCTTCATTTTATTATTCAAATGTGTTTATTGAGAATAAGCTTTGTAATATTTATTGTCAATTTAGAAAAAATGTGAAGCACCATATAATGGAAAGAATCATCAGAGTTCTAGCTCTTTCTGTCATTAACATGGTTAATTCATGTCTTGCTTGGTTACAGTTTTCCCAACAGTAAAACTTCAGTTTCAATAGCTCTTCCCACATTCCTTAAGCTCTTGCTTTGTTTGTTTTTCAGGTTGGTTCACCCTAGATTATGATGGGGAAATGCAGGTGTTGGTCCTTGGTTGCTTCTAATTTGCACAGATGCACAGCATATTTGGGACTCTGAACAGTGCTGACCACCTTGTAGAACCCTCCTCTCTCTGGAGTACAACCTGCTGTGTGCAGGAGCCCATGGAGAGATGGAGATCCTCCTCTTCATCATCTAGATCCTTTGAATAATTCCAAGACTATAACAACAAAATAGCAGACCCAAAGGACTGTTTTATGGAAAGACTATGATACATTAAAAAAGAAATTATGGTGGAGGAGGCAAAAGTCAACACAATGCACTAAACAGTAGCTTGTCCGGAGTAAGGACTGCACAGGGAGAGAATACATAAGGTTTTGCACTACACTTCCCTTCTTAGCCTGCCTTCCCATCTCTCAGGTTCTACAGGGAAATGGAGATGGCAGCTAGAAAAGTGGTGGAGTTCCCAAGCCCTTCAACAGGAGTGACGATCTGTCCTGCAGGCCCTATTCCTTGCATAGTAGTGTAAATATTACTGTGAAACAGAAATGTTCATTGCTGGAGTTTTCACTTCTAAATGTTTGTGGTTACAAATGTTTGTGGAAACAAATATGCTCATATCTCCCCAAAGCACTTCATTCATTCATTCAACTGATTGGATGAGGCCCACCCACAATGTTGAGAGTAATTTGCTTACCCAAAGTCTACCAGTTTAAGTGTTAATCACATCTAAGCAATACTTCCGCAGCAATATCTACACCGATACATCCAGACAACTGGACACCCTAGCCTAGTAAAGTTGATATATGAACTTATCTATCTACCTACCTACCTGCTTACCTATCTGTCTAGGAGTTCACACTATCTTTTTTCATGGGATTTACTAAGTTACTGAGTAAAAGAAAGCTCTCTACAAGTTTCAGCTATGGGTTCAGGAGGTATGAGCAAACTCAGATTTCTATCAAGCATTCTTTTCCGTGAATGCTCCTTGATATAATGTGCTTCTTATTCTAAATACCATTATAAATCATATTTTATTTTAGTTTCATACATTACAGTGGATATGCACCACTGTTCTAGGTTTAAGATGCAACTGTTTGTTTTTTTTCCTTCAGCTTAGTTAAATAAACAAAGTACTTCCACAAAATAACTTCGCACAAACTCATTCTTACGTTATAATATCAAAGGACCCAAGAGAAGGAATCTACCCTTCCCTTTGTGTATGAGGGTATAGGTTTGATTCTTGGTCATTCATTAAATAAAATACAACAAATATTTTGTGAATTTGATAAAAATATCAGTTGAGGAAATAAGATATCTTAATTCTACCCATTGTTTTTGTAATATAATGTCTAATATTTATTACAATAATAACCTGTATACAATGTTTTATGCATAAACATTATTTAGAATTGTGAAAGGAACATAAACTAAATACTTAATATAAGCAAATGGCTAAATGGATTAGAATATGTTTTTGCAGACTTTCAAAATGTTTTACAAGTTTTTTAAAGACATGGAAATTGCTTGTAAATCTATGATTAAAGTTGTATTCTCTCGGTTTGTAATATCTCAATTATGTAAAAAATGCATGGACCTTCAGAAAGATGTTTACCTAAAAATATATAGTTATTACATATAATGACTATTATCTCTATATGGAAGTAGTATGGATGACTTGACTTTGCTTCTCTATATTACCTTTATTAAGATTAGCTTTTGTGCCACACTTATACACACTTAGAATAATAAAAATAACCAAACCTTGCCTACAAGTAAAAGTAAGTGAAAAGGAAAAAAAACCATATTCTAGATCCATATGGTGAACTTAAAGTGGTTTATTTTGTGGCATGTGATCTCTTTTTGGTTCTCACTCTTTTATGATGAAATAAGAAAAACAGGGTGATATGACTCAGCCCTTCCATTGATTATCAAACTTTCACCCACAATGTGGAGACTAATTTGCTTACCCAAAGTCTTTCTTTTGGAGGCCACCCCTCTCTCTTCTTCTTTTTCTTCCATTTTCCAGATTGTTCTATATAATTCTTCTTTACTGGATTCTCTGTCTTTTCTGTCTCATTGGTTTATTATTTCTTTTCTTGTCTTCTTTTGTTGCATCTACTTTCTCTGAGTGATTTCACCCACTCTCAAGGCTTCAGCTAGAATCAACATGAAAATAACTCTCAGTGATATAAATTAGAATGCGTTTTTTTTCTCCCGAGTTCCATACTTATATCTCTACCTGTCCTCGACTTTTCCACAGATACCTAAAACACTGCATGTTAAAACTGAGCTAATTCAAGACCTCTCTTATTGCCTCATCTCTAATAACAATGGTTGGTGGCATCACCATTCACCTGCTCCCTGGGAAAGAATCCTTGTATATCTTCAATTTCTCTCCTTTTCTCTCACTGCCCTCAACCTACCCATAATATAGTATTAAGTATCCATCTTTATTCAGCATGATTATTGCAATACCCCCCTAACTTTTCTCCCTGCCTTCATTCCACTCCCATGAAATCCCCTTCCACACTAAAGCCAGAGTTCAGTTTTATTTTTCACAGTAATCACCATTCCTGATAACCCTTTACTTGGCTTCCACCACCCAATAAAGCCCAGGAGTCTTAGGAGGGCATAGGAGAACTTTCTTAATTGAACCTCTCTATTCCTACACAAAATTCTTTGGGTTTAGCTCTTGGTTTAAGTTAAGCTAGATCTTGTCCCATTTTCTATATTTATTTTGCTTTCTCTTTTAATCTGTGCTTCCACTATTTTCTATTCTTCATACATAGCATATTTTGTTCTGTCTACCCAAAGTATTTATTTGTAAATCCTTCTCAGAAATGACCTTATGTAGATTTTTTCTAAAACACCCACCTAGAAGTAACTAGTGCCTTTCATGTATTTCTATATTTATTAATCTTTCTCAGAATGAATTATTTTTTTGCCACATTTGTTTGTGTCACTAAAATGTGAAATATTTTCCCAATATAATTATAAGATTACTGAAGACAATCTGATTGTGATTTTTCATTTGAATGATCTGTAAAACTTACTGCAAAGATGAGCTACAGGTACTGCTGAGTGAATATTTAATGCATAGATTTTACAACTTAGAAGTCTCCTTGGTGAATCATATGAGTCTGCTTCATAGTTATTCAGTTCACTGGTCTATAATTCCATGAATACCTACAACAACAAATAAAGGTCTTTGGGTTTCATTGTTGGTTTATGGCTTGGGACTGCCCTCTTATTTTCTTGTTATCTGTCTTAAGGGGAATGAGCTTAGGAAGGTTTTTTTCAAAAAGGGAAACAAATATGCATTTTATCTTCTAGGAATTTTGGAACGAGTAATTTTTATTTCAAAATGTATAGTTAGCCTCAAGGAAAATAATTAAGTTGATAGTTAGTGTTGGGGGCACTCCTACTCTGCTCTTACACTACCTTGTCCCTTATCTTTAGTGTTCTACTTATATCTCCAGAGGACATGCTGCTCCTTGTGAAAACACAACCTTGAAAATTATCTCAGGGTACTATCCTTTCTTGAGGCTCTTATCCTTCATACATCATTACAGGTTGTTTTCACTGCTCTAACAAATTAAGTGATTTTAGATATAGGTGATTAATTGATATGTTACCAATCATAGATACATTTGAATTTTAAAAGAACTCTATGAAGATACATAGTTTTTAATTATCTCTTCTTAAGTGTGAAATTTCAATTTTTTAGGGGCAAGGCTAGCACTAAGGTATCCTAACACAAAGGTAGCTGGCTATTGATGTCCCTGTACGGTATTTATTTTAATAGGTAGTAGGAGTTTGCAATATTTGAGGTTAATTGCACACTCCTCTTCTGTAAGACTACCCTCACTACAGATACCAGCTGCAAGTTTGGGGGCCACCAGAACCACCCTCAATTCAGACCAGCTGGCCATAAATTCAGGGGTTCCATGATACCCCTCAAATTCAGTAATCTGCAGGAAGGCTCAAAGAACTTACTGGAAGCACCATACTTATAATTAGTTTTATCATAGCAAAAAGATATAAACTAGAGCCAGCCAAATGCGAGGTACCTAGGGTGAAGTTTGGGAGAGTTCCAAATGCAGAGTCTTCAAGAATGTATGGCCCTTTCAGAATCAAAATGTGAGGTAGTTTACCCAAACTGTGGTGTCCAAAGTTTTATTGAGGCTTTATGATGTGGGCATAACTGAACAAAACATTGGCCATGTGGTTGTACTCAATCTCCATCCTCCCCACCCTCTTCAGAGGTAAGGTTGATATCACCTAGTTCAAAGTCCAAACACTTTACTCACATGATTGGTCTTTCTGGAATAGCCAGCCCCTGCTCTGAGTCATTCATTAGCATAAACTATCTCAGGGCCCACCAGAAGTCACCTCATTAGCATAAACTATTAAATGTGGTCCAGGGGTCCACACTGGTTAACAAAGATACCCCTATCACTTGGGAAATTCCAAGGGTTAAGAGGTTGTTTCCTAAGAACTGGGAACAAAAGCCAATCAGATCCTTTACTACACAATAGTAAGTATACAAATTTAACAACTTTCTTACCAAACTGAAGAAAATTCATTTCCTTAGATTTTGACATGTGCATTTTATGAGAAAAAGGTTGGTGGCCATAGGTTATAAAGCATCTACCCCTTCATTCTCTGTTACAGTTATTAAAATAAGTAAAATACAATACCAGGTGATCAGAGACTATTAATTTTAGATTTCCAGTTGAAACTGAAACCGAAGGGAAAATCTTTCTGTTGCCAACCCCCCCACACAAAAAAAAGGAAAAGGAAAGAAAAAGAAAAAGAAAAAAATCTTAAATTGAACAACACTTTTTGCTGTCTGAATTGAAATCTTAAAAATGGAAGAATAAATTATGTTTAAGAGTCAGTAAAAACTCAAAATCGGTCAAAGACAGAAACAGAAGAGCTAAAACCATAAAGCTCTTAAAAGAAAACAAAGAAGGGGTGCCTGGGTGGCTCAGTCACTGGGCGTCTGCCTTTGGCTCAGGTCATGATCCCGGGGTCCTGGGATGAAGCCCTGGAATTGAGCTCTGCTTTGGGCTCCCTGCTCAGTGGGAAGCCTGCTTCTCCCTCTCCCACTACCCCTGCTTATATTTCATCTCTAGTGGTCTCTCTCTCTCTCTGTCAAATAAGTAAGTAAAATCTTAAAAAAAAAAAAGAAAGAAAAGAAAAGGAAAAAAAGAAAACAAAGAAGAAAATCTTCATGACCTTGAATTTAGCAATGATTCAACTATGATATCAAAAGCACCAGCAACAATAAAAAAATAGATAAATTGGACTTCATAAAAATTAAATTTTTTTGTACATTGAAGGACACTATCAAAAGAGTGAAAAGACAACCTCAAAGAATGGGAGAAGGGGCGCCTGGGTGGCTCAGTGGTTAGGCCGCTGCCTTCGGCTCGGGTCGTGATCTCGGGGTCCTGGGATTGAGCCCCGGATCGGGCTCTCTGCTCAGCAGGGAGCCTGCTTCCTCCTCTCTCTCCCTGCCTGCCTCTCTGCCTACTTGTGGTCTCTCTCTGTCAAATAAATAAATAAATCTTTAAAAAAAAAAAAAAAAAAAAGAATGGGAGAAAATATTTGTAAATTGTATATCTATCAGATGTGAGTTGTTTTTGATATGTAGAAAGAACTCTTAAAACTTGAAAAACAACAGCAATAACAACAAACAAATTATAAGATGAGCAAAGGACTTGAATAGACATTTCTCCAAAGAAGATATACAAATGGTCAGTAAACACATGTAAAGATGCTCAGAATCATTATGGAAATGCAAATCAAAACCACAATGAAATACCACCTCATACCTAGTAGGATAGTTGCTATAAAAAAAACACAGGAAACAACAACAAAGACAACAACCAGAAAAAAAAAAAAAAAAACAACTATGGCCAAGGAGAAGTTGGAATCCTTGTATACTGTCGGTGGGAATGTGGAACGGTGCATCTGCTATGGAAAAGAGTAAGGCAGGTCCTCAAAAAATGAAAAACAGAATTATCACTCGATTCAGCAATTTCACTTCTGGGTATATACCTGAAAAAACTTGAAGGAGTGTCTCCAAGAGATATTTACATACCCATGTTCATAGGAGAACTATTCACAAAAGCTGAAAAGCAGAAGCAACCCAGTGTCCATTGACATATGATTGTGTGATTGGATGAACAATATGCAGTGTGTCTATACAATGGAATTTTGTTCAGCAATGAAAAGGACTAACTTCTGATGCATGCTACAACATGGATGGACCTTAAAAACATTAGTGTCTCTCTAATAAACCAGACACTAAAGGAAAGCAACTGTAGGATTCCACTTATATAAGGTATCTAGACAAGGCAAATTTTTAAGGACAGATAGTAGAATAGAAATTGCCAGGAGCTGGGAGGAGAGGAGTGATGGGGAGTTATTGCTCAATGGGTACAGAATTTCTGTTTGAGATGATAGAAGAAGACTGGAAATAGTGTTGATGGTTATACAACATTGTGGATGTACTTTAGATAGTGAATTACACACTTACACATGGTTAAAATTTTAAATTCTTTGTTATGTAAACGTTTTCACAAAAAAAAAGAGTGAAGTTAACTTTCAGAGTAAAGAGTGAAAAATAGAAGAATATATCATAGTTAGACAGCTAGATAGTAAAAACATAAAGGTTTATGAAGCTTGGTAGCTATAGACAGGCTTTCAAATGAGCTTCTGTACATGGAAGAAAAGAAAGAGATAGAAGAAGTTATATGCTTTTCTGCTTTGAACTTTTGTTTTTATATGTAATCAAGATTGTGTGCCCCATTCCAGGCTCATTAGATTAATTCTAAGTGGAGATCACAAAACCGACACAACTGAAAACTCCTTTGAGACACTATTTCCCCCAACTTCAAGATATTTCTGGCTCTATACAGCTGTTATTAAAATGTAACTTATCTGAAGAACAGTATGGCAGACAGAATAATGGTCCTCCCCCAAGATGACCACTGCTTGATTCACCACTGTGAATATATTATGGTTATATATTAAAAAAGGGAATTTTTGCAGATATGATTAAGATGGCAGTATTTGAGATAAGGCGATAGTCTGGATTACCCAGCTGTGCTCAATTCAACCATACAAACACTTAAACAGAAAGAACTTACTCTGGCATCAGGTGGAGAGGTGCCGCAGAAGACAAAGGAAGCAGATAGATGAGACAAAAAACTTTGAAACAAGAAAACTGCGTGAGGCCCTTTACTGACCTTGAAGATGAGGGACGGTGGCCATGAGCCAAGGAATGTGGTCACTTCAAGAAGCCGAGAGCAACTCTCTGTGCCAACATCTAGCAAGGAAACAGGGAAACAGGTCCTCAGGAGCACAACCCCCTAGAATTGAAGTCGGCCAATGGATGGTTTCTAAAAGAATCTGGAAATGGATTCTTTCCTAGAACCTCCAGAAAATGCAAAGCCCTGATGATACTTTGTTTTGGCCTTGTGGAACCCAGAGTAAAGAAACCAGCCAAGCCTACTAGATTTCTGCCCTATTGAACTGTGAGGTAGTAAATTTATGTTGTCAAACTGCAAAGTTTGTGTTAATTTTTATAATACTGATAGAAACTATACAAATAATAAATCAAGAAACACCACAATGCTTGTAAATCCATCTAAATTTCTTCCAAACACTATTCATGATTTAACAACAATCAAAAAAATACAATTTCCAAACATTTTCACCTTTCTTCAGATGGTTTCCTGACATTTAATAGTCTTTGAAATTAAGAAACATTACTCCAAAGTTCCTAAAATTCAGTTCTTTTCCCTGGGTATGCCTTGACTTTTTATAAAGGGCACTCAAGAAAATCAAGGGACAACAAGAAAAATAAAAGAATATTATTATTGTTGTTCTTTTTTTTGGCCTGGTGCATTAGCAAAATCTCAATTCAAATATTGCATATTTGATGTTGAATAATAATGACTCAGGAGATTACTTCTCACTTGCAGAATAAAAATACTTCAAGAAAAAGCAAAACTTCTGTCCACTTTAACATGACAGCATTCATTTTGGTATTTGCTCCAAGCTTCAAGGTCAAGACCATTGAGGTAGCTTTAGAAGTCTATAGTGGTTATCTCAAGGATGGCGAATGCACAGATTTGATTCAGAGGCAACTGAGTTGAATAGAGATGTCCCTTTTTTCCTTTCTGAATAATTCGTGCCAACCCTGCTTCTTATTCGAAGTGTTAGTTTTACACTGCCCCATAAAAAGTTACCATAAACTTAGTGGTTGAAACAAGCTGGGAATGCACTGACTTTTTTTTTTTTTTTTAAAGATTTTATTTATTTATTTGACACAGAGAGAGAGAGAGAGAGAGAGAGAGAGAGAGTGTGTGTGTGTGTGTGTGTGTGTTTGTGTGTGCAAGCCCAAGTAGGGGGAGCAGGAGGAGGGAGCTGAGCAGGGAGCCGGATAAGGGACTCAATCCCAGAACCCTGAGATCATGACCTGAGCAGACACTTAACTGGCTGAGCCACCTAGGTGCCCCTGTATAGACTTTTAAACTCATCAAGAATTCCCTTCTTTGTGGCCCTGCCTTTTACCTGCTGTCCACTCTCACCTGAGACTGCCCCTGGGGCTTACAGACCATCCATGATTCCCTGCCAAGTGGGCTTTCAATATAACTGAGTCCTTCATCAAGCCAGCAAGGAGAAGCTCTCAAGCAAACTGGCTTGCGAGATTTATATACTGTGATGTAATCACAAGAGTGGCATCCATCACCTTTTCCCCTATTCGGTTATTTAGAAACTACTCACAGGTTCCACCCATCCTCCAGGGAAGGCAATAATGAAAGGGTGTGAATGCCAGAAGGCAGGGATCCTTACAGTTACCTTTGGGTTTGTCTGCCACACCCAGTTAAAGATTTTAGGATTGTATTGTTTTTCTATGGTTAGAAAATGAAAAGATAACCAAAGCAACTTGGGTTTTGTTTTTTAATTCCTGTACTTTTTTAGAGGTGAATATGGCATTAGTTAAAAGCATCAGCTTTGGAGTAGTTACATAGATCTGGTAGCAAATAGAGGTGTTGTTTTAAATTTTAATTCCAGTGCAGTGTATATTAGTTTCAAGTGTACAATATAGTGATTCAACATAATGTTCATCATGATAAAACATACCAGTTTTAATGCATGATTTAGAGATAGTTGTTCAATTGCTCTGAACCTTGACTTAACCCTTGTAGAAAATGCAGATAAAATATCTAATAGTTTTTCTGTGAGAATTAAAGGACAAAATACATGTAACATATTTAGTAAAGTGAGACAATACAAATTATTTATTGTATATGTTTTTCGTTTTTTGTAAGAAAAATACCCCCTTGATCCTCAGGTAAGAGTCAAAATTACTACCTGAGGAAAAAAATGCCTGTTTTAAATAACTGGAGCATAACGTAATCTGTCACACAAATGCAATCTATGCTATGAAAAGAGATTTTACTGATTACACATTTCATTTGAAGTCCTTTCTTGTTAATCGATAACACTTTGTTTAGAAATTTGAATTTCACAAATTTCTATCTATTCTAAGAAATACCAAGCACATGACTCACATTTTAAATCATTCCCTCTCTAAAATTCGATTGGACTGGATCTAGTTATTTATTTATGTATTTAGTAGACATATAAAATAATCAAAAAATTTTTTTCTTTTGGTTTCTTCATTGACTCCCCTTTAAGTAATGACTTTGCCTGCATGAAGTATGAAACCATGAAAGTATTTAAATATACAAATCAAGTGGTCATGGAGGGGGTAATTTTTCTAACAACAATTGTTTTGTAATGCCATGTGGGCCCCATTCAGTTTCACATGAATTGTTGGAATATAAAATGTGGTTCATGGGATGAGTTCATGTACCAGCTGAATTTATTTTTGTCAATTAACAGCTGCATATGCTGCTGAGATCCTTTGACTAATATAATGCATTTAGTTCATGTTACGGCATCTAATACAGATCACACCAGGCCACGTCTGTCATGCAGAGAACAATTTTATTGTTGTCATTATTGTGGTCAGGGAATATTTCCTTTTAGATTTTTATTTTTTGCATTTAACTCAGCACAGTTATAGAGATAGATAACTGGGTAAGTAAGTAGCTAGCTAGCTACTTCTAATGGGTGATTCATGCTAGATTGTTTTGGAAATTGAGCATACTAGAAATGCCATACTACTGAAAGGTATTGAATAGAATTTTTATAAATCAGAGAAAGTACATATTAGAGTTAGAGAAAAAAGTTCACTCCTGATTTGATAGTTTAGGTCTGGTCTTGTTAATGTTTTAACTGCCTTTTTCCTTTGCAGCTCTTTGTCCTTCGGCACTATTATTAAAATGAGCGTGAAACTGAGGAAGATTTAGACTTATATAGTTCAGAGACCCAAGACAGGGTTTCACACTTTAATAATTCACCATTTTGGCTAATCATGGGATTCTTTTTAGCCTCAGAGTCCTTGTCTGTAAAATGGGATTGTTAGATTTCTGTCACATACAGTTGTTAGAATGATTAAAATAATATAAATAATGTATTTGGTTGTCTCAAAGTTTCTATGTAGGTATATCTTAAGGTCTGAGGGGTGTACATATGCAGTTCTGGGGCTATATGAAATTTCTTTGATTTACTAGTGTTTTATAAAAAATGCATGTAACTGGGGGGGCTTGGCTGGCTCAGTCAGTAGATCAGTAGAGTGTGTGACTCGTGATCTCAGGGTTGTGAGTTTTAGCCCCATGTTGGGTGTAGAGTTTACTTAATAAAAACAAACAAGCAAACATACATACATATTCTCTTTCAATCCAAAAAATGCATATAACTTTTTAATTCTACTTCTTAATATATTGCATTAGTTTCAATAAAATCTTATTTTTATATTTACTCCTGAGTAAAACTGATGCCATGCAAAGTTTTACTTTGGTTTTAAGAATTTCATCGCACATGCTGCTCTGTAAATACATGAACTTTATAAACTGTAAGCATTTTACACATCTGAATTATTAAAAAGGATAGACTTTCTCTTCGAAATAAACTAATAATTTGTTTTACTTCTCTAATAAAAGAATATGCTTGGATGAGATTAAAGAAGGCCAAGTATATGACAGAAGAATAAATATGAGTATTTGAATTCAATGTATACTTAAAGTAGTTATTAGCAAAAGACAGAAGAATATTTTGAAAATTATATATCAGAACCTTATAAAAATCAGTGTCTTTTAAGTCACGTAATCACTAAATACTTCAGCCATCACACCATGAACGATAGCTTTCCATACCACCTTACAAGAATGTAGTGAGCCTCTTACCAATCATGAATGTGGCAATTTAGTCGCAATTTACATAATCTGATTTTACCAACAGTTATTAAGCTATTTCTAAGACCAATGGGTATATTAACCACTTTAATTTGACACTCAAGATGAAGGATCAGCTCAGAGTACAACATGATTTGCTTTTGTTGGGGAGCTCACCAAATTATTCATGACTCATGCCATGTATTCCGCAGGGCTATGTGGCACAGGCTAGGACTCCATTGCTTTCCAAATGTGCACATTTATCCAGACGCCTTCTTCACTCAAGAAAACCTTAGATTAGTGAACATTTAAATGCCACCATTTGACAGATGTCCATGGAGCTTCTTAGCATTTCAAAACGGTTGAACTCATACAAGGCCATCTGCAGCTTATAGGAGGTCATGTCTCCTTAAATTCTTACTCCAGATTTACCATGACTGAATGTATTGTGGGGGCTATTCTCATAAAAATAGGTTTCCTAGAAAGTAGAATCATTTGATATATGATACAATAAATAGAGGAGAGAACATAAATATGAAATGGAGAAAATTTACAAGGTGACTATACTCTTTCAATTTTTATGCTTCTACATTATATCATTACAGTTCCATTCAGCTGTTCATTCTTTTAAAGTTGGTTAAACTGCTCCGTTTAAGGATTTATGTACTAGATTCCTTACAAATATGGAACATAATTATCTGTGAGTTATATTCTGAATATGGCACTTCTGAATCCTTGTCACTTGGGCCTCAGCCATAGAAATAGGTCATATTTATGTTTGCTTGGGCTTACTGCATCAAATAGATGATTTGTTACAAAACATGGTAAAAAAAAATCTAACC
Organism: Mustela lutreola; assembly: GCF_030435805.1. Lineage (NCBI taxonomy): Eukaryota > Metazoa > Chordata > Mammalia > Carnivora > Mustelidae > Mustela > Mustela lutreola. The sequence goes on from NC_081290.1 coordinate 110,567,987, forward strand.
AATTGATCTTATTAAAATATAAAACTAAGTGTAGCTTCTATCATCTGATTTTCTAATTGTTTCCATATATAGTCAATTACTAAAAATGTCAGATCCCTCCACATTGCGTATATACAGTATCTTTTCCCAAAGCATTTTCAGCTTATTTAAAGGAACTGCAAATGTAAGTCATTCCAAATTGTGTTTACCCTGTTGAGCTACTTAACTATTTCTTATGTAAATTCAAAGACCTTGAGAAATGCACTGGGTCTGTGCATGTGTATAGCTGAGGAACTCCCTCTCTGACTTAGCTGAGAGTTTCTGCTATGAGAGCAATCTGGTGGTGGCATGCCTGCCAGAAACTGACCAGTCGCAAGCCTTTCGGTCTCTGGTCTCTGAAGATAGGAGCCAGCTTTTACAATGAGGCTGGTTGGTGGACAAAGTGAAACAACAAAAGTTGGCCAATACCGAGTTACTTTCACCATCTATTAATTTGTTTGATGAGAGAAGTAACTCAGCTATATATATTATCTAGATGTTCTTAAACATGTTTCTTTTGCCTTTCCCCATATTTCTACCCCAGGTACCACCCTCAGCTCATGGGTCATTCATTCATTCATTCAACAAATAAACTACATCCAAAACATCTCTATTAGGCACTGGAGGAAATACAACAATGAATAAAACAGACCAAAAATAACCTGCCGTCCTTAAGTTTACATTGGAGAAGGGAGGATATAAGATTAAAAAGATAAATAAAAGTTCTAGGTAGGAAAATAAAGCAGGAGGCAGTTAGGGAATCTCTGTTTCGGCAGGGGCGGGGGGGGGGACGGGGGGAGGGTTGCAATTTTGTTCAGGATGGCCAAGGTTTGCCGGGTGAATGGGGGAGATCCCTGGGCCTTGAGGTCTTTGCCCAGCCATCTCTGGAAGGTCACCAGAAGAGTCGATAGTTATTAATAATCAAGGTGTGGAAGAGTTCTTATCTGGGGAGGGAATTTCTTTGGGAGCAAGGTTTCATGCCTTTTCTACCTTACTTGGTCAAGCTCTCCAGCCTTGTTTGTCTTGGGTCTGTCTGGTTTGATTCAGGTTTCCTGGGGCTTTTGAGGAGAGATCAAAAAGGAGACCAGGGTTCATCCTTGTGGGCTATTAAGAACAGATACAAATGCTCTGGAGGAGAGCTTATTGTTTAAGGAATAGCAGTTACATTAGTGCGCTAGAGTGGACTGAACTAGCATGAAGTTAATGGGTGATGAAATCAGAGAGACCATGGGAAAGAGGCACATCACAGTGCTCCTTGGAGGGCATTATAAGGACTTTGGCTTTTACTCGGGAGTGAGGTGGGACAATGGAGAGTTAGGAGCAGTCATGAGGCACTTGACTTAGATTTTGACCAGATCACTCTGGTGTCTGTTTTGAGAAGAGAATGAGAAAATACTAATAAAGACAGAAACAGAGACATCATGATTCAGGTGAGAGATGGGTGGTACCAGTGGGGTTAGACAGAATTGGCCAGATTCTGGAAATATTTTGGTAGAACCAATAGGATTTGCTGACAGATGAGATAGGAGTGTGAAGGAAAAGAAAAGATAAAGGAGACTCTCGAGATTTTGGTCTGAGCTTCTGAGAAGATAAAACTAAAACTGTAAGAGAAACAGATTTGGGGGAAACTCTCAAAAGTCTAGTTTTTAACATGAGAAGTCTATTAGAGAGCCAAGGGAAGAGGATTAAGAGCTAGTTGAGTATATGTCTGAAGTTCAAGGGAGTAATCTAGACAAAATATATAAGGCTTGGAGACATGAACCTAAATACAGTATGTAATGTGCTAAACTATATGAGGTCACCTAAGGAGGGATACAGACAATGAAAGAAGTCCATGGATGGTTTAAACTTCCTGGTTGATTTTGTTTTGTTGTCTTTTTGTTTCTTCAATTCTTTATGTCTTTTAATTTGATTCTTTTTTGGTTGTTGAGAGAATGGTACAAGCATTTTTTAATTATTATTTTTAGGCTGATTTACTTCTAAAATATCACTTGGAACTTAAGTGTGGCTAATATATTTTATTGATCTTTTTTTGGTGAGTTTTATACATATGCTTAATTCCCAACATATGCAAAAAGATAATATACCTTTAAATGCCTTAGTAAAAATTCCCATAATGTATGGTTATCTTGTCTTATGGCAAGTAATTTTTCATTATTTCAAAAGTAAGAAAGGAAAGATTCCTGAACTCAAAGCTTAGCACCAGCATATAGAGAGTGTGCTTATTATACATGGATTGAATGAGTAGATGTGCATGTTAACTTACTGGGCATATGAGAAATCTGAAGAAGGAGTTTTATTTATCAAATTAAAGAAATAATATTCTAATTATTCTTTAAAAATAAGATTTTTTAAAGTTACTATTAATTTTGAAAGTTATACAATTACAGAAAGGCAGTTAATACAGAAATGTAAAAGGAAATAAAAAATAATGAGTTTAAAGGACACCTAAAAAACCACTATAGTAATAAATATTAATAAATAAATAAATACACTATGTGTGACACTCAAAATCCCTTTTCTGGTGCTTTGACAAGTGATGTGGGGTGGCAGGCTAGGAGATATTTGAGTACCAGGGTTTGAGTACTGGAGTTCTTACAGAGGGCGCCCAGCACCATAGACCCCTCTTAGTCAAAAACATACATGTAGCCTTCCTTGGTGTGCATTTGGGATTTGCCACATGCTGAGCTCTGACAACAGACCTGTTTTCTAATCCACTTGGCTTCAGGGAATGGAGTAAGCAGGCAAAGCTGTCAGTGGTTCTCTCTGAGAAACTCCTTTCAGAATTACTTTTCTTGCTTTTCACCACCCATGGATACCTCACTTAACAGAAGTCCAATTTCATGTCCCCGATCTGAACTATTCAAGCATCCTGTATCAGTAATTCTTCACCAGTGATTAGGATTCAGAATCACATAAACCACTGGTGTGTCAAAACTAGGTATAAAACAAAAATTTTGGATTCCTACCTTCCTTGCATCTCCTCTGAGTTTATCTGCTAAGACTATATACATGCTGCAAAGTTCTAGATGCTTAGATATACTTCATATTAAAAGAATTATGGAAGAATTTTAAGAGTAGATTTTAGAGGCTATTGAACAGAGGCATAGGGGTGTAAAATATTTCAGAATAATCTGTGATAAGTGTAAAGGAAATTCAGTAATTAAAAAACGAAATTGGCAGCTAAATAGTAGGCTTAATGAGTTTTGACCATATGAAGAGATACGAAGTGGCTTGCTACAAAATTCAGTAAATCTTACCTTACTGAATAAATTAATCTCCTGCCACAGCTTAAAACACACACACACACACACACACACACACACACCCTTTTCTTCAGGAGTTTTGCATGAATAGACTAGCCAAATCTATAAAGGATTTAATATTATTTTACTGAGAGGACAAAAAATAAATACACTCATCTTGAAGTCTCATTTAGCCTCATGATTTTATGTAAAACTTTGTCCTTTTTTATTTATTAGCATGTCTCAGTAACTTTCTAGGAGCAGATGTTGAGTTGTCAAGATTTTTGTAAAATCTCAAAATAATTTGCAAACTTGATTTTCATTTGCATTTCTTATCAACTATGAATGTTCTATATTTGTTTTAAAGCACAATTTCCTAAGCAAAGAGGTTGTTACAAAGAAATGACAGTTATAAGTACAGAAAATAACATTTGTTTATCCTTCTGTATTCTTCCTTTAGAAATTTATAGGATTTTAATACGTTCATTATCTCAGAACCCCACCCAATCAAACATATAATAGTGAAAGTATTGCAAATGCTATTAATTAATAACTACCCAAACCATTATGAATCAATTACTCCAGCACCGAGATCTGACACCCAGTGGGTGCTCCATAAACATTTGTTGAATTTAAATGAATTAATTCAAGAAACTTGAATTGAGCCTCCTGGGGTTGTTCATTTCTCTCCACAATCTGCATTTTATAAAGAAAGCAGTAAATTCACTAAGAAAAGTCAGTGTCATTGAATTCACAAATTCTGGCTCAGCCAGTCATGATTACAGAAGATGGTGTGTTCTTGTGTTATTGAAATTATAGTTAAACTGCTTAGAAAGGGATTCTGATGTTTGTGAAGTGTTTCATCTAGGATTCACCAAATACTAGGATAGTTCCAACCTTACTTGCCCTATCTTCTTTCTCTCTGCTCTGTATATGAGTAAGGGAATGCTATCATCATAACCTTTTTAATAATATTTAAAGCAAATCTAGTAGTCAAAAATTTACCAGTTGGAAATAAAGGCAAACATAGAAAAGGAAAAAAAAATTAAATGAGTGTACAGCTATATCAATCCTTGGATGAATTATAACTTCTTTCTTTGAGTTGCTTCTGGCATATTAACTTTTAGCACTCACTGGGGAGAAAAAGAATGCAACTAGCCTTTCTTACTTTCATTAGTAGGTTAAGTCATAGTAACAGTTTTGTTTATCAACTGACACTGCTAGCCATTTTTACACGTAGGCTTCCACACCAAGTCTATACCTTGTACACAGTAGATAGTCCATAAATATTTCTTGGATCAATAAATGGAAGAGCAACTTAGCATTGATAGATACCCTTTTTGAGTAAAAAATGAGTTAGGAAGGTTAGAAAGGTTAGAAAACCTTAGCAAAATTATTCTTTCCAACTTGACCAATATTCAGCACTTCAAAATACAAGAAATGCCCAGATTTTTTTGACAAGGGGAAAAGTAGATTTAAGACAGAAGCTCAGATTAAAAGAAAAAAAATTCTCCATCTTTGCAATAGCTCACCCTACAAGGGCCAGCAGAATAGAACTTAAGAACTTATTAAGAAAAAATAATGAATACTGTTATGCCGAAATAAATAAAAATAAATTAAAAAAAAGAACTTATTAAGAAATAGTAGTTCAGTAAGTTTTCATTTACCTGCTGTTGTCTAGGAATTATGTGATCCATGAAAACAGGCAATAATATATACCATTTTACATGGCTAAGTGTATTACTGTAATCAGGAAGTACATAATATGTCTCTTTCTTCTGTACTTCTTATACTACTCAAAAGATATATAAATAAAATGCATTGATTATTAAACAATTAGAAAATGTAATAAAATAATAAATCAATTTAAATTTTACTATATAGAAATAACTGACAAAATTTTCACAACATATTCTTCATTCTCTAAAAATGTATAAATTTTTTAAATTCTTAGAAAATGGGACTACTTTATGTGGATTAGTCCAGTCTTTTTGTTTTATTGGGTAATATATAGTATAAATATCTTTTCATGTAATTATATCAATTCACCATATTATTTTTTATTTTATTATTTATTATTATTATTTTTTAAAAGATTTTCATTTATTTATTTGACAGACAGAGATCACAAGACAGAGAGGCAGGCAGAGAGAGAGAAATGGAAGCAGGCTTCCCGCTGAACAGAGAGCCCGATGTGGGGCTCGCTCCCAGAACCCTGGGATCATGACCTGAGCCAAAGGCAGAGATTGTTTTTAATGACTGTGTCCATTATATACATACAAGAGATATATCCGTGAATGTTGTATATTTAGAATTATTTTTTGGTATAATTAGCAAATTTTTAGCAAACAATCCTGCACACATATTTATAACTTTTTATTTATTGTGGTCTGTACATAGAGGATTACTTCCCTTGTTGATTCATAATGCCAGCTTTCCTTCCAGTGTGACAAGATGATTTAGTCTGGACTTCTATGTATAATATGGTATGTTTATTTCTCAAAATCATGCAAACATCATACAGTATCACTTAATTCTTTGACTAAATAATAAATGAAGAAAGCCATCTCATTATTGGCTACCAATGTATTCTCTTTATTAATTCTCACAGAACACTGTGAGCTAAGTAGTCATACTATTCTCCTTTTATAAATAGAGACACTGAGATTAAGAATGCCTTAAGGACCTAACCATAGATTGCAAAACTAGACTCCTTTTCCAAATCCTTTTCACTCATGGGCTGGTGCGCTCTACACTATATCATTCAACCTTTCCTACTGAAAAAAGGAACATTTTAAAATTTCATGTCCTGGCTACTGGCATTTTATAAATAAATATATTCCCTACTTATATTTTCTGCTCACTATTCTCTTCTTGGGGTCACTATTTTCCTCATTACTGATTTGCAAGAAGTCTATAAATATATGGCAACAAGTCTATTACAAAGATTTTGCTTTGCATTTGGATCTTATTCAACTCAACATGTCCACAGGATTCTGCAAAATTTCCATAGGCTGGAAATCCTTAGACTGTTCAAAATTTTTGACTTCCAAATAAGTAAAATGCACTCCAGTTGACAAGGTTAACACATGAATTCTTTCCAAAGGACCTCTTCCAACTAGGTCCTGTTTTTCAGGATATTCCAAATCATAATCCATACATTAAACAACTTGCTGAATTTCTCTTCCACAATTTTCCTTTCATGAATAATAGAGTTCTCTATTGGCCTCCCAAGTCTTTCCAGATAAAACGTATGTTTTTTTTTTTTTTTTAATCTAAAGTGCTTTAACATACACACACACACACACACACACACAGGGGTAAGAGTAACATTTTAGTATGAAGAAATAATTTCAAGGCATTCATTTTTAGACACAGGAATAATGATCTTTAACACTTCTGCATGAAACTGAAAAATAGATAATTGGTATATATTTTGAACAAGCAAAGAGATCTGCATCATTACCTGGTTAGAAGTTGCTTTAATGAAATGGTCCAAATGAAGGGAAAAATGAATTATTAAGGGTCATAAAAACAGCTCTTTTCATGAGCTCTTGAAAGCAATTTCTAAGTAGATTTAAGTTTTGCCTTTATCAAGTACCACCTTAAATTTATTGAAAGGCTCCCTGAAGTTGTTCAGCAGGAGTTCCATAAAATGTATCTTTAACCCCATTTTCCTTCTTTTCTCTCATCTAAAAAACAGCTTGAGGATACTTGCCCAGTTGGTTGTCGCTTTGAGAGGGTCTTTTAGTAAACACGTTCTGAGCAGGAACTCTCTGGATCTGTAAGAGACAGCTGGCTCTTATTAACGAACTTTACATTACAAATTGAGTCAAGCAAATCATACATGGGGGCTTTTGCTTCTCTTTGCCTTGCAATTCCAGGCAGGTGTTCTTCCCACAGAGGCCAATGCTCAAGCACTTTTATTTTAACTATAGATGAGTTATAGGGAACATATGTTTGCCTTTTGAGAGCACTGACTAGAGTAGAAGCATAGCAACCCAACTCGGACCACAAATGTGGAACAAAGTACCCCAGAGCAGAGGTAAACTTAGGATCAAACATTCTTGAAAAACAAAAAACAAACCCAGATAGCTAATAAATTTTAGGAAAAGATGCATAATATCACTTACAGTAAGAACCACAATTTGCTTGTTTTGTAAAGATTATTGGTAAGGGTTATGTGTGAAGAAATATACACTCTGATGGGAAATTTCATATATATAAATTTATACATACATATATGTACATATGCATATAGATGAAATATATATTTGTTACCTATAATTATAATATCTAAATATAACTAAAATCATATAGAAATATAATATATAACTAAAATGTAATAAAATAAATATAAAATATAATTAATAAATATAGTTAAATACACGAAATATATGTTATATATTTATATGCAAATTTCATATGTTTACATACATATGTACATATGTGAGAAATATGTGCAAGATACATACACATAATACTTACATTATATATAGGGTATATGTGTATATAAAACCTATTTGAAAGAATATATATACACATGTATAATATATCTATATATATGAAATTTATTATTGAAGTATAGATTTCTCCATACATACTGTTACCAATAATTTTTCAAAAAAAACCCAGTTTCTTCTACTCTTTAGATACATGCATATGTATACATACGTACGTTCTCTCTCTAATCGGGGGTCCAGCTAGTCTATTTATTCTAGGAAATTATCCTACGGAAATGATTGGATAACAATACAAAAATATATGTATAAGAATTAAAACTATAATAGAAGTAGCTTAAATGTTAATCTATATGGAATTAATTAAATGAACCAAAGTGTATCTATACTTTGGTCTACTGGGAAACTGTTAAAGGGGAAGAATCCTCTGTTATTCTACTTCTTAGTGATGTAACATTAGATAATTTCTTAATTTCTTTGCACTTCATTTTTCTCAACTGTAAATGAGGACAATTATTGTATTTAACATGCTGGTTGCTATTAAGATAAAATGAGTTCATTTATGTCAAGTACTGGGAAAGATGTTTGGCATATAGCTATTTTAAAGCCTGGATTTTATTATCCATAGTACATTATGAAATATAGCTCCATTGCCTAGTAAGTTATATGAATAAATCAGATTATAGGACAATATGTATGTATATATATTTATAATTACATGCACATTTAATAAATGTTTTATAAATGCATATATACATATATCTCTCCAATTTTTACATATGTAAGCAAGTCTAGCTGGGTATTTACTCACAAACAGTGATGATCTCTAGGGTGATTTAAGGAGCAACTTCATTTTTTCCTTTGTACATTTCTTCAGTTTAAACATTACTATTTATGATATATTTAATAATATCTATGCATTACTTTTATTAAAAAGAACAGCAAGGTAATATTGATTATAGAAACAATCTGAAGAGCAAACATATCTTCCAAATAAAGGACAAAAATTTAATTACATATGCAAAATAGGCCCAATACTTACTAGTAATTTAACAGAAAATATTTGTGAAGTGTCTTTTTGCACACTCGTTTCATGCAGCTATACTTACTTATTGAACAACGATAATGGCTTTTATGTTCTATTTTGCATAGTATTCCTTTCTTTACATTTGTTTTACTTGACTATAAAATGTTTAATTAATATAACTTATTTTTTTATTATGCCATATTTCATTATTTAAATAACAGCTGTGGTTATGAGTTGACCACATTGATAATGCTCATTCCTGGAACCTAGTCTTCCCCATAAACTTTTTGTTGGAATAACTTTAACATTGTGGACTCCTGGGGAAACTACATGTATTTATTACCTCTGACTCTTGCACTATTCTGGTAATGCTATAAACACTGTTTTACTGAGGATGAAGAATAAAACAAGGACTTGGGGAGAAATTGTAGAAGAATATTCCAGATACTTCAGACAGAAATGAATGATGGAGTTGACCAAGTCTCCAAAGAGTGGGAATTAGCTCTTAGTGATCATCAAACACAAAAGAACATTTCTATATCACATTAGAAGGACTAATCATCTAATTATGCTCTAAGGAAGTCCACTCAACCATAAGCTATGTATGCACCATCTTGTTTCCTAATAGCATCTGAAAGTTTTCCCTACTGACCCAGCTTTCCATCTTTATAACAGATCATTTAAAAGGTATTTTTATTTCCACATATTTTCTGATGATCCTGATATCTCATTGTTAGTTTCTAAATAATGTTATAGTCAGAAACACGAGTCTATAGTATTTTGATCTTCTGAAATTTACTGAGACTCATTTTATGCTTCCACCATCTTTTCCTTATTAGTATTACATGTTCGTTCACAAAAAAGGTGTTATTTATAGCTGCTAGATATAGTGTTCTACAAATATCAGTCAGGCTAATTCTGTTGATGTGATTGTTCAAATCTTCTATAATGATGCTGATATTTTTGTCCCTTTCAGTTCCTGAGAATATGTTCTTGAAATGCCTAACTATATATGAATTGTGTTTATTTGTGATTTTAGTTTTTAAGTTGTCCTTCATGTACCTGAGTGCTTTGTTCTTACATACTTAAAATTGTTAGGTGTTCTAAATGAATTCACTCTTTTTATCATTATGAAATGCTTTATTTCTAGTAAAGACCATTATCTTGAAATATACTCCAGTGTTAGTATAGCTCCATGCTTAATGTTCACATGGTGTATATTTTCGTGCTTTTATTTTCAGCACCTTTGTTAATATTTAAACTATGTTTCTTGGAAATAACATATAATCAAATCCTGGTTTTAAAGATCTAGTTTAAAAACCTCTGCCTTTTATATGAAGTGATTAGTTATTTTAATGGAATATGTTGTAGTTGAGTTTGTCTATTATCTGCATATTTGTTTTCTTTTTAATTTAGTTTTTTTATTTTTAAAAAAGATTTTATTTGTTTATTTGACAGAGAGACACAGCAAGAGAGGGAACACAAGCAGGGAGAATGGGAGAGGGAGAAGCCAGCTTCCCACAGAGCAGGGAACCCTATGCGGGGCTCAATCTCAGGACCTCATGACCTGAGCAGAAGACAGACTCTTAACGACTGAGCCACCCAGGTGCCGCTGCGTACTTGTTCTTATTTATACTATGTCATTAACAATATTAAAAAAGGTACAACATGATCTCCCTGATATGAGGAAATGGAGATGCAATGGCGGGGGCGGGGGTTGGGGGGTAGGAAAAGAATAAATGAAAAAGGATGGGATCGGGAGGGAAACAAACCATAAGATACTCTTAATGTCACAAAACAAACTGAGGGGGGATCAGGGGGAGGGGAGTAGGGAGAGGGTGGTGGGGTTATGGACATTGGGGAGGGTATGTGCTATGGTGAGTGCTATGAAGTGTGTAAACTTGGCGATTCACAGACCTGTACCACTGGGGCTAATAATACATTATATGTTTATAAAAAAATCAAAAAATTTTTAAAAAGGTACAAGATATATTATTGTAATATATCTTCTATATATGCTAATAATATATTGCTTTAATAAGTTATTCTTTTTAAAACATTTACAGATAAATTTGTATGTGTATGTACATAAATTAAGTAAAAAGATATTTTATATCTACCCATATTTTTACCCTATCTGGTCCCCTTATTGGTTTCTGCATACCTGACTTCTATATGGTATTAATTCCTGGAGAATATTAGCATTCCATCAAATATAGATCTACTAGTGATGAATTTGTCTATTTTTCTGTTGTTCTGGAAATTTCTTTATTTTGTTTTTATTTTTGAAGAACAATTTCCCTCAATATGAAATTCCACTTTGGCAGTTCATTTTTATATTTTCTCTCAGCACATTGAAGGTGTCATTCAATTGTATTTGGTCTTCATTGTTTTTGATAAATCAGCTACCAATACATCTCTATGTAATAATTGTTTGTTCTTTAGCTGTTTTGTTATATTTAGTTTTCATCAGTTTGGCTGTGATGAAACCAGTGATAGCTTTCTTTGCATTTATATTGGTTGGATGCTGTTGCACTTTTTCAGGCTACCAGTTAATATAGTTTATCAGTCAGGAAAAAAATCTCAGCCATGATGGCTTCAAATAGTTCTTCTGGCCCATTTTCTCTTTTCTCCTCTTTTGGGACCTAAATTACACATAAATTACACTGCTTGCTATTGTTTCACAGATTTCAAGTGTTCTATATCTTTTTTCCCTCTTTGGGTTAAACATAGAATAATTTATATTAGTAGGTCTTCAAATACACTGATTCCTCTGCTGTGTTTAGTCTTCTGTTAAGCTTATAGGGAAAAAAATCTGATATCAAATTTTTCATTTTCTTTATTTTAGAGTATCCACCTCTCTGCTAAAATTCCTTATCTATATATGCATATTGTCCACATTTTTGATTAGGTGTATTTCTCCTAGTTATTTATTTATTTTATTATTTCATTTCACTTATCTTATTATTTTATTTTATTTTATTACTTACTATGTTATGTTAGTCACCATACAATACATCATTCATTTTTGATATAGTGTTCCATGATTCACTGTTTGCATATAACACCCAGTGCTCCATGCAATCTGCGCCCTCCTTAATATCTGTCGCTGGGCTAATCCATCCCCTCTACTCCCCTGCCTCTAAACCCTCAGTTTGTTTCTCGGAGTCCATAACTTCTCATGATTCATCTCCCCCTCCAATTTCTCCCCCCTTTTCATTTTCTCCTAATGTGCTCCATGCTATTTTTTATGTACCACAAATAAGTGAAACCCTGTAATAATTGACTTTCTCTTACTGACTTATTTCACTTAGCATAATTTCCTCCAGTCCCATCCATGCTGATGTAAAAGTTGTGTACTCATCCTTTCTGATGTCTGAGTAATATTCTATTTATATATGGACCACATTTTCTTTATCCATTCATATGTTGAAAGGCATCCCAGCTCTTTCTACAATTTGGTTATTGTGGACATTGCTGCTATAAACATTGGGGTACAGATGGCCCTTCTTTTCACTACATCTGTATGTTTGGGGTAAATACCCAGTAGTGCAATTTCCAGGTCATAGTGTAGCTCTATTTTTAATTCTTTGAGGAAACTCCACACTGTTTTCCTCCAAAGTAGCTGTACCAATGTGCATTCCAACCAACAGTATAAGAGGGTTCCCCTTTCTCCACACCTCTCCAATATTTGTTGATTATTGCCTTGTCAATTTTTGGCATTCTAAATGGTATAAAGTGGTATCTCAATGTGGTTTTGATTTGAATCTCCCTGATGGCTAAAGATGATGAACATTTTTTCATGTGTCTGTTAGCCATTTTTATGTCTTCTTTGGAGAAGTGCCTGTTCATGTCTTCTGCCCATTTTTTGACTTGATTATTTGTTTTTTGGGTGTTGAGTTTGAGAAGTTCCTTATAGATCTTGGATATCAGCCTTTTGTCTACAGTGTTGTTTGCAAATATGTTCTCCCATTCTGTATGCTGCCTCTTTGTTTTGCTATTTCCTTTGCTGTGGAGAAATTTTTATCTTGAAGAAGTACCAAAAGTTAATTTTCCCTTTTGTTTGCCTTGCCTTTGGAGATGTGTCTTGAATGAAGTTACTGTGGCTGATGTCAAAGAGGTTAGTGCCCACAATCTCCTCTAGGATTTTTTTTTTAATATTTTATTTATTTATTTGACAGAGAGAAATCACAAGCAGATGGAGAGGCAGGCAGAGAGAGAGAGAGAGGGAAGCAGGCTCCCTGCTTAGCAGAGAGCCCGATGTGGGACTCGATCCCAGGACCCTGAGATCATGACCTGAGCCGAAGGCAGCGGCTTAACCCACTGAGCCACCCAGGCACCCCTCCTCTAGGATTTTAATGGATTCCTTTCTCACATTGAGGTCTTTCATCCATTTTGAGTTTATTTTTATGTATGGTGTGAGAGAATGGTCAAATTTCTTTCTTAGATATATAGCTGTCCAATTTTTCCAGCACCATTTATTGAAGAGAATGTCTCTTTTCCACTGGATACTTTTTCCTGTTGTCGATTACTTGACCATAGAGCTGAGGATTCATATCTGAGCTCTCTAATCTGTTCCTTTGGTCTATATATCAGTTTTTGTGCCAGTACCATGCTGTCTTGGCGATCACAGCTTTGTAATAAAGCTTGAAATCAGGCAACGTGATGCCCCCGGTTTTGTTTTTCTTTTTCAACGTTTCCTTGGTAACTCAGGGTCTTTTCTGGTTCCATACAAATTTTAGGATTGTTTGTTCCAGCACTTTGAAAAATACTCTTGGTATTTTGATTGGGATGGTGTTGAAAGTATAGATTGTTCTGGGCAGCATAGACATTTTAACAATATTTATTCTTCTGCTCCATGAGCATGGAATGTTTTCCCATTTTTTTGTGTCTTTTTCTACTTCATTCATGAGTGTTCTATAGTTCCTCAAGTATAGATCCTTTACCTCTTTGGTTAGGTTTATTCCAAGGTATCTTATGGTTTTTGGTGCTATTATAAATGGAATCAATTCTCTAATTTCCCTTTCTACAGTTTTGTTGTTAGTGTATAAGAAAGAAACTGATTTCTGTGCATTGATTTTGTATCCTGCCACATTATTGAATTGCTATATGAGTTCTAGTAATTTAGAGGTAGAGACTTTTGGGTTTAAGTACCATGTCATCTGTGAAATGAGAGAATTTGACTTCTTCTTTACCAATTTGAAAACGTTTTATTACTTTTTGCTGTCTGAATGCTGTTGCTAGGACTTCTAGTACTATGTTGAACAATAGTGGTGAGTCTTGTCGTGGCTCTCAGCTTTTCCCCATTGAGAATGATATTCACTGTGGATTTTTCATAGATGGATTTTATGGAATTGAAGAATGTTCCTTCTATCCCTATACTCTGAAGAGTTTTAATCAGGAAAATATGCTATATTTTGTCAAATGCTTTTTCTGCATCAATTGAGAGAATCACATGGTTCTTCTCTCTCCTCTTATTAATATGTTCTATCACATTGTTTGAATGGCGAATGTTGGACCAGCTTGATAAATCCCAGTTGGTCATGGTGGATAATCCTTTTAATGTACTATTGGAGGACCCTATTAGTTAAGATCTTGTTGAGAATCTTGGCATCTGTATTCATCAGGGATATTTGTCTGAAATTCTCCTTTTTGATGGGGTCTTTGCCTGGTTTGGGGATCAAGGTAATGCTGGCCTCATAGAATGAGTCTAGAAGTTTTCCTTCTATTTCTATTTTTTGACACAGCTTCAGAAGAATAGGTACTATTTCTTCTTTGAATGTTTGGTAGGATTCCCCAGTGACTCCATCAGGTCCTGGACTCTTGTTTTTTGGGAGGTTTTTGATCACACCTTCAATCTCCTTGCTGGTTATTGGTATAATCAGGTTGTCAGTTTCTTCCTGTTTAAGTCTTTGTAGCTTATAGGTTTCCAGGAATGCATCCATTTCCTCCAGGTTGCTTAATTTATTGGCATATAGTGGTTGATAATGATCTCTGAAAATTGTTTCTATTTCCTTGATGTTAGTCATAATCTCTCCCTTTTCATTCATAATTTTATTAATTTGGGTCCTTTCTCTTTTCTTTTGGATAAGTCTGGCCAGTGGTTTATCAACCTTATTAATCCTTTCAAAGAACCAGCTTCTAGTTTAATTGATGTGTAGTACTGTATTTCTGATTTCTAATTCATTGATCTCTGCTCTAATCTTAATTATTTCCCTTCTCGTGCATGGGGTAGGCTTAATTTGTTGTTGATTCTCCAGTTCTTTAAGGTATAAAAAGAGTTTGTGTATTCTGGATTCTTCTATTTTTTTGAGTGAGGCTTGGATGACTATGTATTTTCCCCTTAGGACTACCTTTGCTGTATCCCATAGGTATTGGACCAATGTGTTTTTGTTTTCATTGGTTTCCATGAATTGTTTAAGTTCCTTTTTGATTTCCTGGTTGACCCAAACATTCTTGAGCAGGATGGTCATTAGCTTCCAAGTGTTTCAATTTCTTCCAAACATTTTCTTGTGATTGAGTTCAGTTTTAAAGCATTGTGGTCTGAGAATATGCAGGGAATAATCTCAATCTTCTGGTATTGGTTGAGACCTGATTTATGACCCAGTATGTGGTCTATTCTGGAGAAAGTTCCATGTGGTGCTCGAGAAGAATGAGTGTTCTGTTGTTTTAGGGTGGAATATTCTGTATATATCTGAGGTCCACCTGGTCCAGTATGTCATTCCAAGCTCTTGTTTCTTTGTAGATATTCTGCTTAGATGATCTTTCTATTGCTGAGAGTGGGTGTTAGGGTTTCCTACAATTAGCATATTATTATCAGTATGTCTCTTTATTTTGGTTAACAGTTAACTTATGCAGTTGGCTGCTCCAATGTTGGGCCATAGATACTTACAATTGTTAGATCTTCTTGGTGGGTAGACCCTTTAAGTGTGATATAGTGTCCTTCTGTATCTCTGACTACAGTCTTTAGCATAAAATCTAATTGGTCAGATATAAGAATTGCTACCCAAGCTTTCTTTTGTGGTCCGTTGGCATGAAAGATAATTCTCCATCCCTTTACTTTCAGTCTGGATATAACTTTAGGTTCAAAATAAGTCTTTTGTAGACATCCATTTTATGGAAGCATTTAGGACATTCATGTTGAGAGTAATTATTGAAAAATATGATTTTATTGTCATCATGTTGCCTGTGAAGTCATTGTTTCTGTAGCTTGTCTCTGTAAATTTCTGTTCTATATCACTCCTTGGGTCTTTCTCCTTTTATAGAACCCCCATTAGTATTTCTTGCAGGGCCTTTAGTGGTCACATATTCTTTCAGTTTCTGCTGGTCCTGGAAGCACTTTATCTCGCCATCCATTCTGAATGACAGCCTTGTTGGATAAAGTGTTCTTGGCAGCATTTTCTTCTCATTTACTACCTTGAATATGTCTTGCCAGCCCTTTCTGGCTTGCCACGTCTCTGTAGACAGGTCTGACATTATTCTGATGTTCCTCACTCATACATAAGGAATCTCTTCCCCCTAGGTAACCTTAGGATGGTTTCTTTGGTTTTAAGATTTTTGAGCTTTACTATTACATGCCAGGGCATTGGTCTGTCCTCCTTGATCGTGGGAAGGGTCCTCCCTGCCTCTAGGACACGAATGCCTGTTTCACTCCCCAGATTAGGGAAGTTTTCAGCTATGATTTGCTCAACTATATCCTCTAGTCCTCTTTCTCTCTCCACCCCCTCAGGGATCCCAATAATTCTGACATTGGAACATTTCATAGAATCATTTATTTCTTTAATTCTGTCTTCATGGATTTAAAGCTGTTTGTTCCAGGCCTCCTCTTGTTCCTTCTTTTCTATCAGTTTGTCTTATAGATCACTAATTCATTCTTCTGCCTCATTTATCCTAGCTGTTAGAATATCTAGATTAGATTGGATCTCACTGCTAGCATTTTTAAGTTCTGCTAGATCAGCTCTCATTTCTGCCCTTAGAGAATCTATGTTACCATTAATGGTTTTCTCCATCCTAGCTATTGCCTGCATAACTGTTACCCTGAAGTCTATTTCTGACATCTTGCTTATATCCATATCCATAAGTTCTGTGGCAGAGGTCACAGTCTCTGAATTTTTCCTGTGTTGGGGGGTTCCCCCTCCTAGTCATTCTGGTGAGAGGTGGTTGAGGGAATGTACAGAGTCCAGATTATTGACCACAACCAAAGTAAGATGCACCTGTTTTATAGGGAACTTAGGGTTGTCAGATTCTTGTTCTTCCAGACTGTCTTCTGGGGGAAGGGCCTGCAACTGTTACTTAGGCAATCCTGTTTGAGCAGAGTTGTTCTGCCCCTTGTGGGGGGGGATGGGCTCAGTGAAAACTGTTTTGGGAGGACTTTTGTTCTCTGGTGGCTTTCCCTGGTGGCTTTCCACATCTCTTCCAAGAGTCAGAGCAAAAGCGACCATATCCAAATCTCTGTCTCAGAACAGAAGGATCACAGTCTGCTCTCCAATGACCACTCCAGGCTATACCATCTCCATTTCTGTCTGCTGCTAAAAACCATAGTGTCCTGGGTTGTGCATCCCACAGCAACACTCTCAGCCCTTGCTTTCAGGTTCAGGCACATCTCTGCTCTTTGTGCTTCTAAAACTGCCAGCCACCCCCAGATCACACACACACACCTGCAGTTCCAGGTTTCAGTCTGGAGGGCTGCCCTAATGTCCTTTTCCTGCCACTACTGGTCTGCGAGTCTGTGCTCTGTACCCAGGATAGGAGGCTTCTGCACTCCAGTGGTGCAGGATCCCAGAGGTTCCTTCCCCATTCCATTTATCTTCTGATATCTGCCCACAGAATCATGGCTTCCTGTTTCAGTTTCAGGCCAACTGTTGAGATAATCTGTTTGTAAAGATACAGATTTATCTTCTTAAAACATAGGCTGATTTCATGGGTGTTCAGAATGGTCTGGTATATATCCAGCTCAATTCAGGGGACCAGTTGAAATAGGATCCCCCACTCTTCCACTATCCTTTCTCTGGAAATCCTCCTCCTTATTTTAAAGTCTATGATAATTCCAGCCCTGAGACCAATTCTAGTTCTGTTTCCTTTGTTTATTTTCTCTCAACACCTATGCTTACATTGTTTATTTTTTGTGTATTTTGTTATTATTATTGTTATTGTGGTTGTTGTTTATGACAGACTTTATACATAACAGACCAAAGTAAATAATATTTATATCCATAAAAAGGCTGCCTTTTTTCTGTGCAGCATTAGTTTTGTGGGCTAAGTTAGTCTAATCCATGTTTGACTCTCAATTGAGTTTTTGTGCACCTTTAGTTAAATTCAGTTTATCCATAACTTAAAGTACTTTATATATTTTTTAGGGATTTATTTATTTATTTTACTGGGGGAAGGACAGAGGGAGACAGAAGGACAGAGGGAGAGCAGACTCCAAGCTGAGCATGGGGCCCAACAGAAATGAGGAGGTTGGGGACTCAATCTTAGGATCCTGAGTTCATGATCCTGAGTTATGACCTCAGCCAACCAAGAGCTGAAAGCTTAAATTACTGAACCAACCAGGTGCCCCATGACTTAAAGTACTTTAAATCACTGACTTAAAATGGTTCCTTCTAGCAAGGTTTGAGATCCGAGCACTAGTAAGAGTCTGGTAATCTCTTTAACTCACATTCAGCTTAAGGCTTTCTGGGTCATTTAGGTGTTCTCTTTGTTCTCTGGGCCTGCTCCCTGGGAAATCTCTGTCCTGCAGCCCAGCCCTGAGAGTTCAGAGTTGAGCTGTAGGACACTTGATGAAGGCCAGAGATTCTCAGAAGGATTTCTCCTGTCCTATCTCCAGCCTTTGGCATACAGCTGCAGTGTAGTTAGCAAAATTTCAAAGGACCTCTATGGATTTCTTTCATCACTCTCCCTCTCTAGATCTAGCTTTTGGTGGATAGTTACTTTGCCCTTGGAAAACTTCCACTACCTTAGGGGTATCTATCTCAACTTCCTTGCTCTTTCCCCAGGCTTCAGTGTACCCCATCACAGTGAATACTTGGAGAAAGATGGGGTGAGTGGGTACAGACTCTGGTTAAGGTGTCGTGTGATTTTCATCCTTATACTGGACTACAAAGTGCTATGCAAGTTCATTAGAAGTTGGCCAGGTTTCTATATGCCTGGCCCTTATCTCAGGAAGATTCCTCCTCTTCTCATTCCTGGTAGTGGTAAAAGCAGCTTCCCAAGTGTTCACAACTTGTGGGATTTTTATTCATTTTAGCTTCTTTGCATATTTGATTCTCTGATTTTTTTTTGAAACTCCATTTTGTTGTCTAACCCAGATTGTTCTAGTAGTTCGGGTTGAGTGCCACTCGCTTGTAACTTTCTGTATACTAACTGCAGTTGATGATTAAAAATGAGTACTACTAATTTGATCTTATGCTCTGGAACACTATGAAATTCTCAGCCAACCTCAGAAAATTGCAAGGAAAAAAATCCAACATGAAAATTTATCTATTTATGATCTTTTATTTCATACCATGTTCTTCTTTCATACTCAGTGTTTGACTCAAAATTCCAATTTCAACTGATTTGAATGTACCATTTTTCTCTTTAGGTCAACTTTTCTTTTTATAGGGACATATGACTCTTCCTGATATTACATCTTGGTCTGTGGTCATTCTCTTCTCTTTTAAAATCCTTCCCATTTCTTGGCAACTTCATGCAATTAGATACTCAGCACAGTTTCTACTGATAATTTTTTGAAAATTATATTTCAAATAATGTATGGTCCCATGGATCTATTACATAAGTATGTTACTATGATTAATCAGCACACACTTTATCAATTATTTTTACTTGATTGAATTTCCTCAAACCTGTTTACTGAGAATAACATCAAACAAAGGTGATCCACTCTAGGGAGTTTCCATAAATCTCATCATTATGTTTTTATATTACTCTAGATTTTATACACATACTATATAGTTTAACAGTGAATATTTGATAATTTATAGATTAAGAAATTGTTTATTCTCAGTGTTATTGAAATGATTAAATATTTGATGCAACATTCAAGCACAGATGTTCCATTCAGTCATTAAATAGTGTAAGTATGGAATTGTCAAAATGAACACAAGAAGATGAAGTCTTCTCATTAAAGCTAAAATGTAGTTATGCCAAAAAATTCACCCACCCTGTAGAAGGTCCATATTCTAAAATATAGTAGCAGGAATTAGAGATTAAACTGCACAAAGTCAGTAGTGGTACTTAACGTATACATATTGTGGAATGAAATAAGAAAGGGGTGGGTTGGTTAGGAGAGAAATACTATAATATTTAATTCAATAAAATACTGTTTAGCTAATTCTTTATCTAATTAAATACCAAAATTTAAATAGTTCTCCCATACACCCCATTATTACTCATTTGTAGGAAACAAGTGGTCAAAAAATATTTAAATTTGGAAAAATATGTAATAAAAATGTAAAATTTGTCTGGATTCCACATGTCTGAGCCTCACTGATTACTGTTCAAATGGGTATTTGAATGTATGTATGCATGTGTGTATGTTTTAATCACACTATAGTCCTGAGTTAATCAGAGTAAGATGTCTAGTTTAGTCACTATAGCATTTTTTAATCCACCAGTTTTCAGAAGAGGGGAGAAAAATCCCATTCCCTTATAGTACATGAAATACTTTGAAATGAAAATCTCCTTAATGAAGAGGAGAATGAGAATTATGATAGACTATTATCTAGGGAAATGTCCTAGTAAAGAAAACAGGAGTTGTAGAAACATCTGGGTTGGATTTTCAGCATAAGCAACCAAACATTGTACTCACTAGAAGCAAACCTTCCCAAAGAAAACACACTGAATCTGTCTGCTTTTATTAATGTGCCTCACTGGTGAATCTCTGGTGGTGATGGATCACCCTCATTTAAGGAATGATGTGCTGGAAAAATGCATTATTTTCAGGAGTAACAGAGTGGATTAATGCAAGTGTGTACTGGAAAAAAAATTCAAAACTCTCTCGTGATATATGCTGATTTTTGGGTGTTCCCCATTTGCACGGCTGTTTAAGCAAGCACTCTAAATGGAAATGCACTTGACATTTTTGTAACTGGATGTGATCAAACAACATTGGAATTTAGCTGATTTTTTCAGAAAATTATTAAACCAATTTCTTTCTCATTTCTAATACTTGCATGGGGGAAAAACAGGAATGAAAGATATTTAATAAAAATTGACACTCAGATAGAAAGCTGCCTTGGAACAATGTAAGGAGGTTGATATCTTCTTTTTTTTTTTTTCTTTCTTTCTCTCCCTTTCCTTCTTCTGTCATAGTAGTCTTGGGCTGCATACATCATCAGAGGAGAATTTTGATCACCTGTTTCCAGGCCTTGGTAAAGCAATTCAGGATAAATGTTCCATAAGGTACCTTGAGACTGAGTTATGCTTGCCATTAATGTTTATGTGACAAGGACTTGTTAATACAGAAATATTCTTAAATGCTCTGTAATAAATGATTTTGGCCTTGCAGTGCCTGGTGGTAGACAACTGAGCTTTAAATTCTGCCAGGGAGGTAAGAGATATCCCAGTAAGATGATTATGTCTGCTGCACAAGATTACCAGGCACAGTGGTTATTATATTAGCTGGTACAAGTGAGGGTAACCTATGAACCTGGCTGGTGACAAGAAATATAATTATTGGGCTCTTTGGAGCTTATACCTGCAAGAGGATTCCTGTTGTTTTACTGAAAATCAATTTATTTATCTACTGCTACTTAATAAATAACCACAAACTTAGCAGCTTAAAGTAACACGTACTTATTACCAAACAGTTTCCATGGTCTGGAATCAGGGCACAGCTTTGCTGAGACCCCTGCTTTAGGCTGTAACCAAAGTATCCATGAGGGATGGGGTCTCACTGTGGCCTGACTAAAGAAGGCTCCACTTCCAAGTTCATATTGTTGTGAGGACCCAGTTCCTTGTTGGCTGTTGGCTGGAGGTCTCTCTCTCTGTTTCTTGCCATGCTCATACGGCAATTTTTTCATCAAAGCCAGAAAAGACAGAGCTAAAATGAGACTCTTCTGGCAGATGGAAACTACAGTCCTACTAACCTAATGACAGAAGTGACGTCCATCATCTTTGCCAGATTCTATTGGCTAGAAGCAAATCACAGTTCCTGTTCATACTCAAAGGGAAATGACTATACATAGGCATATACCAAGAGTTAGGGATCACTGGGAGCACATCACATTCGCCAAGCTCTAAAGTATTTTTCTAATTTTGAATCCAGTTACATCTAAATAACTTGGTAGTCCTGCAAAATTCTGTACAAACATTTTTGTGGAGAATTTGTAGACTTAAGGAATACTAAGTGATGTATTACAAAGTCAGCCTAGAAGTTAGAGAACATATATTTTCTGATCCTTCTCCACTCTTTGCTAGCTATATAACATAGCATCATGTCTAGCCTTTTGCACCTCCATTTCCCACATGTGAAATACAAACAGCATGCTTATCCTTCCTATCTCACTAACATATTCTAATAAGTAAATGACATAAACCAAAAAAAGTGCTTTGGACAAATAAGTTGCTTAAAACCGTAAGATCTACATGCAGGTAGTCTAACTTTCCCCAGATTTCACTAGCCTGAGATTCCATATATAATAATGATTCACATGTTTTTTTTTTTTTTTTAAGATTTTATTTATTTATTTGACAGACAGAGATCACAAGTAGGCAGAGAGGCAAGCAGAGAGAGGGGGAAGCAGGCTCCCCGCTGAGCAGAGAGCCTGATGCTGGGCTCGATCCCAGGACCCTGAGATCATGACCTGAGCTGAAGGCAGAGGCTTTAACCCACTGAACCACCCAGGTGCCCCGATTCACATGTTTTGATTCCATAGTTCACCACAAGTAATTCCAAGTTCACTGCATCTCCTTGGAAATCCTTCCTACTTCCTATCCTGAGTGTTTTTGTGAGCTTCCAAAGAATATCTCATATTCTGATAAATACTCTCAGTCAGAGGCCAGATGCCATCTACAATTTCCTGCTTTTTCTCCTGCCCTGGGTTGCCTGTGTGGGATCCTGGAAATCTACTGGGTCCATTGTCTTCTCTGGGAACAATGCCCTAGACCTTCGGAGGTGGTAGATCTATGAGTTGAGGGTTTCAGGAAGGCCAATATAGTACATATTCCTCCTTCCCCTCAAAGTTTAGAGCAAGCTGAAATGCAGACATAGGAGTTTGATAAATATAGGCTAAAATATTAGCTCTATTATCCATAGAGGTAGATTAGAAAACTTGGTTTTATGACTCTACACAGATCTCCATATAGCAATTGCCTGAGTTCTGATCTTGGAAAACTCTTTTTAGGAATGCAGTATGCAGGCTGTTGATGCAGATAAGCTGCAAGGGGGAAATCATAGTCTCATCTCTACCAAGCCCTGATAGCAGGGACAGAGATAGTTAGGCCCCTAGGGTATGGACTGCTTTCCCACAAACTGAAGAACAGGAGCTAGTAAGCATCAGATCTTCCTCATTATCAATAATATCCATCAATACTTTTCCCATGGAGAGGAGGGACTAAGGGAAAGACAGAGAGGCTGAAGGAAGAAATTCACATAAATATGAGAAAAATGAAATAGAATACCCCTTAAATTATCTATTGCTCTAACGGAAAGTTGGAGACCAATTGTCTCTCTGAGAAGGTTTATTGAAAGATAGAAGGTATCAAGCATTGCTAATTTTTTCTGTGAAGAAACAGAGAAAAGAATGGTTCAGCCAGGGTACAGCTCTGCTACCCATATGTAATAAAAATGAAACATTACTGGCATACTGTGATGTTTACTCCTTGTGAAATGGACTGGGCTCCAACTAGAGGTTGGTAAAAATAAACCAAATGGCACCACAATATATCAACAACAACACCAACTCCTCACTAACATAGTTATTTTTCTGCCAATTCTTTTTGCAAGGTCACATACTTCGGTTAGTTGAAACTCAGTGATCACAGTTAACTGAAAACCTGAAAATAATAGTACATAGCATGGTGCTATTTACTAAAACTGATTATCTTCTTTTACTATCTTTTTCAAGAACTTACTGTGCCTCTCATGAAGTTTTAGAAACTCACAAGAGGGCTAAAGAAGATCAAGTACCATAGAAAAGTGAAATGGTTTGCAAACTATTTGCAGGACCCCAGGTCTGATTCAGACAATGGAAATGAAATAGTAAGTGAATCTGTTTTTTAAGCAATATTAAAGAGAAAAGCAATTTCTCCTTGACTTCTTTAAATATGCACTGAATAAAAAAATGTTTTATATCTGTTTGAAGATGTAACACATGAAACCAACCTGTCTAGGGAATTCTTATGTCCCCCTCTGGTTTGCCTGTGACTTACCAAGTTTGTACAAAAGTCAAATTTTTGTTATTATTTATGGGTCACTTCCCTTTGCTACATATCCACTGGACCAATCTTAATGACAGACACTCTTTACTCTCATCTTCCAAAGAGTATGGGTTGGTTAGTGTCTCTAAGCCTGAGTATTTCCCAGGAAATTTTTAGTTTCTCATGAAATTAGGCTTCTCTACTCTTCAGATCTCCCAGTTATGTCCCAGAGTACCAGCAGCTTAAGTTCAAGTCAGGACTTCTCTTACTCCTACCACTCTTCTCCACTTCTCATCAATAATCTCTTGGAAATAAATCGATGGAAACTGAAACGAAGTGACAGGAATAAAATATGCTCACTCAGCACTTTCCCTATATCTGCCATTGAGGGAGAAGTCAAGTTCTATCTTTTCAATGAGATCATTTAATCTCTATAGGTAAAAAGTTGGGATTACCAGATGCTAAGAGTTTGTCATAATTCTGCTTATTTTCTTGTGATGCTCAGCTGCCTGTGTTTCTTGGCTAGTTACACAATCATGAATGTTCCACAAAGTTGAAGGAGGAATCGGATAGAATATTTTTTTTCTCTTGAGCAGGGTGAGCTCACATTTGAGATTTAAAATGCATTATATTGCAGGTGTTGACCCAATCCTTGTTAATGCAGAGGAAAATGCACCCCCATGACAGGAAAGGGAGCTAAAAATGTTTCCTGCTGTGCTTATAGCTCTGTCATCACTGTCCATTATTCTTCGTAGATGGTTTTATTGGCTGCTTTGGTCCATAACTCTTCCGCTAAGCAGTTTTTATCTCAAAAACAACTCAATCATCCACCTGTCCATCACCCATGATGATTTCTATTGTGTCACTAGATGGAAAATTGCTGAATAAAATATCTCACTTTTAATATAGACCCAAAGCGAGACAATAAAGAGTATACTTTGATCTTTCTTCAAAACTAACAGTGCTGATTCTAACCAGTCTCTACAGTAGATGTTATAGCAGCTAAGGATATTTACACAAATAATATTCTTTGGATTGTAGTCCTGATTTGTGCCTCTTCTCCCAATGCTAGGGAAATTTAGGACAAGAGGAGATTCATACACAGAGGAAATAAGATGGTTTGGCTTGGGATTTCAGAGTTTTCACATATTTCTTGTCTCCTAAGATAATACCTTCAAAACATTATATGGTCCAGGATAGCATAAGGAACTGGGCCAAGAAACATTTTTATAAAGTCACTCATGCTTTGTCTTTTTGATCAGATAAATAGAAAGTAGACATTTAGAGGAGACAGCTGAGAAAGGAAATAGATTAACAACAATGCTAGAAAGTTTTACTTCTAAAAAACAAGCAAAAATGCCCCATTCTTCTTATTTTTGATCTAGATTTCAAGTTAAATAATTATATTTATATGTTATATACTCTCTTATTGCAAGTCTGATTTAAAAAAAATTATTTATATATTTGACAAAGAGAGAGAAAGTAAAAACAGAGGGAGAGGGAGAAGCTCTTTGCTGAACAGGAAGCAGCCTAATGTGGGGCTCGATCCCAGGACCCCGGGATCAGGACCTGAGCCAAAGGCAGACACTTAACTGACTGAGCCACCCAGGCACCCCAACAAAGCCTGATTTTCTGAAAAGGACTCCAATGAAGACTACAATCATCAGGGTTTTAGAACTTGTGATAACAGGAGGATATCCGTGCTTACCTTAGGTAGTTCTTAACTTTTAAGTCTCTGCTTTCCTATTTCAATAGTAGTCATAGAAACTTGTTGAATATGTTGGACAATACAACCAGAGCACAACTCTGATTAGTTATGGGCTCTGTGAGGGTATTTATTATTTGTTCCAAATAGAGATAATACTTCAATTGACATATTTTTAGGTTCTGGGCCACTACAAATCTTTTAACCACTCATCTTTCTTTTGTTGCCATTAGGAGCCTGAGAGCCCATATTTAGGACATGAAAAATCCTTAAAATGTGTGTTTATTTCATAGACCAGTGGAACAGAGTAGATAGGCTAGATATGGACCCTCAACTCTGTGGTAAAATAATCTTTAACAAAGCAGGGAAAAATATACAGTGGGAAAGACAGTCTCTTCAGTAAATGGTGCTGGAAAAATTGGACAGCTATGTGTAGAAGAATGAAACTAGACCATTCTCTCACACCATACACAAAGATAAACTCAAAATGGATAAAAGACCTCAACGTGAGGCAGGAATCTATCAAAATTCTAGAGGAGAACATAGGCAGTAACCTCTTCAATAACGGCCACAGCACTTCTTTCAAGATACATCTCCAAAGTCAAAGGAAACAAAAGCAAAAATGAAATTTTGGGACTCTATCAAGATCAAAAGCTTCTGCACAGCAAAGGAAACAGTCAACAAAACAAAGAGGCAACCCAAGGAATGGGAGAAGATATTTGCAAATGACACTATAGACAAAGGGCTGATATCCAAGATCTATAAAGGACTCCTCAAACTCAACACACACAAAACAGATAATCATGTCAAAAAATGGGCAGAAGACATGAACAGACACTTCTCCAAAGAAGACATACAAATGGCTAATAGACACATGAAAAAATGTTCATCATCACTAGCCATCAGGGAGATTCAAATCAAAACCACATTGAGATACCACCTTACACCAATTAGAATGACAAAAAGTAACAAGACAGTAAACAACATGTGTTGGAGAGGATGTAGAGAAAGGAAAACCCTCTTATACTGTGGGTGGGAATGCAAGTTGGTGCAGCCACTTTGGAAATCAGTGTGGAGATTCCTTAAGAAATTA
The DNA here is from genome assembly GCF_030435805.1 of Mustela lutreola. Lineage (NCBI taxonomy): Eukaryota > Metazoa > Chordata > Mammalia > Carnivora > Mustelidae > Mustela > Mustela lutreola. The sequence goes on from NC_081290.1 coordinate 110,594,895, forward strand.
AAAATAGAGCTTCCTTATAACCCTGCAATTGCACTACTGGGTATTTACCCCAAAGATACAGATGTAGTGAAAAGAAGGGCCATCTGAACCCCAATATTCATAGCAGCAATGGCCATAGTTGTCAAACTGTGGAAAGAATCAAGAGGCCCTTCAACTGACAAATGAATAAAGAAGATATGGTCCATATATACAATGGAGTATTACACCTTCATCAGAAAGGATGAATACCTAACTTTTGTATTAACATGGATGGGACTGGAGGAGAGTATGCTGAGTGAAATAAGTCAAGCAGATAGAATCAATTATCAATACGGTTTCACTTACTTGTGGAGCAAAAGGAATAATATGGAGGACATTGGGAGATGGAGAGAAGTGAGTTGGAGGAGACAAACCATGAGAGACTGGGCACTCTGAGAAACAAACTGAGGGTTTTGGAGGGGAGAGGTGTGGGGGTTGGGTGAGCCTGGTGGTGGGTATTATGGAGGGCATGTACTGCATGGAACACTGGGTGTAGTGCATAAACAGTGAATCTTGGAACACTGAAAAGAAATAAAATTTTTTAAAAATGTGTGTTTTTTAGACTCACCTTAATCATGTTTGAACTTGTGTTTGCCCCACTTTCCAGAGTGTGGATGTGTTCACACGTAAATGCATATACACATATATGCACTGCACATTATATTTTCTATATTTTGCATACAACAAGTATGATTTGAGTTTGAACTGGACACCAATTAATGAATTAACTAAAGACTGTGAGCATACTAACAGTTTAACTCAGATCACCTTTCCATCTGGATTAAGTGCATGCTACTGCCATTGTTTGAAATCTCCTGATAGATGGTGCTGGTGGTTTATTTTAGCATGCTAAAAATGGGTCAGCTACTTCTTTCTTTCTTTTCTTTTCCACCCAAATCTCATGGGTTTTGTTTTGTTTAATAGATTCTTTCAAAAAGGTGGGATCTTGCCCTTGGTTTCTAACGAAGCCTTTTGTTAGGTTCAAGCCCAGTAATCACAAACAATGTAGAAGGTAATGGGGTGTGACAGACATAGTTTGCTCTTCTCGGGATTTCAGTTACACTTCAGTTTTTATATTCAGGAAATGAAAGTGCCTTTAAAATCTCTCATCTGTATATAAAAGTGAGTAAAAAAAAAAAATTGAAAAGAATAGAAGCTATAGCCACAGAATTTATGATGGAACTATAGAGAGCAAGACGGCATTGGTCCACGGAAGAGAGAGAAATAAGCTTTTAGTATCTTTACAGAAAAATAAAAAAAACCTTCAGGTTACATTTCGCATCACGTATGTTTAGTACAGACAATTTCAGAGAATGTTTGATAGTAGTGGTGTCATAATCAGCCTGTGAGGAGAGAATGTAATGGTCGAAGTGCATAGGCACCCCTACCCTGCCCCACCTCTGACCCGGAGCTGCCTCTATCACCACTGTCTGAACATTCCTTCCCCTCCAAGTACTGGAGGTATAGGCAGCCCTCTCCAGGTGGGTTCTTTGTATCCCTACCGTCCCTGACAAGATCCCCAGGCTCACGGCCCACACTCTGGGTGCTCCTGCTTCCCCTCAGTTACTCAGCACACTCAGACCCGGACTGCGTTCGGTTGTCAAAGTCCCAATTAAAATTCTTTAACTATCAGAACTATCAGGAGTGGACTTTTTTTTTTTTTTTTTTAAACTGCAAATCTAGTTAGAATATAACTGAGACAGAGAGGATTTTGGCTAATTTAAGCTATTTATTATTCTTCCCTGTACAAGGCAAAGAGTAATAAAGGACAAGAGAGCCAAGAACAAAAGCTGCTGGCTCATTATCCCGGGGGTTAAAACTTGGAGGTGAAACCTGCGGATGTAAACACTACATTGGGTGTGGTAACCACCCACTTACAAAGTGGAAGCATGGGACAATTAGATTATTATTCTTAGCCTTAGGGTACTTAGAAAAGAGTGAGGATCCCATTGTCTCCACTTTTTGTCAAGACCCTGTACCCGTCTTTCTTTTCTCCTGAAGGGATCTCAAATATGCCACGGTGGCATAGCAATTATTTTAAGCTGAAGGCATTTGAGTTTCTGAAATCTCTTATCTGCCTAAAAGCAGAGCCTCCCAAAAGAACTCAATTGTCATAAATCCCCTCCCAGAGAGCAACCAGGAAAGACAGATTCTTTCTGATGAGAAACAAAAAAAGAAGTCAGCGGCACAGAGAAAAAACCTTGTCACAAAACTATCATCTTGCCCATCTGTTCTCCTGAGGGCTTATTTATTTTACCAAAAAGTTATTTGTTTTCCCTTAAGTGTCTTTCTCTATATACCCCCTTCTAAGAATTTATTTTTCTTCTCCTTATCCCTTTGGTCTATGATTCCTAAATTCCAACCAGCACATTGAGTCGCATTTCTTGGTGAAGTCCCTTATGTTCTTTATGCATTAAAATCAGTTTTTTTTTTTCTCTTCCTAATCTGCTTCTGTCAGTTTCATTCACAGGTCTCCAAGAATTAACTAAGAGGGTGGAGGAAAATTTTTCCTTGAAAATAGGGCTTTATGCTTATGCTTACCAATTTTAGCAGTTCTCTCTGTCATTTTTCTTTAGGTGAACTCCAGAGATCAATGTACTACAGAACTTCATGCATGTGCATTTAAAAAGGTGAAGTCATAACATGTATCCTCATGTAGATTAATTAATTTCTTATAATGTTCACATGTCTATTTGATGAGGGAGCAGGAGGCTGGCTGAGGACAAAGCAAGAGCTGGCGCCTTGCACCCCCCTTTCATCCGCTCCCCTCAGGTGTAGCATTCCTCAGGCACCCCTGACTGCCATAAAATGATAAATAGTTAACTTGCTGAGATCACAATCCTGCACGATAGGAGTCTCCCTTGGTTTGCAAATGTCCTTGAGATTACAACAAAGAAGTTACCTTATCAATAGCCCAATTTCCAAAGACACAGAACTCAGTTCCTCAAGCCTAATGTTACCCTCCCCTCCATAAAAACCGAAGGAGGTGGAGGTAGAAGGAAAAGTAAATAAAGTTAAATTTCTTCTAAACCTAAATCTCATTAACAAGGATGCTTGATAGCAGGAATGTAACATTCCACCAGACTTCCAATTGTCTTTACTTGATAGTAACTAAGCCTTCAATATCCTGATAGTATTCTTTGCCCCAACAGCCCTTCTGAACACCCCTTTGTCCTCACCTACCCAACTCCTGTGTATATAACCAACCACCCCTCACAACCCGGGGCAGCCGCATCTCCGCCTGCCCACGGGCCCTGTCCCCGTGCTCTAATAAATCACCTTTTGCACCAACGACGTCTTAAGAATTCTTTCTTTAGTCGTCAGCTCCGAACCTCCTCACCCCACCAAACCTGACTTAGGTTCTGGGACTTCATCATATTTATATAACATTGTGATTTCTGAGATACCCTTAAAACAAAGGTAATCATGAGAAAATATGTTTAGTACAAACTCTGGAGTCTGGTTAATGAAGATTCTTCCCAAATCCTTTCTTACCACAGAAGCCAGTGATTCAAAAGGAGATTACATTTTTAATAATGCTCAGAAGAACTTTAAATTCAAGCTCATATTACCAAAGACGTATAGATTTGGTATTTTTTTTCCCTCTCCATTTGTTCACAGCTTGACTTCCAAGAGAAAGACAGAGATTTGGCTCTGACTTATTCCTTCCTTATTATCTGTTTGTGTTAGACCGTGGGTAGCTCACTGACGGATGCTGATAAAAAACACAACATCCAAGCAGTACCTAGCAAAGGGCAAATGGGTATGGCCATATGAAAATATGAATTTAAAAATGAAATAAAAACAAGATCGACACTGCACTATTTCACTGTCTGAAGTATCCTTCATTCTGCAATAGAAAGCCGGATAGGAGTCTTTTTCTTTTTTTGTTTTTTTGTTTTAGCAAAATGTCTAATCATGTGACTTCCTGTAGAATAGTCTTCATGATATTGCCAAGTCATTTAACATGGTGTTCAAACCTAATTATTTCTCTTCCTCTACTCCTTTATAGTCCCATCATCGTGCCTATCACATTCTATTAAGATTTTCTGTTTACTTTTCTGTCTTCCTTACTAAATTAATATTTTGTCAAGACAGGAGCATTTAATGTCTCTATCCCCAGAAACAAACACAAATTATATCTGTATGCCAACACCCAACTCGTCTGTTTAGCACACAGCAGGTGCTCAATATATATGTACTGAGTGGACTCCTAGCCGGAATCCTTCCTCTAATCTTTCTGCCTGCTTAGCTCTTATATTTCCAATAAAATTAACTTCAAAAAAAATCATCTTTGTAATTGCTGGCCTGGTCTCACAAGCAGAATTAATCACACACTAATCTTTGCTTCCATGGCACTCTGTTCATAGCACCAGTATTGCATTTAAACATACTTTTAATTGTTTGTTTCTGTATTTCCTTTCAGATAAGAACTAGTCTAATTCATTTTATTGCCTGAACCTAGCACTGCATGTAACCAAAAAAAAAAAAAAAAAAAAAAAAAAAAAAAGAATTGCTGAATAAAAATCTGTGAAATGAATAAAGGAACAATCTCTATGGCAGGAAATACATGAGGTTTTTTTTTCTCTAGTGCTATGGGGTGGAATCGTGTCCCACAAAATAATATGTTGATGTCCTGACTCTTAGTTCCTCAGAATGTAATTTTATTTGGAAGTAGGGTTCTTATAGAAGTAACTAGTTAAAGTGAGATCATGCTGGAGTACGGTGGGCCCCTTAATGTAATATGACTAGTATCCTTATACAGAGAGGAGACACAGACACGGAGGGAAGATGGCCACCAAGACAGAGGCAAAGATTAAAAACTGTGCTGTAACAAGCCGAGGAACACCTGGGGCCACTGGAAACTGAAAGATACAAACACAGATTGTCCTCTAGGGGTTTGAAGGGCCTATGGCACTCTCAACATCTTGGTTTTGGACTCTGAACCTCGAGAACTGTGAGAGAATAAATTTCTTTTGTTTTAAGCAAAACAGAATGAAAGAATCAGCCATTTATATATGGTTCTCTATGTGTAGATATGTATATAGCCATATATATGTTATTCCATTGGGGTGAAGAAGGGAATGGTGAAGGTGAAGTCTAGGCTGCTTGTTGGGAATTGAAACCAAGAGGGCGCTAACTGACTTAAATTATCCTTCATCCACACCAAAGCTCATAGGTTAAAGAGAGAAAATGATAATGTCGCAGAAGGAGGGTTATTTCAGCAATGCTGGTTCTATTCTATTTGGAGTATTCTGAAAAAGACATAAGCATATATGAGACCCTAGTATGTGTCAAAATTAGAGAGCTCATTAACAGCTCTAAGAAACTTGTGTTGAATAGAATACTGTAGAAGCTGGGCAGAAAAGTCGAAGCCTGGCAAGCCGGTGATTCAGAGCCTCTTCATGTACCTTAATTAATAAAGGAAGGGGTTTTGAGAAAATCCATGGCACATTGGCACGTGGTTAAGACAGCCTATCAAGAGCCCATAAAATACACTTCTGAGTTATCTTCAAATAGATTCTATAAATGCCGGACTCTCAGGAGAAAAAGAAGTGCTGGAAATAGATCTAATGATCTCTGAGACAAATGGAGCAGAACAAATCTGTGACTGATTTCACTCTTATTCCTATTTCAAACCAAATATTCCTAAATATGGGCCCAGTTAGTCAATAATGAATTCCTATGATCATGTAGGTATTTGAAAATATCTTTAATTTTTTTCAGTCATCTTTACTTGTTCTACTCTCATATTTTTTCCCCTTTATACTTTTTCACAAAGCTTTGAAGAATGAGCCTTTGTTGAAAACAATCTACATCTCAAATAATCCCTCTTTCTTCTCCTTCAGTTCAGAATTACTTTCCTTTCTTAGGGTGTCCTGTTCCCACCCTCCAGATGACTTGCCTCATTTCAGGCCATGAGTCTTGCCCTTTGCACCTTTCAGACCATCATTAGTCATTTCAAAGATTTTACAAAGGAATGATAAAGGAAACCGTTATTTGAAGGACTTAGGTCGGTGCATTATTATTTTGGCCTTGACAAATACCCATTGGTAATGAAGACTTCAAAGGGCCTTCATTAGGACCTCAGGATGGAACAGTAGGGGAAGGAAGTTAATTACCTGGAGCCAAAAATCCTATTTTCCCTTTAACAACCCAGGGCTGCACTTTAAAGGCAATCAAATGGAGTGCTGTTTGGCAAATAGTCAGCCGTTCTTGAAATGCTGAGTGTAATTAGATGCTCTCCTGTCTGTCATTAAAGACAAATTATTTGTAAATGGTTAACATTTGAGTGCTGCTCGGTGTCTTCAACCTTTATCATAATTATATTGCCAATATTGACCAAAATATTCTAAACTGAGAAATGGGAGCTTATGGCAAGGCTAATTGCTTGATAATGAATTACTGCTGCTCTTTAAAAAAAACTTCACTCTTTATTTATTTTGCCTTCATTTTCTTTAGGGGTTTTGACATTTGCAATTCAAATTTACTGGGAAGAAGTCTTCTGTGGAAAGAATCATCCATCCCCTGATAGTGGCTAATTTTGCTCCTAACTGGGGCTGTGAACCACTGAAAGGGAAAAATAACAATAACAACAACAACAACAACAACAACAAAAGCCAAGCCAACTTCTAATCCTGTCCAAAATCCACTGGTTTGTAAGAAACCCAGATGTCATTAGTGTGTCAATGCCCCCTGATGAGAGATAAGAATGAATAAAGATAAGGATGACTTTTAGAGGAAGATTTGAGACTGTGATGTCATCAGGTGCTGCTATGCTTAACGGTTTACCTCCTCCTATTGTAATTTAATGCACTACTCTTATTCAATTACTAGTCACCCCACGTACCACTAGGAAGTCCCAAAAAAAGGGAGCAGGTTCTGTGCTCTGACCTCATGGTGATAAATGATTTAGACTCTTCACCTTTCCAAATGGTCAATTTTGAGACTGCCGCTTCTGCCTATTTCATTAGTACTAGCCCAGTACTTTCTTTCATCTTAAGTACCTAATAGGCTTGAGGACAAGTTTTTTGTTCAGAATGCTGAACAAAATAATATGGGATGTTCTTGGTTATAAAATATAGACCACATTTGTTTTTAAGTGGTTATGATCATCATTATTAAACTGAATGGTTCAAGGTGCAGATATCAAATCTATTACAGGGAAAAATAGCATAACCCAAAAGCTCATTTCTTCATTGTCCAATAAAACCTCTCTTTAGTAATGAAGAATAAGCTATAAACAATAACTTGGCCATGAGTTATTTGCATGTTACTCCATGCTAGGGAGTGTGCTAACCCCTTTCACGTATTTTGGTTTAATATTCACAATAACCCTATGAAATATGTATTGTTCTTTTTCTTTTATAAATGAAGAAACTAAGGCTGGCAGACATCATTTCCCCTGGACCTACAACTGACAGAGCCAGAAATCTGAGCTATGTCTGTTTTCAAAGTCACTTTTTTTCACGTAGAAAATTATTACCCAATTCTCTAAGCATTTTATGCCATTGTTCCCTTTTTCAAAAACAGCATTATAAATACTGTGGAAATACAATATTAGAGCCTCTTGACAAATGATGAAAGGAAATTAAGGAAATTAAGTCACCTTCACTGTTAACAAAATTAATCTTTGAACTATTACTAACTGAAGTTAACTACTTAACTATTGTCTATATTTAATGTGTGTATCTGAAATTATAGAGAAAATCTACAGTGGGGCTCTGCAAACCGTACCCCCCCCCCCCCCGGCTGGTGCCTGTTTTTGCAAGTAAAGATATATTGGAACATGGCCTTCCCCGTTCATTTATATATTGTCTATGACTGCTTTCACAATAACACTGTGAAGGGCTCCAGGATACACTACTGTGACGTAAGGATTATTTTGAGCTGCAGACATTTGAGAGTTAAAAGATGCCAAAAAGGCTTTGTCTGAACTCCCCTTACCTGCCTAAAAGCAAAACCTCCCCAAAGAATTCAACTGTTATAACTCCCTTCCCCAGAATTTCATAACCAAGGAAGATGACTCCTATCAAGGAGATGAGAAGTCAGTACTGGGATAAGAAATTGCCTAAAAAGAAGCTGTTACAAAACTATCATATCTCCTATCTATTTTCCTAAGGGTCCATTTACCTTTCCCGAGTGATTTGTTTTCCTATAAGTATTCTTTCTCCTCCACCTTTTCCCACATTAAGATGGTATAGAGGCCCCAAATTCTAACCTCCTCTTCCAGCCACATTTTCTGTGAGCTGTCCTGTGAACTAAAAGAATTAACCTTGTATTTTCTCTTGCTAATCGGTCTTTTGTCAGTTTAATTTGCGGCCCGGAAGTACAAATTTAAGAGGGTTGAGGCAAGTTTTTCCTTCCTGACAAATGCAATGTCAGATTGTTGCAACAGAGATCCTGTGGCCTACAAAGCCTGGGATATTTTGCTTTATCTGGCATTTCAGAGAAAGTTTGCTGACCTCGGGGGAGGCTGAGAGATCTTGCTGAAAGGGGATATAGAACTTCACTACTCTTTAGCTTACTTCACAATGAATATGAAGTTTATATGAAAGGGCATAATCATGTTATTTATTTGTAAATGATCATGTAGGTGCTGGAGGAAATATATAAGCTTGTTTACTGCCATATTGGCAATGTGTTTCTTGGCACCAGGAACCCGGATGGCTATTTCTTGTCTTAAAGGAAGTTACTGTATCATTGCTGTAAAATTTCTTCCTATCAAATGTGCCTAATTTAAGTTCCAATCAGATATCTAGTGTGTAGTAAACATGTGACACAATAAATATTCAAAGACTTCATCTAGAAAATTATTGTTTAATTTCTGTTTAAATTATTACAAAGTTTAATAATTACCTATGTATGCTTCCTCTTCTGTGTGTTCAAATCTCACTGACCTCCTCATAAATATTTATAAATGTTAGGTCCATAATCAAAAGAGATACAAAGTGAAAGTCAAGCAAAGCTTTATTTCGTGCCAAGCATCGAGAACCAAACTGACAGTTCGGGGCCACCTCTTACAGAGAGGGCCACCACCCCCAGGCTCACAGACTAACTTTTATAGAGCAAAGGCCATGTGGTTGGGCCTGGCCACACACAGGTGGCCAATGAGATTACAACACACAGAGAAAGCTGCACAGTCATGCTAGGTCACACACGGGTGGCCAACTGAATTACAATTCACCCCATAGTAGCTATTTGAACTAGTCTATCTCCTTGGTCAGAATTGGCCCCCAAAAGGTGCCCAAAAGGCGGGGCCCACACTCCTTGGTAGCTAGGGAGACAACGTGCATACTCCACTGATTGGACGTCTCCACCTGACCTGACTCATCCCTGCATTTGGGCTCTGTTGTCTCCACCTGACCTGACCCATCCTTGTATTTGGGCTCTGTTATCAGGAACTGGTCGACCATATTTTACTGGCTTCCCCAACTTGCTTTTAAGTAAGTTCCATGGGGGGGGTGGGGGGACAGGGTTAGTTTAAGTTTTACTGCATAAACAACAAAATGGCTGTTCAACCAAGGTGGAGGCGCTCTGGCTAAATAGGCCCTTACAAAAATAAACACTCTATATACATGATTATGTACTTTTAACGCTATATGATTCCTTTGTAGAAATATTTTTTTAATGCTAGTAATATTGATCTGCATTTCTGTTTTTGATTTTTTTTCAGTCACATACTTCTAGTTTTTCATCTATCCTGAAATTTTCTTTTTAATTATATTTTCTCAAAATATGCTGTTCTTTGATTACTTTCCTATGAGTTCTTTATTCATACATATAGATTTATGTAGGAATTTATTAAGTGGTATGACCCAACACAAACACACACTCACATATTTTACTTCGGCCATATGCTAACAGCCACCATTTCCGCCACTACCACAACCAAATAGCTAGCCAAATGCCTTGATAAAACAAGGCTTTGCCTTCCTCTTCTGGAAGAAGGTGGACTGGCTAAGGACACAGGACCTGAGGAAGAACACAGTGGTGTCTGTCTCTGGTTTTCTTTTTATCTCTTATACCCAGACTTGGAGCATTAGATACCAGTCACCTAGAAACAAACTTCATCAGTTAAAAGAACTGGATTATACAGAAGGTGTTCTCTGACCACAGTGGAATCAAACCAGAAATGAGCAATGGAGAGATAATAGAAAAATCCCTAAACATTTGGAAACTAAACATACTTGTTAATAATTCATGAATCAAAGGAGTTGACTCAAAAAATACATGGAACTCAAAATAAAAATACAGCATATTAAAATTTGTGTGACAGAGCTAAAGCTGTATAGTGCTAACCAATAAGAAAATATAATTCATTACTTTAAAAATAACCCAAATAGAAATCTTCATGCCCGATGGTTTCACTGGAAAATCCTACCAGAGTTTAAAGAGGTAATAACACCAATTTTGCACAGTCTTTTCTAAAAAAATAGAAAGGAATTCATTTTATGAAGCTAGTATTACCTTGATACCAAAACCAGATGACAATATAAACAAAACTAAACAAAACAAAAAAACAACTACAGATCAATATTCTTCATGAAAATCAACACAAAAATCCTTAAAAACATTTGCAGATAGGTTTCAGCAATATATAAAAAGAATTCTACATCATGACCAAGCAAGGTTTATTCCAGAGATGCAATGATGACTCAAATGTAAAAATAAAATATAATCTACCATATGAAGGAGAAAGAAGAAAAGTTGTATGATCCATTAATACAGAAAAATAATTAGAAAAAAATGCAATGCCAATTCCTGATAAAACTGTCAGAAAAGTAACTATATAGAGAACCTTCTCAACTTGATGATGATCATCTAAAAAACAACAAGGAAACGAACTTAGCATGGCTAACCTTATACTTAACAGTACAGAACTGAATCTTCTCTTCTAAGATCAGGAAGGTAGCAAGGACGTCTACTCTTACCACACTAATTCAACATAATGTTGGATATTCTAGCTAGTGTAAGAAAGTTAAAAAGCAAAATAAAAACAATACAGAACTGAGAGGAATACAATTGTCCCTATTTTCAGAAGACATGATTGTCTGCATAGGAAATAAGGAACCTACAAAAAACTCCAAGAAAGGGGCACCTGGGTGGCTCAGTGGGTTAAAGCCTCTGCCTTCAGCTCAGGTCATGATCCCAGGGTCCTGGGATTGAGTCCCACATCAGGCTCTCTGCTCAGCAGGGACCCTGCTTCCCTTCCTCTCTCTCTGGCTGCTTCTCCGCCTACCTGAGATCTCTGTCTGTCAAATAAATAAGATCTTAAAAACAAAACAAAAACAAAAAATCTCCTAGAAATAATGAGGGTGTTCAACAGGTCACAGCCAATAAGATAAATATCAGTCATATTTCCACATATTAGAAGTGAGCACGGGGTCCCTCAAATTATAGTATAATTTCATTGACACTCACCCCCCAAATTATATACTTAGGTATTTATCTAACAAAAAGGACTTGTAGGTGGAAAACTATATCAGGCTGATGAAAGGGAAAAAAAAGCAACTAAGTAAGTAGAGACATTTTGTTTGTTTGTTTGTGGATTGGAAATTTTAATGTAATTCCTATCAAAATTCCAGCAAGGTTGTTGTTTTCTTCTTCCTTTTTTTTTTTTTTTTGTAGATATTGACAATATCATTCTAAAATTCATAGTATGCAAAGAACTAGAATAAAGCAAGTTTTTTCAAGTTGACATTTTATTTAAATTTCATATATAAATTTACATACTTATAGGAAATAAAGATGCTTTTCACAAGAAATTCTAAATGTTGCTATGAAAGCAGTCTTTGCTCATCTTTTCAATTTCAGTGGCACTCTTTAAAAAATGTTGTTTTTGAAAGAGAACTCAGTTCAAGTCAAATAATATCTAGATTTCATTAAATCAAGTCATACTTAGATTTCATTTTAGGAATTATCAAAAGATCACTGACAAATGGGTTTTTTTTACCTATAGTAGTCTAAAATTTCAACCCAAATTTAGCAACATATTGTAGGTCTATTGTCTTTATATACTCCTACGTTTGATTCATTCCTTTTTCTTTTTTCTTTTTCTTTTTTTTAAAGATTTTATTTATTTATTTGACAGACAAAGATCACAAATAGACAGAGAGGAAGACAGAGAAAGAGAGGGGGAAGCAGGCTCTCCACTGAGCAGAGAGACTGATGCGGGGCTTGATCCCAGGACCCCGGGATCATGACCTGAGCCAATGGCAGAGGCTTTAACCCACTGAGCCACCCAGGTGCCCCCATTCCTTTTTCTTAAAGTTGTTGTTAAATTCCAGTTAGTTAACATACCGTGTAATATTAGTTTCAAGTGTACAATATACTGATGCAACACTTCCTACAGCACCCAGTGCTCATCACAGCAAGCGCCCTCCTTCATGCCCAACACCTATTTAACCTGCCCCACTGCCCACCTCCCCTCTGGTGACCATCAGTTTGTTGTCCATAGTTAAGAATATGTTTCTTGGTTTGCCTCTCTATTCTTTTTTTTCCCCTTTCGCTCATCCCTTTTGTTTCTTAAAATCCATATATGAATGAAATTGTATGGTATGTGTCATTCTCTGACTTATTTCCTTAGCGTTATCCTCTCTAGCTCCATCTACATCATTGCAAAATGGCAAGATGTCATTCCTTTTTTTTTTAAGGTTGAGTAATATGCCACCATATGTATCACTTCTTTTTTAAAAATTCAATTAGGCAACATATAAGACATCATTAGTTTCAGGTGTAGTGTTCAATGATGCATCAGTTGTGTATAATACCAGGTGCTCATCACATCACATCACGTGCCCTCCTTAATACACAACACCCTGTAACTCCATCCCCTCACTAATCTCCCCTTCAGCAGCCCTCAGTTTGTTTCCCAGGGTTAAGAGTCTCTCTCACGGTTTATCTCACTCTCTGATTTCTTCCCATTCAGTTTTTCCTCCCTTCCCTTATGATCCTTTGCACATTTCTTATATTCCACATGTGAGTAAAACTACACAAATATGAAACACTTCATGGATTTGCACATCATCCTTGTGTAGGGGCCATGTTTATCTTCTCTACATCATTCTAATTTTAGTATGTGTGCTGCTGAAGTGAGCACTATACCACAGCTTCTTTATTCTTTCATCTGTCGATGGAAATCTGGGTTCCTTCCTTAGTTTGGCTCTTGTGGACATTGGTGCTATAAACATTGAAGGACAGATGCCCCTTCAGATCAGTATATTTGTATCTTTGAGGTAAATACTTATTAGGGCTATTGCTGGGTCATAAGGTAGTTCTGTTTTAACTTTTTGAGGACTCCTCATACTGCTTTCCACAGTTGTTGCACCAGACTGCATTCCCACCATGGTGTGAGAGTGTTCCTTTTTTTTCCACATCCTTGCCAACAATTGTTTCTTACGTTTTCTTGTTTTAGCCACTCTGACAGATTTGCAGTGATATTTCATTGTAGTTTTGATTTGTTTTTCTCTGATGATGAGTGATGTTGAGCATCTTTTTATGTGTCTCCTCACCATGGGTATGTCTTCTTAGGAAAAATGTCTATTCATGTATTCTGCCCATTTGTTAATTGGATTATTTTGGGGGTAGTGTTGAGTTCTATAACTTCTTCTTGTATTTTGGAAACTAACTGTTTATCAGATATGTCATTTGTAAATATCTCCTCCCATTCTGAAGGCTGCCTTCTAGTTTTGTTGATTGTTTCCTTTGCTGTGTAGAAGGTTTTTATTTTGATGGAGACTCAATAGTTTATTTTTGCTTTTATTTCTCTTGCCTCTGGAGACATACCTAGAAGGAAGTTTATGGCTGATGTCAAATAGATTGCTGCCTGTCTTCTCCTCTAGGACTTTGAAAGTTTCAGGCCTCATATTTAAGTCTTTAATCCATTTTGAATTTATTTTTGTGTATGGTGTAAGAAAGTGATCTGGTTTAATTCTTTTGCATGTTCCTTTCCAGTATTCCCAACACATTTGTTGAAGAGACTGTCCTTTTTCCATTGGATATTCTTTCCTGCTTTGTTTGAAGATTAATTGACCATATAGTTCTGGCTTCCTTTCTGGGTTTTCGATTTAGTTCTATTGATCCATGGTTCTATTTTTGTGCCAGTGCCATATTTTCTTGATCACCAGAGCTTTATAATATAATTCAAAATCCAAAATTATGATGCCTCCAGCTTTGCTTTTTCCTTTTCAAGGTTTCTTTGGCTCTTTAGAGTCTTTTGTAGTTCCATACAAATTTTAAGATCATTTGTTCTAGTTCTTTGAAAAATGCTAGTGGCATTTTGATAGAGATTTCATCGAATATGTAGATTACTTTGGGTAGTGTAGATATTTTGACAATATTTTTTCCAATCCATGAGCATAGAATGCTTTTCCATTTCTTTTTGTTCTTTTCAGTTCTGTTAATTAGAGCTTCATAGTTTTCAGAGTACAGATCTTTCATTTCTTTGGTTAGGTTTATTTCTACATGTATTACTGTTTTTAGAGTAATTGTTAATGGGATTGATTCCTTAATTTCTCTTTCTGTTGCTTCATTATTGATATATAGAAATGCAACTGATTTCTGTACATTGATTTTGTATCCTGAGACTTCATTGAGTTTCTTTATCAGTTCTATCCATTTTTTGGTGGAATCCTTTGGGTTTTCTGCATAGACAATCATGTCATCTCCAAAGGGTGAAAGTCTGTCTTTTTCCTTACCAATCTAGATGCCTTTTATTTCTTTGTGTTTTCTGATGGCTGTAGCTAGTACTTCTGGTACTATGTTAAGTAATGCTAAGAGTGAACATCCCTGTCTTGTTCCTGACCATGAGGAAAAACTCTCAGCTTTCCCCCATTAAGGATGATATTAGCTGTGGGTTTTTCATAGATGGCCTTTATTATGTTCAGGTATGTTCCCTCTAAACCAACTTTATCATGAGTGGATATTTTACTTTGTCAAATGCTTATTCAACATCTATTGAAATGATCAAATGGTTCTTATTCTTTCTATTATTAAAGTGGTGCATCATAGTGATTGATTTGTGAATACTGAATCACCCTTGCAACATGGGAGTAAATCTCATTTGATCTTGGTGAATGATTCTTTTCATGTATTGTTGGATTCTCTTTGCTAGTATTTTATTGAGAATTTTTGCATACATGTTCATCAGGGATATTGGCCTGTAGTTCAATTTTAGTGAAGTCTTTATCTGGTTTTGGTGTCAGGATAATGCTGGCCACATAGAATGAATTTGGAAGTTTTTCTTCCTTTTCTATTTTTCTAGAATAGTTTGGAAACAATGCGTATTAACTCCTCTTTGTGTGCTAGAATTTGCTTGTGAAACCATCTGACCCTGGAATTTTTGGTTTTTTGGGAGTTTTTTGATTAGTGATTCTGTTTCTTTGCTAGTTATTGATCAGTTCGAATTTTCTATTTCTTCTTCTTCCAGTTTTGGTAGTATCTATGTTTCTAGAAATGTGTCCATTTCTTCTAGGTTGTCCAATTTGTTGTCATGTAGTTATTTTCATAATATTCTCTTACAATTGTTTGTATTTCTGTGGTGTTGGTTATTGTTTCTCTGCTCTCATTTATGATTTTATTTATTTGGGGCCTTTGTCTTTTCTTTTTGATAAATCTGGCTAGAGGTTTATCAATTTTATTTTTTCAAAGAACCAATAATGTTTTTTTTTTCAAAAAACCAATAATGGTTTTATTGATCTGTTCTATTGTTGTTGTTTAATTTCTAAATGATTTATTTCTGATCTAATCTTTGTTATTTCCTTCCTTCTTATGGCTTCAGGCTTTGTGTATTATTTTTCTAGCTCCTTTAGGTGTAGGACTAGGTTGTATATATAAGATTTTTCTTGCTTCTTAAGGTAGGCTGTATACTTCCCTCTTAGGACCACTCTTGCTATATCCCAAAGGTTTTGGATCATTGTGTTTTCATTTCCACTTTTTCCCATATATTTTCTTTGATTTTCTGGCTGATCCATTCATTATTTAGTAGACTGTTTTTTAATCTCCATGTATTTGTTGTCCTTCCAAATTTCTGTCTTGTGGTTGACTTCTGGTTTCATAGTGCTGTGGTCAGAAAAGGTACATAGTATGGCTTTGAGTGTTTTATACTTGTTGAGGCCTTATTTGTGACCTAGTATGTGCTCTATTCTGGAGAGTTGTAAAGAATGTGTATTCTGATGTTTTAGGATGAGATTTTCTGTATATACCTGTTAAATCCATCTGGTCCAGTGTGTTATTCAAAGCTTTGTTTCCTTACTGATTTTCCGTTTCAATGATTTGTCCATTGCTGTAAGCTTTTCAAGTCCCCTGCTATTACTATGTTTTTATAATTTATTTATTTATTTGTCATTTATTTATTATCATTTATTATTTTATTATTATTATTATTTTATCATTTATTTTCTTTATTTTTGTTATTACCCATTTTATGTATTTGGGTGCTCCCATGTTGGCTGTGCAAATATTTGCAATTGTTATATCTTGTTGGGTTGTACCCTTTATGATTATACAGTGTTCTTTGTTTCTTTTTTAGTATTTGTTTTAAAGTCTCGTTTTTCTTATAGAAGTATTGCTGCTCTAGCTTTCTTTTGACATCTATTTGCATGAAAAATGTTTCCCTGTCCCCTCACTTTTAATATTCAGGAGGCTTTAAGTCTAAAATGAGTCTCTTATAGGCAACCTTTAGATGGGTCTTGTTTGTTTATCTATTCTGACATCCTATTGCTTTGATTGATATATTTAGTCCATTTACATTCAATGTAATTATTGATGGATATGTATTTAGTGCCATTTTATTATTTGTTTGGTCATTGTTTCTGAAGCTTTTCTCTAATCCTTTCTTTTCTTTGTCACTTTTTATCTCTCTTTTGTGCTCAGAGTCCCCTTTAATATTTCTTGCAGGGCTGGTTTAGTGGTCATAAACTTCTTTATGTTTTGTTTGTCTGAGAAATTCTTTATCTCTCTTATTCTGAATGATAGCTTTGCTAGATAGAATATTCTTGCCTGCAAATTTTTCCCATTTAGTACTTTGAATATATCATGCTACTCCCTCCTGGTTTGACGAATTTCTTCCTTTCTTTCTTTCTTTCTAAAGATTTTATGTATCCATTTGGGAGAGAGAGAAAGAATGAGAGAGAGAGAGGCATGAGAGGAAGGGAGAGTCAGAGGGAGAAGCAGACTCCCTGCCAAGCAGGTAGCCTGATGTGGGATTTAATCCCAGGACTCCAGGATCACAATCTGAGCTGAAGGCAGTCACCTAACCAACTGAGCCACCCAGGTGCCCAGGGCTGGACAATTTTCTGTTGAGAAATCTCCAGCTACCGTTTTGAGTTTTCCCTTGTAAGTTAAAGATTCCTTTCTCTTCTTGCTTTTAAGATTTTTTTCTTTATCATTATATTTTGCACATTTAATTACGATATGTCTTACTGTTGGCCTGCTTCTGTTGATTTTGATAGGAATTCTCTGTGCCTCCTAAATCTGGTTGTTTGTTTCCTTCCTGAGATTAAGGAAATTTTCTGCTATTATTTCTTAAAATAAATTTTTTGTACTCTTTTCTCTCTTCTGCTGGGACTCCTATAATCTGAATGTTTCTTTGTTTGATAGAGTTAGTGAGCTCCCTAAATTTATTCTCAGTTGCACAATTCTTCTTCTTTTGTTCAGCTTCATTATTTTCCATTATTTTGTCTTCTAGATCACTAATTTGTTCCTCTGCTTCTCCAGCCTGCTGTTCATTGCATCAAACCTGCTTCCAAACTCATTTATTACATTCTTCATCTCTGACTCATTCTTTTTTTAACTCTTTTACCTCTGTGGTAAGGGTCTCACTAGTGTCTCACTCTTTTCTCAAACCTAGTGAATATTCTTATGATCATTACTTTAAATTCTCCATTGGGGTGCCTGGTTGGCTCAGCCAGTAAGCATCTGACTCTTAATTTCAACTCAGGTCATGATCTCAGGGTCCTGAGATGGCCCCATGTCCACGTCCGTGCTCACCGTGGAGTCTGCTTGAATTTTTCTCCCTCTGCTCCTCCCCCTGCTTGTAGTGTGTTGCTCTGTCTCTGAAATAAATAAATCTTTAAAAATAAATAAAGTTCTCCATCAGGCATGTTACTTATATCTGTTTTGCTTAGATCCCTGGCCGTGGCCTTGTCTTGTTCTTTCATTTGGGACAAATGCCTCCTCTTGGCTTTTTGTTTAAATCTCTGCCTTCTGCTGTGTTTTAGAAAAGCTAGTTATGTCTCATTCTCTTGAAATAATGGCCTAGTGAAAAAGAGGCAATATAATGTCTAGGGTCTTGGTGTTTGCTGTGCAAGCTCTGCTGTTATGTTTTGGTTATCTGTCCTTCAGGCCAGTCATCTTCAGAGGCTCTCCTTGCCTGCTGTGGGCAGTGCTTGGCTCCTGGCCTGAATGTGTTGGGTTTTAACTAGGTGTACTCTGGTCTCCTTGTGAAGTGAGTCCTGATACCAACTCCACCAGAACTGAGCCGTGCAGAGCAGGTGTGGCCAAGAGATGTGGTGTAGGGAGGGTATGTGCTGGTGTTTTGGGGGAGGGTCCTGCTGTCCTGGGAGTGAGGCAAGCTTGACTAACAAGGCAGACTGCCAGAACACAGTGGGGAGTAGGCTTTGTGTAAGCAAGTTAGGCAGCCAGTGTCCAAGACTAGCTACTTTCCTCAGGTGGCTCCATGTCTGTGTTGTAGCCTGGAGAAAGGAAATGGAGCTTGGCAGTTCCTTTCTTCCTGGGGATGCTTCCCCTTGAACACTGCCTCTTAGGGACTGCCTTGAGAAGAGCAAACATATGCTCCAGGCATTCTTTAGATTGCTATTTCCACACTCTCTGCTCCTAGGTTGTTTGCCTGCCTTCTCTCCAGGAGCAGGTCATTGCCACCATGGCTCCATCCCAAAATGGAGCTTTAAAACTCTAAAAAATGACCTTTAAAACTCTAGGCTTTAAACCCTTCTGTTTGCAAGAACTCATGAAATTCAGCCCCTGTCATTTTCCAAGCCAATGTCTTTGGAGACAGGCTTTCCTTGTGTGTTCCCCTGAGTGTTCCTCTCTCTCTCACCCTACTCTGAAAGCACAAATCCCTCCCCTCCTTTGTTAAAGATCACATCTCCATACTTTGTACCTTCTTCAGTGTGTTCCCCTGTCTCTCTTTAGTTGTGGAGTTTGTTCTGTGGGTCTTCAGTTTGATTTCTGGTGTATTTAGGATGATTTGATAGTTATTTAGTTGTGTTCATGGGACAAGACAAGCCTAGGGTCCTCCTGTGTCACTGTCATCTTCTGATTCTAGAATAAAGAAATTTTGAAAAAGAAATATAAGGAAGGAAGAATCACTCTACCCAATTTTAAGACTTTTACAGAGCTATAGTAACCAAGACTGCATTATATTGGCAGAAGAATGGACATATACATCAAAGGAAAAGAACAGAAAAGATGGGAATAGGCCCATGCAAATATGACCAAATGAATTTTGACAATGATGAAAAACCCATTCAGTGGAGAAAAAGATGGGATTTTAAAACATGGTGCTGGAACAACTGGACATTCATAGATTAAATAAATAAATAAATAAATAAATAAATAAGTAAATTTTGACCAACATCTCATACCTTATGCAAAAAATTAACTCAAAAATGTATCATGGACTTAACTTTAAAATATAAAACTATAAAACATGAGAAAATTGAAGAAAATTTTTAGGATCTAAGGCTAGACAAAAAAAATCTTAGACTAGGCTTCAAAAGCACAATCCTTAATAGGAAAAAATGATAAATTGGGCTTCAAACCTAAAGACTCTTGCTCTTCAGAAGATTTTGCTAACATAATGAAAGGACTTGCTACAGACTGGGAAGACTGTGAGAAAACATTTGCAAATTATATATTTAACAAAGGACTATTATTTAGAATATATCAGGAACTTTCCAATTTCAACAGTAACAAACAAACAAAAACAAACAATTCCATTAGAAGATGGGCAAAAGACATGATGAGATATTTTGTCAATGAGGATACACAAGTGGCAAATAAGTACATGAAAAGATGTTTGATGTCATTTGCCATTAGGGAAGGGAAATGGGAGTTAAAAAAAGCACAATGAGTTTACACTAAAACCTAACAAAATTGCTAAAATTAAAAATAAATATCAATGACACCAAATTCTGGCAAGGATATGGAGAAACTGGATGACTTATACACTGCTGGTGGGAATGTAAAATGGGAATAATCCAGATGTCTTTCAATAGATGAATGGTTAAAAATACCATGGTATAGAATTCTACTCAGCAATAAAAACGAACAAACTACTAGAATTAACATGGATATATATCCAGAAAAGTATGCTTATAAAAGCAAAGCCTATTCCACAGGTTACATATAAACCCAAAGGCATACTTTCATTTATATAACATTCTTAAAATACTGGTTGTCAGGGGATAAGGAGGTAGTGGAGGTGGGAGGGTAGTGGGCGTGAACATAGAAGAATAACAAGAAAAATCCTGGTGACCACACTGTTTTGTACCTTGATTGTATCGATCTTGAGATCTTGGTTGGGGTGTTGGACCTTAGTTTTGAAAGTGGTACCAATGAAGGACACTGGATAAAGTATACATAAGATACCTCTGTATTATTTCTTGTAATTGTATGTGAATGTACCTCAAAGTTAAACTATCTCAAAATAAAAAGTATAATTAAAAAAACGGTCTTAACTGGAAATTCTATCAGAAGAATTTCCTGGATAAGGCTTATCTTTTTTTAAAGCTATATAGTGATGAATTTCTCTTACGATTTTCAAATGCAAATGAATAATTCAAATTAACAAATGTATTTTGAACACTTATTACAAAACAGTGCCAATTAAAATGTTTTGGGTGTGATAATGGTTGCAAGTTGGTATGCTAGGAGTTAACAATATATGGAGGGAGACAGAGGCATGCACAAATAACTCTGTTCTTTTTTTTTTTTTTTTGAGATTTTATTTATTTATTTGACAAAGAGAGATCACAAGTAGACAGACAGGCAGGCAGAGAGAGAAAGGGAAGCAGGCTCGCTGCTGATCAGAGAGCCCAATGAGGGACTCGATCCCAGGACTCTGAGATCATGACCTGAGCCAAAGGCAGCAGCTTAACCCACTGAGCCACCCAAGCACCCCCAAATAACTCTGTTCTAAGGAAAGTAATAGCAAAGCAGATGTGATGGTTGAAATCTGAAGGAAATATAATAAAACAACATGAGAAGTGTAGATTATCTACACCTGTGGGTAGAAATGTCATGAGAATTGGTGGGGACGAGAGTAGACTATAGGATCTGAGCAGGGCTTAAGAAGATCAGAAGTATTTCCTTAATTGATTATACAGATATTTGCATTTTATTACGCTGATTGGCCAATAGATGCCTCTGAGAAGATCTGGATTGTACTGCAGTTCTCCTATGATGTTTCATATTTGCTAATTTCCAGTCATAGCACCAAATAACATGTGCCATGATGGCAGTGTTATAATTCCCCTTATGATTTTTGCAGAAGGGATGCTGGCCATCTTTTTTCTGTACACAACTTTCAAGGTAGACTTAGTATCCAAAAACCACTTAGTGGTTGCCATGCCATCAGGTGTCAATGTGGTCAGTTCTGACAATGAGACAAAGTGAAAGTAACAACCAAGCCTTTTTTCACTTAGGATGATGGTGCAAACAAAAGGCAAGAAAGCAGGCACCACTACTAGCCCGCTGGTATTCCGTTTTTCTCCTAGAACAGCGTAGGGGGAGTGTCAGGGGGATGCAACAAAAATGGGAGATATCATCTCATTGATGAAGAGCCCCTGACAAAAACTCCTATCTTTTATGGACCTGTGGGTGGGGGAAGGGAGAGAAGCTAGAAATGGGAAACTGCTGAGTCAAAGTGGGTTAAAGTGACTCAGCTGAGACTCCCAATATGGAGGCCTTCAAATGAGGGGCCTGGGTGAGAAATGCAGAGACACGTGTGAGAGTGTGAGGGCAACTGAGCCATGGAGATGGTGGGGCTGAATCATTCCCCCTTCCCTCCCTTATGCAGACTATTGGGCAAAACCTTATATTGAGTTTCTGGCTGTTGATCCTGAGAGTTTAAGGTAACACAGGATTTAAGCCTGGAGCTAGACTCCTCAGTGTCCAAATAGCATTCTGACTTTGGAAAGATCTTTTTGGGTCCTACAGTCACATCTGCATTTTTTAGTGAACTGTTCAGGAAGTAGAAATTTTTTCCTACTGATTGTTTTCTTTTTATTTTGCTATAATGACAAGAAATGTGCTAGGTTTGGGCATGATTAAGAATTTAACAATATTTTGTTTAAGCAAGCATGAATAGCTCAGTAATTCTGTTTTTCCAGAAATGTATTAAGTGATTTAGAATTTAATTTAGATAAATAAGTAATCATTGAATCATATCAAAAATCCCAATATACTGAACCATCCTGGTGGAGAAACAATGACCATTAGAAAGTGCTGCGTCCAGGAACACTCAGGGTCCCTCCTGTCCCTTCTTTGACATGTTTCATTCCTGTTGTAACTTTGACACTTTAAAAACTGACACTTTTAACGTGGACAATATGACAATTGCAGGTGATGCACATTATTTCAGTGTTTTTGTTTTCAAGAAAGTAAATAAATTTATAGTAGGAAGCTTATATTAAACTGGTCATAAAAATATTACTTCTGTACCACCCACAGCCTAATTAGTGGGAATAAAGAACTTAATTCTAGAAATAAGAATTAGATAACACTCAACTGTGAGAATATTAACTTTTTCAAATCTTTGATACTGAAAATGAAATGCAAGCTTATCTTTGTTACCCACTCTTCGAAGTTTTGGCCTAGGTCTCTTGATCCTTATTTTCCCTTCCAAGACAATACATGATCAATCTAATCCCTCTCCTCTAAGTAGCTTTCATGTAGTTGAAGACAGTTTTAATTGCCTATGGAAGGCCTTCTTAATTTCTTAATACATAAGCTCTTATGGGAATAGTATTGAACTTACTAAGCATGATAGCTTAGTATCTCTTACTATGTCGTATATATTATTATTTTATTATTATTATATTATGTATTATATTTTATATCTTATATATATCTTATATATTATATCTCTTACATATAGGAGATGCTGAACAATTTAAAGGATGAATTTTAGATAATTATATTTCCAATATACGATCTGCTGTATTTTTACTATTTCAAATCCTATATTTTAAAAACTCTGTGCAAGTAAATTTTTTTCCAGTATATTCACGTTCCTCTTAAAGTGTAGTATTTTATATATATGTCACATAATATTTTACATATGTATTATAACTATATAACAGTGCTTTAAAATATCTATCTACTATCATCTCTCTCTATTTGTATTAAGTGCTTTTCTTAAAAAAAAAAAAGGGTTACAGAGCTTGAAAATTGAAAGAATGTCCCTTTGGCACATTTATGCTGACAAATATTCTACTTTTTAAACTATTGGTCTCGAGGCCCCTGGGTAGCTCAATGGGTTAAGCCTCTGCCTTCGGTTCAGGTCATGATCTTAGGGTCCTGGAATCCAGGACCCCAAGACCCCAGCCACATCTGGCTCTTTGCTCAGCAGGGAGCCTGCTTTCCCCTCTCTCTCTGCCTCCCTCTCTGCCTCCTTGTGATCTCTCTCTCTGTCAAATAAATAAATAAATAAATAATCTTAAAAAACAAAAAACAAACTCTTGGTCTCCTTGTCCAGTCCTGAGGCATCTGGAGATATCAGCCTTTCAACTGGCTTCAGATCATGAAGGATTCTCCTCTGTATAGATCGAAGAAAATTGGAAAATAAACCCATGGATGAGAACACATGAAGGAACACGGTGAAAGTCAATTCAATCACTTTTATTTGCATAGTGCCACTTTCCAAGTACATTACAAAGACCAACAGGAAAATAAAGACAATGAAAGAAATAGGCAACATCTCTTCAATTTTGTTTTCTGTATTTAGTTTTATTTTTGTTTTTTGGAGCTTTAAAGTACATAGCTAGATAACAGTATGAGGATCATAGGAAAAGATAAAATGAATTGCTCTCATCTCAAAGAATTCTCTTAAGACAATAGACTGTGATGAGTGAAAGCAGTTTTCTCAGTTTTAAGTACAATAAATCCAGTAAAATTAATATTCAAAATTTCTAATATTTCCCTAAAAATAGTTACAATGATCTCAGATTTATAGTCAGAGTGATCACACCATTTCTTCTTGAAACCAGAACATTTTAAGAGTGAACAGGGGAGCTATAGGTAATTATGCCTGGGCCATGGACATACATAGATTGCTGCAGCCAAACAAATACCTGTAGTCATGACCTGACAGTGTTCTGTTAATTAAGATGATTACTGAATTCAATCAAGTTTCAAGTTTTTATTTAATCATTTGCTTTATTTGATTTCCTTCTCTTTTGTTCTGGTCTTTTATACTGCATAGAATGTTTTTCCCTCTGATCTTCACATGCTTGACTCCTTCTTATCATTAAAATGTTAGATGTAATATCTCAATTTTAGAGAGTTCTTTCCTAGAGCACCCTATCTAATGATACCCACACCAATATACCACTTTTTTTGTTTTCTACTCTTCATAGTTAAGATCGAAATCTGAATTTATCCCATTATTTATTTACTTGCTAATTGTCCTTCCCTCCCAACCAAATGTAAGCTCCCTGACAAAGTGACTTTCTGTGTTGTACACTGCAAATCTTTAGAACATGGAAGAATGTCTGGCTCAATAAAAATGGTTGAGTTTATGAACAAATAGCTAACAAACCATCATTACTATCTTATATTGGTGTTTAGATTTGGAACTATAAAGAATGAGAACTATTTTGAATTTAACATGTAGATTATTTGACATTTTTATGTTTTTATAATTTCATGGTTTTAGACAATGTAAAGATTTGGTTCTATGTTAACTATACTTAAGAAGTTTGAGTCATTTGACTAAAAGACAAAAATTGTGGCTTAGTAGAATATCCTAATACTTTCCATTTTTAATCCATTCAGATTATAATTTACTTTAGATTCTCTGTTCACTTTATGACAGCTGAAAATAATACAGAACATGTGAGGGATTCCAAAGACAAATACCTCACACATGCAGGTTTTACAATGAACAGCAATCATTCTGCCTTGTTAGAGAGGTATAGAAATAGCAAGTAACCTCTGTACCAAGGGGGAGATTTAACTGGTTTGTAGACCCCAGGATGTTTCTAAGTCAGTTTTATCAATATGCAATTACAACTCTGAAATTCATCTATCATCTACTATAGTGGGAGACAGCCTGAAATTTTAACTGGCAGATCCTTCTTTTTTCTTGTTGAACACAGCCCATAAATAACTCTACAGAACTGTCCCTGTTATTTCAATATTAGTCACATCAAAATTCTTTGACAAGCACATTTTATGCCATGGAAAGAAATGGGGGAAAAAAACCTCTCTGAGATGGATTGAGTTTTCTGAAGACTTTGCATCTTTTTCAAATTAAAAAACCTATCAGAAAGAATAAACTCTTAAGATACTACTTATAACTAGACCAAGAAAATGGCTATTCTGCAAATGAAACTTTTTGTTTTACAGACTGCAGATTTCTTAAAACAGCTATAAAACAAAAATTAGAAATAAGCTTCATTTTTTTTAGATGACATAATCATCTAGTTTGGTCTAAATGCAGTAACAGAGCTAGAACTCTACATAAACAAGGTGGGAAAATTTAATATTTGAAGGACATTTTGAAAGGGCAACCTGTCTAAAATTCTCTTATGCCCTATTGTCCTTACGTCCCCAATTTTTCTTTGTCCCCAAAATATTACCTTTAGTTAGAATTTTGTCCACACTGTGTCTTTGAAAAGAGATTGTTCTGTCTACACTTTGTTCTCAAGCCTTTCCTTTCCATGTTTACTCTCTTTCTTATATTATTAGTAAATATATTTAAGTTGCAAGTGTTCAGTGAATCCCTGGTGACATCTTTATAAACAGTATTTTAAAGGTTATTTCTAGATCTTAGTTAAATGTTATTAAGCCTCTAGGGAAAGTGGCAAGGATACTCAGTGACACAGAGTTAGAATCATAAATATGAGGGAATTTCTAGTTACAAATAATTAACAACAAAAAAATGCTTTTGATTCCTGACAAGATAACCTAGCATGGCTGCTGGCTTACCCCTTAAACTGAAAACCAGAAATGGAAAAAAGAATGACACTAAGGATTCAATGACCTAAGACACATGGTAAGGAAGTTCTGGGTAAAGATGACTTTTGGGGGGCGCCTGGGTGGCTCAGTGGGTTAAAGCCTCTGCTTTCGGCTCAGGTCATGATCTCAGGGTCCTGGGATCCAGCCCAGCATGGGGCTCTCTGCTCAGCAGGGAGCCTGCTTCCTCCTCTCTCTCTCTCTGCCTGCCTCTCTGCCTACTTGTAATCTCTGTCAAATAAATAAATAAAATCTTTGAAAAAAAAAAAGATGACTTTTGGGGTCACATCTGTAATGTGGACACTGAGAGTTCAGGTCAGAGCAAAAATAGGTGCCTCAGACTGGGTGAGAGCTTTATAGTTGTGCATTTCTTTCTTCCTTATTTAATCATGGGCTGGGGAGGGAGAGATAATTGTCTGCACCTGTGTTATTGTGGGACTGAAAAACGTGGTACCACAGCAGAACAAGCCAGAGGTGACAGGGTAACCTCAGTATGATGTGGGAGTACAGCTGAGGTGAAGAGCACACAGTATCTTTATCAAATAAGTGGGGGAGTTCTGAAATATTTTCTTCTCCCACTCTTCATTTAAGTGATTTTAGGTGAGAGAAGTAGATTAAGGCAAAGAATAATGCCAGAGACCAAAAAGATATACTGGAAAATATCAATACAAAGAAAAGCTGTGATACTGATTTTAAACTTAACTAAAATAAAATCTAGAAGAACATCATGTTGATCAAGGGGTGAGAATTTTTGCTTGAGATGGGTAACCTTGGGATGGTGGCATGTGGGAAGAAAGAGGTCAGAGATGGTTGAGCAGATTGTAATGGTAGAAACTCGCTTCCCTGAGATGGGTCCCGAGTAGTGTAGCCACACCCTAAATCACCACAGGGGCAAAAATCTCCGTGTCATGATTGGTTCCTCCCTTACATGACTAATAATCAGCCAGTAGCTGATATATCCAGGGGAATATAAGTCCATGAGAAAGTAGTATGTTATACATGAAGAATGTATTAATTGAATCGAAGAAATAATTAGAACAAAATGAAGAAATACAACTCAATAACAAAGAAACAATCCTATTAAAAATGGGCATAGGGACTGGACAGACTTTTTTTTTTTTTCCCCTAAGAGGACACACAAATGGCTAACAGGTCCATGAAAAGGTGTTCAACATCACTAAGCATCAGGGAATGCAAATGAAGACTATAATGATATAGTACCTCACACCTGTTAGAATAGCTATCATCAAGAAGACAAGAGATAATAAGTTTTGATGAGGTTGTGGAGAAAAAGGAACACTTGTGCAGTTTTAGTTGAATGTACATTGGTACAGCCACTATGGAAAACAGTATGGAGTTCCTCAAACACCCCCCCAAAATAGAACTACTATATGATCCAGAAGTCCTATTACTGAGTGATCTTGCATGGCTACTGGAAATGAAAACAGGATATTGAAAAGATGTCTGTACTCCCATGCTTATTTCAGCATTATTCATGAGAGCTAAAATATGGAAAAAACCCACGTGTCTGGCAGAAAGTGAGTTATAAATGTATATACACATACATAAACACACACACACAGAAATATTATTCAGCCATGAGAAAGAAAGTCATCTTGCCATTTATGAATGGACCTTAAGGGCATTAATTCAATATAAAAAAAGAAATAATTAGATGGATGTAAGAGTTCATTCATTTAGCCAATAAATATTTATGCATTTTATCATGTTAAAGTACAGCACCAAAAAAGTGAAATGACAGCATACAACATGTGAGGAATTTTCTGTAATAAGTATATTTGTTTATTAAATCATATGTGTGACCGAACACACACACACACACACACACACACACACTCTTAAAACTCAATAACCAAAGACAAATGACAAAATTTAAAAGTGTGTAAAGGATCTAAATGGACACTTTTTTCCAAAGAAGATATATAAACGGCTAAAAAATACTTGAAGAATGCTCGGCATGATTAGACATCAGGAAAATGCAAATGAAATCACAGGATACCACTTCACAGGCACTAGCATGGTTATAATAAAAAAGGCAGAAAAGCATAAGTGTTGGTAAGGGTATAAAAAAATTAGAGTCATTATCTGTAGCTGGAGGGATGTAAAGGGTTCAGTTGCCAACGCCGTGGGTCCTCACCCCCATCAGGTCAATGAAAAGGGATAAAGTGAGAACCAGAGACATTCCTCTTCTTCGTCACTCAAATAAAGTTCTCCTGGGAACCTCCTCAGGTGACTTCTGCTTCAGTATTATTGGCTAGAATCCAATCACGGGGCACAGCAACCCAGAAAGAGATTAGAGACCTGTAGAACATGACAATTTTTTTTTTTTAAAGATTTTATTTATTTATTTGACAGACAGAGATCACAGGTAGGCAGAGAGGCAGGCAGAGAGAAAGGAGGAAGCAGGCTCCCTGCGGAGCACAGAGCCCGATGTGGGGCTCGATCCCAGGACCCTGGGATCACGACCTGAGCTGAAGGCAGAGGCTTTAACAACATGACAATTTTGATCTACTCCGATCAACGGTCCTCAAAGTATGATCTGAGAACATGCCCTTTTTAGGGGATCTGAAAGGTCAACACTGTTTTCATAACAATACTAAGATGTTATTTACCTCTTTCACTCTCATTTTTTCCTCAAGTGTAGAGTGGAGTTTCCCAGAGACCACATGATGTGTGATAATTATAATGTTAATGATCTGGTGGCTATGGGATGTGTGCTCATGCATTTTATGTTTTAAATGTCTCAGTTTTAATTTCTAACACAGTGAATATCAATCAATTTAACCCACATAAATAAAAGCTCGTTGGTGTCCTTAAAACTTTTTAAAGTATAATAAGGCTTAAGCAGAAGGTTTCAAAACTGCTGACTTAGATTAATCAAGATCCTTAAACTGCTAGGACGATCACTGTGGAGTTTTATTAGCAAAGAAGATGGAGGGTTTGGCACTGAGTAGGAAGATGATGAAATCTGATCAGTCTATGTAAGAAAACAAAATTATAGGACTTTCTCGAATTACAACCAGTTAACTTCTAAGTGAATTATTAGAAAAATGACCACAACATTATATTAGAAATTGATATAGTATAAGCAAGTAGTATTTAATTCTGGAATGCTAGATGGTTCATCATCAGAAAATGTATTAATGTAATTTGAGACATAAATAGTCCAAATTATTAACGTCATATGATTAGCTCAATAGCTGATAAAGCTCAAAGTCATTTTATAATAGTAAGGAACAGAAAATCATGAACTAAAGGGACATTTCACCTGATAAAGAGTATTTATTTAAAGCACTGTAAGCAAAACACCAGACTAGAGACGTTTTTCAAGATCAGAAGCAATAAAGTATCTTTTATTACTGCACCTGGACAATACCAGTTTGGAGATCCATATTTGTGTTTATTTATATGATCAATATATATTTTTATGAACTTAAAAATATTCCTTATTTTCAGAGGATATGGCTATCTAAAAGAAAGCCCAACAGAACCAGCAAGTTACTAAATCTAAAAAAAGAGCTTGTTAAATACAAAACTATAATACAAATATCATTGCCATTTTTCTGATCTAATAGTAAGCAACTAGAAACTAAAATTGAGAACATAAAAACTGGCTCCTGTAAACTTAGAAATTTGGACATTTGATCTTTTGCTCTTGCTGTGATTATTAAGAGAGCTAATAAGTCATTCAAGAAATATTTACTGATAAATACTGCAAAACAGCATCCTTGATGATTGGCATAGAGCATTGTCAAAAAGACAAACTATCAGCCTTGTTTCAAGGGTACAGCCTAGTAAAATGAAGGATGCTATGTACCAAGAGGGTATGTTTTTATGATTATATCTAATACAAGAATAAAGCACATTTTTCTTAATATTATTGCTTTTGAAACTAAGTGCTTGCTTCAAATAAAGGGGCACAAAACTTGTATTTGTTTTCTTTTTTAAAAGATTTTATTTATTTGTCAGAGAGAGAGAGAGGGAGAGAGGGCATAGGCAGACAGAATGACAGACAGAGGCAGAGGGAGAAGCAGACTCCCTGCTGAGCAAGGAGCCTGATGTGGGACTCGATCCTAGGACGCTGGGATCATGACCTGGGCCAAAGGCAGCCGCTTAACCAACTGACCCACCCAGGCTTCCCAATTTTATTTGTTTTCCTCCTGAGAATATTAGTAACTCTTTTTCAAAAACCTGTTACTAATTACATGATAACACTTAAGTATACATTGAAATTTTTTTAAAAGATTTTATTTATCAGACAGAGATCACAAGTAGGCAGAGAGGCAGGCAGAGAGAGAGGGCGAAGCAGGCTCCCTACTGAGCCGAGAGCCTGATGAGGGGCTCCATCCCAGGACCCTGAGATCATGACCTGAGCCAAAGGCAGAGGCTTAACTCACTGAGCCACCCAAGCACCCCAAGTATTCATTGTAATTTTACAGCTAGTAGTGCACTCTGGTCTTTTAGACAGAGACAGGAAGAAGAAAATATAGTTCTTGACTATGAGGACTTAGAAACTAACTGAAGAGATAAAACAGGCTCATGCAACAATGTGAGTACAACTACCAAAGAAGTACATAAAATAACCCACACTAGGCTAAATACTGCTTCATAAATTAATGTGTAATAAATAATTATTTGTAAATAATTCCCATGTTTTTAAACATCTACACTGAGGATAATTTCAAGCTACCAATTGTTTAACCAAATTCCTTATAGTGATATCATTTCCTTAATACTCACAAATTGGTATGAGCTGGCGCCAGCATACAGTCTATATTTTAAAAGCATCCTTTCTTTCATTATCTCTAAAACTTACTCCTTCCTTTCGTACTCTGATCACTGGAGAGAGATATGGGGGTGTTTTCTGTCTAGACAATTCAAGTCTCACCATATCTTATTTCTCATGTTTTGTTAGAAAATCTACAAATGCCATCTGAAATATGTGAATCCTTTTAATCTGTAACCCCATACCCTTAACCACTAGGTGTAGTACATTTTTTAAAAATTTATTTTTATTTATTTTTATTTTTAAGATTTTATTTATTTATTTGAGAGAGAGAAAGAGATTATGAGTAGGCAGAGAGGCAGGCAGAAGGAGAGGGGGAAGCAGGCTCCCCACTGAGCAGAAAGCCCGATATGGGGCTCGATCCTAGGACCCTGAGATCATGACCTGAGCTGAAGGCAGAGGCTTAACCCACTGAACCACCTGGGCATCCCTTCAAAACACATTTTGTGACAAGATACAATGTATAGGTTTTATATTTGTTAGTGATCTGTTCTCTGTGATTCATCGAGACTAATTTTCTTTCTTCAGAGAGTAGCTTCATCTTAGAGAAAACATTTTCTTCTCATCCGTATCCTCCAGTCAAATCAATTTTTCTCATATATTCTTTTCATGTTAGCTTTAAAGACTCCTTTACTGTTCCCTAAAAGCTAGCACTTATGAGTGAAACACACTGGGCTTGTTTTATCCAAGATCCTGCCACATGGATTCTTTGTGATAGAAATGTTAGAGAGTCGAGCTGGATACCATTCTTTGTGACAGTTGTTCTGTTGGTGTTTCTGTATCAGCCTCTGGAAAAGCTGTGAGTCCCTGGGGCCTTTTGGTGTAATTATGTTAGTGGCACCAGAGATAGCAGTGTCGCTGGCTCTGAGCTTGGGGTGTCCTGAAAGCAGGGGGCGGATGATGCAGACAATTTGTCTGGAATTCCAGCTGTCTGCCTTCTTTGTACATGGGGACATAAGGTTGATGCCCAGATTATTTTAATGTCCAGGAAGGGCTGTGGGAGACATACTCTTAAAGTGAAAAGGCAGTTTCACATCAAATCTTTTATTAAAGTCATTACCATTTAGTCCCCATATATCTCAATAGGTCACTTAGCTGGAGAAAATAAGAATCTGACAGGCAGTAATAGAACGTGCGTAGGGGTAAGGTGAGGATGGAGAGAATTAAAAAGGAGGAAGGAAAATGTTTTGAAAATGTATGAAAATGCATTTACATCAAAGAGACTCATTTAAGCTATTCAGTTTTGATAAGGGAAAGGAAAAAATAACTCTTTTATAGCCAGGGTCACGAACAAGGGCATGTAATATATATTGAAATCTCAAAGAATCAGTTTCCTGCAGGAAATTTCTTCATTTGATGCATTATAGTATAAAATAAGTAAAAGGTAATGAGGTAAAGGTATGATCTTACATGTACAGGTTTTAAAGTGTATGTAAAGATGTTTGACATTCTCATACCTTTACAAGCATGAATTGATAGACATGAAATAGGTAATGATGAGCCAGTGTCTTCAATGTAAATTGAACAATGATTTATGATCATGCATCATATAAAAATTATTCTATAAGTTCTCCAGTTGCCACAGTTATATATATACTCTATATCCTTAACCATGAAAAACCTGTAACTTAGCAGAGGAAAGAAAAACATATATAATTAGATTTACTGTGTGGCAGACCATGACAAGAGCTCCACAGAGGTATAAACAGGCTGTGAGAATTTAGGGAAGAAAACAACTCAGTTCTGGGCAGAGGGCACCTCATAAAATTCTGGTAAACATGTGGCTTTGAAGCAGAATATTAATAGGTAGGAATCATATCTGAGGAGATATCTGAGAGGAAGGGACATTCAAAATACAGACCTTCTCTTTGTATCGTTCATGTATTAGTCAACTCTTGATTGTTCTTTTATATGCTAGACACTGTGTTAGATGCTGGGAGGAAGGATGAATAAAGTGTGGTCTCTGCCCTCAAAGAAATAACAGTGACTATTCATGTCATCGAAGCAATTGCCCTTTTTCCTGATGTATAAACACATTGATAAGAATTTTTAAACAACTGTTTAGCCAGTCAGTTAGGGTTATAAAGGTTGAAATTAAATCAGACCAGGCACCACATAAATGTGATGGGATGGGGAAGAGCCAACAGAATTCGTGAACGTTAGCACTGATGCTGTGATGTACTAGGCCTGCGTGACATCTTTTTTTTTTTTTTTTGGTAACATCTCCCTCTTATCTATGACAAAATTATTTTGAGTAATAATTATGTAATGACTAATAATTGTGACTTTGTTGATTATTCTTTATTAATTAAACTATTTAAACAGAGAATTACTTTCAATTTTAAAGCTATTAAAATATTTCACATGGGGTGCCTGGGTGGCTCCGTCAGTTTAGTCCCCAGCTCTTGGTTTCTGCTCAGGTCATGAGCTCAGGGTTGTGGGATCCAGTCCCATGTTGGGAATCTGTGATCAGCGGGGAGTCTGCCTGAGATTCTGTCTCTCCCTCTGTTCCTACCCCTTGCTCTCTCTCTCTAAAATAAATAAGTCAATCTAAAATATTATTTTACATGTGCACTGAAATTGTTTTTAACCAATTGCATTAGTCTCCTATAGCTACTGTAACAAAGTACCACAAACTCAGAGAGTTGAAACGACGCAAATTTACGGCTTTACAATTCTGCAGGCCAGAGGTATGAAATGGGTCTTGTGGGTCTAAAATCAAGCTGCTGCTGGCAAGGACTATGTTCCTTTCGAAGGCTCAAGAGGAGACTCTCTTCTTATCTTTTCCTGTTTCTAAAGGTTGCCTCTCTTCCTTCTTCAATCCAACAGTCACATCAGTCCAACCTCTCCTTCCCTGTCTCATCTCTTCTCACTCTCCTGCCTCCATCTTTCATTTACACCGACTGTTGTGATCACATTGAGGCCACCAAGATCGCCCACCATGATCTTACCATCCCAGCATTCTTAATTTTATCACCCCTGCAATTCCTTTCTGCTGAGTAAGACAACATATTCACGGATTCAGGGACAGTTTAAAAATCATTATTTTGCCTAACATGCTAATCAAAAGTATTATGTCTTCTGGTTTGTCCTCTGTTTCACTTTTACATTTTAAACACACACACACACACACACACACACACACACACACACACTTCCAAATCCTCACATGGGCTGACAGAATTGAAGGAACTGAAGTTCTGGTTTTTTCGTGTTTTTGTTTTTTTGTTTTCTTGGTTTTTATAATCATTGTGTTCTACTCATGTATTTCTAAGAAATTACACACGAATATTGTTATTCCTAATCTAATTTATTAAACACAGGGTTTTTCACAGGTATTAGAGAAAAAAACTGCCCCAAAGCTGAGCTTGAAAAATTCTGCACTGCTCGAAATTTATTCTTGACATCAATTTCTATAGTTGAGCCCACGTGGGTCCAGACCAATTGCATATTGGAAGTTGCCGGAAATAACTTTAATGTGGAAAACAATATTCATTAAAGTTTATGCCATAAAAATGTGTTAATGTTAAACTCCTTTGTACATTATTGAAATGCAACAGTAACTGCTGCAATTGTTTAAAATTTAGATCATCAAAAGTTCTTTTCATAGAGGAGTAATTTACCACTAGCATCGTTTAGGATTACTAGAGCATGATGATAAGAAAAAGCAGAGCGATTTGCATCCCTGCGTTGACTGTCCGCAGGGGTGAGTGTTCCTGCAGCCCTACCTCTGGTTTGCCACTGAATCAATTAGATTCTTCCCAGGTGTATTTTTTTTAATGCCTGTTTATCAAAGTCTAATCTGACTATTTCAGATACAGTAAGTGCTGCTATAATGAGACATCTGTGTTCCTAAAAATCACTCTACAAATTTACTCTGTTGTGACTTTGTTAAAATAACTTTTGTTAAGAAGAGCCCAGAGGTATCAGGGGAGAGCTGTGGTTCAACAAAAGAGCACAGAGGAACTAGAATTGAGAAGTCGATTATTCACAGGTCCTAGAGGAGGTTTCACAGCACACCTTGAGAGGCCACTTGGGGAAGTCAAGATAGGCTGCAGGCAGAGAGAGTGGCAGGATCTGTGGCACATGCACATGCCTTTACCAGGTCTGCAGGCAGAAGGCTTTGGGATTCTGGGCTAAGGCCAGATTGGTCAATTCAAAGCAAAAAGAATGGGGTTTTAGTAAATTTTGATGGGATCTTATCTAAGGGGTGCACAAGAGGAAGGCCCTGGAAGAGGTGGGGAGAGTGCTTATCACAGGGGCAGTTGGAAAAGTTATATTAAAAACTTACATTTGTGTGTGTGTGTGTGTGTGAGAGAGAGAGAGAGAGAGAGAAGAAGAAGAAGAGACCTTGTGGGTTGTTACCTAGAACATGAGCTTGCAGGAGGGCCTGGTGTCAGTTCAAGGCCACTCAGACACATAAAACGGATGCCAAGGCAGCAATGTTGTAGAGTGGTTTAGCCAACCTGTCACATACAATCAAGATGACAAACTGAGGGAGAAAATGGGGATAGAGGTACAAACACTTCAATGGCAAATTAGAAAAAGATGCGAAGTGGATAAAAACGGTAACATAGTTGTACACTTCCTAAGTAGAGAGAAAATAGATAAATAATTCAGTATGAAACTTCACTTTGACAGAATCCATGAAGTTTACTTGGGAGGGGGCCTCAGAATCATAGCCTGAGGGTTAGTGCTGCGGTGAAGCGAGAGGGCTTTGAAACCTGCCAGAGAGGTGTAGGGCCAGCTATGGAAAGGTGTGGCTCACAACACCACTGAGATAATTGGTAAATATTTGATGTGGTTTGACGTGTGCGCATGTGAGCATTTTGTATATTCCCATGTGTCTTGGTTCAGAACGGGTTTTCTCACAAATGACGTTGGACATAAGCAAATGTGAAATGTGCATCATGTTCAAATTGTTCCTTAACGATCCATCTCATTGCAACAGACTTCTGTTTTCAAAGAAAACGTCAGAGCAGTCCCACATGATGTCACTTCAACTCTGAGTGGCAACATGAAGACATACAAAAACCTGTTTTCCAACTTGTAGAACAGAGAACAGGCCTGGTACTGGGAGACCAAACAGTTTCATGTCAAGTACACAGCACCTGTGACAAAGCTTCTGCCTCCCCAACTTTCCCGGGGAAGACTGACACCAGTACCTTTCTCTCCTAGGTATTAACTTGACCTTAGAATCTTTCTAAGGACAAATTTCCAGAAAACCACTGCCAGTCAATTGGAGTTGGCATAAACAGAGGAAAAACTGCTTTGCCATCATTGATAGTGGAAAAAAGCCTGGGTTCTGAAGTCATGTAGACCTGGGTTCAAATCTCAACTCGTGGCTCTCACTTGTAAGTTATGAGTCTTGAAGAGTTAACTGAACTCCCTGGGCCTCTGCTCTCTGAACTGTAAAACTGAGCTAATAGTGCCTACTTCAAGTGGTGATTGTGGGAATAAAATAAGGCCATGGAAAAAAGACAGCCTTTTCAATAAATGGTGCTGGGAAAATTGGACAGCCACATGCAGAAAAATGAAATTGGACCATTTCCTTACACCACACACAAAAATAGACTCAAAATGGATGAAGGACCTCAATGTACGAAAGGAATCCATCAAAATCCTTGAGGAGAACACGGGCAGCAACCTCTTCGACCTCTGCCGCAGCAACATCTTCCTAGGAACAACGCAAAAGGCAAGGGAAGCAAGGGAAAAAATGAACTACTGGGATTTCATCAAGATCAAAAGCTTTTGCACAGCAAAGGAAACAGTTAACAAAATCAAAAGACAACTGACAGAATGGGAGAAGATATTTGCAAACGACATATCAGATAAAGGACTAGTGTCCAGAATCTATAAAGAACTTAGCAAACTCAACACCCAAAGAACAAATAATCCAATCAAGAAATGGGCAGAAGACATGAACAGACATTTCTGCAAAGAAGACATCCAGATGGCCAACAGACACATGAAAAAGTGCTCCATATCACTCGGCATCAGGGAAATACAAATCAAAACCACAATGAGATATCACCTCACACCAGTCAGAATGGCTAAAATCAACAAGTCAGGAAATGACAGATGCTGGCGAGGATGCGGAGAAAGGGGAACCCTCCTACACTGTTGGTGGGAATGCAAGCTGGTGCAGCCACTCTGGAAAACAGCATGGAGGTTCCTCAAAATGTTGAAAATAGAACTGCCCTATGACCCAGCAATTGCACTATTGGGTATTTACCCTAAAGATACAAATGTAGTGATCCAAAGGGACACATGCACCCGAATGTTTATAGCAGCAATGTCCACAATAGCCAAACTATGGAAAGAACCTAGATGTCCATCAACAGATGAATGGATCAAGAAGATGTGGTATATATACACAATGGAATACTATGCAGCCATCAAAAGAAATGAAATCTTGCCATTTGCAACAACGTGGATGGAACTAGAGCGTATCATGCTTAGCGAAATAAGTCAAGCAGAGAAAGACAACTATCATATGATCTCCCTGATATGAGGAAGTGGTGATGCAACATGGAGGCTTAAGTGGGTAGAAGAATAAATGAAACAAGATGGGATTGGGAGGGAGACAAACCATAAGTGACTCTTAATCTCACAAAACAAACTGAGGGTTGCCGGGGGGAGGGGGTTGGGGAGAAGGGGGTGGGATTATGGACATTGGGGAGGGTATGTGATTTGGTGAGTGCTGTGAAGTGTGTAAACCTGGTGATTCACAGACCTGGGGATAAAAATATATGTTTATAAAAAATATATGTTTATAAAAAATAAAAAATTAAAAAAAAAAAAAAAGAAATAAGGCCATGGAGACAGGGTACCTCGCATGGTGTCTGTATACCGTGTCTGTATCAGTCTGCCTTGAGTAGTCTTTTTAACTTCCCCTTAGACCAAAAAAAAAAAAAAAGGAGCAAAGAAATAAATTTTGATTGAGGGTAGAAGTTAAGAAGTTAAGGTGGAGGTATTTCAGTTGACTCATAAACCAACTTTCTTTCAGGGGGTGGATACTTTGTATGCCTTGTGCAAGCAGACAGACAAATCTGAGTGGGATATTACCAAACCACAGACACACGGCCCATATTGCCAGAGTTCACTGAGCAATCCTGGGTTAGACACAGAGCCACTGAAAGTTTGCTTATCATCATTTCTTATCATCAGCCCTAGCCACCAGGCAATGCTCTATAGAATTGAGCTTTGAACAAAATATTTTGGCTGCTCCTCATGGAAAGCAGGCATATGTGAGGAGAATTTTAAAGCTAAACCCGCAGACAAAGATGCCAACAGAAAATGCTTCGTTCTTTTTTGAAAAAATGTTGACTATTTGTGATATGAACTTAGGGATGCTGGACTGAAGATAATAAAACTCCAATTCACAATAATTTCTTAATGACATATCAAAAAGATGAAGCATAGAAAATAGGGAAACTCTTATTTCCTTCAAAAATAATGAAATAGGCATTGAGCTAATTTTAAAAGATGCTTTTGAAAGGCAATCTGTATATTTCTTCCAGCTGGTGAAATAGAGACTGTCTTAAAACTGATTACAATCTGGCAAAAAGGTGGGAACTATTGCTCTAAGATGTAAATTGCCCAGCTACAATTCTTGCTATCAAAAGCACCACATTCTAAAGCTTTAGTCCTCATTTCAGAGGCAGAGATCTGCTTCCTTTGTATTATAATTTTTAGACAAGAAGATTCATGCTCATAAACATGCACAACAATAAAGCTACCCAGGGCAGAGGAAATAGGAATGTTGGCAGAGCAGAGTGTTGTTCTGCTGTGGCTCTGCCAGTTACATGATCCCTACTGGAAGCTGCTCGTTAGCTGAGACATTATTTCAATTCAGAGAATTGAATACCAGTGAGGGTTCATGTTCTGGTATAAAAATGGAAGTGCTGAGCTAAAGTCAAATAGAAGTCAGAGCTCCAGGAAAGAAGGAGAGGAAATGATTTCTGCTCTAAGCTCATGCTAAGGATGTACAAAGTCATGCCAGATTTAACCTGGGTTTAGGCTAAATAGGGTGTCAGATATTTTCATTTAGTAAGAATATAGCAATGATGGGGATTTTATATATTATTAGTATTCTTATTACTTTCCTGTGACACTGCTGTTTTTCAATTATTCTAGGCAACTATATTGCAGGGGATAAAGGAAATATAATATCACTGTTGTTTTTTTTTTTTTCAAGCAGACAAAAATTTGTGGATTGTATGTTTGATACTACAGAGAAGATGCATTCTAATCTGTGAAACCAGTCATTCTTTCCGAACGTGGACTAAAACCACACTCCTCTGTTTGAAGATTTAAAGGGCCAAAATTCACCTGGAAGCTGGGTGTTTTTGTAATAGATCTCCAGGAGTGCACTGTTCAAATATCTCAATGACTGCTCAAGATTCTCTATATTTATGTGACAGTGGCAACAGGTCTGATGAAAAGCAGCGGATAGCCTTGTGATGTGTCAAGGTGGCACCAGTGTCCAATGAAATTGATTCCTGCTGGAAGATGTCACTTACTATGGCATTATCTAGACTACCCACCTGAACCCAGTTGACTCACCATCTGCTCCACAGTGAAACTGGCACAGTCTCTAAGAGGAAACATACGGTCATCCTATAGAATGGCCATTGGGATGGAAAGCCAATTGACCATGATAAGTTCTGCTGATTAATTGTTGATGCTAAAATAAAGATTGGAAGCCAAAAAAAAAAAAATTGTAAGATTACTTCACCCTGGATTTTATTTTTTTCAAGTGAATTTGTACACTGAAAATGTATTTTGGGTTGTCTACTAAATTGTTTTATTTTATGTTTATTGTAAATCATGATATTTGCAGGTAGTTGAGACTAATAAATCAGGTTTCTGATATCATTAATTATGTGCTGCCAGGTCTTAAGACAGAATGCTAATTTTATAGTTTTCTACACACTACACACACATACAGACACATACACACGTATGTGTGCTTTGTGCTTAAGCATATTATGACTTATTGAGCATTCTAAGATATTGTTCTGTTAGGCAATTATTTGTCTACTAAGAGTAAATGACCTCTGTAGCTATTCCCATTAACTCACACCATTGAGCTCCTCTCATATATTTCCCTTTCAAAGCGTTTGTCATATCTGAACTAGCTTAGCACCAGGAACACAAAATGAGCTTAGTAACTATCTATTTTTTTTTACATTGCAAAAATCATCTTCATGAATTTCTAAGACTGTAATGGATGACCATTGGATTCTGCAGCCATTAGAACTGTAATTTTTCTCAGTGTGTATTTTTCAACTACCTCTCCATGATGGGCTGTTGCATCTAAGTCAATGCCTATTTTAAAGTTTATGTTTAGTTTGTAGTTATTCCCATCTTATTGTTTGATCATATGTCCATTTTATAGTTTAAGTCTATGCCTATCTTACAGTGCATACACAAAAAAGGCCAGTTTTTCTTTTGCCTATATTGTGTTTAAAATTAGTTATATTGGTTCATTTATGAATTTTGTAATGAATCCATGTTTCATTTAAATGATAGATGAATCAATGTTCAGGACAGGAGGTCACTCTACTTTGTAAGAGCAGAAGAGAGACCAAAAAAAAAAAAAAACCCAAATCTCACTGGCCCTTGGTCATCACCGGCAGGTGCACCAATCAGCCCCACAGTGAGAAAGCTATAATGATGAGATATGTTACAGACTTGTTGGCTTCAACTCCATCAATCGTGGAAAACACTGAGAGCAATTAGATTTGACATTGATAGACCCTCATACTCAAAACTCTAGGGGGGAGGGATCCCCTCTGCCAACTGTTTGCCAAACAAGATTCTTAACTGTTTGTATAAAATGTCTGGCTCCTTAAGAATGAAAATGTCCAAATTAAACCTAAGCAAGGGGTCTGTGTTAAATTTGAACTGAAGCTTTATTCTAGGCAAGAAGGCAAACGATTTGGAAAGGATTACAAGATGATATGCAGATATGTAGAAAGGAATTTATAAAACTTACGGGAGATAAACCATGTTGCCAATTTATCATATTGTTTTTCTGGTTTTATCAGTGCCTTTAAACTTTGTGTTTCTGCCATTTGTGGTGTGTGTGATGTTTCATGCTTATTTTGTATTTATAAATGTACAGTTATTTTTTATTCCTTTTTATCACAGAAGATTTTGTAAACATGTACTTAATATATATATTTATATAATATAAATATATTACAGAAAGAAGGCAAAACAAAACAGGAAAGCACTTTTGGCAGTTGTTGAAATTATGCATAGTATTTGAACTTAAGCTTCCCGTGAAGATACTGTAAAATATTCCACATATATATTTTGGTAATTCTGGCTCTTAAACATTTAAGGAACATGTATTGCAAGAAGCAAATTTTAAAAATACAAAATAAGCTAATCCTGAGAATTAATAATTTTTCTTGTTTGTTAAAATTCTCTACGTAAGGGGCTGGAAGATTATTCTAATTGTTTTAAAATAAGCTTTGCCTTATTAATCTTCAAAAAGAATTTTTTGCTATTTCATTGGTCAAATGTTATGAATATGTGAATTTTCTCCCTATACGTTTCTATTTTCTATATATCTCTATTATTAAGTAAAATCCAATGCAAAAGTATTTGTTGACTTTTTTGGAACATGCTTGGGACAAAATACATAATGATGAAAATTCTTTAAGACCACGTAATCTCTGCTTCAGAGCAAAACTGACATATGTGAAATTGGTCTCTAGCTTGTCATTCAAAATAACCCAAGTCAATACAAGTTATTGCACCTTCAAGATCAATTTAGGAAAAGATATCAAGAGAGGAAGCAATATTTTTGCTCAGCATATTACTCTTCTTTAGGGTAGACTCCCTGAGAGCAGATATGGTCTCTTTAATATGTTCTTCAAGGCAGCCAATACAAAGAAAACTTCTTATTTGTGCCCTAAGCAGGGACACCTGCCTTTCCTATTATATTAGTTGTTTTAGATTTGGTTGCATAGTTTAAAAAATGACAGTAATGCAAACAAGCTGGGACTTTATTTCTTCCAATACAAAAGAATCCTTTTTTTTTTTTTTAAGATTTTATTTATTTATTTACAGAGATCACAACTAAGCAGAGAGGCAAGCAGCGGGGGTGGGAGGATGCAGGCTCCCTGCTGAGCAGAGAACCTGATGCAGGACTCTATCCCAGGACCCTGAGATCATGACCTGAGCCAAAGGCAGAGGCTTAACCTGCTGAGCCACTCAGGCAGCCAGCAAAAGAATCCTTTGATTCTAATTTTCTGCTCCTAGGATGATGACACAATCATAATATCATCACATTTGAATTTCAGGCCCAAAGAGAGAGAAAACAAAAGACAAAAATGGAGTCTCTTCCAGAAAAATTGTCTTTATTAAGCAAACTTCATGGGAGTTCTATAATCAACATCATCTTATATCTTATTGGCAAGAATCTAGTCACATGACTACATCTTGCTGAAGCAGAGGCTGGGAGATGTATTCTTTTATTTTGGGTGGTTATGTGTTCTAAGAATTTGTGTAATGCTACTGAGGAGCAAAGGGAAAAGAGTAGTAGGAACCTTATATTCTGTATCACAGATGTTAGTCTTAAATAATTCTGCCTCATTAAGAAAAGCTTTC
Source organism: Mustela lutreola (assembly GCF_030435805.1). NCBI lineage: Eukaryota > Metazoa > Chordata > Mammalia > Carnivora > Mustelidae > Mustela > Mustela lutreola. The sequence goes on from NC_081290.1 coordinate 110,637,550, forward strand.
CAATTTTTCTCACATTGATAGTATTCTCTTTGACTTTCTATAACATCTACACTTGGAATCAGTTATTTTGTATGTAATCAAAGACTGACAAACATTGCTATTCATATACATCTTTCATGACTGCCTTGTCTACTCACAGTGACGTACCTATTCAATTCCTTGAAAGGAACATCTATCTTAAGCTCCTTGCTACAATCCACAAAATCCTCTTTTGTGAGAAATACTGCTTACTTTAAATTAGGCATCCATTAATATTGTTTGGCTCAATTCATTTCACATTTCTGTTCTTAATTGTTTTGTTGAATAATGTTTTTGACTTATGACTCCATAAGGACAACAGGAACTATTGGAAAAGACCTGAAACCGTATGAGGGAAAGAAATGTAGTTAGTTCACTGAGATTAACTTTATGCCTAAAGATATGTTGTATACTATATTAACTCCTTTAACTAGAATATTTCTGAAAATATTTATTACTATATAGTAAGGTGATTTCCTAGAACTTGACAGGAACTATTTATTCTTTTTTCCTGTCTGGATTCATTAAAATTATGTGGAGAGTATGGATATAATAGTTGTAGTTTTCTGTATATATTTATGCCTTTGGGACATAAGATGCAAATCAGTTCATTGCAAAATAACAGACCAATCCTTAAATTTGTTGTTGTTTCATTCCTCATGCAACCAAGTTGAGAGAAGCCCTTCATGTAAGTAAATAAGTATAAGAGGAGGCACTGTGGAATGGCTCACTACTCCACTCTAATCTGATTAGAGTGAACAAGGAAATAGCAACCTTTAGTGATACCTAAAGAAATAAAATTCCTTTGCATTAGGTGCCCTCATAAATGAAAGCATTCACTTTTTCCCCCCCTACTTAATGCTAAAGTATGAAGTAGAAACAGAGTCAGAATATATCTGTTGCTTGAAAGACCTAGAGAGTTAGATGCTTTGAGATTGGATCTAATGTAGGGGACTGCGGTAATAATCTCCTTGTGAAAATCTGAGCTTCCAGGGAGAAACTCCTGAGGACAGGGGCAAAATTAATATTTGCTTTTTTCCTTTCACATGAGTTGTAAGAAAACCCAAGATGCAGTGATCTTGCTAGAATCAAAGCTGTCTTTGATAATAGTACCCCTTCACTTGATCCAAATATACAAGTGGAAAAGGAGGCAACTATTCATATTAATAGTCAAGTTTCTCAGTGACAGAAGAACTTAGAGCTATTACATTGCACAAATAATCTATAAACAACTGTGCAAATGTTATAAAAATAGATTTTTTGTGCATGTCTTTCAACACAATTTATATGTTCAGGACTCAATTGTTTTTTAATTTTTAAAATTTTTTTAATTTTTATTTTTTTGGGACTCAATATTATTAAGTATAGAAGAAATTTATAACTGTGTAGTACATTAGAATACTGAAGTACACTGGACTTCTGGTGTTCTCTGCAGGATTAATTCCTGAGGTTTTAGTGTGTAGCTGCACTGTGAATGCACTATAAATACTACCATTTGTCTATTTTATTAATTTTGTAAGGTCAGAATATCTGTCCTTTGTGAATTAGGGACAAGTGGACACAAGCTTATAATGTTTGCAGAAGTGTCAATTTTATCATGTATAGCTGTGAAAGTAGGTTTGTCCATTTAATTAGTTTATTTGTACCACGTTGTTGAACCAAATGGATGTTCATTTCAATATACCACTTTACTATTTCTGTAGATTTGCATAGATAGATAGGCTGAATTAAATGTGTAGCATATAGAGGAGATCTGTATACTTGAAAATATTATTTTTATTGTTTACACAGAACGAATTTGTTAATCTAAGACATAAAGTTGATATTTACCATTAGATGGGGATAAAATTTGTGTTTTAATATGTAAATTATGAAGTCAAAATATGTATAAGGCATTCATTACTCTGCCTGATTAGATATTTTACTTTCTTTCTTTCCTTTTCCCTTCTTTCTTTCTTTTTTCTTTCTTTCTCTTCCTCTCATCAATTTTTCTTATTTTTCTTTTTAAGAATTCTAATATGTGTTTATAAAGGGAGAGATACAGTTTCAGTTGCCTCTCTAGTACCTATCTCTCACCTCTTTCTTTTCCATTACAACCTTCTATTTTTCTTCATGTATTCACTTCTCTACCATATGACTGAGAGAAAGCTGATCTGGACACCAGAACCCGATTCATCTAATGACATTGCCATTAGTGACATTGCCCTGTCACTTTAGGCATTGGAATTGCCCTGGTGACATTACTCATTCAGAACTGGGCATAAGGAACTAAGTCTGCCCAATTATGGTCCAAGACTGGTGGAGAGTTTTCTTTAGCTCTTTCACAAGATCATTCACTTGATATATCAACAAACAGGACATTGAAGGCCCAAATCAAGGAGAAGTTGACAGATTAAAGGATAACAGAGAGGATAACACAAGTTTTTACTTGTGTTCTTGATGATAGCACTAAGCTACTAAAAATATCAACCTAGGAACCTTACTGACTTCTAAGCTGCTTCTTATGTGAGATGATTAATATCTTTATAAAGTTAGTTTAAATCATTTTATTTAACTTATAATCAAAAGTAACTGTTTCTTTTAAAATAATATAACATTGGGGCACCTGGATGGCTCAGTCAGCTAAGTGGCTGATTCTTGATTCTCGCTCAGGTCATGAGCTTGGGGTCCTGGGATAGAGTCCCGCATTGGGCTCAGTGCTCATCATGGAGTCTACTTGAGGATTTCTCTCCCTTTCCCTCTGTCCCTCACCCTACTTACTTGAACATGCTCTCTCTCTAAAATAAATAAATAAAATAATACAACATTAATGGGTACTTATAGTCATATGAAAACATTAAAAATCAAAGCAAATAAAAAATCAAAGAAAATAAAAAGATCTACAACAGTGTTATCTGAAGATGCCACTGTTGACATTAAGATGTTAAATAAAGCTTTAAAATTTTTTTTCAGTTATGTTGTATCTTTTATAAGTCTGATGTGAAGGGCTACATTTTTATACATATATCAATTTTTCTTCTTATTTTATGTCTTTTCTCTTTTATCCAATGAATATTTTAATGTTTCTATTCTTGATTTGCAGATTTTAAAAATATTCTGAAAATATTTATTCAATAAATATTTATTAATCACTACTATATGCTAGACATTTTGCTGGGCTTGAGGTGGGAAAAGTAACATAGTAAGTGAAAACAGGCAATGTTCTCAACTTCATAGAGCTTAGAGATGAGAGAAGAAACTTAATTATAATGTAGTTCTTAAAACAAATGCATTGTTACAAACTAACAGTCCTGAAAGAAAGACCTATAAGTTATAAGTGCTTCTAGTGTGGGAAAACAACCTACTACTAATCAGCCATAGAAAGTTTTGATGAAGCAACCCTTGAACCAGAATTGGAAGAATTCAAGTGAACAAGAGTAAGACCTGAATGTGAGACAGGAATCCATCAGAATCCTAGAGGAGAACATAGGCAGTAATCTCTTCGATATCAGCCACAGCAACTTCTTTCAAGATATGTCTCCAAAGGCAAAGGAAACAAAAGCGAAAATAAACTTTTGGGACTTCATCAAAATCAAAAGCCTCTGCACAGCAAAGGAAACAGTCAAAAAAACAAAGAGGCAACCTACGGAATGGGAGAAGATATTTGCAAATGACAGTAGAGACAAAAGGTTGATATCCAGGATCTATAATGAACTCCTCAACTCAACACACATGAAACAGGCAAACATATAAAAAAAAAAATGGGCAGAAGATATGAACAGACACTTCTCCAATCAAGACATACAAATGGCTATCAGACACATGAAAAAATGTTCATCATCATTAGCCCTCAGGGAGATTCAAATTAAAACCACATTGAGATATCACCTTATACCAGTTAGAATGGTCAAAATTAACAAAACAGGAAACAACATGTGTTGGAGGGGATGTGGAGAAAGGGGAACCCTCTTACACCATTGGTGGGAATGCAAGTTGGTGCAGCCTCTTTGGAAAACAGTGTGGAGATTCCTCAAGAAATTAAAAACAGAGCTTCCCTATGACCCTGCAATTGCACTCCTGGATATTTACCCCAAGGATACAGATGTCGTGAAAAGAAGGGCCATCTGTACTCCAATGTTTATAGCAGCAATGGCCACGGTCGCCAAACTATGGAAAGAACCAAGATGCCCTTCAATGGACGAATAGATAAGGAAGATGTGGTCCATATACACTATGGAGTATTATGCCTCCATCAGAAAGGTTGAATACCCAACTTTTGTAGCAACATGGATGGGACTGGAAGAGATTGTGCTGAGTGAAATAAGTCAAGCAGAGAGAGTCAATTATCATATGGTTTCACTTATTTGTGGAGCATAACAAATAGCATGGAGGACAAGGGGTGTTAGAGAGGAGAAGGAAGTTGGGGTAAATTGGAAGGGAAGGTGAATCACGAGAGACTATGGACTCTCAAAAACAATCTGAGGGGTTTGAAGTGGCGGGGGGGTGGGAGGTCGGGGTACCAGGTGGTGGGTATTATAGAGGGCACGGATTGCATGGAGCACTGGGTGTTGTGAAAAAATAATGAATACTGTTTTTCTGAAAATAAATAAATTGAAAAAATTAAAAAAAAAATAAAATACACCCCTCCCCAAAGAGTATTTTCAAATCTCTGTGGTTGGAGGGTGTGTTGTTTTCTGAGCAATTGAAATGGGTCACTATGATTGGATTGAGAAGAAGCAAGCTTCACAAAGGGAAGCAGGAAGGTTTTGATCATGCAGGTTCAGAAGAAGGCTTGTTTGTGTTTCACATCATTAGAAAACCACAGAAAATTTGAGATTAGAGGCGGGAGTGGAGATAAAATCATGTTTTTTAAAAAAATGATTCTGACTTCAGCATAGAAGCTGTGTTAGAAGAAGGGGAATGCAGGTGGGAAGGAAACTAAAGATGGGGAAAAAAGTTCGCTTCGATATATAATTGGAGGTTAAAATTGGTCCTAAATTGGTGGAAGGGGATTACAGATAAATCCTAGGTTCTTATGGAAATCGAAAATGGTGCATTTTTTTGAATAGTGAAATGTATCATCGTTTCCCCTTTTATCTTTTGGCATTACCTCTGTGCTTCCCAAATATAGTAACATAGATATTCCCTATATATTCTTTTTTTTAAGTGTCATTTTCACTCACAAAATCTCAAGGCTTTGATAAATCTCAAAAGTATTCAGGTTTATAATAAGCAAGGTTGTCCTTCAAAAAAAAAATCTATAGCTGTTTTGTCTGACGATACTAATTGCAGGAGTTTCTGAAATTATAAGAAGTACACAGAAGAGAAGAATTATATAAATTATTAACACATCCTTCACCTAAATGATTACTACTGCGCTGTTTCTTTTGAATCTATTTCTACAGTATAGAATTTATTTTGGAAAATTAAATCATGTAATATATTATTTTTCATGTTGTTATTTTCACTTAGTTTTATGTTTTGAGTGATTTTTATATGATTACTCTTTAAAATGTGATATTTATTATTTGTATACTTCCACTGTAAGAATATACCTTAAGTTATTACATTATTATCTACTGTCATTGTATCTTTAAGCATTGAACGTCTTTAAGCAACAATATTTTAACAATTCTTTTGAATGGAGTTTTGAAGTAACTGGATCCAGAGGAGTTGTATGTATCCATCAAATGCTGATTTGTTTATCTTAAAACATATTTTTTTATTATTTACCTGTAAGAAATCTTGTAGTATATAAATACATGTACTTATTATGTAGCAGCTGAGTTAATGTAAAGCTTACTTGCGTTTTCTGAATTTAAACATTATAGAAAGTTTAAAGGTTTTTATTGCTCTTGTCCTTAGGTTCAATACATAACTTGACAGTGAACAATTTGATAATGATTTGATTGCTTCTTCTGTTTATTTTACCAACTGTCTTAGTCTGCTCAGGTTTCCATAACAAGGTACCATAGACTGGGTGACTTAAACAAAAGAAATTTATTTTCTCACAGTCTGAAGAGTAGAAGTCTAAGATCAAGGTGTTAGCAAGGCAGGTTTCATTTTAAGTCCTCTTCTTCTGGCTTGTAAGTGGTCACCATATTGCCATGCACTCACATACTCTTTCTTTAACGCATGTGTGAGAAGACAGAGTGAGTTCTTTAGTATCTCTTCTTATGAGAATACTAATCCAGTTGGATCAGGGTCCCCCCCTTGTGACCTCATTTAACCTTAGTTACTTCCTTCCTTAGAAGGCCCATCTCCAAATACAGTCACACTAAGAGTTAGGGTTTCAATGTATTTGAGAAGTGGGCACAAAAATTCAGTCCCTAACACTAATCAAGTAAACAGCATATCTCTGCACTAACCAACAAGTCCGGTGAGTCTCTGTCACACAGATATGCCTTATCACCAACCACACAGATATAGAAAACAAACAGGAGTTCATTGTAAGTACTATAGAAAACACAAAAAGAAAAAAAATAGTAAAAATAAACAAAAAACCCTGAACTGCTCTGCTTCTTAGAGCAGTCCATTTCAGGAATTCCACTGTAGGTGTAATTTCTACAAGTCTTCTTCTATAAATATGTATTTTGATCTTTTTCTTCTTCAACATAAAGTCATGTACACTATGTAGTGTTTTACATGTGAATGAAATTTTACTTTAAATATGATGCAAGCTGTTGATTTGCATCAGTTGTTCTTGATGATGATAAGAACACATTGTTATATTCATCATGGGCATATGGAGTTTGAATTCACCACTTCCTTCAGCTAACATTTATTGGACATCTAGCATATGCCATGCACTGTTCTACTGAGGCAGACCGATAAATAATACATAAACATAAAGTATGATTTCCCACAGATACATGTTCTAAAGAAAATAAAACAAGATTGGAAGTACTTTGATATGGGGACAAAGAAAGAAAACCATTTCCCACAGAAAGGTTTGCCTTAAGAGTGTTACTTGAGCAAAATTTGAATGAAGTGAGAGAAGAAGAAAAATGACATGAAAATTTAATGAAAAATGTTTTCAGCAGAAAAATTGATTATAAAGGTCCCGAGGTGGGTGTACGTGTGTTGGTTCTTAGAAGCAGATGGAAAAAGAATAAGATGAAAACTGGCTAAGAGATGAAATCAGGGGGATGATTTAGGGCCAGATCATATAAAACCTTTCAGGACACTGTAAGAACTTTGAAATTTGTTCAGAGTGTGTAAAGCCATTGGAGAATTTTGAATAAGGGAATACTGTAATAAGCTTTATGTTTTAAAAGGGTGTATCTGGCTGCTGTGTGGAGCAGGAATAAATGGTAAAGGTTTGAAAACTACCTTTCTACTGCCTATGAATACTACTATATTACTTTAAAGACAAACTTAATAATGTGATTAATTTCACTGCTCTATATTCTGATATTAAACCATCTGTGCATTCCTGGAGTAAACTGCACTTACTTACACAGGGTATCCCATGCAGTTGACATTAAGTTGCAATTATTTTCTCTAGGGTATTTACATTAATGAAGGAAGTTGCTTTTCCAAGCTTTATGAGGAAGTTGGGAGAAACTGAGGAAGGTGCTTTTAAATTAAAGCACAATTTAAAATGAGCATCTTATTGATTCATATTTGAAGCATAAAATTATCAGAAGAGAGCTGACAAATGTAAAACTACTTTTGGATTAGCAAAGAGTCATTTAAAAATGAACAGGTTGCAATCAATGTTACTGACCTTTTGTTACTAGATAGGAAGTAAGAAGTCAGTCTAGCTTCTGAAACAATATAGTATGAACACTACACAAGAACTAATGATGTATGGTATGTTGGATAATTGAATTTAAGTTTAAAAAAAGAAAGTTGCATTCTACCCATTAAAATAAGAAACAATCAAGCATTTCATGGACTTTGATGCTTTCATTGTTTAGCAGAATGAAGCAGTCAATGAAAGAAGGATGAATGAATGAATAAATCACTCCCATTTTCATGGTACTTTTCACAAGACAAAACTATTCAACAACATTACTCACAACAATTTTTGCAATGAAAATCCTAAGAAGTGAGCTATTGCAAGTTTTTAAGAGAGGCAATACATTAAAATGGTTAAGAACACCAAGAATATCAGGGTGCAAGTCTTGTGTGTGTCTCTTTTCTACTGCACAATATCTGGTAAACAACATTTTTTCTCCCAGTTTTCTCCATCTGTAAGATGGTGATAATAATAATATTTCATGAGTTTATTGTGAACATTAAATGAATAATGCATTTAGAATAATATGTGTTCAATAAACATTATATGTTTACAAAGATAGTTGGGGGGATTAATTGTATGGAGTAGAACTAGCCTTAAACTTCAAAGTTGTCTCATAGGAGGGCTCTTTCCATTACATAAATCTAATAAATATACAATTAAAAGGGCATGCTAAGTAATTTGCTCTATCCTCTCAGTGTTCTCATACAAAGGACAGATAATGAATGTTTCGCATTCTGCAAGTAACTGGTACAAAAAGGTCACGGTTATTATGAAGGCATTTAGCTAACTTGAGGACCTAATTATTTAAGGCTAAAGCATTTATACAAATATAGCATGTCATTAGAAAGACAGTAGCAAGTGATACACTAGTTAGAGAGTTGCTACTTGTCTCAACATGGTTCTTTTCAAAGCACAGCTTGCTGTATCACTTTAAAAGCTATTCAACCCAGTTTTACTCTGTGTCCATATGGATGATGGTATTTTGCTATGTTAGTTATCTATTGGGAAACAATGTCATTTTCAGAGATGGGAGATTACTGTATTATCTGGCCAGGGTTGCTTGTCACTCCCCTACATTCATCAGCCAGCATGGCAACAGGGGATTCTGCACACAATGGCACCTGTGTGTTCAAAAGCTTTTACTCGCCTTTGCTCTGAGTTTGCTCAGTTTGGAAGCATGACCAATCTCTAAAAGTCATATACCAGCTGGATGGGAGGAGAAGATGAAAACTGGGCCAGAAAAATTCATCCCAGATCACCTGAAGATGTATTTCTAAATGTATCATCTGACCAGAAAATGTCCTATGTAAAATGAAAACATGTTCTATCTAACATGAAGGAATATATAATACCACACAATTTTTTTAATAGTGCATTAAAAATACAGGAGCATGAGTAGTTAGTTCTGTTTATGCTATCATCTCAAATATTTGGCAGTGATAATTACAAAACCTGATATTTGGCAAGCTTTTGCTTATTAAATAGTCATACAATATCTCTCTCTGTGTGTGATCAAATAATAGATGGCTATTTCTGGTGAATATGCATCTTTTGTGTGGGGTGTGTGTGTGTGTGCGCGCACGCGCATTGTGGTACTTTCTCTGTTATGGTACGTGCTTTACAATGGGCTCTTAGAGCTGGGAGGCAGTGGCCACAAACCTCCTTGGTGAGGGTTCGGGCCACCTTACTGCCATCAATTCACCTTATTACTATATACTCTGTTAATATGTGAAATAGAATGAATACATTTTATTTAATTTAGTAAAAATGCAAGCTCAAATAGGGAGAGCTTGAAGTCTTGCAATTTTTTTTTTTTTTTTAGAAATAATACAAGTTAACATTTCTTGGAATTCATATCCTCACGAAATACCTCTGTAGTATATTCCAATAACTCTATGCTGTGGAGTAATAATTTATTCAATAAACTCTTCTACAAATATAAAGTCAGCCTCAACTATGTAGTGAGTTGGCTTTTAAATTTTGTTACTCCTTATGTTCTTTCAAATGTCTTTTGTTAAAACAGTTTTAATCATAAGAAAATTGGGTGAACTCTTGGCTAAAAGTCTTTAGAGAATATTCTTATATGTCTGGCATCATATTTCCTAAGCAGTCTTTCTGCCTCAGAAAATGATTTATTAACCAGAGTTCAGCTGCCTTTTGCTTTTGTTGTCGATGACAAAAGGCATGTTTAAGCATGTTAAATTGGCTTAACATAGTGGACAGAAATGATGGTTTAACATAGCTGAATTTGCTGCCAATGCGTATTTCTTCTTTGTTACATATAAGGAATAGTTAATCTGACCTCAAAGAAAAGAAACATATGCTCCCCTAGATAAGGTTCTAGAGATGAATGAGTCTGTCTGCTACATAGCATTTGTTGGTCAGAGAGAAAGGAGAAAAAAAAGAAGGTGGAAAATAAGCAGAAAATGAAACTCACCGAAAGCCTGATTCTAAAGGGAAAAAGTCAAGTGAAACAGAGAAATGACAGATACAATGGAATAGAAGTGGGGTGTGTGGATAGCGAATGTAAAATAAGCACCGGTATACTGGCAGTCAGTAGTCTCTCTCTGGGGTCAGATTTGTTATTTGTCCCTTAGCAAATGATTCTGGAATGTTAAACAGTCAATGTGCCTGTTCTAATGAATTAGGCTGTCAAAAATAAATAAATAAGCTCAATTTGGGGACTACAGTCCATCAATTATATGATTCCAACAGGCACAACCATCATCCAAATTCTATTTTGGGCTATGCCTAATGCATGAATTAAGACTGCAAAGTTCTTGGCCCAGTTTGGTATGGTTCATGGAGCTGGAAGTTGAAAATGTTGGCTGCTCCTCATTAATATCATTAGGAAAATTCAGGATGGCTGTATTTGAGGCTCACTTCTGCCCTCTGTGAGACTGTCGTTTTGTGCCTGCATCTCTTATTCACGATCCTTTCTCGTTTTCTTCAACTCTACCCCATCTTGTAAGTATTTTGTTACTTTTCTTTTGTTGGACATGCTTATGCCAGACAAATCCTTCTTGGTCTTCCAACATTACTCAATTTATTAAGCACACTTTATTCTTAAAACTGATCCTTTTATTTTCAAGAGAATTTGCTTGGTTCTCTTTCTACCTTTCTGGTCACTTCTTGTTTCCTTTCTCTCTCTCTCTCTCTTTCGAAATGTTTATAAGGCATTGATGGTCAGTGAGAAAAATGCTCTTTTGCCAATAAATGTGGAAAATACTACAGATTATATTCTCTTCTTGATGATTCACCATAGTGCATTAGAGTCTTTTTCAAGTTCTAGAGTGAAGAAATGTGTGTGTGTTTAACTCAATGTCTAGCTCTGTTTAAACTCTTTTGGTTTCCCGTTTATGGCCTACTGTAAAGGGTCTGCTGATAACTCTACATGGTGGGCCTCAGTTTCCATATCAAGCATTAATCCAGTATTTCCAGTTACTTGTTGGATATATAGGTATGAGTACTTTAAATTCAGTATGAAAAGACACATAATTTTTTCCTTTAATGAAAATATGTATCAGTTGAATATGGCTTCAATGATGCAGGTACTGGCAGTTGCTAAGGATAGAGTGACCCTGAGCACCCTGTTTCTCTGGTAGAGATAAGTAAACAGAAAGTGGGGTGGGGGCTGGGAGAGCAAAGGACAAGATGGGAGACTGAGATCTAAATCAAGACTGAATCATGTCAACCTATGGAGTTTGAAGTTTTCCTTGACAACAAAAGGCAGTAATTGAAGGATTCTGAGGTAAAGCAATGATCTGGTGTGCGTGCGTGCGTGTGTGTATGTGTTTAAAGATTCATATGACTCCAGGATGAGGTATACAATAAAGCAATGCAAGATTGGACACTGTGATATCAGTTATCATAAGCAAATGAGGTGGTAACTTGATGGAACTAATCACAATGTGCCTTATGTTATTCTTTGCTGTGAATACTATTTTTATTTTTTCTACTCAATGTGAAATCTTTGAGGACAGTAAATTTATCTTGTTTATCCTTGTGTACTTGTCTATCCTTAGCACATTTTTTGCACATACTAGATGCTTTCTTAATGACTGTGTGGTGAGTAAATAAATACGAACTTGTTACTGTTTAAAACACGTTGCAGAGCCCATTTCCTCAAAGGACTGATAAACAAAAAGATATAAAGAAAGCAGTTAATGAGAAACAAGAGAAATAGAAAATTAGTGATGGGTGAAATACAATCGTAAAGAAAGAAAATAAAATTTGATGATAGGAATTGCCCATTTAGGAGACATATTAGTTCAAAGGCCTGGTAATTTAATATAAGGGCTTTCACTGCTAAGTCACAGAACTCCAGTCTTTCCATCACCATTTTTATTGTTTTTTAACAAACAACAACAACAACAAACAACAAACTGTTGAGTAAGCAGTCATTGCTCAACCTGCTACCCCTCTCTGAGGTGTCTCAATCTGTTTTCCTATAGGGAAGACGGGTGCTAAATTGTCACTTGGCCCCCGGATTCTTCTGCGTTATTAGGAGGACACATCTCCATGTTCTGGGTACACAGTGAACTTCCTTGTATTGCTTACATATTGTGTCTTATGATACTTGGGCAGCCCCACCAGTAAATCTGCCTCCCCCTCCAAGATAAAGGGGTCTTTACCTGCAGCACAAGAAGGATGTTGCTGTCTGCTGCCCTGTGTTGGCTCTTGGAAGGGGCTTGCCAGACATGGGAGGCAGAAAATACTACAATGCTAATTTTGCTGCATCTCTCTTCTTTCTGTGAGTCAAGGCTTGTTTCAGCCAGTACATTGTGTGTTGAGTTACTCTGAAGCCATGAAGATGCAGTGAGCTGATTCTGTGGGTTCCTACTTCTAGGGGTTGGCATTGTTATGATCTCTGCCCTCTTTCATGTGGAATTGGTATAGGTATAGGTATTGGTATTGGTATAGGATCTTCCTGCTTGACATAAACACATTATTTGTAAGAAGTAGAGGATGCTGTAAAATCACTGGACAGTCTCAATTTGGCCACTGTTCAGTAACCACACCTGAAGTGAATCTCAGTCCAGGTGCAGGAAATGGGTAAAAGGGAAGCTTAAAACGCCACTTTTTATTTCTGTAAAAAAACCCAAAAGGTTAAAGGCATGCTTTGAATGTCCATTTGTTATTGTGCTATTGAATGATTAGCTTTAGGCTAACAGTCTAGAACTATTACCCAATTTCAGTTGTACTTGGAGGAACTCTTCTATGCTCTTGGCAAATGTTAAGAAAATAGTGCTTAGTATCAATAGTTTATTGAGAATTTATTATGTGCCAGTTTATGTTAAATGAGTCATCCCTACCTACACTTTGTTATCCTCACTAGAAAGAGGAAAATTGAGGATCATGGAAGTTAAATAACAGTTAATAACTGGCAGCCTGGCTGACTTCAAAGTTTGTACTCTTAAACTCTATATTTCGTACTTCATGATTTTATTTCAAAGAAGAGAAAATGATTCACTTTCTCCTGAGTTCAATGGTGCCTGTGAACTCTCCTGGCCTCTCTGGATTAAAACGGCTAAAAAACCATTTACTTCAACTGTATTTATTAAAATTCTGCCATGGTGGTGAAGACAGTAGTAACAGTGGAAACTATAAGCTACCATTAGAAAATACTTTTTCCTTTTGTTATGTGTTCACCTAGGTCAAAGATGTCATATTCCTGATACCAGAAAGAATGACTCAGATTTGCCAAACTAAAGTCTTGGTACACTAAAAATTCATATTCTAGTAGTAATGATTGACAAATTTGAGTGTGAGCATACAAAAATAGTGTTGGAGTATCGCTATTAGCCAGATGACCAAGCTAAATTAAAATCAACATGCAAAATCTCTAATGATGATAATAACAAATATCCAATATTGTCCCTATATTTAATGAGCATCTTTGGCAAAGCCAGAGTTAATGATTCATGTCTTCTAATAAATCTTTTAAAAAATAAATCTTTTAAAAATCCTTCTATTTTCAGCTTTTGAAATATTGTTCTGGCTTCTGGGTTAATAAAGCTACTACTGCCCTTGGTTTTGTGTACTATGCTTAAAAGCAAATATATACACTATTTTAAAGAGTCAGCGGGGATATATGTAAAGACAGGAAGTGAATTACTGAAGAGTTAGTGGCCTCAAATTCACTCATTAAAGGCAACTTCATGTGTATCACAACCAGTAACCTAGGAAAATCTATGATATCTACTCTCTGGGCAAGAAATAGTTATGTCATATTTTAAAGGAAAACCATTGATCTGTATTTTTTTCAAACTTCAAACACATAATAAAGTGCAGAAGAGAGAAAAGGAAGCTGTTCTGATTATTTCCCTTATGAGATGGGGTAAAAAGGCCTGGAAAATCTATGATTATATCAATTTCAGAGTAGTATGAATAGATATTCAAACTTGAGCAGTTGGAACAAAACAGTGCAGAACTTCTGGTTGCCCATGGAATCACATATAGAAGACTCATTGAATAAGGCCTTTTAATAGAAGTAGTGCATACATTTCTCTTAAGTTATTTGCTAAAGCTAAAAACTGGAATAGGAAAGAAATAATTCTCACCTTGGTGACATTTATTGACAGCAAAAATGATAGCGTGAATAGAACTCATTCAGAAACTATGAAGCACCAAATCTTTTAAACTGGGAACATTTGAACAAGTAGAGGTTAGGTTGAATTAATACATAGAACAAGGACTAAACTCTTCTCTAATAAAATCCTGGTCGGAATTATACTTTGGTACGGAAATTCTAGGGAACTTTCTTTCCTCAAGCCATTAAATTTTCCACCTTCACTGCATTCAATGAAGTTTATCTTCCTTTTAATAGGGTACCAGAAATTTTTTTCCATGATTAGGGGAATGGTCCAAGTATCTATGGAAGCATAATATATCAGCAAAACTAGTTTATATTAACCTAAAGTTAATTCTTTTTTTCTAATTGAGAGAGATAAGCTAAGAGAAGAAGTAACTTCTTAGAGTTCAGATGTTGAATGGAAGAAGATGATAAGGAGTAAGAAAAAGCATGTGGAGAAGTTCAGCTCCTTAATGCTGGGGCAGCATGTACCACTCTAACGCCTGCAGAAGCCTTACACCTGGGGAGTCTTACGTTAGTGCTGATTATAGGGCTACTGGATCAGAGGAGTTGATGGAAGAGCCAAATTTCAGACTCATCTCTCCCAATGTTGACAAAGGTAAGGTTTTCTTTTTAAAAGGGAAGCATATCTTAATAATGTCAACATAGTAGAAATTTAGTCATGGCAGCTTTATCCATAGGCAGAGTTTTTCCCATGGCAACATTACCAGATACTCCCTAAAAGAAGTGAGGAAATGCTGGTAGCCATGTGAGAACCTCTTGCCCTCATCCCCCCATACAAAATACAAGTTACTCCATAAGTCAGTGACAAAAATCACCGTTTCCCTTAAAATATTCAAGTGGAATTCAGTGGAAAGAAAATATTTGTACTCTGTTTTAAGAAACTTGCTAAAATCAAATAATCCAAATATAGTTGGATTAAGAATATAGCAGTTCAATACACCAGTTGGATTAAGAATATACCTGTTAATAGTTTTGTTTGTTTGTTTTAATATTAAGAGAGAAGAATAGTAACTTTGAACTTTTGTCTTAAAAGGAACCAGCGGAAGGTATATATGTAGGGTTGTCCTAGAAACTTGTTATATTAAAAAACGGACATAGACTCAGTTCTAAAACATTTAATTGGCTTAGGTTTAAAAAGGTTCTCTGTATTTAAGTCAATTGGTCCTCAGGAAAAAAAAAAAAAGCCAAGTTTTTAATCTCCAAGTTGCCCCTTGCTGAAGCTTGTTGCTCAATAGGCTTCCCAGCTGGTGTACTGGCTCCATGACAGAGCGTGTCAGCTTCTATCCGTCATGATGCTCCACATGACATCATGGATCAGAGAAGAGTACAGACCATAAAAGGAGGTAGTGTCACCTCACAATATGAGGTCTCAGCTGGGGAAAGTCTCAGAAACCCTCCAACCCGTTATTAAAAGTAACACAAATTAAGCCTGCTTGGCAACTTGGATTTTATTTGGCTTGAAATTTTATCTCAGAAAAAGTTAAGAGTAGGTGAGAGTAAACAACGATTATAAAGTGGGTTCCGAGATCTTGTTTAGTTTGAGATAGATAATAGAATTCTCCCACTAACCCAGCTCAGGTTTCATCTCATGGGACACTTGCTCAATTCTTTGATTTCTTTGAACATTATTTAAAAAATACATTTAAGTTAGGTTTTTCAACTGGTGATACAATCTATTATCATATTCCTTAAATGTACATGGTACTTACTACATCTTAGAAATAGGAGATTTTTAAATGTTGTTTTATTGTTGGCACTCATTGACGTCATCACACAACTCCCTGTATTTATGTGATATCATTTCACATGGAGGAAATTGAGACTGCTCATAGTTAAAAAACAGATTTAGATAGGAAAGATAAGAGAGTTCCAATTAGTAAAGTTAGGATTAAAACTACAGGATATTAGAATTGGACATTTTCTTAGAAATCATCTAATTCTTAAAGTATATGCACTTAGATATTATTTTCACAAGATACTCTGGAAAAAAAATAGTTTCATTGTCAAAGAAGCATGAATAACAATGTATTCTACACCCTCAGCCAGAGAGGCTTGGTGCATTAGTATACTAAAGACCTGAGAATTTCTAAAAGATAATTCTACCAAAAAAAAAAAAAAAAAAAAAAAAAAGCTGTGTTTAACTTGTTTCTTCATTTCCCCAAGGTATTGTGGTGTGGTGATGACAACTTAAATAGATTTGGCTAAGAATCCTAAATTAATTCATTAATTGTGCATACCTGGCAAGTCAATTAGCAACCTAAACCTCAATTTCCTCATCTAGTAAATGAGGAATAATATTATTTACCACCTAAGGTTAAGGGCAGGATGAAATGAGAAGATGACAGTAAAGCTCCTAGCTTTGCAGGGCCTCACACATAGTGTATCCCTACAAATGGTACCTTAATTACCTAAAAGATAACACCTGTGATGAAAATATAAATATCACAGGTGAACATAGTTGTCATGTGAATGAAACCAATGCATAATTTTGAAAAAGAAATTAAAATCAATAATTAGTAAAAGTAAATGATATTTGCAATATAGAGTCACTAGTAAGATGCCAATTTTTGGACTTCTAATACAATTCTGTCTCTTCCCATGATAGTTTAGGCATCTTTCATGTGTTATTGAGTAAGTGATTATAAGAGTAATAATAGCATTACACAATTTGCTATTATATTATCTAGATATGAATTCTAATCTGTCAATTCCTCCTGGGTCAGCTCATGCAAGTCACTTGAACTTTTGAGCCAGTTTTCCTATTTGTAAACCATGGATTAAAATATCAGTCCTCTTTGTAAGAATTGTTGAAGATAAACTACAGAAAACTTACCATTTAGGAAGCACTAACCATGTCCTTAGGCACAGCTTTTAGGTAATAAGGTAGTAAGTGTTTTGCATACATTAAGTGAGCAACTGTTTATGAAAATGCTGCGCAAACTATAACGCTACATGTATTAATTCATAGTAACAGGTAATGCTTCTTAGCACCCCAGGGTTTCTGAGTAGTTAACGAAATATCTGACTTCAATCCCAGCAATTACATGGAGGTAGAAAAGAGGATTTACTCAGTCCCCAAGTAATTGTGAGTTCTTAAAGAGGTTTTAAAAATCTGTTCTAGTATCAAATTCCAAACAATGCAAATATGAGTTGAATTTGTCATGTGCTTTTCTTGGATCTCTTTTTTCTTAGGTTAAAACGTCAAGTTATCTGCCCCTAAACAACTGTGGATTTCCCCCCTCCCTCAAAAAAAGTTTAATGTAATTTAATCATTTTATATTGATAAGTGGTTACCAAAGCTTTCGAGGACTCATCAATGTCCCCATATTTTGAGGACAGAAATTATAATCTTCTATAGTCCCTCTATGGAGATAGAAAGTAAGCTGGATAATTGTTCAACTCTAGTGCTTTATTTGTTTTTTGTTTTTAGTTTTCTTCCTTTAAATTTTATGTATATGCTCTCTAAAATAAACCATGTACTGGGTAGTTAGGTATATAATTTCCTAATCAATATAATTCAAATTATTAAAAAAATCCCTTTGGGGTAAAAAAATCTTTTGGGAAATGGCTTATCACATAATCTGTATAGAATTCTAAAGCAGTAAACATATGTTTCAGTGTGTATTTATCAAACACTTCTGTAGTCAAGACATAATGCAAGGTAGTAGCCTTCCTGCCATGAAGAAAGTTAATAATCTGATGAGTGAGGTGGACGGAGAGAATTTTTAACTCATGGGGAACGTGTGGTAGTAGCACAAATAATGGCTCCTTTGTCCTGCCAGGATGTGCAGGTTAAGCTTCTTCTAAGCACTCTAGCCGTTCATTCATTAAAGACATAGTCACTGCGAGTCTACCAGATACCAGGAATTTTACAAGTTTCTAACAATACTATCATAAACAAAATGAACATAAATCTAGAAACGTTGTGTCAGGAAGTTTGAATCTAATTGACATTAGGGACGATGCAATTACAATATAGATTGAGATCATGATGTGGGCAGTAGAAGCTATTGGAACATATGGGATAAACGTTTTGCCTAGACTTAGGCACTCAGGGAAGGCTTTCTGACAGAAGCAAAGTCTGAACTACTAACCGAAGGAAGAGAAAGTATACCTTAGCGGAGGCGTGGGGGGCAATGGAGGAAATATTCCAGCCTAGACAAGAGTACATATGAAGAGCATCTTTAGCCTCATCTTACAGAACAAACAGAATTGAGCCAGTTGAATAAAACTTTGAGAGAGGGAAAACCACACAAGAAGTTGAAAAGGAATTGAATCATAACAGGTAGATGAGGAAGCACTAAGATTTAGGTATAATCATCCAAAACGCTACAGCCATGTCTATAGGACATGGGCCTTGAGGAGAGAGAAGGGTCAAGATTAATGTGAACCCTGATGTTATTAGGTAATAAGGGAACACTGACAGGCATCATGCAGAGTAATTGCTTAAACTGACTTTCTCAGATTTAGAGATAATGAAACAGGGGTCCAGAGAGGTTCTATGACTTGCCCAAAGGCACACAGCTACTTAGAAAAAGAACTAAAAATATAATGCTGGTCTGTGGAGATCTGCTATACATGCTTCACCTGCAGGCTTTTAAATTATTCAGGAAGTTTAAAATAATGACAAATTGATTGTCTATCAAGTTATGGATAGAAGTGGCTCCTTCTCTCAGGAATACTCTTAAAGTATGATCTTTTCAGAGTAAATCCTAGGATGATGTCTAGATAAACACAAAAATAAGGCAACGCTTATTTGATTTACAATGCATTTTGGTCTCTTCTTTTGTATCACTCCCTTTACACCTCACTTATTTTTGATTATTCATTATCTTTCATCCTGAATATGAGTTTCAGAAGGGTCATTGTCATCTTGTCACAGACTGAGAGCCATCTCCCCTGTGTTCCCCAGCAACTGCAGCACAGAGTTAACACTGATTCAGATTAGCTCTGGGTCAGCTGTGCTGCAAGGAGAGGGTTTTAACCCCTTGTAGACCTGGTTTCTTTCTTGGAGTGAGTCTGAGGAAAACACATTTGCAGGATTCCTCTTTCCTAGTCTTTCTGCCTCACTCCCTGCCCTCTCTCCAGTGCAGCCTGCATTTCTCCCTCAGCCTGCAAGCTTCTGTTTTCTGCCTGGCTGCGCTCACCGCCTTCCTATGGCACCTCAGGGAATTGCCCTCTTATTACCACAATTACAATCTGTACACATTTCATTAAACTAATATCGCTTCGCACAGGCTTTCTCCACAGAACTGCACAGCTGGAGGCCCATTTCTTTTCCTCAGCTTAAACACTTTGACAGGTTAAGAAAGCTATTATGGCTGAATAACAGGTGTTGCAAAACAATGTGCATTTGATGTTTAAATGAGAGAGCTTCTTTATTGACTGCCTTTATTGCAGGGAAGGCTCTCCTTTTTCACAATGACTGGATTTTTATTGTTTTTACTGCTTTTTAAAGTGTATTCTGTTGTTTCAGAATAGGTCTGAAGTGACTGTGTGTGGTTATTTGTTATTCTGCTGTCCTTTCCTTTTTTTATGATGATTATTATTTGCGTTTCTTGCTTTACTTCCCAGGTGAAGAAGAGTTGCAGAAATAGAAGTGTGGCATTGGATCCGGTAAAATCACACCCGCTTCATGAACAGCTCCCAGAGGGCCTCTAAGGGGATCCTTCTCCATTATTTTGCCTATTTATATTTCTTACCACAGTCCACTCCCCTCCCCTCCAGTGACCCAGTGAATTGGATCTCAAATAAGAAAGTATAAAATACAAATGGAGGGATGGTTATACTTCCTGTTATACCGCCTTCTCCGAATATCACTGTCACATTCTTTGTTCAGGACCTTACTGCCTAGAACACATACACATACATATGTTTCTGCCTACATATGTGTATGTGTATGTTTATGCATACATTTCTGGCATTTATCCTTTATCTTTGGACATTTTATTTTTCCTTACATTCATCAATGTTAAGCAAATCTTTATTCCTTTTCTCTATTTGCTCACACAATATCATGCTCAGCAGGATATATAATTTGTTCTATCATTTTAATAAGATGACTATTGCTAAAGAGACAGTCAAGTGTTAAAATACCATTTTTCAGAGGCAAGTGCTCAGTGAGAGAGAACACATGATTATGAAAGCATAGAAATGGATGGAAAAAAAGATGGTTCTAAAATATTTAAATTTGTATCTTTGCAGTGTCTAGTGTAGTGCTTTTCATATTGTAGGCACTTAAAAATGCTTATTAACCCAACTGTAAGCCATAACATACTTTTTTAAAAGCAAAATTTAGATTTCATGATTACCTACATTTTATGGCAAAGAAAAGAAAAAGGAAGGGGAAAGAAAAAGCTCATTGTTTCCTTCAGCTGAATATTTTCAATTCTGTTAACATATTCAAAACTATAATCATTATAATTACTTCCTATTCACTTTTGTGAAGCCAAATGAAGTAATTTGTGTGATTCAGTGAGGTAATGTTTTGCCCAAAATATGTATGTTGCCTTCTAGGATCAGGACCTATTTCCCTGTGTGTCTTTAGTACGTAGGACATTTCCTAGGAAAAAGCAAGTGCTGAATAAGTGGGTGTTAAATGAATTAGCCTTACTCCCCTTGGTGCTGAGGCATTCTTCATCTGGATTTCAGATGGCTGGAAGACTTCTTGATGTTTTACATACAATTTTGTGTGTATGGACAGGAGCTGGGCAAGGAGAGTTCTTGGTTTTCACTTGCTTCTCAAAGGAATGTGACCCCCCCCCCCCGATTTATGACCCCTTTCTTTAGAAAGAAGTGCTTTGAATTATAATTTAATAAACATTTGCTAAATGAAGAAACAATTTATTGAGCCAGTAGCTCAAGTAAGTTTTTTCTATTATAAAGTTCTGCCTAATTGAACATGGAATTTAGAAAACTGGGTGAGCTTTACTTGATCTTATAAAAATACACTTAAATTGTTTAATGGTTGCTCCCCAGAGCCAGAGACTGACTGTGATCCTCAGCCTACAGTTGTGACACAGAGGGATATTTTTAATTACACCCGAACTTGTACTCTCTGTTAAGCTCTTTATAGTCTTAAATGTGCTTTCTCATTTAAAAGACAACAAAAATCTGTTTTACTAAAGTATTGATTTGCCAATGTCCCTGGGAACAGGTAAGGCCAGTTCTATATTTGGGGACTTCCAACTACAGCATGTGTCTAAATATCTGTGATGTCTAACTCATTTTTTAAAAAAGTTGGTAATCCTACATTTATAAGGCACATATCTCCTAAGAATTTTAATGAGCTTCATGATGTTCCTACAAATCTTGTAGAACAGGACTTAACAGGTAAGAAACAGGCAAGAAACAGGTAAGAAAACTAAAATGCAGATATTATTCAATGATATTTCTCATATTTTGCTTGCTTCCAAAATAATAAATACAGAAAAGAATTAAAATAGGTATTTACAGCTTTAGAAATATCTTTGCAAAAAATCTCCTAATATATATTTCTGTGGTTTAAAAGTGAGAAAAAATTTTAAGTCAGAAAACTGGTTTTAAAATGAAGGAAAAAATATTTTTTATATAACTGAGCCAACAAATTTAAATAAAAAGTTACAATTACCTATCAATAGATTAAGATCTAGTAAAATACTGTATGTTGCAGCAGTTTATGGAAATCCATTGTAAACATTTCTTAGAATTATGTGCTTTCACATAATTCCATATATGTGGGTGATGCATGAATTTTCAGGAAGCGGTTTTGTTTGGAAGTTTAATGAATGAAAGATGGCTATCAGATTGAGAGGATTTTGCTTTTGATTTTTCCTTCAAGTGTCAGTGATGTTAACTAAATTATTTACTATCACATGGATTCTATTTTTCAGGTTTATAGTTGCGGTCACTTTGAAACTTTGCATCTTTTGATATTTATGTGAAAAAATATGAAAAAGTTAAATTCAGGTTTTTTTCTATACATTTCTCTCTTTTGAATATTATAACAAGGTATGGCTGTGTTTGTACAGATTCTCTGATTCAGCCTATTGAAGATAATAAAATCAGTTGTCCATAACAGTTCTGTCAATTAGGTTGTATCTGTGCATCTCTTGTCCTAGAAATTCATCTTCTTGAAAGCATGTGTGTTATTGAAAGCAACGGAGCCTGGTAATGCCGGCCATTACCTTTACTTCATTTGCATTTTTGTCCAATATTTTATCCCCACGTTTCATTCTCTCTCCTGAAGTCCCCATCACTCCATTGTGTCTCATCAGGTGCCCTCTCAGCCACACAGAGGCTGCCTGCTGTGTGAAAAGGAATGGGTACAAATCAGAGGTCCCCATGTGCCTGGGTGTTTTGTCCTTCTCTCTTAAGCCAGCAGCAGCTGGGATGACCCAGACACAAGAACTGTTTTCCTCTCTCTGGGTTTCCCCATTTCCAGGAATGACCATTGTTGCATTACCTCTAGGATTTGAAAACACAGCATGACCCCTGTGGGTGGCACAATTTCCTCTGTTGGAAGAATGAGGGCACAATGGGAAATTTAAAGCCCCAAGAGCAAAAGGGTGAGTGTAGCCAAGCAGAAACTATTAGTACCATGTTTCATGGTGCCAGCAAATACAGCAAATATTCCTTCGTGTATGGAAACACTAAGAAAATTACACACTCACCTGCCTGGTTATGGGTAACAGGCACCAGGAATACATGCAGTTTTCAAACACAATAGGGAAACGGGAGAAGTTTCAGTTTGGGAATTAAATCTAAGCAGAAAAAGAAATGTCACAGAGAAAAAAAAATCTATGATTAATTTAATGAGATTCCTTTTCTACTCAGTTAATGCTAAATAGCTTACATTATTTTTTAAAAAGGGAGGGGAGTACCTGGGTGGCTCAGTTGGTTAAGCATCTGCCTTCAGCTCAGGTCCTGATCCTAGAGTCCTGGGATTGAGTCCTGCGTCAGGCTCCCTGCTTGGCGAGGGGGTTATGGGGAGTAGGATAGGGCTGCTTCTCCCTCTCTCTTCTCATGCTCTCTCTCTCAAAAAAACAAAATCTTTAAAACAAACAGACAAAACAGTCCCTAGTCACAGAATGAAAATAAGTAAATTTCTAACTTATTTTTTGGCTTTTGTCGAAAAAGGACTTCAGCTGTTAGTAAATATCCTGAAAAGATTTTCTTTACCTAAACCAGTGGCTCTTAAACTCAAGCATGTATTACAAGCACGTGGGAAACCTGGTAAAATACAGATGCTCAGGTGCTATTCTGCATCATTGTGCTGGCCGCTGCACTGTCTGGTAGCTTGCTAGATGATTTTGCTACACACCCACGTTTGAGAACCACTGACCCAAACCATGAGGGGTAAGAAACAAAGGTGTACATTTAACTATTTTTAATTTTTTTGTACTCTTTAAAAAAAAGTAATGATAACTTTGGAGGCAACTTTGACTCCTTTATATACCATATTCAATCAATCAACAAATCCTGTTGGCTCTCTAATTCATCACTTTCACCATCACCATCCTATTCAAAGTCACCCTGATCATTCACCTAGGTTATCAAAATAGGACAGGTTCCTCAATCCCACCCATGCCAAATTTACGCCAGATTATTCCTCCCTACAGCAACCTGAGTGATCCTGCTAACACTTAAATAAGACCATGTTACTCTCCTAAGAATCTCCCATGGCTTGCAGTGTGACTCAGTAAGAGCCTCTGAGTTCTGGAAAACATTATCTCTCTTTCCTCTTCCCTTCACTCACTTTTCTCAGCCATGCTACCCTCTTTGCTGTCCGCATATGCTGGACACTTGTCGTGGTATGTTGCTTTGCCTGGATTACTCTCTCCCAAGGTAACCAACTCAGTCACTAGCTTGTCTTCTTCTCACCCCTACTCAGATGGCTCCTTGTAGAGATGACTTCTTGACCACTTTTGGTAGAACAGAACTCCAGACCATACTACCACACTGATTTAATATGTGTGTGTGTGTGTGTTTAACCCTTGTTGTCATCTGGCATATTACATATTTATTTATCTGTTCACCCTTATTAGAATATGATCTTTATGAAAACCAAAATTTTATCCTTCTTATTCTGAGTAGTGGTGTATTATAAGCATTCAAGAAGGCCCTGATGAATGAATGAATGTATGATTTCCTCTCAAAACATCCCGAATCACCAACTTAACAGTCTTCCTGAGAACTAGGTAAAATTGATGAGTGTCATTGTTTTAAAGAAGAATGATAAGGCCCAGACCCATGTATTTATTTGAGTATATTTAGCTAACTAGTATTTACCTATCTAATAAAGAAATACATTTTCCTTCTCTACACCCTAGACTTGTGTCTGGAATTCAGGCTTCTCACGACTTCCAAAATCTTATTACATATCTCTTTTTGGACGTTAAATGCTATACTTCTAGGTGAATTTTTGAAATATTATTATACATGTCAATAAGAAGATCTCTATTGACACATAGAAAACGTATTCAATTGCTTAAAAGAATATTGATGAGTATGATATTCAGACTACATTTTATTTTGTTTAGAGTTCATATTGAATCTGTTCTCAGACAACGTGAGTATGAGTGTATTTCCTTGTATCATTCTTGCACACATTTTCTACCCCAACCTTCCCATTTATGATTGTGTCCCAGTGTTTGTCCATATTTCATATCTCATTTCCACAAGGTCTTTGCCTCATAATCAGAAACATCTAATTCCACATAAGATATTCATAACCAAAAGGTGTTAACATAACCTAGGACCCCGTTATATTGTAAATCAAAGGCCAGACCTGTTTGACTAAAGATTTTTGTGCTACTTCTGTTTAGGAGGCGTTTTATGAACTTGATTTCAAAGTAACCTTATTTATTTATGACAATAATAGGGTGGATTAAAGTAAGGGCAATTTCAGATAATATATGATCATGATATCCCTGAATCATTTGACCTTCAACAATTTAACAATAACTATTTTGATTTCTTGTAGGATTTTAGGTCCTTACCACTGGAAACTATATCTTTAGATAGAACCAGGGTGCCTTTGAAATATCTCTCAAATCTGGCAAAATAAATGGTCATATAGTCCACTGATACATATTTTTAATTTTATTTATTTATTTATTTGACACACACACAGAGAAATCATAAGTAGGCAAAGAGGCAGGCAGAGAGAGTGGGGGAAGCAGGCTCTCCGCTGAGCGGAGGGCCCGATGCGGGACTTGATCCCAGCATGCTGAGATCATGACCTGAGCCAAAGGCAGAGGCTTAACCCACTGAACCACCCAGGTGCCCTAGTCCACTGATATTTTTAATACTACTTGAGGAATCAGTATACCAGGACAGAATATTTAACTACAGGCTTTGCTTATTTGGGAATATTCAATATAATCCCTGCATAAAATGCCACTGATATTTATGATAGTAAATATGAGCAACCATAGAAAAATACTAAATAAATATGTCAGTGAAGTATTTACACCTATTAAATTGAGGAGTGAGTGGATTAAAAAGCAATTTATTAATGGCAATTACCTAAGTGAGTAATAATTGATTTTTTCCTCTCTAAAAGAGGTTTTCCATGTAGCGAGTCTTTGCTTTATAAGAGCTATTTATAACCCTTAAGGTTATCCTACTGAATACATTTAGAATAGTGAGCCTTCAGCTGAGGCCATGCTTTGAGTAATGCAGGTGAGGGCCAGGGAGATGGCTTGGAAACTGCACCACCAAACAAAGCATTGCCCACAAGAACTCCAGAACAGAGTGCCCGCCCTCCATCAAAAATGTCAGAATTGGTTCCAACAATCCTTATTTACATCCCCACTTTCCTCTTCCAGAAGTCCACATAGTCCTTTTGCACATTGAACTCAGAGAGAAGCCACAGATATATTCTCAGAAGTTAAGAGTTTAGTAAATTCCCTTAATGTAAATTAGTCTATAAATGCACATTCTTATATACCAAAAATGGCTATACAATAAAATTTATATTAAAGTTACTTACAATAGCAACAAAAGCTATAAAGCACTTAAGAAAATTCTAGTAGAAGACATGTATTAAATGATAATGGTTTATTACTCTCTGGCCTAATACTAGTTTTCATGTCTTCTATCTTCTTTCAATATATTTCTAAATCATTAGAGAAAACAGATTAAGTACGCTTTAGTGAAAACTTGTAAATTATGTTGTTCCAATATTCTGTGCCCTATTTTTTATGTGACATTTTCCAGTATAATTTTTCAGTAAATAATTGTGATAATTTTTACACTCATATGGAGTACATTGAGTACATTGAGTACTCTATATGAGTATACCACAATTGGAGTACATCCCAGTGGATGCTATGGAGGAAACACATATGTCAATACTGTGCTGTTATCATCGGGATTATGACCTAAAATGAATAAAAATATGGAGGTCATCACCTACAGATGTTATCCTAGGAGAAAGGTAAACAAGGTGAAAAAAAAATGAAGAATCAAAAAATTAGGTTCTTGGGCGCCTGGGTGGCTCAGTGGGTTGAGCTGCTGCTTTTGGCTCAGGTCATGATCTCAGGGTCCTGGGATCGAGTCCCACATCAGGCTCTCTGCTCAGCAGGGAGCCTGCTTCCTCCTCTCTCTCTCTCTCTGCCTGCCTCTCTGCCTACTTGTGATCTCTTTCTGTCAAATAAATAAATAAAATCTTAAAAAAAAATTAGGTTCTTTGGCTCATTGTTAATAAAATCTCAGTATGATTGTATATTGCCATTTTCCCCCATTTACTAAGAAAAATACGGCTTTGAAAATAAGTAAAAACTTATTCCCTTCAAATGTGTAAGTGTTTTGTAGAGTATCTTAAAAGTTGACCCACGTTGTTTACTGGTCTGGGGTTTTTAACAGATGAAGCAAACACAATGCAAAGCAATTATAAAACAGGCCTCATTTGTTTCCTATTTCAATTGCAATTTTTCAAATTCTTCTATCTACCAGTGAAGAAAGTACTGCTTCTGATAATAGGTAATTACTTTAGATAATAAGTTTAGGTGGTCTAACAAGTCTTATAGTTCAAAAATTGATTTACATTTTAAAAGAGAAAAGGGTAAAGATGGCAATGAATCCTCTGGCTATCCAAGATACTTATTTTAAAGTAAGATAAGTAGGCACAGTAGTTAAGTTTAAGTAATTATTTGTCAAATTGATAAGATGCTTCTTTTCCCTCGTTTTTCTAGTAAAAGAGTATGGCATATTGCATTTTTTAAAAAGAGGGCACAGCAAAATGTCCAGTTCTATATTCTTTTCTAGAACCTACTTCCACTTAAATTTAGGCAGGTCTTTATGACTGTCTGGCATGGAAATGATGCTGTATAACTTTCAAGGCCAGGTCATAAAGGTGATATAGCTACTTCCTGGCCCTCACCCCATCCCAGCTGTCTCTCCGAATGTTCCCATTGAAACCTAACAACCATGCCATGAAGAATGTTAGGCCATAGTTAGTGGCCATAAATAGGTGTTTTGACAAATACCCCAGCTCTGGTGTCAGTTGAGTGACAACATCAGCTGCCAAGCCTTTAAGTAATCTCCAGCCTCTGAGCCACTTCACATGAGGCTAGGTAGAGTAGAGACCAGGAAATGTCCCTACTGAGTCTGCTCAAATAGCAGATTCAAGAGAAAAATAAACGTTGTCGCTTAAAGTTGCTAAGATTCAAGGTGATTTTTTGCACAATAGATAACGAGAAATAGAAATAAGAATTTAACATCAAGAATCAAAAACACAAATTCTTCACTATTTTTCATATATTGCATTAATTTTTATGTTGATTTCTAATAATTTTATTAATTTTTTCCTGTATTTTGGGGTGATATTATATATATATATAATACATGGTGTTTTGAATTTACATATATAATACATGGTGAGTCACTTCATATTAGATACATGGATATTTAGAATTATTATTTATCAGAGATGGCAGTTAAATCAATATTTAGTATGTCAAAAAGCACTGTATTTGTTTCTTTTAACATTTTAAAATTTATTTGAGAGACAGAGGGAGGAAGAGAGCATGATCAGGGGATGGGGCCGTGGGAGAGGGAGAAGCAGACTCCACTGAATAGGAAGCACAACATGGGGCTTGACCTGAGAGCCCAACTGAGAGCATAACCTGAGCCAAAGGCAGACACTTAACTGAGTCACCCAGGTACCCCCCCAAAACATTGTATTTCTAGTAATTTTTATATCTTAGGGTATCATTTATTTGATGTTTATATATAGCCACACCAGCTACATCCTGAATAACATATACCTAGTGTATTTTAGCCATTTGATTTCTTAAACTATTTTTGTCATTTTGCTATAGGTATGTATCTTATTTTAAAAAAGAATTTAGCTGGATTGTGCAAAAAATGTCAATCTTTGAATTTCAAATGGTAAATTTATTTATTTATTCATTCATTCATTTATTTTTTAATATTTGTTTTATTTGAGAGAGAGAGTGAGAGAGAGATGGGGGAAGAGGGAGAGAGAGAATGAGTGGGGTGAGGGGCAGTGGGAGAAGCAGGCTCTCTGCTGAGCAGGAGCCCAATATGGGGCTCAATCCTGGGACTGTGGGATCATGACCCTCACCAAAGGCAGATGCCTAACTGGCTGAGCCACCCAGGTCCCTCTTATATGGTAAATTTAACCCGCTTACACCTACTGTGATTATAAAGGTATTTGTATTTATTATACTATTAGTTTTTAAAATCTGAGTATAGTTGACACACAATGTTAGATTAGTTTCAGGTGTGCAGCATAGTGATTTAACTTCTCTATATGTTATACTATGCACACGAGAAGTATAGCTACCCTCTGTCACCATACAACACTATTACAATACCATTAACTATATTCCCTATGCTGTGCCTTTTATTCTTGTGACTTATTCATTCCATAAGTGGAAGCCTATATCTCCCACTCCTTTTCACCCATTTTGCCCATTCCTCCTGCCCCACTTCCATCTGGCATTTTATTTTGTGATTTCTTTCTACCCAGCTATATCCATGTTTTTTCTCCCCATCTTCCTTGCTATCAGTTTTTTTTCTTTCATTTAATGATTTTTTTTTTTCCTTTGGATTGGAAGTTATGTATTCTTTTTCTATTTTTTTAGTGTATGCTCACATTTTTAGTTTGCATATATATAACAAAGTCTGAAATGAATCCACATCTCAAACCTCCTCTCAAATAGTACAGGAATTTAGAATGCTCTAACCCTGTTTACCTCTTGGCATTTTCATGTCATTATTTTTCTGCATTTTAATTCTATCATTTAAAAACCTCTACAGATACCATTTTGTTATTATTTCATACAGTAAAAGTTTACCATATGCAAGCAAAAGTATTTGTCATTATTCCTTGCTGTATCTTGGTCCAGCTTTTGAGGCTTAATATTCATTTTCCTAAGATGGAGATTTTATTTTTTATTTTTATATTTTATTTATTTATTCGTGAGAAACAGAGAGGCAGAAGCAGAGGGAGATGCACGCTCCCTGCAGAGCAGGGAGCTCAATGTGGGACTTGATCCCACGATCCGGACGGGGATCATGACAGCTGAAAGCAGAAACTTAACTGACCGAGCCAACCAGGTTCCCTAAGGTAGCTTTTAGAACATCCTCACTAAATCTGATGATAGCTAAAACTCAGTTTGTTAATTGGATAATATCTTTACTTTGTCTCCATTCTTGTATAATAGTGTGGCA
Source organism: Mustela lutreola (assembly GCF_030435805.1). NCBI lineage: Eukaryota > Metazoa > Chordata > Mammalia > Carnivora > Mustelidae > Mustela > Mustela lutreola. Next base: position 110,667,576 of record NC_081290.1, read on the forward strand.
GATATTGTTCATATTCTCCAAATATCAAAGTATTCATGGTCCTACATGCGGTTCAGCAGTTCGATCTAGCAATTCATCTGAAATATTTATCTCAAATCTGCCCATTCTGTTTAATCAAATTCCACCCTCCAGTCTAAATCCTTTCTCTTTATTGTCTGGATCACTAGAGTACTCTCCTAACTATTTATCCCTGCTTGCCTCTAATTCCTGAGAGTGATTTCTCTAAAAACAATGGTGTGTAATCCTTTGTTTAAAATAATTCAATAGCTTAGGGAAAAAATGCATTTTTTCAAAATCCAAATCCTTTTCTCTGGTTGTTAAGGCCAATCATGGTTTATTTCCTGTTCACCACTCAAACATATCATTATGAGCCTCAAAATGAAAACTGAACTGTTTAAAATACCCTAAGAAAACACAGCTAGAAAACTGAATATGAATGATTCTTTGATTTTTTTTTAGCCTGTAAAATGCACAATCTAATGTCTTCTTATATTTCTTTTGTTTCAAACTTGGTTTCCAATACATATCATTAAGAGTAGCACAGTAACAATTCAGGTCTTAGACTGAACACAGTTATATTTGGGGCAGCAAACATTCCCATTGTTGATGAGCCCACTCTTTAAAGCTTAAAGAGTATCACTGTGATCTCCCATATTATGGCTACTCATCATGAATACGGAAGGAGGATACAGTCCATATCTGGAGGAACCTAACTTTATTACTTCAGGCAACCTTCAATTTATTTTTGCCTTAAAGTATCTTTCTATTTAAAGTATATTGAAAAATTCCCAAGAAATTAAATGTGTAGTAGATAGGGGGCTAAAAACTTGTTATCAGTTTTAATATATCTTTTTAAATTCACATGAGCAAATAACAAAAGCATTTTTTTAAATAGGCAGGGCTCCCCAAATTCCATTTATACTAAGATTACCTGGAAATCCATCATCTAACTGCTTTCTGATTAGGTGGCTATTAAGTTCCTCTGACTGTTTGGTTGTGTTCCCTCATTATCAGTTGGTCCTTCCAACCTTCAGACTACCTACTTTCCAATGGAAGTAATATCTTTATAGTAGCCATATCTAACATATGCATAGCTTTCCATTAGTATGTAATAGAGCAGTACTGTATAAACTTATTTGATCATATGAACTACCTAGGAGTCATATTATAAATATTAATTCCATGTTTCTCTTCTGAAAAGTCTCTTTAGCTGAGATTGCCCATGTCCCAACTATATCTACTCTGGATGCACTATTCTGGCATATTCACCATAAGCACTTGGAACTCTCTTCCTGGGGGCTCTTTCTTGATCAGACAAGACAGACAAGAAGTGATGAAGTATTAATGCTCCTAGAAATAGATCTCAGCCGATGCCTCTCAGAGGTTTGAAATTCCTTGCCTCTTGGTGGAATAACTATTTGTAACTATTTACATAGCCCCAGAATTTTCCAATAATATCGAGCTACAGCTATCCTCACTGTAATCTGCTCAATGATCACAACTTCTTGGCTTCCTCTCCTTCCATGTTTCATTTCCCTATTCCCTTACCATTGCTTCCTGGGATCCCCTTCCAAATATGTTATTTGTACTCAAACACTTTTCTCAGAGTTTTCTTTTGGGGTCATCCAATTTCAGATAATCTGGTGGGTTTGGAATAGGACCGGAAATCTGTGTTTGTAACAAACATTTCAACATGATTCTTTTTTTTTTTGAAGATTTTTATTTATATATTTGACAGACAGATAACAAGTAGGCAGAGAGGCAGGCAGAGAGAGAAAGGAGGAAGCAGGCTCCCCGCTGAGTAGAGAGCCTGATGCGGGGCTCGATCCCAGAACCCTAGGATCATGACCTGAGCCGAAGGCAGAGGCTTAACCCACTGAGCCACCCAGGCAGCCCTCAACATGATTCTTGTGATAGATTAGAAGTGGTATTCTACTGCAGGATAACAATCTATTTTTTTTTTTTTTATAACCTACAGCTTTTTTCTCTTTGAAACTTCTGTGTGGTACATTACGCAACTGTGAGCTATTCTACTATATACATATTTTCTTTGATTTCTTCCTATATTGCTCTAAAATATTTTTATATTTTTGAGCTCTAACCAACTCTCACCTTGGTTATTACAACCTCTTTACTATTTTTTATTATTTCCATGGCAATCTATGTAATTATGAGTTTATCTTACATGTTAACAAATTTGCCGAGTGAATTCTTGATTTTATATAACCTGTGCTTTATTGCTAAAGAATCAATTTTAATGGGCTTGTGTTCTCACAATGTCACTAAATTCTATATTCTTTTATGTGATAGCTCAGATTTGGTAGCACTGAACAGATTTTGTCATTGTACAAAATAAATATTGGGAAATGAAAGGAACTTTATATAAAATGAATATATAAAATATTCATTTTTTTCAGATTTCCTCAGTAATGGATGTTGTGATACATTGCCGAGATACCTCTTTAGGACTGAAAGACACTTTTTTTTCCAGCTACTAGTGGTGCTGGCTTAAAGCCCTCATCATCACCTCTCCAGAAATTGCCTTCTGGAGAGGGAGCTTCTACAACCCAGATCAGTTTCCTTCTTCAGAAGCAGACTACACTCCATGACTGATATGTGAGTTTGAAGGTCTGACCCTCTTACCTCAAGCATTTTAAATCTGAGGAGTTATTCTAGCTTCAGAGTTCTCTGAGGGATCAGCAGAATCTTTTGTGGTGTGTATAACAATATAAGTTTTCCCTTGCTCAGTCCTGCTCCTTTTTCCCGTGTGAGTCTAAAAAGCACTCCCTAACAAGTTTTCTGCATGTTCTTCTCCATGTCAGACTCTGCTTCTGGAAGAACCCAACCTGCAGCAATTGGTTCCATGAGCAGCCTTAAGAAAGGTGTGAGAAAGCGAATGTTAGGGTGGCGTTTTGGAGCTTACTGTCCTCCAGCTCTCTGGTGCTGGGGACTCCATCATTGGTGGTAGATGGAGCACATAGCTGCTGGTATAAATATCAGATATAATCCTTAAAACTTTCACTGGTGGTGAACTGGGATGATAGAAGAAATTGCATTAATATGGCCAGTGTACTAGGTGTTTGAGAACAATGTGGAAATAGTAACTATAAGACTAATGGATTCATATTTGTGTCACTAAGTTCAATTGATACTTTGGAGAATTAACTTGTAATTAAAACTATAAGTGGAAGTCAGGAGTTTTCCTGTTAGAATATGAAGAGGCTCTTACTTTTTCAGGCTTGAAGACAGAAAAATCTGCAGACTGGGTCTAGAATTTAATCATAAACTACTAAAAGAGTTACATGCTAAACCTAGTCATGTCTGCTTTCCAAAGGTCAGGGCCCAGAATCATCAAATGGGATGCCAGTGTCAAGACACTCAAATATGGAATCAACAAACATTGCCGAACTCTTTTAGTCTGTGATGGTGGCTCATTCCTTAATAAGGGCTATTGCTTTCTCTAGCTTAAAGATGATGCAGAAGTCTGTACCTATAAGAAAACATAATACCATTATCCCCTCTGAATTTCCCCTCCATTCCTAGACACCAGGATAATAATTAGGGGCATGTCCTCATATAACCTGACTAGAGAAGTATTGTGCCTGACAATGGAGAAAAAGAACTATACTTATAAGGATACATAGAACTTAGGCAACATATATCAGTAGGAACTAGAAGGTGATGTACTTATGGGATTGGATTCTAAAAGTGAAATATCAATGGCAGGAAAGATCATAACGTGGGATAAATTATCAATATGGGTGCACTGCCATGGAATGTGGGTTTTAACACCCTAACAAGGGTCTCAGCAACACATTTCTAGAATAGTTAAGGTGCTGAAAAAAAAAATCAACAAAAAATCAACAACATGAAGGATGGTGGAAATGCCAAAATTGGTATAGCAGAGAAGAGATTTAAAGCCTCGGCAAAGAGGGCACGCTAGAATGATTATACTATGTAAGGTCTGAAATACCACCAATGACTGTCTTGGGAACACCCAGAGGGTTCTTTCTATCAGAGCAATAAGGAATGTGTTGGTGATAAGGGAATCAGTATCACAAAGAAGTTCAGTTATGCCTGTTCTCTGTTAAGCCAAGGTAAATTGTAGGATATGGTGTTACAGAACTGCATTCTCTGAGAGCAATGGAGATATTAGGAGCCCAAAACAATAAAAGATAGATGGGGAGACTTAACCAACAGAAACTAGGTAGATGCAGTTATTGTAATTAGTGGCAAGGTCATAGCATAGAAGGGAGTAAATGAGTGGCGTGACACAGAATTATGGAGATGACTGAAAGAATATGTCTCCCTGAGGAGCAAGACAGATGGTAGCCAATAAGAGTATGGCTCAAGCTAAATAACCAAGAGCGATCAAGGATGATCAGGAGTTTATGGCAGTTTTCCCAATAAAACTGGAAGATCTGCTCTTAGAACATATATAAAGAACTAAATCTGAGAGGCACAAGGACTGGAGCAGACACTGAAATGTTGCCCATGGCTCCTTCCAGGACTCAAAGATGGAGTCTCCCACCTGCCAGCTGATTACCCTCAGCTCTGGCAACTGTGCTCAGCTGGAGACCTCTGGTTTGTCCAACATCACATCCCTTCCTGGGGGGAGTCTGTATTCAATTGACAGGTCAGTATAAGACTATAAAGCCTCAGTTCCCTTGCTGCAACTTTGAAGGGTCATCTCAGTTTCCGAGAGTTTCTCCTTGGGTCATTTGAGACCTTTGCTGAGATAGCCTCAGAGCCCAAATTTGTCCCTTTGCTCAGTCTTATTTATTTCTCTTTCCTGCCACAGCTGTAGATCCTGAGAGCACTCCCAAATACATTTTCTTCCTACTCTCCCTTTCAGAATCTCCTTCCTGGAAAGAGCAATAGGTACAAATTCTCTTCGCTCTTCAACTAATCATCTCCCTCTGGCAAGGTCTGTTTGTTTTCCGTTTTTTCCGTTGTTTTTTTTTTTTTTTTATATGCTGCACTAACCTCTTAATTCAAAACCTTTGCTCAGGATGTCTGCTTCAGTGCTTTCTTTTTCTTTGGTGCCAATTCCCATTTACATATCTTGTTTACAAAGCACAATTAAAATCCCAATCCACATGGGCATTTCTGTGCCCTGGTCATCTATAAGACTGGTCATACTCCTCATTTCCATTAAGCCAAATAGTTTATACTTTCATGTAAATGTGTTTTTCTGCTAAGAGAATCTTTCCTTAAAATTTGAGATTATGCATGCATTAGTGGGTTGTTTTTTTTTTTTTTTTTTTTTGGTAAATTCTCCGATGAAACCTATGTAAAACTAGGTACATTATAAAAGAGCAATAAGTATTTGTTGATTTGTAGATTACCTAAATGAATGTAATCCACAGGTTTCTTTTTCATCTTCTTGTATAGTTCATTACATTTGAATTCTACCTTTAGAAATAGCTTCCCTTTCTAAACTATCCTCCCACTACCTCCATCTTCAACATCAGTTATTCAATCAGTTGAGGCAGAAAAAAGCCTCAGCATTGTGGTTTCTCCATACATGTTGGCATTTAGATAAGTGTCTGAAAGAATAAATGATTAAACCAATTAAGTCAAGTTTCCCTACATTTTGAATCTTCTGACCAAGCCCTGTTTAACAGATTCTCACATAAATCTATACCCCTTCATGAGGCCACTTTACCCCACTATCAATGCTTCAATGTCCCCATGTCTGGTCTCTAGACATCTAGATAAAAGATCTGCCCTGCTGCACTCGTATGTGGAATATAAGAAATAGCACAAGGACCATAGGGGAAGGGAGGGAAAACTGAACGGGAAGAAATCAGAGAGGAAGACAAATTACGAGAGACTCTGGACTCTGAGAAACAAACTGAGGGTTACATAGAGGAAGGGGATGGAAGGATAGGGCAACCTAGGTGATAGGTATTTAAGGAGGGATGTATTGTGATGACCAATGGGTCTTATATACAATCCATCAATTGTTGAACACTACCTCAAAAACTAATGATGTACTATATGCTGACTAATTGAACATAATTTAAAAAAGAAAAAAAAGTGGAAAATTCAGTCACATAGTGACCTAGTTAACATCCCCAGCTTTGAAAAAAAAAAATCTGTTGTTACTAACAAGGAGAATAGACAGTAAAGTGGAAGAAGCTAAGGTTCATTCAGCTTCTAGTTTATAGCATTTTCTATTTTTTTTAAGAGATTTTATTTCTTTATTTGACAGAGAGAGACATAGCAAGGGAGGGAACACAAGCAGGGGAAGGCAGACTCTTAACAACTGAGTACCCCAGGTGCCCCCCATGAGCCCCACAGCATTTTCTATCTTCACACAAGACCGAGGCCTGCTGTTCTCCATTCTACTCTCTGGTAATCAAGGATGGTGCCTTGCTCTAACCTTCAACCAGTGCCAAAGGCCCCTGGTACTTCACTAATTTCTGCCAATCCTCCTACTCTAGATCTAAATCCTGCTTAGTTTACCTTTTGCCCATATCAGAAGTTCTTGTCTGTATGTACAAATTGCCTGACAGAATACCACCTGGCCTTATATCAGAATTGATTTATTTCCTAATCCACATTTATTGCTACATGGTTTGGAATTCTTGGTTTGTACCACTGATTTGGAATTCTTGGTATGTACCATTGTCAAAGCTATGTTTCTTGGACACAGGGCTCCAAATGCGAACTTGCTCTCTTGTGCTCTTACTTGGGAAATACATGGGGTAGGGGAAACTTCTACAGAAAGCATTACTTTTTCAGTTCCATTCTGGATGGCATTGCATTGATTTCTGATGAGTCTTGGCCTTCCCTAGTGTATTAGTTTACTAGGGGTGCCATAAAGAAATAGTGCAGAATGAGTAATTTAAACAATATTTATTTTCTTATAATTCTGAAGTCTAGAAATCGAAGATCAAGATGTTGGTGGGTTTGGTTTATTCTCAGGCTTGAAGATGGCCACCTTTTCACTGCATCCTCACATGGTCTTTTCTTTGTGTACATATCACTGGTGTCTTTTTGTATCCTAATTACATTATTAGGACACCACTCAGGTTGGCTTAGGGCTACTTCAAAGATTTCATTTTGACTTAATTACCTTTTAAAGGCCCTTTTTCCAAATATGGTCACATTTTGAGGTCTTGGGTGTTAGGACTTCAACATATGAATCTTGAGGTGAAAGACTGAGGTGACATAATTCTACCCATAACATATACCATGCACAATACTCCCTGTTGCCATGGTCCTAGCAGTTCCCACATTCAAGCCATCCCTTATATCAAACAATATATTCCACAGCAGCTTATCACTATTGAGAAACAAACTAAATAGTTGCCCCAAATATTTTGAGGTCACTACTGCTACTAATCCAGTTTAATTTTTCTAATAAATTAGATTAATATGCTGACCTCCATTTTGATTTGTTAAGTAGCAAGTTGTTAACAGTTCAAACAAAACAAAACAAAATGAACAAAACTGCTGTTACCATCAGATCCCAAATATTTCTATTTATTCCAAGGGAAAATATTAAATTTTTTTTAATTGGATACATACATATTGCAAAGACAGTAAATTCCTAACTCTCAAAATTTGTGATTTTGACCTCTGTTAGTAATATTTCCACTTCAAAATCTCTCCACTCATTCTCAATATAATCTGTAGGAAATTATGCTTTTCTGTGTCAGTGAATAAACATTTTATTGTTTACATAGTCAAAATATGTATAAGAGATTTATAACAACATAATGAGAATTTGCGAGATCAGGGAGATCCTGAAGATATGGAAATATTGGTCTAGATATCATATATTCATACATTCCTTCATAAGTTTATCAAATCCATGGCTGAATTTCATTCCTATAGTCCTCTGATACACAGACATAGGTAAGGTTATAAGAAGACAGTGCCACAATAATATCTGTAAAGATTGTCTCTTTGTTCCAGTGCTATGAGAAGTACCAGGATTTGTGTTGTTTTATCACTGCTCAGAGACTGACTACTCCTGGTGGCAAATTTCAGGTGATAGATTTGTCAGGAAATTAAAATGCCCAGGAGTGGATATCAAAAGGCTATCTGAAGGATCTCCATTATTGACATCAGAAAGAAGAAAACTTGCAATGATATATAATTTTAATTGGACTCTGTCATGACAGGCTGACCACTTGCCAATAGTTATCTCAAGAAAAAATAACATGAAGGGGAATAAAATTTGCTACATGTCTTCCCTAGTTGCTTGGAACAACTGTGACTGTTTTAATCCATTTAAAATGACCTCTGTCCTGGGCTTTCATTTTTAAAATTTCTTTGACAAAGAAGTAATGGAGGGTGGGTCTGTTCAGCCAGGGTGAAACTGTCTAATGAGAAACCTGTACACTAGCTATTACGTGGGCAGTGGAAACTGTTCTTACACTGTGTACTATAAAAGGGGTATGTTCCCTTATTTCATGTTTTAATATGTGTCAACTGGAAATACTTTCAAATCTACCTCTGAAAATTTGTTTCAATAGTGGAAACCAACGATGGAACACAGTTAAATAATATACTGGATTTATGATGACAAAATTGATTTCACTGGGTCCTTGAAAGCTCTTAACCCTAATTATTTGTTTCTCTGGTAGTTCCTGGAGAACAGAGGTGGTATAGTGTGTGCTATGGTCCTTAGCCTTCAGGTCCACTTGGTTTGGCCATCAAGATGTTGGCACTTGTAGTACTTAAATAAACTTTTAGCTAGCTCTTTTCAGGTTTCTTGAAAGAGTAAATTAGAAGATCTAATAAAACTGCTTCCTCATTCCCTCATGATAATACATCACCTATGAGTTTATTATTCTTATAAAATTGAAGAAGAAATGAGTTTTAGTTTTCTTTTCCAAATAGAATCCCCTATTTTGACTCTAAAATAAAGACTACTGATGATCAAATTTTAAGTTTTAATTTAGTTCATTTTCCTAGATATGGTTGTAGGTGAAAGCAAATAAAGTATTTATTACCTTTTGCCTTGAGAGCCTCGAAATGACATTCTACTTGAGATCATGCACTAGTCCACTAATGTAAGCTTGGAGTGATTATAATTATGGGTTTGATCATCACATTTAAACGTTGTTCTTTTCACTTGAACATCTATTATTGAACACCTGTACTGAGGTCAGAACTGTACCATGGGCTTTGAGAGACACAAAAGGGATATGTGACAGTATTTTCAAATGAGGATATTAAAAGCTATTTAAAGAAAAAAATGCATAAATGAAATTTATAAAAATAACATGAAACCATGCAAATTTAGAATCCAGTGGAAATTGTACAGATAATGTTATAACCTCAGGGAAAGGAGTTATCAATTCAAATCAGAGTGAATAAACAGACCTCAGAGGTGATTCATAAATTGCATATGGTAGTCCTACAGTCTCAGAAAATAGGAAAGAATATTCAAAATAGCAGAAATGTAAAAGATCCAAGGCAACAATGATCTTGAAATCTCTACAAAGAGGCTAGTTTGCTATGAATAATTTGAGAGAGTAATGAGATAGAAGGATAAATACATTAGGTATCAAACAGGCATGATAAAATGCCATAGTTACTGAGGCAAAGGAAAATGTTTTATTTTCACAGTCACTTTTATAGTTGTTTTCAAATTTAGCATAAATCACTAATGTTAATAGCCACCATGTTATTGGAAAATTCATAATAGACTGAAGAAATCTGGTAAAACCCTAAAACCTGTCTTAAGGCCATAGAGCACAGAAGGTACAGTTATGCTCCACTCTTGATCTCTGGCATCTAAAACCCAGGAGTGATGAAGAGAAACCCTATTTTCACAAACCATTTGGGCTAGGTTACAAAAATCTAGGTGGATATATATTTGTCAGTAACTGTACACATATATTCACTCAAAGGTAGAGAAGATCTATCCTTACCATCAAGGATTTCACAACTGTGTAGGAGAGATAAACATACACATACCTGTTAAAGTCCTCTGTCTGATGTATGTTATTTGTCATGACAGAACTATGTAATGACATGGGACAGCGTGAAGGAACCTCTCTTGGGAAGCATTTATGAAATGCTTCAAAATGCTTTAAACAGAAGAATCAAATTTTTGCAAGATACGTTGAGACTAAAAGGGTGTTCCAGGCAAGGTAAGTGACATGGCCAAAGGTACCCAACATCTATAATGTTCGGGAACCACAAACATTTTGATATCACCAGATATTGAAAAAAACAGGACAGTGCTAAGAAGTAATCAGGGACCAGATCATTAAGGAGTCACAGCTTCTTTCTTTTGCCATAGAGAGCCACTGATGTGTTTAGGCTAGGAAGAAATATGGTCAGATTTACATATTCCAAAGACCATTCTGCCTGACACAAAGAAAACAGATTAAATACAGTCCAGTTTTGAGGCAGGAAACTTAGGTGGCCCTTACAAGAATCCAACTACCAGAAAATGAGGGCTTAAACAAGGTACAACAGTGAGCACAGACAGGAAAGTATGTATCTGAGAGCTATTTAGGAAATATTAATAGGACTTGATTCATTAGTAATAATAATGATGATGATGGTAATAACCACAACAATACCTGATGTTCATTGAAGCTTTATTATGGACAGGCTTTATACTGAATGCTTTCATTTTCACAATGAGGTAGGTACTCTTAATTCCCCTAAAACTTGTTTGCCCCTAATGTGTCCCAGCTGAGTGATTGGGGCCACCTCTTCCCCAATAGCTCAGGCCAGATGTCATCACACTGCCATCACACTGGTTTAATCTTTCCCTTCCACCATTTGTCTAGTTCATCAGTGAGGAATCCAATCTCTCCTCACCACCTCCCTGGCAATAGCCCTTGTTCCAGGTGTGATTTTCTCTCTCCAGGATTACTTGAAACTACTTCCTGTTTTCATTTTCTTCCCTTGTTTCCCTACAGTCTATTCTTCCTACAGCTGTCAGAATGACATTCCCCATGCCTCAGAGGCACCCAGTGATTCCCATCACACTTAGACCTAAATCATGAAATCAGAAGTCTTTATAAAGGCCATCACACCTTACCTGAGTGACCACTGGTTACTGGTTTCCTCCACTTGTCTCCTTCTGCTTTTGACATACCTCTTTGCTCTTCCATGGATATACCTATGCATGCTTCTGCTTTAGGCTTGTAGACTTGTTCTTACCTCCGCCTGGAGTTCTCTTCACAGGACTCCCTCCCACAGACAGTTCTTTGTTCAAATGTCTTGTCCTAAAAGATGCCTTCCCTGGTTGTTCTATGTAAAATAGCACCCATTTCCCTGTTCTACCATCACTTTCTGTCCTCTAATCTACTTTCTCCTTCTTCATTACAGCCATTGCTACCAAGTGAATATATCTATTATTTATTTGTTAACTGTCTTCCCTGGCCTGTTCCCTGGTATATTCCTGGGGCCTGGGGACAGTGTGCCACATACTCTAAGTGTATAAAACCTGCTGAATGAATATAAGAATGAATGAAGGAATGAATCCTCTTTTTAGAGATGAAGAAACTGATACACAAAGAAGCAGGTAAATTTCCCAAGTTCATACAGCTGTAAGTGTCAAGAGATGTGGCTCAAGTCTGTGGAATATCACTGAGAACATGCATGTTTAACCACCCTAGTGGCTTTATGTGGTTGGCGACTCATTGTGGAAACTCCAGTTCACAAAAGAAGGTATTAGAGAAAGGATGATTCCCTCTTTTTCCTTATTTTCATATTTTACTTAAAATTTTAGGCTATATATAATTTCACAGGGAGAACATATTCAGTATAGAAAAATAGAAGAGGGTTAGAGATGGAGTCGTCCATTGTACTGTTAGAAAAATTATGACCGAGTAAAAAAATATTGCTTTCATATTAATCCCACCTACATGGTCATATAAGTGGGGTTTGGAGTAAAAAACACTGCCTCATATTAATCCCTCATACATGGCCATATAAATGGGCCCCATCCCCCTATATATAAAATAGCTAAAAATAATTCCTACTTCAAATAGTGTAAGGGTCAAATGAGATATGTGAAATATTTTGTATAATATAATAATGTTGGCTCTCTTTATCATTATAATGGGGCACAATCTTTTCCAGAGTGTATGGTATGATTGTGAGTATATAATATGATTGTGGGTTAGAGTATATAATTTCTTCTCTTTCTTTTTTTTAAGAATTTATTTATTTATTTGAAAGAGAGAGCAAAAGAAGAAGCAAACATGAGCAGGATGGGAGGGCAGAGGGAGAGGGAGAAGCAGAATCCCCACTGCACAGAAAGCCTGATGTGGGACTCGACACCAGGGCCCTCGGATCATCATTTGAGCCAAAGGCAGATGCTCCTAATCTCTTCTCTTTCTAATGTGCTATATATTCTGTGTTTGCATACATGTGTTATATGGATAGACACCACTAGCTTAGATGCTTTTGGCTCTTGCTGACTGAGCTGTTCTCCTAAGAAACGGTGTATCTACTGGGGAAATGTGGCTCAATCTGTGCTAACTGGCTGGTGTAATTGACCTTCTATCCTACTTTGCAAATTGCAGTCTTATATCAGGAGGTGCTAACAATAAGATCTGCAAAGAAATTCAGAGACAAACTAACCCTCTGCACTTTTTTCCCAATTAAATCCACTACAAATTGTTGTGACTAGATATAGAATTAAAACAAGCTGAGAATGAGTCTCTTACGTGTGTAAAAAACACGGGAAGCAAAGTGCCGTCCCTAAAATTGTTCCACATTTATTCAAACAGAGTCTTGAAAGGACTCTTTCATAAGAGGGAAAGGGAAAGGTTTAAAATCTTATGTGTGGCCATTATAGGGAGCATGTTTTCTGTCTCCTCTTGTAGAAATGCATGCCTCTTAACCTCAATGGCTGCCAGGTTTCCTGTCAACCAATTACTTTAAAACAATTGTTTCATTTGGAATAGATGCCACAGCCCAAGTGATTGTCCCTTGTCAGTGACACATTCAATTAAAACAACTCTGAATAGGAGTTCTGGAAGGCCTACTGTGCCTTGTCCTATCTTATCAGTCAACAAAGAACAACCTCTGAGACCTCAGTGCCGACTGGTTCCACTGTCAGGTGGTTTGAACATGTTGCACCTTCCCGGGGTTCCTTGGAGTCTTTCGTCTCTGTGCCTTTTACAGCCAATGACAGGCGCCATCTCAGCAGTGTCTGGGTCTACCATGCCAAGAAAGCTTATGGCAGTAAATAAGATGGCAGCTGTGACAGTCCTGACAGCTGGCTGGAGCTCAGGGTGGCAGGCTGAACCGGACTGTGAGCAGTTGGAGCAGCAGTGAGGTATGACCACCATTACTGGCTGGCAGATGTCACTTTCCACACTACTAGTGACTACATGATGTGACGGACACACTCACATCATGAAACAGGCAGACAGAACTTTCAACAAGCTCTGGGCACCTTGCATGTTCTACTTTACATGTGGAGTTCAGAAAAAAATGTATTCATTCTCATTAAAGCATCAATTCCTGGCTTTTTGTAGTACTTGTACAGTTGGAGAAGAATTTTATGAAGTAGCAATGGCAGAGAACTGAGTTTTCCCCATAAGAGCTGGCATCAATGAAAGTAAAACTGATTTCAAAGTAGGGGTTAGTGTGTTAACCAACACACTAGAAGAGGTACTGTAAGTTCACACACATCTCAGGATTCCTTTTTGTGGAAACTATATGTATCCCCCATACTTTTGGAATAGTCTTTCATACACGCTTTTCTTAGGCATGCTCCGCATACCTCTGCCTTCTAACTACCTTTTTCTATTTTTAAGGAGAACAGATGATAAAAATACCTATTATCAGAGGAGATAGGTACTGTAACATACATATTATCAAAACAAGTAAAACGAAAAGCTGTTCTATTAAATTGTGTGTACCATTCTGAGTTTATAGAAGGGCAAAATGGATTTCTGTAGCCATGTCAATTCTGTGTGGATATAGATTTGCTATTTTGTCTTGGGTCAACTAAGGTGGGCAAGCAGGCTCTAGGTCTGGAAATTTGTCATGGATCTAAAGTTGAAAACTGTCAGGCTAGATCTGGCAGCAGGTCATGACAGAGCTGAGCTGAGTCACAGAGAGAAGTCACCAAAATGACAGGAGTACAAACTGCGGCTGCTGCTCTCACATCCCGATCCTTTAAGGGATCTGTGGTCTGTTCACGTAAAACCAATTCTTCTAATGTCTAAGCCTCCAAAGCACCCATTAGCCTAATAATCATATTCCTAATAAAAATCTGTCATAGATTAGCATTTCATATATATGAAGATGCTACTCTAAGCATTTTTGAGGTCTGGTGTATTTTTTTAACCTATTTTAAAACTTTGTCTTAGGTGAAATGTCTTGGAAACCCTCAATGCTAGGCAAAATAGTTACTATGAGAGTTTATGGAAATGCCTCTAAGCGAACACTATTTTAGAACAAATGAAAAGTTGTATATTTGATAAATGAACATTTTAGATGAATGTGTCCTTAGGCAAATTGATTATTACACCAATTGATTTTAAGTAAATTAGTTTTAGGCAATTTGACATTCTCCCCCTAAAGGAACCTTCCTGCTCTGAAATTCTAGGACATCTGATGTGTATTGCCCAAGACAGGGTTTGTCAAGCAGAGTGGTAACTTTTGTTTGGCTCTATCTCCAAATAAGGCCAAGATTACTAATATAATGATTAAAAACTGTAGAAAAATAAATGAGCTATTTACTATAGGCACTTTATACTTACTTATTCAATAAATTCTTATTGAGTATCTAGTATATGCCAGGAATGGTTCTGAATGAACTCGTATAATCCTTACACTGATCTTGTGCTTGACCCCCAAATGTGGCAGGTGGGGGGATGGGAACTGAAGCAAAGAAAAGTTAACTAATTGTCTAATTAAGTGGCGAAGGTGGGTTTTGAATCCAGGCGATCTGGGTCAATGCTTTACTACCTCAGCAGATAGACTCTGCTGATGTCATTAACTAAAGGGCTCTAGGTGATTCTTCAAGCTGGTGAAACACAAAAGCAGGTTCTGTGGAGGTACATAACATCTCCTACATAGTTAAAAAGCAAATGTAAGGGTTATGATTTCTCAGTGATAGCATTACTGGCAGATCAGAAATCACTGCTGACGAGTCATTAACTTTTTCTGAAAATATCTAATAATTTCTATGTTCTAGACTGAGATGAAAGAAGACATCTATCAAAAGGAACAAGTGATGAGCAGGAAATTCTAGGCAAATCCTATTAAAAGAGCACCAGCAGGGCATGCTAATGTTCAAATCCCTCTCTCTCCTGTCTTATTGTATGTGGAGCCAAAACTCTTGTTCCCTTCTTGGGAATACTTCTGTAATGAATGGGAGCTGAATATTTGGAGAGTATTACTACAAGAAGGACTTCAATGCACACTCTGCTGTGCAAAGTGCCATAAGCAGGAACTAATGACGGGGATCATACGTATGTCTTTTACGCTGTTGAACAGGTGAGTGAGTGACCAGAATCATCAGAAATCTACCACCCTAAAGCAGTATCCAGCCTTTGGTGTTAAACATCAGACACCATTCTGGGCAATAGAAACCGTTACATTCTAGGGACACCTGTGTGGCTCAGTCGGTTAAGCATCTGCCTTAGACTCAGATAATGATCCTAGGGTTCTAGGATTGAGCCTTAGGTAGAGCTCCCTGATCAGCGGGGAGTCTGCCTCTCCTTCTTCCTCTCCCCAACCTCTACTCATGCTCTCTCTCTCAAATAAATAAATAAAATCTTAAAAAAAAAAAAAGGAACTGTCACATTCTAATAGAACTACTGATAATACTTGTGGTGGTCATAAAGAAACTTTCCAATATGAGATGGTTATAATGAATCCTATAATCCTATAGTTCTCATGTAAATTTGTTAGCAAATAAAACAAATACACCAACAAAATATACATTACTAACTGGAAATGTAGGAAACAATAACCAAAAAAAAAAAGAAAAAGAAAAAAGCCTCAGGTTGGAATTATTTAAAGCCAGTATTGCTTGATGATTTGAGCTTTAATTTGTAAGATTAAAAAAAAAAAAAGATAAGAGAGACATTTTGGTATGGCTACAGAAATATTTGCAAAAGGTAAAATGTTCTTGTACTGCAACTAACCCACTGGGGACAGTCTTTCCACAGAAGTAAAAATGTCTTTCAGAGCTCAGCTGGCGATCAGTTTATGCCCTGAAGCATGATTATAATGTTAACCTTGGAAGGTCCTAATGAAATGAGTTTGGTGGCCTCAGCCTATATATTTTTATATGCGCTGGTGCATGCCTTGGAACATATCTTGATGGACTGTCTGAGGAATAGCACAGCATGTATCTGAGATTACATTGTGACCCATAGTTTTCACACTATAACTCCTATTTTTTTCCCACATGATGCACCTCTCAAAATTCAGCCCAGAAGGGAGGAATGACTTCTTAATGACAGTCTGTACATTATTGATGGGGCAAATAGGGCAGTAAAGAGATAACCCTAGGTGTCTTGTTTGCCAGTTGATTAACTAGTGTGAGTGTAGTCCCTAGGGAAAACATGCTTTGTAGAAAACCAGTTATCCATTCAGTGTCTCTCTAATAGCAATATTGCAAAATTTCCTCAAAACCTTGATTGAGTATCACTCTTGAAGTCAGACTGCAAACAAAGGCAAAAATTAAAATTGAGATGCATACAGACCATTTGAGTCAATGGGTCTTATTAAGAACTTAAGTTGAGGCAAATGACTGAGTTCTATTATTTGTATTTCATTGTAATGATGACAGGTCTCCTGAGTAACCTTTCCAAGTTTTATCTTTTTGTCTGAAAGGGATATGAGATTGCTATCTCTATTACATTTGATCCAAATAACATATTTAGGAGTAATCCCATGACAGGTGAAAGCCTTAGCATCTGAGGACTGATTAGTGATATTCTCATGTGATGGTACTACTCTTTCATGGAAACAGAGATGAAGTTGTAGCTGTCCAGGCTTCTGTATCCACTCTGGAACTAGCTCAGCCATGTCAGCGGTTTCTTCTCAGTCCCTTGGAGGAAAAGACATTTAACTTCCCTTGAAACCATTGCATCGTGACACAAACCAGCTCAGGATGTCCTTCTCTTGTATTATAAGAGACTGGAATGTTGGGCAAAATTTAGTAGCAGAACTGTTTTTCATAAGTAAATAATTTACATGTCTTGCTCCGTTGAATGTGAATGTCAGACTGATAAATAGCTTGCATTCTTTATATTTAACTTCTCTGAATGGAATTCAAGATTTCTCTTCTCTGAGGCCATCAGGAATTTATGAACTATTTTTTCTTCTCTCTAGTCTTTAGGGAAGAATTGTTTATACGAAGAAGACTCCAAAGCATTTGTCATTTTATAGAGTGTACCCATTAGCAAGTATTAAAGAGGAACCTAAAATTTTAGGAGTGCTGAGGAGCTGTGGAACTGGGGCACATGTATTTAAAGAATATAGACTAAGCACAAGCCATTTATTCTCCCTCATTGAGCCTCTTTCCTTCTGTGTCTTGCAGAAAACTTGAATTATAACATTATTTAGATTTTGGCAATTTCTTTGAAAATTTCTGTTGGTTATCATGCCGTTTTCTCATTACTCTTAACATACTTAAGGAATATTGGGTTTAAAATCCCCTGTGTCTCCTCCTCCTGACTGATGCAAGAAACTCAGACAAGACTAATATAAAAAGGGAAATGAATTATTTAGCCTACAGAAGAGAAGGCTAAGAGGGTTTCAGGATCATGAAGGAAATTTAATAATAGTCTTCATGTAAAGAACAGATATTATACAGAGATTGATGGCTAGCTATTCTCTACATTTACTGAGATCATAATATGAGAAAATAACATAGGAGAGACTAAGGTAGCAATGAGGAAACATTTCCTGATGTTGAAGTTTGTTGGTTATGAATCATTCAATATTTATTAAGTTTCTATTATATGATGTCATGGTTGCCCAGGATGGAATCACTTACTTAGGATTCTTTTTATATATATGTACATTCTGTCTGAAATGATTCAGCTGGTCTTGTTTAGAGATAGGGAAACACATAATTGGCTTTACAGTTTTTATGATTTCTTCAAAGACAAAGTGAGATCTTCTTCGAAGATTTCTTCAAAGAAAAGTGAGATGCTGATACAAATGTCAGTACTAACATAACAAGGGTTTTCCCAACACCCCTCTTCAGAAGCATTAAAAGAATAATTAAACACGAGCACGCATTAGTGAAATCATAGAGGCTCCAGCATCTTTAAGTCCTTCTTTTAAGCAGTGTCCAATTATGGCTGACTAATCTCCTTGGGTTCTATTAATTTTCTCTTGCAGAGCTAACCATATGAGGCCTCACTGCTTCAGTAACCTCAGCCACCATTCTAGCGGCTTCCCGTGCTGAACGAAATGATAACCATTGACGTGGGCCAAGATATTTCTGTTTTGCTACCAGTGCCATGTTAGCCTACTTATTACTCCAATTTCTGCTTAACAGATATCACCCTTCTCTCTGTAAGACATTTATCCCTCTGACCCCAAATCTGTGTTATCACTACTAGGGTTAAAGGGGGTCATTTCCACATTAGAAAAATCACACCCCGAATGGTGTGGACTTGCTCTAAGTCAGGATACTTTCTACATGTTGCTGAGTTTAAGGAAAACATGTAAGTTGTAATATTTTATATGGACATGTAATCAAAATCCTAGCTGATAATCTAGAAACATGTAATAATCAACTTCTAACAATTAAAACATTTATTTTAAATGAGTTTCCCCTCTTCCTGTTTGCTGTGTTCATGGTTGTCTCCGTTGCTAAGAATCTCAATTCATGTATCCTGGGCCTGTCAGTTACAAAACTCTTCTCATTTTCAAATTGCAAGTTAGGTCATATTGTAAATATAGCCCTAGGTCACCAGTTTTTTAGCCATGCCTTTCCATAGTCTTTTTTATATAGTTAGGTAGAAGTACTAAATTTTAAAAACACCTGTTATAGTTACCAAGATGTACATCTGCTTTTGCATGACCCCTGTTGTAATTTGTAGCTAAGATATAATTAAATAGTATATGCAGAGGCCAGGGCAAGGAGAAAAAGGAGCAAAATGCATGGCCTTTTTTTAATATGACCCTAATTTATAAATATGATTCTACCCTTATTGGAGAAAAATACACAGGTGTATTTAGTCACAGCTAACATTAAACCCTTTCAAAAACTGAATAGCTATTGAACAATATTTTTGTTGATTGTAGCCTGACAATATACAGCAAACTGACAACTTCAGGAAAGATCAGAAGATGCTTTTCTTAGGAACCTGAGGTATAAAGAAGGTATGCAATTTGCCCAAGGCACACCCTGAGTGACAGAGAGGAGACTTGCATTTATGTAAGTCTGAATCCAAACGCATGCTTTTCCTCTATATTAATCAGCTTTTACAATGACAATAAAATGATCTCACTATAACTTGTAATACTTCAGTTCAAAGTTGTAAATGTGTGGATTGCTTCTATCACTCCCTCTTCCCAGAGGTCATCTATTCCTTCACATGCTTTGTATGATGCCACTCCTCCGTTTTCCTCTTGGCTCACTAGCAACTCTTTCTGTCTTCCAAACTTTTTGTTCTCAGAAGATCCCAGACTTTAGTACGTTGGCTTATTCATATTAAACACATTCCTTTGGGGAACTGCCTGCCATCTTTTGGCTTTAAAATGACTTGTGGACTAATGGCAACACATTTATATATACATTTTGGATCTCTGCCCTGAACTCCGGACTTCTAGACTCAAGTGCATACTTTGTATCTCTAGTTGGATGTCCCATAGACAGCTCACATTCAACATGTCTCAAGTTGAACTCCTAAGTCTGTCCCCAGCCTCGACAAAATTACTCCATTTTAGTCTTTGTCATATTAATGGCAATTCTGTCCCACAGTTAGACTCAGGTGATTAGAATCCTCTTATTTTTCTCTGTACCTCACATCTAAATTATTAGAAAATTGGTTTGTCTCTACCTTCAGACATTTCTAGAATTAGGCCATGCCTAAGCACCTCTGCTGCTACAGCTCGCTCCACGGCCCCACCATCTCTGGCTTGGGTTACCACTGTTGCCTCCAGCAGTCCTCCAGCTCCCACTCTCACTTCCTACAGTCTAGTCCCAGCACAGCCAGAAGAGCGGTTCTGTTTTACCAGGGGTTATGGAACAGTTCTACTCAAACTCTCCAAATTTTCTCAGTACTTCTCAGAGTTCAAGCTGCAATGTCCTTCAGGGACCGAGTAGATTTGGCCCTGTGTTGTCTTGCTGACAGTGTTGCCCATTTATCCTTTCCCCTTCTCACCGCTCCTACTACTTGTGCCAGAATTCTTACCTATTTATCACATACTCCAAGCAGCTCTTGCCTCAAAGACTTTTTGCCCTGGCACTTGTCTCTGCAGAGAATGCTCCTTCACCAAATGACTGCATGGATCCCTCCTTGATTTCCTTTAGCTCTTTCCTGGAAAGCCAGCTGAGGATGACCTCAAGTCCTCCCCTCCTTCCTCCCTCCCAGTCTTCCTTACCCTGCACCATTTCACCTCCTTTATGGCATCTGTCACTTTCTAAAGTGCTGTGTAATTTAATTATCAGGCTTCTTTTTAAAACTTTGTCTCTACTCTATAAGATATAAGACCCACAAATCAGGTTTTCTAGTGGCTGGTTGTTGGATGAATTCCTTTAATAGTGCCTGATACATAGTTGGCAGTCAGTAAATATTTATTTTTTAAAGATTTTATTTATTTGTCAGAGAGAGAGAGAGGGAGCAAGCACAGGCAGACAGAGTGGCAGGCAGAGGCAGAGGGAGAAGCAGGCTCCCCTCCGAGCAAGGAGCCCGATGTGGGACTCGATCCCAGGACGCTGGGATCATGACCTGAGCCGAAGGCAGCTGCTTAAGAAATAAAATAAATAAGTGGATAAAGGCAGAAAGAAAAGACAGACAGAGGGAAAAAAAAGGAAAAGAATAAAAAGGAAAGGAGGAAAGAAGAAGCAATTTGTGTGTGTGTGTTTTTTAAAGAATCTGAAAAAAAAAAAAAAAAGAAAGAAAAAAAGGAACCTGCAATGCTATATCTCTTACTTAAAAGGTTAGCTTATTCTGTGGATAAAATTGAAATTAAACACTTGAAATAATCAGTAATATTTAGAGTCAGAGTATCTGGGGGGGGGCATTTTTAAAGTAATTAAGAAGAAATTGGATGTTAGTAAAAAATAAAAATGATCTGTCATAGCCAAGAAAAGCCTGAGGACACGTGAGAAGTAAATGGGATTCTGGAACCCAAAAACAGATATTAGGTAAAAACTAGATATCCAGAGTATGGAGTTTTGTTAATAATGTCTCATTATGGGTGCGCCTGGTGGCTCAGTGGGTTAAAGCCTCTGCCTTCGGCTCAGGTCATGATCCCAGGGTCCTGGGATCAAGCCCCACATTGGGCTCTCTGCTCAGCAGGGAGCCTGCTTCATCCTCTCTCTCTGCCTCCCTCTCTGCTTACTGTGATCTCTGTCTGTCAAATAAATAAATAAAATAAAAAAATAAAAAAAAGTCTCAGTATGGGTTCATTAATTGTAACAAATATAGCATACTACTGTAATATATTAATAATACTAGAAGCAGTGTGGGGTATATGGAAACTCTGTACTATAATAGCAATTTTTCTATAAATCTAAAACTGTTCTATGACAAAAAGTTTATTTTTTAAAAAATGGATGTTCTCTTGAAAGAACTGATTATGTTTTATTTAGGGTTTAATCTTTATTATTTATTTATTTATTTATTTAGAACCTCATTTTCATCACTAGGATTTTTTTTTCTATTTCTTTTTTTTTAGTTTTATTTATTTATTTGACAGAGAGAGAGAGAGCAAGCGCACAAGCAGGCAGAGCAGCAAACAGAGGGAGAGGGAGAAGCAAACTCCCTGCTGAGTAAGGAGCCCTATATGGGGCTCAATTCTGGGACTCCAGGATTATGACCTGAGCCGAAGGCAGTTGCTTAACCAACTGAGCCACCCAGGCACCCCATCACATAGGATTTCTCTGAGACACCAGTACAACTGTTTGAAAAGTTTCCCAATACTGCTAGTTAAAATCGTTATGAAAGTAACTTGATTTTATATGTACTCATATGTATTTAATGAATCCAAAAAATGATAACATCTTAGAAACTACTGCTTATAAGAGCCTCAGAAATCTTCAATTATATCCAAACTCCTTCCAAGAAAATAAATTTGTAACATTATTCTGGGGAAAGTTAAAAAATTTTAAGATTTGTTCTTTTTTTTTTTTTTTAAAGAAGGACCATGGTTGGAGTTAGCTCCTGTTTGGTTAGACAAAATAAAGAGTAAAATTCACAAGAAAATATATTAGTATACTAGAAAATGTACATTTAGTAATCTGAGGAAAATTTTGAAACTAAAACCAGTACATAATAAAATGACACTGGAAAAACAGAGATTAGCTTAACACCAACTGTTGAGTGTGAGATATACTTGAAAGTAATCAATAGTTTCTGTGTTTGTGATTTTTGATCACAGAACATTTTGCACACACTAGCACCAAAATTGTACACCAAACTGTATGAGAGTTTCACCAAGGATACAGCATGTAGGCAAGAGAAAGGCAGTCTACAGCATTCTCCATATCCTAAAAACATGAAGTTATTATATTATTATATAAAAACATGCAAACTATACAAGCATAATTTTGACACAGAATTAGGTAACACTTTGAGACTATGAAAGAACTGGTATGGACTACATAGAGAGACAGAGGCAGAGATAGAGAAGTTATAGAGACCACCTTAAGATGTGGCAACAAATCATTCTGGAAGAAGCTCAGGAATGGGATAAATAAACAAATAAATAAGGCTAAAGAAAGAGTATTTTTTGATGTTTCATTAATATGTAAATTTGAATATGCTTATTTGAGAATTTCTGGGATGCTACTTATGAATTAATGAGTTGTTCTTGCTGATTCTGGTTAAATCAACATGGTTATTAAAACATATAGTTAGGGGAGGAGTCAAGATGGCAGAGAAGTAGCAGGCTGAGAGGACATCAGGAAGCAGGAGATCAGCTAGATAGCTTATGTAACCATTGTGAACACCTACAGATTCAATAGGAAATCAAAGAGAAGAAGAGCAACAATTCTAGAAACAGAAAATCGATCACTTTCTGAAAGGTAGGACCTGCGGAGAAGTGAATCCAAAGTGACAGGAAGATAGACCACGGTGGGGAGGGGCCGACTCCCAGCAAGCAGCGGAGCAATGGAGCACAAAATCAGGACTTTTAAAAGTCTGCTCCATGGAGGGACATCACTCCAAAGGCTAAACCGGGAGGAAGCCCACACAGGGTCAGTATAAACCCACATCCCGCGGGGTCACAGAAGGGCCAGGGGTGTCTGAGTGTCTCAGAGCTTGCAGGTATGAGAGCGGAGAAGCCAGCTACAGCAACAAAGCCTAGGAGTGAGCTCTCAGCTAAGGGTTCCCTTGAACCGGTTGCAGGCTGGTGTGCGGAGTGCGGCAGGAGACCATGGAGATGGAAGTGACCAGGCGCTTTTCTCCAAGTGCGACCTATTGAGCGCTTTCCTACCAGCACGACCAGAGGCCAGGGAGATGGCGGCAGTTGGGCACTTTTCTCTGAGGGCGCACTGAGAAGCGGGATCCCGAGCTCTTGGCTCCTTCAGGCCAGAGACTGGGAGGCCACCATCTTCATTCCCATCCTCCAGAACTCTACGGAAAGCGCTCAGGGAACAAAAGCTCCTGAAAGCAAACCCAAGCGGATTACTTAGCTCAGCCCCTGTTAAGGGCGGTGCAATTCTGCCTCAGGCAAAGACACTTGAGAATCACTACAATAGGCCCCTCCCCCAGAAGATCAACAAGAAACCCAGCTAAGACCAACTTCATTCACCAAGGAGAACAGCGGAATTACAGAGGAGGAGAAAGCAAATCTTATCTGGACAAAATGACAAGGCGGAAAAACTCACCACAGAAAAAAGAACAAGAGGAAGTACTGAAGGCTGGGGACCTAATCAATACAGACATTGCTAATATGACAGATCTAGAGTTCAGAATGACGATTATCAAGGTTCTAGCCAGGCTTGAAAAAGGCATAGAAGATATTAGAGAAACCCTCTCTGAGAGATAAAAGCCCTTTCTGGAGAAATAAAAGAACTAAAATCTAACCAAGTTGAAATTAAAAAAAGCTATTAATGAGGTGCAATAAAAAATGGAGGATCTTACTGCTAGGATAAATGAGGCAGAAGAAAGAATTAGTGACATAGAAGACCAAATGACAGAGTAAAGAAGCTGAGCAAAAGAGAGACAAATACTGGACCATGAGGAGAGAATTCGAGAGATAAGTGACACCATAGGATGATACAACATTAGAATAATTGGGATTCCAGAAGAAGAAAAAAGAGACAGGGGAGCAGAATGTATATTGGAGAGAATTATTGTAGAGAATTTCCCTTATATGGCAAAGGGAACTAACATCAAAATCCAGGAAATGCTAAGAAGCCCCTCAAAATCAATAAAAATAGGTTTATACCTCGTCACCTGATAGTAAAATTTATAAGTCTTAGCGACAAAGAAAATCCTGAAAGCAGCCCGGGAAAAGAAGTGTGTAACATACAAGGGTAAAAACATTAGATTGGCAGCAGACCTATCCACAGAGACCTGGCAGGCCAAAAAGAACTGGCATGATATATTCAGAGCACTAAATGAGAAAAACATGCAACCAAGAATATTATATCCAGCTAGGATATCATTGAAAATAGAAGGAGAGATAAAAAGCTTCCAGGGCAAACAAAAACTGAAAGAATTTGCAAACACCAAACCAGCTCTACAGGAAATATTGAAAGGGGTCCTCTAAGCAAAGAGAGACCCTAAAAGTAGTAGATCAGAAAGAAACAGAGACAATATACAGTAACAGTCACCTTTAGTGCCATACAATGGCACTAAATTCATATCTCTCAATAGTTAGCCTGAATGTTAATGTGCTAAATCAGAAGACACAGGGTATCAGAATGGATAAAAAAACAAAATCCATCAATATGCTGCCTACAAGAAACTCATTTTAGACCCAAGACACCTCCAGATTTAAAGGGAGGGGGTAGAAAACAATGTACATGCTAATGGACATCAGAAGAAAGCTGGGGTGGCAATCCTTAGATCAATTAGATTTTAAGCCAAAGACTATAATAAGAGATGAGGAAGGACACTATATCATACTCCAAGGATCTGTCCAACAAGAATATCTAATAATTTTAAATTCTATGCCCCTAGCGTGGGAGCAGCCAACTATATAAACCAATTAATAACAAAATCAAAGAAACACATCAACAATAATACAATAATAGTAGGGGACTTTAACACTCCCCTTAGTGACATGGACAGATTATCCAAGCAAAAGATAAACAAGGAAATAAAGGCTTTAAATGACACATTGGACCAGATGGACATCACAGATATATTCAGAACATTTCATCCCAAAGCAACAGAATACACATTCTTCTCTAGTGCACATGGAACATTCTCCAGAATAGATCACATCCTCAGTTTTAAATCAGGCCTCAACTGGTATCAAAAGATTGGGATCATTCTCTGCATATTTTCAGACCACAATGCTCTGAAGCTAGAACTCATTCACAAGAAGAAATTTGGAAAGAACCCAAATACATAGAGACTAAACAGCATTCTTCTAAAGAATGAATGGGTCAACCAGGAAATTAAAGAAGAATTGAAAAAATTCATGGAAACAAATGATAATGAAAACACAACAGTTCAAAATCTGTGGGACACAACAAAGGCAGTTCTGAGAGGAAAATATATAGCGGTACAAGCCTTTCTCAAGAAACAAGAAAGGTCTCAAATATACAACCTAACACTACACTTAAAGGAGCTGGAGAAAGAACAACAAAGAAAGCCTAAACCCAGCAGGAGAAGAGAAATCATAAAGATCAGAGCAGAAATCAATGCAATAGAAACTAAAAAAAACAATGGAACAACTCTATGAAACTAGGAGCTGGTTCTTTGAAAGAATTAATAAGATTGACAACCCCCTGGCCAGACTTATCAAAAAGAAAAGAGAAAGGACCCAGATAAATAAAATCATGAATGAAAGGGGAGAGATCACAACCAACACCAAAGATATACAAACAATTATAAGAACATACTATGAGCAACTTTACGCCTACAAATTTGACAATCTGGAAGAAATGGACACATTTCTAGAGACATATAAACTACCACAACTGAACCAGGAAGAAACAGATAACCTGAACAGACCCATAACCAGTAAGGAGATTGAAACAGTCATCAGAAATCTCCAAACAAACAAATGTCCAGGGCCAGATGGCTTCCCAGGGGAATTCTACCAAACATTTAAAGAAGAATTAATTCCTATTATCCTGAAACTGTTCCAAAAAATAGACATGGAAGGATAACTTCCAAACTCATCTTATGAGGCCAGCATCACCTTGATCCCAAAACCAGACAAGAATCCCATCAAAAAATGAACTACAGACCAATATCCTTGATGAACACAGATGCAAAAATTCTCACCAAAATACTGGCCAATAGGATCCAACAATACATTAAAAGGATTATTCACCATGACCAAGTGGGATTTATTCCAAGGCTGCAAGGTTGTTTCAACATCCGCAAATCAATCAATGTGATACAATACATTAATAAAAGAAAGAATAAGAACCATGTGATACTCTCAATAGGTGCTGAAAAAGCATTTGACAATGTGCAACATCCCTTCCTGATTAAAACGTTTCAAAGTGTAGGGATAGGGGGCACATACCTCAATATTATCAAAGCCATTTATGAAAAACCCACTGCAAATATCATTCTCAATGGAGAAAAACTGAAAGCCTTTCCGCTAAGGTCAGGAACACGGCAAGGATGTCCGTTATCACCACTGCCATTCAACATAGTACTTGAAGTCCTAGCCTCAGCAATCAGACAACAAAAAGAAATTAAAAGCATCCAAATTGGCAAAGAAGTCAAACTACCACTCTTTGCAGATGATATGATACTGTATGTGGAAAACCTAAAAGGCTCCACTCCAAAACTGCTAGAACTTGTACAGGGATTCAGTAAATTGTCAGGATATAAAGTCAATGCACAGAAATCAGTTGCATTTCTTTACACTAACAGCAAGACAGAAGAAAGAAAAATTAAGGAGTCACTCTCATTTACAATTGCACCCAAAACCATAAGATACCTAGGAATAAACCTAACCAAAGAGGCAAAGAATCTATACTCAGAAAACTATAAAGTACTCATGAGAGAAATGGAGGAAGATACAAAGAAATGGAAAAATGTTCCATGCTCCTGAATTGGAAGAATAAATATTGTGAAAATGTCTATGCTACTAAAGCAATCTACACATTTAATGCAATCCCTATCAAAGACCCATCCATTTTTTCCAAGGAAATAGAACAAACAATCCTACAATTTATATGTATGAACCAGAAAAGACCTCGAATAGCCAGAGGAATATTGAAAAAGAAAGCCAAAGTTGGTGGTGGCATCACAATTCCAAACTTCAAGCTCTATTACAAAGCTGTCATCATCAAGACAGCATGGTACTGGCACAAAAACAGACACATAGATCATTGGAACAGAATATAGAGCCCTGAAATAGACCCTCAATGCTATGGTCAACTAATTTTTGACAAAGCATGAAGGAATGTCCAATGGAAAAAAGACAGCCTCTTCAACAAATGGTGCTGGGAAAATAGGACAGCCACATGCAGAAAAATGAAATTTGGCTATTTCCTTACACCATACATGAAAATAGACTCAAAATGGATGAAGGACCTCAATGTGAGAAAGGAATCCATCAAAATCCTTGAGAACACAGGCAGCAACCTCTTTGACCTCAACTGCAGCAACTTCTTCCTAGGAACATCACCAAAGACAACAGAAGCAAGGGCAAAAATGAACTATTGTGATAGATCAAAAGCTTTTTCACAGCAAAGGAAACAGTTAACAAAATCAAAAGACAACTGACAGAATGGGAGAAGATATTTGCAAACAACATATCGAACTAGTGTCCAAAATCTATAAAGAACTTATCAAACTCAACACCCAAAGAACAAATAATCCAATCAAGAAATGGGCAGAGGACATAAACAGACATTTCTGCAAAGAAGACATCCAGATGGCCAACAGACACATGAAAAAATGCTCCACATCACTCAGCATCAGGGAAATACAAATCAAAACCACAATGAGATACCACCTCACACCAGTCAGAATGGCTAAAATTAACAAGTCAAGAAAGGACAGATGCTGAGGAGCATGTAGAGAGAGAGGAACCCTCCTACACTGTTGGTGGGAATGCAAACTGGTGCAACCACTCTGGAAAACCGTGTGGAGGTTCCTCAAAAAACTGAAAATAGAGCTACCCTATGACCCAGCTATTGCACTACTGGGTATATATCCTAAAGATACAAACATGGTGCTCTGAGGGGCACGTGCACCCAAATATTTATA
Source organism: Mustela lutreola (assembly GCF_030435805.1). Lineage (NCBI taxonomy): Eukaryota > Metazoa > Chordata > Mammalia > Carnivora > Mustelidae > Mustela > Mustela lutreola. The sequence continues at coordinate 110,696,078 of NC_081290.1, forward strand.
GCAGCAATGTCCACAATAGCCAAACTATGGAAAGAACCTAGATGTCCATCAACAGATGAATGGATAAAGAATATGTGGTATATGCACAATGGAATACTATGCAGCCATCAAAAGAAACAAAATCTTGCTATTGGCGACAATGTGGATGGAACTAGAGGGTATTATGCTTAGTGAAATAAGTCAATCAGAGAAAGACAAGTATCATATGATCTCCCTGATATGAAGAAGTGGAGATGCAATGTGGGGGGGGGGTTGGGGGGTAGTAAAAGAAAAAGTGAAAGAAGGTGGGATTGGGAGGGAGACAAACCATAAAAAACTCAATCTCAAAAAACAGACTGAGGGTTGCTTGGGGGAGGGGGGACGGGAGAGGGTCGTGGGGATACGGACATTGGGGAAGGTATGTGCTATGATGAGTTCTGTGAAATGTTTAAACCTGGCAATTCACAGACCTGTACCCCTGGCAATAAAAATACATTATATGTTTTATTTTTTAAAAATAAATGAATTTAATAATTAAAAAAAAAACCCATATAGTTATATTCACATTGATTCACCAGCACTAGTAATCCTTTACCGCAACTTGGAAGAAGCCCTAACCCTTACCCACCTCTTGCCAGTTTGTAGACTTTGAGAACTAAAGCGTTCTAGGCAGCTTGCCCTGTTATTTACTTGCTGTCACCCACAGGAAGCAGTTGTAGGACCAGAAGATAGAAAAGTATGCCACAGTGTGTGCACTGATTTTGAGATGGTGGGATGCTCTGAGGGTACATATGACCCAAAGACTTTCAGCACTACATGGTCAGTCTGGGAGTGAGCATGGGAGGAAACTAACCCACAGACTAATTCCACACACAGGATTACATCCCTGTGGTATATCTTATAGTCTCAATAATTGCCCCACTGAGAGTGAAAACTGACCAGATTGTTGACTGTAAGTTTTATGGTTTCTGGTGTAGGACGTCAATATTGGGTAATTTCCCTTTTAGATACATTGTCACCACTGACCTCCAGACTTGTCATTGAGAACAGGTAATTTTCAATTTAGGAAGAGCACTTAACCTGACTCCAGTTTTATCTGGATAGATTTTTGTTGTTGCTTTTACAATAGTGTGTTTTAATTGGTATATATCTTACGTTAAGTAATCAGTCATTTCTCTTGTACTTCCTCTTTGCCTTTCACTTTTAAACAGGTATGTGGTAGATGCACAAAGGGGGTTTGCCAACAGTACAGACTAACTTCAGGAGGAAAGACTGGATAATGTTTTTACACCTTTATGATGCTCTAAACAGAAGTCCTCACTTTGATCAATACATCCATACTCAGTCCAGTAATACTCCTTAAATGGTACCAATTCAGGCAATTCAGTAGCTCCTCAGGCCAAACCTCTCCCACCAAACTGCTCATGGGTGGGTCTAAAAGACATCACTAGAAGACTTGTTGAATCAATGCTGTTACAAACGTTTTTAGAATTTGTAAGGAGATTTGCGAGATAAATCAACAAAATAACTGTGGTCCACCCCTCCCCAATATCTGTCAGAATCAGACCAATCCTAATTTCCTCAGTCTGGGGTATGTTTGTGCTCTAAAGAGCTGCACTACACCCACAAGTTTACTTTTAGTTAGAATAAATATTTTTCAGAACTATGGTTGGCTCACTTTGGGATGGGAAAGATTCCAGAAATTTATCAGGCTATTTGTATGACTACTTTGATATATATGTATGAGAGCAGGGGAAGCAGGCTCCCTGCTGAGCAAAGAGCCCAATGCAGGGCTCAATCCCAGGGCCCTGAGATCATGACCTGAGCTGAAGGCAGAGCTTAACCCAATGAGCCACCCAGGAGCCGCTCCAATTTCTTTTCATTCCAAGCCACTATTCTGGTTCCAAATTACGTCATTTAATTTTGTCATCTTCTGTTATTCTCCCATGAAATTAATAATACTACAGACCAATGTATCCCCAATACCCATCAAAGTTTCTGCTATATAATATACACTAAAAATGTTTTTTTGTGTGTGAATAAATGAGAACCGTATGGATAGCAGTCATTCTCAGATTATCATGTGAGTATCATATACTATTTCAACAAAAGTATTCTAAGGCTTGTTAAAATATTGATAATATTCTGGCATCAAAAGTACAAACACTGCTTTATTCTATTTGATTTTTCTCAATATAATTTATGACAATGCATACCAGAATACTAAAATGTGTTATGCATGATGTTTGTCATTATTTCCTTATTCTTGTGTCTATGACTGAGTTCTTAAAATAAGGAAATACTAAGACCATATGTGTATATGTTGTTTTCTTTTGCTTTATCATTTGAAAACATCACCTATTTTATCTGGATTAATTTTTATGGATATTGTTTGCTTCTTTTATTAATTTTTGTGTTAAAATAACTTTTGAAATATCCATGACAGAATTTGGGGCTCTATCCCATAGTTTAACATTCAGTAATTACTAAAAAGCTACAACTACAAAAAAGTTACTAATACAAATCTGATAGTGTTTTGGCTCCAGATTTGAGAAGATATTCTGCCTGAAATTCTCTTGCTGGAATAGATTTTAAAAACAAATACCATATGATTTCACTTATATGTGTAATTTAAGAAATGAAACACACAAAGGAAAAAAAAAAAGACAGACAAACCCAAAAACAGTTTTTTAACTATAGAGAACAAACTAATGGTTGCAAGAGTGGAGGTGGGTGGGAAATGGGTGATATAGATGAATGGGATTAGGAGTGCACATACTGAGATGAGCACTGGGTAACATACAGAATTGTTGAATTATTATATTGTACACTCAAAATTAATATAATTCTGTATGCTATGTATACTCTACTTAAAATTTAAAAAATCCTTTAAATTACAATGTCTTTGCTCTATTTTGATATCTTGAGACTAAACATACCTTTTTTTTCTTTAGAGAGAGAAGGTGCAGAGGCAGGAGAGAGACAAATCTTTTTTTTTTTTTTTAAAGATTTTATTTATTTATTTGACAGAGAGAGATCACAAGTAGGCAGAGAGGCAGGTAGAGAGAGAGAGGAGGAAGCTGGCTCCCTGCTGAGCAGAGAGCCCGATTCGGGACTCGATCCCAGGACACTGAGACCATGACCTGAGCCAAAGGCAGCGGCTTAACCCACTGAGCCACCCAGGCGCCCGAGACAAATCTTAAGCAGGCTCCAAAACCAGCATGGAAACATGGGGCCCGATTGCACAACCCTGATATCATGACCGGAGCCCAGATCAGCAGTCATATGTTTAATCAAATGAGTCACCCAGGAGCTTACCACAGGCATGTTTCAAACATATTCTTAGATCATATTCAGCACTCTTTGTCAATACCTGCGTATTATGTGTGTACGTTCCTGGCTTTCCCTAAAAGTGGAGAAAATATTATTTCTCCTGCCCAATAACTACCACAGTGTTTTTGTACGAAATAGATGCTGAATCAATTTGATTAAATAAATTGCAGATAATGGGTGGAATGAATAAAATTAACATTGTGCTATTTCGACTAAAATTTATAATTCTTCAGTATACTGCCAAATTGCCAAGTCTATTCTTCATTGATTTCCTGTCAATCATTAAGTACATATTTTATTGTTCCACTTTACTTCATTTTTCAGAATTAGCCATTTCAGCCATAATTTATTGCTTGTTCTATGCTATTTATGTCTGCTTGCTGGTTCTAAATGACCACAATATCATTTTATAGATATAATTCACACTAGATAGAAAGCTTAATACAGTTTCTCAACATTTGATCACTTAATAATGTCATGTTTTTGAATTAATGGTATATTGCATCCTATTTCACTAAGTTAAAAGAGTCTAATAACAATTATAGTGTCTGGAAAGTATAATTTTAGTATTTAAAATATCTAAGAGGATATATATCTAGAAGTCCCATTTTCCCTTTAATTGATCACTGCAGGAACATGCTCACAGAGCTGTTGTTGAATGGATGTCACTGTCAAAGAGCTTGATTTAATATGATATTATGTGACTTATGGGGAGATAAAAGTTAAAATTGGCTTTTCTCAAACCTTCCTGTCTTATTTTTCTTTCATCACAGAGAGGTATAAATATTGATTGTACTTTTAATTTCAAGTGAAGTTTATTTATTTGTGATTAGATATTGACAGAGACCACTGTCTTGAGTGACTTCTTTCTACTGGGACTGTCAAGAGTTTAGCTAAGGTACTCCCTGGTATTGCTCCCTAGCATCTGTTTTGTTTGGCAAACTGGCCAACCTTAAAATAACTCTAGTCCTTCAGGCAGCATATACCCTAGATAACAGCTACCAGAGTCACAAGGATATGTAGGTTCTTGATATTATTTCCCTAGCTGTAATTGACAGTCTTGTCACCCCCTAAGGTCTTCCCCTTGTGCTTAGATAAGACCCTCATGGAACTTATCAAAGTCCTGCTTCTTTAAATTGAATTGACCAATCTGGCTTTAGCCAAGAACCCCAAAGCCCTGTACCCATTAACTCAAAGGAAGGTGCCCTAGATCCTATGGCTTTCTGTCTGCATTCTGCCTTGACCTCTCCTTGTGGCCTCTTGAGGTATGCTATATACCTTCACCAGGACCTATGAGTGATAAATTCTATTTCAATTTCTCTGAACTGTGAAACTGTGTGCTCCTCTTAACAAATTTTAAGTTAACAAACTCAGAACATACACATATTCATTTGTTAAAATACAATAAAAATATTAAATTGAGCAAAATTCAGCCAAGTATTTTCTTCTAATGGACAGAACTCAGTAGATATTAAGGCTCTGAAAGGAGAACAGAAACTGTAGTGAGGAGAAATATATTGCATTAAATGATTGTGAAAAACAACATAACACTTAAGCGAGTATAGAATGGTATGTAAAAAAATTAGTATGGTTTGATAAAAAGAAAGATGAGTGTCATGCTTAACAAACCAATTAACTTTCATCAAGCAAGAGAGTCAATGAGTTCTTGACAGGGGTAAAGCAATAGACATAATTTGTTTACAGATTAAAAAGCCTCTTTGACATGCCACCATATCATAGACAAGAACGTGAAATTAGCAAGTTATTTATGGAGAAATTATGCATGGAAAGGAAAAAAAGTGCACAATGGTGAAGAACACTGACAGGCGTTCCAGATTACAGAGAAGGAAAGAAGAAAATAGAAAGAGAGGGCTACAGCTGTGCTTACATGCCATCTCTGCTCAAAGCGACATCTGCTAACAGGAAAAGAATTGAAAGCTCGGATGAAACTAAGCATTGCCAATCAGTAGTATTGATTCAAATAAATTAGGATCAAATTAGGCCTATTATTAGAAATTTATTTCCTTGGTTTTCCTCTGGCTTTGAATTCCTTAGAAAATATTAAGGAGTTTTTCATCCTCAGTAACTATATTTTTCATGCCATCTTACACACAGATGGATAATTAGAAAATTCTGTCCAAAGGGCACATAAAAAACAATGGCAAATCAGATCTTCACTGTACTCCTTCAGTTATATATTAAGATATGTTTTCTCCTCTTTCTTTTTCACATTATGTTTATCTGCACCTGTAAACCCAGCCCAGGATGGTATTCTGTTATAACACATTCATCTAAATGGAGTCATATTTTTTCATATTTGCACATCAATACTGTGTCAGACTCCAATATTTTTATATCTCAAATATTTTAAATAATTTTCCAAGGTAAGGTAAAGTCTCAAGTATCTATCTCCAAAATTGGCTCCTTTTTATATGATTCCAAATCAGATTAATACTCCAGAAGGTTAATTTTGATGTCCCCTTTTCCAGGGGCTTTCTTAATATATCTATACATTTTCTTCACTATCCTCAAACTGATTTTATTCAGTTTTTTATTCAAACTCTAATATTTCTAACCTATATTATTATAATTTATAACAACATCTTTCAATTACAGGTTTATTCTTTAAAAATGAATAGTGCTGTCTTGTTAATTTTGGCCATTCTAGTTGGTACAAGGTGGTATCTCAATGTGGTTTTAATTTGAATCTTCCTGATGGCTAATGATAATGAACATTTTTTCATGTGTCTGTTAGCCATTTGTATGTCTTCATTGGAGAAGTGTCTGTTTATGTCTTCTGCCCATTTTTTGACATGATTATCTGTTTTGTGTGTGTTGAATTTGAGGAGTTCTTTATGACCCTGGATATCAGCCTTTTGTCTGTACTGTCATTTGCAAATATCTTCTCCAGTTCTGTGGGTTGCCTCTTTGTTCTGTTGACTGTTTCCTTTGCTGTGCAGAAGCTTTTGATCTTGATGAAGTCCCCAAAATTCATTCACTTTAGTTTCCTTTGCCTTTGGAGACATATCTTGAAAGAAGTTGCTGTGGCTGATATTGAAGAGGTTACTGCCTATGTTCTCCTCTAGGATTCTGATGGATTCCTGTTTCACATTGAGGTCTCTTATCCATTTTGAGTTCATCTTTGTGTACGGTGTAAGAGAATGGTCAAGTTTCATTCTTCTGCATGTAGCTGTCCAATTTCCAACATCATTTATTGAAAAGACTGTCTTTTTTCCACTGTATATTTTTTCCTGCTTTGTCATAGATTATTTGACCATAGAGTTGAGGGTCCATATCTGGGCTCTCTACTCTATTCCACTGCTCTATGTGTCTTATTTTTATGTCAGTACCATGCTGTCTTGGTGATCACAGCTTTGTAGTAAAGCTTGAAATCAGGCAATGTGTGTTGGAGAGAATGTGGAGAAAGGGGAACCCTCTTACACTGTTGGTGGGGATGCAAGTTGGTAGGGCCATTTTGGAGAACACTGTGGATATTCCTCAAGAAATTAAAAATAGAGCTTCCCTGTGACCCTGCAATTGCACTACTGGGTATTTACTCCAAAGATACAGAAGTAGTGAAAAGAAGGGCCATCTGTACCTCAATGTTCATAGCAGCAATGGCCATATTTGCCAAACTGTGGAAAGAACCAAGATGCTCATCAATGGACAAATGGATAAGGAAGATGTGGTCCATATACACTATGGAGTATTATGCCTCCATCAGCAAGGATGAATACCCAACTTTTGTTTCAACATAGACAGGATTGGAAGAGATTATGCTAGTGAAATAAGTCAAGTAGAGAGAGTCAATTATCATATGGTTTCACTTATTTGTGTAGCATAAGAAATAACACAGAGGATATGGGAGATGGAGAGGAGAAGGGAGTTGGGGGAAATTGGAAAGGGAGATAAACCATGAGAGACTATGGACATTGAAAAACAACCTGAGGGTTTTGAAGGGGCAGGAGGTGGGAGGTTGGGTGAGCCTGGTGGGGGTATTAAGGAGGGCATATATTACATGGAATGCTGGGTGTGGTACATAAAGAATGAATTCTGGTACCCTGAAAAGAAATAATAAAAAAAAAATCATTACCATGTTTTTTACACAATATCTTATTTAATCCTCACAGGAACCTTCAAGGGGGCTTCTCTTACCCACACCTTACTGATAAGGAGACTGAAGCTGAGAATGATCTTAGATTCTGCAGTTGGTCAGAGACAGAGCCAAGATTCAAAACTGGGTCTTCTGGACCCTAAAGCCTGTACTCAAGTGTGGTGCACTCCAACCTTCCAATGTGACATAGTGAAATCGACAGGATGGAGGAAACTTTAAAAAAAAAATCAGTTGGCAGAGGAACACCTCGCTGGCTCAGTTGGTGAAGCATGCAGCTCTTGATCTTGGGATTGTGGATTGAAGCCCCACTTTAGGTACAGAGATTACTTAAAAATAATAAATAATCCTTAAAAAATGAATAGTGTTAATTATTTTATAATATTTATTTTCCTTCTTTTTGTTTTTTGAGGGGAGTCAGGGGCAGAGGGAGAGAGAGACTCCAGGTGCAATGGGGAGCCCAACTTGAGGTTCAACTATATATATAATATATATATATATATATATATATATTATGTATATAATATAGTTACATATTATTCCTTTGGGATATACACACACACATACACACACACACACATATATATAAAACCACATATTCTTTATCTGTTCATCTTTTGGTGGACATATGGGCTCTTTCCATAGTTTGGTTTTATGGACATTGTTGTTATAAACATTGGAAGGGACACAAATACATGGAAATTAAAGAGCACTTTACTAAAGAATGAATAGGTCAACCAGGAAATTAAAGAAGAATTTTAAAAATTCCTGGAAACAAGTGAAGATAAAAACATAGTTGTTCATAGCCTTTGGGATGCAGCAAATTCCCTTAAGAGGGAATTATATAACAATGCAAGCCTTTCTCAAGAAATAATAAAACTCTAATATACACAATCTAACCTTACACCAAAAGGAACTGGAGAAAGAACAGCAAATAAAGCCTAAACCCAGAAGAAGAGAATTAATAAAGATTAGAATAGAAATCCATGAAATAGAAACCAAAAGAACAGAAGAACGGATCAATGAAAAAATTAATAAGATTGTTAAGGCCCCAGCCAGACATATCAGAAAAAGAGAAAGGTCCCAAATTAATAAAGCAATGAATGAAAGAGGAGAGAACACAGCCAATACTGAAGAAATACAAACAATTATAAGAACATATTATGAGGAATTATATGCCAACAAATTAGGCAATCTGGTAGAAACGGATGCATTCCTAGAGGCATATAAACTACCAATACTGAACCAGGAAGAAATAGAAAACCTGAGAAGACCCATAACAAGCAAGGAAATTGAAGCAATAAAATCTACCAATAAAAGAGAATCCAGGGCTGGTTAGTTTTCCAGAGGAATTCTACCAAGTGCTTTAAGAAAGAATTAGTACCTATTCTTCTGAAACTCTTTCAAAAAATAGAAATGGAAGGAAAACCTCCAAAATCTTTCTACAAAACCAGCATTACCTTGATCTCAAAACCAGACAAAGACTCCATCAAAAAGGAAAATTAGAGATCAATATCCCTGATGAACATGGATGCCAAAATTCTCACCAAAATACTAGCCAATAGGATCCAACAATACATTAAAAGGATTATTCATCATGACCAAGTGGGATTTATACTTGGGCTGCAAGAGTGTTTCAAAATTCATAAATCAATCAGTGTGATGCACTACATCAATAAAAGAAAGGACAAGAGCCATATGATCCTCTCAATAGATGCTGAAAAAGCATTTGACAAAGTGCAACATCCTCTCTTGATTAAAACTCCCCACAGTTTAGGGATATAGGGAACATACCTCAATATAATAAAATCTAAATGCAAAAAGCCCACAGTGAATATCATTCTCAATGGGGAAACACTGAGAGCTTTTCCCCTAAGGTCAGGAACAGGGCAGAGATGTCTGTTCTCACCACTGTTGTTTAACATAATACTAGAAGTTCTAGCCTCAGCAATCAGACATCAAAAAAGAAATAAAAAGTTATCCTAATTGACAAAGAAGTCAAACTCTCACTCTTTGCAGATAACACGATATTCTGTGTGGAAAACCCAAAAGACTCTTCCCTAAAATATAATTCTTGTAAATATCTTCCTTAAGATACATACCTTAGTGGGGCACCTGGGTGGCTCAGTGGGTTAAGCCTCTGCCTTCAGTTCAGGGAGCCCTGCATCGGGCTCCCTGCTCAGCGGGGAACCTGCTTTCCTCCTCTCTCTTACTGCCTCTGTGCCTACTTGTGATCTCTCTCTCTGTCAAATAAATAAATAAGATATTAAAAAAAATACATACCTAGCAATAAGGTTACTGGGTCAAGGCATGAGCATGTACATGGTTTTAGAAAAGGGATCAACAAACCATAACCTTTGGGTCAAGTCTGGCCCACTATCTGTTTTTATAAATAAAGTTTTACCACAACACAGTTACACTCACTTATTTAGATATTGTCTATGGCTTCTTTCATACTCCAAGGGCAAAGTGGAATAGTAAGCCCATAAAGCTGAAATTATTTACTCTCTGGCTGTTTCCAGAAAAATTGGCCAACCTCTGGCTTACTTCTGAGAAGCAGTTTTCAGTATCTACAAGGAGTTGACTGATTTCCCCATACCTTCATCTGTGATGAGAATTACGATACCTGTAAAACATTTATGAATTGCCTTTTCCCCAGTACAGTCTCACACTTCGTTCTGAAAAGAAGACTGAGAGATCTAGACCCAGTATTAAGGGGTCTGGCAGCTTAGAAAATTGCCCTGAAGCTTTGGTTATATATGCTTCCAAAGAAAGTCGATTATTCCTGGAGTTAGTACTAGCACATCAGTGACTGCCAGGTGCTTCCTCTCTCTAGCTAATGAGTTCTACAGAGAGCACACCCTCAGCTAGTTTGCAATGCCAACAAATAGTAGAGAAATAGAAGAGCTCTAACCCACCAGACTTTTTGATATTGTCTACTTTAGCATACTGAACTGCTGCAGATGTTTTCCCTTCAAGAGCACAGTTTAATATACACAAAAGTGCCTTAAAGCAAAATTTGGGTTATTGCATAAAGGTCTGCTGACTCGCTTCAGCATGGCATTATGCTGAGATTGCACACCAGGTGCAAAAGGGCTATCACATTTCATCATTTCTGTGTTGCAAAATCAGGTAACATGGGTACATTATAAGTTAGATTATCTTCTTGTAATACAAAGTGACCCAATTTGCCAAATAAAAATGGAATGAAAACAGCAGCTTGTAGCAACACCTAAATATCTTCTGAGTCATTATCTCTTTAATGAAAAGCAACACTGGACAATTTCAACGCAAATTGTGGTTTAGCATCTCATTAACTGAATAATGGCTTATACACACCATGCATTTCTAAGCACCTGAAGTGTTATAAAAGTGTTACACCAAATGAGTCAAGAGTCCTTTCTTCTATCCATCCTAAGTTGATAATTAAGATCTTTCTGTCCCTCATTATTTTACCATAATCATGTTTCTTCTTTTATCTTCCTCAGATAGTATAACAGAGTAAGATTTCCAAATAGCCTATTTGACATATTCTTAGGTATTTAAATAATTTTCCCTACTGTGAATTATGCGGATGTTTGATTCTGAATTGCCATTTGACTGGCATATTTCTTTTCTTAGGAGTATTAGGGGGTCTAAAAATAAAAGAGTTGCTGACTTTGTGTATGAAGGGCCTCCCAGAATATAAATTACTACTGGGCATCTCCTAGTGTTGGTAAAAGAAATCCTGTAACTTTTTAATTGAAGCCTACTGAGACCAGTATGTCTCTATTTTTCAGTTCATTTAAAACATCTCCCTTCAGAAGTGATATTTTCCTTTCAGTAATCAAGTAATTACTAGGCTGATTTCACTTCTTTGCATAAACTTTGCCTTGTGTTCATCAGCCTGGTTCTTTCACCCTTATAAACCCTGGATACTGGGGTTGGGATAGCTGTTCCATACCAGGCCTGAATATCTGCAGGCATTTTCCTCCTGTTTCACACTGAGTTAGCAATCAATCCCATCTGTTCTTTATCATTAGAAATTCACAATGTGCTTAAAGCCATTCTTCAAGTAAGGTCTTAAACTTTCAAGGCAGCTTTCTAGACAGATAGATACATACATATGCAAAAATATATATACACATATAAATATATAAATATACACACAAGCACATGCACAGAGTTTTTATACCCATAATACTCACCATAATACTCACATGGATTTTGGATAAGAATATATAGGTATCTGGTAAAGAAAATCTTAAAACAAAAAAGACTATATATGTATCAGAAAAAAATTATTTGTGAACAAACTCCATTTGTATATGTTGATTGCTTTATCATTTTCCATCAAATAGTAACAGATGACTTTATGTTTGTTTGATATACTGTATTCATGTTATCACTAAAAAGTAATTTGTTTTTCAAATCATTCATGAATCTAGGCAAGATAATCATGCAGGTTTTAACAGTTTTGTTTTTTTAAAAAATATTTTGCTTCAGGGGCGCCTGGGTGGCTCAGTGGGTTAAGCCGCTGCCTTAGGTTCAGGTCATGATCTCAGGGTCCTGGGATCAAGCCCCACATCAGGTTTTCTGCTCAGCAGGTAGCCTGCTTCCCTTCCTCTCTCTCTGCCCGCCTCTCTGCCTACTTGTGATCTCTCACTGTCAAATAAATAAATAAAATATTAAAAAAAATTTTTTTTTGCTTCAGGCAATTCTTCATTGACCTAGAAAGCATTCTTGCATTTGATGTGTTGTCAAAGTCAAGAATAATCAGTCCTAAATTCCTTCCAGTCCATTTTGTTGGGTTATCAGTGTTAAAATATAGCAGTATATAAATTAGCTAGTGTATAACATATATCAGATAAATACAAGAGGACACCAAATAAGAAAGCCCTACAAAATAGTCTTACTGTTTTATAATTGAAAATAAATGAACTCTACATAATATTTGCTTTAAAATATGGACAAACCTGAGGTGCTATGAAACCTTATGAGTGCTGGTCCATTGTATGTGGTGTGAAGAGATTTTAATCTAAAACTTTGCTTCACACAATGAAACCTGTTTGCACAGGTTAGTACAAGTTCTAAGTAAATATAATTATTTAATCTCTTTACTATATCTCAAAGACTATCTAATATTTTTGATTACTTTAAATCTATCTCTGGTCTCTAAAACTAAGTAAGTCTTGATCAAAATACTAAATTTGTTTCCTTAAGAGATTTGATAATATTTTATAGAAAATAGTTTTGTTTATTTTTATTGTCAGCATTTTTATAAAACTATAAATGGTAATTGTATCATTTACTAAAGCATAACAAGGTGTCCTAAGCTTTTAAAAATAATTGCAGGGTACTAGGAGACAAGATGGCAGGGAAGTAGGAGGAGGCGCCTTTTCAACCTGTATCCTAAAGTGAGCTGATTACCTACCAAAGAACTCGGATCACCCATGAAATCAGCCTGAGATATGAATTATACACGTCTGGATCTCTACAGGATCATGGGATGGGGGAAATTGTGGGAATTGGGGCGGCTAGGGACAGGGGCTTAAGTCCCTAAACCCAGAACAGCCTCCCCTGGTGCTGAGCCAGAGAGAGTGCGGCAGAGAAACCAGGTGTTGGTCCCTGAGCCGCCAGCGTGCCTGAGATTGCATGGGGTCTGGCTCCTGTGAGGGGCTGGGAGTCACGCCAGATGGCAGAACGCTGAGCCCTGCTACGGAGCCTGAGACATGCGCACCCTCACCCTCCCCTGAGAGAGGTGCACAGAGGCCCAGCCTGGTGCTTTTGGACCTGCGCCCGGCTTTCAGAGCCTGAGACACATGTGCGACCCACAGCCTCCCCTGAGAGAGGTGTGCGCAAGCTGGGCGCTCTTAGACCTAGAAAGACCAGGCACTCCCATCCCGGGCCAGCAGAAAAATCTCAGTGTGTGATCGCTGCTTGGAACCTCTCTGGCAGTCTGGAGCTGCCCAGACAGCCACTGCTGCCATGGTTTTGGGTACAAGCAGAAGATTCTGTGTCCCCAGGGACCACGACTCAGAACCTGCTCTGCCAGCGGCCAAGGGGGAATTTATATGGGCTCTGCAACACCCACAGAAGAGCAGACTGAGGCTTCTCTCTGAGAGGGAGGTCAGGGTGCAGTTTGCTTTCCTTTAAACCTACAAAAGCCATCAAAAGTGGTCAAGGCGAGAGGAAAAAAAAAAAAGTGAACAAACATAAAAAACCTCCGAAGAACAAAAGCCTGAAAAAACTGGTTTCCTCAGAGCCCACCCCCTTGAGGGGGGCAGGAGGACTTAACTCAGGGAACATCATTGACTAAAAACCCATGTGGCAGGCCCCTTCCCCAGAAAACCAACCAGGAAAGAAAAAAAAAAAAAAAAGACTACAAGAGAACCACCACCACTCCTTCATAGGACAACTTTTATTTTTAATTTGTTCCCACTATTCTGGTTCATTTTTTTATATAGATAATTTTTAACCTATTTACCATCACAGTGAGCTGTCCAGCACATCAAATTCCATAATAACCTTCTAACCTGAACTTTTTAATACATACATACATACACCTGTGTTTTTCTTTTGCATTTCTATTTTTATAATTTCTTTTTTTTAAACTTTAGTTTAGTTTAGTCTAGTTTATTCCTTTTTTATTTTTGTTTTCTAATATTCATATAGAGTTAAACTTCAAAGTAATCCCCTTTCCCCAATCAATACTACCCCTATAGGTAAACCAATTTTTAATCCTCCTTTATCTTAGGAAAGTTGAGTCCTTTAATAAAGTTATCAAGATACCTCCAGAAAGAATCAAAACAACCTTCCTCACCCACACTGAGAATTTATAACCACTCTACCATCTTTTTCTTCTTCCAGAGTTTCTGTGTTTTTGTGTTTGTCCTGATAGTATATAAATCTTACACTTGGGGTTCTTTTTGACAAGGTTCTTCCTTTATTTGCTTATATATATATTTTTTTTTTTTCTCTTGTCATATACTTTTATCAGTCTTTTTGTTTGTCTGTTTTTGTTTGTATAATTCATAAATCTTACCTTGGGGCCCATTTGGGCTGAACCTTCTCTTTTATCTTCCCTCACTCACAATTCTTCATCAAGTCCTGTTGGCTCTACTTGCAAATATATCATCCCTTCCAGGGATGAGGTTCACAATGCTATCAATGAGTTCCAATCTAATCTAAATTATCTCAAAGCTAGGGTAATTGAGACAGAAGATGGAATTAGTGATCTGGAGGACAAACAGATAGAGAGAAAGGAACAGGAGGAAGCCTGGAACAAACAGCTAAGAGGCCATGAAACAGAATCAGGGAAATAATTGATGCCATGAAACATTCCAACATCAGAATTATTGGTGAATCCCTGAAGGGGAGGAGAAAGAAAGAAGTCTAGAAGATATAGTAAAACAAGTTCTTCATGAAAATTTTCCCAATCTTGCGAATGGAACAGCGTTCATGTACTAGAGGCCAAACGGTCTCCACCCAAGATTATAGATTCCAGAAAAACATCAAGGCACCTGATAGTCAAATTGAGGAATCATAATTATAGATATAGTCTCTTGAAAGCCGCTAGGATTAAGAGGCTCCTTACTTACAGAGGAAAGCCCATCAGAATAACATCAGACCTGTCCACAGAGATCTGGCAAGCCAGAAAGGGTTGGCAAGATATATTCAGGGCACTAAATGAGAAGAACATGCAGCCAATAATACTTTATCCAGCAAGACTGACATTCAAAATGGATGGAGAGATAAAGAGTTTCCAAGACCAGCAAGGCTTAAAAGACGATGCAACCACCAAGCCAATACAGCAGGAAATATTAAAGGGGGGTTCTATAAAAGAGGAAAAATCCCAAGAATAGCATTGAACAGAAATATAGAGACAATCTACAGAAAGAAAGACTTCAAAGGTAGCACAATGTCAATAAAAACGTATCTATCAATAATCACTCTCAATGTGAATGGCCGAAATGTGCCCATAAAATGGCACAGGGTTGCAGATTGGATAAAAACGACAGGACCCATCCATATGTTGTCTACAAGAGACCCATTTTGAACCTAGAGATACACCAGACCAAAAGTGAAGGGATGAAGAAGCATCTTTCATGCAAATAAGCCTAAAAAGAAGGCCGGGGTAGCGATTCTCATATCAGATAAATTAGATTTTAAACTAACGACTGTAGCCAGAGATACAGAAGGACACTACATCATTCTTAAAGGGACTATCCACCAAGATGATCTAACAATTGTAAATATCTATGCCCCCAATATGGGAGCAGCCAATTACATAATAAAACTGTTAATTAAGATAAAGAGTCATATTTATATGAATACACTAATAGTAGGATATCTTAACACGCCTCTCTCAGAAATAGATCATTGAAGCAGAAAATCCATACAGAAACAAGAGCATTGAATGACACATTGAACCAGATGGACCTCATAGATATAAAAAGAACATTCCACCCTAAAACAACAGAATACTCATTCTTCTCAAGTGCACATGGAACTTTCTCTGGAATAGACCATATACTGGGTCACAAATCAGGACTGAACTGATACCAAAAGACTGAGATTATTCCCTGCATATTCTCAGATCACAATGCTTTGAAACTGGAGCTCAATCACAAGGAAAATTTCAGAAGGAACTCAAACATCTGGAAGCTAAAGACCACCTTGCTTAAGAATGCTTGGATCAACCAGGAGATCAACCATGAAATAATTCATGGAAACCAATGAGAATGAAGACATTTTGGTCCAAAACCTATGGGATACAGCAAAGGTGGTCCTAAGGGGGAAATACATAGCCATCCAAGCCTCTCTCAAAATAACTGAAATATCCAGAACACACCAGCTGTCTCTACACCTTAAAGAACTGGAGAATCAACAACAGATCAAACCAACTCCACACATAAGAAGGGAAATCATCAAGATTAGAGCTCAGATCAATGAAGTAGAAATCAGAGATATAGTAGAACATATCAATGAAACTAGAAGCTGGTTTTTTGAAAGAATCAAGAATATCGATAAACCATTGGCCACACTAATCCAAAAGAAAAGAGAGAAAGCCCAAATTAATACAATTATGAATGAATAGGGAGAGATCAAAACTAACACTAAGGAAGTAGAAACAATCATCAGAAGTTATTATCAACAGTTATATGCCAATAAGCTTAGCAACCTAGATGAAATGGATGCATTCCTGGAAAAATATAAACTACCAAAATTGAACCAGGAAGAAATCGACAACCTGAATAGACTGATATCTAATAACGAGATTGAATCAGTGGTCAAAAACCTCCCAAAAAACAAGAGCTCAGGAACTGACGGATTCCCTGGAGTATTCTACAAAACTTTCAAAGAAGAAATAACACCTATTCTCCTGAATCTGTTTCAAAAAATTGAAGCAGAAGGAAAACTTCCAGACTCTTTCTATGAAGCCAGCTTTACCCTGATCCCCAAACCAGGCAAAGATCCTACCAAAAAGGAGAATTTCAGACCAATATCACTGATGAATATGGATGCTAAGATTCTCAACAAGATTCTAGCAAACAGGATCCAACAGCACATTAAAAAGATTATCCACCATGACCAGGTGGGATTCATTCCTGGGCTACAAGGATGGTTCAACATTCTCAAATCAATCAATGTCATAGAACAAATTAATATGAGAAGAGAGAAGAACCACATGGTCCTCTCAATTGATGCAGAAAAAGCATTTGACAAAATCCAGCATCCGTTCCTGATTAAAACACTTCAAAGTATAGGGATAGAGAGAACATTCCTGAACTTCATAAAATCTATCTATGAAAGACCCACAGCAAATATCACCCTCAATGGGAAAAAGCTTGCAGCCTTCCCGTTGAGATCAGGAAGCCCACTCTTACCACTCTTGTTCAACATAGTATTAGAAGTCCTAGCAACAGCAATCAGACAACAAAGAGAAATAAAAGGTATCCAAATAGGCAATGAAGAAGTCAAACTCTCTCTCTTCACAGATGACATGATTCTTTATATGTAAAACCCAAAAGACTCCACCTCCAAACTACTAGAACCCATACAGCATTCAGTAACATGGCAGAGTACAAAATCAATGTACAGAAATCAGTAGCTTTCTTATACACTAGCAATGAAATACAGAAAGGGAAATTAGAGAATCAATTCCATTTACTAGAGGGCCAAGAACCATAAGATACCTGGGAATAAACCTAACCAAAGAGGTAAAGGATCTGTACTAGAGGAACTACCAAACGCTCATGAAAGATGAAAACCATTCCATGCTCTTGGATTGGAGGAATAAACATTATTAAATGTCTATACTGCCTAGAGCAATCTATACTTTTAATACCATTCCTTTTTTTAAAAAAATATTTTATTTATTTATTTGACAGAGAGAGATCACAAGTAGGCAGAGAGGCAGGCAGAGAGAGAGGAGGAAGCAAGCTCCCCACTGAGCAGAGAGCCTGATGCAGGGCTCAATCCCAGGACCCTAAGATCATGACCTGAGCCAAAGGCAGAGACTTTAACCCACAGAACCACCCAGGTGCCCCTTTTAATATAATTCTGATCAAAATTTTCACCGGTATTTTTCAAAGAGGTGGAGCAAATAATCCAAAAATTTGTATGGAATCAGAAGAGACCCCAAATCACTAAGGAAATGTTGAAAAACTAAAATAAAACTGGGGGCATCACGTTACCTGATTTCAAGCTTTACTACACAGCTGTGATCACCAAGACAGCATGGTACTGGCCTAAAAACAGACACATAGACCAGTGGAACAGCGTAGAGAGCCCAGATATGGACCCTCAACTCTATGGTCAAATAATCTTCGACAAAACAGGAAAAAATATACAGTGGAAAAAAGACAGTCTCTTTAATAAATGGTGCTGGGAAAGCTGGAAAGCTATATGCAGAAGAATGAAACTCGACCATTCTCTTACACCATACACAAAGATCAACTCAAAATGGATAAAAAACCTCAACGTGAGACAGGAATCCATCAGAATTCTAGAGGAGAACATAGGCAGTAACCTCTTCAATATCAGCCACAGCAACTTCTTTCAAGATATGTCTCCAAAGGCAAAGGAAACAAAAGCGAAAATGAACTTTTGGGACTTCATCAAAATCAAAAGCTTCTGCACAGCAAAGAAAACAGTCAACAAAACAAAGAGGCAACCCTTGGAATGGGAGAAGATATTTGAAAATGACAGTACAGAAAAAAGGTTGATACCCAGGATCTATAAAGAACTCCTCAAACTCAACACACACAAAACAGACAATCATATCAAAAAATGGGCAGAAGATATGAACAGACACTTCTCCAATGAAGACATACAAATGGCTATCAGACACATGAAAAAATGTTCATCATCACTAGCCATCAGGGAGATTCAAATTAAAACCACTTTGAGATATCACCTTACACCAGTTAGAATGGCCAAAATTAGCATGACAGGAAACAACATGTGTTGGAGGGGATGTGGAGAAAGAGGAACCCTCTTACACTGTTGGTGGGAATGCAAGTTGGTGCAGCCACTTTGGAGAACAGTGTGGAGATTCCTCAAGAAATTAAAAACAGAGCTTCCCTATGACCCTGCAATTGCACTACTGGGTATTTACCACAAAGATACAGATGTAGTGAAAAGAAGGGCCATCTGTACCCCAATGTTCATAGCAGCAATGGCCATATTTGCCAAACTGTGGAAAGAACCAAGATGCCCTCCAACGGACGAATGGATAAGGAAGATGTGGTCCATATACACTATGGAGTATTATGCCTCCATCAGAAAGGATGAATACCTAACTTTTGTAGCAATATAGACAGGAATGGAAGAGATTATGCTGAGTGAAATAAGTCAAGCAGAAAGAGTAAATTATCATATGGTTTCACTTATTTATGGAGCATAATAAATAGCATGGAGGACAAGGGGAGATGGAGAGAAGGGAGTTGGGGAAAATTGGAAGGGGAGGTGAACCATGAGAGACTATGAACTCTGAAAAACAATTAGAGGGTTTTTTTTAAAGGTTTTATTTATTTATTTGACAGGTATCACAAGTAGGCAGAGAGGTAGGCAGAGAGAGGGAGGGAAGCAGGCTCCCCGCTGAGAAGAAAGCCGGATGTGGGGCTCGATTCCAGGACCCTGGGATCATGAACTGAGCTGAAGGCAGAGGCTTTAACCCACTGAGCCACCCAGGTGCCCCCAATCTGAGGGTTTTGAAGGGGTGGGGGATGGGAGGTTGGGGGATCCAGGTGGTGGGTATTGGAGAGGGCACGGATTGCATCGAGCACTGGGTGTGATGCAAAAATAATGAATACTCTTATGCTGAAAAAATAAAAAATTAAAAAAAAAAGAAGTTGAAAATCCTTTAAATATATAATTCTTAATTGTTAAACTTATGTAAAATTAACTTTTTTCACAGAAAATTTTTTGGAAATAGAAGAACTCTTCTGATTTTAAATCATCCAACCAATGTAGAGGAAACAATTATTTTCTTAGAAGAGTTTGTCCAAATATCTTTTGTACCATTTCTCCCTGTGAATTTGTTAGTCTTTAATTAGTCATTATTTTGTTGCTTAACATTGTCACATCAGCCAGTGCACTGATTTTCTCATTAGGCTCATCCAAATGATAAATTCTTTTCCGATTGATTGAGCTCTCTTCTTACCAAAACTTTTAATTGATATTTTATGTCTTTTTTAGTCATTCTTAAAGAAATGTCTTATCACTTCTATTTTCCACTTTTATGGGCCCAGACCACAAGAGGTTCCTCTGTATGATTTACCCAAAGCAAAAATAAACACAATTGTCTGTCATTTGAAGCAGGAGGTTTAGGAGCTCTTGGGTACTGTCAGTCAAGCCTCCAACTCTTGGTTTCTGTTCAGGTTGTGATCTCAGGTTGTGAGATCAAAGCCGATGTTTGGCTCCACACGCAGTGTGGCGTCTGCTTGAGATTCTCTCTCCCTCTCCCTTTACCAATCCCACTTGTGCTCTCTTTCTCTAAAATAAATAAATAAATGATTTTAAAAATAGGCGATTTATTACTTTTAATTAGAATGAACCCTGGCACAGCAGAAATAGCGTATAACATCGAGCAGAATTGGTTCTAAGTTTAGGGCTGTCCTGGTGGAGTTATCAAGGAATTGCTTAACAGTCTCTTTTGTTGGGCTTCACTGTACAGTCGCTGATCTTGCAGCATCCAGGCTCTAAAATAAAGTATTAAAAAAATGTGAGGTGAGACACAGATCTCTATCTCCCCTGACCTTGGGAAGTTTTGGTTAGTATTTTTATACACATTTCTGTTCGTATCAGGTTCAGAGCGCTTCAGAACTGAAATTGTGCCTCTCAGAATGGCCTCCGACCACCTGTTCACTAACATTTGGGAGAGATGGAGTCAGTTACTGGGTAGATTTCCTGTAACAGGGCAATAGGAGATTGGACTGTGCACCAGAAGGCATAGGAGAGAAAAGTTTAAGATGGCCTCGTGACAAAGGCCTCAATGGAAACATCTTTTAAGTCCCGTTTCAGAGACTGTTCCCTACCTTTTTCCAGCTACCAGAGTTTGGTCCATTCTGAAAGCATAGCTCCAGGTATACTTCCCAGACCTCAAATCCTTCTTTACTAACATGATTGTTGTCAACCTCCTCTGTACTTCCTTGTCCCACATTTGCCGTTTATCAGAGAAACCTGCCGAAGCATTGTTTTAGTTGTTTCTGTGTCTGATCTACTCATTAGATCACTAAGGGACTCTCCTCCTGCAGTGCATGTGCAAAGAAACAATTCCGTAAACCGATCTGAGGTATCAGAGCTGATGTTTGAATACAGCCAAACTCAAGGGCTGAGAGTGTAATTGGTTCTTGATCCATAACATTGAAGGTGCTTCTGTCTGAACTCTGAACTCTGCCTCTTCATGGAGGTTTCTGCAGTTTCTAGAGAACTCCTGTGTATGTGAGTGCATTTCTTTAAGAATCAATTTTAACGATTAAACATAAACCTTTTAAACCTATAAACCTTTTTTTTTTTTAGTAAATTTTAGAGATGACATACCAAATGAGTGTGCTACTTCAAAGAAGTCCCCTGAGGGGACGAAATTTATTCAAATTCACTGTCTTTGCTCAGAGCATTTCTAGAATGAAACTCCTCTAAGGAATTTGCTTTCAGAATTTGCTGTGGAAGAAATATGTCAACCTCATTACTTCATAGTCACAAGACATGCTTCTCTGGCCTTGAACCTCTTTTCTCTCTTCTCCTTTTTTGTATCTTGATTTTTTATGTTACATTCTATCATTTTTGTCTTATTCTCAATTGATTTTTAAAAACAACCATTTAGAGAAGGGGTAAAGATGGTAAGCTTAGGAAAGCCTCTCTAAAACATATAAAGCATAAGAGTGTTAATATTTGTGAGCCATATATAATGCATAGAACACCTTGATAAGTGCTCTACATGAATTAACTTGTTTGTTTTTCTCCTCCAAGTCACATTATGTGCATTCCATCTTCATTCCCATTTTACACAGTGAAATAAGTGAGAAGTTACGCTAATTAAGTCTTAATACTTAAGTCTTACAGCTAATTACTGGTTAAACAGGGATTCAGACACTGTCAGGTTGAACTCAGGTCCTTAGCTCTGAGTAACGAGTCTGTCTAGTTTAGATGATTTCAGGACTGGGAGACTAGTCAGCTTTTCTCTTCCTTTTCATTTGTGCTCAGCCCTGTTGAGAGTACTCCAGCTTGAAGTTCCTTATCTTCTATCCTCAGACCATGCTATTCAGGAACATTTTCCATATCTGTTATCAGTGCTTTACACCTTTCCCTTGGATCATAAATTATGCAGATTCTATGCTATGCTCACTATTTGACTACTGAGCAATTAATACTGATTATGAATAAGACTAAGGGACCAAAGTGTCCACTGGATTCAATATTCCCCTATGTTTAAGGTCATGTGCTGAAGATGTTAAGGCATCCATATTAAGAAATGGAAAGGATCTTCTTGGAAAAGAAGTAACAGTCCCAGTGCCAAATGATATACTACTTCTCCTAATAAGGCCTTCCACATTCTTTAGAAATATTCCAGTCATTCTCATTGTAGGTTGAGAGGGGACAAAAAATAAAAATAGGTTAAACATTTTTTTGAGGAAATTAATTTCTTGTAACCTTGGTAATCACTGAGACAGGTCTAAAACATGGTATTTCCAGTATTATGCCATGTCAGGTTATGATATCTAAAGAGAAGCAAAGAGAACTCCTGGGTATAAGAGGAGCTTATATCATGTGTATATATATACATGATATAGCATATATATATATGATATAAGCAATACACATCATGCAGACTAATTATCTACCCTAACTGTCAGTCCTTTCTATAGAAACACTCCCTGTGGTCATCCAGATTTTACTGAAAATACTCCCCCAAATAAGCTATTTTATCCTTCCACAGTTTTGACTTTTAGAATGGTTTTCTCTCTCTAATCAAAATATATATCCCAACCTTAAAGCCATATAAAAATAAACACAATTATTTTCCCTTTTGAAATGTTTTTAATTATTTCAATGACAGCTACTCAGATGTCTTATCTGGAATTTTCTTTGTTTGGAATAACCATGTGCAGCCTGTTTAAGTAGTTTTTGTAAGCCTTAGTTTTGAGTTTATTGATTCATTTATCAAATATTTACTGAACATCTATTACATACCAGATATTGTTCCAGAAATTTTGATACAGAAAAAAGTAAAATAGATAACCTTCTGATTTCATAAAGCTTATATTCTAGTTAGGAGTGATAGAAAATAAGCATATGCACATATATGTACAAACATATATATACAAGATCATTTCAGGCAGGATAGAAAGAGATGGTATACAAAATATAAAATATAAATATACAACATATAAAATATGTATATGTATGTAAAAACATACATATATAAGATCATTTTAGACAGGATAGAAAGAGACAGTATAAAAATATAAAAGATAAATATACAAAATATAAAACACAGTGTTAGCATAAAGATTGCTGGTACATAAGATTAACTGTGTGTATGTGAGGGAGATATAATTTTGGGTAAGTTGTCCTCTTTGGAAATGTAACATGATATGAACTTTAAATATTTGATAAATAGAAATAAATCTTGACTGAGTACATGTATGCAACATGTAAATCATTTAAAGGCAGGTCAAACCTGGAAGGACTTTATCATAAATTTTAAGAAATTTAGTATATCAGAAGTCATTGAAGAGTCTCAAGCAGGGGATATATATAATTTGACCCATTGCTAAAGAGAAAAAAAAATTCAAGTTACCAAGAAGATAATAGACATTGGTGGGACATGAAAATAAAACCAGGAAGAAAGACCACTTGGAATTAATTACAAATATTAGAAAAGAGATGATAGACACTTAGAGTAATAATAGTGAAGAAGAAAAAAAATAGATAAATTCAAGATATATTTGCAAGTAGAGCCAACAGGACTTGATGAAGAATTGTGAGTGAGGGGGAAGACAAGGAGAAGAATAAAAATGACTTCTGAAATTTTGGCCTGACCAGTTTTGGGGGAGAGAGTGTGACCATGGCATTTACAGAGATACAGAGAAAGAGGACATTCAGAAATAGGATGTGGTATATTGCATCATTATGATGTACACATGAAACTAATAAAAAATAATATGTCAATTGTACTTCAGTAATTTAAAAAAAGAAGAAATTGGGTGTGGAAGGAGGCATCAAAAGTTCTCTTTGAAGGCAAAGACTTTATACTCAGAAAACTATAAAGTACTCAAGAAAGAAATTGAGGAAGACACAAAGAAATCGAAAAATGTTTCATGCTCCTGGATTGGAAGAATATTGTGAAAATGTCTATGCTACCTAAAGCAATCTACACATTTAATGCAATTCCTATCAAAGTACCATCCATCTTTTTCAAAGAAATGGAACAAATAATCCTAACATTTATATGGAACCAGAAAAGACCTCGAATAGCCAAAGGAATATTGAAAAACAAAGCCAAAGTTGGTGGTATCACAATTCCGGACTTCAAGCTCTATTACAAAGATGTCATCATCAAGACAGCATGGTACTAGCACAAAAACGGACACATAGATCAATGGAACAGAAGAGAGAGCCCAGAAATAGACGCTCAACTCTATTGTCAACTAATCTTCGACAAAGCAGGAAATCTATTGTCAACTAATCTTCGACAAAGCAGGAAAGAATGTCCAATGGAAAAAAGACAGCCTCTTCAACAAATGGTGTTTGGAAAACTGGACAGCCACATGCAGAAAAATGAAATTGGACCATTTCCTTACACCACACACAAAAATAGACTCAAAATGGATGAAGGACCTTAATGTGAGAAAAGAATCCATGAAAATCCTTGAGGAGAACACAGGCAGCAACCTCTTTGATCTCAACCGCAGCAACTTCTTCCTAGGAACATCGCCAAAGACAACAGAAGCAAGGGCAAAAATGAACTATTGGGATTTCTTCAAGATCAAAAGCTTTTGCACAGCAAAGGAAACAGTTAACAAAACCAAAAGACAACTGACAGAATGGGAGAAGATATATGCAAATGACATATCAGATAAAGTGCTAGTATCCAAATCTATAAAGAGCTTAGAAAACTCAACACCCAACGAACAAATAATCCAATCAAGAAATGGGCAGAGGACATGAATAGATATTTCTGCAAAGAAGACATCCAGATGGCTAACAGACACATGAAAAAATGCACCACATCACTCCGCATCAGGGAAATACAAATCAAAACCACAATGAGGTATCACCTCACACCAGTCAGAATGGCTAAAATTAACAAGTCAGTAAATGACAGATGGTGGCGAGGATGCGGAGAAAGGGGAACCCTCTTACACTGTTGGTGGGAATGCAAACTGGTGCAACCACTCTGGAAAACAACATAGAGGTTCCTCAAAATGTTGAAAATAGAATTACCCTATGACCCAGCAATAGCACTACTGGGTATTTACCCTAAAGATACAAACATAGTGATCCGAAGGGGCACGTGCACCCGAATGTTTATAGCAGTAATGTCTACAATAGCCAAACTATGGAAAGAACCTAGATGTCCATCAACAGATGAATGGATAAAGAAGAGGTGGTATGTATACACAATGGAATACTATGCAGCCATCAAAATAAATGAAATCTTACCATTTGCAACGATGTGGATGGAACTAGAGGGTATCATGCTTAGCAAAATAAGTCAAGAGGAGAAAGACAACTATCATATGATCTCCCTGATATGAGGAATTGGAGATGCAACATGGGGGGTTAAGGGGGTAGGAGAAGAATAAGTGAAACAAGATGGGATTGGGAGGGACAGAAACCATAAGTGACTGTTAATCTCACAAAACAAACGAGGGTTTCTGGGGGGAGGGGAGTTGGGAGAAGGGGGGTGGGGTTATGGACATTGGGGAGGGTATGTGCTATGGTAAGTGCTGTGAAGTGTGTAAACCTGGCGATTCACAGACCTGTACCCCTGGGGATAAAAATATATTATATGTTTATAAAAAAAATTTTTTTTAAAGTTCTCTTTGGAACAAGTTTGAGAAATTTACTAGACATCCAATGGAGATAACCTAGTAGGCAGGTAGATCATAAGAGATGGGACTAATACTGTGAAACTGGGAGTCAGAAACATGTCAGGTGCTCATGAAGTCATAAGACCAAAATAGAACATCAAGAAGGCAATGTATAGACAGAAATGGGACTATGCAAAAAAAAAAAAAATGACTGGGGACCTCCAAGGTTTAGAGGACAACCACAGTAAGAGAAATAAGCCAAGAAGACAGATTGAGCAGCAAATGAGACAGGAGGAATCATGATTGTGTTACAAAAACCAAGGGAAGAGAGTATATGAAGCAGGATGTCAACCTTGCTGAATCTTTCTGACAGGTCAAATAAAATGAGAACAAAGCAAAATGAACATCACTGGTGTTTATAAGAAGAAGACTTTTATATGAAGTCATGGGAGAAATGTCGGATACCAGTGAGTAGAAGAGAGAACACAAGGTGATGTATCATTAGTAATACCTCTTTTTAAGGAACTGTCAGTTCCATGAAATTGTACTATCAAGGAAAGGCAGAAACATGTAAAGTAGCTTGGTTGGAATGTAGAATCACAGAAGCTATCATTTGTTTTTAGTGGTAAGTTTCAAACATAAAATGATCAATAGGAAGGGGAAAACATGATGATATAGGGAAAGGGAAACATAACGGCTGGAACAAAGTTCCTGAAAACACTAGAGTTATGTAGAGTTGGAAGCAATATAAAATTTGGCCTTAAGAGTGGGGTCAACTTTCTCACTATAGTAGAAATATTCTTATTATCATTATTAATGTTTTTGACATTTTCTTAGTATCATAAAGTATTTCCATTATTTTGCTAAATATTAAGCAAAGTACATACTTATATAAAAAATTTAAATATAATAGATTTGCAAACATGATCTAGTTTTAAGATGATCTCTTATGTATCTATTTAAAGGTTTTTACAATCGCTCTAAGTTTTCAAGGCTACACAATTAAAAAATTATTCATCTTGGACAGTTTTAATATGTAGAAATTATTATTGAAAATCATCTGAGAAGTAGAGTTTAGAGTTACCATTGATATTTGGAATTGGCTATTTTTTTCCCAAAATCAAGACAATTCAAAGAAATATTTTGTAGATTCCCCTCCTTTTTTTTTTTTTTTTTGAAGAATACACAAAGGTAGTTTCTTGAATAGGCATTTGATGGTCAGTTAATGCATTCTCTTTCTACTTAATCCAAATTTATTTACTCATCTTATTAGTCAGGAAAAATTTTTTTTGTTCAATTGCTTCCTGTAGTTGACAACATTCAAACACTGACATTTATATGGCATTTATACTGGCATTTATATTTATCAATGTACACTGGTCATGTCATTGCCTAACATAGATCCTAGTATGGACTAAAAGTAAACATTTATGAATGTAAATAACAGAGAGTAAACACACCTAAGGATTAGAGCTCTGGCCATGACTTAACAGCAGATAAGGTCAGATAATGCTTTTGATCTTACTTTATAGTTGCTACAGTGATTTGTTATAGGAAGAGTAAGGAAATGCCACACAGAACATGTTTTTGAGACAGAGTAGTTTTATATGATCCCTTTCCAAAGGTTATTCGTTTCTCATATTAAATATCTGAGGTCAGCAAGTATAGCCTCCCACATAGAAACTACAACTTTATCAAATGATTTATAGAAAAATTATGATTTTGCACAGAGAAAGAAAGGAGAAGAAAGAGAGAAGGATTAGTTTAAGGAAAGAGAAGAAAAAAAAAAAAAAAAAAGAAAAGTAACACAAGGACAAGGCCAAAGCTGTTTCTATGCACTTATGGTAGACAATTTTAAATTTTATTTCAAAGAAAAAATGAGACAAAACAGAGGTAGTTAAAGACATAGCCTTATGCAAATGATCCATAAGCAGAATGGGATATATATATATATATATATATATATATATAGAGAGAGAGAGAGAGAGAGAGAGAGTTATATAATAAATTTCAAGACATCACATCACAAATTAAAGCAAAAATACATCTAGTTCCAGATTCACTGAAAGCTTGTCCTAGTCAGCCAATGGAAGGGTCAGTACTAGTTCCCAGTAAAAACAGTTTGTAAGCTGGTTAACAGAAAAACTTATGGAAGTTTCTTGAAGTTGACTCTGCATATTACTCACTTTTATATGAATCACGGAACATTTAAGTTGGAAATTATGGAGATTAGCACAACTGATACCAAAATAAGAAGAACCATATTTCTCTTACACATTCACAGGGATTGATTACAAGTATAAAGGATTAAATACTTAAATGTGAGCACACTTATAAAATGCTTGTGTATGCAACCCATTCATATGTTTAATTGTTTATATGAAAAATTTTATACCAAGATTTAAACATTCTCAAATTATTAATATGGACAACTATTAGAATTAGATGACAACTACAAAACTGTGATTAACTATTCTTCCTTTTATCTTTATGATTCCCAACATGCAGCTTCAAATAGTCAAAATGACTACTGGACATCCAATAAGTCACAAATTATAGGACACCTGTAAATAAAATTTGCTCTGTCAAAGAAAGGTGCAGTCTCTTAATTAAGCACTCTTAACTAGAAGTTAATGAAATAATTCTACATATATTCTAATAATATGGCTCTGTCTTCACAACTTGTGAATCTGGGCAACTGGGGAATATAGATTTTATTGTAGATTTCCATGTACTGCCATGAAGCTCTGAAGAAAGTAGGAGACAAGGGATAGTGGGGTACAACCAGCAGTTTCTGCTACAAAGCCACTTATATGTTTCTATTTATGTATGACATATAGAAAAATACATAGTCAAATAGCTATTGCTCAGAAATAAATGTAACATGCATATAGGCAGACAACTCACATTTGCTGCTACAAAACCGTATGTGCTATATGTGTTTATGTGTGTATATATATATTTATGTGTGTGTGTAATTATTGATCCCTCACTAATGTTTCCCATACTAAGTTTTTAAAAAATTTAATCCTAAAATCTATTCATGTTACAGATGAGGAAACTGATGATTTGAAAATTTTAAGAACTTACTAAAATCTTGCAGTTTGGCTTGACTGACTTTAAAGTTTGTGTTCTTTTTTAGGATGGGTGGATGGATGATTAGATGGATGGATGGATGGAATTTCAGTAGACTGATAATAACTGGCAATGAGGGATGCATAGATAGATAGATAGATAGATAGATGCTTAAATATATATATGTATATATATACATATATACATATATATATATATAATTTCCCAGGGATACTTTAACAAAGTACTACAAACTACAAACTATGTGACATTAAATAACAGAAATTTATTCTCTCATAGTTCTGGAGGCTAGAAGTTCAAAATCAAAGTGTTGGTAGGGTTGGTTCCATTTGGAGTGCTCCAAGGAAGATTTTCTTCCATGTTTTCTCTCCTGGCTTCTAGTGATTTCTAGCCATCCTTCTTGTGATTTTTGGCATTCCTGGGCTTCTAGATGCATCACTTCATCCTTGCCTTCATTGTCACAGGGAGTTGTTCCCAGTGTTTCTGCCTACTCTGTGTTCAAATTTCCCTCTTCTTATAAAGACAGAACTCATTGGTTTAGGGTCCCTTCTAATTCAATATGATCTCACTTAACTTGACTAAATCTACAAAGACCCTATTTCCAAATAAGATCATATTTACAAAGGCTGGAAGTTAGGACTTCAATATATCTTTTGGTGAACACAAGTAAATTTAAAATAGAGATCTATTTCGATATGCTTAGGTTGACTTTCAACAAAAATCAACACTGATTATTCATAGTGACATTCTGATCTCAATTAGTTGAGTTTCTTTCTCAAAATTCCAAAGGAAGAATAGCCTCAAGATTTGTTTACTAGAAAAATATGAACTCAAATTTATTCAATTAAACATACAGATTTCCCCTATTCCAGGGTCCAAGAAACAGAAACTTAATCTTGTCTTATGTGGAATCACCTATAAAAGGAAGAATACTGTAACATTTGGGTAGTTGAGGAACAAAAATCCCTTTCTATCTAGATCTATTTATAACTACTTAGCCATCTCTAATTTCAATATAAATTAATATATACCTTTATTTTGAAAAATACTGAGTGAGAAATAGATAAATATTAAACTATTAAATTGCTTAAATATAGATCAAGGTTGTAAGAACAATCAATGCAGGCATTATATGACTTAAGAAAAGATCAACTTGAAAAAGTCTGGAAACAATTAGAAAATTCATTTTCTAATAATGGTATTATTATCTCAGTCTTTACATTTCAATTCAAAGCAAATTCAAACAAGTACCAGTAGATTTCAAAACCCTGAAATGTAGAGGCTGGTATAATTTAAGCTAATGTTATATTTGAGGTATCATAAGGTATGTGGTTGTTTGGACAGAGAAAGAGAAACATTACAGAATGTACTGTTGATATTCATTGTGAGGGATGAGTAGATAATGATATAATTTCTTTAAAGAAGATGTAAGCAAGGTTCCTCTGTCATTTCTATGTAGGATGGAGCAGATGGAGGAGACAAGTTAGAACATGTAGGAAGCTCTTTGATTCATCTCTGAGTGAGGTGATGTAAGTGTGAATTAGGATGTTGACAATGAAAATAAAGTGAAAAGAACTTGGATAAAAGGTATCTTGAAAGAGAACTCCATTGAATTTGGTGACTAACTGGATCTTAAAAAGAAGGGTCACGGGGCACCTGGGTGGCTCAGTGGGTTGAACCTCTGTCTTCGGCTCAGGTCATGATCCCAAGGTCCTGGGATCAAGCCCCACATTAGGCTCTCTGCTAAGCAGGGAGCCTGCTTCCTCCTCTCTCTCTCTGCCTGCCTCTCTGCCTACTTGTGATCTCTATCTGTCAAATAAATAAATAATAATAATAAAAAAAGAAGGGTCGGGGCACCTGGGTGGCTCAGTGGGTTAAGCCACTGCCTTTGGCTCGGGTCATGATCTCGGGGTCCCAGGATCGAGTTCCCAGCGGGCTCTCTGCTCAGCAGGGAGCCTGCTTCCTCCTCTCTCTCTGCCTGCCTCTCTGCCTACTTGTGATCTTTCTCTGTCAAATAAATAAATAAAATCTTAAAAAAAAAAAAAGAATCTCTCTTAAAAAAAAAAGAGGGTCACATATCATTTAAACTTTGGAGACTGAATGACTACCTTGAATCAAGACTAAGAAGTGAGAGTTTTTCATTAAGTACAGTTAACTAGTCACAAGCTAGGAAGAAAAATAATTTACAATATGTTGACTTCCTATCCACTAGTACTTGGAAGAAATCAGGTGAATGTCAACTCAATGTTTTTCTTCCATCTTCAAGTATCTAAAGAAGTATCTGTATAGCACATTGCTATGCTCCTTCTATCACTCCTTTCAATTTTTCCTTGGTCTATACTGTCCTTTGTAATGGAATTTTGGGACAAATATGATGTGCCAATTGCCTCTAATAGACATTTGTGTCACAGATCTCACTGTACATTTAAATCATATTTTTCCCAAGTTCAATGTTTTAAACTATCTAAAAGATCAATGAACAAATGTACCTGCAAAGGAAATTATATAATGGACAGTGATATGATATATCAAAGAAAATATACACAAAATCTGCTTTGCCTCCTGGAGCTTAATCACCAATGGAGGCTTTATGAATTTCACAATTAATTTCTCTTCATACTGCTATAATTTTTTTTTCACTTAGATAAATGGAATTTAAAAGGATGCAATGATTATGTTAATATGCCAAAGACATTTTTTTTAAAA
Organism: Mustela lutreola; assembly: GCF_030435805.1. Lineage (NCBI taxonomy): Eukaryota > Metazoa > Chordata > Mammalia > Carnivora > Mustelidae > Mustela > Mustela lutreola. The sequence continues at coordinate 110,727,827 of NC_081290.1, forward strand.
AGTCATAGATCTTATTTCAAGGGCTATTTAATTTGTTTCCTTCTCACTGAGACATATTTGAGAATCACATGGACAATTACTAGGAAAAGTTTGGCTAGGAAATTCCTAAAGTTTGCACAAAAATTGCATTTCAAACTTGATATATTAAGTAGATGCTTATTCTAAGATTATCTTAACAGGTGATGGGAAATAAAATTCATAGAAAATAGATATTTTTTGGGTTGTTCCATAGTTCAGGGTTCATGGTTTCAATGAGCTCTTGTGATAATTGACTCTCTCTGCTTGACTTATTTCACTCAGCATAATCTCTTCCAGTCCTGTCTATATTGCTACAAAAGTTAGGTATTCATCCTTTCTGATGGAGGCATAATACTCCATAGTGTATATGGACCACATCTTCCTTATCCATTCGTCCGTTGGAGGGCATCTTGGTTCTTTCCACAGTTTGGCAAATATGGCCATTGCTGCTATGAACATTGGGGTACAGATGGCCCTTCTTTTCACTACATCTGTATCTTTGGGGTATATACCCAGTAGTGCAATTGCAGGGTCATAGGGAAGCTCTGTTTTTAATTTCTTGAGGAATCTCCACACTGTTCTCCAAAGTGGCTGCACCAACTTGCATTCCCACCAACAGTGTAAGAGGGTTCCTCTTTCTCCACATCCCCTCCAACACATGTTGTTTCCTGTCATGCTAATTTTGGCCATTCTAACTGGTGTAAGGTGGTATCTCAATGTGGTTTTAATTTGAATCTCCCTGATGGCTAGTGATGATGAACATTTTTTCATGTGTCTGATAGCCATTTGTATGTCTTCATTGGAGAAGTGTCTGTTCATATCTTCTGCCCATTTTTTGATATGATTGCCTGTTTTGTGTGTGTTGAGTTTGAGGAGTTCTTTATAGATCCTGGGTATCAACCTTTTTTCTGTACTGTCATTTTCAAATATCTTCTCCCATTCTAAGGGTTGCCTCTTTGTTTTGTTGACTGTTTCCTTTGCTGTGCAGAAGCTTTTGATTTTGATGAAGTCCCAAAAGTTCATTTTCGCTTTTGTTTCCTTTGCCTTTGGAGACATATCTTGAAAGAAGTTGCTGTGGCTGATATTGAAGAGGTTACTGCCTATGTTCTCCTCTAGGATTCTGATGGATTCCTGTCTCACGTTGAGGTTTTTTATCCATTTTGAGTTGATCTTTGTGTATGGTGTAAGAGAATGGTCGAGATTCATTCTTTTGCATATGGCTGTCCAGTTTTCCCAGCACCATTTATTGAAGAGACTGTCTTTTTTCCACTGTATATTTTTTCCTATTTTGTTGAAGATTAATTGACCATAGAGTTGAGGGTTCATATCTGAAGAATAGACATTGTTAAAATGTCTATGCTGCCTAGAGCAATCTATACTTTTAATGTCATTCCGATCAAAATTCCACCAGTATTTTTCAAAGAGCCGGAGCAAATAATCCTAAAATTTTATGGAATCAGAAGAGACCCCGAATCGCTAAGGAAATGTTGAAAAACAAAAATAAAACTGGGGGCATCACGTTACCTGATTTCAAGTTTTACTACAAAGCCATGATCAGTAAGACAGCATGATACTGGCATAAAAACAGACACATAGACCAGTGGAACAGCGTAGAGAGCCAGATTTTCAACTTCTAATGTTCTAAACTTTATAAAAAGTATGCTCTATTTATTCAGAGTACATTAAAAGTAGAAGAAGGGTGCCTGGCTGGGTCAATAAGTTAAGCGTTTGCCTTTGGCTCAGGTCATGATCCTTGCGTCCTGGGATGGAACCCCACATCCAGCTCACTGCTCTGCAGGGAGTCTGCTTCTCCCTCTCCCTCCGCCTGCTGCTTCCCCTGTTTGTACTCTCTCTTGTCCTGTGTCAAATAAATAAATAAATAAATCTTAAAAAAATAAACAAAAGTAGGAGAAAATCTGATTAAGTATAAATATAATGAAATACATTTTACTTATTAGAAGGGCAACTTAGTGAATATATTTTTACACTAAATATAGTTTGGAAATTTTAGATCATATGTTTTTCAGAATTGATATGTTTTATTTGACTTCTAATTCAGAGCATTTTATTTTATTGAAAAAAACATTTTTAAAAGACAATTTATTTATTTATTTGAGAGAAAGAGAGCAGAAGCATGGGCACAGGCAAAGGGAGAGGGAGAAGCAGACTCCCCAGTGAGCAAGGAGCCTGATGCAGGGCTCTCTTTCAGGAACCTGGAATCATGACCAGAGCTAAAGGCAGACATTTAACCAGCTGAGCTACTCAGGTGCCCGATTTAGAGATTTAAAAACCCTCTTTCTTCTTATTCCTTTTAAACAGGAAATGATGTGTAGTATGTCTTATTGACTTAAATCATAACAGGAGAGTATCATGGAAAGGGTATTGGTCTTAGAATTGCTGGTCATGGATATAAATCCTAAGCACTATTATTTTCTAGTTATGTAGCCATGAGGAAGCTTCTTAAGTTTTTAAGCTTCCTTAGACTCAGTTTCCTTATATTCAAACTTGACCTAACATACTGTATATGCCAGATTATTGAGAAGGATTAATGAGATGTTGCTGGGGTAGAAACAAACAAAAATACAAAGCACATTATCTGTCAGAGAATACACATCCACACTACTAATTTCCTCTTATCATTCCAGTACATAATCTTAACAAAAAGTTAAAAATCTGACCTCATCCAAGATCTAATTAATAGGAGTGAGAGAACTCAGAAAAATTGTTTCCTGTGATGTCAAGTAGAAAGTTAATTGTATATTCCTGCAACTGACTTGATGAAGACCAGACTGGATGTGCCCAGCACACATACAATAATATCCTTTTCCTTGAGCATCTTATGTTAATAATTTATTCACCTCTGTTAAACTTCATGTCTTTTTAAGTATTTTCAGGTGTGAGTATGTCGACTGAAAACAGAAAGACATCTGAAATCTGATGACTAGAAAAAAATCTGATGAGGGGTTTATTTATATAGACAATATATGCAATAATAATAAAATCTGGCTCATATTAATTTGTTAATAACATTTTCATTTTAGGCAATATAAGTATATTGCATAGAGGCAATATGCATAAGCCTGATGGGGAAATATTTTTCTGACCAGGTCTAGTCAGAAGGTTCCTCAAAATGTAAGATGAAAGCTCTGTTTTTTTTTTTTTTTTGTTATTGTTTTGCTACAGATACTTAATTTAATGACACTCTTTTAGAAAATAGAAGTTATTTTAACACACAAATGGGTATTTAAAGTTAAGGTCTAACACTGAGCCTGTGACTATCCTCAGCATTTTTTAAATAATGAAAATAAGAAAGAGGGTTAGGAATAAAAAATGGGATTAAAAATTTAAGAATGAGGGTGATATTGATAGTGTGAAAGAAAAAGGCCTCCGCGAGGAAACTGACTAATCTAGGGCCCAGGTCACTTGACTCCTGACCTAATTACTTTCCATAAACTCAAGTTTATATCTTAAGCAGAGAAAGTTTGCAGGTATATATGTATGTATTTTAGATAAGAAAATTTTTCTGGATGCACTCTTTTGGGTAAATTTTACCAATATTAGTTATTCCTCCAAGTTGTCACAGAGTGATGCACTCAAGCTGTGTTGCAAAGTTTTTCTTCAAACATAAATGGTCAGAGACTGTTATTTTGTTCTCAGTGTTTAATCCTACAGTTAGGGTTTCAGTGTTTAATCCCGCTCCTCTTTTGATGTCAAGTTTTCAGGACTCATGCTGCAGTGAGTACACCTGCCACAGGGGTCACTTTCCTTCTCAGAGGGAAACCAGGTTGTACACTCACAGTGAAAACAGAAAGAGCCTCCAAAGCAGACAGACTTGAGCTGAACCCTGAATCTCTCTGGCTGGGCAGATTGCTCAAACTAAATGAGACTCACTCTTCTCACCTGCAAAATGAAGGTAGCAGGACCTACCTGTAGTGTGAACTAAACGAATAAACACCATCTATAAAATATGTAGCAGAATTCCTGGTACATACCAAGTACTCAGCAGATACTTTTTCCCTTTCACATTCTCCCCTGCTGTTCAAAGCATGCTTTTTATTGTTGTTGATTTTGGAGAACACTAACCTAGCTTGATAAAATATTGCCCGAAACAATGGTAAATTGGCTCTGATTAAATGCCCGAGAGACTCTCTTATGGATTTATATTTGTCTATTTTGGCTGCCTACTTCTAGGTTGTTGGATGCATTCCAAAGAATTGAGATTTTTTTTGGAGGAAGTGAACCGTCACCGCAGTGTTGCAAAATCTTAACATTCAATGTTTTTTATATTCTTGTGTTAAGACAATTCATGTGCTAAATTGAGAACCTGTTTTCCCATTCACATATGAATAAGGAAATCAGTGGAAAAGTGAAATATATCAATTAAGTTATTCATCATGTAGGCTATAAAATTTCTCAGATTGGTTATTGTATTTAACATTTTACCAAAACACACTTCAATTTAGCCAGACTGGTTCCATATTTTACTACATACCCTTTGGTTGGTACAAGTTAACAAGTTAACATTTCTAATTTATTTTTTTTAAGATTATGAAAATAAGTTGTAAGTTATTGTCATTGAGTTCTACATTTTTAATAAATTTTAAAAATTCCTAACAGAATTCTCACAGAAACAAATTCTATATTTGAATTCTAAATTTAAAATTCTAATATTGAATAATGAGAGCTTATTTGGGGGCTTTATTGAAATCTGGCACTTTTAATTATAAACTATCACTTTATAGGTATCAGATATCTGATTATAGAAATATACAGATAATAATAATAAAAAAGCTGAAATTCTGTCTTTTGAAATGTGGATAACTTTCCACCCTCTCTTCTTATTTATTTGTTTTAGCATAATAAACTTAATTTTCTCATTCTGACAATGAAATAATTATCTTCCTTTAACATAAATTGTATTTACTTTTAATATTTTTTTCCCATTATGATTTTGGTTATTCTGTTCAATAGTAGAAACAAATTATGAATGCTTAATCAATACTAAATTCTTTTAAATATTGCAGAAAGAAAGTATAAAATGTATAAAGTGAAAAATGGAAACATATATCAAATAAAGCAGAAAAATGTTTTTCTTGATTTTATTTATACCTAAATTTTATATTTTCTTATAATTATTTACTCAAGTGAATGACTCTAAGGAAATTTGATTATTTCCTCTACATATACAATGTTTATTGAGATTTCATAAAGATTATTTTGTTCAAGTAATGCCTCATTTCATAGCAATAGATGCTGAGAGAAAATTGGAGAAATACATATCAATAGAAACATTTTCAAACTGACATTTCTATTGAGTCATAGATTCAAGACCAAGGCTATTAATGAGATTATTTTGATAACATGGGTGATAGAATTTTCCAAAAATAGTCACAATAGTATCACTCATTCCATATTCTATTTTTACAGTGTGACTTTAACATTCCTTCCATTAAGAGGTAAAGACTACATTCCCTGTCCTTGAATCTGGATATTGTTATGTATAGAGCACAAGTGAGACTATATGACTTCTGAGTCTATGTCACAAAGTGATATAATTTTTTATTAATTTTCTTGAATACTTGCTCTAGGAACCCAGTCACCTACACTGTCAGTAAACATAAGCAGCTAATGGAGACATCTACATAGAGCAGAACCAAGACCTCCTGGAACACGGTCTTAGCTAAGCTTCCTGTTGATAGCCAGTACTAACTAGCCAACCATGTAAAGGAGTAATTTTGATAGTGGATTATCCATCTTCTAGTTAAGTCACTGCTCTTGATTGATATTGAAAAAAAAGTAACGAATGATCATTCTGAAATCTGCCACAACTGCAGATTTGTGAGCAAAGCAAATGACTGCTGTATTCTTTTAAAATTATTTTTAGAAAGGGGTATGGAGGGGAAAAGGTAGGGAGAGAGAGAATCCTAAGCAGGCTCAATGTCCAGTGTGGAGCCCTAATTGGGCTCCATCTCATAACCCTGAGATCATGACATGAGCCAAAATCAAGAGTTGGATACTTAACTGACTGAGCCACCCAGGTGCCCCATGATTGCTGTTATTTTATGCTATTAAATTTGTTTTTTTTTTTTAACATAGAGGTAGATAACTGATACAGGTAATTTCCTAAAACATGATACCAATTATTCTACTAACTTTGCAAAAGTTAGACGTGATCATTGAGCACGTTTTCAGTTGTGGGTTAAATAATTTGGTTTTATTAACTTTAATAAGAGGATTTTCATACATATGTCAAAATATATATGCAAATATATATTTATATATATATTTGTATGTCAATATCAAAATTTTTTTTCATTCACACAAACATCTGATGAAGTCTCATTATCTTCTTGAATAATAGTTTTGCTTTAAGCTCTTCAGATTAATTATGTATTATATAAGAGCTGTCAAATTCAGTTTTGTTTGTTTTATTGCAGCTCAATTTGAGAAATAAATTTTAGAATTGGCCATCCTCAAGAAAGTGTCTTCTAAGAGCCTTTTTATGCAGATATGGCTCAGCAGCAGGAAATATAAATGTAACTTTATAGAGAAAGAGTACAGGTCACCATTAAAATAGCATAGATCTTCTCTCACCAACATAGCTTCAATACATTAAATGATAGAACAAATATAATCACTGACTAATGGGGTAAGTCACCCTAATTTAACTTAATGGCACTTTCCCAAATGTAGTGGGCTCAACAAATATAGAAACTCAAAGTATCCCAAATATTATTAAATTGCCCCATCTTCCTTAGGCAACTGAAGGTCAGAACCGTTCAGATAAATCCACAAAATTCTGTGTGAATATCTAAATTTTCATGGGAGGTTTTAAATTGAACTCAGGAAAAAACAAACAAACAAAAACAAAACAAACAAACAAACAAAAAAACAAGGGTAAGGTTTAAAAAAGATAAAATCCATGTACAATGTTGGGGATCAAGAGCATGCCAAAGAGTGATGTTCCAATTCTTAAGTGAGTAAACAATACACAGCTATCTGTAACAAAAAAGTTATAATTTATAAGGCAAGCTAATACTAGATGAAGACTGTAACCTAGAAGAAGTCTTATAAAAATAATTTATTTGAATTGCATAGAAATTAAAGTTTTCATTTATTTTCATAAACAGAAAATTAAAAGTGAGATTGATTATCAAACACATGAAAGTGAATTGACAGATTTAAGAAAATAATGTGGTGAAAATAATGATACTTTAACTTTAAAATAATATTAAAAGTAATAAGAAGTTAAACTGACATGTAGAAAGTGAATGAATAGAAATGATGAGCATACTTAAGGAAAAACTTTTACCCCAGATATGATAAATAAATAAATAAATAAATAAATAAAATTATTGTATATGTATATAGATGTATACGTCTATACTGAGTTACTGAGTTAGATACACTAGGGAAAAGCTGAATGGATTAATACCAAATACATAAACAACATGACTTGTAAAATCACACATACAAATGGCCAATAAGCAATAAGGATTTCATACTCATAGAAAATCAAACACAACTTACAAAAATTAGACAACTGCATATTTTATATTCTAGAATGACAGTTATTAAGACCTAAATAACAAAAAGGTTGCTGGAATTGTGGGAATTTGGGGATTCTCATACAATGTTGACAGGAAGGCAATCTGGTAAAAATCCAATGGACAATGCAATAACAAGTAGTCACAAGTACTTTCTCAGATGGTTCTGTGTGTTCAGAAAAGCCTACTCCCCTTTTCCTCTTGGGCACACAGCTGGATGAGATTTCCTATTAGATGTTAGACCTGCTGTTAAATGGTCATATGACTAAGATTGGCCCATGAAGAGTGGTTAGAAGTGAGAGACACCATTGTAAATCCTGACTATTAAAACAAACCACATGTAATGTTTTATGCACTCTCTATAAAACACCTATTAGTTGAATTATGATAATCCAGCAAAGGACTTGAAGACCCTAGGAAATGGAAGAGCTATGTATCAGTAGGTGTCTGAGTGCCTGATTCACTGCATGGAAGAGAGCCACTTAAGACAACTGGCCAACAATAAATCCATGTGTTGTTGCACAGTTGTAAACGAAAATAAATACTTATGTTAATCTACCAAAATATCAGGGTTATTTGTAAAAACACAGACTTATAGATGATTTGATATCTTAAAGTATGGTGCTGGCATAGTAAAGACCTAAATATATGAGACATTAGGTTAAGTGGCCAGGTGGCTCAAAGCAAGAAAACAGTAAGGATTTTAAACTCATAGAAAATCAAACACAATTTACAAAAAGTATGGAACTGAGTGTTTTATATTCTAGAATGACAGTTATAACGATATTAATAATACTAAGGTAGCTGGGACTGCAGGAATTTGGGGATTCCGATACAATGCTGACAGGAGGCTGAGAAGATGGTAATCCAGGTTGTGCAGTAGTGAAATAATCAGGAAAACTCTTGCCTGTGATGATCTGGAAGGTAGACCACACGCAGGTCTTACTGATCTTGTAACTCTAGAGAAAGTGTTTGAAAGGATCAGAGTGTTTGTGTATAGGCTTTTATTAAGAAAGTGATAAGCTCAAGAAAGTCTTGGCTTTCTAGTTGTGAAATTAGACATGGAAAGGAACTTTGAGAGCCCAGAGATTTGGAGCAATAAACATTTATAAAAACCCTATAGTTTCTAAAAACCTAAATAGTGAAGGATAAGATTGAAAAATTCTTTTGAAGATACTGTAAAGCTTCTAAAAAAAAAAAAAAAAAGAATGAATCATTTCTGTGGTAAGGATCTAGAGGCTAAGGACCTGTTATGCTAAAAATAAGTTAGACTGAAAAAGACAAATACCATATGCTTTCACCCGTATGTGGAATCTAAAAAACAAAACAAATGAATGAACAAACTAAAAGCAGAATCAGACCTGTAAATACAGAGAATAAACTGATGATTGCCAGAAAGGAAGTGGTGTGTGAATGGGCAAAATGGGTGAAGGCGAGAGGGTGATACAGGCTTCCAGTTATGGAATGAATAAGTCATGGGAATAAAAAGACACAGCATAGACAATACAGTCAACCATATTATAATCGCCTTGTATGGTGACAGATGATAACTACACTTGTTGAGCATAGTGCACATATAGAGAGTTTGAATTACTATGTTGTACACTTAAAACTAATGTAATGCCGTGTGTCAAATATACTCAAATAAAAGACTTTTTAAAAATCAGATTAGGAGCACCTGGGTGGCTCAGTGGGTTAAAGCCTCTGCCTTCAGCTCAGGTCATGATCCCAGGGTCCAGCCCCACATTGGGCTTTCTGCTCAGCGGGGAGTCTGCTTCCTCCTCTCTCTCTGCCTGTTTCTCTGCCTATTTGTGATTTGTCTGTCAAATAAATAAAAATAAAATCTAAAAAAAAAAAAGTTAAAAAATTAAAAAAAAATCAGATTAAATGTAGGACTTCCCATGTATTGTTTAGGTTGGCTAAAGGAATTGCCAATACATTGAGAGAACATGTGTTTGAAGAAATAAAGAAATAAGTCTTAAGATTTTTGTTGCCTAAAAGGTAGCCTTGGTTGTGGTGAATGGCACATGAAACTCACCATGAGCAAATAGAACAGCAATCTATTAAGTTTATGAGAGAATATCATTGATAAACGAAACATGAGCCTAAAGTTAATAGCCATTGAGCATTCAAGTGATAAGATAATGTTTAGATTACAATATTTGTACCAAGAGGAACTAAGGAAGACCTAAGAAGGGTATATTCCTCTTTGTTCACCTTAGTCTGCTTTGTCTACGAATATGAAAGACAGTAACTTCTTAGTAAGTAGAACTATTAAATAAAGCAGTTCCATGCAAAGACCAAACATTGCCTCAAGAAGGAATATCCTGTACCCCATGTTAAGGAGTATTTGCAAGCCTGCCTTGTGAGAGAGTTCTAGATGTCTGCATACAAATGACTGCTATTCAGCTCCCATCCTGCCCTTCTCAAATAGGATTTTCTGCTGTAACTATCCTATCTGAACTACACTAGCATATATTGAGTGTAGGGGGAGCCAATTCTCTAATGCAAGGTTATCAGACTAAAGGCACTATGTCTGGATCCTATAAAGAGGGCTATATTCATAACACAATTAATATCCAGGACTTCAAGTTGGATGCAGTGACCAGATAAGAATTCAAAATATATCACTTTAGAAAAAGGGTGAGTAGGAAAAAGTATAGAACTGATATTCGGGGACCTCTGTATCAGAAGCTACTATGGGTTCACCAAAAGCTATATTCCTCTTTCTTTATGGCACACATTTAGACCACATTCTTCATGTAGGTATATCCATGTGACTGAGTTATAGGTAGTGGATTGTGGGCAAAAGTGATGTGTGAGACTTTCAAAAAAATCCTCAAGTGATCCTTCATACCTCTTTTGTAGAGAATTCACCAAAAGACTCTGCATCTTAGGGAATGCACAATGATGAAATCGGAGAAGGTTTAGGATTGAAAATACCACTTGGAGATCTGTTTTACTCATGAAATGCTGGCGAATGACCCAGAAAAAACTTTTATGAATTTTGGGGCTGTTACAGCAGTTAGTACATTCTAACATACACTCTGAGTCAATAATTCTATTTCATTGATTTTTTTCCCTAAGGTTGTAGTCAAGTAAACATATACATGCAAAAATATATACAAAGCATATTAATTGAGTCATAAAAACAGTATCTTTAGGGCATGAATTGAACTGATTACAGTTCTTTCCCTAATTGAATATTTTCTGTCAATTAAAATGATGACACATGTATCAACACACAAATAGATTTAACCCATATTATTTATGGAGAAACTTTTATAATAAAGTTAATAAAATCTCCATTTATTTAAAGTTAAAATAAATATGTGAAATTATTTGATAACTATACACAATAAACTGTTAATAGTGATTGAATCTGGGTAATAAAATTAGGAGTGAATTATCACTTTCCTTTTTATTATTTTTAGTACTGTCTGAATCTTTTATCATTATTATCTACTGTTTTCATTATCAGAAGTCTTAAAAATGTATTTTCATTTCTTAAAAAAGTAAAACTGATCTCTTAACAGACACATGAAATTTAATCTGCACATCAAATCTAATAAAGATTGTGCCTTTCCCAAATCAATTTTAGTGAATTTGAACTTTTCAGGGAGGTAGGAGACCTCTTCCAATCATCTTTGCTTGCTTCTCTTTAAATAAGTAGAAAGAATTTGGGGGAAAGGGAATATTTCCATTGTCTTGCTGTTTGGACTAAGATTGTTTTAGAGCAAGCAATTCAAGCCAGAATGAACTCTTCAGTGAACTTTTGAAGACTCCCATTTATGTATTGATGGAATTAGCTATTTTGAAAATCCATGTCCAACTTATCCAACCTTACTTTCTTTAGTAAACAACCAAGGTCTAAGCATTAATCCATATTTATGCCATCTATCTACAGTCCTCAGCTTTGAGTCAAACTCACAATTTTCTTCTCCAGCTCAATCCCACCATTATACTGAGTAGTTTATACCTGTATAGAAGATATATTAGTTTCCTAGATGTGCCATGGCAAATTGCTACAAACTGAGTGGATTAAAACAAACACAGTCCTGGAGTCTAGAAGTTAAGAATCAAGGAAACAGGAAGGTCATGCTCCATCAGAGCCTTTTGGGAAGAATCTTTCCTCATCTATTCTAGGTTCTGGTGGTTGCCAGCAATCTTTGGCAACCCTCAACTTGTAGATGTATTACTTTAACCAACCTATCTTCACATGCCTTTTTCCATGTTTGCCTATGTTTACCTGAGCAAATTTATGTCTTTTTTATAAAGATTCTAGTGATATTTAGGATTCACTCTAATCTAATACAGCCTCATCTTAACTTGATTATATCTGCAAAGGTCCTATTTCTAAGTATGATCACATTCATAGGCTCCAGGGAAAAATGAATTTTTGGAAGACATTATTCAACTTAGTATAGATGGTTCTTCCAAGAGAAGTTTTTTGACATTTTTATTTTCAACAAGATTATAGTTGTGTTTGGTTATACCCTTTTTCCATTATACCCTGGTACTTGTCATAACCTGAAGTTGCTTCACTTTTGAAATATAACATTTAAGCTTTCCATTCTCCAACCAAAACTTTTTTCCTTCTTGTTTGTTTTTCTCTGTTTTGCTATATCTATACTTCAAATTCTTTGAGGTTTCTAGTCAATTTTTCCCTCTAAATTTCCTGATGAATCAAGCTCTTCTCATCTTTGCCCACATTCATATTTTGTCCTCAATCCTATGGTCTGTCTCTTGGAAATGTCTTCACCATCTCCCTGCCTCACTCCTGTCTTTTTTTCAAGTATATCTTACAAAACTCCAAACCCTGGGTGAACATCTATCTTTGTCCATATATACAAGAACCTCAGCCCATGTGCAAAATAATTCATATATCAATTAGACTGTTATCACCATGAATTTAGTATTAAAAAATATGAACTGAACTTCCAACATCCTTTTGAGAAATTACCCTGGATGTCTATTCAGATCACTTTCTTATTTCCCTCAACTACAAGTTTCAATCTTCTTGTGACTTTTCCTGTCAACAGGTAACTGGTGCTAACAATCTCCTTTTACAGATGCTCTTAACTATTGGGAAAAACCCAAGGGTTGCTGGAAGGGAAATGCATGGGGGGATGGGGTAACTAGGTGATGGGCATTAAGGATGGCACTTAATGTAATGAGCACTGGGTGCTGTATGCAACTGATGAATTACTGAATTCTACCCCTGAAACTAACAATATACTTTATGTTAACTAAATTGAATTTAAATAAATTTTTAAAAAAGAAATGCTCTTTTGGCTTCCATAACTCTTCTCTTCTTTGATACCTCTTTGTTAGGCCTATTTGCAAGATCATCACAATTTTACATATATTTTTTTAAAGATTTTATTTACCTATTTGACACAGAGAGAGAGATTCCAAGTAGGCAGAGAGGCAGGCAGAGAGAGAGGAGGAAGCAGGCTCCCCGCTGAGCAGAGAGCCCGATGCGGGGCTCGATCCCATGATCCTGAGATCATGACCTGAGCCGAAGGCAGAGGCTTTAACCCACTGAGCCACCCAGGTGCCCCACATTTTTACATATTTTAAAATATTGATATATTTGTGAACCTCAAAGTTCTCTCTAAACTTATTTTGTTCTCCTTCTGTATGCATAGTAAGGAGGCAATATTACTATTTTTATTATTTTCCATTATAATTTATATATTGAAGATTTCCACATTAAAAAAAAAAATCTCTAATTTTATCTGTCTTCAAAGCATCAGGCTACATAACCAAATGCATACCGGTTACCTTCACTTGGATGTTCTGTTGGTCAGTTCAATCTGCAAGATTAATTATATCCTGACAGACATAATTATACTCTCACCTATCCCAAACTAGAAATCTTATCACTATATTTGATTCTTGACATTTCCTCTTGCTGCAAACATCAAGCTTTATCATCTAGTCATTAAAAAATAATACTTATTTAACACCAATATTTTATTGGGCACTATGCTAGGTGCTGGCTCACCCATGGGGAGAAAGAATAGGTATAATTCACATCCCTAATAAAGCTAAGATTCTGGTGTTGGACAGGAATCACACACATTAGTCTTTTTAGCAGGCAAATATATGAAATGTTACAAGTTGATGAGTATTATGAATGGTAGGGACATAGCTCTGTAACAGAACAAGATGTCATAAAAAGATATTTGGAGTGAATATTGGGCTGAGATGTGAAACAAAAGTAAAAACTTATCAGGTAGAAAAGAAAGAAGGGAAACAAAGGCCTCATGGCAAGGAAAAATATTGTTGGGACAAGGAAAAATATTGTTGGGACAGCTTGGTCTGTTAAGCCAGTAAGGTAGGTGTGATATGAGCTTGGTAAGATATGTAGTGTCAGAATGAACAAGGCCTAGGAAGTCTTTTTAAGTGAATTTTGTTTTCATTTTAGAAGACAGAGTGCTTTTGAAGCATGTTAAGCAATAATGTGACATGATGAGATAGGACTTATTTGTCTATAGTGAGGAGAGCAGTTTACAGAGAAGCCAAAATCTGCCAGTTAGAAGACTGTGTCAGTCACCCAGAAAAGAGATAATGGTCAGGGATCAGAATGATATCACTGTGAAATGGAGCAAAATACAAAGACTTAATAGATATTTGGGTAGTGACTTAATCTTCTTGGGCTGCCATAACAAAATACATAGACTGTTCCACAAATGACAGAAGTATATTTCTTGCGGTCCTGGAACCTGGGAAGTCCAACATCAATGTGCTGGCAAAGTTGTCTTCATTCTAACACCTCTTTTCTTTGGCATGTAGGTGGCAGCCATCTCATTGTGTGCTTTCACAATTTCATCTTCGTGCTTGCAAATTCAGGAGGGAGAGACAGAAATCTTTCTGGTGTCTTTACTTGTAAGGGCACTAATCCCATTATGAGGGCTCCACCATCATTACCTTATCCAACCCAAATCCAACCCAAACATCATCTCCAAATGTCATCACATTGGGGTTAGGGCTCCAACATATGAATTAGGAGGGAGGAGGGGACAAAATTCAGTCTAAAGCAGGAAGCAAAATTATTAAGGTCTATTGTTGACCCAGATATGCGGTAGGAGGGTAGAAGATGAAGGTGTCAGGAAGAATCTGAGCTCTCTAGTTTGCACAAGTCAGAGTTCTTAGTTATTGCTCATTTAGTTGTCTACAGTAGTTTTCTCACGGGTTTTTCAGGGTACCTGTCACACCCCTCCCCCACCAGTTTCTTTTCCTCATTTTGGTCAGTATACCCTTTCTAAACTGAAAATCTAAATTGTTTATGCTTCTAAATGATACTCAGGATAAAGACCAAATCCGTGATATTATCCTCAGAAGAAATCTGATCATCTGAATTTTTTTGTCTTCCAAGACCCATTTCTTGCCACATTTTACCTAAGTATAACTCTAAACAATAATTGTACTGAAATTATTTTCAGTTTTGTAAATGTTCCTCATTTTTTCTTGATCTTGTAATTTGCACATGTTATTCCATCTAATGAAAAAGTGCTTCTATCCTCTTTTTCCTAGCTAAATCATTTATTCTTCAAGGGTCAGCTTGGATGATACTCTTTTAGGAAGCCTTCTCTTAAAGGTCCTCATTCTCAATACTTGGTATAGTGCCCTGACTGGCTCACCGTCTCCTAGAGCCCTATATTTATTTTGATTGTAATATACCCTAACAATGTTTGTTACTTTGTTTGTTTTTGGTGATTATTTATTTATCTATGTTTTCCTGGACTATAACACTTTGAATGTAGTAGCTATATTTTGGTCATTGTATCTCTAGAACCTAGTATTACAGACCTTCAATAAACAATTGTTGAAGAATAAATTGCATGCACGAATAAATAGATGAATGGAAATTTTAAATTGTATAATAGGTAATTTGGGTATTCCAGTGCATAATACTGTCAGTGCTACTCCAGAAGAATTCCTTAATCCTTAATAAGAATTCCTTTATTCCTTAACAAGAGCTAAACTTGATAATATTTTTTAAACTTCCCTTTCTTTTTTTTTAATAGCCTGGATTATGTCAACTTATTGACCAGTTTTCCAGAGAACGTTTTGTATTTTCAACAGATTGTATGTTTATAGTCCTTTTCTGTGAATAAAGTTTTCATAATATTATCAATAGCTAATCGACTGAGCAGGTATTATACATATACCAGGCATTGTTCCAGGTGGTTTGCATATGTAAGTGTAATTCTCATAACCATGCTATATAGGAGATATTATTTTGTATATGGGGAAATTGGGATGCCAAGAGGTTAAGTAACTCGTGCAAGGTCACACAACTAGTAAGGACCAGAGTCAAGATTTGAATCCAGGCATGTTAACTTCAGAGTCTGTGCTCTCATTCCTTATGCCATATTACCTCTCAGTCTCACATACAACATGAAATAACCAGAAGGCTTTTTAAAAAACCATTATGGGCTCAGGAGAAAGACCAGAAAATCCACAGAGTATTAGACAGAATCAATCCATATTTTCCTCAAAATTATACTTAGTTTCCCTCTCTAATTACAGATGCTCCAAACATTCCACAGCTTCTCCATATAGTCTAAGTATAAAACAAAAAGGAATTTTTGTTCAGGGCCTAGCTCAAGAATAAACGAGTTGAGCTCATATGAAAATGAAAAGAAGAATAACAGAAAGGTTAAAAGAATCTTTGGATCATGTCCAAATTATACTCCAGGCAACAATAAATGTACAATGAGGAGCTATGTGACTCCAAATTCTATTTGAGATAGTACTCAATGGAGATACATTGGTAACTTTTGATGAAGCAATTATTATTTGAGGTATAAGCCAAGGTCTATAGTTTCAGAGCTGTTTTTCAGTTTATACAAAATGGGCAGAAGGGGTGCTTGAATGATGTCTTTTTCTTTGGCATGTAATTATTATCTGTTCACTTTTATGGATGTCAATTATATGCAAATATTATATAATAATAATAATAGCTTTGGCAATGAGAAGCAGTAACTACCACCAATTGTCATTCCAATTTTTAGCTCTTTTACAAATACTAGTGGAATAAAAGATGTCTATTTTCTACTTCCCTTCCTTTATTCTTCGCTACAGGAGAAAAGCCTAATTTCACACTGACTGGATAGGCTTTTTATTTCATGATCAATGCATCAAGTAACAGGAAACACAATAATGCCACAATTAAGAATAGTTGGTAAGAAAATATAGACCATGTCTTTACCTAGATTCATTTATTTCTTCAACAACTAACTTATTTGCCAAAGTCATCACAACACTCTGATATATTATTAATCAATAAATTTATTCATACATTCATTTTTAAATGAATGTATGCTGAACCTTCTATGCACAGGACACTCTTTCTAGTGAAGGATATTTAGTAGTTCATAAGACATACATAAATACTAGACCTCATGAAGCTTACATTCTTGCAGAAAAGACCAACAATAAATAAGATAATTAAGGAAATATATAGTATGTTAGATAGGGATAAGTTTTATGGAGAAAAACAAAGCAAAGCAAAAGGATAAAAACTTAAAGGAGAAGGCAAACATGAGTATCTGGGAAAAAAACCAAACTTTCTAGGCAAAACAAAGGGTAAATGGTATTCTTGCTATATTAGTGCAACAAGGATGCTCATCTGCATACAGCAGAAAGAAATAGGAAAAGAGCAACAAGAGATAAGCAAAGATATAAAAGATATCCAAGTCTAAGACATTTTATCATGAGTGACATAGTATGCCATTGGAGGATTTTGAGTAGCAGAATGATATCACCTGTTGTATATTAATAGGATCATCCTTGTTGCTATATTTGGAAATAGACAAGAAGAGGCAGGGAGATTAATTGACAAGCTAGAACATTAATACATGCAAGAAATGATAGCATTTGAACTTGGTTGGTGAGAAATGCTCAGATTCTGTAAATATTTTTGAATGTAAAGCCAGCAAGATTACATGTGGATTGTGTGAGCAAAAACATATCGAGAATGACTCAAGATTTGGGGCTGTATGTTTGGAACCACAACTTTTGGTATTAACTAAGATGGAAAAAAATGAAAGATGAGTTGCTTTTTTTGTTTTTGGTTTTCTGGGTTTTTTTGTTTTTTTGTTTTTTTTTTTTTGGATGTGTTAAGCCTGAGATGAGAATTAGGCTTTCAAGGGGATATATCAAAGTAAGTAGTTATGCCAAAAATTATGAACTTCTGAGAAGAGATCAGGCCTTGTGATGCAAATTTGGAACTCATCATCATATAGATAATATTTAACACTATGAAAAATGATGGAAACATCAAGGGACTTGAGATACAGAACTTTACTATCTCATATGAGAGTCGCAACCATATGTTGCTATTGAGCATTTGAAATATAACTCCATCAATTGAGATGTACTATAAATATGAAATATCATCAGGTTTCAAAGACTTAGTGTACAAAAAAGAAGGTAAAATATTTTACTATAGTTTCTATATTATTAAATATTAAAATAATATCTAGAGACATTTGAGTAAACATATTATTAAAATTAATTTCACCTATTTCTTTGATAACTCATATATCCATTGGACAGTGTAGATATAGAGAAAAATGAAGTCCAAGAATAGGACTCTGGTCGTAGTGTAGTGGTTATCACATTCGCCTAACAAGAATAGAGCTCTGGGGAATTCCTAGATTAAGATATTTGGAAAATAAGGAGAAACTAAAACAAAGATTGAGAGGGGCAGTTAGTGACTGTTGAACAGACACCAGGAAAAGATTGCATCTAAAAAGTCAAATGAACAAAGTATCTGAAGAAGGAAGGAGCAGACATGGAGTTTGATCTATCGTGCCCAATTTTTAATTGACTGTGATATTTGAAATGAAACTAGGGTTGCAAATTGATATTGAATTTTTATGCTGATATTAGTGATTCAGTACTGAAAGAGTAAGCTGTTTATGTAGGAGAACTGTTTTGGTAATTTCTCATTAGTCTACAAGGGTTGGAATCTAGAACAAAATGCAGGTGTGTACATGCAGCTGACTTGTTCACTGAATACTTAAAATCTTGGGGACATTGTGACAAATCATCTAGTCATGGAGGGAATTTGTTACTTAAGAATAAACACAGGTTAAGATAAGAACTGGAGGTTCACCCTTTAAAAGGGTAAAGAGAAAAGATATAGAAGACAGGTGGTTAAATAGTCAAAAAATTATATGACAATCTACCTTTAATTCATAAACAATAAAAAAAACTATTCTTGGGCAATTACAAAGTAGTGTGTTCCACAGTATTATTTATTTTATTCAAAGAAGTGGTGAACTTTAGGAAAGAGAGGGATTAAAGAGAACAACAGGGTTTCATTTTAGCAAAGATGGATGATACTTGACTTTGCTTTGCTTTACTTTCATGAGCAACTTTGAACGTTTTATTTTCACTACTGACTGTAGTTTCATTAATTAATTAATAATGAACATATGTTAATATTAAAGCCAAGATAAAAACTATGGTTGCTTGAAGATGAAGGAAATAGAATAGCTGCAATGCAAAATTAAAACTTTTAACTTTTGTATAAGGAAATAGATTCTAGGTTTTGTTTCTTGAATGCCTATTAAATAATTAAGAACCCAAAGCACGATTCCTAAATATTTGCTTTTAAGAAGAATAAATAAAACACATGCAATTTCCATTACTTAATTTTAAATTCAACTTATATATTATTGAATACCATGTATCAAATACTGTGATACAGAAGTAGATGAAGACATTATCCCCGCTTTTTACAATCAAATGCATAAGCAGAAGGGTCACTCTTACAGACAAATAATATAGTAAACATCTTACAGACAAATAATATAACAAATTATATAATATGATAAACAATACAATAACAAATACTAATAAATTAATATAATAAACAAATAATAGAACATCAATACAGCATCTATTATTTATGGGGCACAGTTCTCACAAAAATCACACACAACATAAGGAAACTGATATTGTAACTTGTCCAATCCATTGTTAACAATGTGGCAGAAGTAGAATTTGAACTCAGTTTGATTAGTCCCAAAACCTTATATTCTTTCATCTAATCCATATTCCCCTAGATAAGCAAATAAAATAATAATGCTATATCATTGATCAGTTGTGGAGTAATAAATTACCTCAAAGCTTAGTGGTTTAAAGCAATATTATCTCAAAGTTTCTGTGGGTCAGGAATATGAGAATGGTTTTCCTGAGGCCCCTAATATTGGTCCCTCTCAGACTAGAATCAGTGACAACTGGAGCCACGATCATCTCTAGGCTCTATTGGAGGTGAAGCTGCCTCCAGACGCACTCACTTGGCAAGATTCAGTTCCTCTCTGGTTGTTGGGCTGAGGAAACTGGCTCCTCATGAGTTGCTGGCCAGAGGCTTGTCTTGGTTCTTTGCCACGAGAACCTCTCTGTGGAGTATTTCACAATACAGTAGTTTGCTCCATTACAGAGAATATTGCTAGTGCAGTGTGGAAGCTAGAATTTGTTCGGTTTTGTTTTTAACCTAATCTTGGATGTGACATTCCATCCCTTTGGCTGTATTTTATTCATTAGAATCAAAGAATTAGTTTTGGTAACATTCAAAGGGAGATTATACAGGGGTTTGAATACTAGGACTCAGGAATCACTGGGAACCATTTTAGAAACAGCCTACCATAAGGTGCATAAAAACACAGTACTAACTCAGAGAAGTTGTAAAATCTGTTAAAATGGAGACAAGAGTTGAAAAGAAGTAAGCTGTGTTTGAACTATGGGTGAAAATTGTATAGTAGTTAAAAAGTTATTTTGTTTTATGTGTTTATTTATTTATTTATTTATTTATTTATTTATTTGTATAGGGGAAGTATAGTCAAAACATAGAGGGAAGAAGAAAAGGCATACCTGGAAGCTGTAACAATATGGGGAAAATATGCTGAGTCATAAAACTATAAAGGTAGGTTAGAGACAAAATTAAGGAATAACCTACCTTAAATTTTGGAAGTCCTGGACAAATTTGAGTAATTGATAAAAAATAATTATACTGACCTCAGAAGAAAATTGCACATAAATATAGCATTTGTTGTTCTTCTGAAGTAATCTGTGGATCCAGGTTAAAAACAAATAATCCTCAGTTCCCACTAGGTTAATTAGGCCCAGGAAAATTATGAAGGTCATTTTTACTAAGAAATTGAAATTGTGTCCTACAAATTTTCTGAAGAAACTTAAAGGAGGGCAGTGAGTTGATGACATTTTCTAACAATGGGCGCAATGTCACCATCAGATAGGAGGAAAAGAGACAAGTTATGAAGTGATTGTAGTAATCTAGGTAATAAGATAAAGAGATCTGACTTGGGAAATGATAGCTAGATAGAAAGACTAACCTTGACAAGAGATGATCAATTGGACTTGTTGGCTCATTTAAAGTTTGAGTGATACAGAAAGGGGAATGAGAGGATGAAAGAATATAGATTTCTGGCTTTACAAACTGGGTGATAACACTGAGAGAGATAAGATACATTTGGGATGAAACAACAAAAAGTCATCAGCATATTATGTGTGCATAGTAACAAATGTATCAATTTTTATATACAAAAGAATAAATACAATATTGATAATAACATATATACTTATATTTGGCTATTTCATAAATAATATTGTTTAAGTGCAGCTTCTGCCTGTAATAGAAATACAAATCATGATCTACATGGTATCTGGAGGAAATAAGAATTGACAGGGACCTTCTACAACAGAAATGAGATACAAAAATACCGAGAATTCCCAGTGGTTCTCTTAGAATATTGTAGACTAAATTAATTAATGGAATTGCACTTCTTAATTAATTAATGAAGTTTGCAGCCAGAAAATAATGGAGTTTGCAGCCAAAAAAAAATCTTTCTGTTATTACTCTGACATTCATTTGACTTCCATAGGCCAAATGATATTTCAAATCACCCTACACTTGGCATTAATTTCATTCTTTCCTTCTCCACTTCCAACTCACTTTGAAATACCCAACTGGGCTATGGTGGACAAAAAGAATAAAAAGGCATAGAGGTCTGAATTGCTTTACTCCCCTTGGCAATAAGAAACTGATGGTATTTTAAGAATCATGGCCATGAGGTTCACCAGAAGTCTAGGTTTTAAAATCAGTTCCCTGTCCTTGTGTTCTCCAGCCATCTCCCTTAACCTCTGACAGTTTTAGGGATTATAATTTAGAGAGAAATATTTTGACCCTTATAGATGCATTTCACAGTGACAAAGTGCCATATGAATTCTGATGCTCTTTCATTTGAGCTTTGACCTGAGAATGACTTCAGTTTAATTCACTAGAAACATTAGGGCCATTTGGCTGAACCATTAACAATAAAACATATGTTTACTAAGTTCTTCTGTTAAGAATTCAGTAACGAATATAACATTTATAACACTTATAAACTATGGCTATATTCTTCAAGAACTATAAACCTAGTAAATGCAGTAAGAGTATATTAATAATTATTAAGAAAATTTATAAACGTAGCATTATTAATATAAGTAAAGTATGATGATGGTCCAGAGAAAGAGACATCATACATATCATTAGGAATTCAGAAACGTTTCATTTAGTAGGTGGCATGTGGCCATTTGTGGGAGACAAAATTTTTGAGAAGTAGAAATAGTGCAGAAGAAATAGAAACCATAATCTTAAGACTTAGAGATATATCACTGTTTAGTAGTTTTTCTAAGGAAAATGAAAGATGAGATTGGAAAGAGTTGAAGTAAAATTAATTTATCTTAACTTCCTTGTCATTAAAAGTAAAACAAAATGTTTCTTTTTAAAAAATATTATATTTATGTATTTGAGAGAAAGAGACAGAAAGAGAGAGAGAGAGAATTGGGGGGAGGGGCAAAGGGAGAGGGAGAATGTGGGGCTTAATCCCAGGACTCTGGCTCATGACCTGAGCCGAAGGTAGATGCTTAATTGACTGAGCCACACAGGAACCCCAAAACAAAAACTTGGTATCTGTTGTAGAAACTGGCTGGCTGTTCACCAAACTTGTTTCCTCTTCCTCTTTTGCATAGAGCTAACCAGCGTCCCTTGCAGTTAGATATGGCCATGTGTTTGAATTTTGACAATGATGTACGGTGTGATACTTCCAGAGCTGGCCCCTAAAACACTGAATGCAATCCTCCATGTTATTTCTCCTTCAGAATAAATTTAGAAAACCCACATTACCTGATTTCAAAACTTAGAACAAAGTTACAGTAATCAAGACAATGTTGTCATTGTTAAAGTATAGAATGATAATGAATGGAATAAAAGAGATACTCCAGAAGTAGACCCACATAGATGATTGATTTCTGACAAAGGCGTAAATATAATTCAATAGAAAAAGGGTAAGTTTTTTGATAAATGGTAGTAAACAATTAAATAGTCATGTACAGAAGAAAAAAGGGCCTCAACATATACCTCACATTTTTTATGAAAGTTAAGTCAAAATGGATGTAGGACTGGATGTAAAATGTAAAACTATAAAATTTTAGAAAATATCATAGGTGAAAATCTTTATGATCTTGGGTAATCAGTTATTATACAGGATACCAGGAACATATCACATGAAAGAAAAATTGATAAATTAGACTTCATCAAATTAATACCTTTTGTTTTGTGAAAGAACTATTGAGAGAATAAACAGATCAGCCACAGAGCTCGAGAAACCACTTGCAAATCACATTTATGAAAAAGGACTTGTGTCTAGAACACAAAAAATTTTCTAAAAACCAAACAATTAAAAAATGTATAATACTTGAGTAAAAAAAATCTGAATCTGCATCAAGGCACATATTTTGATGATGCACAAGCATATAAAAAGATGTTCAAAACAGGCAATCATTAGAGAAATGTAACTTAAAACCACATGACATACAAGTATATATTATTAGCATAACAAAAAATGCAACACAAAAAACCCTTATAATAACAAGTGGTAGTGAGGATTTGGGCAGCTGGGACTCTCACATTTTGCTGATATGAATATAAAATGATAGAGCTGCTTTGGAAAACAGATTGACAGTTCCTTATAAAGTTAAACATACACTTGCCATATGACTAGATAATCCTCCTCCTAGGTATTCATGCTAGAGAAATGGATACCTATAATCACATAAAAACCTGTTTATGAATTATAGAAGCCTTATTCTTAATTACCAGAAATTGAAACCAAACCATTTGTATTTTAATTGTTGAATAATAAACTTTGAAACATCAATACAATGGAACAGTGGAACAGAGATAAGACTTTGATCTGACTTCTCAGAAACCATGCAAAGCAACAGAAGAATGGAATGAAGTATTTAGAGTATTGAGAGGGGGAAAAAAATACAATCTAGAATTCCGTACTTTACAAAATTATTCCTTAAAAAATAAAAAAGAAATAGGATTTTCTCAAACAAAAAAGTAAAGGATTTTGTTGTTAGTAGACTTGCCTTGCAAGAAATGTTGGAAGAAGTTCTTTTTGGGGTGCCTTGGGGGCTCAGTTAAGTGACGGCCTTCGGTTCAGATTATGAATCTGGATTCCTGGGACTGAGTCCTGCATCTGGTTCCCAGCTCCGTGGGGAATCTGCTTCTCCCTCTGACCTTCCCCCGTCTCATGCTCTCTCACTCTCTCTCAAATAAATAAATAAAAAATCATTAAAAAAAAAGAAGTTCTTTTTGGAAAAGGACAATAATATGAGTCAGAATCTTAGATTTACATAAAGAGGATCAATGAAGAAATAAGTAAAGATAAAATAAAACCTTTTTCTTTTTCTTAATTGAGCTCACAAATAACAGTTGGTTCAAAATAATTAAAGCAACGATGTAGTCAATTATTTTTGTGTATATATATATACACTTAATGGCTTCATATTTTATGTATGCTTACACATAATTAAAATGAATAAAAGCAATGATACAAGCAATCCGAATGAGGAAATTAAGATTATTTGCTATTATAAGGTAGTAATACTACTTGTGAAGTGGTATAATGTTATTTGAAAATGAACTTGGGTTGGTTATAAATGTGTACTGTAAAATCTAAAGCAACCACTAAAAAAGTAAGATAAAGGAGTTTACTTGGTAAGTTAAAAAAAAAAGAAGAGGGAAAATGGAATCATACAAAGTGTTCAATTAAAACCAAAAAAAGTAAAAAAAAAAAAAAAGTGTGTTAGATGGAAGTAAAAACGAACAAGGACAAGAAATAGGAAACAGTAGCAAATATGGTAGGTATTAACCCAACTATACCAATAATCACTTTGGATATCAGTGGTCTAAACACACCAATTAAAAAACAGAGACTGTAGATAAAAAAAAAAAGACCCAAATACAAGAAACACAGTTTATAAAAAACACATATATATTTAAAGTAAATGGATGGAGAAAATTATACCATGCTAACACTAATAATAAAGAAAACAGGAGAGCCTATATTAACTTTATACAGTGAAGACTGCAAAGGGATGAAAGTTATCAAGGATAAGGAAAGGTATTACATAAAAATAAAGGGTCAATTCTCCAAGAAGACAAATAATTCTTAAAACAAAGAATCAAACGACAAAAGGCAAAAACTGATAGATTTATTTCACCTTTTCCGAAAGGTGAAATAGATGAATGTACTACCATAGTTGGAAACTTCAACAGCCCCTTCTTAGAAATGAACAGATCCAGCAGAAAGAAATCAGTAAGGACATAATTGAATGCAACTATATTATCAATAAACTGGATATAATTAGCATTATTATATACTACTTCAAATATATACTACTTCATCCAACAATAGCAGAATACACATATCTCAACCTTGTAGAGAAATTCACCAAGATTCTACATTCTGGACTATGACACACATCCACAAATTTAATAGAATAGAAATCATACAAGGTCTAGCCTCAGAGCATAATAGAGTAAAACTAGAAATTTATAATAGAAAGATAACTAGAAAATCTTAAAGCGTACAGAGATTAAACAACTCACTTCTGACTGACAGATGGTTTAAGGAAGAAATCTCAACAAGAGAAATAAAAATATTTTGAACTAAGTAAATATGAAAACAAGAATTATTAAAATTTGTGGGATACTGGGAAGCTGTGCTTTAAGACAATTTATAGCACTGAATGCATATATTAGAAAAGAAGATGTAAAATCAGTAAATTAAATTTTCACTTTAGGAAACTAGAAAAAGAAGAGTAAATTAAATCTAAAGTAGGTATAATAAAAGAAATAATAAGCATAGAGCAGAAATCAATGATATTGAAATCAAGGAATAAAAAAAAATCAATAAAACCAAAAGCTGGTTCTTAAAAAAGATCAATAAAATTTATAAGCTTCTAGCCAGGAAAAAGAGAAAAGATACAAATTACTAATATTATAAATGAAAGAAGGGATATCTCTCACTACAGATCTCATGGATATTAAAAGGATCATAAAGGAATAATACAAACATCTCTATGCCCACAAATTTGAGAGCTCTGATGAAATGGGCCAATTCCTTGGATGATATAACCTGCCAAAACTTGCACAAGAAGAAATAGATGATCTAAACAGACCTATATCTATTAAAGAAATTGAATTGAATTAATCATTAATAACCTTCCAAAGAAGAAATTACCAGATCCAGATTGATTCACTGATGAAGTCTACCAAACTTTTAGGAAAAAGTTATACCAATTCTCTATAATCTCTTTCAAAGGAGAGAAGCAGAGGGAATACTTCCTAACTCATTATATGAGGCCAGCATTAGTTGAATACCAAAACCAGACAAAAGTATTATATGAAAAGAATACTACAGACCAATATCTCTCATGAACATAGATGCAGAAATCCTCCACAAAACATTAGCAAATCAAATCCAAAAACGTGTAAAAAATTGTATACCATGACCAAATGGGTTTTGTTCCAGATATGCCAAGGTGTTTCAACATTCAAAAATCAATTCATCAAAAGAAAAAAAAAATCATGTGATTTATCACATTGAGAGACTTAAAAAAAATCATATGATCATATCAATAAATGCAGAAAGAGCATCTGACAACATCCAACACTAATTAATAACTCAGTAAACTAGGAATAAAGGGCGACATTCTCAATTTGATAAAGGCTCTCTGCCAACAACCTACAGCAAACATCATTCTTTTTTTTTTTTTTTTCATCTTTTATTTATTTTTATTTTTATTTTTATTTTTTTAAATTTTTATTTTTTATAAACATATATTTTTATCCCCAGGGGTACAGGTCTGTGAATCACCAGGTTTACACACTTCACAGCACACACCAAATCACATACCCTCCCCAATGTCCATAATCCCACCCCCTTCTCCCAAACCCCCTCCCCCCGGCAACCCTCAGTTTGTTTTGTGAGATTAAGAGTCACTTATGGTTTGTCTCCCTCCCAATCCCATCCTGTTTCATTTATTCTTCTACCCACTTAAGCCTCCATGTTGCATCACCACTTCCTCATATCAGGGAGATCATATGATAGTTGTCTTTCTCTGCTTGACTTATTTCGCTAAGCATGATACGCTCTAGTTCCATCCATGTTGTTGCAAATGGCAAGATTTCATTTCTTTTGATGGCTGCATAGTATTCCATTGTGTATATATACCACATCTTCTTGATCCATTCATCTGTTGATGGACATCTAGGTTCTTTCCATAGTTTGGCTATTGTGGACATTGCTGCTATAAACATTCGGGTGCATGTGTCCCTTTGGATCACTACATTTGTATCTTTAGGGTAAATACCCAATAGTGCAATTGCTGGGTCATAGGGCAGTTCTATTTTCAACATTTTGAGGAACCTCCATGCTGTTTTCCAGAGTGGCTGCACCAGCTTGCATTCCCACCAACAGTGTAGGAGGGTTCCCCTTTCTCCGCATCCTCGCCAGCATCTGTCATTTCCTGACTTGTTGATTTTAGCCATTCTGACTGGTGTGAGGTGATATCTCATTGTGGTTTTGATTTGTATTTCCCTGATGCCGAGTGATATGGAGCACTTTTTCATGTGTCTGTTGGCCATCTGGATGTCTTCTTTGCAGAAATGTCTGTTCATGTCTTCTGCCCATTTCTTGATTGGATTATTTGTTCTTTGGGTGTTGAGTTTGCTAAGTTCTTTATAGATTCTGGACACTAGTCCTTTATCTGATATGTCGTTTGCAAATATCTTCTCCCATTCTGTCAGTTGTCTTTTGATTTTGTTAACTGTTTCCTTTGCTGTGCAAAAGCTTTTGATCTTGATGAAATCCCAGTAGTTCATTTTTTCCCTTGCTTCCCTTGCCTTTTGCGTTGTTCCTAGGAAGATGTTGCTGCGGCAGAGGTCGAAGAGGTTGCTGCCCGTGTTCTCCTCAAGGATTTTGATGGATTCCTTTCGCACATTGAGGTCCTTCATCCATTTTGAGTCTATTTTTGTGTGTGGTGTAAGGAAATGGTCCAATTTCATTTTTCTGCATGTGGCTGTCCAATTTTCCCAGCACCATTTATTGAAAAGGCTGTCTTTTTTCCATTGGACATTCTTTCCTGCTTTGTCGAAGATTAGATGACCATAGATTTGAGGGTCTATTTCTGGGCTCTCTATTCTGTTCCATTGATCTATATGTCTGTTTTTGTGCCAGTACCATGCTGTCTTGATGATGACAGCTTTGTAATAGAGCTTGAAGTCCGGAATTGTGATGCCACCAACGTTGGCTTTCTTTTTCAATATCCCTTTGGCTATTCGAGGTCTTTTCTGGTTCCATATAAATTTTAGAATTATTTGTTCCATTTCTTTGAAAAAGATGGATGGTACTTTGATAGGAATTGCATTAAATGTGTAGATTGCTTTAGGTAGCATAGACATTTTCACAATATTTATTCTTCCAATCCAGGAGCATGGAACATTTTTCCATTTCTTTGTGTCTTCCTCAATTTCTTTCATGAGTACTTTATAGTTTATAGTATTCCAGGGCTGCAAGGTTGGTTCAACATCCGCAAATCAGTCAATGTGATACAACACATCAATAAAAGAAAGAACAAGAACCATATGATACTCTCAATAGATGCTGAAAAAGCATTTGACAAAGTACAACATCCCTTCCTGATCAAAACTCTTCAAAGTGTAGGGATAGAGGGCACATACCTCAATATCATCAAAGCCATCTATGAAAAACCCACCGCAAATATCATTCTCAATGGAGAAAAACTGAAAGCTTTTCCGCTAAGGTCAGGAACACGGCAGGGATGTCCATTATCACCACTGCTATTCAACATCGTACTAGAGGTCCTAGCCTCAGCAATCAGACAACAAAAGGAAATTAAAGGCATCCAAATCGGCAAAGAAGAAGTCAAATTATCACTCTTCGCAGATGATATGATACTATATGTGGAAAACCCAAAAGACTCCACTCCAAAACTGCTAGAACTTATACAGGAATTCAGTAAAGTGTCAGGATATAAAATCAATGCACAGAAATCAGTTGCATTTCTCTACACCAACAGCAAGACAGAAGAAAGAGATATTAAGGAGTCAATCCCATTTACAATTGCATCCAAAACCATAAGATACCTAGGAATAAACCTAACCAAAGAGACACAGAATCTATACTCAGAAAACTATAAAGTACTCACGCAAACATCATTCTTAATGGTGAGAACTTTGAAGCTTCCCCACTACAATCTGGTATAAGGCAAGAATGCCCCCCCACCCCAAAATCACTCATTTTTAACATTGTCCAGGAAGTGCTTACTAATTCAATATGGCAAAAAAGGAAATAAAAGATACACAGATTGAGAAGGAAGACACAAACCTGACCTTATTTGTTAGGACAGAGAGTGCTCCATTCTGGGAAGCTGTGGTTTCAAAGTTCTATTCCGCAACAACCTCCATGTGACCTTGAGTAAGAGTCTTAAGTCTGTCTCACCACCTGTAAAATGGAGTAATATTATCCTCAGAGAGTTCTCTTGAGGACTACACTAAGTTACAGTACTTGCAGACATTTAGGACAGTGAAAGCATTTGAAGCTTACCACTCAATGTTTAAGAGTGATACAGTTTCATTGCGGGCGGTATAGCCAATAAGGGAGAGGATCTTTTTGTAAACTTATACGCTTTTCCTCATGACAGGGAATTTTATCTTAAATTAAAACAATAAAATTTGTCTTTCCTAATAAACCTTTTTTGCCTTTCCCCCCCATGACTTACTCTGGTCTTCAACCACAAATACCACACAAGATTAAATGAGAAACAGGGAATGAAATAACATGGTTCAAATACACTGAATGAGAGTATTTCTACTAGTATAATTTTTAAATTAAGAGTATTTTCATGCCCTATGACCCAGCAATTGCACTATTGGGTATTTACCCTAAAGATACAAACGTAGTGATCCAAAGGGGCACGTGCACCCGAATGTTTATAGCAGCAATGTCCACAATAGCCAAACTGTGGAAAGAACCTAGATGTCCATCAACAGATGAATGGATCAAGAAGATGTGGTGTATATACACAATGGAATACTATGCAGCCATCAAAAGCAATGAAATCTTGCCATTTGTGACAACATGGATGGAACTAGAGCGTATCATGCTTAGCAAAATAAGTCAAGCAGAGAAAGACAACTATCATATGATCTCCCTGATATGAGGAAGTGGTGATGCAACATGGGGGCTTAAGTGGGTAGGAGAAGAATAAATGAAGCAAGATGGGATTGGGAGGGAGACAAACCATAAGTGACTCTTCATCTCACAAAACAAACTGAGGGTTGCTGGGGGGAAGGGGTTTGGGAGAAGGGGGTGGGATTATGGACATTGGGGAGGGTATGTGCTTTGGTGAGTGCTGTGAAGTGTGTAAACCTGGTGATTCACAGACCTGTACCCCTGGGCATAAAAATATATGTTTATAAAAAATAAAAAATTAAAAAAAAGAGTATTTTCATGAACTTATTTATGTGCCACTGTATTATTCTACACCTTACAAAATAACATTGGAAAATTTTTTTCTAAAAATAATTTCATATTTTTTCTCCTTAATATTGGAAGTATGGCGAATAACTTCTTTATCTTTCACCCCAATGGTGAAAGATAAAGCTCTTGCAAGTAGATAATAATTGTAAAGTAGGATAGTTTATATGCATTTGACAAGGAGATTAATCTTTTATTTGTGAACCAGCCATAACATTGCAAGTTTAGAATGTTGTATTTTTGGTAATAACAGCAAAGCTCTACCTGCCTTCATACATTTTGCAACTGGGCACTTATACATTGATTGAGTATTGTGACTGATTACATTTTTGGAACAACTTGATGGTAATGAATCTTTTATTAAAGTTTAATATTCAAATGATATTCTGGTGACTTTCTAGGTACTAACCTAAACAATGAAGTAACAAGATTTAAAAGAATAGCCAAGCTTTATTAGTAAAAAATGCTCTCTGGCAAACATTTGTCTTTCCCTTTCTAAAATGAATAGCTATGCATTTTAAATCTATTTCATGGGAGAAAAAAAACCTTTAGTATTAATTTAGTGCATAATTTAACAAGGTCACTTCTGACATTTAAAAAACCTTACAGTGGGTGCTAAAGTAAGTTTTTAGGAAATAATATTACCAGGTTTAGGAAAAACACAGTCATCACTTACTATTAAAAGTTCTGCATGTTCCACATTTTACCTGAGCACAAGATATATACAAATCAACGCACCCTCATGTAGCTTACAATTTCTTGATTTGCTATTCCCATTCACATAGACTAATGCTTATAATTTTTTTTAACTCTCTAGAAATACTGAAGTAATAAATGTGAAAAAAAATTCCTATTTTTTAACTTATAGTCCTATAAAACTCATCCGGTTTAATAAAGAAAGGAGAGCAAGGGAAAGAGAGTGGAGAGGAGAAAGGTTGAGAAGAGCTAGGGAAGGAGGAAGGAAAAATAAAGAACTACACTGTTAAACTAAAACTTAAACATTCAACTCCAAGTTAAGTTTTGATTTAACCTACTAACGTCTTGATTGAAACTCAAATGCCCATCACAAATATGAATGTCTTTTGTTCCCAACAATTTACAGCATTTTATGGCCTATTTCATTGCATCATAAATGTCATAATGACCAAATGTTCCATGAAATGTCATAAAATGACATGAATTACAGCTCTCATCTAGGCTTACGTCTGGAAAACCGAATTTCTGGCTCACGCTCAGGTAACGTGTTTTTTGTGTTTGAAATCTCTGTGTACTGTGATACTGAGATAATTAATTTCACTTTATCGTTAAAATGTACTGAGGTTCTCTCTCAAAAGATAATTCATTTGTCTGGAAAGTATGTACATAACTGGATTAAGTATCTCCCAATTATAATGCTATATAATATTATTTCTTTAAATATCAACCATTTAAAGGTTCTTAAACCCTCATGGTAACAATGCTTTCTGGCATGATAATGCTTTACAACTAATGTTTCATTTTCAGTACTAGGACTTGTGCTGCTCTGGGGCGTACTAAGGTGTTATGAGATTTTATCATACTGTTCAAATTCAGTAATGACTGCCATGTTCTTTGGCCACCCCATCCCACATTACTCCTGTGCATGCCAGAATACAATTTGATAGTTTCTTAAACATGAGTAAGGAAAAAGGTCATAATACTGTTATTCACACAATTGTTCTGCCTGTACTGGATTACTAACCCTATTTTCACATGTTGGTTTTACTACTTAACTTTGATCCAGCTGGAAGATTTAGCTTGCTAGCTAGAAACAATTTTTGAAATGTTAATTTTTAATTTTTAATTTATATCAGCATTCTCTAGCATTTTGCTTCCTTTTTGTCTTAATCCAAACAAAGAAATGATGCCACTGATAGTCAGGATTTTAATGCATCTATTCATTTCTTCAACAAATATCTATTGAGCTCCTACTGAATCTGGGCACTGTGACTTAGAAGAAGAAATAAACATGAAAACTGCTTCTGCTTTTATAACACTTATTCAAGATCTCAGAAAAAAATGTGTAATTCTAAATCCAGTTCTAAGTGTCCAGCTTTAGTAAGATAGGGTGTTTTCTACGTAACACCATGACTCCAGACCCACAGAGAAATAACAATCAAATTATTTAAAGCATCTTCAATTCTGCAAGCTCTTCTTATTCTTTTTTACTTCCTAGTGAACTCTCCCTACACTTTACCACTGAAAAAATTATAGGCAACCTAATTTAATCCATCTTCCTCAGTAGGAGAGCATCTTTGTGAACAATTGATACAATTATAACATGAACACATTACTACTTTCAATTTTCCAGTCTCACTCAGCATGTTCATCTGATAGAGGAAAGGAAGGAATAACAGAATGTCCTGAGTAATGTACATCCTGGGCCTCTGCATTTATCTAATTCTCTCTTCTACTCCTACCTTCCTCCACAAAACATTTGTCTTACATCTTTCAACACCCAGTTCATTATTCACAACTTGGTTTACTGCCAATCCTTAGCCCAACATACAATAGTCAACCAATAAATTAACTGATACAACTCCCAAAATAAGCTATAGAAAGTTAAAAAAATATTTACAGACACGTAGTTCACTCCATTTGGCATGAAGACTATTGTGTTTTCCCAAAATAATTATTTACTTCTCTGTAGAAAGAAGCTAAAATGATTTTTAAAAATTTTTTGTTAGGGTTAGACAAAAGAGCCATAAAATAATGGGATTTGTCACACTGGAGGCTTATGTGGTTGGACAATGAATTTTAAGACAAATATAGGTGCTTAGCTTATTATAATGCCCCAAGAGAAAATCCTAAAGCCCAACTCAGCAACAATAGTCAGAGTTTATGTAAGGCAATTTATATATTCCAAGGGGGAAAATTACTACAATGCTTGGGGCACTTTATAATGTGGAAAAATACAGTGAAAAAGATTGTCAGCCTATGCTTCAATAGCACTAAGTATATATGTGACTTATTTCCTTGACTTCAATCTTCATAAAATGAATCTTAATCACCAAAGAAAAGACTGAAGAAAAATGTCTATTTAAGGGTTTTGTAAAGTTCTGAAACTTGGCATCTGCATTAATTTACCTAAAATCCGCTTGTCATGTCAATGTGCTTTATAATTTTTCTCACATTTTTTTTAATGTTTAGCATTTCATTAGAAGTCTTACATTTAGGTAAACCTAAACTTTGAACTCCCTGTGGTTTTAAATTAGTAATTCCAACTGCAAGAACTTCTGATTCAGGGGAAAAAATCTACAGAAGAAATACTTCAGTGCTTGAAGTAAAAGTATTGGACAATAACAAAGGTGATATTTGGCATTGTACAAACAAGCCAATGGAAACATTTATATTATAGAGAGAACAATATATTACTTAAAATTTGCATAACTGTATCTCCTATATGGTTTGTTAGGTTCTGGTATATCTTTTTAACTTTCTATTTAATGTGGTCTCTTAATGTCATAGTTTTACATTAGCATTTCTTATAATTTTTAAAAAGAAATTCAAATATATTTACAGAATGTTTTATTTCATGAATGGCAGAGTGCTAGGGATATTAAAGGATATAAAGATAAAGGAGACATAGTCTATTCATGCAAGAGCTTAAATGGTCTATAAGGATGAAGAGCTCAGCACATTTAATAAAGAGACAAAAAATTCAGACTGAAATATAGTAGGAGATGTTTTGAATATTAAGTAAACTTTTATTTTCAAATATGCTAAAATTTTCAATTGTTAATAATAGAAAAAAAAACATTAAGGGTTCATCTCCAAAATATGAGTAACAAGTATATGTGCATTCATTATAGTTCCACTCTTTCTCAGTTCCTTTGTTTTGAAAGAGCAGATCACAGGTAGAGATTTTCAGGCTTTTTAAAACATTTTACACCTTTTCATATATGTAAAGTTTGGTGGTTTTCTCTTTCTTAAGGTTTCCTCTTGAAGTCTAATTTCCTCAAAGACAAAATTAACATTTTAATGTTTATTGTGCAGCTGTACCCTGTGATATTGAAGACTCATGAAAACTGAATGAAAGTCAGCTTGGGCTTGAGTGAATTGAAGGAATAGCACCCAGATAATAATATTGTTACAGGAAAAGTTTTTCCATATGCTCATTTTATCTTAAAGTCACTTATTGTTTGGGAGAAAATTTATAGTTCAGAGAACTGTTTAAAGAAAACTCTTCCTTTCATTATTTGCACTTGGCCAGATAAAAAGAATTCTCTAACTGAATCACTTTGTTAATTCACTGAACATAAATTCACAGAATATACGCTATGTGACAAAGTCTATGTTAAGTATTGGAAGTACAAATGTGCAGGATCTGGTCTCTAAGCTAAAGGAACTTATAGGTGAGGTTGGGGAAAGCACAAGTTTAAAAAAAATATATATATATGTATATATATATATATATATATATATATGTAAATGTAACATGGAAACTATAAATTTTACCAACCCTTCAAGGAAGCTAGAGTTCTTTTTTTAATTCTAAGTTTTCCAGATTTTCTAAAAATTCTACAAGTTGAGCAGAAACCCTGATAGCAAACAATAGGAAGAATGCAAAAAAAGAACATTTTCACATTTAAGCAAAGGTGTGAGTCTTACAGTATTAGTAAGTACAACCTATAAGTGAATTAAAGGAAAAAGACCTCATGAAGGAACCTCATGACTTCAAAAAGTAGTTGATATAAGGAAATCTATTAATATAATTTTTACAAAAACAAGTTAAGGAGAAAATAAAGCAGTATCATCATATTGATAACTATACCAAATCATGTTATGAAGTTTAGTACCCATTAACTAAAGAAAAAAAAAATTGTAAACAAGAATGGGATAGTGGGCACCTCTCAGAATACTATTACAAATCATATATTCTGGCAATATGTTCAGAGTTTTTTTTTTACAGCAATCAGGAACAATACATGCATTGTTACTTATATCTCCTCTTCAGTGTTGTACTAGATATTTGCCTAAATGTAAATAAACATCATTAATAAATTAACTTCTGTTAAACTCTTATCTAAGTCTTTTTCTTCAATAGTATATCATGTGTTCTTAAACCTTAGATCCTAGGATTCATCTTGAGTTCCTTTACGATGAAGATTAGGTTGGATTTTAAATGACTTTCCCCCAAAAGAATCTTAAACATGTCTTTTGCAATACAAAAGAATTAATAAATTAATTGCTTGTTATTTAGAATGCGTTTTCCTGTAGAAAACTGTTTCTAAACTAGTATACAAAACCTATTAATACTAGAGAATGAACTTAATGAAAAAAAGAATGAAACTACATTCTATGTAAGTGAAATACAGAATCCCCAAATAGTGAAATAAAATACTGTTGTGCTACTAATGAGATATATACATAAAACATATAGTGGAAATTTTTTGATTTTTCCATAGATGCTTGTATTTGAAGCAGTTTCTAGGCCATTAAAAGTCAATGGGACTTCATTGTTTTATTTTTCATGTATGATTTCACTTCAAAAGTCGATTTTTTAAATTTTTGAAAAATTATTTTAATTATTTGAAAAGAAGTTTATATTTATCAATTGTGATGCCAGTCTTTCACTAGATTATAACAGATTTTTCAAAAAATAAACAAATGATTGAATTTATATAACTGAGGAAAAGTTAGAGGACAGACAACAGGGAATATACTAGAATGAGATAGTTTCATATAATACTGAAATAAGGAGGACCTTTCTGGAGAGTATTTGCACCACTGTGTTGAGAGAGAGGAAGAATGATGAGTTAGTTAGTTCTTTTGTCAGCCACTAGGTTCTGTCAGCAGAGGTCACCTTGGTTATGGTCCAAAGCAGGTGTGAATAGTCAGGATAAATGTGGAGATATGCAAATAGTCATTTGAAACTACAGAACATTAACTTGATACACACTAGCAAAGTTTTGACAACAGCATAACCAAATGAACTAATATTTCTAACAATTTTGATAGAATTAAAATGCATGGATTAGCATGCTACTGCCAAAGTTTAGTGGTCTGTTTAACCAGCCTTAGGCTAACTTGCTAGAATATATATATATATATATATATATATATATATATATAAATTTTGGAGTAAAAGCTAACTTAAATGTGTTTCATCTTTCCTTTTAATTGAGCTGTGTAGGACTCGCCTTATTAAAAAAATATATAATCCATTCAACATACCATTCTTGGAGTATTTAGTATTGGCATTCAATAAAATACACATAGTTTTTGTTGTCTTAGAAGTATATTAAACAAGGAAACAGAAATAAATCCAAAGCTGAAATCTGTAAAAAATGCAATGAAGGAAAAGAATAGGATGCAATAATATACATTAACAGAGTGAACAACTTTTAAGGGAGGGTTTATAGACGGTCTTGTTCAAATGGCATTTAAGCAGCTGTCTGAAAGGGGACTTGGAGTTATCCATGTGCAGAAAGAGGGGATGCACATTTCAGGCAGAATGAATAGTGCATTAATAGTAATAATAATAACAATAATAATAACCACCAGCTTAGATGAAGGAAGAGCTAGTGGAAACATTCCAGGTTGGCTGGAAGGTATTTGAACAACTGGAGAAAAGAAGGAGTAGAAGTTGAAGCCAAACCATGAAGTTTTATAGTATTCTGAATATAATGAGGAAGGTAAGGCTGTGATAATATTGTAGCCACTTTCCCCACCAGCTTTGTTCTCTGAGGTGGCAGCGGCTGAAGACGGAAGTTGTCTCCTCTGTGGGGGCCACGGCGACAGGTGAGAGTGGGCGCAGTCCAGGGAGCTGCCCAAGCTGCCCCCGCCTCCGTCATCGCCCTGCAGGGCTGCTGCCCCAGAGCAGATAGACGGGCGTCCCCCTGCCTTCTACCCCAGGCTCCAGCACGCCTTCCATCACAGGGTGGCTGGCCCTTGCTAGCTGCTCGAGTTTTGCGTTTTCTCCACCACCTAAGCCTTGTCTCCTGAGTCCGTGGCATTATGGTTTGAAAGAAATAGCATTAAAGGAGCCATGTGACCAATTGCGTTCCGTCCTCCCACACTGAGGCCTGGTTGGCATGTGCAGAGAGGAAAATACAGCCAGAAAACTTAGTTTTCTAGAAGGGAAAGCAGGAGAAGAGAAACAAGGTCTTAGACGTTCCATTTTTTTTTTTTTTTCTTTTTTTAAAATTCTGCTTTGACAGTGGTGGCAAAATAATCTGAATGTGGTCTTTCTGTTAAAAGAGAAGAGGTGGAATTTTTTTTTTTTTTTGTCCTTTCGATTCCAGCCTTTTTGCCCCATGACAAAGCATAAATCATGGACGCCAAAAAATAAGGTGGATTTCAGGGACCCTGGAGAAACTGAGACACTTATATTCTTCCCCTGGAGGGAAGGGTAGGTGTTTTTAGCCCTCTCTGGAATTTCAAAGGAAAACGTGAATTGGGTGCCATGGAAAGGAGACAAGGCCAAATCTGAATCTTTGGAGCTGCCCCAGGCATCACCCCTCACAAACTTGACCATGAGAAACAGCAAGGAGCTGTGTGCCCTGCTTGCCCTCAATAACCTCTTCCAGGAAAGCGAGGTCTTCATCCCAGAAGTGCTGCAAGAGGTTTTCCGGAGGGTGTCTCCAAACACCATGGTGAACCCCCCTCCCCCCAAGAAGAGCATGAGCAGAAATGGGAACTACCACGTGAACATCATTATGGCAGCATGTTAGACCAAAGGCTATGAAGCTGTGTAGCGAGACAAGCCTCAGGAGGTCAGTGCCATAGCTCTCACTAATATCATGTGAGCCGCATGAATCTGCCCTCCAGCCTGTGCTGGGGTCCACTGAAGTCGCCTCTCTGAAGACAGGATTAGATCGGCGTTGGAGGGGTGGGAAGTGCCTACAACAACCCGGACTCCCAAGTGAAGATACCTGGATAGATTTGAGGAGAGAGCAAGTTCAGGAAACTTCTAAAACATCACTTAGGAAAGAACTGTGAATCCTGCTGGTGGTGCCCGAAGAGGTGGGGGCCCATTAGAGTTGGAGGGCTGAGGTGTAATGCAGTTCTACCCAACCTTCCCTCACCTCAGCCCCCTAAGTCCTGTATAATGTGCTGGGACTTCTACAGCAGGTCTGCCCCTGCCATTTTTCCAAACCTCTCATTGGGTTTTTCCCTTCAGATTTGACAGTGGGGGTAAAAAAAAGTCCAAGAAAGTCAGCCTTTTTTTTTTTTTTTTTTAAGATTTTATTTATTTATTTGCCAGAAAAAGAGAGATCACAAGTAGGCAGAGAGGCAGGCAGAGAGAGAGAGGAGGAAACTGGCTCCCTGCTGAGCAGAGAGTCCAATGTGGGGCTTGATCTCAGGACCCTGAGATCATGACCTAAGTCGAAGGCAGAGGCTTAACTTAACCACTGAGCCACCCAGGCGCCCATAAGGAAGTCAGTTTTAACTCATGCTGTCAAGTCCATAAAATGTGGGAGGAAAAGCACAGGAGTTTACAGGTGAAGTAATCCATATGCCAGGGAACTAGAATGACAGAATCTGTCGTTGTAAATAACAGGAACAAAACAAAGGGAATTTATGAATATGTGCAACAGGAAAACTTAGTGTCTTGTCTAGTTTCAGACACAAGAATCCAGAGTCTTAAACAATGATTGCAGACAAAGCTATGTTTTGTCATCTCTAAGCTGTTTTTATGTGTATGATTGTACCTTTCATACAGACTAATATATATGGCCAACAGCATCTCTGAGCTTATAATCTATGAGCTAAGTGATTCTTTCCTCAATCAATTCCCATAATAAAAGTCTCCTTTTAAATGCAGACCATCTACCTATTCTTGAACCGATCACTGTGGTCTGGGATCAAAATATCCTGCTTATCCAGGCCTGGCTTCCATGCCCAACCCTCAACCCTTAAATAGGCATAGGGTCAGGCTTTTCTTAATTACACTGGCTCATGTGTGTGGGTGCAGCAGCTGTTCGTCGAGACAAACCAGGGTGATATTATTACAAGAAGTAGAAATATATGCTGGGTGGGAGACAGATATGGACGTGGGGGATTACAGAGGCAATCAGGATACTGAGAATAGAAGGAGGACCAGAAGAAATGGAAAGATGAGAGATGGATTCCAGTGGGATTTCTAAACACGAGTCTGAGAATAGAATAAAATTACACATTCCTCATCTTTACCCATGGTTTACTGAATCTGAACCAGAAATTCTAGGGGTGTGTCCTATCAATGTGTATTTAAACAATAAGAATAACATAATTTTTTTCAACGCTCTGAAGTTCGAGAACCACTGTATTAAAACTATAACCATGAGAAGGCCTGAGTCTCTCAGAAATTCTATGTGTAGACTTTCTGTGAGCTATGAATTGATATGATTTTTATGTTACTTGTTATCTGGGAAAAAAATGAGTACAAAATGGACCTAATACATAATATTAAAATGTTTTTTAAATGTTGCTACTTCTATTAGTGCATTTGTATGTAGAACAAAATTGACCAAAATCTATTTAATATCGGAAATAGCTCTTGGAAATTGTGTTTGGACCTCCAATGCCTCAGAAGATTTTCTTCACATAGTAACTTAGAACAGATTAATGGAGTTTTTGAAAATAGGGGTAAAAACTTGAAAATGAATACCCATGAGTGTCTTTGAAATGGGTAAGTTGCAAGTTTGCTTTGATTCTGAATTTCTTACTCTGTTTAGACTGGAGTTAAGTATTTAGTGCTCCCTCAGTGTCAAGGGTGTTGCAAATCCTCAGTGTTTTCCTGCAGAAATAGCTCATCACGGGTTACTGTGAAATCTGTTGAGATTTAGCCACCAGGTGTCAGTAAGACTTACAAAACAATAGGTTTTTGCAAAGTTCAGTGATTTTGTTCAGTCTCTGGGAACAAATTAATATAGACTTTGGTTATATCTTTTTCTTTCCAGGTAAGGGATGCAATCCATTGGCAGACCCACTGAACACAGCCAAAATCTAAATTTTTTGCCTCTCCCCCCGCCATGTTAAGGCCTTGCTTCAACACACTTTCAGAATATGGGAAGGATTTTAAATTTCCAAGAATGGAGTACTTCAGGATTTATAGTGAGTGAAGTAGTTTAGCCCAAACAGAAAGAAAAGGATGTGTCTGAGGAAGGTGATAAGAAGACAGGGAATTTTGCCAATTACAAGTAAACTCCATGAAATGTCAATTAATAAGGCAGCAGTAGAAAAGGTGCATACTCTTAAACTATTTATAATATTGCCAAAGGCAATGTGCTGGGACAATTATGAAACATAAATAAAATGAAGTCTTTTAAAACTATTCATTCAAACTTTTGTATTAGCATTCTCACTTATTGTGGTTGTAGTTGCTAGTATTATTATTATTATTGCGTGTGATACTAGCTTTTCCTCTTCTGTTGTTGCTTGTAAGACTTCAATATAAAATCATTTGACCTTTGTACCAAGCCACCTAAATACCTGCATTCACTTTTCCTATTTCATATAAACCTTGAATTAAAATTTGAAGGTAAGGGTACCTGGGTGGCTCAGTCAGTTAAGCGTCCAACTCTTGACTTCTGCTCAGGTCATGCTCTCAAGGTTGAGAGACTGAGCCCTGCTTCAGGCTCTGTGCTGGGTGTGGAGCCTGCTTAAGAGTCTCTCTCTTCTTCTCCTTCTGCCCCTCCCCCCTCACTCTCTTCCTCTCAAAATTTTTTTTGAAATTAAAAATTTCAAAGCATATCATATCAATGGTACCATTACCAAGAAATATTCTATTTCCTATTGTTCTGGGTAGAGATGAGATTTTTGTGAACTGTATTAACTCTCACATTCTTGAGAATTACTCTAATAGTTACTGTGTTCTGGTCAATCATTTGGTTCAATTCCTGTTTCACTCTGAGCTTCCTCAGAGGCAGATATTTCAAGCACTTCATGTAGCCAGCCTATCTAGTTAAAGTCTGATCAAGGTCACATAGTCTGTTGACTCATGACAATTCCTGTGTAGAACACAAAATTCTACATCATCTTTGAATTCAATCCAATAGAGCAAGATCCCAGCTGTCCTAGTATCTGTTGAAAGCACAAGACTGACCTAGTTTAAATTGTTTCACAGAATTATTTTGGAAAATTAGTCTTTTAAGACTGGAAGAATAATACAAGTTTATTTTAAAACATTTGGCAAATGAAGAAAATAACACGATGAAAAAGAAAAGCAATGATTAATATTTTGACCTAAAATGTTCTCAGGATTTTATTTTGTTATCTTCCTTGTTTCAATGTTTACAGTACTTCAAAAAGCAGCAGAAGAAACTGCTAATTTTGTACCAGAAATTACCTATTTCTGAACAAATGGAAAGACTTTAGAGAGCATCTTTTCTCAGGATAATAAATGGTAAATTGCAATGGCCAGATTATATTGTTCCTATGCTTTGTCAGGGTGAAGTTCCTGACAGCTATTGCCAGACATAAAGCACTAACATACATCTTTTTCCTCCTTCAAATACAACACATTTCTAGAAATTGAAGTGGGAAAGAATTATTGCATAAAAAGTGGTATGTGACCGGCAGATGGGTTTAAACAGCTTTGAATGTTCTATAAACTAGGTCTAGTATTATAAGTGTGT
This sequence comes from Mustela lutreola, assembly GCF_030435805.1. Classification (NCBI taxonomy): domain Eukaryota; kingdom Metazoa; phylum Chordata; class Mammalia; order Carnivora; family Mustelidae; genus Mustela; species Mustela lutreola. The sequence goes on from NC_081290.1 coordinate 110,769,914, forward strand.
GACTTATTTCCCTCCGATTACAAAAAAGTCCAGGTCTGTAGGGAATGAGTGATTGCAACACTGCTGAGTATCCTGTTTTTTCCTTTGTGTGCACCTGCTGTTTTGCCTCAAGGCTTCATCAGCATTTTGGTTGGTGGACATTCTATTGATATTTGACAAATTAAAAAAATAGTTCTAGTGCTTTTAAATCTTTCCATACTGGCTTTTGTTTTGTGCTTTGTTTTGGTGAGAATGTGAGGACTGGCTAATCAGGCATACTAACTTTTTGACGTTTAACTTAGGAGGTCCTCTTTACCGTCACTATGGATGTTCTCATTCTGAGTCATTAATGGGCATTTTTCCTTTTATGGCATTTTAGTATGAGTCAGTCAGATGCATTTCTAGTGCTGATCACTGTGCCGAGGACAGAGGAGATACAAAAGAAATATGGAAAGAGGCAATAAAAATAATTTTTAGGAGATAGCAATCTATTACCAGATATTAATAATATAAGAGAAGTCATGTTTTTCATTTGTCATGTTTCTTCAATGTAGTTGGGGCATCTGGTAGATATAATTCAAGGCAGACACTGTTAATAAAAATGAGTGGCAAGAGCCATGCACAAATCTAAATAATAAATATTGGACAGAATTGTAACAAGACAATATCAACACTTAGATTATATAGAAGACAGGTACAGTTTCATTCTGGGCAATGAATGATAATAGAATGGAACTCAACGTTTGGTATGAGTGGGAGAATGGAACCCCAGCTGACAGAAAGTGATGTTGTCAAGAAGGAAGCCATACTTGGAGAGTGTGTAGGGGAGAAATTGGATCACAAATTGAACTTTGGTTATACTCAAACTGTGAAGTTGGAACATGACCTGGGAATATCACTAGATTTATCACTTTTGATGGTTTTCAGATTGCTTAGCGGCCAGGATGCCCTTTTAAACTCTCCATCTGACTGACTGTCTGCATCCTTTCCTACAGAGCACAGGACTCTGCTACAGTGATCCCAGCATTTATCATGTTCAGATGTGTCTATTTCAATGTTTTTTTTTTCTGAAACTGGAGCAGAAAACTGTGTGGAGATTGCAGCTGGTACCGAATGCACTATCTCACCTCAGGGTATAAGATGATCTTCAAGAGAACATTACTCAGACACTCATGGACACAAAAAGAAAACATTCCCTAGGGAGGATTATGTAGCTCTCTGCATGAGTATCTAGTTGAATATTTTTCCAGAGTGATATGTAACTTCTAGAAATCCCCACAAATATCTTAAAATATTACAAATAACACACAAGTCACTTCCAAGAGAACCTGCAACTTATCAGGACATTTTGTTATCCAAAATACCTAGATTTAAAATACTATTTAAGAAGGAAATAGTTTGTATAGTAACATCTTCCTTGGCTATAGACATGCATTTTTTCTATGTGTTTTGGTTCTAAAATGCCTTTGCGACTTAGGCTTTATATAATATAATTGTTACTTACTGTTTTTCTCATTCATTCATTAAATATTTACTGAGCACCTCTACGTTTAAACAAGTCTACTATACTCCATAGGAGATACAAACATGTTTGACTCATAAAAATAAATAGACCGTCCGGTGTTTACAGGCCAAGAGAAAAAACAAGAAAATAACACAAATCTTTAATATATATATGATATATATTCTATGTATAATATGATATACATATATGTACATTCCCTGAGAAAAGTGCAAATCAGTTATTCTCACTTGGGTTAGAGGGAGTGGTGGATCTTTCTAAACATTTTTCCTTGTAAAATCGCATTGAATTCCTTAAAATATGTTGAATTTGAAATCAAGCCAAGAATTAATTGAAGTTGAGTACCAGTAAACATAATAGTCCTGAGTAGTGAGGCATATGCATTTATATTTAATTGGCAAAAGTTACCTGATTAAAAATCTGTCAATCACGGTGATATGAATGGCTAACTCCATCACCTGAGTGACTGATAAGGCATTCAATGAAAAGTACTATTGCAAAATGACTGGAAAATGAATCAGGCAAAAGTAAATCAGTAAGTTGGCTGGGGATAGAGTCTGTCTCAAATTTATACAGAAAGTAGGAATCTCTGTAAGTTTATTTTCTATAACAACTAAATTTCTGCCAATATGGTAGAAACATAATTTTATTTAAGACATAACCTACCTTTCTTCTTTTTCCAAGATAGTGTTAAACTTTGTAAAATTGCACACAGGACAAGGTATTAGAGAGACTCACTAGGTCCTAAATATCCCCTTTCTGTATTGGTTAGGTCTATCGTTTTGTCTGCAACCATTTACCAATCCATATATGTTGCCACACAGGGATTTTTAAATTCCTCCCTGCCTCACCAATGGCCCTATTTTCTATAGTTCCATGTCACATTGATAGGCACAAAAATCATATTTCTATTTTCATTCAGAAATAAGGCACAGAAATCTCTGGAATATTGTCTAAGGCCTTCCTTTTTTTCTCCACTTCCATGGTGCTACCTGGAAAATAAAGCTCAGACTCTTCTTTTCTGGGAAAGGACCACCCATTTAACATCCTGATCTCACCATGTGCCATCAGTCACTTGCCTCTCTTCCAGTGGAAAATCTTCTATTTGGAGTGAGAGTGGAGATTCCTGTCTTCAATCCACCCCTCTTAAATATTAATTATATACATAGTATTTTTCTATTTACTAAGGGAATTATGCTCTTGGAAAATAATGGGCAGAACATGTCTCCTTTCTGACTTTTTCCATAAGGTGTTGAGTAGCAAAAGGTCTAGCTGCTTGAAATGAAGGACAAAGCAAAGTAAAAGAGAGAATATCTAGGGGTGGGGGGGAGAGTGGATATTTCAAATATGTTTATTTGTACATTTTGTGATCACCTTGTGGTTTTTTTTACTAAATAAAAATCAAATATATATTAAGCAAATCTATATAAATGGAATAACATATCAGAAAATATATTCATTATTTTGATATCAACCTTCCAGGGGCTCAGTATGCAAAATCAAATTTTCTCTCTCTCTCTCTTTTTTAAAGTGCTTATGACCTAGATGGTAATGATAACATATAGTCACAAAAATATTATAGTTTGTGAAAATATAGAAGAAATAGACTCTAGATAAAGGTTTTGGGTTGGTCAGTTCTATTTGGATGAGGAAGGATTGGGGAAGTCTTCATTAGGAAGTTCTTCAGTGTTGAACACTGCATGGTTTTAGAGGAGGGGGTGAATAATACTGAAGTTGATCCTAGGTATAGCATGTCAGCTTCAATTGTGGAGGGCAAGTATGACAGGAGTACAGACAGAAGCAGAGACAATATTGGACACTATTTCAGAAATGCAAGCAAGCCATATTTAAAAGGAATCTGCAGTAGTGGTGGGGAAGCAGTAGCTTCACAGCATTATAAGGAGGCTAAATCAACAAGACCTTGAAATCCAATGCATATAGTGGCTAAATATAAAGTAAAACCCTAGAATGATTCTAGATTTTTAACTAAGGTCTCTTGTGCATCGTGATATATTTCACAAAATTAAATATATATATATATACATATATATATATATATATATATATATATACACACACACACATATATAAAGAAGAAAGTAGGTCTATTTGGGGAAAAAATTAATCTGGTATATAAATGAAATCTAATTGATAACATGAATTTGACCTTTTTAATACTGAGAATGTTGACTTTTTCCTATCTTTATAATAAATGAAGGCTTTGAAATGCTAGGTTTAGTGCACATAATGCCAAACGGACCATACATAGGTTTCTCAGTAATGCATTGTGAATAATTTCATGATTCTATATAAAAATTCTGTCACTTGGAGAGTCCATATCTGATCACACCTCAACATCTAGAATCCGTTTCCCTCTTAACCTGTAGTATATACTAAACTAATAAATATTTTGTGTCAGTTAGCAAATAAGATTTCAAAACTAACATACTACTTCTTTTAAAGATTTATTAGCTTAATATGAGGCTTTATATCAGCTGCGGGATTGGCCTGTGTCATGTTCCAGACTGTGTTCTTCATCTAATGTCACATTAATATGAAACCTAAGCCACCAATAACAAATCTTATAAGAGAAGGTAGAGGAATCTTTGGGAGATGCAATTATCTTTACACATATGATAGTGTGCTGCCCTTTACGATATTTTTAAATTGACAGAATTTCACCTTAACACTGTACCTAAGCAGATAGTATTGACTAGTGGAAATCTATTTAGTAAATAGAATGATTTCTAAAGTGGTATATACAGAAAGTTGGCTATGTCATTTATGAAAGCTGTTCTGACTCTAGACCTGTTAAAAGGATGGAGGAGGGTGCAGTACCATGTGGAATTAGTGTCAAGTTTGTTTTAGCTTTTACTTTAATGTTAGGCTCCCTCCCCCCAAAAACAAAGAAACCCCAAAACAAAAAACAAACCTATATTTTAGTCTCTCTTTCTCTCTCTTTCACCTTACCATTCTCTCTCATGTTTTTCTTTTCTGAGGCTTATCCCTTTCTAGACATCTCTGCCATAAATGAAATCAAGCAATTGACTCTTTCACTTATTTTGTTCTTCAAAAAGCATTCATTGTGTCATTCAGTAAAGGTAGGAAAGCAACTATAAATTGGTTTATAAACTACACAGAGTCTGATACAAGGAATGATTTTCTATTGACCATTGTTATAGCTCTACTAGATTGACTATTTTTTTTTTGCTATTTTTTTCCTTCCTAAACAGAACAATGCAATCAGACCAGTTGTAATGTACTTCCACTTTTCATGAGTGTGGGCTGTGGAGTGAGTATGTCAATGAAAAGAAGTAATTGCTTTTGGTGGACAGTCCCAGGGGAGGCAGCCCAGTAAGGAACAGGAGATAACAAAGACTTTCAAGGGGTCAGTATTTAATCAAGGCATGGTTTCACACCATTTTGGGTCCCAGTGATTTTAGAAAGGTAGCCTAACCTTGTTGACTTCTCTTGTGAGGAGAACCAAGTCACAGTTCTAGAAAGAGTACAGCTCCAGGCAGAATACCCAGGTTGTAGGAGTAGTATCACAATTTGATCCAAAGATAGGAGAAAAGTAGGGAAAACTTATTGGTGCCAATAAGTCACTGCTATAGTGGCACTGTAACTAATGTATATATATATTGTATATAGTGGCACTGTAACTAATATTATATATATTTTATATATATATTATACATAGTGGCACTGTAACTAATATATATATATATTAGTGTGTGTGTGTGTGTGTGTGTGTGTGTGTGTGTATGAATAGAAATAGGATATACATCTATCTATCTTAGCAGTCACTCTATATCTATCTATCACTCTTGTCTATCACTCTATAGCAAATTACCATAAACTTAGTGGTAAAGAAATCACATAGTTACTGTCTCATGGTTTCTGAGTTTCAGAAATCTAGACACAGTTAGTGGATACTCTCTCAAAAGGCTGAAATCAAGGTGTTGACCAGGCAAGGGACTCATCAGAAAGTCAAATAGAAAAGGATGCACTTTCAAACTCAAATGCCCCTTGATAGGATTCTGTTCCTTTGACTGTTGGGCCTTCCTAACTGCTAGCTTCCTTCATCAAAACCAGCAAGGGAAAGAATCAATCATGACAGTCTGCTAACAAGATAGAAATTAGCATCTTAGCAGTGATATCTCAGCCTTTTGCCTTATCCTCTTATTTATAAGCAAATGATAGATTTCTTCCATAGTCAAGGTGAAGGGGTTACACAAGGATGGGAATGCAGAGGTAGGATAATATGAAGTCATTTTAAAGTCTGTCTCCAACACTACTTAGATTCACCTTTCTTTATTTCAAAGTATTCCTGATAAATAGCAGACTAGAAGAAGCATTAATGGTATAGTATAAACTCTGGAGCCATAAAACTCGGGTTCAAATTCCAGCTCTTCTACTTTCCAGCTGTGTACCTGACATTCAGTTATTACTCTGCTCCCTTGTGTCTTAATTTCTCTCTATATAAAATAGGGAACATAATCATGCTCATCTCTTAAGATCATTACAAGGATTAAATGAGTTCAGATGTTTTAATAGTAGGGCAGTCTCATTAAATGCTTGTTATTATAGTTTGTGGGTTATATGGCAAAAACAGATGTAGTTATCACCCCTCTAGACCCTGGATCATCCACTGAAGGGCAGTTTAACAAGAATATCCAGAATCACCAAATCACTGATTTATAGATCTGTCTCTAGGAAGTAGGCCTAGGATTTGGCTTTCTTTATGGAGACAGGGTTTGGAAAGAATTATACCCATCCTGAGTGCCCTTAAGCCAAAATGAAGATGCAGAAGGAGCTGAGTCACACATACTCTACTTCTCCTAGGTAAAGGGATAAAAGTCTTCATACTTTCTTTCCCTTCTGGGAAATGAAAATTCCTATCTTTCTATGGAACAAAGAGGAATATAAATCATGTGGTGTCCTCAGCCCCCAACCCAATACTTACCATGACCTATAAGGCACTGCATAAATCTGGCTCAATCCTCTCACCATCATTGTGGCAATAAACTTCTTACCTCACTTAACTGTCCCCAGTAACTGACTTCCTTTCTGTCCCCACAGGAACCAGAAACTTTCTCACCTCAGAGACCTTGTCATATGCTCTTTCTTCTGACTGAATACTTTCCCTAAATCTCTTCACACTGTCATTGTTCGCTCTCAACTTCAGAAAGGAGGACTTGGCCAAGGGAAGTCTCAACCATCTGATGGAGCTGTCCAGCACATACATTTTCCTTCTCTGATTTCTTTATTTTGCTTTCTCCCCTTATTAGAATGTAAGCTCCATGAGTCCTGCTGTTTTCTACCTAGTTTCTGTAATACTGGCAATACATAGTGTAGTTGCTGGTAGTAACATTTGTTGAATAGATTAAGATATAGTTGTTGAATTCAGTTATGTCTTTACCAAGGAGGAGAAAAACAATTTTTGCCATTTTAAAAACTCTCAAGATACTCAAATAAAATATACTCAATAAAAGGGTCACATAAATTTAGGTAGAGTTAATTATTTTTTCTCTAACAATGATCTAAACTGTATCTTATTCCTCATATCGAAGCATTTTAATAAGTGATAATTTAATTAAATTAATAATTTTATTCAGGAGATTAGAAGCGACAATTTATCAATTTGCATTCATATATTATCCAGGAGGCAGAATTTAGCAATTAGCAATTAATCATGTGCCGATTGGTTTTGAAATAACTAGTTGTTTGATCTGATTATTTTCATGTGGAATATCTACTGGAGTTCTACATTTTGTATGCCTAGCACTGGACTGCCAATAAAAATCATGTTTTCAATATCATGGGGGAAATTCTCACAGTATACTGTGAATTATGGTACAAAGAGTAGTATATGAATTCCATACGCTCTGTGAACTCAATTTTTTTTAGAAGGAAAGATTCTTTAGAAATATAACCTACTATTAAAAGTGGTTATTTCTAGAGGGTGTTTGTGTTGTGGGTGATTTTAATTGTATTCAACCTGCTTTTAAGCTTTTTCACAATCTTTGTACTTCAGATTATTTTTAATAAGGAGTTTTCTAATGCAACTGCAAAGAGTTTCTCTGTGTGTGGACATCTTCATAGTTGAAAATCAATAAATAGTTGAGGTCAATATGGATTTCAGTATGAAAGTCTTTATAAAATGAAAAAGGGACATGAACTAGCTGCATTCAGTAAAGTCCAGGACAGGGATCCATGGACTAACGATGGTTAAACAAAGTTTGGACAATAATCTCAAGGAAGTGTTTCAACCAGTGGGCATTGCCTGAGTAAAAAACACCCTGCCAAGAGGAGAAGTAGAGCAGTCCCCTGGTGCCACTTCAGGAGAACAGAAAAAGCACTTAACAGGAGAGACCCCTGAGGACTATGACTATATTGATGGCTAAACCCACTACTGAAGTCAGGTGGGAAATTGGCCAGGACTCTGCTAAGTCTCAGGTGCTTGATGTAGCTGCCTTTAGACAATGACACATTTTCTGGAGCCTGTGCAGCCCAAGTTCACAGAATTTGGTGGATAACTTATTTTTTTCTTTCCTTTCTTTTTTCTTTTTCTTTTTTTTTTTTTTTTTTAAGATTTATCCATTCCAGAGACTTAGTCATGCACATTAATTCAAAATTATTTCTGAGCCTTCATAGTTGCTAATTAATTTTCTAACACATAACACAAAGAAAGGAATAAAAGCCCTTCTTCTTTTTTTTTTTTTAATAGCTCATTCATTTTTACATTTCTTTCTCTGCCCTACCCCTTCTCTATTAGCACAAAGACTCCTTCTATTTTATATAGCTGTAAAAACCAGCAGGCTTCTCTCTTAATCAGTGTTGTCTGGGTTCATCGCCTGAGGGCCTAGGTCGTTAGTAATAAAGGTCATTAGTTGATGTTTCCAACATACAGAGACTGTCAAATGATCCCCTCATTTAATCTCCCCATGATTAGAAACAGGCCCGGGCTTGTAGTATTTAGTCATTTTATTTTCTTGTTGTGGGACGTAAAAGGCTACCTCTTGGAAACAAAAGCTTTTAAAAACTAATAGCTGCTTCACAGTAGACTTGAAGGAATAACCGACTATATAAAGGCACTCAGAGCTGAGACAAGGCAGAAAAATGCAAAGAACTGGTATCTGCTTCACCCCAGGTTTCTTCAAGGAGCTGAATTAAACGTGAAAGGAAGAGTTCCATCGAGCGGTAGGCAGCCCTAACTTGCCCGCCCTTGTTACCTTACATCTTAGCACTGTCTGATTTCCAGCATTCTAATTGAAAAGACACTTTGTAGTAAAAAGCTCCGTTTGAATCACTTTGAAATCATGATCCTCAGGTTTTCTTTCTGGCAAATGTTTCTTAGAGATCACTGAGCTTATTAAACAGTTCTGTGTTCGGAAGCTTCTAATGTTGGAACAGGCATAATCCAGACACCTTGGTCCAGGACAAATAGCAGCCAATTCCCCATGGACTCTTTGGACAGAGGCCGTGTGCCGGTTTATCTCCCTTGACTTGTATCTTTAGAAGCCCAGTACACAGGAAGCACCTGGTAAATATCTACGGTGGCATATCATAGTTCTATAATCATCATTAGTCACAGAACAGATTAATTTATTTTCTTCCTCTAATTTCCTCTGTGCACCCAAAGGATGAATGAGAATTTATACAATATTACAGATTTTGTAAAGAAGGATAAACAGTTGTATCTGAGTGGAATTTAAATGGTCTTTAGGGAGATAAAAGCATTTATGAAGTTTGGGCACCTAACAATTTTTCATAATTCATTTTGAAATTTTGAAAATGAGATTAACGAATGCAATTATGGATTCCTTTCTTTATTCTTCCAATACTTTCCTCAGCATTGTTACACAATGAGTATTTTGATTTAATAATTGTCCTAAGAAAGTGATAAAAAATGAAGTCTTTGTTTTTTTTTTTTTTTAATTTTTATTTATTTCTTTGACAGAGACAGATCACAAGTAGGCAGAGAAACAGGCAGAGAGAGGAGGAAGCAGGCTCCCTGCTGAGCAGAGAGCCCGATGCGGGACTCGATCCCAGGACCCTGAGATCATGACCTGAGCCGAAGGCAGCGGCTTAACCCACTGAGCCACCCAGGCGCCCAAGTCTTTGTTTTCATAGTTATTTTGCTGTCCAGAAAAAACTCTTTTAATCTTTAAAGTGCCTTGAGACAGGAGTTACACAAGCCAGTTAAAAAGAAAACGGCAGACTTATAGGATTTAAAGCTCAACCTAATAAAAAAGCATAATCAGTTTCATCATAGGTGGCCACCTTTAATCAAATACTGATAATTTATCTCAGTTGAACTAGCCACTCCTGGAACTAAGCTTTCACTCTGTATTGTCAGAGTATCTGTGAGCATTCAGGGTCTCACCAACTCCAAACTGAGGCAGAGAATTCCAGTCACCTGCTTATGGATACACAATATATTTTAATGAAGAGGATTTGTGATATAGAAATGAAGGGAAAATACCCATGTTGAACTTCTGTGTACCAGGCACTTTCCCAGCTTTATCTCTTTTAATCCTAACAAGAATTTTACCCTTTAAAGTACACATCATTATTTCCACTTAAAAAATAAAGACAGTCTAAAGAGTAACTGTGACTTCCCCAGGATGATAAATTGGAATAGGATGGGAGACAGATTTCAAGCCCAGATCTGACTGCCTCTAAGACTTATATCCTTCCTTCTATTCCATATTGGTGAAAGTATCCTTGAAAAGATACATCTACTGCATTTATTCTCCCCACCCCATTCCAAAATTTACATTGCTCTTTACTTTTCCAACTATTTATATATAACACTACTAATTCTAGTCATTAAGTATATATTTATTTTCTTTCAATGTAAATTTTCCCTTTGTTGTAGTTTACATTTGCAATGTATTTCCTTTCTCCTATTTTCTTTTTCCTTTGCACTATTTCTTCCTTTCTCCTTCTTATCTTTTCCTTTACAACAGCAGTTGACGAAAAAGAGAGGAGAAAGCAAAAAAGAAAGAAAGGAAAAGAGAAAAAGAAAAAAAAAATCCCAGTAGCCCAAGTGAATAAAGGAAGAAATATATGAGACTCAGGAAGTAATCCTGGGAGGTTATCCAACAAGATGGTACATGTGCCCAGGCCAATGACCATTCATTCAACTCATGTATTGAGTTCCTATGATGTGTCTTCCATTGCACTGGCCATAGACCTTAGCATCAGGAAATACAGAGTTTAATGGACAAGATTTAAATGTGAAGAAGGTAATGACAAAGAGGATAATATTGCCAAGGTGTTGAGGAGAGATGTTGACTGGGACCCTAACCAAACTGGGTACAAAAGGCAGTGGAAAACTAGAGCTCCATAAAGAGTTGAAACTTCAAGTAAGCCCCAGAGTCCCAAAAGAAATATTTGAGTCCAAGATCCACTATGTAAAGAGGAAGATTTACCTGTAGTTCTAGCCCAAAATGATGACTGCAGCTAAAGACTGTGATTCATGAAAATCAGGGTCTACAGAAGAAAATGTGCTTCAAGCTTAATGGAGGTGCTTTTGCATTTTGTTCTTTACCAGAAGAGCATGCTTGAAGTTCTAAAGCTGAAACACATTTCTGCTGTCCCTAATCAGCACAAGACTACACTCTTAAGTTGTGAATTATGCTTTAGCATTTCTAGACAGAACAAAAGAGCTCTGTTCCTTTGCATTTATGCGGTTACTTATATTGCCTCTTTGCTTTTTTGGATATCTTGCTACATGACTGTATAATATAATGGTTAATCATGGGGCAATCATAAGAATTCCTCTGTCTGACTGAAGGCTAGAAAACTGTGACATATGTAATTTTATCCAAAAGATAACCTGGCAAGCAAATTATTCAGTATACTTTCAAAATTAAAAATATTCCCTCAAGAGAATTTGTACCAGTAGAGTTTCCATTATTTATGGCATTATGTTGAAAATTTGATAAACAACAAGAAAATAAAAACAGAAAGGAAGTAATTCAAAAGTATTTATATGTCTGAGAATCACTGAAGTTTAGAACACAATAATTTTAAAAATACAGGTATCACTGCTACTTTTCTGGAATTACTGTTTATGGGTCTACTAAAACAAAAACAAAACAAAAACAAAAACCTAAAAACTGACCTTAGTGTACACTTTGTTCTTGAAGGTCATTTTGGAAATAAAGCATGAAGACATTGTCTAACTTAATACGTTAGTCCATAAAAATGGACTACTGTGTTTATCTCTAAAGCTGCTGGAAACAGAAAATGTACATTCTATAAGCAGAACAGGATATAATTTCCAGCATTTCTTTTCTTTTAAAGATTTATTAATGTATTTGAGAGAGAAAGAGATAGAACACATCTGAGCATGAGAGGAGGCAGCGGGAGAGAATTTCAAAGAGACTCCCCACTGAGACCCATTTAGGGATCAGTCTCAGGACTCTGAGATCATGACCTCAGCCAAAATCAAAAGTTGGACACTTAACAGACTGAGCAACCCAGGTGCCCCCAGAACTTCTTTTTCCTTTCTTTCCTTTCTTTCTTCCTTCCTTTCTTTTCTTTCTTCTTTCTTTCTTTCTTTCTTTCTTTCTTTCTTTCTTTCTTTCTTTCTTTCTTTTCTTCTTCCTCCTCCTCCTCCTCCTCCCCTTCTTCTTCTTCTTCTTCTTCTTCTTCTTCTTCTTCTTCTTCTTCTTCTTCTTCTTCTTCTTCTCCTTTTCCTTACCCTTGTTTCCTCCTCTTCAATTTTCACTTTCGTGGTGGCTGTCTGCCTGCTAGATACACACTGATAGGGCTTCAAGGAACTTTTGGTTTAATCTATTCCCCCTCTCATTCTTCCAACCCGATTGAAATCTCTCATAGCTCATACATCCCACATGTGGAGTTTCTGGTTCAAAATACATTTACAGTGAAAATATTGGCATTGTCACTTTGAAAATCAGAGAAAGTTCAGACTTTCCCCTAAAAAGCATAGATGTATAGATGTATAGATGAGCCAGACTGAACAAAGTAACCACTGGTTATTGATTCAGTTGGAGTCCCATCTTTAGATGCCTCTCCCTAAGGTCTTCCTTGGCTGAGTCGAGTGTTGGTCTGAGGGGAGAAATCCTCAGCAAGAGAATGCCAATTGTCAGATAGGTCTTTGATGTGTTTGAAGCCGCAGTAGAAATCAGGAGTACTAAGGCAAGAAAGAATGAAGTGAAGAAAACCAGATGAACATAGGCAAAAGAGTGTGTAGGCAGGCATATGCTAATCAAAAGTTTAATTAATGAAGTCATTGTTTATCAGCATTTACATCTGATCTGTTTTTGAATACTCATGAAAAGATACAAAAAAAATTCTAGTTCTATTCCAGGAGGCACTATTTATAGAGAACAGAATGGGAATGATTCTTTTGGAATTGTACATCATGGTAGCCTTTTCGAACATTTGCAGATTTACAGATGTTTTTATTACTTACATAAGTTTTTGCTATATACATATCAATCTCTAGTATGAAAACTCTAGAAAAGAGCTAACTTTAAAGAAATCCTATTTAATTATCAGGTTATCAGGATGCTGATTATATAGAACTGATTTCTGGTTATGTGAAACTGTTTAAAATAACCAAAAATTCATATGAAAATTTCCATAGATTTAGAATGAATATTTGATATAACTTGATGAAAATTATATTGTTATGGATGAAAAATTCCTAAGTAGAATTAGATATAAAGTTCCTTAAGTATATAAATTTATATATTTATGATGTCTACTACATATCTAAAAGTGAACACGTTAAAACCTAAGTTCCTAATTCTCTCCAGACATCATGGTTTATTTAAAATCTTCTCCGTCTATGTTAAGGAAACTCTATCCTTTCATTTTTCACACAAAAACTCATGAGTTATCCTTAGCACCTAGAACATTCTGTTAGTTCTTTTAAATTGGTTTAGAATCTGACCACTTCTTGCCACTTCTGTTGTTACAAGTTTGGTACTAGTCAATAAAAAGAATGAGTCAGCCTTATTAGTAATACTACGGAAAGATCAATAGGATATATTAAGTGAAATAATGCAGCTGCAAATTAATTTCTTTTCTACCTTTTCTGTTTTGTAATTTCTCACTACATATAGTAATTTATTGTATTTATAGGTGTACTTATTTTGTCTGTGTAGAGACTAGGTAAGAAAGACTATCTTTGTAAGTGTCCTGGAGGAACTGGCTGCGAGAAAGAGTAGCTTGGGGAAAAAGTAGGAGAGAGCTTTTTCTTTATATTGTATAATTTCTGCTACCTTCTGAATTTTATACCATATGAATGTATTACCAATTTTTAAAAATGAAATTTTAGAAGACTATAATTGCCCAAGAAAACATTTCATTTATGTTTCTTTCAAGGCTTACTTAACTACTTGGCATGTTAGAAAGATAAATATCTTAAGATATAGTTCCATTTTTCACAATAAAATAGGTGAAAAATCAATTTAATATTATGTGTTTAAGATAAAATTACACTATGATCATTTTATATCACTATCTTATGAAGAAATATAGTTGGAAAGTGGAGATAAATTACTTAAGCCATTATGAGGTCTCTTATCTAGTGAAAATTAAGTGAAATTAAGAAAATGGAATGTATGTTTTCTGTATAAAAGAAAAAAATTATAAAACCCATTAAATTAATAAGGGGTCAAATGATCTTTCAGGGAAAGTGATAGAAATCATGTCTCTGGAGACAACTGTAACCCAAATGGACAAAGTACTAGAAATATCCTTAAGGGAATAATCCTGCTATCAGGCAGGAAAGTACATGACATCAGAGAATGGTTTCTTTCTTCTTCCTCAATGATCCAATACTATGGTTCTGAACGTAATTAACTCTAAAACAACAGGGAAGTTGGATGGAAAGAACCATACCTAAAATGTTGGATAATTAAAGTGAATGAAACAGGAAGCATGCACTGGGGACATAAAACGTGCTACTCCAGCAGAGCTATTAACTATTGCATTAGAGCCCCTAAATCATATGTACTTTTTACCTTCATTGACTTAGGTCAGACTGGATCTTTCCACTAAAAGAGCCAAATGAGCTTAATGTTTTAGCTGGTTGATGCCAATGGCAAAGAGACCTTAAGATGCACTTCAAGAAAGATGTATGATCAAGGAGGCATATGCTTTTCTCCATTAGTGTAACAAGTCGAAATATCATTTATTTCTGGAAGTGTTTTTTATTGTAACGGATATGGCTCATCATTTAACTCAGTTCGCCAAACATCATGCACTAGTATTTTATTATAGTTATAGGAAGAGAAAGGGGAGGTCTTTCGGGGTTATTCACTGACATTTCTGAAAAGTAGTATCACCGCTACAGAATTCTTAAAACGGTATGTATAGTTTTGAATGTGGAACATGTGGGCACTGAAATTTAGGACTTCTGTTGTTATTTTAACTGTAATATAACACATGCTTATAGAATCCACATAAAACATTGTGGAGTTTCAAACAAAAGACAGAGTATAATTCATCCTACCATTGAACACCAAAGAGAAGCAATGAAATTGGAGTAAAACATCAGTAAATACTAATGTAATATTACTAAGTACACTTTATCTGAGCTGTGTATGCATTAGGGCCCCTTTGTTGTGCCACAGATTATACACATAAGAAAAGTCAACTATTCACGTGTTATAATTTCTAATCTTTAGTTTCTTTGTTTCATATAGGAGAAAAAAAAAAACTTACTGAGATTTTAATTTTTCAGTTGTCTCTTTTATACATTAGTGACATGTAGATAATATAGATTCTATGGAAATAGCTACACACAAGAAGTTTTGGGACATAGATAACTGAAATAATTTGGAGTGGGCTACATAACTGAGTAGTTATATTGTGAATCTAGAAGGTAAAAATGAGCATTTATATACATGTTCTAATATGCATTAATGTGGAAATTATCAGGTATCAATGAAGTATTTTTATGATACAGTTTACTATAGAAATAAGAACTGCAGAAAAGCATATTTAAATCATTTTATTACTTTGGAAATTGAACAAGTAATTAAACACCTCTGAACCTCCCTTTACTTAGTAGGAAGTCAGAAATAATATCAGGAATAATAATTCCTACATCATAGGGATATTATGGATAAATTAAAAGCAAGAGGCAGTACTTAGCATAAAATAAATGCTCAATAAATTATAGCCATTATTCTGTGTTGAATTTTGCTACGTTAAGCATTTCTTATAAATGTAATTGTTAATGCATTTTGTTTCTTTTGACAGTTAGTGACCTAACTATAACTATTAATCAGGTGTTAGCCTGGTAATGTGTAAGTATGGGGTAGGCTTGTCTTCAAGAGAGTGAATGATCATTAAGCTGCATAAAGAAGCAGATCTGGCTCTGGCTTGGCAATGAGGTCGGCCTGCTTTTTTCCTTCATGCTTTTTGCAAGATTTTTTGTTCTATCTTGTAGATGCATCCTACCAGTCACCTGAGTCTATTAGTTGTTCCTTCAGGGCAATGTCACACAATGGTTAGAGAAGGGACTGTGGCCAGAGTTCTGGCTGTGCATCTCATTTCTGCCGCTCTCCATCTTGACTTTTCTGTAGCTTAGTTTCACTATACTAAAATGAGGATATAATAGCACCAAACTCAAAGTTTAACTGAGAATTAAATGAATTGATGCATGTGAAAATAACATAAAGGGCCTGTCACATAAAAAGTTGTTTGTAAATGTTAGCTATCACTTTAAGTGACTGGTTTACATCAGATTTTTCCCAGTTATTGAAAAGTGGATCTGGAAATCATGTGCTTTCCTGAAACCTACTGTCAAGCTCTTCTGAAGTGATATTTGTATAATTCAGGAATAAATTTTATTTTTTTAAAGATTTTATTTATTTATTTGACAGTGCGAGATTGAGAGAGCACAAGCAAGAGGAACAGCAGTCTGAGGGAGAGGGAGGAGCCTGCTCCCAGCTGAGCAGGGAACCCAAGGTGGGGCTCAATCCCAGGACTCTTGGATCATGACCTGAGCCAAAGGCAGATGTCCAGCAGGCTGAGCCACCACCCGGGCACCCCTGGAATGAATTTTATTCTTATTAATAAAATTTAAACACATATCATTTAAAAACTTATCAGTAACAGTATTACCTAAACTTGATTATGGTGCAAATTCCTTCTATTTGGCTTAAAGCTCTACAGAATTTGTTTTCCACCAATAGATTGGCCATGTTTCACCCTCACTATTCTCCACTTGCAAAATAGATGATGAACTGAATTATAATATCTTTTTTAAAAAATATAAATATACAGACAAGCCCCTGCATACTTTATGTACAGCAAAAGTTGACTATTATGACAATGAAGACAGATGGTTAAGATATAATACATGTATCTTATATCTTAAGATCCAGTATGCTTAGTTTACTTATCTTTTGTGAAATAATGTAACCAAGTCATTTTTAGATATTTACAACTGCATTACATATGAATAATTACTTTCTTAATTAAAGAAATGGAAAAACTATCCATTTAATCACAGATTAATATATGACACATTTTAAACTATGATTGCTTAATCATTTTTATTAATATACCTTTGTTTATATGATATTTGCACGATTATTGTCTTTACTTTGCTAGTACCTAAATAGTCCTCAAATTCTAGAGAAATTAAAACATTTCCCCTTCTTTTTGTATGAATATGTTAAGTATACATATTTAAAAAATTATTTTATTTTATTTTTTTGAGAGGGAGAGAGAGAAAGAGAGCATGAGGAAGGACAGAGGGAAAGAACCATCAAGCAGAGTCTCCACTGAGGCAAAGCCTCATGCAGGGCTTCATCTCTTGATAGGAGCTGAAACCAAGAGCCAGACACCCAACTGACGGAGCCTCCCAGGGGCCCCGAAGTGTACACATTTAAAATCAAAGTAAAGTAAAATAGAATTAGTTTAAGAAAGGCAAAATGTTTATGTGTACGAATAAGGTTGTATGAAAAAAATACATAAAGTTTAAAAAAGAGCTTGGAACATCAAATAAAACAAACAACTGCCTCAATGTATTTAGTTCAAAGTCGGGTATAAGTTACTGTAAATGCATTACAGAAAATTATGTGACAAAATTTACTAGACATTTTGGCTACACAATTAGAACACTAGCTTCCTTTTTCTTGGGTCAGGCCTAATAGATCTATATGGGCTGAAAATAATGAGGATGGGCTCACTTAATTATGCTTTCAGAATCTTAACCTTGAGTTTAAATATTATTTTCATTACCCTTCTGATTCTTTGCTTCTCATTAAAACAAATTCAATTTTCTGAATATGGAAATCTATTTTAATAGAACAAATGAAACTAAGTATTTAGATCTAGGCTTCTGTTAACAGAATATATGAACAACAGGATATATACTTTGGACCAGATACATCAACCTCTGGTTATTTCTGGGTTCTAGAAAATGTATACTTCTGATACAGTATGGTAATTTTTCAAACCAAATGATATAAATATATGTTTGTGTATATCTACCTATGTATTTTAGGTTGTATGATGTTTCCCAATTATGGTTTAAACTGAAATTCTATATATGGAGAAGATATTAATTTATTCTTTTTTTTTATATGTAGTAATGTCTTCAGTTCTCATCAGCAAGTGACAACTTTTTAAAAAACTCATTTAGAATGGACAGTGGCAAACAAGAACTGTGCTGTTGGGCTGGCAGAAAGAAAGGACTACTTAAGATGGTGAAAGTTCCTGCCACAAAACCTGAGCTGGAACAGGAGAACAAAGACCCAATCAGGAATCTGAAACCACCCCCCATCCCCCCACCCCTGCTCCAGGCTCCCGTGGACCAATGGGACCCTGAGAAGTGGGAATCTGAGACCCCCCCCCCCTTCCGGGCTCCAGTGGACCAATGGGACCCTGAAGAGCAGGCGAAATATCCAAATAAGGGAGACTTGCCAAAAGACCCCTTGAACTCCCTTCAAGACTTCTTAAAAGACCCCTTCTCCTTGCCTCAGGCACGACTTCCCCCACTCTGCTTTCCAGAGTTGCGGAATCTCACCCTAGGGTGCCCTCCTCCCCTCGCAGTTTTCCTGGCTCCCCTTCTGAGCCCTGAAACTGCGCCGGAGAGTGCCTTTAATAAATCTTGCCTTGTGCCTACCTTGCCAGGTGTGTTTATCTCCCTGGAAAAACTTTACATGTACTGAAACAAAATTTTTCATTTTACAAGGAAATGCTTTTTCTTGATTTTTTTTTAAAAAAAGTCACTAATATTGAAAATCAAGTCAAATCATTATCTTAATTATGGTGTGATAAAGTTGTCCACTATAGTCATAATCTTAAACATGATTAACACACATTCACCCCATATGAATATAAATTCAAATTTTACTTTATGATTAATCACATTCTACATTATTCTTACTCTTCAGTTGTGCCATTTGGAAACATTTAAGTATTTGAAAAATAAATCTTCCCAGGAAGGAGCTTCAGACCTTGAGTGATTGGCTATGAGAAGTAGCTCCAAATTTCATCTTACTATTGCATGTTATGTTTATGTAAGGTACACTTGTACTTAACTTGTTACTTTATAAGACTCATACTCTAAATCTAGAACGTGCAGGACTCTGGGGGAAGAATTTTGAATAAAGAAGATCCTGAGGCCCAAAGGACTTGGAATCTCTTAAGATCTCAAAGGAATCAACTAAATCAGTGATGAAAGGATCATTATCTTCCTTTAATAATTTCTGTTATATTCATACTTGCAAAGGCTCCCTCATTAATGGGTCTATAGTGCATTCAAGCTGCTCCAAATTAAAAAAAAAAAAAAAATACTATAATTTGCTGCAAAACTCTTCTGGAGAAGAGCCACTAAGAACTAACTTTGGTTTAGTCTCAGGACCTATATTTTATTTTACCTCAGTTGGCACTATACATCTTCCATCAGGCTTTAATGCATCTTGCCCCTAAATTCTTACCTATTTTCATAACCGTAATTTAGCTCCTCTGGCTGGAGAATTTGATGATCCATCCATATGTGCAGTGCTTTGAGCCAATAACCTTGTCTGCCTGGTTCCCTGTCTCTGGGTGTGTCTCCATAGCCCTTGATAAGCTTCCTCCTCCAATAATCTTTCCAGGCAGCAGATTTAAATCCTAGCTCCTGTTACAGTTGTGGTTAAAATGGCAATCATGGCAATATTTTCATACACATAGTTTTTTATATTTAAAGCAAACAAAAGAAAACCCAGTTTTGAAAAAAAAGCTTTAATAGTTACCAGTTATATATGCCATCCTATCATAATAACTGTTACATTGTTTTCTCAAATGTTTATGTACTACATTGTAAACTTAGGCTTAATGAACCTTCATAAAATAAAAAAACAGTTTCTTCAGGCCAGTAGAACCCTGTCTACTGTGCATATAATTAGCTATGTGTATTTTCTGAATCCCAATACATTCTAAGTGAGAATTCATTTCTCTCTCTTTCCCCTTAAAACAGTTAAGAGTGATATTTCAGGAAGTTATACTTTCCTTAAAGATTCTCAAGTCGCCCTTAGCTATTTCACACAGGTCAAGATATAGCTTACATTCTAGCTTAATAAAAGAGGAAATGATTTTCTTTCCTTCCCATTCTCACATAATTTACCTTGAGTGAGAGAGTTGTCTTCAGCACATCTTGTTGCAAGACAGAACAATGAGATGTTTATAACAAAATAATGTTGCATAATGAAGCACTTCAGGTATATGAAATGTGAATCTCCAAGGAGATTAGAGCTGTAATTTATATTTTGTTCTGAAGATGAACACCTGTAATAGTAATTTTTCCTTATGGTAGTGATCTTTATAAAATTAACAGTGATTTATATTTATATTTATTTGAGGATTAATCCATATTAAATTTGAGCGCTAAGGCAATTTCAAATGAGTAAAAATCCTTTTTCTCTAGGTCAAAAGCAAGTATTGTGAGGATGTAAAACTGTCTTTAGGAATGAAAGGCAAGTGTTAGAAAAGGGACATCCGTTTCTTTGGCTAACAAGTTTCTCTTTGAACACGCAAATGTGTATAAAGAAAGGAGACAAGTGGTGAGTGGTTATTTGTCATTAACATCTTATTGTTTCCGTTCAATCAAATGCTTTCTTCTGAGCAGGTAACTAAGATGTAATGGAAGAATGCCCATAAAAATATCATTGTTTTTCTTTTTTTATGAAACCATTTCTCTGAGTTGACACTCAGTATATAAATATATATCAGTTCCTTCCCTAAATTGAAGCAAACTTGAACTTTGATTATTGTAAAAGAGGAATATTCAGGCTATTCTTAAATAGCTGTTAGGCAAAGAAAACTCAGAGTGGTATATACTGAATTTGTAAATTAAAATAATTCAAAAGAAACAACTCATTTCAGGGTCTGCATTTGACTGCACAACCCCATATGTGATCACTGTCAAACAAAATAGTGTGGCAGTTAGAAGCACTCTTTCTACTGCCCATCTGTGAGTATATTTTGATACAGTCTGTGACCCAACGCAATTGCTTACCTTTTCTGAGTCTCACTTTCTCATTTCTTCTTCTTCTTCTTCTTTTTTTTTTAAAGATTCTATTTATCTATTTGACAAACAGAGATCATAAATAGGTAGAGAGGCAGGCAGAGAGGGGGAAGCAGGCTCCCCATCAAGCAGAGAGCCCGATGCAGGGCTGGATCCCAGGACCCTGAGATCATGACCCGAGCCGAAGGCAGAGGCTTTTTAACCCACTGAGCCACCGATCCGATCCCAGACGTCCGATCACTTTCTCATTTCTGAGAGAGGGATGAGGATAGCTAGCTTGACTTAAGAGGGCTGTGACTGGAATCCAATGCATCAGGACATGCAAGTCCTCAAGAATAATGCTCAGCTCATAATACAGTAATTATTATCATGATTACAACCTCAGAGACAGCATATAAGAAAAATTGAGTGAGAAGTCATATTTTTTTTTATCATAACTAAATTATGTTGAATGGGAGGACAATCAGGACTTAACCTTTAAGGTGCTACAGGTATTTAAAGTACCAAGGTAGTATGGGATAAATATTTGTCCTCCCTGCCCCCTGCCGTTGATATACTGAAATCCAAACCCCCAAAGTGAAGGTATTGGGAGGTGGTGGCTGGAGGCTTTGAGAGAGGATTAGGTCATGAGGTTGGAGCCTTCATGAATGTGATTAGTGACCTTATAAATCAGACCCAAGAGAGCTCTCTAGCCTCTTCTACTATATCAGAATCCAACAAGAAGACAACCATCTAAGAACCAGAAAGTGGGCTCTCACCAGACACCAAATCTACAGGAGCCTTGATCTTGGACTTCCCAACGTCTGGAACTGCAGGAAGTAAGTTTCTATTTTTAATTAGCTGTCAAGTTTATAGTATTCTCTTATAGAGCCTAAAGAAACTAAGATACCAGGTCTAGACTGACCTAATATTGAATGCCAATATCGTCTTCTTCCTCCTTCCCTCTACTTCTCCCTCTCTCCCTCCTTCCTTCTTTTTTGTGGAAGTTTAACCTCTAAAAATAGAGACAAGTGATCTTGGCCACAACCTCAACAAGATTAAATAAAATCATGTCAGGATTTAGGAAATTATTGGTAGTTATGACTCTGTTTACTGAGAATAAAAATAGATATATTTTTTCCTGACTTTTCTTCTGTGTTGATAGGATTATTTAACTGGGATAGTGAGGGAGGGCTATAGACATCTGTCAACAAGGCTGCTGAAAATGTCTTTCATTATGTTTTCGTGAGAGCGGATTTAATTGAATTTTAAATAAGAGTGACCTAGTGATTTTAATTGACTATAAGCTCACACTGAGACAACACAGAACTGCAGCTGCACACAGAGATAAATTACTTTTGGCTGTATTGGAAATGCATCTCAAGCAAGGGAGGTGAAAGTTTCAGCCATATCTTGATTTCTCTGTTTATTAGAGGAGCACACTTTTTTTTTTTTTAAGGTTTTTGTTTATTTATTTGACAGAGAGAGAGAGTCATCATAAGTAGGCAGAGAGGCAGGCAGAGAGAGAGGGGGGGAAGCAGGCTCCCTGCTTAGCAGAGATCCCGATGTAGGGCTCGAGATCCCGATGTAGGGCTGAGATCATGACCCGAGCTGAAGGCAGAGGCTTAACCCACTGAGTCATCCAGGTGCCCCTAGAGGAGCACACTTTAACGTGAATGTGGCAAATGAAAGACCTATTATAAGGCCAGAAAATTGGAAGGAGCTGGTTAATGGTCTAAGAGCTCTGGCACATGAGGGGAAATGGAGGGAGCTGGGATGCTTAGCTTGAGAGGAAGAGAAATAGGAAAGGTATGTTTATTGCTCTCAATGTGTAAAAATGGAAGTTATTCTAATGCTGTGTCATTCTCCAGGTTTCTGATTCTCTGTCATGCTACAGGATGACGTTAGAGCAGTACATGGGAGTACATGAAAAGAATGAAGCTTGAAGGACAGCAAAATACACTACCCCTGATTATTTTGAATTAAAGTTATTTAGGAGAGGTGCCCAGGTAGCTCAGCTGGTTAAGCATCTGCCTTCGGCTCAGGTCATAATCCCAGGTCCTGGCATTGAACCCTGTGTCCTGCTCTCTACTCAGGGGGAGGCTGCTTCAGAACCCTCTCCCTCTGCCTGCTGTTCTGCCTGCTTGTGTGTTCTCTCTCTCTCTGTCAAATAAATAAATAAAATCTTTAAAAAAGTAAAGTTATTTAAGAAACAGCAAGTGCAAGAAGGACATTCTAACCTTCCGTTATACCCTTCGAAGCAGGATATGAATGTCCCACGTTAAGGTACTTTCCTTATACCAGGAGAGTAGGAGACACCCCTATTGTCAGAGAGAGGAAATTGAGGGCCATAAAGATAGTACAAACTATGCAACATCTTCACAAATTTGCTACCCAAGCCCGAACTTCTTTGTCTTGTCAATTCTTCACAAATTTATTGTTTTTCTCTCTAAAAGGTATAAAAACTGCCTGCTTTGGTAATTTCTTTGAGTCTCATATCTTCGGGGATCCTGTGCACACAATATTAAATTTGTTTTTCTACTGCTAATCTGTCAGTTTAATTATTAGACCAGCCAAAGAACCTGGAAGGGGAGAAGGGAGTTTTCCTCTCTTAAAAGCTCAAACTAAGGGGCACCTGGGTGGCTCAGTGGGTTGGGCCTCTGCCTTCGGCTCAGGTCATGATCTCAGGGTTCTGGGATCGAGTCCCACATCGGGCTCTCTGCTCAGCAGGGAGCCTGCTTCCTCCTCTCACTCTCTCTCTCTGCCTGCCTCTTTGCCTACTTGTGATCTCTCTCTGTCGAATAAATAAATAAAAATCTTTAGAAAAAAAAAAAAAAAAAAAAAGCTCAAACTAAGAAAAAAATTGTGTTTTTTCAAGAAATGACAGCTTTAAAAAATATAAAGAAAGAAATATTAGGTTCTGAAGTTTACAAAAATCTTACTGATGATCTGTCAAAAGTGATGCAGAGATAATTTCTTCACTAGGTGCTAAA
The DNA here is from genome assembly GCF_030435805.1 of Mustela lutreola. NCBI lineage: Eukaryota > Metazoa > Chordata > Mammalia > Carnivora > Mustelidae > Mustela > Mustela lutreola. The sequence continues at coordinate 110,793,903 of NC_081290.1, forward strand.
TTGGACTAACTAAACTTATTCTCAGTTTTTCTGATGACCTCTGTCTAATTGAACCTGAAGATAAGTGGGACTTGAATCCCAAGGGCTAGCATGCTGGTCTATGTTTGTGCAATGCTTGTATGTTGTGGAAATTGTACTGAGATTAAAATATTTTACACAAGGTTTTGAGATATACCAGTCTTAAGGTGTAAAATGCTTTGAGACCATGTTGTGTGGAAATGCTTTCAAATAAATAAAAAAAATTTAAAAGTTCCTATAATGCAATCAACTGAGTAGACTAGTTTTATCCTATGAAACAAGTGTTTCAGTTATACCACATAGCTAAAGGGAAGAATTGCTAAATAGAGCAACAACAACAAAACATTTCCTAGTCGGCATTCTTATGATGTTAGTGGTCATTTCACTAACATCATACACATCCTAATCACAAAAATTGGCCAAATACCTGAAAAATTGGTATTCCAGATTAATTGAGATTACTCTATAGATACCATAGAGTTTCTTCACAACCTTGGATTTCATTTAAAGTTATTATTTTTTGCTATTCATTTGAGAAGTCCACATTTATGCTATATGTTACATTTATTGAATTAAAATAACCATAAAGTCAAATATAAAGTCATATTTTCTTATTTAGTGAAAAATTCTATAAGAATAAAACATGACAGATGTTTCATTTATTTATAAAAATCACAGAATGGGAACCTAATCCTCTCTATAATTCATAATATTATTTTCAGATTTTTAATGTTATCAGTCTCTTCATAGTCTGAATCATTAAGATTTCCTCAGAAAGAGTTTAGCTGTCTGCCTGTATCAGCTTGGCTAAACTAAGTGTTCAAAGTTTATAGACTTGCTCTTTAAAATTATTTTAAAAATTGTAATATAATAATAATAATAATAATAATTGTAAATAAACCTGCCTCAATTATCTTAAAAAGAACACACATTTGGGGATAAAAAATATATGTTTATAAAAAATAAAAAAAACATTAAAAAACCCCCACACATTTAGTAATACTTTTCTACCTATCATTGAGTCTATATATGGCATTCTATGAACCAACCTGTCCATTAACATGCATAGTTAGGAAGCAATACAATTCAAGGATTAAACACAATCAAAATATGAAGGCATTGTGAAAATAATTAAATAAACACCTGGCCACATGAGCCAGAAATTGCTAGTTACTACTCAATATCTTTTCTTTCCTTTCTTAAGAAAAAATACTCTCCCACTTCTATCCTACCTTTTATTTAAGTAGATCTGTGGTATAGCTAAAACATTACATTTACAGCTTCCTCCTTTACTAGTTGTGGCCATATGTGTAAATTCTCACTAATAAGATATAGATACAAACTATTAGTATGCCTTTTGCAAAGCCTCCTTAAGTAAAACTAAATTATCTAGGGGAAGTCCTTTGTCCTTTCCTTTCCTTTGCCCTTCCTCTTGTTGCAACATGTAGATGGAATTTAGAGTTCTGATCCCATCTCACTTTGGACGGGCACAGAGAGATGTGCATGTAGCAGATAAATAGAAGGAGTCTAAGTTGCTGAATGACATTATCGTAGCCAACGAGGTTTATCTGAGGCGCGATTATTGCTAATTGAATGACATTATGAAGTCACCTCACCCACCAATCTAGTAATGCCTGCTGATGTTCTTTTTTGAGAAGATAAACACTTGTTCATTTTAGTTGCTGGAGTTTGGTCTTAGCTACAAGTAACAAAACACAACACTTACTGATAGAGACACTCAGTGACTTAAGATGTGAGTGGATGTAACTTTCATATCTGTAAAAGCAGCAAAATTTATTTGATGAATGTAGAAAATACTTGGGGGAGGGTGTGAGTGTATTAAATTATTTTTGTGTGATTTAATATATAACCATCAAAGAAATATATATATATATAAATTTGTGATTTAATAACTATTTTTCCTTACATACAATATGCACCATAGTTCAAATGAAAAACAACTGGGTCGGGGATAGTTTTCTAGAATATTTGTGAACTGATTCTTCAGTATTTCTGCCAAGAAAAACTATGGCAAGGAGAGACCACCTGCATGACACAGATGATCCTGACTTATCACACAGAAAAATGAACCTAACATTGGAAAACCACCTATCATGCTTCTCAAAACACTGTCCAACAGAAATTAATGCCTCTAATGGGTTCTCTGTTGCTTTTTGGCATGAGAATTGATTAAACTTGGATAGTGATAGAAAATATTCTAACTAAAAAAATGAGGTCATTGGAAAACAACTGTGTCTAATTCAGTCAGTATTTGACACAGCAAAATGCCTCACTGATACTCAAAGATAAAATGCTAATAAATATACTAATTTCCACTACTATATTCCATTTGCCTTTCCCTACCTTAGCTCAAGACAGAGAAAGAAATCTGATCATAAATACAACAGATTTTTAAAAATCTACAAAATCACATGTGTCCTCCTTAAGCAGTAGTTCTAGAACTTATAATTTTGACTTCTGATACACATTTAGGCTTTTCCTCTCTATTCGTTCTCCAGCCTCTAGGTGTTTAGCCCATAAAATAAATGTAGTCAGAGCAGATCCCGTATGTTTCCAGTTGCATTTGATGGCAGGGATACCAGAAAGCTGTGAGTGGTGAGCCAGGAGCTTCCTTTTTCAATTCCAAGTGTAAACATTTGGCCTTTGCTATGTTACCTGCAAGGGTTCCAAGACAGGGACGTTCTCCTGGCTGTCATGTAGGTGGTAGGACTCTGTACAGATGTTGGAGAATGTGAGAGGTGAAGAGAGGCAGACCATTCTTTTAACCCATGAGAAACCATAAATAACCATCTCTCGTTCATATCATACAACTTAAGAGTTGAAATATAGTTTAGTTCTGTAGCATGACTTTACAAATAATAGCATAAAAATAGGATAACTTTTCATAAGAAAGCACGTCATAGAATTCTAATGTTTAAAGCGATAATAGCCAATAAAAATGGAGCTCCCCGGTTAAGGTTTGAAGGGAATAACTTGTCAATCTTACCCACTTTCCCTTAAGCAGCTTTTATAGTTTTCCCAGAAAGCTCTGAGTTCTATAGGACCCTCAGAATGAACAAAAAATAGTGGGAGGCTTCTTGTCTAATTTCCTTCCATCTCCTACCATTGTACATTGTACAATGTGGGTGCTAGATGAGGAAACTGAAACAAGAGAGCTTTAAGAATTTCTCCACACTTGTACTATTAGAGGGAGAAGTGAATCTAGACTATTGATCTATGGTTTATTTGTTTATTTTTTTAAGATTTTATTTATTTATTGGAGAGAGGGAGAAAGAGAGAGAGCATGAGAAGGGGGAGGGTCAGAGGGAGAAGCTGACTCCCTGCTGAGCAGGGAGCCCAATGCAGGACTCAGTCCTGGGACTCCAGGTTCAGGACCTGAGCCAAAGGCAGATACTTAACCAACTGAGCCACCCGGGTGCCCTTGTTTATTTTTCATTATATACCACTGTCTGGATATAAAGAGAATATTTCTTCATATCATTTCAAATTGTCTTTTGAATCATTTCCCATGTGAGTATATTAAACTGCAGAGAGAGTGGAATGTGTCAGATACTTTGGATTACTTTAGAAACCGAAGACAACCATGGTTAATCATCAAGGGAGTAATTCAGGGACATGGTCTTCGATTGTATAAAAATTCAAGGCAACCACGGACATTTAAACTGATCAGAATATTATTTATTCATTGTTGACTGTTTGCCCAGGATGCTGGAAGATATAAAAGAAGCATAAGTCATGGTACCTGACCTTAAGAAATGGCCTATTTTGTTAGGTAAACTGTGTGGGTGTGGGTATGGGTGTGTTTGTGTGTGTGTGTGTGTGTGTGTGTGTGTGTTTATTTATTTATTTATTTTTAAGATTTTACCCTTCTATTTGACAGAGAGAGTGATCACAAGTAGTCAGAGAGGCAGGCAGAGAGAGAGGGGGAAGCAGGCCCTGGCCAAGCAGAGAGCCTGATGTGGGGCTCAATCCCAAGACTCTGAGATCCTGATCTGAGCTGAAGGCAGAGGCTTAACCCACTGAGCCACCCAGGCGCCCCTGTGTGTGTGTTTAGAAGATAGTTATCAACTGACCTGTGTAGATTTAATAAAAACTTTATTGTAGTTAATAAAAGGGAGTAAGATAATCAGATTCTCTTACTTATCAATTAAAATATCAGTGAAAGAGAGAGAAGTTCAGAAATTTGGCTTTTGAAGTTATCAGAGGTTAATGGATCTATGGTTGTGCAAAGTCTCCTGGCCTGTCAAAGTTCCAGAAAGCAGAAGCTAAGAATTTTGAAGAGAATGAAAGATAGCATAGTGTAAAACAGATTAGATATGAAAAGAGAAATAGAACTAGAGAAGTTAGAAATGGAACAGGGAGTGCAGAATATTCTAACTACTATACTTCCTGAAGTCAAACTGTAAAATCTCCTTCAAACTTCAGGCTCATGAGTCATTCTTCAAGCTTGTGTGAAGGGCTTAAGTTGTACTCAATCAAACATTCCTTGCCTAAGTCAGAATAAATGGATACAAATTACCTAGTGGTGTGTATAGCACATAGAATGCAAAACATGATATATATCATTATTATGTTGTAATGTTATAATTCCTGGTACCCAGAATTCCCCATGGTTAGAGTTGTAAAAATGAAAATGCAAAGCTGCTGCACTTTTCCATGTGTTGTGTGTGGAAAAACACGGAGTGTTATTTGGGAGCTGGGAGCTTTAGTCCCATTTTTTCTACCAAGTGTCCTGTTGCCCTTGGTTAAGACTGACATAAAATAACCTCAAATTTCCAATGACAAAGGAGAAGATAAGTGAATTTATGTAAAGCTGAGGTTGACTCCCAGGCTTGGTATAGTCTGCAAGTATTTTTTATACTTTTCCTGTGAAATCTTTCATGCATAAACTTATATGACTTCAAACTAAGGGAAGACAGGTTTCTTTTTTTTAAGTGAACTTTTTCTTATTAGCTTTCCAGTCTCGCACTGTATGCATAAACTCATTTCAGAGAATTATTTAATTATCACTGATTAAGAGACAGGGGAATTTTAGTTTCTAAATTATAACATGTGGGAAGTGTATGCTTGTTTTCCTTGACATTAACAAGATCTTAATTCCATCCGAAAAGCTGACTAACACAGGTTTAATCTTGTGTATGTGTAATTATTGAGAATGGATCTGCTTTTCCATTTGATAGAAAATATGACTGTGCTCTGATGAGAGTGACATTTAAAATTAGTTTCCCAGACCTGGTGTGCCCATTGAAACCTCACAGATGGAAGAGGAGAAAAATGTCAGAGAAACTCATACTCTTGGATTTCGAAATGCTGCCTACACTTTTCTCCTGATACCCGCTCCTTGGCATCATCTCTAGTGCCTCAAAGGGAAAACATGTTGCAAAATGATATATTAGAGTATTGTGCACTATTTTAACACATTTTTAAAGGGAACAACTTTCTCTGCTTTCCTATTGCTGACCTCTCCACCCCTGTATTCATCTTCCTCCCTTCTCTTGATTCCTCAGGACACTGGAGTGTTTTCTTGGGGGATGAAAGCAAAGAGAAACTCTTGGTGCTTTAACAGGCTTAGAGACTGCAGGGAATTGTCATTTCTCACCATGCTCCTTTTGATAGCAATTCAAGGACTCACTGTTGCAAAGACTGATGTGTGTATTTTGAGCAGAAACAACAAGGAAAAGCAAGAAGCTTTTCTGTATGTCACAGTGTTTTTTAAAATTGCCCATCACTTGGTAACTATGTCTTCCTCTCTAAGGCAGAAGTTTAGAGCTTCATTTTCTAGTGTAAGCCCATGACAAGTGACCTCTCTGGTGTTGGTGGTTGGAATTGCTTTGTAACCTGTAAATCATATAACAAAACGGAAAAATCTGACGCTGAAAAAAACCCCAAACAAACACATTTATTTGCTAGACAACATTTTTGGGGAAGAAAAACAATTTAAAATGAAACAAACTGGTTTAATCTGGCAAAATTTTGGTTCAATTTGACTGGGCTAACGGATGCCCACAGAGCAGGTAAAAATTATTTCTGGGTGTGTCTGTGAGGATGTTTCCAGAAGAAATTAGCATTTAAATCAGTAGATTTAGTCAAGAAGATCCACCCTCACTGTCTAATCCCTTGAGTGCTCTAATAGAACAGCAAGATACGGGAAGCATGAATGCCCCACTCTCTTCTTAAACTGGGACTGACAGCTTCCCTTTCCCTTCTTTTCAGGTTCCTCTGGAACTTGCCTCAGTGACCCCCTTTCCCCTGTGTTTCTCTGGCCTTCAGACTTAGGCTGAATTGCCCCCTGGCTTTCCTGGTTCTTCAACTCAGAGAGTGATTCATGGTGCTTTTTTTCCTCCACAACTGTGTGAGCCATTGATAAACAAATATCCTCTTATATATATCCATATATATCCTATTGGTTCTGTTTCTCTAGAGAACTCTGACTAATACACTTATCATTCTCCCCTTTTCTGGGTCTTGGATATAAAATTTCATGTAAATTTATCCATTTTCAATGACACTGTTCTCAAAAAAAATCTTATGTTTGACTTCTATGAAATATTAATTTCATTCAAACTTCAGTACAAAACACAGGGGTCAACATTAAAATTGCTAAGATATGGGTGCCTGGGTGGCTCAGTGGGTTAAAGCCTCTGCCTTCAGCTCAGGTCATGATCTCAGGGTCCTGGGATCGAGCCCCACATCGGGCTCTCTGCTCAGCAAGGAGCCTGCTTCCTCCTCTCTCTCTGCCTGCCTCTCTGCCTACTTGTGATCTCTCTCTGTCAAATAAGTAAATAAAATCTTAAAAAGAAATTGCTAAGATATCTTATCTTTCTCTGCAGTAGAAAAAATTATTATTAATGTTCTAGGTCCTCTCTTGTAAAAATGCACATGTGTTCTTTCCGCTCAATTTTCCAGCACCCTGGGACGCCTGGGTGGCTCAGTTGGTTAAGCAGCTGCCTTCGGCTCAGGTCATGATCCCAGCGTCCTGGGATCGAGTCCCACATCGGGCTCCTTGCTCCGCAGGGAGCCTGCTTCTCCCTCTGACTCTGCCTTCCACTCTGTCTGCCTGTGCTTGCTCTCACTCTCTCTCTCTCTTACAAATAAATAAATAAAATCTTAAAAAAAAAAAAAAAAATTTTCCAGCACCCTTAAACTGACTTAGCCGAGTAGCCTGAAACTGTTAGTTTTCACAGTAGTTTCTGAACTAAATGCCTAAACTAACAGAAATCAGAGGAACAATACTGCAGTGGCAAGGTTCCTTAACAAAGCAGCAGCACTCAACATGAGAAGATTTCAATTTGGCTATTGAAACTGAAGCAGAATCACCACTGTTACAATTGTGAAACAGGAGGAGACAAGGGGTTAAAAGTTAAATAAGGAAAATCCTTCTAAAACTGAAAAGCAAGGCATCCCAAATGTCAAACTGAATGGAATTTTTTTTTTTTTTTTTTTTAACCAAACTGTGGGGTTCCCATGACTGGAAGTGTTCAGACAACAGATGGATACTAATCTGGAGGAATCCTGCAATGGGTGGGGGTTACACCAGGTGAGCTGTATGTAAGCCTTTTCTAATGTGGAGATTCCATGGTTCTAGGAACCATATGGTGAGGGCATTTAAAATAGTACTGAGAGGCTGTTGTGTTTTTCCATTTTCTCTGTACTTGTTGGATCCCTGGAAATGCAGCCTCTCCTTTACAACAGAGATGCTAAATTTAACTGATATGCCTAACCTCATCTATAATCTCCTACCTATTTCCCAAGTTTGTTTCTCTACAATGACAGACACCTTTTAAACACGATTAATAATTGCGTCCATTAACCACGTTTTCAAATGTTCTGAGACACAGTCTCTGAGATGAGGCATGAGAGGTGGCTGGAGGCTGAAACAGAGAAGAATATGTATTGCACTCAGTCTGTGGCAGAAGGAAAGAGCATAGGAGACTATTCTCCAGTTCACTTGATTTTTACCTGATGATTTACAAGGTATGTAAATTAGGAGACAACCACAGAAGGTACATTTAATGACATCTTAATGCATCACAGAATTTACGACAAGGCATGAATAGCTTGTGCACTCAACCATTGGAAGCAGATGCTGCAATAATTCTACTTAATACTTAGAAGCAAAGTAAAGCATATTGTTTTTTGTACAAATGTTTATGAAACATTAATAAGAATAATATGCACCATTCAATGCTGAACATATAATCTGAAATCCTTTCCTATAAATATTTATAAAGGAGACATTTTGGTTCTCAACATAAATTGATTTCAAGCCCAGATTCTGAAATGCTGCATGGTTTTCTTTCTTTGGGTATATATTTAACTAGAGTAAGACTAACTGACTAATAGGACAGTACTACTTTTTACTGTACCTACTTACTGAGAGCCTAAAGAGAATGCTTTGAATCAATTTGTGAAATATACTCTCTACTACAATAGCTCAGCTAGTGGCCTGGAAATGAAACTTTTACTATTGTGTCAGCTAGTAAATACTTACTGTGTTGGGAAGAATTAATGAGCTTCATTAAGTTAAAAAAAGTACACAGTTTCTAAATTATGTGGTAATATTTAGTATTTAATAATATAAATAATTTAAAAATGCTTTTTCCATCAATGCCTCAAATGTTGGCTTTGTTATTCACAATGACCAATTACGTGTATTAAAGGAGCTAGAATATATTTGAGGACAAAACTTTACATTCCCCTATTACAGTAAATGAAAAGGCTGTAGTTCTTCACTGCTAACTACAGTTGCAAGGTTCTTAGTCATGCCATTTTCTTTCTGGCAGTATCTTTTCCATTTGCAGTTGTATTATGTTTCTTTTAATGACTTTTACTAGCCAATGTCAGGTTTTTTTTTTTTTTTTTTTTTCCCCCTCCCCTTAATGGGGAACCATTTTAGAGAAATAGGATACTCTAATGGTGATTTTCTTCTAGTTAAAAATGATCCTAATTGCTAATTGCTATTCAACTTTGCAGTGCTCTCCTTAGCTTCCTGAGTCTGTTCAAAAATGTCAAGATTATGAAATGAATCACTTTTGTAACTTTGTGTATTTAAATATGGAGAAAGTTTAACAACACAAATTTAGCTTTCTCAAGAAATATAGTGAATTTATTAAAAAGCATCAGACAAAATGTGACCTTTGGGAAAAGTAAAAGGACTTTATGGTCTAAAGAATATCCCACAGCAACAAAGCAGAAAAAGGACAGATTGAGAAGGTTGTTAGGAGCTATGCTATGCATAGCAGAGATTTTAGAAGTAATGAAGAATTTTGCTACATCTTTTCCACTTAAATCTGTCTAACCAGCCCATTTGAATGTAGTATGATTTGTCTTTTGAATCAGCCTTGAGACATTTAATCATAGCATTATGACGTATGCACTCTCTAATCTACTGACTCATGTCTTATCATCTCAAGATGCTAGGATTTGTAACATTTTCTCTATCCTTTATGTATGTCTTGGATTTTCAAATACAGATATGCACACTAGATGTCCAAATTCAAGAGATCTATATCAAGTATTAAAAAACCATGCCATATCTTAAAATACATAAAAAGCTATTTTGATCTGCTCTTGTTCTACTAACTACCAGAAATTGAGATACTGTAAAACAGAATTGTTGAGAAAATTCTTTTCTATTGCAGTGTATCCACACTGTATGTTATGGACTTGTTCAACATTGAAAGCTTTTAACAAGTTTAATCTCAATTTGTCTAGAACACTCCCAGTGAAATAAATTTTAACATTAGTTAGTGTTAAATTTCAAATTTTTCAAATTTCAATTTTAAATTTTAACACAAGTAAGTATATGTTTATAAAAATGTGTATAAAAATTTCTGCTTAAGTACCAATGACAGAAAAATTTTAGTCTTAAATTTTAAGTCATTAGTACTCAATCAGAAATTTTTTCTAATTGGAATAAATAACAATAAATTGAACCTGCACCAGAAAATACCAATGAGGAAGGGAGCCAAGATGTCAGAGGAGTAGGGGACCCTATTTCAACCGGTCCCCTGATTTGAGCTGGATAGCTACCAGACCACTCTTAACACCCACAAAATCAGCCTGAGATGTAAGAAGATATATCAAGATCTATACCAACAGAATATTTCTGGTGGCTGGTTTCTGGGTATAAAGTGGAGAGCTGTGATTCTGTAGGCAGATATCAGAAGATAAACAGAGGGGGGAGTGAGCTGCCATTAGCGCTGGTGCCAGGAAGATGAAATAACACAGGAGTGCAAAAGCATCCTGCACTAGGGACCAGGTGCAGACTTGCAGACCGATAGCCATAGGGAAAGGACTTTTGGGCTGTCCCCAGACTGAAATTTGGAGCTGTGGGAGTGTGTGTGTAAACTGGGGGCAGCTGGTGGTTTTAGAAGCTCAAAGGGCAGAGATGTGCCTGGATGTGGAAGCAAGAAATGGGAGTGTTATTGTGGGGCACACAACCCAGGATACTGTGCTTTTGTTTTTTAAGATTATTTATTTATTTATTCATTTGTCAGAGAGGGAGAGGTAGAGGGGGGGGTGCACAGGGAAAGAAGCAGGCAGAGACATAGAGAGAATCGGCTCCCCACTGAGCAAGAAGCCTGATGCAGGACTTGATCTCAGGATCCTGGGATCATGACCCAAGCTGAAGGCAGACACATAACAGACCGTGCCACACAGACTTCCCAGGATGCTGTGGTTTTTAGCAGCACAGACAAAAAATGGAGTCACTGTGGCCTGCAGGGCTTCCTGGAGAACAGACTGTAATCTCTCTGTTCTGCGACAGAGGATTGGATATGGTCACTTCTACTCTGACTCTTGGAAGAAATGCAAAAGGCACCAGGGAAAGCTGCCAGAGAACAAAAGTCCCCCTGAAACGGTTCTCACTGAACCCATCCTCTCCCCCAAGGGAGCAGGGCAATCCTTTCGAATTAGGGTTTCCTAAGTAGCAGCACAGCAGGCCCCTCCCCGACAAGACAAGCTGAAAGAACAAGAGGCTAATAACCTTAAGGTCTCTATAAAACAGGTGTATCTTGCTTGGGTTCTAGTCAAGAATTTGGACTCTGTACATTCCCTTCACCACCTCTTACCAGTATGACTAGGAGGAGAAACTCCCAACATAGGAAAAATTCAGAGACTGGGACCTCTGACACAGAACTATTGGATATGTATAAAAGCAAGATGTCGGAAATAGACTTCAGACAAGAGCTAGGTTGGTGAAAACCATTAATGGCAACATAGATTCTCTAAGGACAGAAATGAGAGCTGATCTGGCAGAAATTAAAAATGTTATCAATGAGATCCAATCTAATCTAGATACTCAAACAACTCAACTAGGGTAAATGAGGGAGAAGAAAGAATTAGTGATCTAGGAGACAAATTGATAGGGAGAAGGATCAGGAGGAGGCCTGGAACAAACAGCTGAGAATCCATGAAAACAGAATAAGAGAAGTAAATGATGCCATGAAACGTTCCAATGTCAGAATTATTGGGATCTCTGAGGGGGTGGAGAAAAAGAGGATTAGAAAGTATAGTTGAGCAAATTGTAGCTGAGGACTTCCCTAATCTGGGGAGTGAAATAAGCCTTTCTGTCCTAGAGACAGAGAGAACATCCCCCAGATCAAGGAGGGCAGACCAACCCCCAGGCATGTGATAGTGAAACTCACAGATCTTAAAATGAGGGAAAACATCTTAAGGGCAGCTAGGTGGAAGAGATTTCTTACATACAGAGGGAGGAATATCATAGTAATGTCAGACCTGTCCACAGAGACCTGGCAAGCCAGAAAGAGCTGTCAAGACATATTCATGGCACTAAATGAGAAGAACATGCAGCTAAGAATACTTTACCTGGCAAGGTTGTCATTTAGAATAGAAGGAAAGATGAAGAGCTTCCAGGACCAGCAAAAACTAAAAGATTATGTGGCCACTAAGCAGTCCTGCAAGAAATACTAAGGGAGGTTCTTATAAAAGAATCAAGACCCCAAGAGTGATATATAACAGAAATTTACAGAGACAACCTATAGAAACAAGGACCTCACAGGCAACATATTGACAATAAAATCATATCTCTCAATAATCACTCTCAATGCGAATGACCTAAATGCTCAGAGTTGCAAATTGAATAAAAAGATAGGACCCATCCATATGCTGTCCACAAGAGACTCATTTTGAACCTAAAGACACATCCAGACTGAAAGTGAAGGGATGGAGAACCATCTTTCATGCCAATGACCTCAAAAGTAAATTGAGATAGCAATTCTCATATCTGACAAATTAGATTTTATGCTAAGCACTGTAGTCAGAGATACAGAAGAACACTCTATCATTCATCCACAAGAATATCTAGCAATTATAAATATCTATGACCCCAACATGGGTGCAGCCAACTACATAAGCCAACTGTTAATCAAAACAAAGAGACATATTGATAATAATGCATTAATTGTAAGGGACCTTAGCACTCCACTCTCAACAATATACAGATCATCTAAGCAGAAAATCAACAGAGACAAGAGCTCTGAATGACATACTGGATTAGACAACACACTGGATTAGATGAACCTCATAGATATATACAGAACATTCTACCCTAAAACAACAGAATACTCATTCTTCTTGAGCACCACATGGAATTTTCTCCAGAATATACCGCATACTGGGTCATAAATCAGGTCTCAACCAATACCAAAAGATTGAGATTATTCACTGCATATTCTCAGACCACAATGCTTTGAAACTGGAACACAATCACAAGAAAATGTTTGGAAGAAATTGAAACACTTGGAAGCTAAAAACCATCCTGCTCAAGAATGTTTGGGTTAACCAGGAAATAAAAGCAGAACTTAATTCATGGCAACCAATGAGAACAAAAACACATTGGTCAAAAACCCATGGGATATGGCAAAGGCAGTCCTAAGGCCATCCAAGCCTCACTCAAAAAAACCAGAAAAATCTGAAAGAATTCTCTCTACACCTTAAAGAACTGGAAAATCAACAACAAATTAAGCATACCCCATGCATGATAAGGGAAATAATTAAGATTAGAGCAGAGATCAATGAATTAGAAACCAGAGATACAGTAGAACACATCAACAAAACTAGAAGATAGTTCTTGGAAAGAATTAATAAGATTGATAAACCACTGGCCAGATTAATCTAAAAGAAAAGAGAAAGGACCTAAATTAATAAAATTATGAATGAAAAGGGAGAGGTAATAACTAATACCAAGGAAATAGAAACAATCATCAGTAATTATTATCAGCAGCTATATACTAATAAGTTAAGCAAACTAGAAGAAATGGATGTGTTCCTGGAGACTTATGAACTACCAGGACTGAAACAGGAAGAAACTGACAACCTGAATAGACCAATAACTGACAACGAGATTGAAAGAGTAATCAAAAACCTCCCAAAAAAGGAGAGTCCAGGACCAGATGGATTCCCTGGGGAATCCTACCAAACATTCAAAGAAGAAATAATACTATTCTACTGAAGCCTTTTCAAAAAATAGAAACAGAAGGAAAACTTCCAGACTTGTTCTATGAGACCAGCATTACTTTGATCCCCAAACCAGGCAAAGACCCCACCAAAAAGGAGAATTTGAGACCAATATCCCTGATAAATATGCAGGCCAAGATTCTCAACAAGATCCTAGCAAATAGGGCCCAACATTAAAAGGATTAACATTAAAAGGATTATCCACCATGACCAGGTGGGATTCATCCCTGAGATGCAAGGGTGGTTCAACATTCACAAGTCAATCAATGTGGTAGAACAGATTAATTAAAGAAGAGAAAAGAACCAATGGTCCTCTCAATTGATTCATAAAAAGCATTTGACAAAATATTGCAATCTTTCCTGATCAAAACTCTTCAGAATATAAGGATAGAGGGAACATTCCTCAATTTCATAAAATCCATCTATGAAAAACCCACAGCAAATATCATTCTCAATGAGGAAAAGCTGAGAGCATTTCTGTTAAGATCAAGAACATGACAAGGTTGCCCACTCTCACCATTATGGTTCAACATAGTACTAGAATTCCTAGCAACAGCAATCAGACAACAAAAAGAAATAAAAGGTATTCAAATTGGCAAAGAAGAAGTCAAACTCTCTCTCTCTGCAGATCACATACTTTATGTGGAAAACCCAAAAGACTCCACCTTCAAATTACTAGAACTCATACAGCAATTCAGTAATGTGGCAGGATACAAAAATCAGTGCACACAAATCAGTTGCATTCTTATACACTAACAATGATACCATAGAAAGAGAAATTAGAAAATTGATTCCATTTAAAAGAGCACCAAAACCCATAAAATACCTTGAAATAAACCTAACCAAAGAGGTACAGATCTATACCTGAGGAACTACAGAACACTCTAGAAAAAAAGTGAACACACAAAGAGATGGAAAAGTATTCCATGCTCATGGATTGTAAGAATAAACATTGTTAAAATGTCTATGCTTTCCAGAACAATCTACACTTTTGACACCATCTTGATCAAAATACCATCGAAATATTTCAAAATGCTGGAATAAACGATCCTAAAATTTGAACCAGAAAAGACCCTGAATTGCCAAGGAAATGTTGAAATAGAAAAACACAGCTGGGGACATCATGTTGCTGGACTTCAAACTATACTACAAAGCTGTGATCACCAAGACAACATAGTACTGGCACAAAAACAGACACACAGACCAAAGGAACAGAGTAGAAAGCCCAGATATGGATCCTTAACTCTATGGTCAACCAATCTTTGACAAAGCAAGAAAAAATATCCAGTGGAAGAAAGTCTCTTCAGCAAATGGTGCTTGGAAAATTGGACAGTTATATATAGAAGAGTGAAACTCGACTATTCTCTTACACCATACACAAAGATAAACTCAAAATGGATAAAAGACCTCAACATGAGGCAGGAATCTATCAAAATCTTAGAGGAGAACATAGGCAGTAACCTCTTCCACATTGACCACAGTAACTTCTTTCAAGACATGTCTCCAAAGGCAAAGGAAACAAAAGTGAAATGAACTTTTGGTATTTCATCAAGATAAAAGGCTTCTGCATAGCAAAGGAAACAGTCAACAAAACAAATAGGCAACCCACGGAATGGGAGAAGATATTTGAAAATGACACTACAGACAAAGGACTGACATTTAAGATCTATAAAGAACTTCTGAAACTCAACAGCCAAAAACCAAATAACCAAAACATGGGCAGAAGACATGAACAGACATTTCTCCAAAGAAGACATACAAGTAGCTAACTGACACATGAAAAAATGTTCATCATCTTCAGCCATCAGGGAAATTGAAATCAAAACCACACTGAGATACCATCTTATACCAGTTAGAAAGGCAAAAATTAACAAGGCAAGAATGTTGTAGACAATGTGGACAAAGAGGAACCCTCTTACACTATTGGAGGGAATGCAAGTTGGTGCAGCCACTTTACAAAACAGCCTGGAGTTTCCTCAAAAAATTAACAGTAGAGTTACCCTACAACCCTGGAATTGCCCTACTGGGTATTTACCACAAAAGACACAGATGTAGTGAAAAGAAGGACCATTGCAGCCCAATATTCATAGCATCAATATCCACAATAGTCAAACTGGGGAAAGAGCAGAGATGCCCTTCAACAGACAAATGGATAATGGACTATTACTCAGCTATCAGAAAGGATGAATACCCCACTTTTGCATCAACATGGATGGGACTGGAGGAAATTATTCTGAGTGAAATAAGTCAAGCAGAGAAAGTAATTTATCATATGGTTTCACTTACTTATGAGACATAAGGAATAGCACAGAGGACATTAGGAGAAAGAAGGGAAAATGAAGGAGGGGAATCAGGGGGGAAGATGAACCATGGGAGACTATGGACTATGGGAAAAAACAGAGCTTTCAGAGCTAAGTAGGGTAGCAGGATGGGTCAGCCCAGTGATGGGTCTTAAGGAGGACATAGATTGCATGGAGCACCAAGTATAACATGCAAACAATGAATCACAGAACACTACATCAAAAACTTATGATGTATTATATGGTGAATATCATAACAATAAAAATTTTTAAAAAATCAATTATTATTTTGAAGTATGAATTGATATTATAAAATAAAGGCTTCACAAATAATTAAATCTTATCCATATCACAAACATTGTCATGCCACAGGAAGAGAAAGGATAGAAAATAATGAATATATTCCACAGCCCATTTTAAGGTAGCTAGAGGCAGAGAATATGGTTTAAATAAGCTTTAGAATAAGCCTAAGATAACAGTATTCCTGAGCTCAGTTGTGGTCTAGTCTTGCCTAATAAAGTTGTAAATGTCCTTCTTTTAAGGTCATATCCTTAATTGCCTCATTGGAGTCCACATTCACATTACCAGGAGGCTGGGTCTGGTTTATTGCCTAGTATCAAACCCCATGCTAGCCCCTGCTTATTCACACACACTGGATCATGTGGCTCCAACAGTCACAACAAACTGAGCCTCCTCTTCTCTAATACTTTCATCATCACTTTGATCCGAGGTGAGGGAACCTCCTGTCCTCTAGCTATTTTCCCCAGCCCTTCCTGAGAATGTCTTCACTATGCCATTCTCCCTTGGAGTCTGGTAGAGATCAGGATAGCAATGATAGCAGGAGAAAGGAAACACAGAACTTTATATATTCTATTGCATTTAATGTTCATCATAACTGCATTTGGAGAGACCAGAGAAAAGACTTAGAGAGGTTAAGTAGGTACCTTGGTCAAAGTCAGGCACCAATGAAGTGATGTGGCTAGTATTTCTGATTTCAAAACCCCTATTCTCTCACTGGATCATTGTGATGCCAGCACAAATGCCTGGTGAGTATGTGCACTTATATACAAAACTATTACTCTTCCTTGGCCAGTACCATATCTACCATGACTTCTGGTTTCATCTAGGGTGGATCAAAATTATCAGAGCATCACACCATTTAATTTGGTACCAGATTATGAACTAAGCCTAACATCTTCAATTAGTTTGGAAAATAGACTATTTAAAGGCAAATGTAAGTCTTTTTCAAAGATGGTTTTAATTGGATATTTTTAAGTATAAAATAAACTCCAATGATCAGAGTTCTGTGGCCAAATTTCTTAACCATTTACTTTTCTAAACCTTTTTTCTCTGAAAACTTACCTTCATACTTGACATGTGGCATGTGAATAGGAGTTTGAAAGAGAATAAGCTGAGGGTAATAAAGAAATAAATGATTCTAGGAAGAGGCCTGAGGAAATGTCAAACTGAGATTATAGATTGCTGGGACTGCTACTCTTATAACTTATTTTCCCAGATATACCTTTTGACATACTTTCATAAATATTTTCTTTGTCTCTCTAAATGAAGTTCAAACTCCTGAAGCTTATAGGGCAGATAAACTGCTTTATTAACTACTTCTGCAGTGTCTCACATTTAGTTGCTGCTTAATAAATATTTATTGAATAAATGAATATAAATCAAAAAGCAAATTTTAACTCTTGTATGTTGTGTGTTATACCATATTTGTTTGACTGTAAGCTGTCAATTGTCTTTGAGTCATAAGGAACAATAATAAAAACTATGGAGCAAAGATAGTAATCAGAACACAGTCTTTTAAAAATATGTTTGTAAGTTCTCATGTATGTGTGCAAAGGTATGTGAGTTACAAGTATGTCTGCATGTTTAGTGTTTGTGGTCATCTTTCTTATACGGTATGTTTTCAAGCACATCAATTTTTTTTGTAAGTCATTTGATCAGCATTTATACTGTGTTTTTACTATCAACTATCTGTTTAGGTACTCCAACTCTTCACCTTAGGAACTTGAGAAGTTCTTATATGCTAATTCATCATACCAGTCAGTAGCTGATAAAGGTGACAGGTTTGATAAGAAGGTGTCTGAATCTTGGCTCTGACCTTGTTGATAGTGATAGAAGCAAGGCCATTACTCCTGAATGCAGGTTGGAAGCATTAAGTGCTAAATTTGCCCAGAGATGCTTACATTTTATATTTTAGTGTATCAAAATTAGACAAATTTTGTATTTGAAATTCTAACCACTAATTACTATTTTATATCGAAACAACACCTTTTAAATTATGAGAAACACAGTATTCATTAGAAATGCATTATACTTTTAAAATCAACCAGCCTTGGGTCCCTGGGTGGCTCAGTTGGTTAAGCGACTGCCTTCGGCTCAGGTCATGATCCTGGAGTCCTAGGATTGAGTCCCACATCAGGCTCCCAGCTCCATGGGAAAACTGTTTCTCCCTCTGACTTCCCCTCTCATGCTCTCTCACTCTGTCTCTCTCTATCTCAAATAAATAGTATCTTAAAAAAAAAATCAACCAGGCTTGGGACTTTTGATTCTGTACCAAAATGGAGTAAATTCATTTCTCCTTATTGCTGTAATAAGTACAGCTTAAAAAATGATTGAGATTACACTAACATGAACACACACCCACACACACAACACATATATGTTGTGTGTATATATGTATGTATGTGTGTGTGTGTGTATATATATAATATATAAAATAGGTAGGTGGGGAAAGGAGGGCAGATCAGCTAGTGACTTGGGATCCATGGAATGACTTGGAGAAATTTCTCAGGGTTTTCTTTTCAGCTCATATATTCAAGACTGGGAAATGCAAATGCAAGCAACTTGAAAACACCAAAAGGAGCATAACAAGAAACAAACAGACAACCCCCCCACCTCCGCAAAAAAAAAAAACCCAAACAATTATACAATAAATATTATCTTGCTCTAGCCAAAGGACTAGAAAAGGGTCAAACTAGCAAGACAGAAAACTTTTAGACAATAGCTCCCCCACCCCAGCCAAACACCATGGATAAGAAGCCATGCCCCAATTCCCTTCTGCCAGCAAATGTTGGATAAGGAGTGCAGACATGCATCAACACTATCTATAATGCGCATTACTTCTCACATCTCTCTCCCTCTTCCTTATTCTCTCTCACTAGGGTGGGATCCAGGAATAATGAGTGGAAAGCTGGGACTTTCATACCTGGTGATAGTGAAGCCACCTACCCTCATGATATCAGTGTAGAATTCATGAGGAACCTAGACTTCCATGATCGTGCTAGGCTGTGGCCCCCTTCCTCTACTGGGACAGGATCAGAAGAGGCCCACTAAAACAGAAGATTTAAATAAGATCTGGAAGCTATCAATTTATTATCCAAAATGTCCAGGATACAACAAGAATTCACTTGTCATAACAAGAACCAGAAAAATACCAGCTTGAATGAAAAAGCCATCAACAGACGCTACTGTGAAGATGACACAGATGCTGGAATTTTCTGACAAAAGGTCTTATAGTAGCCATTATAAAAAGAGTTTCAAGGAGCAGTAATAAATTTGTTTTAAACACATTAAAAAATAGAAAGTACAAATATAGAAATAGAAAATACAGATAATAAACAAATGAGAAGTTTAGAACAAAAAAATACAGTAACGGAAAAACCCGCAGTGAATGAGTTTGACAACATAATGTATAGAACAGAGGAAAAAAACCCAGTAAACATGAAAATAGAAAAATATGAATTGATTAATATGAACAAGAGAGAAAAAATAAATTGAAAAACAAAATAAGCAGAACCTCTGAGATATGTGGACTGTAAGAAAAGATCTGGCATTTATGTTGTTGGATTCCCAGAAACAATGGTTAAGATTTTTCTAAAATCATCAAAAGTATAAGCCTACAGGTTCAAGAAGCTGAGTGAACCACAAACAGTATAAACCCCAAAAAGTCATAATAAAACATTTCATAAGTAAATTTCTTAAAACTAAAGACCAAGAAAAAAATCTTGAAAGAAGCACAAAAGAAACACCTTACATAGAGTAGAGAAACCATTAGAATGTTCTACATTTCCATATCTAATGAAATATCCTTGAGGAATCATAAGGAAATAAAAATATTCTCAAGTGAAGCAAAACTCTAAGAGTTTGTCATCAGCACATCCACCCGAAAAAGATGGCTAAAAAAAGTTCTTGAATGAGCAGAGGACATGAACAGACATTTCTGCAAAGAAGACATCCAGATGGCCAACAGACACATGAAAAAGTGCTCCATATCACTCGGCATCAGGGAAATACAAATCAAAACCACAATGAGATATCACCTCACACCAGTCAGAATGGCTAAAATCAACAAGTCAGGAAATGACAGATGCTGGCGAGGATGCGGAGAAAGGGGAACCCTCCTACACTGTTGGTGGGAATGCAAGCTGGTGCAGCCACTCTGGAAAACAGCATGGAGGTTCCTCAAAATGTTGAAAATAGAACTGCCCTATGACCCAGCAATTGCACTATTGGGTATTTACCCTAAAGATACAAACGTAGTAATCCAAAGGGGCACGTGCACCCGAATGTTTATAGCAGCAATGTCCACAATCGCCAAACTATGGAAAGAACCTAGATGTCCATCAACAGATGAATGGATCAAGAAGATGTGGTATATATACACAATGGAATACTATGCAGCCATCAAAA
This sequence comes from Mustela lutreola, assembly GCF_030435805.1. Classification (NCBI taxonomy): domain Eukaryota; kingdom Metazoa; phylum Chordata; class Mammalia; order Carnivora; family Mustelidae; genus Mustela; species Mustela lutreola. The sequence goes on from NC_081290.1 coordinate 110,814,428, forward strand.
GAAATGAAATCTTGCCATTTGCGACAGCATGGATGGAACTAGAGCATATCATGCTTAGCGAAATAAGTCAAGCAGAGAAAGACAACTATCATATGATCTCCCTGATATGAGGAAGTGGTGATGCAACATGGGGGCTTAAGTGGGTAGGAGAAGAATCAATGAAACAAGATAGGATTGGGAGGGAGACAAACCATAAGTGACTCTTAATCTCACAAAACAAACTGAGGGTTGCTGGGGGGAGGGGGTTTGGGAGAAGGGGCTGGGATTATGGACATTGGGGAGGGTATGTGCTTTGGTGAGTGCTGTGAAGTGTGTAAACCTGGTGATTCACAGACCTGTACCCCTGGGGATAAAAATACATGTTTATAAAAAATAAAAAATTAAAAAAAAAGTTCTGAAACAAGATGGGTACCATTAAAAACAACAACAACAATAACAAGTCTTGGAACATGAAGAAAGAAAGAACTGAAAAAGTAAAAATCTAGCAAATACAGTAAATGTTCCTTCTCATGAGTCTCTAAATTGTGTCTGAAAATGAAATAAACTTTATTGCATTTGTGTGATGTGGTTCTCCATGTAGAGGAAATATTTAAGAAAATTATAAACTGCTATAAACTGAAAAGGGCAAAGGATTTGAAGAAGGAAAGTTTTTTTGTACCTTGATTTTGGTGGTTGCATCATGAATCTGCACAAGCGATAAAATGACATGAAACTATATATATACAATATACCAATTTAATTTCCTGGGCTTTGATAGTATGCTATCATTATGTGAAATGTAACCATTGGGGAAAGTTGGGTACAAGATCTGTGGAAACTATCTGTACCATTTTTGCAACTTCTTGTGAATCTATAGTTAAAACGTTTTTAAAAAAGGCACAAAGGCTCTGTATGCATTTTTTCTTTAAAGAATAAATGTTTTCCATATATCATACATGAAGACCTGTTTAGGACTGTTCATTCCAGCTCACATTCAAATTTGGTCTCCATCTAGTACGGAATCTTTGGAAATCACAACCTGGAGACATGTTACAGTATATTTTTAGCATCATTCAACATGTTCTTTATACACATAAGATGTCAGGATGAAATGCAATGATTAAGCAAAATTTCAAAATGAGATTGATAATTTCTAAGCCAGTAGTACTTAATCAACTGAACTTCCTCTTTGTCACTTCACAAAAAGCATTAACTTTGTTAAATTAACTATTTTATGTGCATTATCAATCTATTAGATATAAAGAAAAGTGCCATCTCTATACCTATAGAAATAGCCATTATAAAGATACTTTCTACTAATAGTTGTGTATTATATGCCACATGCATAAAGTATACCATCCTATTAAAACCCACGACAGCTCTGAAATGCAGATACTATTTTTTCCCATCTTTTTATCAAAGACAAAGATGAACCTCAGAATATTTAAATAACATATCCAGAATTATCCATCTAGTTAGAAGCCAAAAACATACTCAAACCTACATTTGTATAAGACAGCTTACAATCAGGAAAATAGAAACCACACAAAGGATCTCAAACAGAAAATATTTAACACCAGAAATCGGTCATGCAGGTTTTTGAAAATGGAAAATGCAAAAATTGGAATGCATATTAACCCAGAGATTAGAAACTGTGAGAAGTAGTTATCAGCTGGTGGACTGGGAGAACACTAATTGTTACTGCCAGAACCTAGCAGCACAGAGGAAAGGCCCCCATCTTTGCTTGGCCAAGCCTCTTCCCAATGTGTCTCTGAATGCCCAATATTTTTTCCTATTGATCACACTCGAAGAGTAGCTAACTGGAAAAAAATACTCTGGGAAGAAGAGTTTGCAGACCCCCTGTGTAGATAGGGGTGAGGGGACAGGAATTAAAAATTTAATTTAGTCTGTTATTTTAGTCATAGTATTTATATGGGAACGTGCTGCCTTCAAACCACTGACAATGCATTAATACTTACAAGTTGAATTTTCTTCATTACATTTTTAAGAAATTTAAAACTATGTAATACATACTTTAGGTTTTTTTTTTCTTGCTTCCTCTCATTCTTCCAGAAATGCAAAGGTATGCAATTTTATTTTTATATTTAAGTAGTAGTGTAAAAATCTTTAACATTAAGAAATAATTCTAACCTTTAACATGCTCTAAAGACAGAAAAATGCTGACTTGTTTCTTTCTTTCCTTTTTTTTTTTTTTTTTTTTTTTTTTTTTCCCCCACAGACGCCTGGTTAGCATTCAAGGTGCTAATAAGGCCAAGGTCTCATAAGGTATCTTTTCCATAATGGCCCAGTTAGCATCACTGTCCTCATGTCCACAGATAATTTCCTAAGGTTAGTTAGACATGTTAACAGATGCTGTTGTTCACTTGAAAAACCCTGATGGTTGATGTGCTGGTGCCGAACTCACTGATAATATTGGTAGAAGCAGAAGAAAAAGGTTTTCTCTGACCTTTGCTTTTAGAACTGTTACTTAGATGTATATGGTAGTAATATGAGATGAGAGATTTGATTGTAATTATTTCTACCTTGTAATAGTATAAATTAGTGGGTGATAAAATAAAATAATTTAGTAGATCTGTACTATGAGTTTTATTTTGAAAATAAAATTTAACATAATAAAATAGACTAGACTAAATGAGACTAGACCAGCATAGAAGACAATGGAATGAGAGAGAAGAGTATTGAATCAGAATAGATCAAGAGGTGAATAATATTTGGTGAAATGTTTACTTTGGTTGCATATCTGTTTGTGTGTGTGTGTGTGTGTGTGTGTGTGTGTATTATGCATCATACTATAAAATGTGCTTCTCACTATAAATTGTGGGAAAATTTATGTGGAATTTGAAAAATACAGTGAAAGAGACCTAACTGAAACAATTTTGTTTACTTCTTCTGTAAGTAAGACTGCTGTGGCTAATTTTCTTCCTCTCCTGGGTGAAAGGAAAAGGGTAGTAGACTTGATGCCTTAAAAATACCAATTCTTTACAAAAAAGTCTATTTGAGTTGGTCAATTCCTTCCATCTATATTTTATTACAGATAAAATTGTGATTTTTAGATAAAATCATAATTTAGGTATAGATAAAATTGAACCTGTTTTAGTATTTTTTAATTTTTAATTTTATTTTTAAAATTTAAATTCAATTAATTAACATATAGTGTATTATTGGTTTCAGAGGTAGAGTTCAGTGATTCATCAGTCTTATATAATACCCAGTATTCATTACACCCTGTGCCTTCCTTAATGTCCATCATCCAGTTACCCCATCCTCCCCCAGCAACTCTCAGTTTGTTTCTTATGATTTAGAGTCTCTCATGGTTTGTCTGTCTCTCTGATTTTGTTTTTATTTTTCCCTTCCTTCTCTATGATTCTCTGTCTTGTTTCTTGAATTCCACAAATGATTGAAATAATACAATAATTATCTTTCTCTGATTGACTTATTTCATTAGCCTAATACCCTCTAGTTCTACCCATATTGGTGCAAATGAATATATTTCATTTTTGATGGCTGAATAACATTCTGGTGTGTGTGTGTGTGTGTGTGTGTGTGTGTGTACACACCACATCTGCTTTATCCATTCATCTGCCAATGGACATCTGGGCTCTTTCCCTAGTTTGGCTCTTATGGGAATTTTGCTATAAACATTGGAGTTCATGTGCCCCTTCAGACCACCACATTTGTATCCTTGTAATGCAGATACTAGGTCATAAGATAGCTCTATTTTCAACTTTTTGAGGAACCTCCATGCTGTTTTCCACAGTGGTTGCACCAGCTTGCATTCCCACCAATAGTGTAGGAGGGTTCCCCTTTCTCCGCATCCTCACTAACATCTTGTCATTTCCTGACTTGTTAATTTTAGCCAATCTGACTGGCATGAAGTGGTACCTCATTGTGGTTTTGTTTTGTATTTCACTGATGCCAAGTGATGTTGAGCATTTTTTTCATGTATCTGTTGGCCATTTGTATGTGTTCTTTGGAGAAATGTCCATTTGTGTCTTCTGCCCATTTCTTGATTGGATTATTTGTTCTTTGTGTGTTGAGTTTGATAAGTTCTTTATAGATTTTTCAATACTAACCCTTTATTTAAACAGGTATTTGCAAATATCTTCTCCCATTCTGTAGGTTGTCTTTTAGTTTTGTTGACTGTTTCATTTTCTGTGCAAAAGCTTTTAGGCTTAATGAAGTCCAGTAGTTCATTTTTTGTCTTTGTTTCCCTTGCCTTTGGAGACCTGTCTACCAAGAAGTTGGTGTGGCCAAGGTCAAAGAGTTTGCTGCCTGTGTTGAACCTGTATTAAAACCAGTATTTTTCATCACCCTCTAGGGATACTGCCACTCCAAATCATAGAGATTTATCTTGTAGATCTAAAACTTCTTTTATGTAGTGGTTAGTTTTTAGACTGTCTTTATATCTTAATTGTATACTGTATACCTTACTGGTTATTTAGGATATGGGCAGAGCAGTTGTGATTGTCCTAGAAAACAAAACACTGAATAATATTGACTTAGTGTATGAGCTATGCCAATATGATATGCCAATCTGATTGTGGTAAACAGACTCTAAGAGGGTCCCCAAATATTTTTCACTTCCTAGTAGTAATGGCCTTATATAATCTCATTCCCTTTTATAACTTGATTCTTACTAACAGAATACAACAAACATTGAGAGATGTCACTTCTATGATTAGATTACAAAAGATTGTGACTTCAGTCTTGTTAGCAGATTCTCAGTATTGCCACCTTAGATTATACAATTTGATAAACAAAGTTTCCACATGGAAGATATCCACACAGTATGGCCTTCAGACAATAGTCAGCTGGTAACGGAGACCTTCCAGCTATCTAGGAACCACCGTATAAGAACTGAATGCTGCCAATAACCAGATGAACTAAGAAACAGATCATTCTCCAGTTGAACCTTCAGATGAGATCCCCAGCTCTTGTTGACTGCTTGAATGCAGCCTTTTGAGAGATTCTTAAGAAGAGGACCCATTTATGCAATCTCTAAATTCTTGATCTACAGAAATTGGGTGATAATAAATGTGTGATGTTTTAAACAGCTGATTTTGGGTATAACTTATTACACACAGCCATGGATAACCAATGCATTGGTGTATACTCAGTTATCAAACAGGGACAGTTGCCTTTGTCTGGAAGTATTTTTGGTTTTTATAACTTCAGAGGTGTTACTGGAATCTAGTGCGTAAAGACCAAAAACACTGTCAAACATTCTACAATACACAGACAGTCCCAACAACAAAAAGTTTTCTAATCCAAAATGTCAATAGTGCTAAAGTTGAGAAACCCTGGTCTAAAGCAGATTACAGTACTGATAGAAAACAGATTTTAGATCTCGTTTCACACACTGCCTCTAATATCTACTACCAAAAGGAAAATTATTTTTAAATCCATTCCTGGGAATGTTATTGTAAAACCAATGATATTTCATTCATTTTTGAAGCATCACAACATGTTTTTCTTAGAAATGTTCCAGAAAGAGAAGCATGAAACAATTTCCATTAAAATAATTTGTTTACTAATCTTAGAGATATGTCCATTCTGAAATAGACAGGTAAGGTAAGATCATAAAACACTCCTATGAGCTAGAGAAATCTCACATATTAAAATCACAATTGTAATACCTGAGCAGCCAAATTTATCTTTCTCTATATTTAGTAGATTATGCTCCCCCCTCGGGCTAAGACTCATTATGCCAACATATATCTTACACTGAAATGGTTCACATATTATACAAGGAGATCCTAAAATCCTGGTGGGTATGTCTGTAACTTTTCACAATCAAACAAAAATGTTTTATGAATAAATCAATGGTGCTGTCACAGGAAAAAGGCATACATTTTTCCACAAATGAAACTGTAAGCAACCACTGCTCACTGTAAATAATTGGTATGTTTCCTTAATAACCTGTCCTGTCAGAAAAACAACATAATTTGTATTGCCCACAAATTGATATATTTCTGCTACATAAAAACAACCTGAATGGTAAGAAAATAATTCTGATATGACTGTGCTTCTTCGTTATTCAGAACAATAACATTATTATCAATTTTTTAAGGATGTAAGAGTAACCGCTGATATTCCATTAAAGAAATATCTCTCCACACTAAAGCCAAGCATAGTCATACTCAGAGTTACCATAATCATGCAGTCTCACAAAGCCATGCTCCAAATACCTTCATCAGATAAACTATATAGTCCCTTGGTGTTCACTGCACATATTGTTCACATAGACAAGGGAATGTTATTTGTACTCCAAGCATATTTCTGTCCTGGTTTTACTATCTAAAGACAACTGAACGGCTGATTTAAGCCCACATTGCGATTTTGCTTTCACCATGATCATGCGATTCATCAGCATAGACCTGAAAAGAGGTTAAAGGGTACAACATGCCAAGTCAAAGGTATTGGCTCAATATCATCCCTTCTGTTCACTACTCAAAAACTTCAGTGCTTCCTTATTCTCTGCCAAAATTTTAGTTTCTGTGTCTCTTTTAATGATTTCCCTCCAAGTGTTTATTTCAAAAAAATACTTCTTAGTACTTCTTGTCATGAATTCTTTTCTTTGGTCAAATTCAGTTGTATTCTTTTCTCCTTCTAACGTCTGTTTCATAGCTCATGAGGTTCCCTCCATTTGAACTCAACTTTTCTTTTCCTGTACAAAGTGTAACCATTCTCAAAAGTCCATGTAATGGGGCACCTGGGTGGCTCAGTGGGTTAAGCCTCTGCCTTTGGCTCAGGTCATGATCTCAGGGTCCTGGGATAAAGCCCCGCATCGCATCGGGCTCTCTGCTCAGCAGGGAGCCTGCTTCCCCTTTTTCTCTCTCTGTGTTGCTCTGCCTACTCATGATCTCTCTCTCTCTCTCTGTCAAATAAAGAAATAAAATCTTTTTTTTTAAAAAGTCCAGGTTATATTTTACTTTTCATGATGCCCTTTTTAACTTTCAGCAAGGCAATTCTTCCCCTCCTCAAAAAACGCAAATGTGGTTTATTTGCATATTTCAGATCCCATTTTATATTTAATTGCATGTCTGAGTTATCTTTGCATTTCTCCAATACCCCGAGTCTACTATGTTAAACACACATGTAATCACTTGACCTAGACCTTAATGAAAAGCAAAGCACTTGCCTAAATTTGCAAATTCATGTCTTTGTTGTCCAATCATTGAGTCTATATTTCTTATTTGGTTTGACTTGACTGTTACTGAGTATATCATTCACTTTATAATATAATAATATAAGACTGACAGATAGTAGTAGTTACATGAATTAAATACTTAATAATGGTCTATAGAAAGCTCTCTAATATCACGTACCAACCCTTAGTCTAGCACTATCAAATAAACATATTGATCTTCCTTATTTCTTTCCTTGGTAATGAAAGATGATCTAATTCACCTCGAAGATACTCTTGAAAACCTGAACTCTTGATTTGCTCTGGAATAAAGCTTTCTTTTCTAGGACAGGAAAGGCAATATGATTATGGTGCAATAGCTATAATGTAGGGGAAATACAATAAAATTTAATTAAGTAGGTTTAATGACCAAAATGTTAATACAGCTCTAGTTTATGATATCTGGCCTTAATGTGTGTTTTGACTGATAAATTCATAGTGCCTCCCAACATTCATTTGGCTTGACTCCATTGCCTGTCATAGAAGGGAGCTGAATGGTTCAGAGAGAAGAACAAATAATTCTCCTTCTTGTATAACATGTTTATTTATGGCATATTTGGGTTATAATAAAATAGAACAGTTAGGCATATCAGCATGTATCCTGAAGAATAACACATGAAGCTAAAAATAAAAGGAAAATAAGGGAATATAAACACGGATCAGATAATTATACTTTCTCATTAATTCTGATTGCAATCTTATAAATGAAACTAAATATCCGAGCATATTTGGAAAACTGAATGCATTCCATTACAGGGATTTACCTGCTAATAAAATAAAAATATTCTTCTTCTTAGATTGAAATTTGGATTAATTCCATTCTCTTGCTATCATGTCATAATGGCACCAGGCAATTAATACCTACTAATGGCATCAGAATTTTCTTCTGAGAGTAAGCACAAAGTCAGGAAACTTTACAATCTGCAGTGCCAAGGATTTTGTGGGTATTTGCTTTGTGACCTTGCCTTTTATACTAAGGAATTTAAATATGTGATTCTTTAAAAGTAATTTCATAAATTTCTTTTCGTCTTCCAGTGAAATATTTAACACTAAAGGTGATAATTTTTAAATTTTATTTCTTTTCTTTAGGAGAACAACAGTCTTTGAAATACATAGCCCTTTACTCATTTGAGTAGCTTGGAGTCAAAATATATTCCAGTACCATTTTTAAGTTTATGGTTGATAGATGAATGGATAGAGGAGAAATAGATAATTTTGGACTTGTTTTATATAACATTAGATGTAAGTGCGTAAAGCACTTCATAAGGTGATTTGTTTCTTGAGAAGCAGTTAGATGGTGATGATTCTGGGAAAGAAACCTGGAAAAAAGGAGTGCAGAGGAAGTACTAAAGAGCATAACACAATGTAGCACTTTTCCAAATGGCAGTTCTTCTATACCTGTGCTACAATGAACTGGAATGCTTGATAAATATGTAAATTCCTGGGCCCACTCAAAAAACATTGGGTCAAAAATTTTCAGGGTCAGACAAAAGCAGCTAAATTTTTAACAGACACGTTTTGTGATTCTGAGGCACATTAAAAATTGAGAACCGCTGCTAATAAGAAAAGCACTTTTTAAATTTTTTATAAGTGTAATAAAAACTTTTAAAAAGCATCAGGGCACTCATGTTTAGTATTTTCTTCACATCATTTTAGCTTTTTAATTCAGCATTTCTAACATCATGGTTGTCTGAAGACTCTGTCTGTTATATAGTCTACCAGGTAGAAGATGATCACATCACTAAGCCCATATCCTTACATTGCTGTTCAAGAAAGTAGCCAAAGCTGAGACTATATTCATTTTTTCTCAATTCCACATTCCTAGGGAAGGAATTCTCACTAGCTTAGATTAGATTAAGTGTCTATCATCTGCCCAATATTCTAGGGCCATGAAATAAAACATAGTTGCATGGTGCCACCCCAACTGCCTATGACAAAATATATTGAGCATATGCTATTTGACAGACACAGGCCACTACATCCAAAATAAAATAGTACACAGTTAGAAGGGAGAAATGTCCCCAGAGATGAACAAATTATTATATTCTGGGAGGAGAATTGAAAACATGTTAGCCAAAAGTAGGAAAAAAGTGGTAAGAATCTCAATGTCTAACAATAAAGTTTAGTTAAAAGATAAGCTAAGCTAGAGTGCCTGGGTGGATCAGTGGGTTAATGCCTCTGCTTTCTGCCCAGGTCATGATCCCAGGGTACTGGGATTGAGCCCCGCATCAGGATCTATCTTAAAAGAATATATAGAATGAAGGAAAACTGTTTAAGATATATTATCTTGCCAAAACACATACAAATTTTAAAGTAATAAATCTGTATTGCTTTAAGCCACTCCATTTATGGTAATTTATTATTGCAGGAATAGAGAGCTAATACAATATGCAAAAGGAGACAGGTAACCAGATATGATGCTGCAATTATCGTGATCTGTGTGATAATAATAACATTATTTTAAATGCCCATCATAAGGACATGAATAAATCAATGTTAGTATATTTGTATTTCAAATTTGAAATTTATATTTCAAAACGGAATAAACTAGATATGCATGTATCAACATATTTAAATTCTCAAAATATCATGTTGAATGATCAAACCAACATATAATAACAAATAAAATTTTCATATGATTTATGATTTTTTTTAAATTGACCTAGAAACACCATATATTGTGTGTGAATACTTAGATTTAGTATTAACCCATTGGAAGGTTTACATCAAATTCATTATAGTGATTGTCATTGTGAAAGTAGGAAATGGACTGAAGAAAATTCCAAAGATAACTCCAATGTATATGAAATGTTTGGGGCCTTCGTTTTTAAAATGCTAAGGTGAATACATATGAAAAATAAAGACAGAAAGAAAATGGAAAGAAGACAGGGAAGAAGGGATGAAGGATGAGAATCATAATATGTGGAGACCAAATGCCTTGAGATTAAGCTGAAACATTTCTTTGCGCTGTGTGAATTAAGGCAAATTACTTGAGTTTTCTAAGCCTAATTCTGCTCACTGAAAATGAAAAAAAAATGAGATACGATATTTTTTTTTTCAGCCTGTTGTGAAAATTAGAAAAGATAATTTATATAAAGTAGATAATAAAAATAAAAGCCTAGCACATGGTAAGGACTGAATAGAAACTAGTTATGTCTCCTTTCCCAATATTATCTCTGAGGAGATCTCTGTCAGATGGAGGGGGAAAGATAGAGTCTAAACTAGTGCAAAAACTTGATACCCTGACTCACAGAGACGTCTGGGTAATTGAATTTCATTTGAGCTCTATAACAATAAATTCAGGAAGGTACTGGCCCAAGCTGTATAAGCTTAGAGATATTGAGAGTGAAAGATGAGAAGTTTATTCAGCTCTGTCTGTTCTGTGTACTATCCCTTAACAGTTATACTGTGCATTGCATTATAGATGAGACGTACCTGCCCCAGGTATTGGGCTTCCTAGCATGGATCTAGGCAAGTCTGTATCCTGAACTCTTTTAGTTATGTTGGGCCCAAAGAGGTTCCAAATTCTGATCTTTATTTATTTATTTATTTATTCATCCTTTCATCCTTGTGTGGTTCATCCAGTGGTCTATTCTTTAGTCCCTTTTGGGCAGATTAAAATGCTTAAACCTTCCTATGTCATTGTAGAATGTTGATGAACTCTACTATACACCCTGCATACCATCCAGTGATGGAGGGAAAAATCATTATTATTTTTATTGTTTTGTCTTCTTGCCCTTCCTAGTGATGGTCAAGGCAGTAAGACACTTTTGTGATGGTCATAAAATGAGGCTTGTAGCTTTAATCTTCTATCAGATGTCCAGCATCTCTACACATACCATTTTCTCCTGACTACACTGATTAATTCAGAAATGAGTATGCAACCTATGGGGATATTGAGATGTTAGTCAGACTTTTTGCAAAAGAAGTCTCTACTCTTTTATACTGGACCTGACCCTGGAAGAATAAAGCCATGATACATGAGACTGTGGCTACTCACAGGTGTTTATAATTAAGCCAAAATGGAGGAAGAAGATTGAATAAGTGGCAGTAGGTCTGGTATTAACACCCTTTAACCTTTCATATCAAGCTACACTTGACCAGATCTTTTCCTGGACTTTTTAGTTATGTAAGGCAATAAACAACCCTTTCTATTTTAAACATTAATAGAGTTTTCTATAACTTCGAAATGAAAATGTGATCCATTTCCTTCCTTATGGAATATGGCAGTCAGAAGAATTAACCTGGTAGCTCCAGGTTGAAATAGTTCCCATTGGGGTTTATGGATCCTTCCAGGTAGTACCGAATAAAGTCCTGATTTATACTCACATTCCCATTTATGATCTAAATAAGCAAACTCTCTAGCTGCTTTCAACCCTTGATCCTTTTCTGGAGTTACATCTCACTTTCTATAATCCCCAATTTCTAGAGTTGGAAGCAGAGGTTTGTTGAATGTAGACCTACTTTGTTTCCAAATCTATAATTCATGTAGGATTCCTTAGTGCTGTGCTTTGTTTGGCATAGGGAACTTTGTGGTGTCTCTAATTGCCTGAAACTTTCCTATCATTGTTCTGAGACTTGTTCTTTGAAGCATATGCTGATTATTTCCCAAATAACAGACTGGCTTGAAGAAATTTCTGGGCGTGGCTGGGCTTTAAGACTGAAGGGTATGGATATTGGAACAACAAGATGCTCAACTGAAAATTATATAGACTAACAGCAGATTATTGGAGCAGGACAAAACAAAACTCTGAAATTTAGCTCAAAAGGAAAAAAAAAGGGGGGTTGAAATAATCATGAAAATAATTGAATCTAAAAGGAAGAGCCACAAAACAAACTGGCCAAAGGTAATGGAACATCTGTAGGGATAAAAAAATGTCCAAGCCAATTCAGACATGAATGTTAAACAAAATTATAGGAAATAAAACAACTAAACTTATTCATTGCTACTTCTGATGATCCTTTTCCAGCTTCTTCTGTGTACGGAAATTTGGTCTCCCTCACACAGTCTTCTTAGTCTCTGAAAAAGGACTTTTCGATATCCCAATTAGCATGTGATATTTCTACCAGACACTTGATGCATTTCCTCACAGCTACTTTGCTCCCATTTGGAGTTCCTACTCCAGATATTGCCTAGTGTACTTTGGCTTTAAGGAAAATTGAGACTAAACATTTCTAGCTATTTTCTGGGCCGGGCCCGCGGTCGGAGCAAGGCGCTCCCGGAAGGCTTGTAACCGGGAATGCTGCAGCTGCTGCCCGGGGGGAATCGCAGACCACTTTCTTCCTGCGGCCTGGCTGAGACCCCGACATGGACGGGCAAACTGCCATCTAGAGAAGGCAGCAGGGCCAGGGCTCGGCCATCAGTTTATCACCCTCCCCACCTCTCCACTGCCCCTACCCCGCCCCCATCGGCTCGCAGACCACAAATCCTTCTGCATGAGGCCCCGCTATCCCGGGAACGTCCTCTTCCCGCGGCGAACGTCTAGTGCGAGCTCCGCCCGCCCGCTCTCTCGGGAACCTTCTGCTTTTGCCAGCCCCGCTTTTTCGGGGACTCCCGCGCCCTCCTCACGTGAGCTGCCCTCGGAGTTACTGCAGGCTCCGCCCGCCTCGGCAGTTTGGGTATTTATTGACCTGTCCTCCGACCCGCTGACCTGGGATCGGGTCCCGCATCGGGCTCTCTGCTCGGCAGAGAGCCTGCTTCCCTCTCTCTCTGCCTGCCTCTCCATCTACTTGTGATTTCTTTCTGCCAAATAAATAAATAAAATCTTAAAAAAAAAACAAAAAACAAAAAACAAAAAACAGAAAAGCTTACTTGTTCTCTATATTAATCTCTTCCCTAACCTAACTGAGCTACTTATCACTATAGAGTTGTATGATACACCTTCTCCAACTGTCAGACCAATCTGCAAAAAAAAAAAAAAAAAAAAAAAAAAAAAAAAAAAAAAAAACAAAACAAAAAAACTTTTTACAACAGTTCAACATCCAGCTGATTGTCTAACAATTCAATTCAATTCTGACGTTAACTGCCCTGAGTTAGCACAGATTGCAATGGTTAAGTATTCAGCCCTACAAGATTCAAGATTGTTCCCAATCAGACTGCAGGGATCAGCAAAACTGGGGCCCTCAGGTTGTCTGCATCTGCCTAGTTGGCTATAAATTTGTGCGTTCCTTCAATCTCTCCTTCAGTTTTGATAATTCACTAGAACATTCACAGAACTGAGGAAAGCACTATACTAATGATTAGTTTTATTACAAAGAATAAAGCTCAGGAAAAGCCAAATAGAAGAGATGCATAGGTCAAGGTATGCAAGGAGGGAGGAGCGGGTAGGGGATGACACAGAGTTTCCATGCCCCCTCTAGGAACATCACTTTCTGAGGACCTCAATATGTTCACCACTCCAGAAGCCCCCAGAAACCTTATCATTTGGAGTTTTTAATTGAGGTTTCATTACATAAACACAATTGATTAGATCAATGCCATTGATTATTTAAACTCAATGTCCAGCCCCTCTCCCAAGAGATTCAGGGGATGGGCTAAAAGTTCCAACCCTCTTATCATGTGGTTAGTGTCTCTGTTGACCAGCAGTCATCCTAAAACTATATAAGGGCCTACTAGGAGTTACTCATTAGCATAAACTCCAGCAGGGTCTAAAGGGGCTTCTTATGACTAAAAAAAAGACTCTCATCATTGAGGAAATGCCAAGGGTTTTAGGAACTCTGTGCCAGAATCTGGAATAAAAGATAATACACTCGATCTTTAAACAACCAGAGGGTCTGATGGTGCTGACCTCATGCAGTCGAATATCCAAGTATAACTTTGACTCCCCCAAAACTAAAGGGCTAGTAACCTGTTGTTGACCAGAAGCCTTACCAATAACAAGTCAATTAACACATATTTGTATGTTTTATATATATTATAAACTGTATTCTTACAATAAAGTAAGCTAGAGAAAAGAAAATGTTATAAAAATCATAAGGAAAATACATTTGTAGTACTGTACTGTATTTATTGAAAAAAAAATCTGCTCAAATCCGTATTGTTCAAAGATCAACCTATATAATTTGTACTATACCACAGAATTTTTCCCTCAAATTCCAGAGGTGACATGTAGACCAATCAGAACTTTCATATCAGCCTCATAAATCCTTGTTCTCTATGCTGTGGTCTTCATTATTTTCTGGACAGATCAAAACAGTATCTTTGAAATGTATTTAAAATTACATGGACATTGGGGAGGGTATGTGCTTTGGTGAGTGCTGTGAAATGTGTAAATCTGGTGATTCACAGACCTGTACCCCTGGGGATAAAAATATATGTTTATAAAAAATAAAAAAATAAAAACAGAAAAAAAAATGTGGTCCATAAAAAAGAAAAAAAAATTACATGGGATGATTACTAACTTTTGATTTAAAAACCGTAATTTATTCATATATGTTTTACGAAATTGAAACATAAAATTCTTCACGATCTTTACAGTAATTTTAAAGTAATTCTCTCTCTCTCTTTTTCTTTTTAACTAACCGTTATGCTCTGAAAGCCTTGAAGGAACCTTAAAATTTGGATTATGATTTTCCTTTTTGTATATTTCTTGCCTGTTATAGTTTCAGTTGTTCAGTTTGAATTCCCATAGTTACTACTATATTGCATAATATCTTTTAATTCAAAAGCTGATTATTGGTTTGTATAATTCAACATATGTTAGATAATAGTAAATAACCACACAACTCCATGGCTTAAAAGGACTGAACATGGTCTCTTACTCTTGCTTAGTGTCTAAACAACCAGCAGGGGGCTCTCTTCATTACACTTTCCAGGGTCAAAGGCCTTCAGAGGCTTCATCTTGACACCTGTTTCTTCGATTGCCATGGCAGAGAGAAGAGAACCTAGCAACTTATGTACTGGTCCCTAAAGCTCTGCTCAGCATGGATGTGTGTCATCTGCTCACGCTTTATTGACTAATGCCCCGTGAATCTCTTTTAACATAATTGTAGGTACCATGATCTTACCAGTTTTTAGTAGGAGATCTAAACATTTAACCTATTTTTCCAGAGAGATTTTGACTAATTGAGAGGGCTCCCCCTCATGTATTGCCACAAGCCATTCAGAGGTTTTAATAAGGAGTTTAATGGCCTTGCTTTTGAGTTGATGCTTGTCAAGAGTATGAGTTTTAATTGGCCTTTTTAATGCGAAGCAGTTCTTCATTTTATTTTATTTTATTTTTCTTACTATTTGGAACTGAAGAGCAGTTCTGCTTTCAAACCAATATGTCCTTGAATTTGCAGTCTCCTCCTATTTCCTTTAAAGTCTGTTAATTTTGACGCATCCTGTTGTGCTGCTGCCTTGCCAAATACAGTCAATAACAATCCTTACATCCCATTAACATTTATTTTCCCATCATTTCTCCTAAGTCCACAAATTCACACAGTGTATGTTATGCCTTCAAAGCAAAGGTAGAAATATTACCAAATGTTTTGACCCTGCATAACATGGACCATCCTTCCAGGATCCTATATCATGCCTCCCTATTTGTCACCTCCCCTTTTATCAATCCCACGAGTTCTAGACTTGCTTTCACAGCCGTATCCAGTAACAATTTCTGTATCAGTCAGGATAGGTTACATAGGTGGCCATTTCCATTTAGACTTCTTGACCTATACTTTATACTTCTCTTTATGACTCAGTGCTCCTTTCTAGGACACTTGATGTTATTATCTGCATCAATATTCTCTCTTTTCTTCCAGCTTCCAAAAGCTTTTATCAGTAGAAGTCACTGGAAAACGACTGGAGAGTAAAGGGAAAACAGGGTCAGGGTACTTACGGTCCTTAAGGTCACTCTGGGGCTCTGGGGTGGCTGCGTTCCTCTACTGAAGGCCCTCTCCACACAACCATATTATCTGTGTTCTAATAATGAACTCGCCCTCTTCCTGCCCCACATTTAGTCATCATAACTTCTCTCTAATGTCACGAGTCCCATACATGATATCATTCCTGGTCAGTTTCCCAACTTCATACAATACCCCCTCATTTAAGTCTTCTCAATCATCTAGTTTAAGGGGCTTCCTTTTTGAACTCTGATTAGGTTGTATTTCAGTAGCACACAATCCCTGAATCTTACTGGCTTAATATAATAAAAGTGCATTTCTTTCTGAGGCTATCTATCCCACATGCATGGGCAGGTAACTCTAACTGGTTTAGTCACTAAGCATCAGAAGCTTCTGTTTAGCTCCTGCTTCTGTGACCAGCAGAGCCATGGGAAAAGTGTACAGCTACTCATGTAAGGCCCTTCTACTTCTGCCTGGATGTGACACCTGCCACTTTTGCTTACATATCTAACCTCAAAGCATAAAATACGACCCTCACATGCAACCAAATGGGGGAAAACTGGAAAAATTTAATGATTAGTTTACAAACGGTTCAAAATGGTCTTTGAACCATAAATTTATAATGAAATTAAAACAAATATTAAAACTCATGTTTTGTATTTCCCTGATGCCGAGTGATATGGAGCACTTTTTCATGTGTCTGTTGGCCATCTGGATGTCTTCTTTGCAGAAATGTCTGTTCATGTCCTCTGCCCATTTCTTGATTGGATTATTTGTTCTTTGGGTGTTGAGTTTGCTAAGTTCTTTATAGATTCTGGAAAACCACAATGAGATATCACCTCACACCAGTCAGAATGGCTAAAATCAACAAGTCAGGAGATGACAGATGCGGGCGAGGATGCGGAGAAAGGGGAACCCTCCTACACTGTTGGTGGGAATGCAAGCTGGTGCAGCCACTCTGGAAAACAGCATGGAGGTTCCTTAAAATGTTGAAAATAGAACTGCCCTATGACCCAGCAATTGCACTATTGGGTATTTACCCTAAAGATACAAACGTAGTGATCCAAAGGTGCACATGCACCCGAATGTTTATAGCAGCAATGTCCACAATAGCCAAACTATGGAAAGAACCTAGATGTCCATCAACAGATGAATGGATCAAGAAGATGAGGTATATATACACAATGGAATACTATGCAGCCATCAAAAGAAATGAAATCTTGCCATTTGCGACAACATGGATGGAACTAGAGCGTATCATGCTTAGCGAAATAAGTCAAGCAGAGAAAGACAACTACCATATGATCTCCCTGATATGAGGAAGTGGTGATGCAACATGGGGGCTTAAGTGGGTAGGAGAAGAATAAATGAAACAAGATGGGATTGGGAGGGAGACAAACCATAAGTGACTCTTAATCTCACAAAACAAACTGAGGGTTGCTGGGGGGAAGGGGTTTGGGAGAAGGGGGTGGGATTATGGACATTGGGGAGGGTATGTGCTTTGGTGAGTGCTGTGAAGTGTGTAAACCTGGTGATTCACAGACCTGTACCCCTGGGGATAAAAATATATGTTTATAAAAAATAAAAAATTAAAAAAAAAAAACTCATGTTAACTTCATATGTGTACATGGTAAGAATGATGACAGGGAATATTTAGAATATAATTCTGTCTGTGCTCAAGCATATAAATCTATTAATGTAATGATGCTGCACAATTCATCAAAAAAAGAAAGTGCAAAGCTCATAGACAAATAACTGAAAATTGAATTGTATTCAGGCCAGGTTATGAGCCTTCCAGAACTGCTTAGCTCTACTCTAGCTCTGGGCCAGGGAGCTGGCCATTTGCCTGTTTCCCACAGAAAGTAGTTTCAATGGTGGCTTTCACTATTCCCATGGTCTTAAAGGCAAACTTTCTTACCACGGCATTATGACTCATTTAACATTGCAAATGATCTTACCACCCCAAGAGTGAGAAGAGGGCTTCAGCAAGAATTTGACTACACCCTCCTGGTATGAGATGAAGCTCTTCAGTAGAACCAATTGGAGTCATGAAAGTTCCAGATTCCCAAGGAGCTACCCAAAGGGCCCAATAAGCAAAATGCAGAAGAATAAAAAAGGAAATTAAAAAAGGAAATAATTTTTGACCGAAGAAATATAAAAGACTAGAAAAAGTACACTGAAAGAATGCGCCCGATCTCGTCTGAGCTTTTGCTTCTTCTCCCAGTGGTTTTGAGCCAGTGGTGTCTTCTAGCTGCTGTGGTTCTTTCCCAAGACTAAGAAGCTGACTGCATTTTCTGTGAAGCTGGGACAGTTCAGTAATATCCAACTTTAAACCTACCTTCCCTTCTTCACTGCCTCTGCCTTTGTCCTCACTCCTGTTCCTCTGTGCTTGCACACTGCCTCTCACTGCAGTGTTTACACATAAGCTTTGCCTCAGGAAATACTTACTAAGGAATCTAAGCTTGGAGAGTAGTCTAGGATGGTCACAGAGAATAGACTCTCTGGAAGAAATGGAAGTTAGATATCCCTCCTGTCTGAAAGCAGTAAAAACCCAACTGCTTGGGATAGTAAATGGTAAGATAAGAATATCTTATGGATATTCTGGAATGCAGTAGCAGTACTGTCATTTAAAATATTTTAAAGTCATTAACAGAATTTAGGAATACTTGTTTTTATTTTTTGACTCATTGTTCTAATTTTACTTTTCTCTTGACCTTTATTACACTTGTGCCCTATTAGAGCCCTTTTTTTCCTTCTGCCACTTATATTTTTGTGTATGTCTATTAAAATCCTTGCTGATTTTTTTTAATGACAAGCATATACTCTTTATTAAAAGCTATAAAGATGTTGAAAAGGTTAGGATATCTTACAGATAATGCGTCCTTGAGTCATACTCCCATAGGGTATATCAGTTGTTACCAGACTCATTAAAAAAAAAAAAAATCTACTAATGGGTGCCTGGGTGGCTCAGTGGGTTAAAGCCTTTGCCTTCGGCTCAGGTCATGATCCCAGGTCCTGGGATCGAGCCCCACATCGGGCTCTCTGCTCAGCGGGGAGCCTGCTTCCCCCCCCCCTCTCTGCTTGCCTGTCTGCTTACTTGTGATCTCTGTCTGCCAAATAAATAAATAAATAAAAGCTTAAAAAAAAAAAAAAAGAAAAAATCTACTTAATTTAATTTAAATTAGTCATGATCCTTCTGCTGATTTTGCAGCTGTCATTTGAGTTTTCTGACCCAAATCTAGCTGGTTTACTATTTCTGGACAGTTAGGTAAACAAAATGATACAAGTTTTAGCAATAGGATGCTTCTCAAGCCAAACTTAGAATCAGGTCAGACTCACTTGAGAGCCAAAGAAAAAGGGAGAGTGTTCTAGGTGAAAATTGAAGTTAACAGAAACTCTGACCTAAAATGGCTTAAATGAATGGGGGATATTTATCTCACTGAAGTCTAGAGTTAGGGAGTTATTGGTGTTGCTTTACCTATCCAGCTCTGTTGTGTCATCTCACATGTTTGGTGGATCCTGTGTGTTCATTAGTTTTCTAGAGTTTCAATAACAAAGTATACAACCTAGGTGGCTTAAAAGACAGAGATTTACTTTCTCACAGTTCTGGAGGCTGAAAGTCTGAGGTCAGGATGTCAACACAGTGTCGGCTTTATTTATTTAATTTTTTTTATTTATTTTTTTTAGACTTTAATTTTTTATTTTTTATAAACATATATTTTTATCCCCAGGGGTACAGGTCTGTGAATCACCAGGTTTACAAACTTCACAGCACTCACCAAATCACATACCCTCCCCAATGTCCATAATCCCACCCCCTTCTCCCAAACCCCCTCCCCCCGGCAACCCTCAGTTTGTTTTGTGAGATTAAGAGTCACTTATGGTTTGTCTCCCTCCCAACCCCATCTTGTTTCATTTATTCTTCTTCTACCCACTTAAGCCTCCATGTTGTATCACCACTTCCTCATATCAGGGAGATCATATGATAGTTGTCTTTCTCTGCTTGACTTATTTCGCTAAGCATGATACGCTCTAGTTCCATCCATCTTGTTGCAAATGGCAAGATTTCATTTCTTTTGATGGCTGCATAGTATTCCATTGTGTATATATACCACATCTTCTTGATCCATTCATCTGTTGATGGACATCTAGGTTCTTTCCATAGTTTGGCTATTGTGGACATTGCTGCTATAAACATTCGGGTGCATGTGCCCCTTTGGATCACTACATTTGTATCTTTAGGGTAAATACCCAATAGTGCAATTGCTGGGTCATAGGGCAGTTCTATTTTCAACATTTTGAGGAACCTCCATGCTGTTTTCCAGAGTGGCTGCACCAGCTTGCATTCCCACCAACAGTGTAGGAGGGTTCCCCTTTCTCCGCATCCTCGCCAGCATCTGTCATTTCCTGACTTGTTGATTTTAGCCATTCTGACTGGTGTGAGGTGATATCGCATTGTGGTTTTGATTTGTATTTCCCTGATGCCGAGTGATATGGAGCACTTTTTCATGTGTCTGTTCACCATCTGGATGTCTTCTTTGCAGAAATGTCTGTTCATGTCCTCTGCCCATTTCTTGATTGGATTATTTGTTCTTTGGGTGTTGAGTTTGCTAAGTTCTTTATAGATTCTGGACACTAGTCCTTTATCTGATATGTCGTTTGCAAATATCTTCTCCCATTCTGTCAGTTGTCTTTTGATTTTGTTAACTGTTTCCTTTGCTGTGCAAAAGCTTTTGATCTTGATGAAATCCCAGTAGTTCATTTTTTCCCTTGCTTCCCTTGCCTTTTGCGTTGTTCCTAGGAAGATGTTGCTGCAGCAGAGGTCGAAGAGGTTGCTGCCCGTGTTCTCCTCAAGGATTTTGATGGATTCCTTTCATACATTGAGGTCCTTCATCCATTTTGAGTCTATTTTTGTGTGTGGTGTAAGGGAATGGTCCAATTTCATTTTTCTGCATGTGGCTGTCCAATTTTCCCAGCACCATTTATTGAAAAGGCTGTCTTTTTTCCATTGGACATTCTTTCCTGCTTTGTCGAAGATTAGTTGACCATAGATTTGAGGGTCTATTTCTGGGCTCTCTATTCTGTTCCATTGATCTATGTGTCTGTTTTTGTGCCAGTACCATGCTGTCTTGATGATGACAGCTTTGTAATAGAGCCTGAAGTCCGGAATTGTGATGCCACCAACGTTGGCTTTCTTTTTCAATATCCCTTTGGCTATTCGAGGTCTTTTCTGGTTCCATATAAATTTTAGCATTATTTGTTCCATTTCTTTGAAAAAGATGGATGGTACTTTGATAGGAATTGCATTAAATGTGTAGATTGCTTTAGGTAGCATAGACATTTTCACAATATTTATTCTTCCAATCCAGGAGCATGGAACATTTTTCCATTTCTTTGTGTCTTCCTCAATTTCTTTCATGAGTACTTTATAGTTTTCTGAGTATAGATTCTTTGCCTCTTTGGTTAGGTTTATTCCTAGGTATCTTATGGTTTTGGATGCAATTGTAAATGGGATTGACTCCTTAATATCTCTTTCTTCTGTCTTGCTGTTGGTGTAGAGAAATGCAACTGATTTCTGTGCATTGATTTTATATCCTGACACTTTACTGAATTCCTGTATAAGTTCTAGCAGTTTTGGAGTGGAGTCTTTTGGGTTTTCCACATATAGTATCATATCATCTGCGAAGAGTGATAATTTGACTTCTTCTTTGCCGATTTGGATGCCTTTAATTTCCTTTTGTTGTCTGATTGCTGAGGCTAGGACCTCTAGTACGATGTTGAATAGCAGTGGTGATAATGGACATCCCTGCCGTGTTCCTGACCTTAGCGGAAAAGCTTTCAGTTTTTCTCCATTGAGAATGATATTTGCGGTGGGTTTTTCATAGATGGCTTTGATGATATTGAGGTATGTGCCCTCTATCCCTACACTTTGAAGAGTTTTGATCAGGAAGGGATGTTGTACTTTGTCAAATGCTTTTTCAGCATCTATTGAGAGTATCATATGGTTCTTGTTCTTTATTTAATTGATGTGTTGTATCACATTGACTGATTTGCGGATGTTGAACCAAACTTGCAGCCCTGGAATAAATCCCACTTGGTCGTGGTGAATAATCTTTTTAATGTACTGTTGAATCCTATTGGCTAGTATTTTGTTGAGTATTTTCGCATCTGTGTTCATCAAGGATATCGGTCTATAGCTCTCTTTTTTGGTGGGATCCTTGTCTGGTTTTGGGATCAAGGTGATGCTGGCCTCATAAAATGAGTTTGGAAGTTTTCCTTCCATTTCTATTTTTTGGAACAGTTTCAGGAGAATAGGAATTAGTTCTTCTTTAAATGTTTGGTAGAATTTCCCCGGGAAGCCGTCTGGCCCTGGGCTTTTGTTTGTTTGGAGATTTTTAATGACTGTTTCAATCTCCTTACTGGTTATGGGTCTGTTCAGGCTTTCTATTTCTTCCTGGTTCAGTTGTGGTAGTTTATATGTTTCTAGGAATGCATCCATTTCTTCCAGATTGTCTAATTTATTGCCATAGAGTTGCTCATAGTATGTTCTTATAATAGTTTGTATTTCTTTGGTGTTAGTTGTGATCTCTCCTCTTTCATTCATGATTTTATTTATTTGGGTCCTTTCTCTTTTCTTTTTGATAAGTCGGGCCAGGGGTTTATCAATTTTATTAATTCTTTCAAAGAACCAGCTCCTAGTTTCGTTGATTTGTTCTATTGTTTTTTTGGTTTCTATTTCATTGATTTCTGCTCTGATCTTTATGATTTCTCTTCTCCTGCTGGGCTTAGGGTTTCTTTCTTGTTCTTTCTCCAGCTCCTTTAGGTGTAGGGTTAGGTTGTGTACCTGAGACCTTTCTTGTTTCTTGAGAAAGGCTTGTACCGCTATATATTTTCCTCTCAGGACTGCCTTTGTTGTGTCCCACAGATTTTGAACCGTTGTATTTTCATTATCATTTGTTTCCATGATTTTTTTCAATTCTTCTTTAATTTCCCGGTTGACCCATTCATTCTTTAGAAGGATACTGTTTAGTCTCCATGTATTTGGGTTCTTTTCAAACTTCCTTTTGTGGTTGAGTTCTAGCTTTAGAGCATTGTGGTCTGAAAATATGCAGGGAATGATCCCAATCTTTTGATACCGGTTGAGTCCTGATTTAGGACCGAGGATGTGATCTATTCTGGAGAATGTTCCATGTGCACTAGAGAAGAATGTGTATTCTGTTGCTTTGGGATGAAATATTCTGAATATATCTGTGATGTCCATCTGGTCCAGTGTGTCGTTTAAGGCCTTTATTTCCTTGCTGATCTTTTGCTTGGATGACCTGTCCATTTCAGTGAGGGGAGTGTTAAAGTCCCCTACTATTATTGTATTATTGTTGATGTGTTTCTTTGATTTTGTTATTAATTGGTTTATATAGTTGGCTGCTCCCACATTGGGGGCATAGATATTTAAAATTGTTAAATCTTCTTGTTGGACAGACCCTTTGAGTATGATATAGTGTCCTTCCTCATCTCTTATTATAGTCTTTGGCTTAAAATCTAATTGATCTGATATAAGGATTGCCACTCCTGCTTTCTTCTGATGTCCATTAGCATGGTAAATTCTTTTCCACCCCCTCACTTTAAATCTGGAGGTGTCTTCGGGCTTAAAATGTGTTTCTTGGAGGCAACATATAGATGGGTTTTGTTTTTTTATCCATTCTGATACCCTGTGTCTTTTGACAGGGGCATTTAGCCCATTCACATTCAGGGTAACTATTGAGAGATATGAATTTAGTGCCATTGTATTGCCTGTAAGGTGACTGTTACTGTATATGGTCTCTGTTCCTTT
Organism: Mustela lutreola; assembly: GCF_030435805.1. Lineage (NCBI taxonomy): Eukaryota > Metazoa > Chordata > Mammalia > Carnivora > Mustelidae > Mustela > Mustela lutreola. The sequence continues at coordinate 110,838,265 of NC_081290.1, forward strand.
CTGATCTACCACTTGTAGGCTCTCTCTTTGCTTAGAGGACCCCTTTCAAGATTTCCTGTAGAGCTGGTTTGGTATTTGCAAATTCTTTCAGTTGTTGTTTGTCCTGGAAGCTTTTAATCTCTCCTTCTATTTTCAATGATAGCCTAGCTGGATATAGTATTCTTGGCTGCATGTTTTTCTCGTTTAGTGCTCTGAAAATATCATGCCAGCTCTTTCTGGCCTGCCAGGTCTCTGTGGATAACTCAGCTGCCAATCTAATATTTTTACCATTGTATGTTACAGACTTCTTTTCCCGGGCTGCTTTCAGGATTTTCTCTTTGTCACTGAGACTTGTAAATTTTACTATTAGGTGATGGGGTGTGGGCCTATTCTTATTGATTTTGAGGGGCGTTCTCTGAACCTCCTGAATTTTGATGCTCGTTCCCTTTGCCATATTGGGGAAATTCTCCCCAATAATTCTCTCCAGTATACCTTCTGCTCCCCTCTCACTTTCTTCTTCTTCTGGAATCCCAATTATTCTAATGTTGTTTCGTCTTATGGTGTCACTTATCTCTCGAATTCTCCCCTCGTGGTCCAGTAGCTGTTTGTCCCTCTTTTGCTCAGCTTCTTTATTCTCTGTCATTTGGTCTTCTATATCACTAATTCTTTCTTCTGCCTCATTTATCCTAGCAGTTAGAGCCTCCATTTTTGATTGCACCTCATTAATAGCTTTTTTGATTTCACCTTGGTTAGATTTTAGTTCTTTTATTTCTCCAGAAAGGGCTTTTATATCTCTCGAGAGGGTTTCTCTAATATCTTCCATGCCTTTTTCGAGCCCGGCTAGAACCTTGAGAATTGTCATTCTGAACTCTAGATCTGACATATTACCGATGTCTGTATTGATTAGGTCCCTAGCCTTCGGTACTGCCTCTTGTTCTTTTTTTTGTGTTGAATTTTTACGTCTTGTCATTTTGTCCAGATAAGAGTAAATGAAGGGGCAAGTAAAATATTAAAAGGGTGGCAACAACCCCAGGAAAATATGCTTTAACCAAATTAGAAGAGATCCAAAATCGTGAGTGGGGAGAAAGGGGATAAAAAGAGGTTCAAAAAGGAAGAAAGAAAAAAAAAAATCAAAAAGAAAAGAAAAAAAAAAGAAAAGAAAAGAAAAGATTTTTTTAAAAAAGAAAATACCTAAGAAAAATGTAAAAAAGAAAAAATATATATATTAGATAAACTAGTAAAAAATCGTTAAAAAAGAAAAAGGTAACAGTTAAAAAAAAAATTTTACCCGAAGGCGAGAAAAAAAAAAAATGAAAAAGAAAAAATTAAATTAACTGCAAGACTAAAAAAAATCGCAGGAAAAAAGCCATGAGTTCCGTGCTTGGCTTTCTCCTCCTCTGGAATTCTGCTGCTCTCCTTGGTATTGAAACCACACTCCTTGGTAGGTGAACTTGGTCTCGGCTGGATTTCTTGTTGATCTTCTGGGGGAGGGGCCTGTTCTAGTGATTCTCAAGTGTCTTTGCCCCAGGCGGAATTACACCACCGTTTCCCGGGGCCGGGGTGAGTAATCCGCTTGGGTTTGCTTTCAGGAGCTTTTGTTCCCTGAGCGCTTTCCGTAGAGTTCCAGAGGACGGGAATACAAATGGCGGCCTCCTGGTCTCCGGCCCGGAGGAGCCGAGAGCCCAGGGCCGCACTCCTCAGTGCGCGCTCAGAGAACCGCGCCCAGTTACTCCCGTCTGCCTGACCTCCGGCCGCGCTCCGAGCTCACCGAGCCTGCGACCGGTTCAAGGTAACACCGAGCTGCGAGCTTACTGTCGGCTCTGTCTCTGTAGCCGGCTTTCCCGTTCCAATACCCGCAAGCTCTGCGACACTCAGACACCCCCGATCCTTCTGTGACCCTGCGGGACCTGAGGCCACGCTGACCCCGCGTGGGCTTCGCCCCCGTTTAGCCTCTGGAGCGATGTCCCTCAGCGGAACAGACTTTTAAAAGTCCTGATTTTGTGCACGGTTGCTCCGCCGCTTGCCGGGAGCCGGCCCCTCCCCCCGGGGTCTATCTTCCCGTCGCTTTGGATTCACTTCTCCGCCAGTCCTACCTTTCAGAAAGTGGTTGTTTTTCTGTTTCCAGAATTGCTGTTCTTCTTCTCTTCGATCTGCCGATGGATTTTCATGTGTTTGCAATCTTTAGATAAGCTATCTAGCTGATCTCCGGCTAGCTGAAGCAGTCTCAGCTTGCTACTTCTCCGCCATCTTGGCTCCTCCCTGTCGGCTTTATTTTGAAGCCTCTCTCCTTGGCTTGTAGATAGTCCTCTTTTTCCTGTGACTTCATATGATCTTCCCTGTATGTGTGTGTGTCCCAATCCCCTCTTCTTATAAGGATACCAGTCATATTAAGTTGGGAACCACCCCAATAGTTTCATTTTAACTTAATTACTTCTGTAAAGATTCCACCTCCATTAAAGTTACATTCTGAGGCACTGAAGATTAGAACACCAACATATGAATTTTGGTGGAAGAACACAGTTCAGCCCATATCACTGTGCTTTGTGGTCTTAAGATGACTGCACAGATCTACAATACATATTTACTCTAAAGAGTGAAAGAAATGGAATCTGTTATATTTATCCCTCTTTTTTGAAGAAAAACAACAGCTTCACATACCATCATACTTCTTTCATGTAGTTTATTCATTTATAGCTCATTGGCCAGAACAGTGTCACATCATCCCTCCTACTCGCAAGAGAGGCTGGACAAGTGTCAGGATTTTTCAGTTTCCATAGCTAAGGGGACAAGGAAGAGAATAACAAAAAATGAGTTTTGAGCCACTTGATCTACAAAGTCTGTCACAGATGATTTCATAAAATATTTAACAGATACATATTTATGACCCACTACTAATGACAGACTATGACAAGTTCCTGAGATGATTTATGAGTGAACAAAACACAGACACTGCCTTCATAAAGCTTACAGCATGGTATGGGAAGCAGACAAATAGGCAATTACAATGCTGCATGGCAGTTGAGAAGGTGAGGAACAGCAGAACATACTGTAGAAACTCAAAGGAGAGGTCACAAACCTGGTTATAGAAAATCATCAAAAACTCCACAAAAATGTGACATCTATGCTTTTTCCATCGTTAACATGCAAGCAATTTAATATGTGCTTTGTGGAGGTATTTTAAACTGTAAATAAACAAGTGCAAGGCTTGGGACAAAGTAATTAAAATGTATGTGTCCGTTTGTTCATAATTTTTGTTAGTTTATGTACTGTCACCATAGCAAACCCTTTGTACTTCTTCAGATTCATTCCACACAGTTTGAAGTGTTCCCTTTTACTCAGTTATTCCTCACAATGATTAAAGCAGGTTGTTCCTATTAGTGTCCTCATTCTACAGATGAAGAGATAGAGACATTGAAAAATTAAACGATTGGCTCATGGTCATGTAATTATTAAAAGGCAAGGCTGGGATCTGAGTATAGCTAGTCCAGTCTCAAAGATCATGCTCTTAACTACCCTGTCATCAAGACTCTCCTCATTATTCTCTGCTTCTGATACTTATCTTAATTGGTATGAAGAATATACTCATACTAAAACCATAATCTTTTCTAATGTCTGAGTTTCTGTCTCTGGCAGTGACCTGCTTTTGCACTACTGAAAAAAAAAATGTAGATACTTGTAAGTAAGACTGTGGTGTAATTATTTGTTACAGAAATGGGAAAAATTGGAGGAACTCTATAAATTCCGCCAGAACACAAAATATCTTCATTTTCCTAAGGCTGGTTATTCCCTCCACTTACGTTTTCTCTTCCTCTGGGATATGCTATAAACAAAATATTGTTAGTTTGGCATTTGCAACTTGCAATTACAGAAACTGATTTTCGTTCTTTCTGGGCAATTAAATATAGAGGTTTTGTTTCTATGTAGCAACAATCTCTTTTCTTGTTTTGTTATTTTCTTTTTATTGTTTTCTTTCCACCTTTCATTTTTTAATTAATTAATTATTTTTATTAACATATAATGTATGATTAGCCCCAGGGGTACAGGTCTGTGAATCATCAGTCTTACACACTTCATAGCACTCACCATAGTACATAACCTCCCCAATGTCCACAACCCAACCACACTCTCTATCACATTTCATTTTTTATCCAAAATTGATGTGGTTACTATTTAGTCCTCTGCTTCAGAATATAATTAAAAGAAATATATTCACTAACTGTAATATGGCTTTTACTTTTGTTTTTCAATAGTTCCCATTTCAGAGTTAGTAAAGTTTCCCTTTCGCTTTACTCTCTTTCGACTGGGAAAGAACTCTCCTCAAGAATCACAGGCAACAATGGGATTTGAAGAGTACACTGGGAAAAAGATACAAGAGAATTTGTAGTAAATGCCTACAAAGAAGTGGCAATTATTCATAATGAAATTACATGCTTTAGAAGTCACCAAATCCCCAGTCCTAAAAAGCTGATTATTTTTATGCAAATATGTACTGTGGGTAAACTACTGTGACTCAAGAAATTAGATTTTTCTTTGGAGTCCAAGAGGGGTAATAAGTTTTTAACCATAGATTTTGGAGCACCCATTACCATTTTTCCATAGTGATCTCTCTCATGCAGGTATTTGAAAAACTGTATTTTTAAATTTCTGACATAGAAATATTTCATGTCTCACCATTTACACTATTTGGAGTTACATGGAAAGGATAAAATTTTAAAAACATGTCAAGAATTATCAAAGTCTCTGATAATTCTCAAGAATATATTGTTTTATTTGCTATGATGCTACTATATCCATTTTATCTTGATGCAGCAGTGTGTAATTCTATGTTGCCTGTGATGAAGTGTGATTTCTATTAAAACTGCAATTGATTCTGTATAATAACTACATTTTGAAATAGACCTTCTCAACTTTCTCCTCGCAATGTCTATTTATATTTCAGTCTGTATGGATTTAGTACTTGAAGCCAACTGAGTTTTATTACATTTTAATTTTCCCAATATTGTGATGGCATAAATTACCTAACCTCTGACATGTTACCACCTTGCCACTAAGATCTGACAAACAAAAACTTTATGGTGTTTATGATGGTCCCACAGTTTAGCTCTATTCATCTCCAGGAATCAATCTTGGGGATCTTCTCTTCTGTCTAAGCCTCAGCTCTCCTATCTCTATAATGGTAATCGCTCTCCCTGGCACTGGATTTTGACTGATGGTGGGAAGGTCAAATGAGATAAGAGGAGACTGGGCTTATAAAATTGGGGATGGATTCCTCCAGGAAGAAAAAGTGGTAATCAAGAGATGCACCTTAGAATAAAGATAGTACATCATTCAATACAAAGAATTTCACTAGAAGATTTTGGGGAGAAAAATAAAATGATTTGGTATTAAAACCAACACAAATATATTATGGTATAGAATTCAAAACCTACCTGAATGTTTAATATATAATATTCAAAAGTAATAGTAAGAGGGCCTCTCCTGGCACTGAAACTCTCTTCTGTCACTCTTCTCTCTTTGTCTCAACCACCTAACAAAGTTGTATGCATTATTCTCTACTGTTAATGGGACTTGACTTGAAAGGTAAACAATATAAATGTGTTCAAATATGCATAAAATGACATTCAAATATGACATAATAATATCACTTTTAGTCTTTCTGAAATTAATGTGCATTATTTTGAAAATCCTTTTACATTCCTGGAGTTTATCATTTAATTCACATTGTCATCTTTCTTTTGTCGATCACTGTAAAAGCCTTGTAACTGACCTACTATGTCCATTCTGGTCTCTCTCAAAGTTATCCTTCAATTCTCAAGTAAAATGGTGCTCCTGAAACTCTAAACCAGTCATGGCACTTTCTCCTTTAAAACCCAGCTATGACTTCTCATTGATCTTAAGAAAAGCACCATAGACTTTAACATGTCTTCTTTGAGCCCTTCACAACTGACGGGCATTCCTCCTATCAGTCCCTTTTCCTCTGTTCTCATTCCTCTTTCAGCCTCCTAGTAGAGTTTAAGCTCTGTCTGGTCACAGGGCCTTTGTACATACTGTCATCTTGTTGAAATGATCCTCCTGCCTCTCCTCATCTAGTGACATCCTCCCCACCGACCCATTTTTGAACTTCCATGAAAAAGAAAGCTTCCCAGATAAAATATTCCCTGCTCTGTAGTTAGGTAAAACTCCCATTATAAGGCCTCATAGAACCTTACATACCTCATTTGTGGCACTTACTACAATTGTAACCAAACATTACTTGTGCGAGAATTTCTGTAAGATTTTTTTTTATTAGTTCACTAGTTAAACTCCATCAGTCTACTTTGTTCCATGGCAGCAATAACAGATCCTCCATATATATCTGATGAAGGAATAAATGAATGAGTGGATACCACCACACCTTGCATAACAATTTTCATCACTTCCTTAAATTTTTATAGATAAATACCTGCAAAATAAAGTTATAACATTCTTCCCAACTCTTAACAATACCATTCTGCATGTCTCATTTATATAAAATTTTATTGCTGGCATAGTGTTGGGAATATAATAGAATCCAAAGGAATTTTGATTAAAATGGTTTAAATGATACAATTTATAGGAAAATGAAGAGCAGATGGCTTGTTGATGTTCTCTGAGATAGATCTATGAGTATACTACTTAGGAAGAGTGTACTTCATCTTCATTAAATCTCTGTGTACTATCATGGACAAAGGTAGAATGATCCCAGATAAAATGTACTAATCATGTGTGGAAATGTAGACAAACTATAAGCATTTAATACCAAATGGGTAATCACTTTTTTTGTAGAAATTAGATATTGACATTTGAAAAAAAAGGATTGTCAAAATGATCATTTAATTACTTATGTATTAAGATTCTATTATAAACAAGAAACAGTGATAGGAATTCTGAGGAAACCAATTTGAATAAGAAGCTATTTCTGTCTTCAAGAAGATTAGGAGCCCATAAGAGAGAAAATAAACTCAAAATAGAGTCAGACTGCTATTATAAATGCTATAGTAGAGGCTGAATTGTGTTCCCCCAACCCAATTCATATCTTGAACTCTTCATACTTGGAAGGGTAAAGAAATAAATTTTGCTTGTTTAGGCCCCTTGGTCCATGGTATTTTGTTATGGTATCCCTATCTAATACATACAGTTATAATGTAAATGTTTTAGAAGCACAGAAAAGAAAAGAAAAAAAAAAACAGTTTCGCTAGAGCTTAATAGTGGAGGTAACATCTCTGCTTATTAAAGTTTGTGTAAGACTTTCACAGTAAGATGACATTCTTCTCCCTTGTCATGGATTACTCAGTAAACCTCTCAAATTTAAGTCTTAAAATTGAGTGCCAATTTTGGTCAACCACCCATTAAACCTTTTAACCAGAAATCCTCTGTATTAGTTCTCTATGATGCTATAATAAATTACCACAAACTTAGTGGCTTGAAACAACACAAATTTATCCTCTTATAATATGGAGGGGTCACAAGTCCAAAAGACTTGTGTCTTTAGTCTAGGGGTCTTTAGTCTTACAGAACTAAAATTGGGGTTTTGGCAGAGCTTGTTCCTTCTAAAGGCTCCTGAGGGGAATTTGTTCTATCTCTTCCTGTTTCTAGAGGATGCTTGGATCCCTTGGCTCCTGGTACCTTCCTCCTATCATTCCACTTGCTACCTTTGGTACATCATCTATTACTGCTTGGACCTTTGTCTTCTTTTTGTAAGGACCGTTGGGATTACATTGATTCACTTGGATAATACAGGATAATCTTCCCATTTCAAGATTCTTATCTTAATCATATTCACAAAGTCCCTTTTGCCATATAACCATATCCACAGGTTGTGGGGATCATGATGTGGGCATCTTCAGGGTCTTTTACTCTGAAGTACCCTGCAAAGCAGACCTCTTTCATTCCAGCATTCTGCTTGCCAACCTTCCATTTTCTTATACCTATTAAGCCTGCTTATTGAACTCCAAGCAATACCCAGTGTTGGTTTTCCCCTCTCCTCCCTTCTCCTCTCCTCTCTTATTCTCCCTTCCCTTTTCTTTTTTCTTTTCTTTTTTTCCTGGCTTTCCTTCTGTCATTATTCTATGCTGACTGAAATTTAATCTTTTGAACCACTATCTCCCCTGAATCTTCAATTCTTTTACTTTACTGTCATACTATTGCTCAGCTGAACCCCAAGCTAAATCAGTCACCCACCTTCTCCTCTCCCATATTCTGCTACTCCTCCAGGGTAGAGGACCACACAACAATGGTCTCCAACCCACCTCAGTTTGCAGTGAGGGAACTTTAATTATGTTTTTCCCGTTTTAGTGTCAATGTCTGTTAAAACAAAGCAAAACAAAAAAAGAGGAAGACTTTTACTCTTTACCTCATTCTCATTACCCTTACCATTTCTCAGTATATGATTTAATTTACTATTTCTGTAAAATAATTAAGCCCAACAGCACAAAATACCTGTTTCTTGCTCCCTATCTACAAAATCCTAGAGAGGTGTTGGCACATTTTTTTGATCAGAAAGTAACTATAAAACTGAACTAAGTTGAATTTTAGCATACAGGGTTGCAGATAAAATGGTGGGGATAATGACAAATTTCTACTCTCTTGAGAACACGTTAGAAGGCATACAGATTTAATTGTGTCACAGTGCTGTTTAAAAATCTTTGTCCCCAGTCATCTTCAGAGTAATTTCTAACTTCTTAGCTTAACAAAGAAAAGTATTCTAAATCTTTCACAGAATATATCATTTTGCATCTCCATCTCATACTGTACCTATAATATACTGCTCTCTATTATCTAGATATGTAATTCTACAACGCGGGACATACTTGTCCAACTTTTTCCTCAGCCTGAAATATTCTTAAATTATGTCCTAAAGTGGCAAGCTTCTGCTTCTCATCAACAATCTAAATTATATTCTTTCTGGGAACCCTTTCTCAACTATTCTAGAAGAAGTCACTAGATTCTCTTCTTTTTTTTTTTAAATTTTTTAAAATTTATTTTCAGCGTAACAGTGTTCATTGTTTTTGCACCACACCTAGTGCTCCATGCAATCCATGCCCTCTCCAATACCCACCACCTGGTTCCCCCCGCCTCCCACCACCCACCCCTTCAAAACCCTCAGATTGTTTTTCAGAGTCCATAGTCTCTCATGGTTCACCTCCCCTTCCAATTTTCCTCAATTCCCTTCTCCTCTCTAACTCCCCTTGTCCTCCATGCTATTCCTTATGCTCCACAAATAAGTGAAACCATATGATAATTGACTCTCTCTGCTTGACTTATTTCACTCAGCATAATCTCTTCCAGTCCCGTCCATGTTGTTACAAAAGTTGGGTATTCATCCTTTCTGATGGAGGCATAATACTCCATAGTGTATATGGACCACATCTTCCTTATCCATTCATCCATTGAAGGGCATCTAGATTCTCTTCTTAATACCTGTCTTAATTGCTACTTAACACCACTACTACTGCTACTGTTAATATTACCAATACTGTTAATATTACCAATACTATTATAAATAACATAAAAATCAGTTACCATTTGCTAAATAAATTACTAAACTCCAGCATTGATATTGTTTCTTTTTAATTCCCCAATCACTCTTGAGTTTAAATATAATTACTATCCTTTTCACTGCTATACATACTGAGGCAGTGAAATGTTTTGCCCAAGGTCACACAGTTGCAGGATTTACACTTAGGTCTGTCTGATCCAAAGCGTTTACTAAATGCTAAACTCCATTGTTTTCTTTTTCTTTCTTTCTTTTTTTTTTTTTTAAAGATTTTATTTATTTACCTGACAGACAGAGATAAAAAGTAGACCAAGAGGCAGGCAGAGAGGAAGGGAAGCAGGCTCCCCGCTAAGCAGAGAGCCCATATGGGGCTCAATCCCAGGATCCTGGGATCACGACATGAGCCAAAAGCAGAGTCCCCAACTCACTGAACCACACAGGCACCCCTTCCACTGGTTTCTTTGTAAACATATCATATTTAAATGCAAGGTTATATGTGCGCCATACTCTAGACTATATACTCTGAAGATGATAAGCAATTCTGTGGAGGGATTTCTGTAATATTGAGATCAAATTCTTATTATCCCTATCTGCCGGCCAAACTAATGTATTACTCAAAAGGAACATGGGAAAAGCAATTGCTGTTACTTAAAACATAAGCTTTCTTATGTAAATTAAGGTGTTTAAATTTAAACTCAGAAAAGGCTGTGCAATTCACAATCTCTCTTTTATCTTTCAAATTCCTATTGGACAGAAATTACTTTAATAAATGTTTATAATAATATGTATTTTCCTTGGTATAAATTATATAAATATGATTAGAAAAAACTAAGGTTAGAAATACTTAACTGGCTTCATTCTGACAAAGGAACCTTGGACAATTATAGTATACAAAGTTAGGAAGTTTTGTCTATTTTATTTTTATTTATTTATATATTTATTTATTTACTATTTTTAACTGCAAAGGAAACACATGGTATGTAATCTACAATGCACTACCACTTCAGGAGGATTTCTGTGTATAAAAAATATTTCCAACCAGTGCTCAGTCTGACTGATGCCAATCTTGCAGGCTGCGTAACTATACATGTATGTTACAAAAAAGTGAACACCTTGCAAATTATGTTTTCACTTACAACCTATAGAGGGGGCAATAGGAGATGGACTGCTAACTTTTGAAGGCTCCCCAGAGGATACAGTCTACCAATTCCATTCTAGCCCATAGCACTCCAAAATAGTAGTAGAAATAAGATAAATAATACTCCATCTCCACCAACAGTCACCACCACTCAGCAAATCCTGGTGCAATAAGCTTTTTATGGTTAACATTTCCCAAAAGAGCTAGAGTTTAAAATTTCCTAAAGCCAAGCCCACTGGGTATCTATTTCAATATATGACAGATTCAACTGAAGGTCTAATCAATAAAGTCTAAACCAACTGGCATTATATTAGAAGCCATTTATCAGTTGCAGAGCTGACGGTGCTCATCTCATCCTAAAAATGAATGAATGGAAATACATCACTACAGGGTTGGCTAGCTAAATAAATACTATGGAGTTTGAAACTATTACTGCCTTATTCACGCCTGTAATTAAATCTTGAGAGTTTATGTACCAGAAGTTTTGAACAGAGTCCTAATAACCCCTAGAAGTCAGGTCTTTTAAAGGGAATGTGCAGATGTACTATGACTGGTCCCAAATCTGACCCACAGGTCTTCGTGGTTTACTTTTAGGATAAAACTTATAAATTACTTGTCCTGATTTCTGAAAGATCTTTCTTTTATTTTTTTACACTGAATGTAATGTGGTTCATTTTCATTAGGGGAAAGCATAGTGCTTCAGGCAGAACATTCTACTGAGAGCCTGTAAAAAATACATGTAGCATACACATTAGTGCATAGATTGAGATATTGAGAGTTCACACTTAGTATGGATATCCTTTCTTATAAATCAAAGGGTTGGAAACTGAAGAGCTACATTAATTTTTTACCTTTTGAAAACTATATTGTTTTGAAGCCATTTATACGTGTGACTAAAAGAAATGTGACGTTAGGCAGCAGTGATAATGTTACTTCTTTCATACATTTAGACAAATTATCTGACTCAATCCCCAAGAGCTTTGTATCTACTTTAAAATTACTTCCATTGTTATTCCCCCCCACCCCCCAGATTGTGAGGCATAAATACATAGATATTTCTAGTCATACAATCTACCCTGTTGGTAGCTGCTTGGATGATTCTGAGGGCTTTATAAGAACATTCAAGAAGGCATGAAGAAACTGATTGTTAACCATAAAAAGGAGAGTGTGCATTATATGGGAAAAGATTATGAATTTTTATTACCCAGTTCTATGAGCTCCATTTTTCAAACATGTATAGAGTCAGCATAGCTTAGTAGAAAGGACATTAGATCAGGAGAAGCAGGGCTAGACATTCCACCACCAGCACCTACAGGAACACTTAACACCTTAGAGTTTGAGCTGATGAACTTTCATATTTGGTTCAGGCTTAACATTTTATTTTATGTTATTTTTTTAAGATTTTACTTATTTATTTGTCGGTGAGGCAAGCAGAGAGAGAGGAAGAAGCAGGATCCCCCGATGAGCAAGGAGCCCAATGTGGAACTCGATCCCAGGACCCTGGGATCATGATCTGAGCCAAAGGCAGAAACTTAACCAACTGAGCCACCCAGGTGTCCCATCATTTTATTGTTTCATCTTGTAGTTCTTTTCACAGCATATCATCTGCCTACCTACATATGTACCAATCTATCTATCTTGTATCTCATTTTTCAGGAACTACTTAAGTAGAAATATTTTATGTTTACTTTGCAGTACCAATTTTCAAAATCTAATGATATGCTGGCTAAATTGGAAATGTGTGGTTAAAAAAAGATTCTTGGTTGCTGGCAAAACTATTTCCAAAATTATAATATACTGTGTAATGAAAAAATGTGCCAAGTTGTGACAGTTATTTTAAGTATAACAAGTTGATGCTTAGCTGGTAGAACAACTGGTTATAAATTTAATAAGCTTATCATAGAGCAAAGAGGAAGGGTTTACACAGGATATACAGAAGAGTCAGAGACTGAATAGATTAACTAAAAAAATGATGGCACATTAGGAAAAAATTATTTTTTTAGAGTTTATGCTTTTATCTGATTGAAAAGTAAATCTCTCATTATCCTTTCCTTGTATTTTTTTCTGAAGACTTACTGTGTTGTGATTCATACATAGTGATAGGATAAAAAGAGAAGAATATTTTATTTTTTCATCCTTAGTATTTATTCCTACATTAAACATTCTAATTCTAATAGCTCTACCTACCAAATTTTCTAAAAAAAAAAAAAAAACACTCCAATAGAAAAAAAATTGATAGAAATAATTATGGAAATAGGATGCATATGCAATAGAAGTAAGGGGATTATTTGTAGTATTTTTTCTTTACTTTCCCCACTTAATTTTTTTTTTTTTTGAGATCAGCATTTAAATAATTATCTTCAGATCTTTACATGCTTTTTTTTTTTTTTTTTTTTTTTTTTGGATATGTTAGAAACGTGGAGTAAAAGAGCTGAGGAAAACAGCCAGTGGGGAGAAATGCTAAGTCTTTGATTATGAGCATAAAGGAAAATGCTCATAGCACTACTAATTGCTTGCACTCTGTAAGTGAGAGGCTATCAAAACAGCCATGTTATGAGCCCCACGCTGAAGCAGCTGCAGTTCTTAGTGCACAGAACATTCTGTGTGCTCTATTCCCTAAGGAAACATTGCCTATATGGTCTTTTGGGAATCTTTGCTTTTATTTTTATTGGATGCATTCATAGGTTTCACTCCTAAAATTGAAATTATTCTTCAATAAAACAGCTAAGAGAGGTCATCCTCTTAGCTACCTTTGGAAAGGACATCTAAAATACAGCCTTATTTAAGCAACAAACAAACAAACAAACAAAAGGTACATTTACTAAAACACTATTAGTAAGGAGCAAACATTTATTGAATGTCCACCATGAGATAGAGTCTATGTTAAGCTATGGAGATGGGTTATATTCAATAAGTGTGAACATAATTTTTAGACATTAAGCCAGAGAATTAGTAGGGAACTTGCAGATATGTAATTAGAGCCCTGTGGTCCTTTTCTTTTCAGGGTTAACATCTATTAACAGAACTAATAAAATGGTTACAACATGCCAGGACCTTCACTTATGTTACTTCTTCAAGATATGTGTTAACTCTGTTTCAGTTCACACTGTGGCCGAGAGATTCTCAGATGGCTTCCCATGATCAGCCCTTCTTGGAATTCACATCTTTGTGAAAGGAAGCCTTCTAAAGACAAGGAATAATGTACCATGAGTTAAGATTTTGTGTACTCAACCTTCAATTCCTAGGACCCCACACTCTACAAAGATGTGGAGGGCATGTATTCTTTTGGTAATGTCCAGTGACATTTAGGAAAGTATGTCCAAGATTATTTATGGAATGGGGCTAGTTGAAAGACAGGCCATAGAGGGCTTGGAGAATAAGGGAAGATCAAGAAGAGTTTCTTATATTTAGGAGAATAAGAATAAAAAGGAACTGGGTTTATTAGACAGATTTTTATTGCACACTGAATTCACCGAAGGCTGGAATGCAGAGATCTGAACTATAGCTACCAGATTCTTAACTTTTGTTAAGCACTATATATACTTGTGGAATTCTTGCCATATCTAAAAAGCAATGCTTGATCTACTTCAATAGTATAAAAATATAAGGAAGGCACATGATGAATATATGTGTGTGAAAAATAAATTTTTGGGCAGTTGAAGAAAAGCCATGAATAGTAAGGGGTAAAAGAAGATTTTTCTTAGAGATAAAAAACTCTAAAATATGAGAAAACCTTGAAGGATAAATGGAAAAAATAAAATTAAATTGAAAATTAATATGACTTTTGATCTGTATGACATCTTACATTTATAATATTAAATAGATTGTAATTTGATTAAATTATGATTTCATACATTAAAGTTTAATCTGGAAATATAAGATATCCTAACCTCATTGGAAATATGTGTGTAGTGCATACATACTTCAAATTTTCTATCCAATTTTGAAGTATTTATTGAAACACTAAACCATAGTATGTCAATAAAGAATACTATTTTAGTATAGATAATACTTTAAAAACACTAGAACATAAATAGAAACTAATCTTACTTCTTTTTTCTGGTAAAAGGATATACTAGGCTTTCTTTTCTTTTCTTTCTTTCTTCTTTCTTTCAGTTGGTTGAACATCCAAGTCTTGATTTCAGCTAAAGGTCATGATCTCAGGGTCATAAAACTGAGCCCCACTTAGGGCTCCATACTCAGTGGGGAATCTGCTTGAGATTCCTTCTCTCCCTCTGTCCCTCCCCACTGCTCACATGCTCTCTCTATCAATAAATAAGTAAAAATAAAATCTTATAAAAAATTTTTTTATTGGGTTCTGGAAAGAATTCATTTCAAATTTATATGCTATAAATGCAAAATTCATCTCAGTACAAGTCTACCTCAAGGAACAAGAAAATTCTCAAATATACAATCCAACCTTATACTTAAAGAATCTAGAAAAGAGACAGCAAATATAGCCTAAAGCCAACAGAAGGGAAAAAACAAAGACTAGAACAGAAATAAATGATATAGAAACAAACAAACAACAACAACAAAAAAAAAAAAAACCCCAATAGAATTGGATTAAAAAAACTCAGAACTGTTTCTTTTAAAGAATTAATAAAATTGATAAACTCCTAGGCAGACTTACCAAAAAGAAAAGAAAAAGGACCCAAATAGATAAAATCATGAATGATAGAGGAAAGATCACAAACAATACCACAGAAATACAAACAATTATAAGAGAATACTATGAAAAATTATATGCCAAAAAAACTGGGCCATCTGGAAGAAATGGACAAATTCCTAGAAAAAAACTACCAAAACTGAAATAGGAAGAAACAGAAAGTTTGAACAGGCCCATAACCAGCAAATAAAGTTCATCAGTAATCAAAATCTCCCAACCAACAAAAGTCCTGGGCCAGATAGCTTCCCTGGGGAATTCTACCAGACATTTAAAGAATTAATACCTATTCTTCTCAAACTGTTCCAAAAAAATAGAAATGGAAGAAAAACTTCCAGATTCATTCTCCAAAGACAGAATTACCTTGATTCCAAAACCAGACAAAGACCCTACTAAAAAGGAGAATTATAGGTCAATATCTTTGATGAACATGTATACAAAAATTCTTAATAAAATACTAGCAAATCAAATTCAACAGTACATTATAAGAATTATTTATAATGACCAAGTGGGATTTATTCCTGGGACGAATGGTGGTTCAATATTTGCAAATCAATCAAAATGATACACCTTAATTTTTAAAAAAGATTTTATTTATTTATTTGAGACAGAGAGCATGAGCATAGGGAATGGCAGAGGGGCAAGCAGACTCCTCACTCATGAACACAGAGAACATGACCTGACCCAAAGTCAGACACTTAACCAACTGAGCTACTCAGGGACCCCATTATACATCATATTAATAAAACAAAAGATAAGAACCATAAGAGCTTGTCAATAGATGCAGAAAAAGCATTTGACAAAATACAGCATCCTTTCCTGATAAAAACCCTCAACAAAGCAGGGATAGACAGAATATACTGCAGCATCATAAAGGTCATATACAAAAGACCCACAGTTAATATCATCCTTAGTGAGGAAAAACTGAGAGCCTTTCCTTTATGGTCAAGAACAAGACAAGGATGTCCATTCTCACAAAATTACTATTTAACACAGTACTGGAAGTCTTAGTCTCGACAATCAGACAACGAAAAGAAGAAAAGGCATCCAAATTGGCAAAGAAGAAGTCAAACTTTTACTATTTTCAGATGACATGATAGTCTTTGTAAAAAAAACCCTAAAGACTCCACTAAAAAATTGCTTGAACTCATATATGAATTCAGCAAAACTGCAGGATATAAAATCAGTGTACAGAAATCTGTTGTATTTCTATACACCAATAACTAAGCAACAGAAGAAGAAATCAGAGAATCGACCCCATTTGCAATTGCAACCAAAACAATAAGATACCTAGGAATAAATCTAACTAAAGAAGTAAAAAATCAAAGAAAAAAAAAAGAAGTAAAAGTTCTATTCTATACTCTGAAAAATTATAGAATATTTATGAGTGAAGTTAAATAGGACACAAGGAAATGGAAAAGCATTCCATGCTCATGGAAAGGAAGAAGAAACATTGTCAAAATATATTTCCTATCCAAGCAATCTACATATTTAATGCAATCCCCATCAAAATACCAATACCATTTTTCACAGAGCTGGGACAAACAATCCTGAAATTTGTATGGAAGCACAAAAGACTATGAATAGCCAAAACAATTCTGAAAATAAAACAACAAGAAAAACAAACAAACAAACCAACAAACTAGAGGCATCACGATTCTGGATTTTAAGTTATAGTACAAAGCTGTAGTCATCAAGACACTATGGTACTGGCACAACAGTACACACATAGATCAATGGAACAGAATAGAGAACCCAGAAATGGACTCTCAACCCTATGATCAACTAATCTTAACAAAGTAGGAAAGAAAATCCAATGGAATAAAGGACAGCCTCTTCAACCAATGGTGTTGGGAAAACTGGACATCAAGATGCAGAAGAATGAAACTGGACCACTTTAATATACCATACAAAAAAAATTCAAAATAGATGAAAGACTTTAATGTAAAACAGCAACTATCAAAATCCTAGAGAACAGAGGCAGAAACCTTTTTGATCTTGGCTATAACTACTTCTTTTTTTTTTTTTAACTTTTTAATTTTTATTAACATATAATGTATTATTTGGCCCAGGGGCACAGGTCTGTGAATCATCAGGTTTACACATTTCATAGCACTTACCTTAGCACATACCCTCCCCAATGTCCATAAGCCAATCACCCTACTATCCCTACCCTCCCAACCCCCAGCAACACTCAGTTAAACTTTTTGTGAGATTGAGTGTCTCTTACAGTTTGTTTCCTTTTCAATCCCATCTTCATTTTTGTCTTCTCTACCCCCCACGACTCCCTACCCTGCCTCTAAAATTCCTCATATCAGAGAGATCATATGGTAATCATCTTTCTCTGATTGACTTCTTTTTCATCACCCTTAGGCAAGGGAAACAAAAGCAAAATGAATTCTTGGGATTTCATCAAGATAAGAAGCTTTTGCACAACAAAGGAAACAGTCAACAAAACTAAAATGCAGCCTACAGAATGGCAGAAGATATCTTCAAATAACATATCTGACAAAGCATTAGTATCCAAAACCTACAAAGAACTTATCAAACTCAACACCCAAAAACCAAATAACTCTTAAGAAATGGGCAGAAGACATGAATAGGCACTTCCATAAAAAGATATCCAGATGACTAACAGATACATCAAAAGATGCTCAATATCACTCATTATCAGGAAAATACAAATGATGAGATTCCATGATGAGATATCATCTCACCCCTGTCAGGATGGCTAAAATTAAAACACAAGAAACAACAGGTGTTTTTTGCATTGTTTCTTGCATTGTTGGTGGGAATGCATACTGGTGCGGCCACTCTGAAGAACAGTTTGGAGAGTCCTCAAAGTGTTAAAAATAGAACTACCCTACGATTCAGCAGTTGCATTACTAGGTATTTACCCAAAGGAGAGAGAAATACAGATTCAAAGGGATACAGGCACCCCAATGTTTATAGAAGCATTATCAACAATAGCCAAACTGGAGAGATCCCTAATGTCCATCAACTGATGAATGTATAAAGAAGATGTGGGGTGTGTGTGTGTGTGTGTGTGTATTATATACCACATATATAGTGGAATATTGTTCAGCCATCAGAAAGACTGAAATCTTGCCATTTGCAATGACATGGATGGAACTAGAGTTTATCATGCTAAGTGAAATAAGTCAGTCAGAGAAAGACAAATACCAAATGATCTCACTCATATGTGGAATTTAAGAAAGAAAACAGAAAAAGATATGGGAAAGGGGAAAAGGAAAAAAAAAGGAGAGAGAGAAACAAGCCATAAGAGACTTTTAATGAAGGAGAACAGACTTAGGGTTGATGGAGGGATATGGGCGGGTGATGGGCTAGATGGGTGTTGGGTATTAAGGAGGGCACTTGTTATGATGAGCACTGGGTATTGTACCTAAATGATAGATCACTGAACAATACTCCAGAAACCACTATCGCACTGTATATTAACTATCTAAAATTTATTAGAAAATTGTATTTTGTAAATGCTAAAAATTCTGTCTTTAAGAAAAAAGGCAAAGTCAAAATACAAAGATATATATTATTTCTATACTAAATCTAGGAAAATCTTATTACTATTTCTTTTGAAGGCTTTCAATAGAAAATAATACAATATTTCTATGAAATTTTATTACAAATACAAATTATGTCTAAGTTTCACATATATACAAGTACATTGGAATCTGGTATATGGGACTAGAAAAAAGAACTATTATTTTTGAGGGAAATATTCCACCCTTCCTTTTAAGTTCCACCTGCACACAAAAATAGGTATGATATACTTACCCACAAATTTCAAGGTCTACATTACCCGATTAAGCATAATAAAAAAATAAAGAACACTTATTGAACTCAGGCACTCATTCTAGATACAGTTTGAAGCAGCTGGCAAATACTAAGTCATTTAATTTTTACTACAACCCTATGAGATATTTATTAGGAGGAAGAATTGAGGCATGCAGAATTGAAGGCTCTTGCCTAAGGTCAGAGTGAGAGTTAGTAGAGTTAGTAACCCACCTGACCTTCAATCATGTGGTCTGGCTCCAGAATTTATGTACTTAACCACTTGCCATCTTTTTTTTTTTTTTTTTTTTTTCCCCACTCAGTGTGGCATTCATGGCTCTTATCCTCTGGTAGGAGGAAACCTTTCTAGAATCATTGCATGTTACTCTGATACATACATTCAACTTCCTAGCTGATTTGATTCTCAAATCTATAGCATGTATTCCTGTTTCTGTGGTTGTTTATGCTGTACTTATTTAATGCCTGTCCTTTTTTTTCAAATAGCCAGGTGAAATGTTAATGTCTCCAATTTTTTTTGTCCCCTGGTCATATCAACCAATGTGGGTTCTTCCTTCCTTTCTTTATACCCCTCTAATCATCTAGCACTTAACTTAAACCACTCCTAGGTTTCTGTCCACTTAACTGCTTTCTACTTTGCCTTGAGGTTATGTGTACACATTTTCATATTCCTAAATAATCTTACAGTGCATGAAAACAGGGCCTTTTTATTTTTAATCAAAATATACAGTCTTATCTTTGAAATCATCTCTTGATTGAATATTTTAATAAGTGAATATATAACTGATTTAAATGAAAAAAGATAAAAAACAATACAAATTAATCAATCTTGGAGAACTAATTGATGTGCTCATTTTTGGGTAGTATATTATCAGTTTTTTCAGACTACTTAGACTATTTTATAAGTAAATTCTAAGTGATGATTAAGAACTCATTTCTTCATGAAGTGAAAAATTTACTTTCACATTATAAGGTTCAGAGTCAAAGACATGTGAAAAATAAGATATAATGTCCAAATTCTTCATAAAAATTTATAAAAATGTAATATGTATAACTAGCAAAATATAATTTTTAAGTTTAGACAAAACATCTTAGTAGTATTTCTCTTAAATATATTCTGGATGACTTGAGCATAGAAAATATGTGTTTCTCTGCATACTTAACAGCATTTTATTGTGCAAATTCCTAGAAGTTAATTTATATATTTTAAATGAGTTAAAAAGAAAAAAAAGGAGAATACATAAATGTGTGAACAAATTAAAGAATGATTAAAGAACTTCAAACTTTAAGAAATAACCAGAATATGTAAGTTTGTAAACTTTTACCCTAGAAAGGAGTTTATTTGTTTATTTTTTGGTTAGAGAGCAAAGAAAGTTTATATTCATTAAAGTAATTTTAGCTCTCCTCGTTATTCCAAATTGTTATCATTAATGGAGATTGAGACACACTAAACAGCCAGGTAAATTTATCAATTGAGACATGAAGTCAGGTTATTAGATTGTGGTAAAAAACATAGCCCCATGAATTGGAAATAACAGACAAAATTCAGGTTCTTGGGGGGTTACGGAATTAGGATACATACTTCTGGCCTTTCACATATTGGGTATTATCCAGCACTGGATATTTTCTAAACTTTCCATTTCAGCCATTTTCACATATAATAGTCTCATATCATAGTTTTCATGAGTATTTTCCTTCTGACTAAATATTTAGCAGCTTCTCATATGATTGCTTTCCATTTTATATCTTTTTCCCCTAAAATGCCTTGTTTAAATTGTTTAAGAGAGACAAATGGGTATCTCTTATTTTTTATTAAACTGTAGGATGTACCAAAAAAAAATGTAGGATGTCTTCTGACATTTTTGATGTGTGTGTCTTTTTTTCCCTGATAATATATACGGCAAATATCTTCTTTATTTCTTTAGTTTGTTTTTCATATTTTGATGTACCCTTGACAAACAATTTGCTAACCCCATTATCATCTAATTTATCATTTTTAAGAGGTAGTGCTTTTGAACCCCATGGAAGAGTGCTTTTTGCTTACTCTAATATAGTTGAGTATGTTTTCCTGTGCTTTTTTCTCCCTAAAATCCTCATTTTTCACCATTAACATTTAGATTTATAATCTCTATAGAACTGATTTTTAGAAAAGATGTAAGATTTTTAGGAGGGGTATGAGATTGGTGGGGGAGGCACGAAGTTTATATTTTTTTCTTACGAATATCCAAATGATCCAGCACCTCTTATTGAAAAGATTATCCTTTCTACACTATATTTGCGATTCATATCTGTCAAAAAATCAGTACACTATGTAAGGATCTCTTTCTGGATTCTGTATATAACTCAAATACACAGCTAGTTGCATTGAAAATTTGTATAGCCATTTTGGAAAACTGCTTGGGTATATCTGTTAAGCTAGAACATAAGCATATGATTCAGCAATTTTATTCCTAGATGTATGTTCAAAATTACTGAATGCAAAAGTTCGCCAAAAGGCATACACCTAAATGCTCAGAGAAAAATTATGAGTAATAACTAAAAACTGAAAACTACCATATTGTTCATGAATGTTGTAATGAATAATTATGGTATCTCATACCATAAAATATAATGAATAAAAAATTTGATTCAACTATAACTATGTACAATAACATGGATCAATTTCACAAAGTTGAGGAGAAAAAACCAACAAGAAAGTGGGAGAGAGAATCCTTACACAGTAGGGTTTCACTACAGATATGACTAATCTATAATGCTAGAAATAAGGATATTGTTAACCATTGGGTATAGTAGTGTAGGAAAAGGAAATTTTCTAGGCTGCTGGTAAGGCTCTATTTCTTGAACTGGATGGTGTACTCAATTTGTGAATGTTTATTGGATGGTATGTATATATGTACTTTTAAGTTGATGTCACATTTTAATAAATAATTTTTAATAGGAAAAGATTTACATAATTTGCAGTTAAAAAGTAAATTTTAATAAAACTTAGGAAATATTTAGAACAAACCTAAAACTTGTGAAATGTAGTTAAAGCTCTCCTTAGAGAGACTTCTCTAAACTTTACATACTTATGTTAGGGGAAAAAATAACCCTGAAAATTATTAGAATAAGCAGACAATTTAATATGTGAGAATAGAGCAACAGAATAAGTGTAAAGAAAGTAGAAAGGAGGAAATATAGAACAGAGACCATTAACATAGAAAACATATAATTAGAATGATTTAAAGAATCTAGTAGTTGCAGGTTTTTATTGCAAATGAATAAAATTGATAACTTTGCAAGGGTGATCAAAAGAAAAAGAAAGTAGTATACATCAACATATTAAATAACTTCTGGAGTGAGAAATAATACATAAACACTGAAGATATTAAAAAGATGATAAAAAATGAGAAATGATAAATTTGAAAAATTATGTTAAATAAACAAAGTCATTGAAAAATATTTTGGCAAAATAGGATTTAATTTGTGTAGGAACCAATCAGTTACTAAGAAACATCCTCCATCTTGAGATTAGAGGTACAGAAGAAAATAATGAGAAGTGAGGCTAAAAAAAAAAAAAAAAAACCAAAACCAAGTAATTAACTGAAAGTCTGTCAGATGAATATCTATATAAATTGGTACCTTGTAACCCATTAACCCATCTCTACTCTTTCACCCCATATCATGCCCCTATCTTTTAACCTCAGATAAATGCCCAAACAACTAATCATACAGTTAAAAAAGAAAAAAGCAAAATCAACAATAAGTAAGACATAGAAAAAGCTGCTTGTGGAAAATTTAGAGTCTTGGCTTCCAGAACAAAGTCATGTTCATTCTTGGTTTCTCAGACCACTCATTTCTTAATCAAAATTAATAGTCAAGCCATTGTCAACTGACACAGATTACTTCTCATATTTATGGGAGAGACCTAGTTGAAGACTTCAGCAAGTAGGAGTGAGGGAAATTTACATATGTAGAAATGAAGGAAAATAATAACAGCTATCAGGAAAAACAAAACAAAACAAAACAACCTACAACAATCAAAAGCTTGATAAAGACCATGACAAATGAAAATTAGAACTGACTCTGGAGGAAAGAGACCACAAGATAATTTAAAACAATATCATAACCCTAGCAGTAATAATAACAACCAATTCTTAATTCTTAAGGCACCCTTCTTAGAAATAGGTACTTTTATTCATGTACTAATTATAGTCATCCTACTTTTCCCCCCACACTTCCTATCTGATTTATCAGTAAGTTTTCTCAACTCTATCTTGAAAATATATTCAGAGTTCAGTTACCTCTCATAAGCCCCAGATTCAACTGTCCTATCCAAGGTATCATCATCTCACCAATGAACTATTTAACTGGCCCTCTAGCTTGTCTCCTTGCTTCTATGTCCCACTGCCCTTGCCCTCCCCCATCATTTACTGTTTCTCCTTGTAAATGTAGATGTAATCTTGCATGTCGTTCTCCAAATTCTCCAATGTTTACTCATATATTAAAATAAAATCTAAATCCCATATGTGGTCTATAAGGTCTTATATATTTTAGCAATGGCTACTTTGTAAAAATTTTATTCTCCCTAAATATTCTTCCACTCCTTCATATAAATCACACCAGACTAATCTCTCTACTTGTTCTTGAAATGCAAAATATTCTTCAAATTAAGATCCATATAAAAAACACAAAACAAAACCTACAAGATTTAAATAACTTAGAAAAGAGAATGTAAAAGTTACAATCTTCTCAATATAAAACCAAAAATTTAGTTGATAGACATCAACTATTTGTAGATAATGCACAATATCTATTCTATTTAAACAAACGTTATCATTCCTAACAAATAACATCTGTAGGAGCAAACTACTATATTAAAACAGGAAAATAGTTTTATATAAAATTAGGTATATTGTCTATTTATATGCAATGGTTTCTATATATACACTGTACAATACTTTGGTATTTTTTATTTTTAATGAAAATTGAATACACTTTAAAAAAAGACTTAAAAACATGTGTAACATCACTGTGGTCATCTCTGAGGGAGAACATAAACATGGGTGATTTTTTGTGCAATTTTTGTTCATTCATACTTCCTAAATTTCCCAGTCTAGTGTTAAATTACTGACAACAATACTGTATACTTTCAGAGTAGTTATATTTCTAAGAAAAGTTTTTAAAATCATACAATCGCCTACCTATATATGCACACACAAACACATTCACAGAAACTCATATACATAAACTCCTTTTCCAAGTAGAGAGGCATGACAACATGTTATGACAACATTTATCTAGTAAGATTATAGAATTGCTATGGACCAGTGACTACAGCACACCCCATTCTTTCCCTCCTTAGGTGCCACTGACTCTTAGAGTTAATCTGCCCCTGTCCCCCGTTTGTAAATTATCCGTATGGGGTCAGACAGTTTAGTTGTTAGTTCTTGGCCTTCCACAGAAAGAGCTAGGTATTTTAAAAATTGTATTGTAAGAGCCACATCAAGACCTGATGTAGATTGTTAAATCTTGTACTTTGAACACAATGCCATAACTGGATCAGAATTTTGAGTCTCTTGCAAAGGGGCTTGAATCTAGGCTGCACTTGTAATACATGTCAACCAACAGAGTGCAAAATAAATCATACTGTATGAATTCTTTTTTTTTTTTTTTAAAGATTTTATTTATTTATTTGACAGAGAGAAATTACAAGTACACTGAGAGGCAGGCAGAGAGAGAGAGAAAAGGAAGCAGGCTCCCTGCCGAGCAGAGAGCCCGATGCGGGACTCGATCCCAGGACCCTGAGATCATGACCTGAGCCGAAGGCAGCGGCTTAACCCACTGAGCCACCCAGGCGCCCCTACTGTATGAATTCTAAGCCTTGTTTGCTTCTGCTGTCCTTGTGGAACTCCAAGACTGCTATGTGAACAAGATCAGTACTATGCAGAATAATATGGCCTGGTTTATCTTATTTCTAACTACTAAGAGCTAATCTTCAGACTAATAAGGGAGGCAATCAAACACCAACCAGCAGATCTTAGATATATAAGCAAGCCAAGTAACTTAGATAAAACAACAACACAGCTTATCTGTGCACTCATGAGTAATAATAAGTGGCTAGTTTTTTAATCCACTAAATCTAGGGAATACGTGCTATATAATAACAGTAAACTAACGTACTGGTTTAAGGGTATTTGCAATGGAAAAATCACAATAGTGGAGAATCTGAAAATTTGGAATAAAGAAAAAAGTTATAGAGAATCACACTACTACTGAATATAGAAGCAAAATACTTCAGAGCATAGTAATGAATAAGAGCTGGATTCACTAGTCATGTGAGTGATGCCAAGCAAATATGATTCAGGGTATTGGAGTTTCTTGGTTCTATTTTTTCTATTATGAAAAATAATTTCAATACTTATAGCAGAATAAGAGATTGTTATTTGTATATATTATAAACACTGGATGAATGAAGCTATAAAAATAACTAAGCAATTCTTTTGTTTTATCCTTCTTATCCCACCCTGATTGATCTTGAGGGAGCAACAGTAATATAAATGATGACTGTACTTACAGTAATATTCATTTTTCATATTTTTCCCATTTAAAATTAATTCAAGGTAAGAATTTTCTGATTAGATAATAAACTGGATCAACTAATCTATGCAGTGTGAAATAGAAGCTTCAAACATTTTGAGTATAACATTGACAAGTAACTAGGTATAACCTGGTGAGCAAATGAACTAGTTTTATCAGCTGAAGAAAAATATATTATGAGTGAAGGAAAAATAAAGAAATGTTTTGCAGAAATTCAAATAAACCTCATGTAAATGAAGAAAAAATACACTAGAATAGCCAAGAGATGTTTTCTATTTGGAACTGTACAATGCATAAGTAGGTCTCATGGCACCATCATGATCAAATTATCAATACTGAGTTAAAGGTTATACAAACAGAAATGATAGCATTTCAAAGAATATCAACAAAATGGGGAAATGCTAGATTTGCATTATAAAGGAAACACACCTTGCTGGGCTTTGAGTAGGACAGAAGAAATTCATTTACAATGAAAAATTGAAAGACACTCTTTCAATATGGGCAAAGTGATGTGGAAAATTGGAATAATTATCTGGATAATTTAGGCCAAAAATGCTAATGAGGTAAAAGAATTCTTTACAATCTGATTTATCTAAGTCAGCTGTCTACATTTATTAAATTAACTGGACAATTATTCATTCTCCATTTTTCCAAGCATGAAAAGACTTTGGTGTTGATTCCTTGTGTGCAGGCTGAAACAGAAGACCCCTGGTACATTACTGACATTTTCATATTGGTTATAGATCATACTAATTTTTAAACTCACTATGCTATAAACTACTCTCTGTAGTTTAAACAATTACTACATTATTCTTAAATATTTATACTGTTCCTAAAATGAGATTATTAAGAATTTCTAATTTAGGCTCTATGAAAGCAATGTCTTAGGCACAAAGCAAGCTGAGCTCCACTTAAATGGCTACAAACTACAAACTAATGGTAGTTTCATTAAGGCTTATAAATGCTTGACAAAATTATATGGGATAGAGCTTTGTGTGTTTCAAGTGACAATCTGACTCTAGCATTTTGATTCAATTAAGATTATATCAACTCAGTGATTAATTTAATTTTTGTATACAATCCAAATACTGACTTTTTTTCTTTTGAGATTGTTATTTAGGGGTAAATGGAATATAATAACATGTGACCTCTCCAGAGTAGGTAAGAATGAAGCAGAAAATTATAATAGTATTCTAAAAAAATCACTTAATATGTTTCAATTTCAAGCATTTGTGTCACAACCAAGAGGAATATTATTTTATTTTCAACACTTGTGCCTAAAACTGGAGGATAAAAGATATGTCTTAAACATAAGCTAACAAAAATCCTTTGACTAGGAGAATTCAAGTCTGTCCAGACAATCAACAAAGTAACATAAATACTTCCAAAGATTTTAAGGTTCGATAGATATTGCAAAACAAATACGTTCTTGAAAATATCATCTCAAAAGATCTTTCATCTAAGGCATGGCGTACATGACTTACAATTAGAAGATCCATAAACTGGAAAAATCTATCTAATACTTGTAAATGAGCCCACAGAGCTGCGTTTTGCAACCTTGGCAGTACTGATATTTTGGGCCTGATAATTGTTGTGGGAGACTGTTTTAGGCCTTTTAAGATATTTAGTAGTTGCGCGTCTCATCTTTCCCTACTAAATACAAGTTATTATCTTTTCCCCCATTTGCAACAACTAAAGATATTTGCAGATGCTGATTAAGTGTCCCCTGGGGGCAAAATCGCCCATGGCTGAGAATCATTGCCATTGAGGGTACATCTGGCATTCTCCATGCCATTACACTAGCACACTTTACTAGCTCTTTTCCGAGTCAAGTTAGAGCACCTTACAGCTTTTCAGCTTTGTTCCTGCTGGATGGATAGAATTAGAAAATGAAAGGGAAAATGTGGTTAATAGTGACCTTACTGCAAAGAAAATAACTTGAACATCCTACGGGCAAAGCATGGCCAATTAGCCTTTAACCGTCTTAAGCCCTCAAGAGACAAATGCAACGAACCTGGACTTACGGGTTTACAGCCATTCTGTGTGAAGGAACCCCTCCTGCTTAGGAGATCTCTGGCCAAACTGGGAATGTTACATGAGCTAGGACTGTGAAAACAGTGTCTAGCCACTCACATTTGGATTTTCCACTCAAGATCAAAAGCCTGAGCTCTGGAATTCTTAAAAAGAAATCACCAGAGACCAGCGCTAAATCGGAATAGAGTCATTAGGCATGCCTGATTTCTCTGAGTTTCTGTCATCCCCTGCTAGGGCTGCTGCTTTTCCCAATAAAACAAGTCTTTAGAAAAAGCTGAACTGCCTCAGTGCTGCAGTGATAACCGGCCTGAAAGCCATCATTTGTTTCCCTGAAACCAGTGAAATAAATGCTTTTGTTTGAAAATATGCCAGTAAAGCAGGTGTTTTTGTTTTTGTTTTTGTTTTTGTTTTCTGTTAGAATGCTAGCTGAAAATGTCTGTTAGTATAAAAACTATCTTTGTTGTTTAAGTTGTCCCTATCAAACAATATTCATACAGGTATTTTTTTCTTTATGATTAATTAGATAAATAGAAAATGATTTATAGTGTCTGAGTTAGGTTAAGTTGGTTAGCATCTAACTAAGTAGATTAAATTCAGTTTAAGGTTAAATTCAGTTAAATTAGCTAAATCCCGTTAAGCGCCTGCCTTCAGACTAAGTCATGATCTTAGGGTCCTGGTTCAAACCCTGTTTCAGGCTCCCTGCTCTGTGGGGAGCCTGCTTCTCCCTCTTCCTCTGTCCCTCTCCCTGCTCATTTTCTTTCTCTCCAATAAATACAATCTTAAAAAAAAATAAGTAAATAAAGTGTCTGACATATGGAGGAAAAAAATACCTGAACAAGTTTTCTCAACCTCAGCACCATTGACACTTAGGGCTCTATAACTGTTGTGGGGTTGGCTGTCCTGTGAATTATAGGATGTTCACCACTATCCTGGCCTCTACCCAATAGATGTCAGTAGCACTACCACCCCTGACCCCCAAGACACAAACTCTTAAATTGTGGCAAATGAAAATGACTCAAGACATTGCCAAACGTCTCTAACAGGGGCAAAATGGCTCAAGTTGAAAACCACTGATCTAGAAAAGTCCAACTCTGAAATGATACTGCTGTCATTTGGCATTTCAACAAGGCACTTAACAAATCCTTGTCATAAATAATCTTAGGTCACAAAGATTTTCTCCTATTTTTTTCTAAGTGCTTTATAATTTTACATTTGAAATTAAGATCTATTTTGAATTAATTTTTATAAACGATGTGAAAATACCATTTTTTGACATTCAGACATTGAATTATTCCATTTATTGGAAGACTGTCCTTTCTCCACTTTGTTATTTTATTTCTTTTGTCTTTTCATTCAGTTGGAGAGTTAGCATGTGTATAATGAAAAATAAGTTATATGTATATATATGACATATATATCATTTATAACTGTAAGTGATTTATATATAGCATGCTATACACACTATATAAATACTATTTAAGTACACAGGTGGGTATATATATATATATTCATATATATAAGCAAATGTGGGTATGTGTGCGTGTATACATATGTATGTCTCTGTGTATACTTGCAATAGCTCTAAAAAACAAATACCTAAATATAACTCAAGAAAACGTGTATGGAATCCTTGTGAACAAAAGTACAAAATACTGATGAAAAAGATTAAAGAAGACATAAACAAAAAAGATACACAATATACATGGATTGAAGCTGAAGGAATTGTACTACCCAATTATAAGCCTTACTATAATAATATCACATAGCTCTAATAAATATTCATTACTAGAATGTCCTATAAGGGTTTAATATCCATACTACATAAAGAACTTTTAGAAACAAACACCAAAAATCCAAATAATCTGATTAAAAATGTGTAAAAAACTTGAATAGCCATTTTTCCAAAGTGACATACAAATACATGGCCAATAGACAGATGAAAAATCCTCCACATTACTAATCACCAGGGAAATGCAAATCAAAAAAACAATGATGTCTGATTCTAGTTCTTTTATTGTTTATACTACGTGTGCAATCGCTTCCTCCACTGAAGTACTGAACCCCTCTAAGTCATCCACGAAGGTTGGAATCAGCTTCTTCCAAACTTCTGTTAAATCTAATATTTTGACCTCTTCCTTAATAGCATCTAGAATGGTGAATTCCTTCCAGAAGGTTTTCAGTGGATTTTTTGTGCAGATCCATCAGAGGGATCACTATCTATGGCAGCTATAGTCTTATGAGATGTATTTTTTAAATAATTAAGACTTGAAAGTCAAAATAAATCCTTGATCCATGAAGTGCAGAATCAATGTTGTTTTAGCAGGCATTAAAAACAACTTGAACCTCACTGAACTCATGGTACATATCTATCAAATCTCTTGGGTGACCAGGTGCATTGAAAATGAGAAGTAATACATTGAAAGGAATCTTTTCTTTCTTTCTTTCTTTTTTTCCCTAATTCTGAAAGGTAGGTCTCAACAGTGGGGTTAAAAATTTCAGTAAATCATGATGTAAAAAGTCATGCTGTAGTCAGGCTTTGAGAACAGACAGGGAAGATTTAGCATAATTCTTAAGGGCCCTGGGAGTTTTGAAATGGCAGATTGCTATTGGTTTCAACTTAGTTACCAGCTGTATTAGCTCCTAACAGAAGAACCAGCCTATCCTTTAAAGCTTTGAAGCAGGGCATTGACTTCTCTCTGGCTATGAAAGTCCATGTAGATGGCATAATTTCTGCTAGAAGTCAGTTTCATCTACATTGAAAATCTGTTGTTTAATTTAGGCACCTTCAAGAATGATCTTAGATCTTCTGGATATTTGCTCCATCTTCTCCATCAGTACTTGCTGCCTCACTCTGCGCTTTGATGTTATGGAGATGGCTTCTTTCCTTAAATCTCATAAACCAACCTCTGGTAGCTTCAAACTTTTCTTCTGCAGCTTCCTCACCCAGCTCAGACTTCACCAAATTGAACAGAGTGAAGATCTTCTCTGGATTAAATTTTAGCTTATGGGACTTTTGGGGCTGGTTTGATCTTTCCAGATCACTCAAACTTTTTCCATAATAGCAATAAAGTTGTTTCACTTTTTTTATTCATGTGTTCACTGAAGTAGCATTTTAAATTTCCTTCAAGAACTTGTCTTTTGCATTCACAACTTAGCTAACTATTTAGTTCCAGAGACCCAGATTTTGGTTTATCTTGGCTTTTGGTATACTTTCCTCATTAAGCTTAATCATTTCTGGCTTTTGATTTAAAGTGGGAGTTATGTGCCTCTTTCTTTCACTTGAACACTGATAGGCCATTGTAGGATTACTAAATGGCCTAAGTTCAATATTACTGTATCATTGTAGGAAATAGGGAAGACTTGAGGAGAGGGAGAGAGACGGTAACATGGTTGGTCAGTGAAGTCATAGTACACATTTATGGATTAAGTTTGCTGTCAATATTATATGGGCACTGTCTGTAGGGTTCCAAAACAATTATAATAATAATATCAAAGATAACTGATCATAGATCATCAGAATAAATATAATAATAATGAGAACATCTGAAAAAGTGCAAGAATTACTAAAATGTGTCACAGAGACATGAAGTGAGGACATGTTATTGGAAAATGGTGCCAATAGAACTGCTTGACACAGGTTGCCACAAAACTTCAATTTGTAAAAATTGCAATATCTGTGAAATGCAACAAAGTGAAACACAATAAAACAAAGCACAATAACAGGAGGTATGACTCATGGTACATTATATGGGTTTTGACAGATATGGGAAGACATGTATCCTCTATCATAATATCATACAGATTAGTTTCACTATCCCCCAAATCCCCTCCTTTCTACATATTCATTTTTCCCTCTCTCCCCTCAAATATCTGACAACTTCGATTTATCTCCATAGTTTTGACTTTTCCAGATTGTCATATAGTTGTAATCATACAGTAAGTAGACTTTAAAAAGAAAAAAAAAATTTCAGAGAGAGAGAGAGTGAGCACAAATTCAGGCAGAGGGACAAAGGGAGAGGGAGATGAAGTCTCAAACAGATGCCATGCTGAACACAAGGCCCCACACGCGGCTCTACTCATGACTCTGAGATCATGACCAAAGCCAAAACCAACTGCAACACCCAGGCCCCCCATAGCCTTTCAGTATTGGTTCCTTCCAGTTAATAATACACATTTAAGTTTCCTCCAGTCTTTGTGTGGCTTGATACATCATAAATTTTTATCACTGAATAATATTCCTTTGTATGGATGCACCACAGTTTATTCACACATTGCAGGATCTCTTGGTTACCTCTAAGTTTTAGCAAGTATGAATAAAGCTGCTATTCACATTCATTTGTAGATTTTTGTGTGGATATAAGTTCTCAGCTCATTTGTGCAAATACCAAAGAGTATGATGGCTGGATCACAATGCAAGAGTACTTTTAGTTTTGTAAGAGCAGCCAAACTATGTTCCAAAGTGGCCGTACCATTTTTCAGTCCTACCATCAATTACTCAGAGTTCTGATGCTTTTCAACCTTGCCATTATTTGGTGTTATCAATGTTTTGAATTTTCATCATTTGAAAAGGTGTGTAGTGGTTATCTTATTGCTCTTTTAATTTGCAATTCCTTAATAACATAAAATGTTGAACATCTTTTTGTATGCTTATTTGCCATCTGTATTTTTTTTTTTTTTTTTTTTTTGGTGAGATGTCTGTTCAAGTCTTTTATTCACATTTTAATTGTTGTTTGTTATCTTCTTATTGACTTTTAAGAATTTTTTGTGTACGCTGGCTACCAGTTCTTTATAAGGTAAGTATTTTGTGATCATTTTCTCCCAGTCTATAGCTTCTTATTTCATTTTTAACAGTGTGTTTTGCAGAACAGAAGTCTATAATTTTAATGAAGTCTAAAAGTTTTTGTCTAATAATTTCAACATATATGTCATCTCAGTGTTGGTAACTATCTTTTCCCATTCAAGTTGAAATTTTCTCAGTTCTTCATATACTGAGTTATTTTGGATTATTCTACTCATTTTGATGCTATCTAAGTCTTGTTTATCATCTATAAAGAATGTCGATATTTTTGTGTTGTAAACAACCAATAAAAAAGAGGAAATAAAAGAAGGGACTTTTATTTTACAAACAATTGATGCAGTTGGATTCAGGTTGTAAGTTCCAACTTGCATCCCATGAGTTGCAATTCTAATATTGATTTAGTTTTCAAACTACCATAGTGCTATTCTAACCTGTCCTAAATATCCAACACCAAGTCTGAAATCTGAGTGATGTTTTAACTTGTACTCAGTTTTCAAATGCTATATATGCTGCTTAGAGGCAGATCCATTCATGTTCAACTCAGAGGTGAGTTTATAAATAATTTTAGAAGGTTAGTCTTCTAGGTTCAAACCCCAGCACCACTGTCCAGGCGTATTCCTGTTTTCTGGGTCTCCCTTTTTCTTGTCCTTGAGACAAAAGTTGAGTCTCATTTTATGCAAATCTGTTGCACAATTTCTGAAACATTTCTCACATTTGAGACTAAGAATTGGGGACTGGAAAGGGGGGGAAAGTAAATCAGCATTTTCCTTATCCTTTAAGGAGCCCACCTCCATAGACAGCGAGGAAGACCCCTTCCAGAGATTTTTGCCCTTGCTCACCATTGCAGTCCATGTTGTTACTGCTTCCTGGAACTACTTGGGTCCTGGAAAACAATAAACAGTAACAAGGAAAAGAAGGGGGGGAAGCTGATGACTTTCCTTACTGTCTGAGAATTAGGACATCTCTTTGTTGCTCTTCAAACTAGAATTGTGGTTTTTTCCTAGCTTTCTCTATGTACTAACTGTCTCTTTCAGATTTCAGGTTGCATTGAATTGAGGCTGGGGATACTAGCAGGAACAATAATGGTAGATTCACTGATGGTTATATAACACTTTGAACAATACTCCTATTTCTCAAACCTCATATCATTATTTACTTTTTAAAGTCTTCAAATAGCTGTCCCTTGCATTCTTTCCATGCTCAACAGCTGCATTCAATGGATTATAATGAGTGGACTATGTTCACTCCATCCTAAAAGTAGAATCTTTAGCTCTATTTTAAAGTATGTATTACTGCATCTTAGTGGATATTTTGTCAAATCACAGATTTTTACAATAGTTGAATGAAATTTCCACCTCCTTTATCTTTAACATGGTGTACTGTAGAGAAGAAAAATAGAGGACATAATTTCTTTTAGTAAACAACAGATGATTTTGTCAATTTCTGCACATCTTTGTAAACTAAAGTTTAGATATTTAGCAGGAGCCCTCTACATATATTGAGGTGAGTTTGAGTGTGATTGGCAACTTCTGCCAAAATCATAGCCATACTGGTTAATTTTCTGAGAAAACATGATTTTGTACATGTACTAGCTGCTCAAGTGCTGGGATAGGCATTTTCATATATTATCATTCACTCAACTTAATATAATCCTGCAAACATTTTGAATGTACTTATTATTTTCATTTATACAAAAATGCAAAACAAGGATCTGAAGATAAGAAATTTGTCTTGACTTACGGTCTGAAAATGACATCTTTGGCTTTGTTTTAGATCTTTCTGACTGAGACTCCAAAAAAAAAAAAGGTGATATAGCAAATATTATTTGATTATTTGAAAATTCTATTCCAATAAGGAGGAAAATTATGAAAATACAAATGAGAAAAGACTAGGAAGAAAATAAACAGTGAATTGGATTATAACATATGAAAGTATGAAAATAACAGGTAATAACTACCTTTGTCATACTTTACTATCTGTCAAGGGTCATTTAGTGGTTTCTAAATATTTCTTTAGAGAGCAGTTAATGTTATACAACACTGGAGTTTTAACATATTACTCACAAGATTTATAAATAATAATTATAGAAATAACCATTCAGAAGTTCTTAACTTCAAAAATATATTGGAAAAGTACACTTTAAAATATTAAAATTTTTTTTTTTAATTATAAACATTCATTACTTAGCATAGTAAAGAGACAGAACCTGGACACATAAACAGATGGGTATAGAGAGAGATAAACTGTTTAGATAACTCAAACTTACCCCATTTGAATATATTTATTAGTACATAAACTGAGGTGATATAGCAGAGGAAAATAATTTTTTTACTTTCTTAGGGTTTTCACGGAGATCCTACAAATTAGACTAACACAAGACAGATTAATAAGAGAAAAACATAAATTTATTAACATATTCATCATGCATATATGGAGCACTTAATAATGAGTAACTCAAAGCAGTGGTTAGAGCTTGGGTTTATATAACATTTTAACAAAGGCATAAGACAAAGGAAATGGACTTTTAACTTATAGGGGTAGCAAATTGTGGGAAGGCAAATAAATGTGAAAACTAAGTAGATAGTGCTTAGTTCTAGCAAGATTTGTTATAGAATCCTCTGATGATTTCTCTTGGCTGATAAGGGTCTAGAGGCTTTCTAGTGACTAACTTCTGTCCCTCCTGGTGGAGAGGACAGGGAAGACACTGTAATAGAATTAGGTCATGCTTTTAGAAAATTAGGGGTAACAGAGATGCCTGACAGGCTGTTAGTAGAGCATGCAGCCCTTGATGTCAAGGTTGTGAGTTCAAATCCTATTTGTGCCATAGAGTTAAGTTAAAAAAAATAAAAATAAAAAGATAATTAGGGGAACACAGATAGCTTTTCTTGTATCTCTGCCTTCTTCATTCCCTTTAGCTCAAAAATAAATTTTATGCCAAAGTAACATATTTTAGGGTGACATCTTCTGCTAAAATTCATGAGTATGGGAATTTTTTTTTCTTTAGACCAGGGTATTGTTAAGAAAATTCCTTCTTAGGTTCCTTGTGAGACATTAACCTTTGAAACTTAATTATCATCACATCTATGCGTTTGTATTTATAGCTCTAAATTATTTTAATGTATTTGCAAAAATACTCTATCTTAAAGTGGTCCTTTCAGCAACTTATCCAAGAACCCTTATAAGTTAGTGGTTATAACTCAGCATTTCAAATGACCTTCTGTACTACTTGCTGAATTCTGTATACTCAGTGATGTCTATTTGCTGGAATTCAATGAAATGAGTGTGTAGGAGTAATATGCCCAGTGGTTTGGGGATAAAGAGGAGTTGTCCCTCCTCTGAAGGCAACTGCCATCTGATAATTTACATATCACATAAGGAGACTGTGACTGAGAATAATTAGTGCCCTAGGAGAGGAATAAAGACAGCCTATGAGCTGTTCAGATGAGGCTCTGACTTCAAGAAGATTAATGAGAATATTAGATTCAGGATTTCATTCATTTATTTTCTTATCAAATAATTTTTGAATACTTCTTATGCATTAAAGCACTGAAATAAAGTAGTGGACAAGCTAAAAAATGTCCTTGTTCATGGAGGTTACATTCTACTAGGCAAGAGAAGACAATAAACATTAAAATCATGGCACAGTGATTTCAGGTTGTGATGAATGCTGTAGAAAATGAAGACTAGAATATCACAGCCAGAGGGTTGGTGGGAACAGTGTTTTTATGAGAGGAAGAGATCTTGATGTTGAGAAACTCTAAATAAAAAGTGTCTTTAGGATGCCTGGCTGGCTCAGTCGGAAGAACATGTGACTCTTGATCACTTGGTCATGATTTCAAGCCCCATGTTCATATAGAAATTACTCAAATAAACTTTAAAATATTTTTATAAAACTGTCTTTGAAGGTAATATTTGAATCATAAGAAGGAAGCCACTTAAATTGAAAGAAGGGAGAGAAAGGAGTTAGTATTAAAATCCAAATGTGCAAGACACTTAATTTTCTCAAAAAAAGATGGCCATCATTGATGAGGGTAAGGATGGTAGGAAATGGAGTAAAATGGACCTGGGATCACCTAGAGCATAGGAACCATGGTGAGGTGCTTGGACTTCATTCTGAGTGCTGTTGCTCTTGGATGCTTTCATACAATTTATGGGTCCACACAGATGTATATGGGCACATGCATCTCAGTCACTATCATCCTAGCCCTGCCCACATTTTTTTTTTCATGCATTTGGTATACTTGTCTACCTTATTACCTTTGCTCTCATTATCTCTCTTTAGAGGGGGTCAAATATAGCAAAGTGATTTAGAACTCAGGCTTTGGAATCAGATATACCTAGGTTCAAACTCTGACTCTGTTGGCATTAAGATAATTTGGGCTTCGGTCAAGGACCTTAACTCTTTAAGTGTTATCATCTGTAATATGAGAAAAGCAAGATTTAACTTGTCCAGTTTTTGCCAGAAACAAGTGTAATAATATTTACAGAGTCCTTAAAAATAATATGTATATCATAAAAGGTATCTACTATTATTGTAAAATATCCTTCCCTCCATTACATATCCAAGTTTCTTCTTGATGATGTAGTTTCCAATTGAAATTAATCTCCTCTTTAATCTGCTTCCAATTTTTATCTTTACTTAAAATGACTACATTCAATTATAGAATATGATATTGTGTGAATAGTACTTGTCCCATTGCAACTTAAGCTACTTAATTGTGACCGCATATCCCATCAACATTAGAATTTGCCTAACACCTAACAAATATGAAACAGGTACATTTAGCAAAGAAGGAAAGAAATGAAGGAATGAATAAATGAATGAATAAATAATTTATATTCATATTTTTGATGAACAAGGAATCAATGCAGATATAAAGTTATTATTTCTTTTAATTCCACCTACTGAAACTTGTATAGACAGTAATGAAAATACAGACAGTGTTTATTATCAAAATTCTCATTCATTTAGCTGCTTTATTATTTTTTTAAATATTTATTTAAAATATTTTAAATAGGGAGAGAAAGAAAGAGAAAGGGAGAGAGAGAATCTCAAGAAGATTCCCCACTGAATGTGGAGCCCTATGTGGGGCTTGATCTCACAACTTTGAGATCCTGACCTGGGCAGAAACCCAGAGTTGAACACTCAACCAACTAAGCCACTCAGATGCCCCCTCATTTAGTTGTTTTATTCTTAACAAATACATTGACTATAAGATCCCTTTAGTAGTGACCTCATAATGACATACATACTTTTGTTATGATCACAAAATTCTTTTATATCACCCTTGATTTGATCAGAAATACTCTCCTGTAATCAACTTGCAGGTATGCTGATAAAATGAGGCGTATGAAGGTAAATCCCAGTGATCTAATGATATATTTATAAAAAGATACTTTTGTCTAGAAATGCTTATGTATGTGGAAGACTGGAAATATTAGATTGCAAATGTCAACCTACCTCTGAGGAGATAAAATAAATAATGAACTGTTTAAGTACTTAAGAAAGAAGCAGGCTTGGCGAATAATTCTGAGATAATAATGAAATCTATGTGATTACTTTATTTGTTTTTATTTAAGCTAACTTAAATGGCAAAAATCTCTTTGGGGGCATTATTCCAAAAGGCTGCAGAAGCAATCTTGTCTTTAAAAATGAAGATCACTTTCATGAAAAGAAGACTCATTAATAGCTCTTTATGCCACTAAGTACCCAGAGTGATGGTTTATATTCTAGAAAAACTGGTAATTTTATTAAATTTAAGTTTACAAAATCAAAAGGTACATTTTATGTAATCTAGCTTTAAAGAAACATAAACTCAGAATTGATAATTGCATGGTTTATATCACATATAGGAAATTTTTACTAGACACAGGACAGAATATAACTTAGATGAAGAAATACAAATGATGAAAGACTTGGTGAGTTTACAGCTTCTTAGTTCAGAGGAATGGGTTCTAGTTATTGTCAATCTTAATTATAAAAAGACTGTGTGCCTAAAATGAACTGAGTAGAGGAAATAATTAACTGTATCTTCACTCATACTTAGGTCTTTTCTTACTTTTTCAAAGTTTACCCCTCTTTAATATCAGCATTTCAACAACTGATTTCTGAATGTTATATTTACTTCTACACAGAATGCAGAAGGCTTCGGTCTTTCTGAAATCTGTATTTGTGTTTCCTTGTCAATTCATTCTCTCTACAGACAAAAACATGTTTATTATCACTTTGTGTTGATAGAGGGAAACATTTGAACTGACTTTCTACTTGGAAATCTTGCTTAAAACAACCACCTAGTTGCCTCATTATGGCATTTGTAGATGTGCAGAATGTCAGATACCACCCAAGGAGTAGCAGCATTTTTCTTCCAACCATATCCTGTATCTCTTGAGTTATAAAAGCAATTTGATTCAGTGTAGGGCAAAACTAGATGGCACTTAGATAAATATGTCTGAATAAACCACTCTGAGGGGTCTGAAATATGGGATTAGGTGAGTATTGTAGAGAAAGAGATTAAATTTTAGGTGCTTAGAGAAAAGCCACACCCAGCACCAAAAAGCTACGTTTCAGAGAAGCAGTGAGTGCCAGGGCCTGGATGAGTCCAAGACAACAATAGGTGGGTAGAGTATCCAAATGTGAAGACCTGGAGGAAGCTGGCCTTTAGGAAATGTACCAGAGAGAAATATGCCCCCAACCAGAAGTCTGGGTTCATTAATCCACTATTTGTATACTACTGAATACCTGAATACCTGCTATGTGCCACACCCTATGCTTCTGAGTCAAAATAAGAGTTGTAAACAGGTAGACATATTTGCCTTCACAGAGCCAACAGTTAAGTGAGGGAGATAAACAAGCATTAATTATACATACATAATTATATAAATACTATTGTGTAAGAATATTTTGAATAAATGCCATTCAGTGCTATAAGACAATATGGCAAAAAATATATAACCTAGTCAATAGAATTATAGAAGTTTTCCCTGAGGGGATGATATTTAAGCAGCTCTGATCATTAAGAAAGAGGCTGTCAAGAGTATGGCAGGGACAATTCTATAGGGACTGAGAATCTAAGTCATTGCTAATACATAGATCCAAAAATGGGATAGACAGAAGCCAGGTGTTTAAAAAATTGAAGCGGAAAGGAAAAGTTAGTACAGTTGGAAGGATAATTGATGGGAAACCAGAGAACAGTTGGTACAAATTATTTTCTTTTGTCCTTATACCCCTGCCTTTCTACAATCACCCTCTATCTCAATCTCTAACCAGTTTAAGCTGAGGATTGATCTTAGACAGGGAAGGAAAGACTGCATTAAATGGCTTCAGTTATAGAAAGAGGAATACAAGGATTTTTGTATCTCTGGGGATCTAAGGAAAATGGAGAAAAAGTTAAAAGACATTATCTGTCTATAACCCATGGTATAAGGATAGAGAAATATTGAAGTTGTCCCTCTATTTCAATCAATTTTTTTTAAAAAAATCAATAAATGTTTATTGAGTAGCCATTATATCTCTAACACTGCTATTCTTGGAGATGCAAAAGTGAATATGATTAGTTTTTATATCGAGATGCTCATAGTTTAGTATGGGAGACAATAATTACAGTAGACTCTGATTAATAATATTATAAGGTTAAGTTCTACAACATCACACAAAAGGGCAGATAATCTAGACTTAAAGAGCCGAGAAGAGTTTCCTGGAGCAAGTAATGTTTAAACAGAGGATTCAGGTCGCCTGGGTGACTCAGTCTGTTAGATGTTTGCCTTTCGCTCAGTCATGATCTCAGGGTCCTGGGATAGAGCCCTGCATTGGGCTCCTTGCTCAGGAGGCAGACTGCTTCTCCCTATCCCTCTGCCCTTCCCACTTGTGTTTGCACTTTCACTCTCTTGCTCTCTCTCTCTCTCCCCCTCAAACAAAAATAAAATCTTAAAACTGAGATGGTTAGTGAATAATAAAAAAAAAACCAGATGATTGAAAACAGGATCACCCAGGAGAACATGTGGAGCAAAAAGGAAATAGTGCTAAAGAGAGTTAGCATAAGGAAGGAAGAGTAGTTTCTTTCTTTCTTTTTTTTTTTTTAATTTTATTTTTTTTTAAATTAATTTTTTATTTTTTATAAACACATATTTTTATCCCCAGGGGTACAGGTCTGTGAATCACCAGGTTTATACACTTCACAGCACTCACCAAAGCACATACCCTCCCCAATGTCCATAATCCCACCCCCTTCTCCCAAACCCCCTCCCCCCAGCAACACTCAGTTTGTTTTGTGAGATTAAGAGTCACTTATGGTTTGTCTCCCTCCCAATCCCATCTTGTTTCATTTATTCTTCTCCTACCCACTTAAGCCCCCATGTTGCATCACCACTTCCTCATATCAGGGAGATCATATGATAGTTGTCTTTCTCTGCTTGACTTATTTCGCTAAGCATGATACGCTCTAGTTCCATCCATGTTGTCGCAAATGGCAAGATTTCATTTCTTTTGATGGCTGCATAGTATTCCATTGTGTATATATACCACATCTTCTTGATCCATTCATCTGTTGATGGACATCTAGGTTCTTTTCATAGTGCACGTGCCCTTTTGGATCACTACGTTTGTATCTTTAGGGTAAATACCCAATAGTGCAATTGCTGGGTCATA
Organism: Mustela lutreola; assembly: GCF_030435805.1. Taxonomy (NCBI): domain Eukaryota; kingdom Metazoa; phylum Chordata; class Mammalia; order Carnivora; family Mustelidae; genus Mustela; species Mustela lutreola. Next base: position 110,879,427 of record NC_081290.1, read on the forward strand.
GAGCAGTTCTATTTTCAACATTTTGAGGAACCTCCATGCTGTTTTCCAGAGTGGCTGCACCAGCTTGCATTCCCACCAACAGTGTAGGAGGGTGCCCCTTTCTCCGCATCCTCGCCAGCATCTGTCATTTCCTGACTTGTTGATTTTAGCCATTCTGACTGGTGTGAGGTGATATCTCATTGTGGTTTTGATTTGTATTTCCCTGATGCCGAGTGATATGGAGCACTTTTTCATGTGTCTGTTGGCCATCTGGATGTCTCCTTTGCAGAAATGTCTGTTCATGTCCTCTGCCCATTTCTTGATTGGATTATTTGTTCTTTGGGTGTTGAGTAGTTTCTTAATGGAATGGGTACAGGAAGGAAATCCCCAAAAGGAGCCTATGAAGGATTATCCATAGATAAGAGGAAAAAAGTCACATACACAATCACAGAATTCAAGGAGAGAGAACATTTCAAGAAGGAACTACAGACCATGTGAAAAAGTGTCAAGTCAAAGGATCTTTTAATGGTAAGTGTCTTTTGGTTTTAGCAACAGAGAGCTTGTTGGCCATCTTAGCTAAAGCAGGAGGGTGAAGCCAGGATCCAAGGTACAATTTATGGAGAATTGTTTGGGAGGGAAAAATATAATGATAAAAATTACGGACAACTGAAAAACGTTCCTTAGGTTCCGATGTGTTGCAGAACATTTGGGGGAAGGGTCCTCCGGTTTTCAGTCCACTCTGGTCATAGTTGATGTGCTCTGTGTCAAAACCAACTTCAGTCTTCATAATGCAGATATCAAGCTCAAGCACTGTTCACTTTCATGGTGGTGATTTTTGGCTTCCCATGTCCAACCTCCTTAAGTATATCATGGAGCTATTCTCCACTGAGATATTGCCATTTGCAAGATGTGATAGGAGTCCAATCCCATTGCTTTTATAGTTTTGGAAGGGAGTTTCTCTGAACCTTTCTTCATTTAATAAACTTTGCATTCTACATTCTTTTCCTTTTGACACAATTCCATGGAATTCTATAACTTTTATAAACAAAACCCAAGAAAGCACCTTAAATTCTTGTGCCTAGAAATATCTCCTTTGGAACTGACCATTCCTCAGCCTCCCACATACAACATTGACCATCTTCTTGAAATCAGAAAGGGAAAATATTTAAAACAATCAGCAAAATTCAAGTTAATGTTTCAATAAATCATTCTCCCACATCAGGCATCTTTGGTACAAATTTCATCCCCTTTTCTATAGTTTACACTGTTGGCCTTTTGTTTTTCTGGGGAGTTAAAGATAATTAGTTATTTTTATTAAACTACATTAAATATATTTAAAAATATTTGAACATTCATTATATTTTCAAAATCCAATCCCTTTAAGGTTTATATTTCTTTAGTAACTTATGCATTATTGTATAAAATATCCTATTTTACCCCCTAAAAATAGATATACATAGTTCTTATGCACTAAACTAACAAGCTTAAGGAATTAATGCATGGATTCAGCAGTTTTATCTTCACCTAAATTAGCTAACTGTGTAGACATTCCAAATAAAAAGAACATAGACACTTGATATTTTTAACTATAACGGAAGGAGCAGCTGCCACCACCATAGGAAATTCATTTAAATGCAGTCTCTGAGGGAGTTTGATACACTCATTATAATATGGAAGATTTTTCTTGTGTGTACAGAACTCTTTAAAGATCAGTCATCTTTCATGAATGTTCTTATCCTTTAGTTTATTTGCTTATGATAACCTTCTCACCAGTTGCTAAGCTTGTGTAAGATGGTATTTCTGAGGTGAATCATTTCCTTTCTCTTTCTGGATTCTGGAATATGACTAGAGGTTATATAAATTCATTGGGATTTCTGTTTACCTGTAATAGCCTCTTCAATTTCTTCTGGTTTATAATAAGATAATAGTAATGTAAATCCATTCTATATAATTTGTTTGCTACAAAGAGTTCTGAAAAAACACACCTCATTAATTTGAAAAGTAATTAATTTACAAAAACTAGAAGGTGGTCACAAATTACTCATAGGGTAAAGTTACTTTAGCCTGTACATAGATAGATAGATGATAGGTAGATAGACTACATACATACACAAACACAGATATTTACATATATATAATTTGAATCATTTTTCAGTATTAATGCCTAGAGGATTTCCCATGAATAAAATCTAAAATTGTAAACTATAACTGAAAAATGAGATTTAGCACAGCATTTTGGTAAATGTGGAGGCTGGTGTGGCAAGAGTGAGCTGCAGCACTGGAACTCCATTCAGACAGAGCATTTCCACCATCTGGTTCAGAAAGTGATTGTCTTGGCTTTTGTGAGCATTTGAATTTGCAACATGATCTATGAGCTTGATTCTTGATAAGAAGATTTTTATTTCCAAGCCAGTTTTAACAGCAGACCAATGCCTTTTTTTTTTTTTTTATGATTTCATTTGTTTATTTGAGAGAGAGAACATGAGCAGGGGGAGGGGCAGAAGGATAAATAGAGTCCCTGCTGAGTAAGGGGTCAGATGTGGGGCTCAATCCCAGGACTCGAGATCATGTTCTAAGCCAAAAGCAGACGCTTAAATGACTGAGCCACCCAGATGCCCGACCAATGCCTTTTTTAAAAAAAATATAAAGAACAACAGGAACAACAAATTGTCACCTAGTCTGAAGAGGGGTTTGAGTGTTTGTAAGCCCACCTTTTCATCTCTTCATAATAACGGTCCCTAAGCCTCTGAGATATCCTCCACAATATCCTTGCATGTCAAAGAGTATAAATTCAAAACCTCCCTATTGGTAGATAATGCAGATAAAATTAAACACTAATCAAAAAGATATAGGCATCTCTTTGTTTATTGCAGCATTATTTATAAGAGCCAAGATATAGAAGTGGCCAAAATGAACACTGATAGATGAAAGGATAAAGATGTGGCACACACACACAATGAAGTGTTACTCAGTCATGAAAAAGAATGAAATCTTGCCATTTATGACAACATGGGTGAACCTAGAAGGTATTATATTAAATAATATAAGTCAAACTAAGACAAATACTACATAATTTTACTTACATATGGAATCTAAAAAACAAAACAAATTAAAAAAAAAACAGATTCACAGATACAAACAACAATTTGGTGATTGCCAGATGAGAGGGGGATGGGAGAATGGCTAAATAGGTAAAGGGGCTTAAAAAATAAGAAATTCCATTTAAAAATAATTAAGTCCCAGGGATGTAAAGTACAGCATAGGGAATATCATCAATAATGATATAATAACATTATATGGTAACAGATGGTGACTATACTTATTATGAGCATTGAGTATGTACAAAATTATCAAATCACTATGTTGACACCTGAAACTAATATAACATCATATATCAACTCTACTTCAATAAGAAGAATTTAAAAATAAAATCAAATCACCAGTTTGCATTTTAAAAGTCACTTGGAAAAATATATTTGGATCCTTAAGGAAAATTTTTATGCTGAGTTATATGCAGAACAGTATTCTTATAACATCCTATAGGTCATTAGCACAATGATAAAAACTTTCTTTATGACATAGTAATAAGTCAGAGTTACTTCTGTTCTTTCTCATTTTATCTGGTTTTATAGTTCAACACTTGTAATTTTGACTTTTGTGTGAAACATTGAGCTATAATACATCCCAAAAGAAGTAAGACAACTCCTTATTTAGTCCTTTGTTGGCTCATTTGTTTCCTATTATCCAAAATGGATTTTGATCTTCCAGTTCCATGAGAACATGGATCCAAAATTCAAGATACCAGTTCGGTTGAATGTGTGCAAGACAAACATATTCTGTCCAAGATCACAATAATGAGTTTATATTAAAAATGTGGATAGATGGAAAATGAAAAACAACTTACTGGGTCTTTCAGTGCCCTCTGTTTTACTGCATTCACGTTTCATAATAATTGAAATTATGTATCTGCGTAACAGTATTATAACTTTCATATTTTTCTCTATTTTTGTCTTTTAAAAATCTTTTCACCTACTTTTAATTGATATAGTCTAGTAAATCTTTGTTTTCTATGTTTGTACTCTGAGACTTCTGGAAAGAACGAGTTATGAAGAATCTAACAATCTCATAAGGTATACCACATAAGGATGTGCAGTTACCAGGTTCTGGCCTTTTTATAACCTTGCAATATCTAAAATTCCCTTTTCTCTCTGCCTTTGGCCAAGAGAGCAGATGGATAATTACACTCCTCAAAAGGTAAATTAAAGAAAGAATTTGGACCAACTGGGCTATTGAAATACAGTGCTAATGGAGGGTTGTGGGGAAATGGCCAAATAAGAGTCTCAAATGACCTTATTTTCCTCCTGGTGACAGTGCTTTCCAGATTAAAAGCTGTTTTCTTTTATTGAAATAGAATAGTGCCAAACATTGAACCTGCTTTGTAAGACATACATCAAGAGAGAAAATATTTCACCACAATGACATGACCTGACATTTTAAAGCAGATAACAAATGACATCTTGTCAATGGCACCAATTTATTATTCCCTCTCTTGTACCTTGGTGCCACAGCAGGATACACATTCCTTTTAATCATGAGACTGTGTTAAACAAATTTTTACCAGTAGAGACTATAAAATGCCCCTCATCTTTTCCAAGTATCCTGACCTCTCAGCTGTCCCCACTATAGCATATAAAGACAAAGGCTATGCTAAATTTTTCATCATTTTACTCCATTTCAGATCCAATTATGTGAGGGTCTTCCATCACTTACATGGAAGTATATGCTATAACATGAAGTGTCACACATTAATCAGACTCTTTTTATCCAGCAGACACCAGCGCTAAATCACATTACTCTAAAAAAAGGCACATGAAATAGATGCAAATGTACAAGGAGGGTGCTCTCTTTTGTGCAGTTACAATAGGAGGGGACTTGCATGGGTGGCCTTCCCATCAGGTCTGAGAGACTCTCAAAGTACATTTTGTTTTTCATGTTTTCTACCACATTTCTCCCTAAAAGGACCCTCTTCTGCTACTTGCTTTAATGTCCCTCTGCCAGTTTATATCATAGAATCTACCACTTTGAACACTGCCCTGGGCAATGACTTTCTAGTTGAACTGTTGTAACTAATCAGCCTGTAAGTTGAGAAATGTCCAGCTTAACTCTCTCTTAGGCCTCTTTCCCAGCAATGAAAAATCTCCCTTTACATCAATAGTCTCCTATACGTGTACGAGAAATGAGTGTCCATGCTGAATATTTCTGACTAATCATATTAAATTTGTGGATCTGAGAGAAGCAGAACAATGTATGTTACTGTGTAATCTTAAAGATAGCATTTTCTTAATAACATTTTAAATTATATTTATGTTGTAGTTTAAGATGCTATCATGAAGATGAGTAGCTTGTGATTAGAGAAGACACAGATAAAAAGTACAGTATAAAGTTAAGTAAATTTCATTTGAAAAAAACTGAAGGGGAAGATAATTATCTTCTTTTACATAAGATGGGATAAGCTTTATAATTTAAGATAGACATGGGCTTGAATACCACTAGGATGGTTTTCTAATTATGTGTCTGGGCAAGTGATAGAACTTTCTGAAATCTTGATTTGTTCTTTTATGAAATAGAGATAATACCCTTAGCTATTTCATAGAGGTTGGGAGGGTTACATGAGCTAGTATATATAAAGCTTCAGGCACAATAGATGACAACTCTAACCACTCAGTAAGTATCAATTTTCATTATTACCATCATGAAATTCAAAGGCATGCTTAGAATAAAACAAACAAAACAAAACAAAATGTAATTGTTTCTTTGACTTCTTCTAAGGATTGATTGAGAGGAATAATCCCAATTGCTTTATATTTAACTGTGGATTATAAGATTTGCTGCAGAAAATATAATTTTCATTGAGAAAGACTGCCATATGAAAGTCTTAACAGATAGCCTAAGAAACACATTAAGATCAAAGTTCTTAAAAAATGTAATGACAAAATAGTGATCATATTTGGATAATTCCACAGTATTGATGAAGGTCATGATCACTTAACAATGAAAAAATATTTTAAAAGATTTCAGAATTCTATGCATTTCTAGGAGTATTGGTCTAATCTAGCTTGCACTCTAAAAATAAATAAAAATGCATAAATCACAACTCATATTAATTTAGGCTCTAGAACAGTCAGATCTGATGATTTCATTCATTCCAGATTTAGGTAATGATTTGAAATGATTCTAATTTCTTGATTTTCAATTAAAATTATTTTGTTGTACAATGAAGAGATTTGGGGGGAATACATATAAAACAAAATAAGCAAATAGTTCAGGGAGTTCTGTGAGATAGTCATTTTCTAAATTAACCTGATATATTTATTATAGTCTAAAGAAATGAAGGAGATGTTTCACATTACTATTTTGTTAATATAACACACACTCTTATCCTTTCACTTCTGGTTTTCAGAACAAAAGGGAAAATCCTTAAATCAAATAATTGAGTGGTTGTGAACTAAAATAATTTCTTACTTTAAATTATATAATTCAGAGTCAAATGGTCATATATTAGTTACATTTTTTAAAAGTTTCATTCTAACTTGTTGCTTAGACTATTAATGCACTAGGAATTTTAAATGTATTTTAAATTACCCATGGGCACCTTCTATTTTAAAATACCCATGGACTATTTCAGGATATTTTGTTTGTTTTTATCAACTCTTGGTTTGGGATGGTGAGCATCAGTTACCAGCATTAATAAGAGTTCATAGATAATGAGGCAAGATGAAACATTAAGGAATAAAGGATATATTAAATTTTAATCAAGGTACAGCTTTTGTATTGGATCATCTTGCACATAATCCCAAATATAGAAAAAAAAAAGAAAGCCACATTCTTTGTTTATATCTTCCTGTAGTAAATTTTAACATCTTCTGTTTCAGGGATGTGATCATTTTTTTTTTTTCTTATTAATTGGACCTTGTAATTTAGATTCTTTTTTTATTCACCCTTATCCTTTATTTACCTAATGTAATTTTATTTCCCTTCTTTCCTTTTTCTTTCCATCTCTTCCTTCTCATTCCCAATGGCACAAGGACTGTTCAGTTCCACAAAACCTCACATGTACATATATTACAATAACCTCTTAGCATGCTTCACTGATTTGCCAGGTTTTCAATTCAGTTTAAAATGACTTTTTCTGGGTCTCTTAGTTTTATTTTTATTTTTTAAGTCATCAACAAATTTATATTAAATATAAATTTCTCTCTTGGACCATGGAACTCTAAGAAATGTAAGATTCAGAACTACTTCATGCTGTTTAGACCATATTTAATAAGAAGATCGATAACAGTATGTGAGAGTTAGTGACCAATGCACATTACATGTTATCACAAGAGCTGCTTCGAGAAGAAGAGAGTAAGATGAGGTGGCATTACAGCCAACCGGGGGACTTTGATTATTTGAGTGGAGTAGAGAGTCCATTCTGGGGAAGACGTGAGAAAAAGGCATTAGCAAAATAAGGGAGCAAATAAATACACAGCGTGTAAGCAAGAACACAGCAGACTGACATGACTGACTGGCACAGGAAATTCGGAGTCACTATAGCCTCGGTACTCAAGTCAAAAGACCCAAGCTTTACCATATAAGTGATTGAAGTATTTCTGTCACAGAAGTTGAATACACACAGAGACTTGTGTTCCGTTGAATTTGAGGAACGCTGAAAAGGGGACAGTAGATGAGGAAAAAAAAAAGTAACATTTATTCAGCATTTTCTGTGGTTTCATTCAGTTCACTGAACATTATTAAGTTAGGGAATGACAATACAAATGCTATTTCCTGATAGTCCTTTCTCTCTCAGAAATTACGATTAATGGGACAACAGATGTATCCTTTTAAGGTGTGGGCATTCCTCTAATAGTGTCATATACATATTCCTAAAAAGTACCTTGTGTGTTGAAAAACTTCCATTAAAAGTAACAGGGCTTAAAGGGAAAAAAAAATAAATAGGATTGGGCAGACCACTCAAAGCCTATGTAACTTTAAAAGAAGAGTACTAACAAAAACAATGACAATCTTAACAAAGACAAAAGCACAGCTATATCTCCACTGACATTTGCATCCATTAACAAAGCCAGTTGATTCTTTGCTGATATTTAACTCTTGCATTTATGTTTCCCTCTAAGAACTCTGAAAATATTCGTCCCCAATACACCAGATAGATCAAAATTTAAAAATTTTTCCCAAAGTATTTACCATATGAGAAATGTCTTCATAGTTATGTCATCTTCACTCTCAAATTCCTTAGATTAGTGAATGTTGTGGAAAGTATAACAACTTTTGAAGCAACTAACCTATTGTCTAGAGTAAGGCACTTAGTTTTCCAGCTTTTTCCTTGAGGTTTTAATGTATTACTAACATGTTCTCTGTAACTGTGATAACATTTGCTTTTGATACCTTCAAAATAAAAACAGGCTGGAAAAGTTAAGAATGAACAAACATTATATTGACACATCCATTATATTACACCATTCCCCTATTTAACTATCACAAATAAGCTAATTTTCATTAAACAGACACGTATTGCAGCAGAATGAATTGAAACATAATAAACTTTAAGTAGAGGCTACAAAGGATATCAAGATATTATAGAGAAGGGATTTTTTTTTATTTAACTTGATGTCCCCAGGAAGGGATCCTTAAACAGGTGACGTCTTAACTGAGCTTTGAGGAATAAATAAGTAACAGCTGACCAGGTAAAGATGCTACATTCTCCCTGATGGAGAAAAATTAGGGACAGTGAGGTTGTATGCATTTCTAAGATTGCAGAACTGGTAAGTTATTGGAGTTAGTATTTGAACACAAGCAAGACAGTTCCTAGTGTCCACTCTATGTCACTATATTAGTTTTTCATATGCTTAATACTTAGAATATATTCTTTAGGTCAGGGGGAAAATGTTAAGGGCTTGAATAATATCATTGATGCTAGGAATAGAGAAACCATTATGAAGTAGAGAATTATTATTAACTTAGTAGGATTGGATTCAGTCACTGATTTATTGTAGAGATGAAAAGAGAAAAACTAGTTTCTGAGGAGGGCAACTGATTATTGCAGTGATAGTATCAGTAACTGATCTTGGAAATGAAAGAGGAGGAACAGGTCTTGGGAAAAGATGCTAAGTTCTCTTGGATATGTTGAAACTGCCTGTGGAAGAGTTAAATGAAGACATGTAGCTCAGTAACTGAGTCAAGAATTGTATACATAGGGCTGGAGCTCAAAGAAGAGCTCAAGACTGAAAACAAAAACATATAATTGGAAATCCTTTGCATGCAAGTGATTGTTCAAAGTATGAAAACACATGAGATTTCATTTGAGAGTAGCTCAGGTAAACACTTAAACACCAAGCAGACTGAGCTCACAAGAAAGACTATAAAGGGACAGTTCTGGAAGCAGGAAAGAGGAGTGTTATGGAAGCCAAAAGAAGGGATGAGGGACAAACGTAAATTCAGTAGAGAGGCCTAAAATGGTGGTTCAAGTTTAGGTCCTTAACGACCAAGAAGGGACATTTTAGGATGACAAGATTCAAATGTGTTTAAGGACTGAGGAAAAGAGTAATAGGACAGAGATGAGTTACCAGACAGACTCAACTGCATGCAAGGTTGAAGGCAAAAGACATGCCTGAGATTACATGGAATGAGAACAGGTAAGAGAGCTGATGGAGAATGGTGAAGGTTCAGTATTGTTCTGAAAGTGGAAGGCAAAGAAGGTAGTTAAAAAATAAATATTTAATTATAGGGTTCCCTGGGTGTCTCTCTTGGTGCCTTTGGCTTATTATGATCCCAAGGTCCTGGGAATGCATTGGGATCTCTGCTCAGCAGGGAGTCTGCTTCTCTTGCTGCCCTACCCCGTCCCTCAGATAAATAAAATCTATTTTAAAAAATCATGAATTATTATGGGGAGCCTAGCTATTCTTCGTGACTCCAAATTTACAGAATTATATGATTTTCTGCAGTAATCCTCAGCAGCCTGTAGTCAAAGAAAGGAGCCATTGGGATTAATTGAGATGGTTGATTTTCTTAAGAGGGTACACTAGACTCTGCTAAGTCTTCAGATAAACAATTTCAGATTATGCTCACATCAAACTCATAAGGTAACTATTTTTTATCTCAATTTTACAGATGATGAAACTAAGTTTTAAGTAATTTATTTAAAATTTGACAAGGTAGTCTAACCCAGGTTCATATGAACACCAAAATCTCTGTTCTTTGCACCATAGCCAGTTACAGGAATGAATGAACTGGAGGCCAATGTATACCAGGGAAATGACAATGGGACTGGAGTGAAAAGATCTGGATATAAGGCTGAAAGCAAGAAAGTTTTTGACTTGTTTATATGTTAGGTGAGAGAGGAAAAACAGACAACGTTTATATTTTTGTTCAGGAGCTTGAAGGAATGGTAGTAATTTGACATCAGTCAGAGAAATGACAATGGAATTAGACTTTAGAGAAAGTAGATACTTTGTTTCAATGTGTGTCCTGTTTGAGCCTATCAGTGGGACATATGGCTAGAAATATCTAGGTAGCAATTTAGGGTTTGGAATATGAATTTGAAAGAGATATAGTTGCAAATGAAAATTTGTATCTCATTTTGCCCGAGAGGGAACTGAGAGAGTGAATGAAATCTCCATTGTAGGAGATGTAAAAGGAGAGAAGGGTCAGAATATGTACATTTTTTAAAAGATTTTATTTATTTGAGAGAGAGAGACAGAGAGAGCACGCACCTGAGCAGGGGAGAAGGGGAGAGAGAAAGAGCAGTAGACTTTCCACTGAACAGGGAGCCCAATGTGGGACTCAATTCCATGACCTTGGGATCACTTGAGCTGAAGGCAGACACTTAACCAACAGAACCATCCAGGCACCACAGAACAGAATACGCCTTTAAAGTTGAATGGCATACATACAAATTTATGACAGTAAAGACATAGGAAAGGAATAACCAGACAGGTAGGAGGAAGACTATGAGAAGGCTGTGTCATATGAACCAAAAGAAGTATGGTGTTCAGGAACTGCTCCTCAGAGCCTAAGAATGGAAAATGGAAATAGTAGGAATTTGGGTCTATCCATATTACATGATATGATTGACAACTTCAGCAAAAACTTTTTTTTTTTTTTTTCCTTGAGGGAAATGGTGGTGAAGGGGCAAAGGGAGAGGGAGAATCTCATAAGCAGACTCCATGCTCAGTGAAGATCCTGTTGCAGGGCTTGATCTCACGACCCTGAAATCACGACCTGAGCTGAAATCAAGAGTCAGACATTTAACTGACTGAGCCATCCAGGTGTTCCCAGAAAGAACAATGTCTAAAAAGAAAGGTAGGAAGAGAATCTAGATTAGAGTTATATATACATTAAAATATGAATATAATTTACTTAACAGACACATACTTTGGTCCCAAATTGAAAAATGTAACTTTCAAATATTGAGGTAGCTATATACCTGACAGCAGATTAACCTAGGTTCTGGATGGGTTTTCCTTCATCAGTAAAAGTATTTGCCATTCATTTTAAGTTTAACCCAATCTCATTTTCATTAGCTATTCTTGGGGCTCTCTTGCTCTTTCTCCTCCTGCCTCTGTTTCTAAACTCCAAGCGACCTACCTGCCACGAGCAAAATAGCTGGAGAGGAGTGATCCTGTCTCACTGTTGTCCAGAGTCCCTGCTGGTCTTTTCCTCTGGAGGTAGACTGTCCTGGTATACTTCTCAGTGTCAGCACAACTATGGCCTTTGTTCTGGTAGCTCTCTTGCATGAACCCCAGCCACACCATTGTCCTTTGATGCTCAGTCTCTGAGGCTCTAAGGATATCTTCCTGGGTCTGGCTGTCAAAGGACTACCTGTTCATCTCTGCCTGTCTGGAAACTATAGGCATCAGGTGTCAGTGGTTACTCTTACTCCTCTATGTGGTCCTCTCTCTCTCTCTCTTTCTCTCTTTTTAAATATTTTATCTATTTGACACAGAGAGGATGAGTGAGAGAGAAAGCACAAGTAGAGTGGAGGGACAGAGGGAGAAGGAGAAGCAGACTCCCCGCCAAGCAGGGAACTTTACATGGGACACAATTCCAGGACCCTGGGATTACGACATGAGCTGAAAGTAGGTGCCTAACAGACTTAGCCACTCAGGCATCCCTATAAAGTCCTCTTGATCACTTCTGTGAGGCTGCTGACTGTCAGAGCTCCAGCCAGGACAGGACTGGTGCTCGTCCCTGTGAGCTGAGGGTGTGAGCAGAGACAGACTACAACATTGCTTCTTACTCTAATTTTTTTTCTCTTCGGCTCCTCTTAGCTCTGAAAATTCTTTTTTTTTTTTAATTTTTTATTTTTTATAAACATATATTTTTATCCATTATCACCACTGCTATTCAACATCGAACTTTTTTTTTTTTAATTTAATTTATTTATTTGCCAGAGAGAGAGAGCACAAGTAGGTAAAGCATCAGGCAGAGGTAGAGAGAGAAGCAGGCTTCTCACTGAGCAGAGAGCCCAATGTGGGACCAGATCCCAAGACCCTGGGATCATGACCTGAGCTGAAGGCAGACGTTCAACTGACTGGGCCACCCAGGTTCCCCAGCTCTGAGTATTCTTTATGTGGTCTTGCAACTGGAAGGAAAAGGATTCATTTCACAACCTCAATTTTTTTTTTCTTCATATCCAATGACTCTTTACAAATTAGGAACTAAGAATAAGGGTTTGTTTGTTTGTTTGTTTTTTGTTTCTGGGGCAAAAGCTGGCTTCTTGTTTCTCAGTCAAAAAACAAGACTCAAATGGGAAAATGGAGAATGTATGCTGTTTGTTATCTCATGTCGTTAATCTTCCTTAGTTATCACATCTTTTTCCAGAAAAGAATTTAGAACAGCTTTATATGGTTAGATAAATCGAAGTAAAAAATAAATAGATAATGGGGGAGATGAGAAAGAATGAAAGTAAAAGAAGGAGACATGAGATGAATTCAAGAGTGCTATAAGGGCTTCTACATTTGCTTGAGGCAGGCCACACACTTGACTCTTGAGTTTCAAAGCAGTCAAAGAAAAGAGGGCAATGTTAGGGGAAACAAGTTGTCCAGTGCCTGTAAAAAGGAAACTCACCTGTTGCTTAGAAGAAGCCCAATTATTCCTGGCACAGAGTCCAGAGAAAAATTCCTCCTTTGAGTCCTCATAAAAAGGGCACTGTGACACAGTGAACAGTGTCCTCAAGAAAACGTTGCAGCAACTACATCAAGGAGTTTTATGGGACTGTTTGTTACAGGCCTTCAGTGTAATGCCAAGGTAAAAGGACAACTTAGCAGAGGTGTTTCTGTGAGGGATAGCATTTGGCTGCCTAGGTGTGCATTTCTCTGTTCATTAGCCATAATCCATGGGTGGGTTTTAATGACTCCTCTATGTGAACCGAATTATATTTCAGGAAGCCTTCCACAGATAGTATTCTCTTAACTAAAATTTTGATGGGTACCAAGAGCCAATAATTTGTAGCTGGGCTCCCTAACGAGTGCTGGAAGTATAACTACTTTGTGCTATTGAGGAAGAGCAGAGCCACACATTTTATCGTCATGTGAACTGGGAGCAGACCAGCAATCCTAAGGAAGGAGAAGGGGCCTTAGAAGGAGCTGGGGTGATAGCTAAACCATTTCTATTCAAAAGTATCCATTGGGAAAAGTTGGTCTCAAAGTTCCTCATCAGGAAGTTTGCAGTTAGCTCAGAGATAAAAAGGCCTCTTGATTCTGGCCACAGTAATTCCAGCCTGGGAAGAAAGGTATTTCATGTATATAAATACTCAGAGCAATTACAAAACCCAGCATGGCCTCTATAGACCACCTAACCTTTAGCACTGCAATTTCCAGGCATGTCCTGCAGGGTAAGCTGGGTTGCAAATCATATATAGAAGTAGATAAATGAATTAAAAAAGTGTCTAATATTAAGTTACAAGTCAAAAAATTGTTGCTCTGTATCTAACAAAAACAATAAGATTTTTAGTGAGGTCGATTAGTATTCCTTTTTTGGCAGTAATTAAATAGTAGACCAACTTGCAACTTTAGAATCATAAAAGTGGAATTCATTTTTAACCAATAAATTTTGTTCTGCTATTTTTAAAATACAATGCTTAAAAAATGAAATTCGATATATCAAGTCATTTTATTTCTTTAGCATGACAACAGAGTTAACATTGCATACCAGTTGTGGTAAAGAATGCTACCCTCTGGGTGCCTGGGTGGCTCAGTCCCTTAAATGTCTGCATTCAGCTCAGGTCATGATCCCAGGGTCCTGGGATGGAGTCCTGCATCAGGCTCCCTGCTCAGCATGGAGTCAACTTATCCCTCTAGCCTTTCCCCCTGCTGGTGATCTCTCTCTCTCTCTCTCTCCCTTTCTCATACTCTGTCTCTCAAATAAATAAATATTAAAAGAAAAAACAACGGCTGCCCTCCATCATTGTATACAGTTTTCTTTTTCTTTTTTTTTTTTTTTTTAAGATTTTATTTACTTATTTGATAGAGATCAGTAGGCAGAGAGGCAGGCAGAGAGAGATGGAGAAGCAGGCTCCCTGCTTGTGGAGCAGAGAGCCCAATGCGGGGCCCGATCCCAGGACCCCGAGGTCATGACCCGAGCTGAAGGCAGAGGCTTTAACCCACTGAGCCACCCAGGTGCCCTGTATACAGTTTTCTTAAATGAATGGTTAGATGGCAAACTTCATCAAAGCAGAAAGATACTTTCTTTTTGACTGTTTTATTCCTGATCCTCAGCACTGTGCCTGATATGCAGTTACTATTAATAGCTAAAATAGCCACTCTTATTACATTAAACATTACTCTCTGGTAATGACAAAAAAAGATAAGAATCTTCAAGAGATGTAATAGTTTTTATGTAAATACAATGCATTTAAAAGTACAATATATGTATTTGTATTAAAACGGTATCTACTTTTAATCAGAGATGTGTGATTTCTCTTTAATTAAAAAAAGCTATCACATTTTAATCAATAGCTATGATAGTATGTGGAAACATGATACAACCAATATGACATTTTTACAAGGCACTATTGCTTGGTTTTTTGAAATCAGATGCCTCTAAATATATGGTTTGAATAAAAATATATAGCCCAATTAAGATATAACTTAGAAACTAAAAAAATACAGAAAACTTTATTGTAATGTATTGGAGGGCTTAATATGTTGAAACAAAAGCAGCTCCCCCAGTTTTGGGAACGGATATTTCTACTTTTGCAGGTCATTATGGTAATTAAAGTGCAGTGAATTCCACTGTTTATAACGGTCTTAGATTATCCATTCAAGTTACTATGATGCTTTTGTGAAGTTGATTATGTGCTAAGTTTAGACTAAGTGTCTTAGCAGGCTCAAAGGACAAAAATCAGACCTTGAATTTAAGTTTGACTTATTCCAGACTGCCATTTGCCTACGTTTTGATAATAGTCCACCTAAAATAGCATGAGTAATAGAGATTTTTATCTCTGAATGATATTCCTGCCAGAGCCACCAACTGTTGAATGTTAAATATGAGATTTGGCAGGTGCAGAAATTTTTAGTCACCTTCCAAAAGCAGTATGTAGACATCCAAGCCAAACAGCTTATCACTAACAAAATCAACATCTAAACCATCTGCCAATGAAACAAACACGTCAGTCATCTTTCCATTTGATTGGCAGTATTTCTTGAAATGGATGATTTTAAAACATTATCTCTGATCCTAAAAACACACACGCATGCACACGCAGACACACACACACATACACCCACACACGCATTTCCCATTTCATTTACCTGGCAGTTGAGCTGATTCTAGACAAAACTATGAGGTTAAAAAATGTCCTCATTTTCTTCATATTGCTCTTGTATTGCCTACTCCCCCATTACCGCTTTATACTCTGCACACTTTATACCCTGCACACTCATCCTATACCTGTTTTTAACCTATTAACTCATACATGCTGCTGTGCCTGTGACCAGGACAAGTTAATGCTATGGTGAAATGTAGGTAAATAGGTATTTACCACCTCTTAGTAAACATATGCTTTATAGGACTCTGCTTATAGGTAATTATATGTAGTAATTAAACCAGGGAAACAAATTCTTGATGATTAACTACCCAGAAATTTATAATTCCTACTTTAAAAATTATTTACCTCTATAAAATATGACTTTTCCCTCTCTAAAAACCTTCAAAGACAAAGCATAAATTTTCTGAATGCTTGTTTCTCTCTAGTCTCCTTGGGAAATGTTCAGTAAATTGTTAGCCTAGTCAGTGCCCTTGAAATTATAGGTTTTCAGTAGCAGTATAATGCCTACTCGTCTCTTTGGCTAACCGTGTTTGGAAAACTGGTGAAAAATGGTTCTGCTATGATTTGGCAGTAGTAGCAGAAGGTCAGAGTCTCTGAGGTTTGGCAGACACTGATATTTCAGGAGGATATAATTCCTCACTCAACAGACTGAAATTCTCATTCATTCACTAAGATGCTAGACTGAAGTTAACAATGGCATCAACAGAAAGTCAACTTCTAGTCTGAATGTTTAAATTAGGGGCTACTTGAATCAGAGGGAGAAAAAACAAAATGGATGTTGACTTGTACCATTTTATATTTTATTTTCCACTTTCATGTAAGCTGATACAACCTATTTCTCCTTTTAAAAGGAGGGAGATTAGATATGCAGAATTCTATAATATTTATCCTGTCTTTCTTTCAGGAAAGAGTATCCAATTATATCTTTTACATAATGCAAAATCTTCACCACTAGAGAGAACACATTTTAAATTTATGGCTCAGAGGGATTTCAATCATCTTTGGCATTCAGCACTCAAGGCGTTTCAGATATTTATTCAGAGCAGTATAACAGAAAGTACACAACAGATTGTAATTTAAATGCTGTACTTTTTGCAACATATATTTGCAGTAAAAGCTTGGAGAATATGTAAAAATAAGAATGTATTATGAGTACTGCACATTTTGACTACACACTTTGATAGGGGAATTCTCACATACTTCTATTTAATAGACATTTCCTCTGCGTGATTTTGTGCCAAGTATGTAAAAGTGTTCTGTTCTTATAGTCACGTGCGTTGTTTCCTATCCACTTTAAAATACATGTACCTCCATTTGGAAGTAGTCCAGTTGAATTTGAAAGCCAGGATTTCTGTTGAGATTTGTGTCATTTTATTAGAATGGGGACGATGAAGGTCCAACTGTAGTTGACTTAAGTAATGGGGAACTGAGGAAACTGGGAAATCAAGGGTAGGCAATTTCTTTTAAATAATTTGGTGACTAAAAAAAGAGGGAGATGGTCTCTACTTGAAAGATAGGAGAGTTCAGAAAAAGTGCATATATTCATTTTAAAAAATAAATATGGAAGGAAGATCTTTCTATGGTGAAGGGTAAAAGAGGTAGAGCTAGGATATCTAGAATATCTGGGAAAGACAGAGAAAATTGATGAGAAATTCAAGAGTGGGCAAACTGTCCAGGCAGAAGTGTGAACTTCGGGAGTTGGAAGAATGGGTGCTGTCAGGGACAGACAAGAACTGGAAGAAAAGATGGTTAGGCACTTCCCCATTGATGGCTTCTATTTTATTTATTAAGTAACATGAAATATGCTGATGGAGAGACAAAAAGAAATCCTTTGGGGAACTTGAGGAGAAAGAATACCAGAATTGGGATGCCAGACACTTTGAACACAGTAAGCACCTATTTAAGGATGAATACACTAGTCAGTAAGAAATATCCGAGAATAGTGGCTATTTTTAATACTGTTCTCACTGGTACTTATCACCACACTCTTTATGAGTCCCACAAATATTTATTGAGTTTAGCTTCTGTGCTAGGATCTATATTAAGGCCAAGTAGGTTTTACAAGACAAGAAGAAGAGATGGCCCTTCAAGCAGCTTGTGTTTCTGTTCTGCCAGGTAGCAGTAGACCAAAGAAAATTGTTTATTTCAGCCCATGCTTTTCTTGTATGGAACAATATCTCATTGTCATAATATTCCATTTGCTATTCATGTGACTGCTTCTTGGTTTCTTTAGACTTTCTTTGGCATGTTATCTGTATTTTGTGAATGAATAAAGGATCTGTATTCTTGCTCCTTATGCTTTAAAGAGTGTTAGGCTGCTTGTTTGTTAGTGCTGCCTGCTGTGAGTAACTCAGTTCCAACTTAGCATCAGTAGTAATGATTATATTAAGATGATTATCTCTGTGCAAGATTAGTAGCTGGGGTACTAACCACAAAGTTCATTCCACTAACTTTTCGTTTATCAGGTTAATTTTCAAACTGCTTTTCCAAGCATGTATAATCAAAATATTACCTATATTTATAATGTTTACAGCCTTCACTATTTTTTTTTACTCCACTAATTTGGAAAATCTGACTCCTTAAAAATCTTAAGAAACTGAACTGCAATCATTTAAGCTTTCCTATTATGCTGATTTATTTGCACATGAATACTTAATAATAGGAGTAGAATTAACAACTTAAAGATAAAAAAGTTCTAAATAAAAAGTTACCTGAGAGTTTTAAAAAATAAATCTTTTTTTTTCCTATTAAAATCACTCCACATTTAACTAAAAATTATAGTGGGAATTAGTGGTTTCTTTCCTTGCAAAGCATCCAATCCCCTCCTTTGCCACTAAGTTGTAATTATTTATTTTATAGTTATTCCAATGGGTTGATCCCACCTCTGGCAGCAGGAAAGAAATTCTTGATGGTTTTTGTCATTTAGTATAATTAACACAACCCCACTTTGGTGGTTGTCCAGTGCACTTGAAATGAGTTGGTCCAACCAGAATAAAATGTAGGGCTTTTATTCTCCCCCTGCCTTTTTTTTTTTTCCCCCTCTGATGATACGGTGCCTGGATGTGACACCTGACCCTATTTCTGCCTGGTGGAGTGGAAGCATGGAAAGAGGAAAGGCAGAGCTGATCCACAGAACAGTGGAGTTCAGCTATCCACTGCAATGAGCCACGCCTGCCTTATCTATAATCATTTCAAGCATGTAAGCCAATAAAAATCCCCTTACCATTTGCCCAATATCTTGCTAGTTATCAAAAAAACACAGTTATAAAAAGAAGCATGGTAGGCTTGCTGGATAGAGTATTCTTGCCTGCAGATTTCTCCCATTCAGCATGTTGAGTATATCATACTATCATTCCTTTCTGGCTTGCCAACTTTTTGTTGAGAAATTTCCAGCTAGCCTGATGGGTTTTCCTTTGTAAGTTAAGGGCTTCTTTTGTTTTGCTGCTGTTAGGATTTTTCTTTATCACCATATTTTTCAAATTTAATTACAGTATGTCTTGGTGTTAGCTTACTTGGGAGTTCTCTGCCTCCTGGATCTGGACGTCTATTTCTTTCCCTTGATTAAAGAAGTATTCTGATATTATTTCTTGAAATAAATTTCTTCTCCCTTTACTCTCTCTTATTCTTCTGAAACTCCTATAAAATGAATGTTATTACAGTTGATGGACTCACTGAGATCCCTAAATCTATTGCCATATTCCATAATTCTTTCTCATTTTGTTCAGCTTCATTATTTTCCATTATTTTGTCTTCTAGATCACTAATTTGTCCCTTGCTTTTTCCAGCCTGCTGTTCATCACATCAAACCTGTTTCCAATCTTGTTTACTATGTTGTTCATCTCTGATTCACTCTTTTTAAACTTTTATATCTGTGGTAAGAGTTTCACTTATATTTTCTATTCTTTTCTGAAGCCCAGTTAGTATCCTTATGATTGTTCCTTTAAAATCTCCATCAGGCATGATGGAGAAAACAGAAAAATCTATTTTTCTTAGGTCTCTGGTCATATCCTTATTTTATTCCTTCATCTGGAATAAATTCCTCTGCCTTTGAATTTTGTCTAAGTCTCTACATTCTTCTCTGTGTTAAAACAGCCAGTTATGCCTCCTACTCCTACTTCTGAAAGTAATGGCCTTTGAAGAAGAGCCAGGTAGTTCCCAGGGCCTGGCACTTCAGGGAATGTCTCAGAATACAAGGAACAATAAGAGTTTCCCAGACAAAAAAACCTAAAGAAGTCTGTGATCACTAAACAGCCCTGCAAGAAATATTGAAGAGACACTTTGAGTGCAAAGGAGAGACCAAAAATGATACATACAAGAAAGGATTAGAGAAAATCTCCAGACCAATGACAAAACAAGTAATAAAATGGCAATAAACACCTATCTATCAGTAAATACTTTGAATATAAATGTACTAAATATGCCAGTCAAAAGACAAAGGGCATCAGAATGGATAAAAACACAAGACCCTATAGGCTACCTCCAAGAGACTCATTTTAGACACAAAGACACCGGCAGATTGAAAATAAGGGGTGGAGATGCACTTATCATGCAAATGGATGTCAAAAGAAAGAGTAGCAATACTTATATGGGATGAACTAGACTTTAAAATAAAGACTGCATGAGAGACAAAGAAGAGCATTATATAATCATAAAGAGGATGACTGAACAAGGAGAATTCATAATTGTAAATATTCATGTACCCAACATTGGAGCACCAAAATATATAAAACAATTAATAACAAACATAAAGAGACTAATTAAAAATGACACAATAATAATAGGGCATTTAACAACCAACTGACATTAGTACACCATCTAAACACAATATCAACAAGATAACAATGGCTTTGAATGACATACTGGATCAGATGAACTTAACAGATACATTCAGAAAATCTATCCTAAAACATCAGAATACACATTTTTTTTCAACTGCACATGGTACATTCTCCAGAATAGAGCACATAGTAGGTCACAAAACAGGCATCAATAAATAAAAAATGATTGAAATCATACTATGTACCTTTTCTGACCACAACACTGTGAACAAGAAGTCAACCATAACCAAAAATTTGGAAAGAACACAAATACATGGAGGTTAAACAACATGCTACCAAACATTGAATGGGTCAACCAGGAAGTCAAAGAAAAATTAAAAAAAAATATGGAAACAAATGAAAATAAAAACACAATGGTCTAAAACCTTCGGACTACATCAGAAGTGGTTCCTAAGAGGGAAATACACAGCAATACAGGCCTACCTCAAGAAGAAAGAAAAATCTTAAATACAGAACTTAACTTTACACCTAATGGAGCTAGAAAAAGAACAACAAGTGAAACCTAAAGGCAGCATAAGGAAGGAAATAATAAAGATCAGAGCAGAAATAAATGATAAAGAAATAAGAAAAAAAAAAAAAACCCACAACAATAGAACAGAACAATGAAACCAGGACATGGTTCTTTGGGAAAAATTTAAAAACAATTGATAAACCTCTAGCCAGACTGATCAAAAAAAAAAAAAATCACAAATGAGAGAAAAGAAATAATAACCAATACCACAGAAATACAGACAAGAGAATATTATGAAAATAACTACATGCCAACAAATTGGTCAACCTAGAAGAAGTGGCAAATTCCTGAAAACATATAAACTACTGAAACTGGAACAGAAAGAAATGGAAAATTTGAAAAGACTGATAACCAGCAAAGAAACAGAATCAGTAATCAAAAAGAACTCTCAAAAAAAAAAAAAAAAAAAGTTCAGGGTTAGATGGTTTTACAGGCAAGTTCTACCAAATATTTAAAGAAGAATTTATTAACTCTATTCTTCTCAAAGTATTCCAAAAAATAGAAAAGGAAGGAAAACTTCCAAATTCCTTCTATGAGGCCAGCATTATACTGATACTAAACCAGTGAAAGACACAACCAAAAAAGAAAACCATAAGCCAATATGCCTGATGACCATGGATGCAAAAATTCTCAAAAAAAAAAAAAAAATACTAGCAAACTGAATTCAGCAATACATAAAAGAAATCATTCACCATGATCAAGTGTGATTTATTCCTGGGTTACAAGTGTGGTTCAATATTTGCAAAGCGATCAATGTAATACACCATATTAATATAACAAAAAGAACCATATGGTCATTTCTACAGATGCAGAAAAAGTATCTATTTTTGACAAAGTACAATATCCATTCATGATAAAAAAAAAAACCCTCAGTAAATAGGTTTAGAGAGAACATAACTCGAAATAATAAAGGCCATCTATGAAAAACCTACAGCTAACATCATCCTTAACGGGGAAAAGCTCTCAGCTGAGAACTCTCAGCATTCAGGTCAAGAACAAAAAAAAAAAAAAAAAAAAAAAAAGAAAGGCATCCTCATCAGTAAGGAAGAAGTAAAACTTTCACTATTTGCAGATGAAATGATACTATATATATAGAAAATCCCACAGATTACACATGCACACACAAAACCAAACTGCTGAAACTGATAAACAAATTCAGTAAAGTTGCTGGACACAAATCAATGTGCAGAAATCCATTGCCTTCCTATACAGCATGAATTAAGCAGGAGAAATAGAAATTAAGAAAACAATCCCATTTACAATAACACCCAAAATAATAAGATACCTGGAAATAAACCTAACCAATGAGGTGAAAGACTTGTGCTCTAAAAACTATAAAACACTAATGAAAGATACTAAGGGGTGACACAAAGAAATGGAAAGACATTCCAGTCTCATGGATTGGAAGAACAAATATTATTAAAATGTCTATACTACCCAAAGCAATTTACACATTTAATGCAATCCCCATCAAAAAGCGACAGCATTTTTCAGAGTTAGAACAATCCTGAAATTTGTATGGAACCACAAAAGACCTGCAAATGCCAAAGCAACCTTGAAAAAGAGAAGCATAGCTGGAAGCATCACAATTACAGATTTCAAGTTACATTACAAAACTGTAGTAATCAAAAGAGTATGGTACTGACTCAAAAATAGACATATATATCAATAGAACAGAACAGAAAACCCCAACTGAACCTGCAAGTATATGGTCAATTAATCTTGAACAAAGCAGGAAAAGATATCCAATGGGAAAAAGATAGTCTCTTCATCAAATGGTATTGGGAAAGCTGGACAGCTACATGCAAAAGATGAAACTGGATCACTTTCTTATGCCAAACTCAAAAATAAATTCAAAATGGATTAAAGACCTAAATGTGAGACCTAAAACCATAAAATCCGAGAAAAGAACAAAGGCAGTAAGTAACCCCTGATATTGGCTGTTGCTACATATCTTTCTAGATATGTCTCCTGAGGAAAAGGAAACCAAAGCAAAAATAAAGTATTTGGATTTCATCAAAATAAAAAGTTTCTGCACAGTGAAGGAAACAACAGAACTATAAAACAATCTGCAGAATAGAAGAAGATATTTGTAAATGACATATCTGATAAAGGGCCAATATCCAATATATATAAAGAGCTTAAGAGAGTCAAAACCCAAAAAACAAATAGTCCATTTAATGATGGACAAGGGTGCCTGGCTGGCATTCAGCTGAGCGTCTGACTCTTGATTTCAACTCAGGTTGTGATCTCATGATGGTGGGATTGAGCCCATGTTAGGCTCCATACCCAGCATGGAATGCACTTGAGATTCTCTCTCCCGCTCCCTTTGCCACTCATGCTAGTTTTTTTTCCTTTCTTTCTCAGATAAATAAATAAATAAATAAATAAATAAATAAATCTATCTTTAAAAAAATGGGCAGAAGACATGAACAGACATTTTGCCAAAGAAGACATATGCATGGCCAACAGACACATGAAAAGATGCTCATCATCAGGGAAATACAAATCAAAACTACAATGAGATTTCACCTCACACCTGTCAGAATGGCCGAAATCAACAACACAAGAAACAACAGGTGATGGCAAGCATGCAGAGAAAGAGAAACACTTGTGCACAGTTGGTGTGCATGCAAATTGGTGTGGCAACTCTGGAAAATGGTAAGATGTTTTCTCAAACGTTAAAAATATGATTACCCAATGACCCAGCAATTGTGCTATGAAGTATTTACTTGAAGAATACAAATCTACTAATTCAAAGGGATTCATGCATCCTTAAGTTTATAGCAGCATTGTTTACAATAACTAAATTATGGAAACAGCCTGAGTGTCCACTAATTGATGAACAGATAAAGAAATTACACACACACACACACACACACACACACACACACACACATACACATACAATGCAATATAACTCAGTCATAAAAAAGAATAAAATTTTGCAATTTGCTAAGGCATGGATAGGAGAGTATAATGCTAAGTGAAATAGTCAGGATAAATACTATATGATATGTGAAATTTAATAAATAAACAAATGAGCAAAGAGGAAAAAAGAGAGAGAGCGAGGCAAACCAAGAAACAGATTCTTAGGGGTATCTGGATGGCTCAGTCAGTTAAACATCTGTCTTTGGCTTAGTTCATGTACCCAAGGTTCTGGGATCCAGCCCCACATCATCCCTGCTTGGTGGGGAGCCTGCTTCTCCTTCTTCTTCTGCCCCTCTACCCCAGCTTGCATTCTCTATCTTTCTCTCAAATAAATAAATAAAATCTTAAAAAAAAAAATCTTTTAATAGACTCTTAACTATACAGAGCAGATGGATGATTACCAGAGGCGAGGTGGATGGGGGATGAATTAAATAGGTGAATATGGATTAAGGAGTGCACTTTTGATGAGCACTGGGTGATATATGGATCTGTTACATCAGTACATTGTGCACCTGAAACTAATATTACATTGTATGTTAATTAACTGGAATTTAAATAAATGTTTTTAAAAAGCAGTGTGATAGAAACCCTTTGGAGCTAAACAGACTGATGAGTTATCCCAGGTCAATGGGATACTCATGCCTAAATATCTGTGAATTTCAGTCCTGTTGTATAAAATGGGGATAATTATACTAATGCAAAGTTACCATAAAAATTAAAACAATGTATGTTGAATACTACATAGCAGTAAATTTATTGTCACAATAAAATTTATTGTTACATTAAAAGTGCAACATCAAATAAGAGAGTTTTGGACACAATTGCCCTCAGTGAAATACTCTGTAAGCTGACTTTTTGAAGTCTCAACTCAAAGTAGGAAACAAATCTCTGCATATAAGCAGAAGACATTTTGGTTGTGTAACCATCAACACAGGAACTAGTTTTATAATTTAGTATGTGTAATTTCTGTGCCCTTGAATGCCTCCTGTCACAATGCATTTCACTAGTTTCTCTGAATAGTATCTGTCTCAATATTCTCATTATATTCTAGGTTTTCTGCCAAAGAAATGAAGACTTCCGTAGCCTAAATTTTTGCTTGACATACTGACTAACTCGTAACTATCCCTAGTTACCAAGTGCTGGATCTGACCCTCTAAAGTCTTAGCCAGGGCTGTCATTCTTCTATAGAGTGAATGGAGAACCTATGATCACCCTGCTGCCTCCACTTTATGGGGGTCCTAAAACCTTCTGGAGACTCCTACGGAGTCTATGCAACTTCCCTCCTCCCAGTCTCTGTGCACTGGCCTGGGCTAAATTTGAATTTGCCATTCTCCTCTATTGAACATTTCAATAGAACCTAGAGACTACTTCCTTACCCCTTCCCTAGGAGCCATTCTCAGAGCACAGATTTTCAAGGCCAAGGACTATTATTTGACTCTTCCTTCCTATAGGCATGCTATTGGGAGAAATTGGTGAACCTCACAATTGAGTTTTTTTAGATTTCGAAAAAAAGTTAAATTTAAATGGTTATGAATGTTTTCAGAAAGCTTCTGAGTTTTAAACAGGTTAAAGTACATTCCAATATTTTTATTTATTTATTTATTTTTTACTTTCAACAAATAGTTGAAAGTAAACTATTGAGTTTGAGCCTTAATTAAGTGCCAATGATTAGACCAAGAATATAATATGCATTTTCTTATTCCAAAGAAGGCATGCCTTGAAGACCCCTGTTTTTGTTTCTCCTAGAATTATATTTGGGAAGATGAGACTCCTGCAGTATGGAATTTTACTAAATTTAAAAGCAGACTATATTACTAAGAAAATGTATAGAATTCTTATATTGCTCTTTACTTTGTAGATGGTCAAAATTGGAAAAGGAATTAAAAAGTAGTGACTTACTATCTAGGCATTACAATATCATTGCATTTTGAGAAATCTGGTAACAGACAAATAGAAAATCTAAAGAAAAATAACCCACATTTTTAAATACACCAGTCTATAAATTTTTCACACTGGTTATATTTCATTTTAACTTAGGGACTTAACAAAATCACCTTATGTCCTATAAATTGAATTGATGAAAGTAGTCAGAATTGTTTTCTTCTTGGGTGATAAATCATAAAATACCCTTCTTTTGTCCAGTAATCAGCAAATTCTAGTAAGTACAAAGTTGATGGCTGTCTTTAGTTTTCATATCATTTTTATATCTGCATTTTCCTTAAATGACTTAAATGTGCTCTTTCTGTAATGAGCTTCTCAGAATGACTCTGATGACGCTATCAGAGTTAGGGTTTCTCTTTCCAGTTACTCTAGGAATTCAACTGAAATAGTCTTCTGTATGAGTAAATTTGTTTCTTTTTAAGGCCTTAAAGCTGAGTGAAACTTAGGAAAATAGAATCCAATGAGAATTGCCTGTGTAATAATGTAAGCTTCATAATGTTCTGTGCTGAGAAAACCAAGAAAATTCCATTTCCTGACCTATGTACTCATGGGATGTTCTGAAGATTAATGTGTCTCTTTCAGGGCACTAAGGTACATTGAGAGCACTAAAGAAGTCATTTACTAAATGGCACCCTTGGGACTTGAAAGAGTTAATGTACCTCTCACAAGGTGAGCAATGTACTCTCAAATGTATGCAAGGATCTATACCAAGCTTATAAAGAATTGTGAGAATGTTGGTTAAAAGCAACTGCTTGTCCATAGCTCTATTATTTATTACTCTAATCTTTAGTCAATGTATTTTCTAGTGTTCGTGAGTACCCTATAAACGATGCAGACAGATGAGAATCTTCTTACTTTTAAAAGTGAAAACATAAGGTGCTACAAACATTGGCCAAGAGAAAATACTGTAAATGTGTGAATGTTATCCAAATGGCTTGGATTTCAAGAACGAGAAAAATTATGGAAAACTTGACATTCACTCAAAAGTGATTTTTTTCTCAAATTAAAATCAAAATGGTATTGAATCCTTTGCAGATTTTCAACTGAAAAAAAATATTACTTAACAATAATTCTAAGAAAGTTCATAATACATAATGTTAAATGATAACAATATAATCTTGAATACAGAATATAATCACACTCTTATTAATTATATAAGACATAAGAGCCTAAAGAAATATGGCAAAGTATTAAAATCTTTTACTCTTGGTGATGGGATAGCAAGTTATAGCTTTATTTTCTTATAATTTTTTTTCTCTAACCATCTGTAATGAATGTGCCATATAAAGACTTTTCTTTTTCTTGAGAGTTAAATGTTGTTGAGAAAATGTGGTAACAGGTTACTGGCAACTCTCACATGTCAAACAGTTGCTATTTTGTTTTCTTTCATCCGGAAGAAGAAATTTGAGCATTACTCAATGCGTGGACCTTGCCAAAAAGGAAAGCTATGCTCTTCTTAGCAACTCTTATAATGAACTCAATTATTTATCATGGCCCGGTCCAGTTTCTCAGTTTGGAAGCTGGGCACAAACAAGAAAGGAAATTATGTACCCTGAATGATAATGGACCTCAGAATTCTTTCCCTACTTTTCTTCTCAACCTTCTATGCACCCTCAGGGTGATCAAATCTATATTCATGGTAACACCAGTATACATAACACCAGTTTACATGCTAAAAACTCTCAAAATACTTATCTTTAAAATGTCTTTAGAATAGAGCTCTCTAGTCTTTCTTATTGAAGTATCCAGGCATCTGTAAATACAGATGTATTTACCACTCAATACAAGATGGAAAAATTTCAGCTAAACTTGGAAGCTTCCCTAAAACTCTTCTTTTTGTTTCCTTAGAAAATGACATCACTGTCCTACCAAATTCCTAAAGCAGAAACACTGAAGCCATGCTTGACTCCTTCTATAAATATTATTTGATCACTCATTCTATAAATACTACTTCCCACATATTTCTTATAACATTTATTTCTCTTAAACTCACTCTCATAACACCTTCCAGGGTTTTCAGTTTATCTCACACAAATTAATGCAGTAACCTCTGAAATTATCTCCCTTTGTTTGGCCTCCTTTTTGCTTATCTGTCATCCATCTTGAAGTTGGAGTCACATGAAGTTATATTTCAGACCCATATTTACCTCTGATTCCAAAGCCTAAGCTCTTTCTATTATAACTTTTGTTCCCTAAAATAAGGAATTTGGGGAAAGCTTCAACCATATGTTTAGAAAAAAATAAAAACCTCATGTTTCCTTTCAAACATGGTGGGTTGAACTCAGCACATTAACTTTCATTCCTTCCTCAAACCCCGCAAAAATGATATCATAGATTTGTATTTTTTGGTCATAAACTCAAAAGTCCAAATAAAATTTCCAATATATATGTTGGAAGTTGAAAAATGGTAGCTGATTAAATAGAACTGAGAAAGTTGAATTCCATGGCAGCAAGATTTTAAGAAGCAAAATACCCACAGAATCCCTGATAGGGTGAGGATAAACAACACTAGGTATTTCTGGAAGTGAGGGTCAAGACGGAACGATAATCTAGAGAATTGGGGGGAAGTCTTTTTAAGAAAAAGTTAAATGAGCTTTTCACTGATACTGTCTCCTCCCACCCCACCCATGCAGCAGTTGTCACTCAGGAAACACTAGATTTTTTTGTTACTTTGCCCAACAAAAAAAGGATGCATTTCTTGGTGTGGGTCCTCCACGCAAGGCTTTGGCCTTGCGTCACGATCCAGGGTCCTGGGATAGAGTCCCACATTGGGCTCCCTGTTCAAAGGGAATCTGCTTCTCTTCTTCCCTCCCCCATGCTTGTGATCTCTCTCTCTGTCTGTCTCTCTCTCTCATGCTCTCTTTCCCTCTCTCAAATAAGTATGTAATTTTTTTTCAAAGGGAATTAAACATATGAATTTTGAGGGGACACAATTCAACCTGTGATAATGTTCATTGTCTAAAGAAGATTATACTGAAAGGATGAGGATAAACATGCCTGGGGGCATCCTAGGTATAGTTGTGACTGGGATTTTTTTTTTTAATATAATATATTATTTGTTTCAGGGGTACAGGTCTGTAATTCATCAGTCTTATACAATTCACAGAACTCAACAGAGCACATACCTTCCCCAATGTCCATCCCCCAGCCACCCCATCCCTCTCATTCCCTTCCCTTCTAGCAACTCTCAATTTGTTTCCTCAGATTAAGAGTCTCTTGTGGTTTGTCTCCCTCTCTGGTTTCTTCTTGTTTCATTTTTTTCCCGAGTTTTTTTTTTTTTTTTTTTTTTTTTTTTTTTTTAGAATAAAGTAAGTGCTATGTTATATATGTCTGTGACCTCTTACACATTTATGTGCACCAGACTCCAGGAGTTTTTGTGGTTACAGATAGGATTAAACCTTTTTATCATGAATTTAGAAGTGCTTTCTCTTGAAAATGAGACAAGGTCAAGAGAAAATATATTAACATCAGGTGCTCTCTTAAGGAAATGGCCCAGACACTCTACTATGAAGTCATCCATAGTTCACAGACATCACACAGTATCACATAGGCAGAACCTCTAGTTGGCATTTGGTTCTCCAACTCTTAAATGTAAACAGATAGCCAAACATCATCACTTTTGGTAAATCCTGTAATATCAAAGAAAGAAGCTGAAACAAACAAAAAGGTACACCAAACAAAAGAACAAAACCTTAGAAGAAAGTACATATAGGGGAAATAAAACTTCAAGCGGTTGTTAGTGGTTGGAGGTGAGGGAAGCTACAAAAGGGTAATGGGGGACAAACTGGCCAATGACAGAACTGTTCAGTATTATGACTGTGGTGGTGGATATGTGACATTATGCATTTGCCAAAACCCATACAACTGTACATCATAAAGAATAAAGTTTATTGTGTACTACTTTAAAAAATCACCAGAATGTAAGTGGAACCCAAAAGAGCATATAAACTGTAATACATGAATCTAAATGTATTACATGTGGATAATATCACCATAGTAAAGGACTTGAATTGTGTCCCCTTAAAAAGATATGTTGAAGTCCTAATCTCTAGTAACTATGAATATGACCTTATTTGAAGATGCGGTTTTTACAGAGATAATCAGATTAAAATGAGGTCATTAGGATGGGGCCCAATCATATGACTAGTGTTCTCATTAAAGGGGACTATTTGGACACACAGACACACACACTGTGAGATGGCCATAAAACCAGAATGATGTATCTACCAGCCAAGGAACACTGAGAATTGCTGGCAAACAACATAAGCTAGATGAAGCAGGAAGAATTTCTCCCTAGAGCCATCACAGAGAGCATGACACCTCAGCCACCTTGATTTCAGACTTCTAACTTCCAAAACTGTGGGACAATAAATATCTGTTGTTTTAAGCCATTCAGTTTTTGGCACTTTGTTATGGCAGCCGTAGGAAGCTAATACAGTAAATTACTTTCGAAAATAGCATTTTGCTTGGATTCTACAAGGCTAACAAAACAACAACAACAAAATAGAGCACAAATACTGCACTCTAGTTAACCAGTTTGATTATCACAGGAATATGAGGTTAGAATTTTGAAGCTATTTTATACATAGTGTAAGGCTAAATAAATAAATGAATATATCATAAATAATGTACAGTGAGAGAGATTTCTCTGTTTTGGACAAAGTTATTATAGATATAGAAAGAGGAAAGGCTTGATGAACTCTGCAGTGTTAGATCAGAATTGAAGCTATCAATATAAAGTAATGCACATATACATATGTGTGTACATACACACACACTTAGACATGAGAATATAGATGTATGTTTTCATATGCATGTATGTACATGCTTTCCTGTTTACACATGTATTTTTGAGGTCTAGCCAGTGAGAGGTTCTAGAAGCAATGGTAGCCTTGGGGCCAAGATTTAGTTTCTAAATGCCATTATTTAATAAATAGAACCAGGACTCCTCAGGAAAGTGGTAGATTCCAGGTTTGAGAGAGGGCAAATTTTTGGTTTTTTGTGTACTTTGTGAAATTTTTGAAGTAAGGAAGTGCTCAAAAATAGATAGATGTGTATTGAAAGGTCACCAGAGCAAATCTGAAATGACTGCCACGGACCAAATCTAGAACTATTACAGCAAGAAGATAAAATATAATAGTACTGGACTAAACTATAAGACTAAAATAAATATCCTTGCATGTATATTTACATAAATAAATAAACAAATAAGAAGTAGAAGATACAACTCTTCCCTACAAAATAACTAATAGTTGCAGAAGGCACACAAAAATAGAAATAGAAATTAAACACAATAATAATCACTGTGAGCAATACCCACCAACGGCAATGGACACTAAAATGAAGCTGCTGATGACCTTTCAAGATATTGCAGTCTCAGGACTCTCCCCCAAAATAATTATTAACAGTAAAGTTTAAAAAAAGAATGCTACTTTTATATCAGATAAAACACAGTTTGAGACTATTTAGGTGATCAAAGTAAACATCATCAGTAATAAGACATATCAATGTCATGTATCTCTGATGCAATAAACAGAGAAGGGCACATTACCTTGACAGTTTTATCCAAAATCCACAACCTCAATCTAATCATGGTAGAGCATCACATAAGCCCATACTGAATGATATGTTACAAAACAACTGATCAATACTCTTTAAAAGTAAGGTCAGGAAAGACAAAGACTGAGTAGCTGTCCCAGATTGAGAAGAAACTAAGCAGACATAATGATCAAGTGCAAGGGAGAATCTTGGAAAAAATATAGGCATTAGAGAAAAAAAACTGGTAAAATCCGGATGAAGTTTGTAGTTTAGTTTATAGTATTTTATCAAGGTTATTATTGTTTTTATTATTTTTAATTTTGATCATTGTGCAATGGTTATATAAGGTGTTGCTAGCATCAGAGGGGAATAAGTGTGGGTATATGACAACACTACTGATTTGAAACAACACTACTAAATTTCATATACTGTGGGTATATGAAACATTACTGATTTGAAACTACTAAGTTTACAAAATAAAAACTTAAAAAGGAGGGGTCCCTGGGTGGCTCAGTGGGTTAAGCCTCTGCCTTCACTCAGGTCATGATCTCTGGGTCTTGGGATCAAGCCCCAGGTCAGGCTCTCTGCTCAGCAGGGAGCCTGCTTCCCCCTTCTCTCTATGCCTGTCTCTCTGCCTATCTATGATCTCTGTCTGTCAAATAAATAAATAAAATATTTAAAAAAAAAAAAACTTAAAAAGGAAAAGAAATCTAATGGTACTTGGAGAGAGATAAGAAAATCTATTGACCCATGAAACAAGGGCCTAATGTTATAAGAAAAGCATTTGTGGAACAAAAAATGCCTGTTGCAAATTAAAATGATGAGAATAGAAATACTCAGTAAAAGCATTTATAGATTAAGTTGAAGAAATCTCCTAGATGGTAGAAAGTTAACTGAAGAGAAAATAGTAGAGGATAAGAAAATCAGAAGAGACTTCAAAAGATCAGGCATCCAAAAGGGAAGATAGAGAAAGAATATTAACAATGTATTAACAGAATATTTTGAGGAAATTTACTATTTAAAAAACCCACAGACACTTTAATTTGTTTATGCCAGTATGGCTAGACATTTATTTTACTTATTGAATTATAACCCAATGCTACCACATCAGATGAAAATAGATGAAAAAAGACACACTTGTATAAGATTTTAGAACAAACACAAGAAAAGGTTTTTAGAGAGAAAGAGAAAAAAAAAAGATCTTAATTATTCTTATTAAACCTTTTTTTGTAACGGCATTGAAAGCTAAGAACAATATGATATTTTTAGAATAAAATGTTTCAAATTAGAATCTAAACAAGCTAAACTATCATTTGAATGTGAAAGAAAAGCATATACATTTTTATACAGGCAATGTCTCAATTATGTACTCCAATGCACTTATTTCTGGAAGCTATGAGAGGATGAACATCTTCAAATCAAAGGAGTAAACCTGGAGGTAGAGGTCATAAGTTTAAGCACAAAGCAATCACAAAGGAAACCTTAGGATGAAAAAGTGTATTCCTTTCTTACCTTCCAATAAGGAGGCTCTGGAAGAGAGTCTTAAGAATATGAAAATTCATAGAATACTGAATGCATTTTGTATATTAATAAAAGAATTGTATAAATGGAAAAGAATAGAATAAGTTAGTAATAAGTATATGGAAAACAAAGCAGAAATTTAGAGGTGATCATTAACTCCAAGGAAAACAAAAGTTCTGCAGTAAAGGGAGAGTTATTCATAGGTTACTATGAATAGCACTGGGTCACATAAAGTTGAATACAAAATAGACCAAAAATTGCTCTCTATATTGGGATAAAAGGGAAATTAGAAGCGTGAATATGTGGTGTAAAGGTAGCCGTATGACAGAGCTAAATCCTAATCTTCCATCATGACAGTCCAATGGCAATTCTTAACACTGTTAAAATATAGAAATAGAAATAAATG
This sequence comes from Mustela lutreola, assembly GCF_030435805.1. Classification (NCBI taxonomy): domain Eukaryota; kingdom Metazoa; phylum Chordata; class Mammalia; order Carnivora; family Mustelidae; genus Mustela; species Mustela lutreola. Next base: position 110,912,918 of record NC_081290.1, read on the forward strand.
ACAAGGTATTTAAAGTATAGAAGCAAATATCAAAAGAAAAAATTATAAAAGTCAAAGTGAGCAGTCTTTAAGATTTAATAAGAAAACACAACTGTAGAGTTTCATGAATCTTTGGCAATGTTTATCGATAATCATAAATATTAAAAAGTCAACAAGAAAAGAAAAAAGAAGAAATAACTAATTGTTTCCCCCTTCCTGAAAAAGTCCAAAGCTACTAAAATTGTTCTGGCTAGGAGTAAGAGAGCATTTATTATGTGGTAGGTGCTGCTCTAAGTATGCCACATTTATCAACTCAGTCCTTTTAAAGTTATTCCCATTTATTGAATATGACACTGTGTTCAAAGAAATTAAGCTATGTTCCCAAAGCTACACACAATGAAATGGCAGTGACAGAATCTGAGCCCAGTCAGTCTCTGAAACACATATTCTCAATAGCAATGCCCTGGGATCTTTCACATGGTAAAATCTATAAGGGGGCATATACAATCATGTGGACAGATCCCTGGAGATAATGCAAGAACATCTGGGTCCATAGTTTGACTCTACCACTTACCAACTATGAAGCTTTTGACAAGGCAATTAATTTCTATGGATTTTAGCTTTCTCATCTGTACTGAGAATAGCTTCTGAGTGCTGATATTAGAATGAAATAAGGTGATGTAGGGTCAAGCATAGGAAACAGGCTGTTATAAAGCTTTCACAGGGAGAAAATAGTAGAGGATAAGAAAATCAGAAGAGAATTGCATATAGTAGTCACTCAATAAATATTAACTGATTTGAATTAAACAGATTACTGAAAAGGTCATGGAGTACAATGTTCTGTTAGTGCACCTGTAGTTCCTAATTCTATCTATACCTTCTTCAGGATGTCTAAGGAAACATCATGGATACTCTAAGGATAGTTAAACCACACAGATCTCCTGAAAATTTTAAGTAGAGTGTCTAAATTTCCTTATACATATATTATTTTTTCCCAAAATCAAAGTAGGATAGTTATTAGTTAAAACACCATGATATCCTTGACTTTTTTTAAATAATGCTTCTTTTCCAAAAATAGTTTGTTATTTGAAATTAATTCATGCATCTGACTTAATTGCACTTGTTAAAATTATTCTCTTGGGTTGTTCTGCATGAATAATAAGTTCAGTCAATACTTTTACACTCCAGGGATGAAATTTTGACAACTTTAAAATGAATTTGCTTCTAAATAATCAGAATCTATGAAACTTTCCTATAAAAGATCAGGTCTTAAGCATCCAGGCTAAGATATTTTAATTGTTTCTGAACATTTCCCAAGCGTCCAGGGAAACATTTGGCCTCAGGATATTAATAGCTATTATGAGAAAATGGTGTTCTGTGATGATAAAATATTGGAAAATTATGAGTTAAAGTAAGATAGCTTTCTTTTCTGAGGAACTTTTCAGAGCCTCTAATGTGGTAACTTATGCTTGAATCTCCATAATGAGGAATAAAATGTGCGTTGATTTTCAAAATTAATTCAACCACAGCATTTTTTTAAAAAAATTCTTTTGGTCTTTGTTGTTTGTTTCTGAAGTTTCCTTGAGAAACAATTTTGTCTCAGAAAAAACTTTGGAAACTGAAGGCCTAACTAATAGAAGCAGGGGGGTTGATGCCTGGTGGCTTATTTTTCAATGTTATGTTTTATTTTCAGTCCTTTCTTACCTACCTCCTATTCCATAAAGTAGACATTTCTCTCAACAAGTCAAGTAAGTAAGGTTCCCCCTCTTATATTACTCTTTATAACTTACTTTTAGTATTTTATACCAAGAGAAAGAAAAAAATTCAGAAACCTAACATGTAAATGACTTGACATGTAATTATACCTGAAACTCAATTAATATGAAACAGCAATTTTTACCAAGAAAATTATTCTCACCCTTGAAGTTATAATACAAACCACATTAGTACTGAATAATGATTTAAACTGTAGGCACTAAAGTTTAGGTTAGAATCAGATCTGGGCACATGGTTCTCCAAGATTTAGTTTTGCAAGTGTTATAAAACAGAGATGCAAGTTTGGCATGTTTTCTAATTTGGGTGGAGAAAGTCTTGGGGATTTTTCCTAAGAATACTATATTCTTAGCGGATAAAGTAGACAGTAGCCATATAATTCGTTTCTAGAAAAGCAAATTTGTACAAAACTATTTTATTTCATATATTAATTTAACAAGTTCAAACAAGAAACTAGATTAAAGAATTTAGTAGAAAATTCCTAACTTTACACAACTGAAATACTTTCTGACTTCTGAAGTATAGAGAGCAAGAAAAAATAATCAAGTCTGTGTTTTCCGTATCAACTACAATAGCTATTTTTATATTTAGAAATATATTTGATCCTAAACATATACAAAAGGATAACCTGGATTATTTCCGGTATGAGAAATATTTTACATGGACTATCCAGATAAGTGAATAAGTAGATTTCATATCATGTATAAAATGGGCACCACGGGTGCCTGGGTGGCTCAGTGGGTTAAGCCTCTGCCTTCAGCTCAGGTCATGATCCCAGGTTCCTGGGATTGAGCCCTGCATCTGGCTCTCTGTCAGCGGGGAGCCTGCTTCCCCTCTCTCTCTGCCTGCCTCTCTGCCTACTTGTGATCTCTGTCAAATAAATAAATAAAATCTTTTTAAAAATTTTTTTAAAAATGGGCACCAAACCTAGTCAAAACTTCTATCAGCTTCTGAGATATCCTGAAGACAATTGCTAGATAAAGAGCCACCCCACACATCTAGCGTAGTCTCTGTTTCTTCTTAAATCCCTTTCTATAGTACCTAAGGTTAACTTCAGTTATTGAGATCAATGTTTTCCTTGGTCGTAGTGACACTATAACCTACACCACAGATTCTCTACCTTTTTCTCACTGAGTGAAGTAGAAATAAGCTTGAAAACCAAAGTTTGCAGAGAAGCTTATCTCTCTCATGCCAAGAGTAGCCACAGATGTATTCTCTCTTATAATAAAGCTAGAGCAGAAATCCCTAGGGAAGGTATTAGGTTTCAAGAACCTGGAAGACATATTGGTTGTGGGGCTTCTGTTATGTATGTAATGACAACAATATTTTACTTCACATTTTCTTCATTTTCTTTCTTGCAAAAAAGAGAATATTTTATAATTCTGATATAATTCTTTAAAATGTATAATACTTGTGGAAATAAGCATTTCAGTGGTTCTCTCATTTTAACTTCATGCATATAAACATCTTGACATTTTTCCTCTATAAAGAAAACACATCCTTCAACAAGTGCGGTACATCCATCTCATTTCTTCACAATTAAAGTTTAACTAAAAGCAAAAAGCTACTAATGCATGGCTAATTTTACAATGCAACCAGATGTTATTGTTAGAAGAACATCTTCCATTGTTAGCCTCTGGCTCCAGTGACTGCCATTCAAAGAATGAGGAGGAAGAAACAATTTGGAGAGCAAAAGCTGCTGTTTGCTGAGGGCACAGAACATGATAGTCAGTTGGAAGTCATTAAATTATAAGTGCCTCTAAGTGTGACACATAGCCTATCTTTCCAATGTATTTCAATTACAGATTACCTTCTATAAACATTTCTCATCATGAAATTACTTCAAATACTTAAGAAAAATTTTTAAAATATGATAATCTTAACTGATAGAATTTAACCTGCATTTGTGGTTTTATTTAAAGTCTTTGGTTGGGATTCTTCCCATTTAACTGGAAATCAGAAAGACTAATACATGGGGTCATAAATGTAAAATAATGAATGATGGTCTTGGGATTTGTTTTACTTTGTATATGTGAGAACAGAAAAGATTTGAATATGTGTCCCCTAAATATACAAAAAGATAAAAAAATCAGTCCTATGACTAGGTATTATTCAGGATTGATACATTAATGGACTTAAAATTTTATGAAATTATGCATATAATAAGGATAATATGTAATTTATATATATCTGTGATCTTTTGGAAAAGATGACCATAGCTAATTCCTGAATCTGTACGTATGTTTTCCTGAAATGTAACCAGCATTTTTCCATCAAGTGGTAGAGTCTATTTTCACTCCTGAATCTGAGCTGGGTCTGAGATATTTGACCAACAGAATGTGGTAGAATTGATACTATGCAATTTCTGGATCCAGGCCTTGGGATTACTTGCTCTACCCCTTTCAGAACAACCTGTAACCCTGTAAAGAAGCTTGGGATAGGTTCCTTGAGGACAAGAGATCACTGGAAGGAGAAACCCAACCACAAGTGCACCAGATGCCCAATGTGGGTATAGGGCCTTGGACCATCTAGCCTCCCTGGAGGCACTAGATAATTGCAGCTAAATATATGATTCAGGTGAGACTAGCAGAAGAACCACCCATTTAACCCAGCCCAAATGCTAACTCACAGAATCATGAACAAATAGAGAGTTGTCACTTTAAGCCACTACAATTCTGGAATGATTTGTTTTGTAACAATGGATTAATAGGACAGCAATTTTTTTTTCTTATCAAGGAATTAATATATAGAATCTTTTACAATATACTTGAAAGATATTATCTTTACTACTACTCTTTGCATAATTTATAAACTGTACATTTATGAAACTTTAATTTAAAATTCATTAAAGATACTGCATCAGCTAGCATCATGTACTGGATGTCATTCTAAAGTCATTTTCTGAATGGTTCTCATTACTCCTTTTCTGGTTTCCTTTTCCAGAACTAAGTTTTCTTCATATAGACTTTGTGTAGTTTCATCTTCTTCTGGCTAAGTATATTGTTCTGAGCTCTACTTAATGAATTTCATGATATTTTTGCAAAATGATATCTTTAGGGTTTTTTTTTAGACTCATGTCTTCTTTGGGTGTGTTGCTTACACTTTTAGTGTCATTGACATTCTGTCATCAATTTCATTGTTAAAAATGTGAAATCTCATTGAGTATAGGATCAACTACAGAAGAATACTTCTTGGTTCTCTCCCCTCATCAGACACAGCTGCATTTCTGACAAGAATTCTTGCCCACCCCCATATTATTCTCCATCCAGAATAATATGTTCCTGTGGGTACACTGCCCAGATATGATACAAAGATACTGTTCTATAACCATTGTGCTATGGGGGGTGTAAACAGAGCTTCATATCAATATGGATATTTAGTACACCTTACCTAATCTTTTTTAGTGCTCTTCAAATTATCCTGGATGGATCTTTTGATCTACAACAATGATACCATTTATCTCCTAGAAAATGCGCTGCTAACCCAGGTCTAAGACTCCATGAGTAACATCTCTTGGCTATGGATGATGACTACAACCAGATTCAAGTCTGTACAACTTTAGAATTGGTAATTAACATTGCTAGATCCTTCCCAGGATTCTTTTACACTGTCCAGAATTTCTATTTGTTCTTTTTTGCAGCATGACTATACCAGCTAAAACAAATAATCACTCCCTGGGAAGAAGCTCCCTGATTTACTCTCAAGGATTATATGTTAATTAGGATCTCAGAAGAAAAGAGTTTACACACCCAGAGGGATAACTGAGAAGAATTTAATAAAAGATGCTTTTCAGAGCTGGGGAGAGGATAAAGCCATTACTGTCCCTAGGTCTGAAGTGACAAGTGAAGGGTATGGTCTCACACAACTGGACAAGGGCTGCTATCATAGAAAGTGAGCCACTGCCAAAATAGTAGTCTTTCATGAAGAAGGAACGGGTTTGAATAAATATCCCAGGCACTCTTTCCTCCAGAGTTCTCATCTCTAACTGATTCCTCCCATTTGCCAAATCCAACTATAAAGCGAGAGGGAAAGGCAGCCCAGACACTTAGAACATAGAACAGGATAGGTAAGGATGGAATGGATATGGGGGAACATGGAGGAGGGGCACTCAAATGCTTCTGGAGAACAATATGTCCTATCTGCATACCAAATATGAAGTGTTAGGGGGGATTTAACTTTATTGTATACACACATTAAATACATCAAAATAAAACTCTTGCTAGACTTGTTTTTCTTGAACCATAGAAAAGTGTGGGGATGAAGCCCAGGCTTTGAATGTCAGATTTGCTTTAAATCTTGGATTCACCACTTCTTAGCTGTATAACCTTGAGAAAAAACTTTTTTGTTGCTTTGCTTCTCTAGCTATAAAATGGAGATATCTATGTGTACTATATAGAATTATTGTAAAGATGACACAAAAGGATGGTTGTACACAATTTAGAACAGGCTCAGCATTTAGCAAACTCTAAATAAATTTGAACTTTTTTTTTCAGTGAAAGTTATTAAACTTGGTAATCTTAATTATTGATTTTTTTTTCTTATTTAATGACCAGGATTGTTCTTGAATGTGTGTGTCTCTGGACTCCTACATCTATTGATAATATTCTTTAAAAAACTGACTTCATTTAAAAAAAAAAACTAATAAATAATTAATAATAGAGTTACTAACAATTAAAATACCAAAATAAGTTTTAAGCTATTATTAATTTCTTATTACTAACATTAAGATTATAATTATCTGTTAGTAATAAGATGGAATATCAGCAACTTTGATCGCCAGTTATAGAAAAGCTTATGACTTGGGTCCTGAATCAATATAGATTAGATTCTTCACTGACGAGAATTACTCAGTATGTTTTAATTAAAATTCTTTTTTTTTTTTTAAAGATTTTATTTATTTATTTGAGAGAGAGACAGTGAGAGAGAGCATGAGCAAGGAGAAGGTCAGAGGGAGAAGCAGACTCCCCGTGGAGCTGGGAGCCTGATGCGGGACTCGATCCCGGGACTCCGGGATCATGACCTGAGCCGAAGGCAGTCGTCCAACCAACTGAGCCACCCAGGCGTCCCGTTTTAATTAAAATTCTTATTGTTGGGCACCTGGGTGGCTCAGTGGGCTAAGCCTCTGCCTTCAGCTCAGGTCATGATCTCAGGGTCCTGGGATCGAGTCCTGTATTGGGCTCTCTGCTTAGCAGGGAGCTTGCTTCCTCCTCTCTCTCTCTGCCTGCCTTTCTGTCTCTCTGTCTCTTTCTCTTTCTCTCTGTCTACCTACTTGTAATCTCTCTCTGTCAAATAAATAAATAAAATCTTTTAAAATAATTCTTATTGTTGAATCCATAAGCTGAGGTGACTGGAACATCCCACATATTAGTGAGAAGATATATATGGCAACTGGAGATGTATTAGAGACACTACAAAAAAATTGATATAAAGCATTTATTGAACTGAAAAGTTTTACATTTGAAATTTTAGTAAAATGAATTCACATTAGTATGGACAGCATTTCTATAGTCACAACCTCAATAAGATTATTGCTTTCTTTTTTTTTCTCTTTTGAAGATTCTGAGATGAAATACAGTTTTGAAAATCTTCCCTACCACATTTACATGCTCTCCTTTATGATAAGCTCTTATGGGTGCTATTTAATACATGATATAAGATACAAATAGATGAGTTTGGGATTAGAACAAAAGAAGTGATGGTCCAAAATGTTAACTTCAAAAAGTCACTAGAGTGTTAAATGATGATTTATAAATATAGCCAAACTTTCAACCTCTAATAAACCTGGGACACATTTATCAAAACTAATAAAGAGTAATTTCTTCAGGGTACTTTTCAAATGGCACTTCATCACTAGTTTTATTTTGATCTATTTTTTTAAAACTTCAATTCCTCATGAAAACAAGTTGTATAGCTTATGGTATTACTCTAGCAAAATGATTTCCATAAATAAAACAAGATGTGATGAAAAAGAACGTATATAATGATTAATGCATCAGACTTTTAGGCTTATGGTGACTAACTATAATTCCTAAGCCTGAAATTATTGGAAAGAAAACCTCTCTTATGGAAATAGGCAACAAATCCCAAACTATCTGGGCAGCACAAGCAATTTACTTTCCCTTGACTTAAAGAACTGTTCTTTTATGACCATTTTCCTCAAGTTTATTGATTTCATATGCAGTTTTGCACCATGACATAATGCATTTGGACTTCATACACAGAGACAGAAAGGATAACTAACATTTGTGTCATTTGTCAACCCAGAGGAATCAATGGGACCTGATCTCCACTTAGAGGTGCAAAGCAACAAGGGGCAAAATCTCTTCAATCAAAGTGTCTCAGGGACAAGAAAGGTAAGGATATTGTAAAGAGAAGAAAAAAGTTAAGAAAAAGGGGGAGATGAACCATGAGAAACTGTGGACTCTGAGAAACTAATTGAGAGTTTTAGAGGGGAAGGGGATGGGAGGGTAGGTGAGCCTGGTGGTGGGTATTAAGGAGGGCACATATTGCATGGAGCACTGGGTGTGGTGCATAAGCAATGAATTCTGGAACACTGAAAAGAAATTAAAAAATAAATAAAAATTTAAAAGAAGAAAAAATGTTAAATGTTTGTTAAAAAATAAAATCACGTGTAAGTTTTTTGGCATCTTTCATCAAATGTCACTTTAGTGACGTTGTAAATGCTTAGTTGTTTGTGTGTGAATATTTGCTCTATCCATTAAGAAAAATTATGGGTTCCTTAATAACTTCCAAAGGCTAATAATGTGTGTACCCAAAGAAGGTGGATACACTTTAACAGAACATAAGTAAGAAGGAAAACCTGCTGTCACATCAAAGTTCTATAATGCTTTATAAGTTAAAATGCAAAAACTCCAATAATATTTTATATTTCATTTACCTATATCCATGTACCCTTTCATTTCTGTCAACAAAAAAAAAAAGAAATATTCAGTAGGAAAGATAATACTCAGAGACAGAGCTAAGTGAAATTCCAAAGTTGGCGAAGCCATTTTTTCTTCCTTCTAATGTTTCTTTGCTTGTATTTTCTTCCATAATTCTAACAATTATGCCCAGTAGCCAGTGGTCTCATGTCATTCCACTGTTGCCCTCTTGTCATGGACTGAAAGTTCGTATCTTCCTAAAATTCACTTGTTGAAATCCTCACCCCCAATGTGACAGTATTAGGAGGTGGGGTCTTTGGAGTGATCAGGTCATGAAGGTGGAACCCTCATGATTGGGATTAGTGCCCTTACAAAAGAGACTGCAGACTGCCACCTATGAAATAGGAAGCAGGTCCTCACCAAACTCCGAATCTGCCCGCACCTTAATCTTAGACTTCCCAGTCTATAGAGCTATGAGACATAAATACTTATTGTTTAAACCACCTTGTTTAGGGGATTTCTGTTATAACAGCCCGGGAAGACTAAGACCGCCCCTCACAAACTGACCTAGCAAAGGATTTTCTCTGCATTGCAAACTGCTTGCTCTACCCTAACCTATTCTCAAAGAATCCGCTTCTCCTTATAGCCACCACGAGGAGACAGGGAATACCCTGATCACATTGTTCCAGCCATAGATAATGGGAACACTGAGGAACTCCAGTTTAATCAGATCTAATGGCACAGAGTGACCGATAACTCATGATTTATGTGACAGCTCTCTATCTCAGAAATTTGAAGCAATAGGTAGAGAAAGAAGAGTTACAGTGAAAGGTGTATGCTTGAGTTTAAAAAAAAAAAAAGGAAAAAAAAAAGAAGGTAGAGTTAGAACTGCAATGGCAAATATGAGTCACTGTGTATGAGAGGTTACACAGGAGAAAATCCTCAGAAGAAAACAGTTAAGAGAGAGATCAATGGGTAGACCCACAGAAAGCGGAGCACGAAGAGAAATCCTATGACCCCCGGGAAGTGAGAGAAGAGCTTTAATCCTTCACGGTTCCATTTCTAGTTGCTATTCACAGGAAGCCTGACTCTGATGATCGCCTGGCTTTTGAGATCCATGGACTTGCTGTATTCAGAAAACGTCATTCTATTCTTCTAAAGGTAGTTGGATTGAATCTTTGTTTCTTGTTACCAAACTACTCAACAAATTATTCACCAAATTAATTTGGAAAACTATAATAATTCTTGCATATTCTAATTCATCAAGATTTTCATAAGCATTATCCTGTTTTATCCTGATAACAAGAACATGAGGTAAGCAGGGCGGGTATTGAGATCTTCAATTAAAATGAGAAAATGGAATTTCTGAAAGCTGGAGTAATTATACAGATGGTCCAGGCTTAATAGGAGTAAAAATAGGACCGGCACCTTGAATTTGCTGTCAGATTTGTCACTGAATTATATCTGAACACACACACACACACACACACACACACACACACACACACACACAAGCATGACAGGATTTCTAGGTCATTTCATCTTTTACCTTTAAAATAAAAAATCTGATCACAATTAGAAGCATAAACCGCATCCTAGCTCTTTGGTCACCTTCTCTGAAAAAAGCCCTCAGATTCCTCTTTCAGACCTCTGATCCTCTGCACATACCGTCCCTCTAGTCGTCCACATAATTTCTGGGTTTCCTCTCTGCCTCTTCTAACTAGCCTTGCAGGCGTCGTCTGTGGCCCCCGCTAATGAGAGCGGCACCTACACCAGCCCAGCCTGTTGAGGGCGCTGCGGACGTGGGAAGCAGCGCGGGCAGCTCTCCCCACTCCGCGGCTGCGCGTGGGAATGCTGATGTCCACAGTCTGGAGGCAGCTCCACAGCAGCTGCATGTGCCAGAATTTCAAGAAGCAAACGTCCGCTGAAGTCAAAGAGCTCTGAGTCCGCCTGCCGGTGACTAATACAAACAAGGCTGTCGGCGCCATTTTCCGTTTCTGTTGGAGACTCTTTCACAGCAAGGCTGAGGGCTCTTCTTTAGGGTCTTAAGGAAAATTTTAGGAAAATGACGCGTGAAGAGCACATCCTGGGCTCAGGCAAAGAACACTGTGACACAGGTGAACTCCTTCACCTCTGAAGCTAGTCTTGTACCACTTGTGCGGTTTGAGAAAAATTATCAATTATTATCATTCATCCAACCCTCGTTCAACAAATACTGATCAAGTACTGACTATGTGTAGCCCTTGAGGTGGTGAAACAACAAACCATACAGACCCATTCCTTGAATCTGTCACATCTAAATTTTAGAATAACAGATTCTGATAGCTCGCTATTCCCTTTTGTGAGAACCGAACTGACTGTATCAAACATGTAAACTTATAACCTGGGGAAGCCAGAAATCTACAGAAACATCTATGCCTACCTGGGAGATGCTAGGAGCAGAAGGGCTTTCTCCTTTCCTTTTCAGACTCTGAAAGGAAAATATGGCATAGAAACTTCTCACACAAATCATATAAGCAGTAAATTCTGTGGTACATCTTATTGGGCAGATGCTTCCACCTCCTTTTTGGAGTAAACACAGCTCGGAAGCTGCGTCATAGTGTATAAGGGTGTTAGTGAGTAGTCTGACTAGAGGCTGACTAAGGAGTTTGCCACTGAAGAGGCAATGTGGACTGAAGCCACGGACTACACAGCAGACAGCCTGAGTCAGACACGTAAGGAGATAAAAAATTGTTCTAAGGTGGTCCTCACCTCAGAAGGATCACAGCCCAGGACCTGCCATTCTGACAGGGATACACATCCTGGAGATTATACCAGCAAACCCTTCCAGAATGCCGAAGGGCAGAGCAGCACCCTTCATTTGTCACTAGTCTGGCTTTCAGCATAGACCAGTCACACTTAACTGGGCACCAGTCAGGACCCTGAGAACCTGCCTGGATTAACAGACTTCTAGAGAACTACCCACCTCCTGCTTATCACATCTTATCACATGTGCTGCTGTGAGTCCCTCACATCTAGATGTTAGGGTCCGTGATCAAAGGAACGAGACTGATAACAAAGCAAAGGTCAAGCAAAACTTTATTTCGCGCCAAGCATCAAGAATCAAACTGACCGGTCAGGGCTATCTCTGACGAAAAGGCGATGACGATGATCCCGACAAGGTCACTCCCAAGAAGGCCGCTCTGGAGGAGGCTTCTCTAGATGAGGCTTCTCCGCAGATGAGGCTGCTCCATGATCGGAGCCGCTCCCAAGAAGAGGCCCCTCCCAAGATGAGGCCGCTGCTCCATGAGGTTGCTCCCCAGACAGGGCTGCTCCCAAGAAGTAGGCCATTCTGGACAAGACCGCTTCCCTCACGAGGCTGCTCCCGACGACAAAGAGGCAACGATGACAGCGACGATGACCAGGAAGACAACCCGGATGACACAGACTCTGCTCCCCACAATGCCACTCTGACAAGGCTGCCACCCAGAGGAAGCCACCCCTGCGGACAAGGCCGCTCGTGGCTCAGGGTGGCGAGGCATTTTGCGGTGAGGCTGCTGGCAGCTAGGGGGCGTTGGCATCTCAGGGCCGCTGGCATCTCGGGACCGCTGGCGTCCAGGGGCTGCAGGTGTCGGGACCGCTGACCGCTGGACCGCTGGACCACTGGTGTCTTGGGACCGCTGACCGCTGGGCCGCTGGACCACTGGTGTCTTGGGACTGCTGGCGTCTAGGGGCTGCAGGCGTCGGGACTGCTGACCACTGGACCACTGGTGTCTCAGGACTACTGGCGTCTAGGGGCTGCAGGCGTCGGGACCGCTGACCACTGGACCACTGGACCGCTGGTGTCTCAGGACCGCCATCAGCGCAACTGCCGGAGGCTGCAGCTCCAGGCTGCTGAAGGCGGGGCCGCTGGAAGCTGCAGGTGGCTGGAGGCTGCAAGGTGACTGGGGGTCGCCAGAGGCGGGGCCACAGGTGGCCGGAAGCTGCAGGTGGCTTGGGGCCACTGGAGGCGGGAGACTGCTGGCACAGGGACCGCCAGTGGCGGGACCGCTGGTGGCGGTTATAGCTCTTACAAGAGCTGTTACAGCTCCTCTACTCTGCCGACTCTTCCGCTCCCACTGACTCTTCCTTCTGACTCTTCCTTCTGCTCTCCTCTTACTCTGCGAGCCTCAAATAGCAACCTTAATGTGGTTGGTTGAGCCCCACCCCTATACAGGTGGCCAATTGGATCTCAATTCACCCTAGTGGATATACACATGCTGCACGATTGGGCATCTCCACCTGGCCTGCCCCACCCCTACATCCGGGGTCCACAAGCAAGTTCATCTGGGAGGGGCAGGCCCTTACACTAGACACCATCCCTGGGGGGAAAAAAAATAAGGACTTGGAGATAAGGGGAGAGTGAGAAATTTGTAAAGGTTTCCAGTTCATCTAAAAGAGAATAAGTCAACTAAAGATACTATTTAAATTATAAGATAAGCAACATATACTAAGTTTAGTTCAGTTTTGCTCATGTGGGAGATGGGGAGAGGATATTGTGAAGAAGATCAGATAAGTTAATAGAAAAATTAAGAAGCCAGGTATTTTGTACATAACTTAATGGAGCAGAAGCAAATTTGCAAACCAGTATATTATCTTGAAGTCATAAGAGAAAAAATACATTTATGAAATATGGATCACCACTTTTTATAAAGTTATGTGGACTCTTATTTCAGGTACATTTTAAAATATCATTATTAGTTCATTAAAATAAAATTTAAGTCTAAATCATATTATTAGCTAAACCACCTAGTAAATAAAACTTCCAACTGAAACCATTTCGATGTATGCCGATTTATACACTTTTATCCTTATCACATAGTGTCTGTAATATATATAGAGATTGCTTATGATTCCAGGTTATAGCTGATTTTTGTGGGAGGATAAAACTCTGAAGTATTATTTGAAATTTTCCTTATTGGTGTCCAGTGGGCCCACCTGCCATTCAGCTATCTGGGTCACTCCAATGGCCTGTTTCAGGTAATGGATGCTACAAAGAATCTGAGACCAAAGAGAACAATTCTTGGTGTTTTTATTTTCCAAATATTGATATTGGAGTTAAGGTCTTTGATTTGTTGTTGTTCTGGGTGAGGCCCAAAAGTCTGAGCCCTATAGTCTCTAGGGATGAAGTTTAAACCACAAGAAGAGTGAAAAGATGAGCAGATGAGCCAGACTTCCTCCTCCTTCATACCCACAAGAAATAGAAAGTCTAAGGCTAAGGGAAGTATAACAAGGATATGGCTTTGTAAACTTCTGTAGGAGAGAGAAGAGGAATGGCAATGTGGGCATGACTGAAGTCTGTAGTGAGGGATAGTCCATTCTTCAGCCAGGTCAGAACTGTCCATTTTCTTGCTTCCAGGGAGCCAAGTGGGAGATAAGCCAGTGTCCCAGACCATCACAGGAGCATCAAAACTATATCATCATGCTAAGGAAGCACATCTGTAGTGATTCCCAGTATTATTCAAAAAAAGACTTCCCTTTCACAGCAGTCAGAATATCTCTCATTGTTTACACGGTAGCACTGACACCGGCCTGAGCCCTGAAACTTGACTCAACCCCATCTGCACTGCAATTCCAGAGCAAACAGCCCTACTCAGTCAATAGTCCAAGGGTCCCCTTCAACTTCAGAGAGCAGATAGAAGCCCTGGACACCTGCACTCATGTACGCTGGTGTCAATCACTTTAAACCTCCCTTGAGCCTGAAGTCATATATCTTTATAAAATGAGCTGCCTTTGAAAATAGAGTTTGACAGCTTGACAGTGGTATTTAGTGAACAACAAACATCACACCTCTAAATATTTGTAGTAAAGGGGAAAGTGTTAAAGAGGGTTTTCTCTTGAAGGAGTTCTTACCCATCAAAACTGTAAATAAATACAGATAATGACATTGGGGGAAATGAGAACTTGTAACCCTCTTTTACTGCTACTGCTGAGAACTCTCTCAATTTTTAAAAATATCATCTATCTAGATAATGGCCTCTTTTGTCCTGCTCTCCCTTGCATTAGGGTTTTCCAAATGCAGGATACTGACCATGTGGGAATTCCTCTTATATCCCCCAGTTACCTCTGACCTCAGGCTCTATTCTGGCAGGCAGATTTTATTCATACCTATAGCTTTCTGCTCTCCCTTTCCAGGGACCAGTCGTTGCCTCTGGACTGTGCCTGGCAGGGAGTTAATGCCACCAGGAGCACTGCTCAACAAATCAATGGCAGTGGGTACGCAGTTCGGTCTTTTCTTCTGTTGGTGAAATAATGCTACGAAATCTCTTGGAGGGTTCAGAGTGGGACTGAGCTTCCTTTTCCCACAGCAGTAACCCACACATTAATACAATTTTATTGACTTTCCTCCCTTTTATTTCTCACCTGTTAACTCCTTCATTGTGTTCCTGAAGATCATCTTCCAGATACTCTACTTGTGTTCTAATATTTGCTTTAGCACCTGCTTTTGAAGGATGCGAATTAAGAAATGCACATTGTGGAGTTAATATATCCATGTATCGCAGTTCCAAATATCTTTAGTTGTAAGAAATATTATGTGTTGATATAAATTATCCCTAAAACAAAAACACTATTCTTATATCTTCATCTTTATAGATTTGATTATGAGTCTTTTTTTCACTTAGTAAGGAAATTGCAATAAATGGCAACTATAGGAACTGTGGGAAGCATGAAACCTCAAAAACTAAGATTAAGTGCAAATTGTTTGCCTCAGTATATTATTCTTTTGTGCTTACACTGTCCATACCATTTCCTCTAAAGATATTTGTTTTACGTTCAAGTTTATCTCAAAGCTGGATGCCTATCATTTTCTATAAATAGCTATCATACTTGTCCTCCAAATCCCTTTACAGCACTCCAAAGTTATGAAGTTCTCATCAGGGTAAAGCACAAGGGAATGTGAGTTTGATTTTGTTGAGTTAGAGAGATCTGTCCTTGGGAAATGTTTGTTATGTTTAATTATGTACCAGTGTGTCTTCATGAAGCATTTTTTCTGTTAAATCAATATTGATCTACTTCCCTTTCTATCTAAGCATTCTATTTCACAGATCACTGTAGACATGTCAGGCATTCCAAGAAATGTAAGTCTACAGAAAAATATATAGGGCCCAAAGAAAAAAAAAGAACACAGTTTCTGTTCTTCTATTTTGGCATTAGTCCACTGAAAAAATATGAAGGAACAAGGGCGAGTTTTTGTTGTTGTTGTTGTTGTTTTGTTTTTGTTTTTGTTTTTTACATTGCATACTAGAAAGCTCTGAGAGGCTGTGAGGTGAAAATGAAAAAAAAAAATACATCAAATGAGAGCAGAGAGAGCATTTTGAGATCAATTTACATAGGTCTACTCCTGGGGCTAGGTTGCCCTGGTTATGATGGACAGGTGTCTGTAGACTCCTTCTTGAATTCACCTTCACTTGTGGAGCTGAAAAGGCACTTGTCATTCCAACCACATCTAATGTCATTTGGAGACCATAACAGAGAATAAAAGAAGAACAAATACTGAAATAGGATGGCAGCTGGCATAATTCAAGGTGAATCTCACACTTGGGGATAGTGTGTCTTTATAAGAAGGTAGTGTTGGGGCGCCTGGGTGGCTCAGTGGGTTAAAGCCTCTGCCTTCGGCTCAGGTCATGATCCCAGAGTCCTGGGATCGAGCCCCACATCAGGCTCTCTGCTCAGCAGGGAGCCTGTTTCCTCCTCTCTCTCTCTGCCTGCCTCTCTGCCTACTGGTGATCTCTGTCAAATAAATAAATAAATCTTTAAAAAAAAAAAAAAAAAAGAAGAAGGTAGTGTAAACAATAGCTATAATTTGTGTCAGGGCACATTCTTGAGATCTTTCAAATTGTCTGATGATAAATTGGGAATGTTGCTAATAAAAATGATTAAGGGAAAAAAAGAACTGCGGATAACTGACGAGCAAAGACATTTAGTAATGGAATATGACACTCTTTGCTTCTAGGTCACTGGTTCCAATTCAGCCTAAATCAAAAGCAACTGAAAGCTGTGATCATGTAATGTGTGCTTACTGGGTTGTTTGAAAGAGTGTGATGGTCTTAGTTCAGGGAAGACATGTCCACTGCAACAATAAATATATCACAGCATCAGTCATATTCTTTCAACATTTTTAATTGTTTTGCAATTCTTTTAAAACTAGATATTTCTTCCTACTAGATTTTTTCCGGCTATTTCTTACTCAGATTTCAACCTTGTCAAAGGGGCCCCTCAAAAACTGAGTAGCAATATTTTCCCCTGAGATTTTGGGGATTGATTGGTGGGTGACTTTAGTTTCTTTTCCTCTATGGCAACTACTACCTTCATGAAGTTTTTACTTTAAAGATTTATTTATTTATTTATTTATTTATTTATGAGAGTGTGAGAGTGACAGAGAATGAGAGAGAAAGAGAGAGAGCACAAGCAGTGGGGAGGGACAGAGGGAGAAGAAAACTCCCCACAGAGCAGGGAGCCCAAGGCATGATTCAATCCCAGGATTCTGGGATCATGACTGAGCTGAAGGCAGATGCTCAACTTACTGAACTACCAGGCACCCTGAGGTTTTACTTTAAAGTAAAGAGGGAAAAAAAATGACACTCTGGTCATTTGAAAGGAACTTGCTTAAAATGAGGGGACAATTTTTCTCTTTTCCTTACTCTCCGCCCCCCCCCCCCAACAACTGCTTAAAAAAACATGGCTTGCATTTCTTGATAATTTTAGAAATGTAGCTGAAAATACTTTTCAAAGAGGCCATGTAGATTCTCTCTATGCCTAGCTTAACATTGAGTTTCTTCAGAGAACTATCACACTTGAAATGTATTGGCTGGCAGCTACGTGAATAGGCAGTGATACTATGGCAAGTCAGGTACCTTC
This sequence comes from Mustela lutreola, assembly GCF_030435805.1. Taxonomy (NCBI): domain Eukaryota; kingdom Metazoa; phylum Chordata; class Mammalia; order Carnivora; family Mustelidae; genus Mustela; species Mustela lutreola. The sequence continues at coordinate 110,930,428 of NC_081290.1, forward strand.
TATATAATACAGGCACACAATAGCAATGTAGAGTTTACTTTACCAAACCCTGGAGTGACAGCATTTTTAAAAAGTAAATAGTTACTTATTCTAGCCCAACAGGAGGAAGTCAAACTTAAAAGGTACTAAACAACTCTAAAGACAATTATTTTTCAGCTATGAGTGAAAGTATTCTAGATAATTATCAACCCTAAATATACTCTACATATGATGTTCCAGATGAGATTTGCATCTGGAAGGTTTTGGCAGTTAATGTCACTGGAAAGTATTAAAAAGAAGTAGTAGATAAAATGAATCCCAGATCACAGAGGTAATGTTGCATAGTCTTTTGTGTCCACAAAGCTTGGAATATTGGCTCCATCATTCACTACTGTATGTTCTGGCAAAAGAGTAATCTTTCTAGACTCAATTTTTTAATCCTTAATTTCTAATGCATAATCTATAAAACTGGCCATAACAGTATCAAATTTATTTGGTTCTTGTGGTCATATAGAGAATATGGACATGATATGAGTATGATTAATATTAGCTTGTTTCCATTTGAGGTTTGAATTTAAATATATATGCATTCTATGTAATATTTCTGCAAGGATGTGGAGAAAAGGGAACCCTCTTACGATGTTGGTGGGAATGCAAGCTAGAACAGTTCCCAGAGAAAAGAGTATGGCAGTTCCTGAAAAAGTTAAATATAGAGCTATCCTATGACCAGCAATTACATCACTAGATATTTACCCCAAAGATACAAATATAGTAATCTAAAGAGGCACCTGCACCCAATATTTATAGCAGCAATGTCCAAAATAGTCAAACTGTGGAAAAAGCCCAGATGTCCATCCACAGTTACGCAAACACAATGGAATATCACTCAGTTATCAAAAAAATGTAATCTTATCATTTGCAACAATATAGATGGAACGAGTGGGTATTATGCTAAGCAAAATAAGTCAATCAGAGAAAGACAATTATCATATGATTTCACTCATATGTGGAATTTAAGAAACAAAATAGAGGATAGGGGATAGGAGGGAAAAACAAAAGAAGACAAAATTAAAGAGGGAGAGAAACCATAAGAGATTCTTAACTATAGGAAACAAACTGACCACTGCTCAAAGGGAGGGAAGTGGGAGAATGGGGTAATAAGGTGATAGGGATTAAGGAGGGCATGTGATGTAATGAGCACTGAGTGTTATATGCAACTGAACTCTGCATCTGAAACTAATGATACACTAATTATTAGTTAATTGAATTTCAATAAAACTTAAGAGAGGGGCGCCTGGGTGGCTCAGTGGGTTAAGCCGCTGCCTTCAGCTCGGGTCATGATCTCAGGGTCCTGGGATTGAGTCCCACATTGGGCTCTCTGCTCAGCAGGGAGCCTGATTCCTCCTCTCTCTCTCTCTGCCTGCCTCTTTGCCTATTTGTAATCTCTCTCTGTCAAATAAACAATAAAATCTTAAAAATAAAAAAACTTAAGAGAAATAGATTAGATTTTACACAAACTGCAAATTCTCTTTAGTATGCAAAACCTAAACTCAAGATACTAATCTCCTCTGATGATTCTGGATAGTACATACAAATTTATAGTTTATCACAAATAAATAAACACTGCCTAAATAAACAAAAGAACAAAACCCCAACAAACCAATAAAGAAAAATAAGACCTAGAGAGGATGGGACCCTAACTACTACTATGCAATTAATAGTCATTTTATAATCAATGCACAAATGTACATGGTTTGTAATTTTCTCTGCATGTTATGGTAAGTATGTGTACCTATGTATACGTGTGTGTTTAAGGTAAGTCCAAATAAGTTGTTTCTACCCCATTAGGTTCATCCTTCTCATCTAATTTGTTGGTAACTAGAGGGCCCTACCCAACGCTCCTCCTCCAGGATCTTTCAAACAAGGGGAGAGACACAGGTGCCAAATGAAGATTTCAATATGGGTTTCATCCTTGATGCAGTGGCAACTCCCAGTAATGCTATACTGTAGAAGCTGGCTGCAATGTAAGACAAAATAGAGACATTTCCTTTTTCTCTGAATCTCCTCTTGGTACAGGTAGAGCTGCAAAGTAGTTTTCAAATACCTCTATCTGCAAACTCTCAGCCACTTCACAAACCAGGTCACTTGCTGAGTGGAGAAAGATGGAGTCCCTGACCCAGATGTAGTTTCTGTCTTCATTATCTACTAGCTTTAAGACTGTGTGAAAGTCACTTAACATTTCTATGTCTCAGTTTCCTCATCTATAAAGACCTATTCCACAGGGCTCTGGGAAAAACTTCATGAGTTAACACATGTAAAGACTCTTAAGAAGCCATTGCCTTCTTACCTGTATGTTGAGAACTGTGGGAATGGAACATGTTCCTGGGGCTTTGAGGCTTCAGACACTAGGACAGTGCTTGCACCAACATATATTAATAATTTTAGCTTCAGTATTAAAGATTAAGTAAATTGTTGGAGAGAGAAGATACAGTTTCACTCCTTGTTTTCCTGGGGTAAGTAGAGCCCCTGCCCTCTTTGAAAGAGGAGGAATGAGAAGCATTGCTGTTCTCCAACCTCAAATAATCATTTCATTAGCTTTCTGAAGCTCCACAGTAAAAGCATCTTTTCAGTGTTGTGAAATATCACACCCTGAAATGTGCGTTTTGTCTTACTCCTCTCTCTCTGTCCTGGAAAGAACAGGTAAGTGTGCACTTCACAGAAAGCAGATCAGAGTCTAAAAAGGAAAGGCTCCTGTCTGGCTATTTTATGCTTTGCTAAAATAAGTAAATAAATAATAAATAAACAACAACAACAACAACAACAACAACAAAAACGTCCATATGAGCTCCTACACTGAGAATTTCACTTCCTAGAATTATGACATAAAAAGGTTTTTTAAAAAATATTAAAATCCATGAATTCAGTGAGGGACCCTAATACAGTGCTATAGCTATGTGTTATTTAAAAATGTATGTTTTTAAAATTCAGAAGATTAAATAGATTGAATTAAAAAGTATTTGAATCATTTCCTGGGACTTATGAGGAAAAATTAAATTCAAACATATTTACAATAGGCAAACGCAAAATTCTTTTCTCAGTAGTGAAAGGTAACAGCACTGACTGAGTTCAATTGTGCATGTGTGTGTGTGTACGCGTGCACTTTGTCTTACCTGATCATTCCAATAGCTTTGGGAGCTAGGATGCTGTTAGTGTTTCTTGTTGAGTACATGAGAAAATTTAGCCTCAGAGAGTTTGTTGTGGTTGTTCTGGTCACACAGCTAGAAAGTGAAAGAGGGTGGAATGAAACCACAGGCCTCCTCGTCTCTTTCTGTCTCAAACCATGCTGCCACTAGTAGTTACAATTTCATTGTTCTTTTTACTGGGCAATGGATTAGATGTTTTATTCTGAAAATATCTCAGAAATTATAGTGGAATAAGGGTCATTCAAATATCCCAGAAATTATAGTGGAATAGAGGGTCATTCAATTCAACACATATTTATGGTATAACTATTATGCTGTCTGGCAATACATTCTCTTTTTATAGTTCTCAGCTACACAGAATGAGATCAGCCTACAGGATGTACTAGCCTCTGTAAAGAATTGTTTGCTTAGCATGTCAACTACTGTTGCTCTTATAGCAGGATCTAAGGCTAAATGTCTTCTAAATAGAAAACTGAACCCATAAGGTGGTATACTAAAACACTAGCGAGCCAGGTAATAGATCTTCTTAACATAGCTGTGGGTTATTCCAACAATATCTAAGCTCTTTGAGTTTAGAAAGATATGTCACCATTTTAAAGGTATTTCTATTTTGTCACAGATTTGAGAGATTGAACAGTAGATTCAAACCTTGGGGCCCTTAGGACAGATCTTACACTGACTGGCATGATGTTGAAGGATGCTGAGGTGGAAATCTGGCTTATTGCATTCCTCTATATTCCCCACAGTTATGAAAAGGTCACAGAAAGACCCTATCTTCTTGAGAAATATTTGTGACTAGGTATGTGTTCAACATTCCTTGGTAAAGTAGAAAAATCTGGACACATATTTTAATTTTAAAATTGGTTAGATAATAAATGAGTCAGATAACAAATTATAATTACAGGAATGTTTATAATGAAAAAAGTAGGTATATCCTTATGTCTTCCATTCTAAACTTTCTCATTACCTCTTACACACTATTACAGTGGGCTTCTAACAGATCCACCTTTTCCACTTTTGTTCCTCTTCAGTCTGTTCTCATGGCTATCTACTGTCATGTTTTAAAAATATATGTCAACTCTTTTCTTTTTTTTTTTTAAGATTTTATTCATTATTAGAGAGAGAGAGTGAGTGACAGTGAGCAAGCATGAGTTGGGGGAAGGGCAGAAGGAGAAAGAGAAGCAGATTCCCCACTGAGCAGGGCCCAGGACCCTGGGATTGTGACCTGAGCTAAAGGCTGACCCTTAACTGACTGAGCACCCAGATGCCCCTCTTTCCTTTTTTATTGTGTAAATACTTCAGTGATTGCCTATCATAAGCATAAAACCCAAACTCCTTACCTAGGTCATAAGGCTTTCCATGATCTGGTTCTAGCCTGGCACACCAATCTCAATGCATATCACTCTCCTTTTTTCACACTCTATGTGAGACATAGTTTTTCATTTGACAAACTACAAAGGCTTCTCCTACCTCAGGGTCTTTGTACAGGCTGATCTTTCAGCCATTTCATGCAGCTGATTCATTAATACCCTTCAGGTTTCATGTCCATTGGGTAGCCTTTCCTGAGCTAAAGTGGACGAAGATCCCCCTAACCTCCACTCCCAAGTTTACAAGAACAAAAGGACTTTTTAATTTCAACTTTGCTTTGTGGATCTACCTGCTATAATAATTTATCCTAGCCACACTCCCCACATGCTACTTAAAATAAAGTATTTTTTTTAATACATATTAACAAAACTTTTTGAACTCAATAGAGAAAATATATAGAAAAAAACATCATATTCAATGATCTGGAAAATTTTAGGCTTTTTAATAAAGAATAAGATACATACAGACACAGTTCAGGAGTATATAAATTGATCAACTTTTCAAATTGAACGTACCCTTATAATCAGTACCCAGAGCAAAAAACTAACATTAAAACTAGAAACTATTTGATATTTTATTAAACATTCATTTTCTTTCTATCCAATTTATGAATTGGAGTCATATTCAAGCTAGTGATTTTCAATATTTAGGGAGCTTTGATACCTCTTTATCTTTATATGTCTAATTTTTGACATACCATCTCCAAACGACACTCATTAGAATATAAATATTTTTCTAACTGAAATGCATTTACAAATATATTTCTGGAGTTTTTATATGTTTTGAGATGTTGGATGTTCAAAAATCTGTATTAAAGTTGGAGTTAAGTAATAAAAAAAAAAAAAAAAACTAGATAAGTTCTACCACCGTAAGTCCTAACATCCAAACATCCACTGCCAAGTTGGAACACCTTCATGTAACACTATACCCTGATTCTGTAATTTTTATAAATAGAAACATATATTCCTTGTTTATCTGCTTCAAAATTATATTTGTGAGATTAATCCTTATCTTTGCCTACGGTTATGGTTTCTTTTCATTCTACACAGACAGTATTCCATTGTGTAAATGTTATAATTTATGTATTCATTTTACAATTTATGGAGTGTAGTTTTCAGCTTTTTAAAAAAAAAATTAATTCTTTTATAAACATATAATGTATTTTTAGCCCCAGAGGTACAGGTCTGTGAATCGCCAGGTTTACATACTTCACAGCACTCACTATAGCACACACTCCCCACCAATGTCCATAACCCCACCACCCTCTCCCGACACCCCTCCCCCCAGCAGTCCTCAGTTTGTTCTGTGAGATTAAGAGTCTCTTATGGTTTGTCTCCCTCCCAATCCCATCTTGTTTAATTTATTCTTTTCCTACCCCCTAAAACCCCCACGTTGAATCTCCACTTCCTCATATCAGTGAGATCATATGAGAGTTGTCTTTCTCCAATTGACTTATTTCGATAAGCATAATACCCTCTAGTTCCATCCACACTGTCGCAAATGGCAAGATTCCATTTCTTTTGATGGCTGCATAGTATTCCATTGTGTATATATACCACATCTTTATCCATTCATCTGTTGATGGACAACTAGGCTCTTTCCATAGTTTGGCTATTGCATACATTGCTACTATAAACATTCGGGTGCATATGCCCCTTCCAATCACTACATTTTTATCTTCAGGGTAAATACTTAGTAGTGCAATTGCTGGGTTATAGAGTATCTCTATTTTCAACTTTTTGAAGAACCTCCATGCTGTTTTCCAGAGTGGCTGCACCAGCTTGCATTCCCACCAACAGGGTAGGAGGGTTCCCCTTTCTCTGCATCCTCTCCAGCATCTGTCATTTCCTGACTTGTTAATTTTAACCACTCTGACTGGTGTGAGGTGGTATCTCCTTGTGGTTTTGATTTGTATTTCCCTGATGCCGAGTGAAGTGGAGCATTTTTTCATGTGTCTGTTGGCCATCTGGATGTCTTCTTTGAAGAAACGTTTGTTCATGTCTTCTGCCCATTTCTTGATTGGATTATTTGTTCTTTGGGTGTTGAGTTTTCAAAGCTCTTTATAGATTTTGGACACTAGCCCTTTATCTGATACGTCATTTGCAAATATCTTCTCCCATTCTGTCAGTTGTCTTTTGGTTTTGTTGACTGTTTCCCTTGTGTGCAAAAGCTTTTGATCTTGATGAAATCCAATAGTTCATTTTTGCCCTTGCTTCTGTTGTCTTTGGCAATGTTCCTAGGAAGAAGTTGTTGCAGTTGAGTCAAAGAGGTTGATTCCTGTGTTCTTATCAAGGATTTTGATGGATTCCTTTCTCACATTGAGATCCTTCATCCATTTTGAGTCTATTTTCATGTGTAGCATAAGGAAATGGTTCAGTTTCAGTTTTCTGCATGTGACTATCCAATTTTCTTAACACTATTTGTTGAAGAGGCTGTCTTTTTTCCATTGGACATTCTTTCCTACTTTGTCGAAGATTAGTTGACCATAGAGTTGAGGGTCTATTTCTGGGCACTCTATTCTGTTCCATTGATCTATGTGTCTATTTTTGTGCCAGTACCATACTGTCTTGATGATGACAGCTTTATTAGAGAGCTTGAAGTCTGGAATTGTGACGCCACCAACCTTGGCTTTCATTTTCAATATTCCTTTGGCTACTCGAGGTCTTTTCTAGTTCCATATCAATTTTAGGATTATTTGTTCCATTTATTTGAAAAAAATGGATGGGATTTTGATAGTGATTGCATTAAATGTATAGATTGCTTTAGGTAGTATAGATATTTTCACAATATTTGTTCTTCCAATCCATGAGCATAAAACATTTTTCCATTTCTTTGTGTCTTCCTCAATTTCTTTCATGAGTACTTTTTAGTTTTCTGAATATACATGCTTTAACTCTTTGGTTAGGTTTATTCCTAGGTATCTTATGATTTTGAGTGCAATTGTAAAAAGGTATTGACTCCTTAATTTCTCTTTCTTCTGTCTTGTTATTGGTGTAAAGATGTGCAAGTGATTTCTGTGCATTGATTTTGTATCCTGACACTTTACTGAATTCCTGTACAAGTTCTAGCAGTTTTGGAGTGGACCCTTTTGGGTTTTCCACATATAGTGTCATATCATCTGCAAAGAGTGATAGTTTGACTTCTTCTTTTCTGATTTGGATGCTTTCAATTTCTTTTTGTTGTCTGATTGTTGAGGCTAGGACTTCTAGTCCTATGTTGAATAGCAGTGGTGATAATGGACATCCCTGCCATGTTCCTGATCTTAGCGGAAAAACTTTCAGTTTTTCTCCATTGAGAATGATATTTGTGGTGGGATTTTCATGGCTTTGATGATATTGAGGTATGTGCCCTTTATCCCGAAACTTTGAAGAGTTTTGGTCAGAAAAGGATGCTGACTTTGTCAAATGATTTTTCAGCATCTATTGAGAGTATGATATGGTTCTTGTTCTTTCATTAATGTATTGTATTGTATCACATTGTAATGTATTATATCATAATGTAATGTATTGTATCACATTGATTGATTGATTTGTGGATGTTGAACCAAACTTGCAGCCCTAGAATAAATCCCACTTTATCATGGTGAGTAATCCTTTTAATTTACTGTTGGATACTATTGGCTAGTATTTTGGTGAGAATTTTCGCATCTGTGTTCATCAAGGATATTGGTCTGTGTTCTCTTTTTTTGATGGGATCCTTGTCTGGTTTGGGGATCAAGGTGATGCTGGCTTCATAAAATGAGTTTGGAAGTTTTCCTTCCATTGCTATTTTTTGGAAGAGTTTTGGGAGAATAGAAACTAATTCTTCTTTAAATGTTTGGTAGAATTCCCCTGGGAAGCCATCTGGCCCTGGGATTTTGTTTATTTGGAGATTTCTGATGACTGTTTCAATCCCCTTACTGGTTATGGGTCTGTTCAGGTTTTCTATTTCTTCCAGGTTCAGTTGTGGTAGTTTATATGTCTCTAGGAATGCATCCATTTCTTCCAGATTGTCAAATTTGTTGGTGTAGAGTTGCTCATAGTATGTTCTTATAATTGTTTGTATATCTTTAGTGTTGGTTGTGATCTCCCCTCTTTCATTCATGATTTTATTAATTTGGGTCCTTTCTCTTTTCTTTTTGATAAGTCTGGCCAGGGGTTTATCAACCTTATTAATTCTTTCAAAAAACCAGCTCCTAGTTTTGTTGATTTGTTCTATTTTTTGTTTGTTTGTTTGTTTCTATTTCATTGTTTTCTGTTCTGATCTTTATGATTTCTCTTATCTTCTCTTATCTTGCTGGGTTTAGGCTTTCTTTGTTGTTCTTTCTCCAGCTCCTTTAGGCGTAGGGTTAGGTTGTGTATTTGAGACCTTTGTTTTTTCTTGAGAAAGGCTTGTATTGCTATATATTTTCCTCTCAGGACTGCCTTTGCTGTGTTCCAAAGGTTTCGAACCATTGTGTTTTCATTATCATTTGTTTCCATAAATTTTTTCAATTCTTCTTTAATTTCCTGGTTGACCCATTCAATCTTTAGAAGGATGCTGTTTAGTCGCCATGTATTTGGGTTCTCTCCAAATTTCCTCTTGTGATTGAGTTCTAGCTTCAGAGCATTGTAATGTGAAAGCATGCAGGGAATGATCCCAGTCTTTTGATACTGGTTGAGACCTGTTTATGACCTAGGATGTGATCTATTCTGGAGAATGTTCCATGTGCACCAGAGAAGAATGTATATTCTGTTGCTTTGGGATGGAATGTTCTGAATATATCTGTGATTTCCATCTAGTTGTGTGTCATTTAAGGCTTTATTTCCTTGTTGATCTTTTGCTTGGATGATCTGTCCATTTCAGTGAGGGAGTGTTAAAGTCCCCTACTATTATTGTATTATTGTTGATGTGTTTCTTTGATTTTGTTATTAATTGGTTTATATATATAGTTGGCTGCTCCCATGTTAGGGGCATAGATATTTAAAATTGTTAGAGCTTCTTGTTGGACAGATGCTTTGAGTATGATATAGTGTACTTTCTCATCTCTTATTATAGTCTTTGGCTTAAAACTAATTGATCTGATATAAGGAATGCCACCCCAGCTTTCTTCTGATGTCCATTAGCATGGTAAATTGTTTTCTGCCCCCTCACCTTAAATATGGAGGTGTTTTGGGGTCTAAAATGAGTTTCTTGTAGGCAGCATATTGATGGGTTTTGTTTTTTTATCCATTCTGTTACTCTATGTCTTTTGATTAGGGCATTTAGCCCATTTACATTCAGAGTAACTATAGGAAGATATGAATTTAATGTCTTTGGACTGCCTATAAGGTGACTGTTACTGTATATTGTCTCTGTTCATTTCTGGTTTATTACTTATAGGCTCTCTCTTTACTTAGAGAACCCCTTTCAATATTTCCTGTAGGGCTGATTTGGTGTTTGCAAATTCTTCTTGTTTTTGTTTGTCCCAGAAGCTTTTTATCTCTCCTTCTATTTTCAGTGACAGCCTAGCTGGATATAGTATTCTTGTCTGCATTTTTCTCATTTAGTGCTCTGAATATATCATGTCAGTCCTTTCTGGCCTGCCAGATCTCTGGATAGGTCTGCTGTCAATCTAATATTTCTACCATTGTATGTTACAGACCTCTTGTCCTGAGCTGCTTTCAGGATTTTCTTTTTGTCACTGATACTTATAAGTTTTACTATTAGATGATAGGGTGTGGACTTATTTTTATTGATATGAGGTGGGTTTTCTGTGCCTCCTGGATTTTGATGCTTGTTCCCTTTGTCATATTAGGGAAATTCTCTCCTATAATTTGCTCCAATATGCATTCTACCCCCCTCTCTCTTTGTCTTCTTCTCCTCGGACCCCAATTATTCTAATATTGCTTCATCTTATGGTATCACCTATCTTTTGAATTCTCTCCTCTTCATCCAGCCATTGTTTGTCTCTCTTGCTCAGCTTCTTCATTCTTTATCATTTGGTCTTCTATATCACTAATTCTCTCTTCTTTCTCATTTATCCTAGCAGTAAAAACCTCCATTTAAAAATTTTTTTTATTGCTCCTCATTAATGGCTTTTTTATTTCATCTCGTTTAGATTTTAGTTCTTTTACAAATTCTTTTGGTTTTTGTTTGTCCTGGAAACTTTTTACCTCTCCTTCTATTTTCAATGATAGCCTAGCTGGATGAAGTCTTCTTGGCTGCATGTTTTTCTCATTTAGTTCTCTAAATATGTCATGCTAGTTCTTTCTGGACTTCCAGGTCTCTGTGGATAAGTCTACTGCCAATATAATATTTTTACCATTGTATGTTACAGACTTCTTTTCCCGGGCTGCTTTTAGGATTTTCTTTTTGTCGCTAAGACTTGCAAATTTTACTATTAGGTGACAGGGTGTGGACCTATTCTTATTGATTTTGAAGGGGATTCTCTGCACCTCCTGGGTTTTTATGTTTGTTCCCTTTGCCATATTAGGAAAATTCTCTACAATAATTCTCTCCAATATACCTTCTGCTCCCTCTCTCTTTCTTCTTCTGGAATCCCAAATATTCTAATGTTGTTTCGTCTAATGGTGTCACTTATCTCTTGAATTCTCTCCTCGTGTTCCAGTATTTGTTTGTCTCTCCTTTGCTCAGCTTCTTTATTCTCTGTCATTAGGTCTTCTATATCACTAATTCTTTCTTCTTCCTCATTTATCCTAGAAGTAAGAGCCTCCATTTTTTTATTGTGCCTCATTAATAGCTTTTTTGATTTCAACTTGGTTAGATTTTAGCTCTTTTATTTCTCCACAAAGGGCTTTTATCTCTCCAGAGATAAAAGGGCTTTTATCTCTCCTATTTTGAGCCCGGCTAGAACCTTGAGAATCATCATTCTGAACTCTAGATCTGACATATTACCAATGTCTGTATTGATTAGGTCCCTAGCCTTCAGTACTGCTTCTTGTTCTTTTTTTTTTGTGGTGAGTTTTCCTGCCTTGTAATTTTCTCTGGATAAGAATATATGAAGGAGCAAATAAAATACTAAAAGGGTGGCAAAGACCCCAGGAAAACGTGCTTTAACCAAACCAGAAGAGCCCCCAAATCGTGAGAGGGAGAAAGGGGATAAAAATAAAAAATAAAAAAAGAATACAAATAAAGAAAAATATGAAAAGAAAAAAAATATATATATATATATTAGACTGGTGACTAGAACAGGGTCACCCACTTAATTTTCGGAGTATTTTGGTCTCTTAGAAGAAACTACCTCCCCAAATTTTAAAGAATGAAAAATATATATAAGGATAAACACAATGAAGGGATGGAATATGCCTATAAAGATGAAAAAAATTAATTTCTAAAAAGGGAGTTGATAAAGTAAGTTGGTTGGGAGAATAAGGAAAAAGAAAGTGGAGAGAATTTGCTCAGGGTGGAGACTAGAACAAGCCTGGAGCTAGATTTAGGTATATTTTGATCTATTAGAAGAAGTTGTACCCCGAATTTTTAGAAGGAAAAACCCTATGTGTATACAAAAAATAAAGTTAGATACAATGAAGGATAAAATATGACCATAATAATGAAGGTTTAAAAAAGATTATTATATTTTATGAAAGGTATTGTTAAGATAAACTAGTTAAAAAACATTAAAAGAGGAAAGGGTTAAAGTTAAAAAAAAATTTAGCAGAAGAAAAAAAATAATAAAAAAATTAACTATAAGACTAAAGAACCATGGGGAGAAAGCCATGAATTCCATGCTTTGCTCTCTCCTCCTCTGGAATTCCGCTGTTCTCCTTGGTAAGTGAACTTGGTCTTGGCTGGATTTCTTGTTGATCTTCTGGGGGAAGGGCCTGTTGTAGTGATTCTCAAGTGTCTTTGCCTGAGACAGAATTGCACTGCCCTTACCAGGGGCCAGGCTAAGTAATCTGCTCTGGTTCACTTTTGGGAGCTTTTGTTCCCTGAATGCTTTCTGTAGAGTTCTAGAGGATGGGAATGAAAATGGCGCCATCCCAATCAGACAGCTACCTGATGTCATCTCATCCTGCTACTTCTCTGTGATTTTGACTCCTAGTTTTCAGCTTTTATGTATTACAAATAGTGTTCCTATAAATATTTTCCTATACATCTTTCAGTGAATATATATACCTACCTCAGAGTGGAATGTTGGGTTATAGGGCATGCATTTGTCCTATATACATTTGACAATGTGTGTGTATATATATACACACACACACACTATATATGGTACATATATATTATATACAGTACTATATTGTATTATATATATATAATTTATATATACATTTGACATCTTTCCAAAGTGATTACATCAATTTATACTTCCATTGCAGTGTGTAAGAATTCCCATTGTTAAACATCCTTGATTTTTTTCCCTCTTCTATAGAGCCTTTCTGGTGATTGTGTAGTGGTATTGTACTACTATTTTAGTTTGTATTTTCTTAGTCACCAATAAAATGAACAATCTTTTCAAAAATTTATCTATCATTTAGATATATTTCTCTGTGAAGTGCCTATTCAAGCCCCTTACTAATCTATTATTCTTTCATATTGGTTTTCCTGTCTTTCCCTCAATTTTTTGTAGTTCTTTATATACTTTGACTAAAAGTTACTTGTGAAACATTGTACCTTCTTCCTTCCTCTGGCTTCCATCTTTCAATGATATCTCCATCTTTCCATCTTTTAACGATATCTCCTCATGACAGCAGCTCTAGTCCTATCATTGTCCTGTTTGCCATTTTTTTTAAAGATTTTATTCATTTATTTGACAGACAGAGATCACAAGTAGGCTGAGAGGCAGGCAGAGAGAGAGAGGTGGAAGCAGGCTCCCGCTGAGCAGAGAGCCTGATGCGAGGCTCTATCCCAGGACCCTGGGATCATGACCTGAGCCAAAGGCAGAGGCTTTAACCCACTGAGACACCCAGGTGCCCCTGCCATTTTTCTTTCTTTCTTTTTTTTTTTCATTTTTATTTCCAGTACTATTTTGTGAGATTCTAATAAGTGATTTTTCTTTTTTAAGTTTTTATTTTATTTATATTCATTTTATTTTAATTATTTAATTAAGTGTAATATTAGTTTCAGGTGTACAATATAGTGATCCATCACTTCCATACAACACTCTGTGCTCATCACAGGGCACTCCTTAATCCCCATCACCTATTTCACCCATGCCACCCCCCCACCTACCCTGTGATAAACATCAGTTTGTTCTCTATAATAAGAGTCTCTTTCTTGCTTTGTATATCTTATTTTTTCTCCTTTACTCATTTGTTTCTTAAATTACATATGAGTAAAATCATATGGTCTTTTTCTGACTCACTTACTTTGCTTAGCAGTATAGTCTGTCTCCATCCATGTTGCTGCAAATGGGAAGATTTTGTTCTTTTTTATGGTTTAACAGAGAGAGTGAGAGAGAAGGAGAGAGAACATAAGTGGGATGGGGGCAGAGGGAGAGGGAGAAGCAGGCTACCCCATGAGCAGGGAGCTGGACTGATCTGGGGGGCTCGATCTCCAGACTCCAGGACCAAGACCTGAACTGAAAGCAGACACTTAACCAGGTGAAACACCCAGATGTCCCTGTGGGGACTGTTTTTTTGTTTGTTTGTTTGTTTTTGTTTTTGTGTGTGTGTTTTTGTGTGTGTTTTTGTGTACTGTTTAGTTCGGTTTGCTAGTATTTTGGGAATTTTTGCATCTATGTTCATCAGGGATATTGGCCTGTGGCTCTTGTTTTCAGTAATGTTTTTATCTGGTTTTGTTATCAGGGTATTGTTGTCCTTATAGAATGAATTTGGAAGTTTTCCTTCCTTATTTTTTGGAATGGTTTAAGGAGAATAGGCATTAACTGTTCTTTAAATGTTTGGTAGAGAGGAGCATGCGTGGCTCAGTCTGTTAAGCATCTGCTTTTGGTGCAGGTCATGATCTCAGGATCCTGGCAGGGAGTCCACATAAGGCTTCCTGCTTAGTGGGGAGTCTGCTTCTCCTAACTGCTGCTCTCCCCACTCATGAATGTGCGCATGCACACATGCTCTCTCTCTCTTTCTAATATATAAATAGAATCTTAAAAAAAAAAAGTTTGCTTGTGAAAAAGAATTTGCTTGTGAAGCCATGTGGTCCTGGACATTTGTTTGCTGAAAGTTTGTTTTGTTTTGTTTTTTATTACTAATTCAATTTCTTTTTTTTTTTTTTTTTTTTTTTTAAAGATTTTATTTATTTATTTGACAGAGAGAAATTACAAGTACACTGAGAGGCAGGCAGAGAGAGAGAGAAGGAAGCAGGCTCCCTGCTGAGCAGAGAGCCCGATGGGGGACTCGATCCCAGGACCCTGAGATCATGACCTGAGCCGAAGGCAGCGGCTTAACCCACTGAGCCACCCAGGCGCCCACTAATTCAATTTCTTTGCTGGTTATTGATCTGATTAAGTTTTCTATTTCTATTTTTGGTAGTTTATATTTTTCTAGGAGTTTATCCATTTCTTCTAGGTTGTTGAATTTGTTGGCATATAGTTTTTCATAATATTCTTTTATAATTGTATTTCTGTAGTGTTAGTTGTTATTTCTCCTCTCTCATTTGTGATTTTACTTATTGGAACCCTTTATGTTTTTTTCTTCATAAGACTGGCTACAGGTTTATCAATTTTATCAAATTTTTCAAACAATAATCTCCTGGTTTCGTTGATCTGTTCATTGCCTTTTTTAGTTTCTATTTCATTTATTTCTGTTTTAGTCTTTATTATTTCTTTCCTTCTGCTCTTTTCAGGTTTTGTTTTTTGTTCTTTTTCTAGCTTCTCTAGATATAAGCTTACACTGTGTATTTGAGATTGTTTCTTGAGATAGGACTTTATTGTTATAAACTACATTTGTTTCCATGTATTTTTAAATTTCTTCTTTGATTTCTTGGCTGACCCATTCATTTTTCAGTAGGTTGACTTCTTGTTCATAGTGTTGTGGTGAGAAAATATGAAAGGTATAATTTCAATTTTCTTGAATTTGTTGATGTTTGTTTTGTGGATTAATATGTGATCAATTCTGGAGAATGTTCCATGTGCATTTGAAAAGAGTGTGTGCTCTGCTGTTTAAGGATGGAAAGTTCTGAATATATCTGTTAAATACACCCAATCCCAGTGTGTCATTCAAAGATATTGTTTCCTTGTTGATGTTGTGTTTAGATGATCTGTTCATTTGATGTAAGTGAGGTGTTTAAGTTCCCTACTATTATCGTATTATTATTGATCAGTTCCTTTATGTTTGTTATTAACTGTTTTATATATGTGGGTGCTCCGAGGTTGGGTGTATAAATAGCTACAATTGTTATATCTTCTTACTGGATTGTTCCCTTTATTATTATATAATGCCCTCCTTTCTCTCTTGTTACAGTCTTTTTTTAAATTCTATTTTGTCCAATATGAGTATTGCTATTCTTGCTTTCTTTTCACATTTATTTGCAGGATAGAAGCTTCTCCATCCTCCCACTTTCAGTCTTTAAATGTCTTTACATATATGTGATTTTAGTAAGAGATTTTTAAAAGTGTTTTATATGAGATTGTTACATAGTCCTGATTCATGAAGATGTTGTTCTATATTTTAACATTTACATTTAGATGTGCGATCCATCTGTAATTTACTTTTCCACATAGCATGAAGTGCAGGCCAAGATTTTTAGCATTCATATGGATGGCCAATTAATCCAGCATTATTTACTGTAAATTTCATCCTTGGTCCATGCTTCTGATCACAGGTATCTTGTCAGAAATCAAATGACAATCAGATTGTGGATATGATTTGAAACTCTCTATCCATTTCCATTTTTTAATTTGTATGTCTTTGTGCCAATAATATTATTTTAATTTCTATAACTTTACAATAGGTCTTGATAGGTAGTAACAAGTTTTCTAGCTTTATCTTTGTCCTTAGCTCTTTTTTAAAAAATGTATTTATTTTAGAGAGAGAGAGAGAGAGAGAGAGAGTGAACAGGGGAGGGATAGAGGAGGAGGAAGACAAGCAGATACGCCCTGAGTGGGAAGCCCTACATGGGACTTGATACCATAGCCCTAAGATCATAACCTCAGCCAAAATCAAGAGTCAGATGCTTAGCTGATGGAGCCACTCAGGCCCCCTTGTCTTTAGCTCTTTAAATTTTCATGTGAATTTTATAATTAGTTTGTCAATTTCTGAAAAAGAAAAAAAGCTAGGATTTTAATGGATCATGTAAGTAAGTTAGATCATTTTGATGATACTTATATCTTTAAATATCGAGTCTTATAATCCACAGACATTATTACTCAATTTGTGATTTTTATAAGAAGAAATTTTGTTTATAAAATCTCTATCAACACGTAGATGAGTTATCAAACTCAAATTTATTATCCCTAAGTGACCTTCATGCATTTTTAATTAGCCTAAATTTCCCCCTAACTTCTCTGCTAGAATATGAAAATTTGATCACATTACTGTTAGTGTCCAAACTGAATTCCCTCATTATCTACTCTGATGAGGAGGACCTCAATCCTCTCTATGGGTCTGGGCACATGCCCTCAAGCTAGATGAAATCCAGCATGGGCCTGCCTCTGTTCTTTGCTTCTCCCACCTCAGCTCATGTTTATCTACTCTACTCAACTGTTCACTGGACTTTATTTACAACAGGCCGCTCAGGTCAGTATTTTACACTGTTTCACTGCTTCTAAAAGATTTTTTCCACTGCTGATATGACCATCATGCTACTCTGAACCAACAAAAGCACCTGCCCCTGTTACCCTATGACACATTGCAAGACTCTAAACATGATACTCCACGAACAGAAAACACTCTAGCATAAGGACTGCTCAGCTATCTGATGGAGAACAAGACAAAGAAAGTTCCCTTTCCATATCTTATTCTATTTTAATTTATAGCATGGTGTGTGTAGGATCATGCTATGTGTAGGATTTTTGTCTATTGTGAATAAAGGTAATATGAACACTGGCATACAAGTCTGGGTAAAACGATGCTTTTATTTCTCTTGGGTAAATTCCTAGATGTGCTATAGCTCCGGTATATTGAAGATGAGTATTCAGTATTTTAAGAAACTTCTAAAAAGATTTACAAAGTGGTATTTCACTTTTATGTTTTGATAAGTAGTATATGAGATTTCCAGTTGTTTCACTTACATTCCAATATACTTGGTACTGTCATTTATTTTAGCCACTCTAATGAATATATAGGGGTAACTCGTTATGATTCGTATTTTCCTTATGAATGTATGTTCATTATCTTTTAATGAGCTTAGTGGTCATCTCACTTTATTTTCTCTTGTGACATGTCCAATCTTAATGCCCATTTTAATTGACTTATTTATTATCATTATTAATGAATTATAAATCATCTTTTTATTCTCCATAGTCCATATTTATCCCAATTACATTATGTTTTTGGTACTATTATGTCATTATCCAATTACTAGCTACTCTGTATATCTATATTCACATTATAAGGCTTGCCTTTTAGTTTCTTAATGGTATCTTTTGAAAAGCTAAATGTGTTAACTGTCATGAAGTCTCATGTTTCATTTTTTCTTTTGTGGTTTATGCCTTTTGTGTTCCATCCAAAGTAATACTGCCTAATCGAAGTTTTCAAAGATTTTTCCTATTGTAAGTTTTATATTACACTTACAATTAGGTATATGATACATTTTGATTTAATTTTTGTATAGTTTGTATATTAAAATTTCATGTTTATCTTTTTCTACATGATTATCCAGTTGTTCCAACTCAATTTCTTAAAGACCTTCTCTCCCTTATTGAATTGCTTTGGAAGCTGTGACAAATAACAATTGACCATGTATATATAGGTTCTTTTCTAGATTCACTATTCTGTTCTACTGACCATTTGATATATCTATTCTTTTACCAGTGCCATGAGGTCTTGATTACTATAGTTTCACAGCAAGTCTTGAAATCAGGTAATGTATGTCCCTTCACTTTGTTCTTTTCAAAAATTACTTTGGTCCTTCTGAGTTGTTTGCATTTTCACATAACTATTAGAGTCAACTTGCTGATTTTTATCAAAAAACGTGGTTAGGATTTTGATTGAGATTGCATTAGTTCTATAGATCAATTTAAGAAAAATTAACATGTTAACAAGGTTTATTCTTCCAATCCATGAACATAGCAAATATCTCCATTTATTTGGGTTTTTAATTTTTCTCAATATTGTGCTATATAATTTTCAGTGTATAGTCTTGCTTATCTTTTGTTAAATTGATTACTAGTTATTTTATATTTTGGCACTATTGTTACTAGAATATTATTTATTTTATTTTCTAATTATTTTTTGTTATTACATAAAATGGAGAGTTTTCTTTTCTTTTTTTTTTTAAAGATTTTATTTATTTATTTATTTGACAGATAGAGATCACAAGTAGGCAGAGAGGCAGGCATGAGAGAGAGGGGGAAGCAGGCTCCCCGCTGAACAGAGAGCCTGATGCAGGGCCCGATCCCAGAGCCCTGGGACCATGACCTGAGCTGAAGGCAGAGGCTTTTACCCATTGAGCCACCCAGGCGCCCCAAATGGAGAGTTTTCTGTATTTACTTTGTGGAAACTAAACTATTACTTTTAATGCAGTTGACCCTGGAATAGCAGGTGTTTGGACTGTGTGTTTGGGGGGAGGTCCACTTATATATGAGTCCTTTGGATACAATATTGTAAATGTATTTTCTCTTTCTTCTGATTTTCTTAATGAACTTCCTTTCTTAATAACTTTCTTTTTCTAGTTTAATTTATTGTGAGAATGCAGTATAAAATACATATAATATATATAATATGTGTTAATAAACTGCTTATGTTATCAGTAAGGCTTTGTCAACAATAGGCTATTTGTAGTTGTTTTGTGGGAGTCAAAAGTTATATGTGGATTTTAGATGATGAAAGAGGTCAGTGCCTTACCCCCTGTGTTTTTCAAGGGTCAACCATAGCTGTTTTGCGGCATCCTTAAAATTCTGCTACATGAACAATAATGTCTTGGACAAATAAAAACATTTTTACTGTTTTGCTTTTTTTTTTAATTGCTATACCACTCATGTCATTCATTTCCTTTTTGCAATACCTAGGACCTCCAGTACAAGGTTGGATGGTAATAGTGAGGGTCGACATCTTCTCTTTATTCCTAATCCTAGGGAGAAAGTATCAGATATTTATCCTTAAGTATGAGGTCAGCTGTAGGTTTCTCAGTTTATGGAAGTTCTCTTCTATTGTATGTGGCTCAGTTTTAAAAATGACATGCTGAATTTTGTTAAAAGCACTTGACATCTACTGAGATGATCATACGGTTTTTCTTATGTTGTGAATATTGGGAATTACATTGAATTTTGAATGTTAAACTAATCTTGCATTACTGAGATAAGTCCAACTTGGTTATTGGCCTTTTTACATATTGCTGGATTTGATTTGGTGATACTTTTGTTGTGGATTTTTGTATAAAGAGTCATGAAAGATATTTGTAGTGTTTATTTCCTTAAATGAATTCATCTAGTTTTGGTATCAGGTTAACCACGACTTCATTAAATGAGTTGGGAATTATTTCCTCCTCTTCTATTTTCTGAAAGAGTTTGCACAGAATTGGAATTTCTTTCCTTAGATGTTAGGGAGAATTCACTAGGGAAGCCACGTGGGACTGGACTGTTCTTTGATGGAGCATTTTAAACTACTTCTATATTTTCTAAAATTGATGTGCTTATAATATTCTTTCAAGCAAATATATTATGTCTTCTTTTTCAAATTTTTATTTAAATTATACTTAGTTAACATATACTTTTACTATATGTTATTTATTTTAATTTTTAAAAGATTTTATTTATTTATTTGTCAGAGACAGAGAGAGCATAAGCATGGGGAGGAACAGGCAGAAGGAGAATCATACTGATATAGGACTCAAGCCCAGACCCTGGGATCATTACCTGAGCTAAAGGCAGATGTTTACCTGACTGAGGCCTCCAGGTACCCATTTTTACTATATTTTAATTATGAACACTTTCCCTTTTGTTTTTATGATATAAAGTCATGGTATTTCCCATAGACATATTTTCCACTTGAATTTGTTGTTTTTATCCTAAGAACATAGAATACTCCTGAGGGTAGGGACAATGATACATTTGTATTTGTTCTCTAATGTTTAACACAGTATCCTGTGCAATAGTGTTCATTAAATATTTAAATGAGTGAATATGAGAACTAATGAAAAGGCCAATATTATGACTTTAATCCACTTATCCACCCTAAGTCAAATTTTTTTTCATTCATAACATGAATGAGTGCATATGAATATTATTTAGGTTCTAGTCACTTTTGAAATCCCCTGAAATACACTTGGATGTAAGAAAAGAAGAATTCAACAATGACTTTGTCATTCATACCTCAAAGTCTCTCATCCACACAGATTCCAGTCCTTCTTTCCCTTTTAATTGTTTTCAGGTGATTGTATTAATATCTGCATGTGTCTCTATTCTGGATCTGTGGTAATTTTTATACTATATTTTAATCATAGAGTTTATAGATAAAAGGGACTACGAGGGGATCTAACCAAAGCCCATCACTGTGTAAAACAATTAATTGTGTCTCAAAGAAAATAAGTGTTTTTCCTCTTCTGTTAAGTGACCTCTTACTAAATGCAAAAGCCTTTGAGTAACAGAATAGAAAGCGGTGACAGTAGAGCTAAGGTATTTGAAGCTTCTCTCTTCCTTCCTCATGCTCAATTATCTTTCAGAGCAGAAATATTAAGACTAAATAAGATTTATAAAAGAACTGTGTGTGGCAGACTTGAGGGTATAAGTACCTTAAAATCAACAGAAAACAAAATCAGGTGCATGGGGCGCCTGGGTGGCTCAGTGGGTTGGGCCGCTGCCTTCGGCTCAGGTCATGATCTCAGGGCCCTGGGATCGAGTCCCGCATCGGGCTCTCTGCTCAGCAGGGAGCCTGCTTCCCTCTCACTCTCTCTCTGCCTGCCTCTCTACCTGCTGTGATCTCTCTCTCTGTCAAATAAATAAATAAAATCTTAAAAAAAAAAAAAAATCAGGTGCAATTCTGCCTATCCTTATGCCATGGTTATTCTACGGTGTAAGATCAAGAAGTATTTTCTTCTTGTTTTCTCCTTTAATATGTTACATATTTCAATGCCAATCAGAAGACTTAAAGACTCCATATTTCTTATAACTAAGTTCCATAGTGAAGTTGTAATTATTTAATATTGCAATTTTATAGATATGTATAAATACATGTGTATATGTATATACACACACAAAATTCTTTAGTGCAATGATTGTTTTATCTCCCTAGAACAAAGAAGAAAAGTCTTTCCTTGAGCTATAGATTTTTACAGTCAATATATCTATCTTTGTTTGTCTTCATTGTTGTAAGAGAAGGCATATAGATAAATATATACAGCTAACCTCAGTTCTTGCCTATACCTGGTAACAATAAATCCCTTTCTAAAATAAACTGATTTTACTTAAATCCTCCTATAATTGATTGAATAATCTTTTTAGAGTTTGCCTTATAAAGTAAACTAGAAAAAGAACCTATCGCAAGTTGGCCAGTAACTACGTTGATAGAAAATGAAGTCTTGAGTTTCTACAAATGGGTAGGAATAATTGGTCAGGCAGCTGTTTCCTATGATGAAGAGAAGCACAACAGAGGTACCCTGATAACACCAGTGGCAGATAATTAAATTGCTCAATTTGTGTCCATTTAGAATCTTGCCTATCTTTAATATCATCTGACAGCACTGTTAGTTGTGTCACATGCTAATTGAGAGTGCATAGTGAAAAATAAAAACTGACATAACATCTTTTTAGTTTAACAGAAGTTTTATGTGTAAGAGAGATGAAAATGGACAAGAAGGGTAGAGGAAAATGAGAAAAAAGATGTGGTCAGTTTTTCTTCATACATTTATTTTGAATATAATCCTAATACTTCTGACTTTCATCCTAGGAAGGAAATAAAACAGAATAGGAGTAGCCTTTGGTTTTTATAGTTGACATATTTTTCTTAATCTTCTAATTTAAAAGGTCATTGTATAATGTTCACAGGACTTAGATGATTTCTAGGAAAAGTTTTAGGAGTAGGTAGTTTCATTTTGTCCTTCCTTTGTGTCAAAATATAGGTGAAAGGAAGAAGAAAAATATGGAAAAGAAAAAGATAATTTTGAAGAACAGAAGCATGAAAATTTGAATATGTAAATTACTGTTGTCTAATATTCATAGTCTAAAAGTGGGAATAAAAGTGCACATACTTTGAAACATTTAACCATCCTTTATTAGTTGAACTCAATTCCCCTTGGATTTAAACTGTGCTCCTATTAATAAAATAGGTCCCTTTGGAAGTTACATTAATGCTTTAAGGCAGTGGTATATTAATAGTAAGTATAGTATGGTAATATTCCACATTGACAGAGAGGTGCCAACTTGCCTACAGGCACACAGATGGTGAGTGGAGCCTGGCTATGTCTCAGGCAGTCTTGTTCTGAGTCTGTGCTGCACATTAGAACACTACACCCCTCTCACACTGCAGAAGTATTTAACATTACAACTCTTTGGTTACATGTCATCAACTCCTTTCAAATGCTTATCTTAGGTTCTGCATGTGTTTGTGGTTCTAAAGTTGTCATTCCTGTGTCTAAAAATGTATCTTTGGGAACTTAGAGAAAAAATAAGCGATTTATATGTTCAGCTGTGTTGTTGCTTGTTAATTATCTACTGTAGGAGAATGCTGTACACTAATTATAATGAATTGATATAATCAATTGATTCTATCTTAATAATTACCAAATGTATAATTGTGTCTTAAAAATAACATTCCAAACATATTTTCCATATTGAGTAGATATAGACTTTATTTAGAAAATTAACCCTGAGGGATATATGTATATAAAGTTAATACTGAGTCAAAATCAATGTATTTCTTTGATCATGGAGCCTTGGTGAAAAGCAATTAATTAGGAAAATAATGTAATTATTTTTAGTAGCATTAAGGAGGACACTAAAAAATTTATCTCTATTCTTGTGAAAAATACCTCCTGGAATTTTAATGACAAAAATAGAAAAATTGCACTCTAACATAATATAGAAAAGTAGCTCTTTAAAAAATATATCCCTTGATGTTCTATGACAAAAGAAAAGAAAAGAAACCAATCAATATTGAAACAAGATAGAGACTACTAATCCCTAAAGAAATAATACCAAGAGTATGTATGTTTGAAATCTTTCTGGAAGTAATAAAATTTTAATTAAGGAACAATAAAAAAATAGTTAAGGAATGGCTTAAAACAGTAATACCATGTGAAAAGTTATTTATAAACAGCTTGCTTTTTATGACTCCTTTATTCAGAGTTTCCCTACCTTTCTTATACATGAGATAATGTGTATGAAATGTGTCACACGTGGTCAATAGTCAGTAGTCAGCTTTTGGAGTTGATGGTTTCATCATTTTCAAAGTCCTATACTGTTTTTACTTAAAATAACATGTTTTTAAGCCATACCTTATTTTATGTCCTGTATGTCAGTTCACTGAAAAGGTTTATTCTGGTTGTTAATGGAGAAGAGAGACATTTTATTATTTCATTTTGAAAACAGTACACTTTGCCCAACACACCAAAATATTTATTTTTTTTAAATTTCTGAAAGAAGAGTGTAAACAACAGCTATCTGAATTATTTTGAAAAGTTATAGACTGCTGTTAGAACATGTTTATTACAACAGTAATTTTAATATTAAATTATAATTCTGATATTATTATAATAATATATTATTATATT
This sequence comes from Mustela lutreola, assembly GCF_030435805.1. Taxonomy (NCBI): domain Eukaryota; kingdom Metazoa; phylum Chordata; class Mammalia; order Carnivora; family Mustelidae; genus Mustela; species Mustela lutreola. The sequence continues at coordinate 110,954,703 of NC_081290.1, forward strand.
ATTCTAATATATAATTATATTATATAATTATAATTCTGATATAAACAGGTGACTGCTGTTTGATATAATCTCTAAATTTTTGGAAAGAAATTTCAAGTCCTATGTCAAATTTGCTAAATTTCAATCAGACAAGCCTCAGACATAAGGTAATTATATTCCTCCTCCTTCCTATGCACTTCGGCAATTGTGAAAGCATAGTTCTTATTTTTAGTTATTATTTATTCACTTGATGATACATGTCATTGGTAATTCCTCATCTTCATTTTGTATATTAGCACAAATTATGGGATAGCAGTGGGAGAGGGCTGGGGTAATGTTTGTCACTTAAGAGCAGGAGGGATTCCTGAGATTGGTAGGGTTTCTCTCCCACCTACTGTCTTTTTGTCAAATTGTTAGCTAGTAGCTGCATGTTTGAGTACAAATTCCTTGGCTTAACAGTGAAACAGCACATCCCATAAGAAAATATTGCCTTAAAATGGAGATGACAGAAGTCCTGGTGGTGTGGCTTTGATGCAAATTACAACCCCTGTATCCTTCGGTTCATGCCACACATATGAGTACTGCATACATTTTCCTTGCCACATTTGTGAGTTGCCTGCATACATTTTCCCACGAGAGGGAAGAAAACTTATTTGAGCCCCAAAGGAAAAATTAAAACACTAAGCTTAGTGAATGTTATTTTTTTTCCCCAATAGGATTATGTACATATTCTTGGTAAAACTTCATTCTACAAATATTACCAGAAAATATCTTTTACTGCTGTTAACTGAATTATTTAAAGCCTTAGACTGTTAGCTCTGGGTGCCATGACAATGACTGAGGAAAATGTAAAAAGAGAAAAAAAGTATAGGAAAAAGCAAGGATTTAGCTTTTGGGCTTTTACTCAGGAATTGGGAATAGTACTACAGATGTTGCATCTCTTTATGGAATTTAACTGATGGTACCTGGCAGAGGAACTGAGAAGGCATTTTAGGTGACTGGTAAAGTGAGTGACAAAGTCCACATCCATTCCAAATCACCTTTCCCTTTTATTTCTCCAGTGCAGTGACTGGAGTTACTAACTACTCCACTTTATAACCTCTAGCTAGACCTAGTCATGTGATAACTTTCCAATATCCAAAGCATAAGCAAAATCTACTCAATGGTTTCTATGAAAGATTTTGATCTCTTGATAAAAGGAATAGAGAGTACTGCTTCTTCCTTCCTTGGTGTTTTGAACAGCATGTGACACTTGCAACTGTGGGAGCCATTTTCTGAACATGAGAAAGGCTAAAAGAATCACAGAGGACTTGTGTTGATATGTGTGATAAACATAAGATGTGCTGCCCACAATCCCCCCTAAAGGGAGGACTGGCTGCTTGCTCTAGAGAGTGGGATCAGCAGACAGCATGCAAACATCAGCTCTTCAGGGTCCAATTCTGCTGCTGAGAGCCACCTGGTATGGCCACACTCTTCCAGTGACAGAGCAAGATGGTTTATACCCTGAGGCAGACCCAGACATTTCAGCCCAACACAGACCTCTGCTGGCAGTAGTCACTGTTGGGCTCCCTGTCAGAACGTCTGAGGTTCTGTTGGGTGTGCATTACAGTTTTTATCTGCCCAATCCTGCGTCCTCTCACTCCTCCTAGGTGTTGATCCCTATGAAACATCTAACACCCCAAACTCTATCTTGGCCTCTCTTCCAGAGACCCAACCAGCAGTAATGAAAACACAAATGATAGTTGTCTGCTTTCTGACATTTTTTTGCATATGAGAAAACAATTTACTTAAATTACAGTTACTTGCAAAGTTCACAGTTACCTGCTGTTCTAGGGAAACAGTTCCAGAATTTTTTTCTTAAATATTGTCTTTAATTCTCCCAAGTAAGTAGTAGTATTTATAATATCCTATAAATTATTATAACAGCTGGAATGCCAAATATCACTTGCTACAAAATCCTTATTTTATTAATAAGAAATCTGAGGTCCCAGAATATGAATGAGAATTTCAGTAGATACAGTATAGAAACCAAAAAAAGGGCTACACCAAATAATTTATTTAACCATTTCTTTCTTTCTTGTGTACTGAAGCTCCTTCATTACTTCCTCACATTTTACACTGTAGTCTAGAGCAGATGTGCTCAAGTGTGGTCTCTATACTAGCAGGGTCAGCATCACATGGAAACTCATTAGAAATTAAATGCAAATTTCAGGGTCCTTCCTTGAACATACTGAAACAGAAATTCTAGCAAGGAGGGAGTGAAGCTATTAATCTGTATCATAACAAGAGCACCAGGTGATTCTGATGTATGCTAAAGTCTGGAGAATAATAGCTTAAAGAAAGATTGCTATTGATAGGAGAAACCAAAGCTTCTGGTCCCAGGTCACTTAAAAAATGTTAGTATGATCTTGAGGCTGTTACTGTGTGTACCTTAGCTTACTTACTGGAAAAACGAGGTTGAACCAAATTAATAAATTTAACAACAGATTTGTATCAGTAAGGGTTCTCTAGGGAAAGAGAACCAGTAAGATGTGTCTGTGCTGCGCACGCGCGCGTGTGTGTGTGTGTGTGTGTGTGTGTGTGTATATTTGGGTGCATATACAGAGACACCTATGTGTGTATGTGAATGTGTATAGAAACAGAGAAAGATACTGAGAAATTTATTTTACAGAATTGGCTCACATGATTCTGGAGACTGGCAAGTCCACAATCTGTAGAACAGGCCAGCAGGCTGGAGACCCTGGGAAGAGATGATATTGCAACTCAAGTCCAAAGGCAGACTAGGGTAGAATTTGTCCTCAGAGATCTCAGTCTGCTTTTAAGGCCTTCAACTGATTGAATACAGCCCACCCACATTACTGAGAGTAATAATCTATTGATTGACATGTTAATCTCACCTAAAAATTACCTTCGCAGTAATATTCAGGCTGGTGTTTGACCAAATTTCTGGGTATTGAGGCCTCATCAAAGTGACATGAAGAATTAAGCACCCAAAAGCTCTTGTTTGAATGAATGAAACATTATACAGAAGTCCATATGTAACACAAGTAAAAGCTCAATAGTTAAAGCAGGATGTGTCCCTGAAAGTCGTTACAGTTAATGCCACCCACTTCTAGACCACCGCTTTCTGTCAGTAGGGAGTCTTGTAGAATCTGCAAGGGTTTATTGGTGAACCATATAAAGACCACATGAACACATAAATAATAGGGTTACTTTCAGCTATCAGGCACCAATTGATGTAAGAAGATACTTCCAGGGCATGTCCTCAAGGCCTTTCCTTTAATCTAAATATTTAGAAATCTGTAATTTATTGTCACTTGCCCAAATGTATGACAAATCTGTTTATCAAATGCTTCTCTCACCCAGGAGCATTGTTTATTAAGTACAGCAATTATTTACTGGCTACCTATTTTATGCAGGGCTCATTATTATTGTGCTTGGCAAAATTTTAGGAAGCTCATTTATTTTATTATTATTTTTAAAAATTTATTTATTTTATTTATTTATTTTTTCAGCGTAACAGTATTCATTGTTTTTGCACCACACCCAGTGCTCCATGCAATATGTGCCCTCTCCAATATCCACCACCTGGTTCCCCCAACCTCCCCCCACCAGCCCTTCAAAACCCTTAGATTGTTTTTCAGAGTCCATAGTCTCTCATGGTTGACCTCCCCTTCCAATTTCCCTCAACTCCCTTCTCCTCTCCATCTCCCCTTGTCCTCCAGGCTATTTGTTATGCTCCAGAAATAAGTGAAACCATATGATAAATGACTCCCTCTGCTTGACTTATTTCACTCAGCATAATCTCTTCCAGTCCTGTCCATGTTGCTACAAAAGTTGGGTATTCATCTTTTCTGATGGAGGCATAATACTCCATAGTGTATATGGACCACATCATCCTTATCCATTCGATCGTTGAAGGGCATCTTGGTTCTTTCCACAGTCTGGCGACCGTGGCCATTGCTGCTATAAACATTGGGGTACAGATGGCCCTTCTTTTCACTACATCTGTATCTTTGGGGTAAATACACAGTAGTGCGATGGCAGGGTCATAGGGAAGCTCTATTTTTAATTTCTTGAGGAATCTCCACACTGTTTTCCAAAGTGGCTGCACCAACTTGCATTCCCACCAACTGTGTAAGAGGGTTCCCCTTTCTCCACATCCTCTACAACACCTGCTGTTTCCTGTCTTGCTAATTTTGGCCATTCTAACTGGTGTAAGGTGGTATCTCAATGTAGTTTTAATTTGAATCTCCCTGATGGCTAGTGATGATGAACATTTTTTCATGTGTCTGATAGCCATTTGTATGTCTTCATTGGAGAAGTGTCTGTTCATATCTTCTGCCCATTTTTTTTTATATGATTGTCTGTTTTGTGTGTGTTGAGTTTGAGGAGTTCTTTATAGATCCTGGGTATCAACCTTTAGTCTGTACTGTCATTTGCAAATATCTTCTCCCATTCCAAGGGTTGCCTCTTTGTTCTGTTGACTGTTTCCTTTGCTGTGCAGAAGATTTTGATTTTTATGAAGTCCCAAAAGCTCATCTTTGCTTTTGTTTCCTTTGCCTTTGGAGACATATCTTGAAAGAAGTTGCTGTGGCTGATATCGAAGAGGTTATTGCCTATGTTCTCCTGTAGGATTCTGATGGATTCTTGTATCATGTTGAGGTCTTTTATCCATTTTGAGTTTATTTTTGTGTATGGTGTAGAGAATGGTCGAGTTTCATTCTTCTGCATATAGCTGTCCAGTTTTAGGAAGCTCATTAAAAAAAAAAAAAAAAAAAAAAAAACAAAGGCAAATTACACTCAACCCATGTGTAAATTCTTAGAGATTTCAAATAAATGGAGTAAGGATCAGTAAAATTTTAATATAGTAATATGGCATTTCTTAACAGTATAAAAACCACCAAAGTTACAAAGCTTTAAATTAAATAAAGCTCTCTGGATACAGGAATCCATCACTGTGGGATTAAACAGTAATGGTTTCTGAAATGAAACCCTCTGGTACTTTCATTTTAAAATCATTTTGCCTGTTTTTGGGTGCCTGGGTGGTTCAGTTGGTTGAGCCTCTGACTCTTGATCTCAGCTCAGGACTTGAACTGAGGGTCCTGAGTTCAAGCCCCAGGTTGGGCTCCACACACAGTGTGGAACCTACTTAAAATCATTCTGCCTGTCTAAACCTATACAAAAACAGCATCAAAATATCTGCGAATGTTCATATGAAAAAGAAAATTCTTCTTTCCGGTCACGAGTTCTTAAGTGCTTCTTACATGAGAATTTAAGGCACTACAGAGTTTAATCAGGAATCAAAAAATAGGTTTGAATTGCATTCTTTTTGAAACATTTTTAATGTAGCAATAATTGCTTTTTGCATAGATAATTTTTTAAATTTAAGAGTTGTCTGAAGCTCATTAGATAATGAAACTAGTAACATTTTTCCCACAGTCTTTCCTATATTTCTCATAAGTATAATGAAATGACCTGAATTTTCTAAAAGCCATGTTTAGATTGGCATTTTAAGTTATCTCTAACTGTAGCAACACCTGGTAAGTGTTCTTTCCTTTTATTACAAGTGAAGGAACAAAAGTTCAAAGAACCCATGTGCTGTTAAGGTCAAATAACCAGGATGTACAGAAGCCTAGATTTGAAACTAAGTTTACTTACAGAGTTTTTGGGCCTGGTTCTATCAAATGGCAGTATAAGACCATACAAATCAATTTATACCTGGGGGACAGTGGAGACCTGGAAAGAAGAGATAAACTCTTAAAATGAGGTGACAGGGATTAGATAAAGATAGCAAATTGAATGTATTTGTCTACTTCACATCTTACCTTGTATTTCCTTGGAATAACTGAAAATAAAATTTTAAAGAAGAAGCTTATAGGGCTCCATGTCCAAGATAGCCATGTGAAGTGGTCTTCTGACCCACTCCTCAGTGAAATAAGCAAAGTTAATGAAAATTATAAAACTAAAGACAAATTAGTCTCTAGAAATTGTTCCAGGGGTATACAACAAATGAAAAAAAAATTATTCAAGAATCAAGGAAGATGTTTGTAAGAATCGTAACAATCTCTCAATCAAAAGTGTGAAAGGCTGGTATTTAAGCCATGACTCACTACTTCTCTCCACCCACAAAACTGAGCTTGATGAGAGCTCTACTACATGTAGGTATGGCCAAGAAGTTGAGGTGCCCGCTGACCTCAGATCCCAGTTGAGTTTTATCATATCTCACCAGAAGGTATCAGTATTTCTCATCCATTCCAAGAGCAAGTTGAAGAGGCTAAATTCCTGGAGAGTGCTGGGTAACAGTTGGGTTCTTTTTTCCACCCAGTTCCTACTCACAGGACAGAGGCTCTACTCCATGTGCAGGGAGCAGTGAATACTGAGGTCCCTCTGGTCCTCACAGAAGCTTGTTCTTAGAGCACACATTTTCTTTTCGGAGAGGCAAGCCATGAAAACCAGAGGCTACTGCTCCACTCAGAGCTCAGAGTTCTACCAGAAGGAGATGCAGTCCGTAAGAAAAGAGAGCTCTGAAGCTCTACATAAAGTAACTGTTTTGGGGCACCTGGGTGGCTCAGTTGGTTAAGTGTCTGCCTTTGGTTTAGGTCATGATCCCAGCATCCTGCAATCCAGCCCCACTTCAGGCTCTCTGCTCAGCAGGGATCTGCTTCTCCCTCTCCCTCTGTCACTCTCCCTGCTCATTCTCTCTCTCTGCCACTCTCTCAAATTAAAACAAAACAAAACAAAACAAAACAAAAACAAAACAAAACAAAAACAAAAAACTTTACTTGAATTAAAGTTCAAGATGGAGTGCTGTCAACAATAGCTCCTCTTAATTAAAAGCAACAAGCTAAACCATTGGCCATCCAATTTTCAGGAAAGAACCATGGAAAGAGACAACTGCACAGCAGCCTCCTGGGGACAGGAAAAACTTCAGAAACTGGCTTCAAAAACCACCATTTTGTGAATTTAATTGGACCAGCAATTTATACTTCTAGAATAATGGTGAAAACAACAGAGAAATCAGCCAGTAATTAATAAAACCTAAATGAGTAGGGTGTGAGACTAAAGTGAACGGATAACTTAACAGAGAGACTTGAGAAAGAGACAGAGAGCTCTGGTAAAACCAATGTCATCCCAGGAGTGCCACCAAAGGCTTCACACTACACTGGGAATGGACTTTTCTAAGTAGTCTAGTCAAATCACAAATCAAATAAGCACACAAAAAAATAATAAAAACAGCCCCAGAGAGAATGGAGGGGAATCAGCATCTGAATTGATAAAATATATTGTATAAAATTTTACAAAAGTTATGAGATATATTACATGTGACTCAGACTTAGGAAAAAGAGTAGGCAACAGAAATTGTGAGATAGACCAGATGTCAGATTTAACAGACAAAACCTTGAGAATTACAAACATGTTCAAATAATGAAAGGAAACCATGCTTAAGGTAGGGAAAGATATGAATGAAATATGAAGACAATATCTCCTCAGAGAATGTTAATAAAGATATAGAAATCATCAAGAGAACTAGATGAATATTCTATATTTGAAAACTATAATAACTGAAATAAAAAATTCATTAGACAGCTCCATGACAAATCTGAACTGGCAGAAGAATCAATAAACTAAAAAATAAATTGATAGAGATTATGTAATCCAAACAACAGAGAAAAAATAGTATGAAGAAAAATAAACATCTTCAGAGGATGTGGGGCACCTTTAAATATACCAACACATGTGTATTTGAAATACCAGGAAGAGAGTAAGAAAGGAAGAAGCCAGACATATAAACATATAATATATGTATATGTATATATTTACATATATAAGTACACACACAAATATATATATAAACACAAGTATATAAGTATATATGTATACACACACGTGCATATATATCTCCACATTATACATATATAGAAATGCAGGTGAAGATTTCACCAAGTTGTCAAAAGACATTAACCTACATATTGAAGAAATTCAATGAATTCCAAGTAGGATAAATGCAAAAAAAGCACACCAGGCCTATCATAGTAAAAATGCTGAAAGCTAAAGACAAAGGAAAAATCTGAACACAGCAGGATAAAAAGGACTTGTCATATATAAAGGAACCCCAATATGATCGTCAACTTAGAAGATACAATGGAAGCCAAAGTAGTGGGTGACATATTCAAATAAAAATACTCAAAACAAACAAACAAAGATTGTTCATCAAGAATCTTGTATCCAATAAAACTATAAAAAATGAAGACAAAATGAAGACATTACCAGATAAAAACTAAAAAAATCTGTTACTAGCAGATTAATTTTGCAAGAAGTACTAAAAGAAATAATTTAGGCAGACTGCAAATAAATAAATAGAAATTGGAATCCTCAGGGAAAAACAAAGGACAACAACATATCCAACTTTATCAAAAAGAACATTAAATATGAATGAATTAACCAATTCAACTAAAGACTGCCTTATTGGATTAAGAAGCAGGATCCAACTTATTTGCTATCTATGTGATTAACTTTAGATTCGATGATAAAATAGGTGTAAGTTAAAAGATTCAAAAGATATATCATGAAAATAACCACCATAATAAAGGTAGAATGACTAACATCGAATCAGCTTTAAAACAATGACTTTTTTTTGAGGCTCAAAATTTTCTTTTTTAAAGTAGGCTTCTGTAGGGGAAGAGCAACTGATGAGAATCTATGCTCTGCACATTACACAATAGTTATAAGAATCACAGTGTTAACATTAAAAAAAGCAAACTGGAAAATAGTAATGCAATTATGTTAATAGTATTGATAAAATATATAAGTTAAAATCCTTTAATAAACTGTTACTTGTAATATATGGTTTTTTCTAAATTTTCCACCCTAATATGGGAATCTTGATTTCCATTTCCTTTGTCTGTAGAAATGCTGATAAGATGCAGATCTCTTTACATCATTTAAAAATGACTGAGAATGTGTAGAGTTATGGAGTGTCTGAATCAATACGTCTCAGGTTCACTGGGAAACTAAACCAAGAAATATTAAGCTAGTTTCTAACTTAATAATACCAAAATCCCCTCAAGGTTTTCTGTTGGTACTGATGTAGTTTTGTAGCTAACCAGTTAACTTATGAATAAACATAAGAGTTTTTAAGTCTAAAGTAACAAATAATATCGAAAGAGATTGTTAAGTTAGCTTGAATATCTTGATTTTGCTGCTATTTGCATAGCACACTGTTTTTACTGTGAAGGAGAAGGGCATCTGGAAGACTCTCTCATAATTAGTATTTATGGCAATTGCAAAATCTGCTCTAACCTGAGGACACTGAGCTCTTGCCTCTTTCAGACTCCTTAGGAAATACAAGCAGGGACAGAATCAGAGATCCGATTCAATATTGTGCATCTCCATCCCTCTGAATTAGATCTGGCTACTTGGTCCTTTTGCTACTTTCACTCATATTCAACACTTGGATCCCCTCCTCCCATGAAAAAGACACTATTTTTGTGTCCCTTAGAGATTAAGGAGCCTGTGGCCATTTATTTTAGCTTGTTCTTTCCATTGATTATCAACCGGAATCTCACTGCACTCCTGACCCAAACTCCCATTTCCAGCCTCTTTCTCCATTCTCTTTTCTAGAAAGTTTTACATCAAAAGTTTATACCCTCATTCACAGGTGCAATTGATAAGACGGCCAGCTTATTTAAAAATGGTTAAGTACTGACATCCTCAGATATACATGCTATGTATTAAGTCTGAAAAAGTAAAATAATTTCTCTGAAGCCCTAGTAAAGTTTTTTTTAATAAGATTCAGCTCTATAAAGGAAAACAAAGGTTTTTAATCATTAATTGATGTAACAGCTGGGTATAAATGCCAATATATATAAAGACACTAGAACTTCATTAAAACATAGACTTTAAAAGTAAATCTTAAAATTAATTACTAGTCCAGAACGTGTAAGATTTCACATTATTTGTTCGTTCATTCATTCAAAGAGTGATTGGAATCTTAGCATGGGTAGAAAGTATAAAGTCATGTTAAGTGGGATTCTCGTTTTACAGGAGTTCCAAAAAGCCAAATACAGAGCCAACTTCATTACATTATAGATACATCGTGTAAGCATGTGTGTCATAGAAAGCTTCTATTCAAGTTCAGAATGGTATTTATTACTTTTAATACTATAAGAATAAATATTATGGGGTCAAAAACACAATAACATGTCATATAAGATACGGAATTACCTTTTTTTTTTTTTTTTTTTTTTTTAATTTTTTATTTTTTATAAACATATATTTTTTATATACATATATTTTTATCCCCAGGTCTGTGAATCACCAGGTTTACACACTTCACAGCACTCACCAAATCACATACCCTCCCCAATGTCCATAATCCCACCCCCTTCTCCCCAACCCCCTCCCCCCGGCAACCCTCAGTTTGTTTTGTGAGATTAAGAGTCACTTATGGTTTGTCTCCCTCCCAATCCCATCTTGTTTCATTTATTCTTCTACCAGCAATGTCCACAATAGCCAAACTATGGAAAGAACCTAGATGTCCATCAACAGATGAATGGATCAAGAAGATGTGGTATATATACACAATGGAATACTATGCAGCCATTAAAAGAAATGAAATCTTGCCATTTGCAACAACATGGATGGAACTAGAGCGTATCATGCTTAGCGGAATTACCTTTTAAAATCGTTAAAGCAGTTTGTTTTCCTCAAAGACTCATAAACATCATTAATTGCTTCATTATTTTACATCATAATTCCAGTGATATTCTTAAGGGATACCAATAATTTGATTAGCATAAATGTCCATATTCATTTTTATGTTCTTTAAAGTGTTAATTATAATAAAGTTTAATTCTGTACATAAAAGATAGCTAAAAGAAACAAAGTATATACGCAAACCAAGACCTCCTTTGTCACAGCAAATTTAGGAGCTGGACAGCCTTGAGAATCAAAGTAGGTAAGAGGACTATCTGCAATAGCAATTAATTAGCAGGGTAAATTATACTCCAACACTGTTCCAATGAAGTCCTTAAAAACAATGCAGACTGCCTCTTCTCCTTTTTTCCTTTACAAATGCACACATATTTATTGTTAGGCCAAAGATTTACTCAAACTACATTTAGATGTCCAAGAAAATGTAGTTTATTTTGTGTGTTACTGATATAAGTTTCTTTATAATGGCAAAACATCTAAATTATAATCCAGTTGGGTAAGCATTGTGGATATAATAATTTAAACTTTCCTGTTAGTAAATGCTTAGCCTTTTTAAATATAAATACGCAGAGCTCTACCCTGCTTCTTTCTAAGGTAAAAATTCAAGTGTTTTGTAGGATAATATGGTAATGAAGGGAGCTGATAACCATACATAGATTGGCTATCCCCTGCATAATCTTTGGATTTTGTTGAGGTGTGAGTGGTCTGGGCCACTTACTGAACTTCCATGGGGAAATTTGGCTAGTATCTCTCTCTGACGACTGTGCTTGGTACAGCTCATGGTTTTCTTTTTCCCTTGTCACAAGAGGGCCTTACAGTCCTCTGACTGTTTTGGTCTCATCTAGTTCTTCTTAGTGTTGGGGAGGGTCCTGTCATCTGGCTATGATAACCATGGGTGGCAGTCCTGGCGTTCAGTTCATTGTGCATCTTTTGCTATAAGAAACTTGAGCCATTATGTGGGGTCCCACCTCTGAAAAACTCCCCAGCTTTTAAAAACTTTTAATTTTTATTTTAAACTATAACAATTTACAGAAATGTGTATAAAACATAAATTGTGTGAAAAATGGTTGTAAGCAAACAGCAATGTAATCACCATCCACGTAAAAAATTTGGACATTTCTAACACTCTTGAAGCTTCTATGTACCCCTGAAAACCTTCCTTTTATTCCAACTTCCAACTCCCAGTAAAACTATGCAGTTAATTTATTGTTTTTCTGTACAGATATAACACGAAAAAATATATATCAAAACAATATAAATTATAGTTCAGATTTTCCTGCCTTTAAAATTTACACAAATAAATCATACCATAAGTAAATACTTGTTTTGCTTCTTGCACTTAACATTATATTTGCAAAATTGGTGACACCTCAGTGGCGCAGTTGTTTAAGTGACTAACTCTTGGTTTCAACTGAGGTCATGATCTCAGAGTCCTGAGATAGAGCTCCGATTGGCTTAAGATTCTCTAGCCCTCTGCCACATTATCCCCATTCTCTCTCTCAAATAACTAAATCTTTAAAAAAGGTGTATATACAAAATTAATCCATACAAAGCACATCGCTCTAGTTTATGTTTTAATGAATTGTATCCCATTGTGTGAACATGACAAACATAATTTTAAAATTGTAGCATACTCTGCCACATGACCATATCAAACTTAATTTTAATTTTTGATGGTCAATGCTTTTCCAGTGTTTGATTATTATAAACACTGCTAGAGATATTCTTTGAATTATAACCTGGTACATTTATGCATGAGGGTCTCTAGGTTAAATAACCAGAAGTTAAATTACTGGGAGAGGGCCACACGAATCTTCAACTTTAGTAACTATTACAAACTGTTTTCCAAAGTGATTGTGCCAGTTTAAACTCCCACTAGCAGACTATGAATGCTTCAGAAACTTCCAGAGAGGTATGATGGGGCATGAGGCAGTAGGAGGTAACACCTGCATTGCAAGAATTTAAAACACATATGCAGCTACACTTGAGGTGAACATAATGCATAAACTTGCTATACTACGTTGTACACCTAAAACTAATGTAACACTGTATCAACTACATACACACAACATCTGTGTAGGTATGTCCACTTCTGGCTGTTACCCAAAAGAAGATTATTTATTTATATAAATGTAAATACATAAACATATACATACACTTACATCTGTGTGTGCTCGGGATCCTCTCCCCTGCTTGTCCCTCTCTCAGACAAGGGTGCCCACTGCTCTGCCACTGAGCTCGTCCGATGCAGTGAGAGCTGCACTGCAGGGCCCTGCAAGGCGCTAGGTGGGTAGTAGGCAGCGCTGAAGAGTGCGGGGCGCACCTTGCAAGAGCGCAGGGGCTGGCGCCGCGTGGAGCAGCGCCCATGGGAGACGCAGCACCTGACCCGCCAGCTAGTGTGCACCGTGGCCCAGATGAAGACTAGGGGCTGCGGAAGCAGCTCCGGAGGAGCCACTGGGCTGTTATCTGGTCGTCCCCTACCACGCATGCCCGGTGCGCCAGGCCTCTGGCCGGCGCCCGGGGTCCCGGATGACACGCCCCACTTATGTGCTACCCACCTCACAGACACGCCAGGGTCTGGCTGTTGGGCAAGGCCAGGGTGTGGATCATGGCAAGGACAGGAGATCATGACGAAGCTAGCGAGGAAGTGAGAAGCACCTCAAATTCGTGCATCATCAAAACTGGGAACCAGCCAGGGGCAGGCCCCTAAGTCATGGCTCCCCGGAGGCCACCCAGGCCTACCAGTCGCTGCAGCTCTCCAAGCTTTGTCTTGGGAGCCAGACCGGCCAGGCACGTCTGTCACTCGAGTATGTGCATTCTCTGGGGACCCCTCAGTCACAGCTCTACCGCTCAAGTTGACTGCCACCGGGAGCTGGAGGTGGGAACTCAGCTTGAGCCCCAACGAGGCTGCCACACACCCTGGACTCTCAGTCCCAGTGACCATTCTTCTTTCATGCATTCTTTGTGGAGATCTGGCCTTAGGAAGGTGCTGAAAGGCAAGGAAAAGACTGCCCACCTCTGGTGACGCTACCACGTCCTCTCCATCCCCGCAGCAGCCAGCCACGGCTCAGAGCTATGGTGGCCCTTCAAAACGTCATACATGAAGCTTAGTTGAACAGGTTGAGGTGGTTCCTGTGTCTGCCCAAAGGGCAGATGGCAAGTTTGAAACCCGGCCTCATCACAAAGTAAATGGACAGAAAGAACTGAACCCTGACCCTTCCTCTTCATGATCTGAGTGGCTGTTACTTCACTGTGATTGAGCCTCAGAAGCTAGTATGGGGTTAGTCATGAGATGACCTCCTGAAGTCCTAGATCTTAAGGTGGGACTTAGGACCTTGGCATTTCTCTTTGTAAAAATACCTCCTTTTCTGAGTAACTATCTCAGCTTGCTTCCCTTCTTTCAGTCTCCCTTATGCAAATAGTAATGCACAATCAGCCATAACAGCCTGCCAGTGGTCTTATGCAAGGCTTCGGCTAGGAGCTTAGGGTCCACTTCTCTTCCCTCCCAAACACCCACACCCAGAGATGTATGCCTCTATGTGCTGGGTTCTATCAGAACTCTCTGGATGTTTCTAAAGGCCCCTTTCCCTATCTCTACAGGCTTGGGATGAGAGAGTAAGGTGAAGGTACCACAGCAAGTAGCTGGGTACCTGACATACTTATTTCCCTTTGTCTTCCCTGTGCCCATCCTTCATGGATTTCAAGACTGGAAGGGCTGACGTCAAGCTTTTGGGCTTTCCCTTCCTGTGGTTCCTGTCCTCCTATCTCTATGGCAATGACATTACACCCTAAGTGGAAGTGCATTGTCCCCATATTTAAGAAACAAAATTATGATCTAAACCCTTCAAGGTGAAAGGGTTTAGAATCCCCCACCCTCCATCCCTTAACAAAGCCTGCTTGTGAAACCTGTTGTCTTGCTACAAAATCCAGTCTGACAATGAAATCTAACTACTTTGGTCTAGCACTTATTTGCCTTTTCTCTGAAATATCAGATCCAATTGTTTTCAACGGGTGAGAAATTCACATGACATCAAGATTTATAGAGTATTCAAATTCAAGTGGAGAGGTTTCAAAAGTATTTTTCTCTTCCAGCTTTATGATGCTGGGGGAGGGGGCAGATAGGGAGAAGAGACTCCTAATACCTTATCTTCCCACTGCTGTACCTATTCCTTTGTTGAGTTCATTATTTTTTTGCATTATTTTTTTGTAAATTGAGAAGTCCTGTCTAGAGTAATTAATTGCTTTAGATGAAAAGTTCTTCTGAAGGCTATACAAATTCCATATGATTTTCCAAAAGCTTTGTATATTAGAATTCATAAATGAGGACAGTGTGAATTTATAACTATTTTACTATTTGCAAATAACCAATATATTTTGATGCTAAGGGACAGCATTAGAATTAGGCATGTGGAATTATGTCATCTTGTAATATACCACATGAATCTTAGGGAATTGCTTTTAAAAGGTCTCACAAATCTAGAGAGAGATAAATAAAATTTATTTTCTCAGGGCTTTTTCTGCTATAAACTGTGAGAGAGCAACAACTACCAGGCTTTGTAAATTCCTGAATTGTTTACTATATATCATTATAAGTCACTGCTCTGGAGTTTGGGCTAGTTGAGATGCAGGTAGGTAGAGAAGAAAGTCCAGATGGATCTGAGATGCAACCACCATTTTGAAGGGGGATGGAGTTCAAGGTGGACAAAATGCCCTTCCTCATCAACCAAGCCAAGGGAAACATTGATCTACTATACATAAAATAGGAAACACCTGGGTTTTCTACTTTCCTAAAGAGCATGAATAAAACAGAGGATATATGGGAAAAGAAAATTGAATCTAATTTCTTCCTCCACAATAGACTGAAAACACAACTAATTATCAATATAATTAAAAAGATAAATTAAATTGGAGCATGTAATAGCATTTGAGATCACAAGCTAGGAATCCTTTGTGAACATAAATAATTTAATAATTGATAACATAGAGGAATTACAAAATGTGTTCAACTTTGAAAAAATAATTCACTATTTTTGGAAAATATTTTGCTCATATTTAACAATGTTGCCTTTAATAAAATAACAAGAGTTGCCAACATGGAGCAATTAGGTCAAACAAACTAGGAATTAATTACTGTAGACAGGCCCATATGTCACAAAAGCATTGCACATGTTCTCCAAGCCTTGCCTGGAAAGGGGAAGATTTATTCTGGGAAAGCTCTTGAGATAGTAAAAGGGACATTGCCGCAAAAGTTTGAATTGAAAGTGACTTTGCAGAATTCAGATCATGAAGGCACGAAGTTGGATCAAGTACAAACTAGGTGAATTTTCTTCAGTTCTTCTTTAATTATTTAAAATAAATCAAGCAATGCTTAAATGGTATGACTTTAACAACCACACCAGTTCTTTGGGTATATCAGGGACCAAATTAAACAAAGCACTTACCACTGATTGTCTTCAGTTATGTATTAGTTCAAGCGGGCAGAGAGGAATGATTAGCAAATCACAATCCTTGGGGTGCATATACATGGCCTAGATTCAATATATAAATCAAAATTTAGTTTTAGCATTAAATATCAGAAATCGGCCTCTGTTTCGGCTCATGAATATTCTCCAATGTTAACATTTTAGTCCTTAAAATCATTGTTAATTTTTTTCAAGATTTTTAATTTATTTAATTGAGAGAAAGAGTGAATGAAGGAGAGAGCATGAGCAGGCAGAAGGGCAGAAGGAAAAGGAGAAACAGACTCCCCTCTGAGCAGGGAGCCTGACATAGGGCTCAATCTTAGGACCCAGGGACAATGACCTGAGTGGAAGGCAGATGTTTAACTGACTGAGCCACCCAAGTGCCCCTCATAGTTAGGTTTTATATTAATATTCTTTTCATTACTAAAACATATCATCAAATTTGGAATATGCATTTTCACTAAGATAATCAATAATTTTAGTTTAAATGAAACAAAAGAAACCCATTTTTTTTTTCTTTAAATAGACTTTTATGGAAGTCAAGTTTGGTTGTTTCTGCTGGACTCTATCACAACCTTGATTTCTAATTCTAATAACTTATTTTCTGGGAGATGTAGCCAATGGCATAATACTCTTGTATTGCCTTATGAGGTCTTTTAACATATTTAATATTTCAAAAGGTTCACATGTGGGGAGAAACCTTTAAAGGAGAGGTTGGAAATTTATATATCTAAGAGAACATAGGCAAATTGCAGATAAAGATGACAGGCTATACCTAGATACATGGTAGAGAACAACAGGGAGTGTTGGAGACTGTGGAACATGGGACCCTCCTTGCTAGTAGTCTCAATTGTTGCCATTCTGATATGTGATTCATGATATAGATCATTATTTTATGTGGAATTTGACAACATTTTGAATATTGCAATTAATTCAAACATCAAAATATAAAGAACAAATAGAAACAAATACATTGGGCCAAAAAATATATTGTAGAATCAAATTAAACATGCCACCATATTATTAATGCTTCCAGCATTATCTGCTCTGTGGACATAAGAGATTATATATATATATATATATATATATATATATATTTAATATTGTTATTATTTTTACCTTAAAATTCTCAAATTTTAGCTTGCATTGGAATCACCAGAATAAGGTTTTCAGATAAAATACGGGACACTCAATTAAATTTTAATTTCAGATGAACAATGTTTGTTTTTAGTAGAAGCTTATGTCCCAAATATTGCATGGAATATACTAAAAACATACTAAAATTATTTATTGTTTATCTAAAATTCAATTTAACTGTATATACTATATTTTATTTGCTCTATGTGGCAATTCTATGCTTAGAGGTTTTGTTAAAACAGATTCCTGCCTCCACTCTAAGAGTTTCTCATTTAGTGATCTGGGTGGGCCCCAAGAATTTGCATTTCTAATAAATTTCCTAGGAGATCTTGGTTTGGCTGGTTCCAGGAACACACTTTGGGAACTACTCCCCTAGTATAAACTACGTTGGATCAGAATTTTTTTTTAAATTTTATTTATTTATTTGAGGGAGAGAGAGAGTGAGAGCGAGCATGAGAAGGGAGAAGGTCAGAGGGAGAAGCAGACTCCCTGCGGAGCCGGGAGCCCCATGTCAGACTCATCACCGGACTCCCAGATCATGACCTGAGCCAAAGGCTGTTGCTTAACCAACTGAGCCACCCAGGCGCCCTGGATCAGAATTTTTTAATCAACCTAAATTGTTTACATTTTCTCTTTTAACCAAACATTTGCTTATTATTTCAAATATGTAGAGATTCTCTGCTTTTCCTCATGACTCAAGTGTAGTTCTAAGTCTGTATTCATGATTCATCTTATTGTAGACTCAGAAGAATCACCTGCCTTCTCATTCTTCCGGTATTATCTACTAGGATCTCTGCCCAGTAACTTTTGTTTCCCCAGACATTTTAATGCTTGCCTATAAAGTTTTAGTAGTTGAATTTAGGCCAATAAAAGAATGAATTTTTGAGACACTTAGGCATGACAGCTGCTTTCCCGGCACCATCATCTTTTTCTTCCTAAAAAATGTAAATGATACGTTATTTAAAGGGGGTGGTAATACTCATATACATGAATCATGATTATATTATTTTTGTTCTAAACTTTTCAGATGGTTACCAAAATTCTATCATTAAAATTCAAACTTACAAACTATATGTTAATCCTATCTTTCTAAATACCTACATGTTTTGTCATAAACTTGCTCATCTTTGGCAACCTTGCCACCTCTTCTAACCAGGTGTTTCTGCTTTTAGTCCCTGGAAGGAGGGCAGGAGGAATATTAGACTCTTTTGTCACCACCTTTGCCATCATGTTGCCTTGTCGTTCATTGTTCCCAATGTGTTGCCAGCCCTCCCACCTAGGTACTGGTTTTTAAGGAGGATCTGGACCTTCTCCTATACTCTTTTTGTCTTTCCCTTTAGAGCCTTTGCTCCTGTTTTCTGGCCCATGGAATCATCTGCCTTTTTTTTTTTTTTTTTCCTCTGCCAGTCTCCACAGCTGGAGTCATTTTGTCACCACCTGCGGTGGGTCTCTGACTCTCATCACAGGCCCCAGAGCCAGAGTTCTGGCCCTTGGGCCTCCAGCCTCACAACTTATTGCCAAGCCCACCATCTCACCATCACTTGTGTGTAGAACCTCTTAACTGTGGGGTCTGCTAGGCTATTCTATTATGCTGTGTCACCATGTGTGTCTACCAAGAGTGGGCCCCATGCAATAAAAAATCATCTGCTTTTCTGAGCAGCTGCCTGATGATTGCCACTGCATGCACCTGATTTTGTCTTATTCTTGCTCATTCCCCAATGATAAAAGGCTGTAATTCATGGTATGGACCCTTACACAAAGTGATATATTAGACTGTAATATATTATAAAAAGCATTATTTTATTACAAATTATATATGTGCCTGATATATTATGCCCGTTATATATAATTTTTTTCTAGTGGCTATTTGTAATGTAGGCTGAAGCAATTGTTACAAAGTAGAAGGGAGACATATTATAAAATTATTATTTATACAAGTTTAGAATGAAAAATTGCATTGGGAGAGGTCAACTCTCTAGTGCAAACTAGCAAATAAACCACAATGATTTACCTTTGGAAACAATTTATTTTTAGTTGTGATACTGCTTTAGCAATATGCAGTAACACAAACAGAACTACCCAAGGTGTTTTGTTACATCTTTTCTACATTGAAATTGGCAACATCTTATATTAAATTCATTTGGTTTATATTAATGTTTAAACTAAATAAATGAGAGACTGTACCAAAGTACAGATACATCCATTTATTTCAGGGGTTTCAAATACCAATTTTATATCACTCTTTTTTTTTTTTTTTAAGTTTTATTCATTTATTTGACAGAGAGAGATCACAAGTAGGCAGAGAGGCAGGCAGACAGACAGAGCAGGCTCCCTGCTGAGCAAAGAGCCTGATGTCGGGCTTGATCCCAGGACCCTGAGATCATGACCTGAGCCGAAGGCAGAGGCTTAAAGCACTGAGGCTTAACACACTGAGCCACCCAGGCTCCCCCTTTTATACCACTTTTTGTTTTTTTACATTTTTTTTAAATTTTTTATTTTTTATAAACATATATTTTTATCCCCAGGGGTACAGGTCTGTGAATCGTCAGGTTTACACACTTCATAGCACTCACCAGAGCACATACCCTCCCCAATGTCCATAACTCCACCCCCCTTCTCCCAACCCCCCTCCCCCCAGCAACCCTCAGTTTGTCAATGAAACAAGATGGGATTGGGAGGGAGACAAACCATAAGCGACTCTTAATCTTTTATACGACTCTTTTTTTTTTTTTTTAAGATTTTTATTTATTTATTTATTTGACAGACAGAGATCACAAGTAGGCAGAGAGGCAGGCAGAGAGTAGGAAGCAGGCTCCTCACAGAGCAGAGAGCCCGACGTGGGGCTTGATCCCAGGACCCTGAGACCATAACCCGCCCCAATCTTTTATACCACTCTTAAAGAAATAGTGCATATGGGCCACCTGGGTGGCTCAGTGGGTTAAGCTTCTGCCTTCAGCTCAGGTCATGATCCCAGGGTCCTGAGATCTAGCCCAGCATTGTGCTCTCTGTTTCCCCCTCTCTCTCTGCCTGCCTCTTTGCTTGCTTGTGATCCCTCTCTCTGTCATATAAATACATAAAATCTTTAAAAACAACAAAAAAGCACATTTAGAAGAGCAAAAGTAAATTGTTTTTTCCCCACCATACACAATGTTTAAATACAAAGGATTGGATATAACAAACCGCAGTATAATATGGCAAATTCTGCTGCATAGCTGTGAATTAAGTGCACCTAATCTCTATGATATAGACCAGAGGAAGAGGATTTTTGAGTTCAGCCTTGAAGAGTATTTTTGTAGAATGTTTAGGAAAGGCCACTAAGAAGCAAAAATATTCACATTTTAACTAGGTCTAGATAAATAATGTTTGTACTTATAATAAAGATGCTGGTGAATAGCAGAAATAAATCACCACCGAAAACACTTAGGCTTTAGGTATCAGGCAAGTAGAAAACTCTGGAGAAAACACATTACAATGATTTACTTACTCAGGCATTCACCAATTTAACCTAGTTCTAATGACTATAGTTTAGCCCAAATAATGTATTTCGTTTAGCCAAAGAAGATGTAAGAAGCTCCAGAAAGTATTCTAATGTTCAGTACAACTTCATGTTGACGATTGGGACAAGTATACATACACAGCTTCCTGCCACACCTAAACCTCAGTGTATCTAGAATTATTTTACTTATTTCCATTCATTTCCTCTTCATAGCCCTATGCCAATTTTTTAATGATATTTTAATGACTTTCCCCCAGATAGACGGTTAGCTCTTAGATAAGAAAGTCAGGAATCCTTTACTCTTACGCCCTCTGCTCCTATCAGAACGCTTGCATGTACGGCGATTATGCTATAAATGATGAATAACTCATTTGACCCTGATTTCTCTACCAAAGTTTTCATTCTTCCTTGTGCACAAAGGTCTTTCTTGTCCATTGGATGAACAGCTGAATTCCTGTATTGATAAGGGCTGTGCTGGGATCCCTGTTAAATATCTTCGTTCTTGGGGCACCTGGGTGACTCAGTTGGTTAAGTAACTGCCTTTGGCTCAAGTCATGATCCTGGAGTCCTGGATCGAGTCCCACATTGGACTCCCTGCTCAGGAGGGAGTCTGCTTCTCCCTCTGACCTCTCCCCTCTCATTCTCTCTCTCTCAAATAAATAAGTAAAATCTTAAAACAAAAAACAAAAACTCAGTTCTCATGGGTCTCAGATTTCTGTCTTGTTCTCCTCTGTTCTCTGGGAAACTAGAACAGAGATTGGGAATTCTGGTTCTCAAAATGATTATTAAACTTTTACTGCAATGCTTAATGTACTACTACATCCCTCTCTGTACATGAATGTGTCCATGTGGAAGGTCACTGAGGCACCGGTGCCAGTGGAATCCCCACTATGTGCCAGTGTGTCTTAGGTACTGTATTTGTTTGCCAGGGTAGCCATGACATAATGCCATAAAGTGGGAGGCTTAAAGAACCGAAATATATTGTCTCACAGTTCTGGAGGCTAGAAGTCCAAGATTTAAGTGTTGCAGGGTTGGATCTTTTGAAGGTTGTGAGGGCAATTTGGTTCCATGCTTATTTTCTAGTCCTCGTAGTTTACTGGCAATCTTTGGTGCTTGTAGAAGATAAAGATATTTTCTGCTTTCGTCTATTTTATAGACGAAGGACATCAATCCTATTGGGTTAGGGATCCACCCTACTGCAGTTTGGCTTCATCTTATTTTAACTGGTTAATATCTGCAACAACTCTGCTACCATATAAGATCACATTATGAGGTATGGGGGTTAAGACTTCAATATAAATTTGGGGGGAATGCAGTCAACCCACAACAGGTATTGTATACACATTTTCTTATTTAATCCTCACCACAACCCTAGGAAGTAAGTATATTTATCTCCATTAGATAAAAATAATTTTTGGATGCTATCTAGTCAAAATGTTTAGATGACATTTCCATGTCTGTGTTTGGAAAGTGTGTTTTCTCTCATTCACAGAGTATCATAAAATAATCTTCCTTAATAGAACTCCTCTATGACTAGGAACACCAACTATGAATTTTTATGGTTATATTTTTACTTAGTACTCATTTTCTTGGCTGCAAAGTTGCTTTGTGGGCACTTGGGTAGACAATTGAGTGACAAGATATCTGAGATATAAGTTTTTCCTGGGAAAACTCATGCCAGCTGAACTTTACTTCTAAGTTACTTTCTGTGGTTTGAGGACCTGCATTATTTTTCATAAAACCAGTTTCAAACTGCTCAGATGTTTTACAAGTAATATAATTGTTTATCTTATATTTATGTATAAAGAAAATCACCAAATTTATATTTTATGCATATATGCTATTGATTTTGAGTATCCCTTTTTACAAGATCAGATTTAAGGAGAATTTGTTCAAGTAGCATTTTTTAGGGAACACAGAAAACACTGTATCATACCTTTTTTGTTTGCTTGTTTGTTTGTTTGTTTTTTGGTTTTTGGTTTTTGGTTTTGGTTTTTTTGGTGACTGAGTGGTGACTGACTGAGAGCACTCTGTAATTTTTTGTAAACAGATCCTACTTCAACTTTATTTTGCTTCTTTATTTAATACTGAGAATATATGGAACCTGTTTGTGGTAAGCAAAGACCTAGTGAGGCAGTTTTATTACAGAGCAGAAGATTTTATCTCTAGATGCTCAGGTTAATAACTATGGTATAGAGACAATAAACCATTGGGAAAAGACATTGTATATCAAGAAATGTTCTTCATGGACTACTCTAGAAGATGTTCTGCTTACAGATAGAAGTAATTGAAATCCCCTCAAACACAGAAAAGAAGATTACTAGCATAGCACATTCACATATTAACTCAGTCACACTAGAGAAGAGTTTCAGCATCATAAATTTGTATAACAGAAATTAGGTATGGAAATGTAACAGGCAGTAACAAATCTGTGTGCCTAAGGAAGAGGTTACTAATGAACTAACCTGGATAAAACTGCCAACAAATGGACTATCATCATAAAAGATGATCATTCCAACAGAGTGATAATAGCCCTCCATAGGATGGTTGTCTCAGCAGCCAGCAGCAAAAGTGATATGCAGAAGTCACAGAGAGATGGGGACAGAGATACCACCTGACTTTGTTGTGCCTTAGGAAATAATAATTAAAGCCAAACCCTACTGTTTGTTTATTTGTAATTTGGGGCATATGTTGTATTTAAAATAATTATAAGGAACTCTGTAGTTTTTCCCCAGACTGTGGTACTAGCTTTTCTTTGGCCAACCTTTTTGATATTTTCCCACAAATGAGTGCACGTTCAAATGAGAAGTGTGCCTTTATTGCTAGAGAGGTATCTAAACTAGATTATAATAAGTTTTTCTAATAATGTCTCAGGTAAACACAGTCTCTGATTACTCGTTGTGGGATTATTTCCAAATTAAACTATTTCTCAAGTTAAAAAAAATTCTCATTCTTCTTCTTTTCTTGTATTTAATTTGTTCCTCCTACAGTCTCACGCCTAGATTCCTACAGTGGTCTTTTAGGCAGGGTCCTGGTTTCCTGTGTCTTTCTCCTTCATCTATGCCATGTACTATGATGTGTGTTGCCTAAGTGGATGAGTAAGGAATTTAGTTTAAGGGTCCTGGTGAAATAAGATAGCACTAAAGCCCAAGTAGCAATCACACACTTGAATATCATGGAAATTGAAAAAATGTACGCTGTCTTTCAAAAGCTGAGGACACTGAGGTCCTATCTAGAATTCCTATGGTTGCCCTGAGTAGGGACCTACACCAGTCCTTACTGGCCACTTCTATTCCCTGACTCACTTGCCTTCATTTGTTGATCCACACACACAGTAAACTGATATTTGTTGAGCAAGTCCTGTGTGCCATGGTGACTAGTAAGCAGTGGGCCCCTTCTCTATTCCCAAAGAATTTATGAACTGGCTCAGGATATAGACAAGCAAATTGGAAACCATAGTCTATTTTTATATTATGTTTTAATGTTTGTTATAAATGCCATAATGGGGATTTACAGGGTTTTAAGGGCTTATATGTTACAGATAACTAGTTCAGATTTGGGGACCAAAATAGACTTTCCAAAGCAATGATACTTAAGCTGAGACCCAAAGCACTGTTAGGAATGGATAGTCAAACAATTGGGAGAGGGTCACAGTTATAGTCCCCTAAACTGGGGTTTACAAACACAGAGAGTACAAAGAGCATATGCTAACGAACGGAAATGAGGTCCCTGGGATAAAGTACAGAGCATCCAAAAGAGAGAACAGTGTCAAGAACTAGGACTAGCAAGATAAGCAGGTCCAAAATGGGAAGTCCATGTACATTCATTTCCCAACCTTCTTGTGTTCCCCAAAGTGTGACACTCAGGCTTCCTTGCCCTTTGGGCTTCCGCATAAGTTCAGTGATGGAAGGTGCTAGAGTATAAGGTAGGAGAAGAGGAGCCAGGGTGTTTTTCCCTCTCTTACTCTGAGGAGGCTGCATCTTCTTGTGATTACAGCTCCCACCAGACCCTTCACTCATGGTCCCAGCTCTTGTCAGACGAGTTCCTGCAAAAGTTCCAGCTTTCTTCCAGGAATCGCTGATTCTAAATTCTGGTAACACTATTTATTCTGGTTGTTCATGGCTCCAGTCGTGATCAATTTTGTGAGGAGTGAGAGAGAGAAGATTCAGGATTGATTCCCAAGTTTCCCATCTGAGCATACAGTAGTGTTATTTACTGAGATAAAGAATATAAGAGCAGCAGGCTGGAGGAGAGTAAGTGATGGCTTCAGGGTGGAATGCCGAGTTGTTTGCGATGCAAGATATAGTGGAGCTACTTCATTCTACTAGGTATGCTGGGCTGGAGCTCAAGAAGAGTCCTGTCCTGGAGAAATAAATGGGGGATTCAACAACTATGAAAAGTGTAATTGAAGCCACAAAAGTAGACTGTGTTGCTTGGGGAGTTGAAAGTGGGAGTTACTAAGCTTGATTGAGCCATAAATTTCTTGGATAATTTCTCCCAGATTAATGTGTATGAACACGTAAGACTTTGTTGTAAATGAAGCAAGCAGGCCAGGAGAAAATTCTTCAAACGCCAATTTGTAGAGGCTGGACTAAGAAGTATAGGTCAACTTTTCTCTGGCTTTGCTTCTTAAACAAATGTCCATTTCTAACCCACTCACAACTATCCACAGTTCTACCTCTCAGGTTGTTTACTGAGATTCTGCTTACTAGGCAAAGCTGACTAATAATCTTCTAAGAGACCCTCACCTGGTGTGAAGGAGTCCCAGCCACAGTACCTTTTCCGGGACCCTCTTTCCTGTGTCTCCGGTGACTATTTCTCATCAGTGTAAAGTGAATGGAAATGATGTGAGCCAAGACTCTTAAGAAAAACTTTATGGTTCATCCATTCATTTTCTGATCT
Source organism: Mustela lutreola (assembly GCF_030435805.1). Lineage (NCBI taxonomy): Eukaryota > Metazoa > Chordata > Mammalia > Carnivora > Mustelidae > Mustela > Mustela lutreola. The sequence goes on from NC_081290.1 coordinate 110,980,395, forward strand.
ATCTATCCTGCTGGATGGTTACAAATGGTAATCCACAACTTGGGGACAAGAGAGCCATAAACTGGAGAAGTCCTACTCTCAGAATCACTGTGTACAGAGATCTTCCAATGACTAGGAACACACATTTTGCCCTATCACAAGAATGAGATACAACTTTCAACTTTCGTTGGTTGAGACACATATATTTGGTTTTGGCTTTTATGGAACTTTAGCCCACACCAACTAATACACTGTGTTACCTGTGAGTTTATTTTCAATTCTGCTTCATTCTGAGAAGCCTTACTCTGTGTATTTTGCATCTAACATTTCTTAAGGGACAGGATCCAGTTGGCATTGTAGATTACCATCTGATCAAGTATTCCACTCTGGCACAGGTTCTCAGGCCAATCACCTGGTCCCTCTTATGTTCAGTTATAGGTGACTGCCTTAAGGTTAGTCACAGATTCTTGGAATTAATTCTAGCTATGATAACAGAGTCAAATATTATTGCTTGTGAAATGTGTGTGTGAGCTACTCTTTCTGACCACTTTGCTAGGAAGAGTGACAGTTTGTAAGGCCAATATTTGCCTTTTATTCTGGTATAGTCATTAAGACTATTTCCCTTTACTCTCAAAAATGTCCCAGCTTGGAATATAAATGATATAAGCTCCCTATTCAAAATAGGTATACCTTTTCATAAGGTATTTCTCCAATGCTAAACAGATTACTGTATGTAAACTCCATTTGTAAGTACAATATTGATGTTCAAATATCTCACACTTACACCACTCCATTGTTTCTTGAACTTGTTCTCATTTATCCAACCATATTCTTTATGCTGTTTAAAACTTTCACTTCTTGCCATCTAGCCAGTCAGCTCTCTGTCTTCCTTGGACATTAGATGTTTACATACCCATCACCTATTTTCCTTTTTTCTAGTAATGGCTCACCCTTTCCTTGGGCAACCACCACTCAACGTGTTTGTTCAGATGGAACTTCCTCCACCTTCATCTCTGGGTGATACTTATCAGAACCGCATATATCTTTGGCCAGTCCGATCCACAGAAGGTTGGACCCATGACTTAAGCAGTGTCAATTACAACTAATCCTAAGACTTTTGATAGAATGACAGAAAGGGTATTGTTCCTCGTACAAGAGGAGAGAGGGAGAACAAGCGAGTGAGAGACCTATTAATCATATGTAAATATGAATCCAGATGATTCTGGTTCCAGACACCCATGAAAATTTTCAGAATTGAGCTAATAAATTCATTCATTTGGAAACTGTCCACTGAGAATAAAGTCAGAGCTAAAGTAAAATGAAAAGGCTTCATTTGGGGTCTTAGAATTACAGTTTGGGGAACATAGATTTGGGCAGCAAGCCAAATATTGTCCCCTCCCCAACAGGGAACAAAAGTCAAGGGCTTTTAAAGACAAAAGGGAATGCCTCTATATGTGTTCCCAAAGAATTTTGATAGGTAGTGGCGATAGAAAACCAATCTTTACTGCATTTAATTGGTTGCTAAGGCTGTAACTAAGCAAATTCTCTTACTGTAGCAAGTTGCAGGTGTTTGGGCTGAGTCCTTGGAATATTTGCATTGTGGCCCAATTTGAAAATTCACAGTTCTACCCATGAGGATGTGCATAAGGCACATCTCCTTAATGTTCTTCCAGCTCCAGTCTTGGACATAAGTGACCACAGTTCATTTCACCTTTCACAAAATGTAAAAGTTGTATATCTCTAACTTTCTGTGTCTTTGTTCATAATATTCTTTGAACTGAAGTGTTTCATTTCACTCTTATGCCAATCCAGCTTCATTACTTTGGGATTAGGCAAAAGCACTCATTTATCTTCAGAGATCCTTTCCTGACTGAATTCATCCCACTATAATCCATCATTTACTCTGAAAGCATCAGCTTTTACATATAGGTTCATACTGCAAAGCAACAGATGCTTATTATTACATAGTAACCTGTAGCACTGCTATTAGAGGAAGATTAGTAGCATTCCATTATGTACAACATCCTTTCTAGTGAATTGCAGCAACTGAACTAATCACTATAACACAGGTGTATATCAGAACTTTTTCATTTGAATATGACAAACTCAACTTGCAACCAAGTTAATTTAGAAGAAAACATTGCCTCCTCTAACTGGGAAATGCCAGTAGATAGACCAGTGAGCCCTGGGACAGGAAGTTCAAACCAGAACTTGTTCTCTCCTTATCCGTATCTCAGCTCCCTTTCTCTTTCCATTTACTTAATCCTGAAAATAGACTCTCCATGGAGTCAGGGATGTGGCTGTGATCATCCTTTCAGTGTAACAACCCTTGCCATTAAATGCAATATTGCAAGCTAACTGTCATACAAAAGTCCAGGGGAGAATTCTAATTGACCAGATTTGAGCTCTAGTCCATCCATGAAGCAATCACTGGGGCAAAGGATATGGTGCTCTCTCATTGGCAGGACCTCTGCTAGCCCATATGGCTCCATAGCCTTTGTACAAATGAGCAAATAATTTCCCCACTAGGTAGAGGCAGCCCTGCAGGTGAACAGCTTGGCAAGCAGATGGAGCCTTTATGAGAATTAGAAAAAGGTGACCTTTCTCTGGGCATGTATACCCCATGCCAAGGTACACAGCTTGGGGAGAGAAGCATGGCTAGATTTCAGACCCCACTCATTCCCTTGGCCAGACATGTTTAGGTACAACAAATTGCATAAGGCAGCTCCACTCATTGGCCCTTGTGGATCACATGATCACCATTTTGTTGGAGTAGGTAATAAAGGTGGGGATGAGATGAAGGCAGGGAGTCACTACGACTGCAGGTTCAGCCATATATAGAGAGGAAGTGGTCCCTAAAAGGAAAAATGTTAAAAAGATTTACAAATGCTCACTTCCCCCATTGTATAACAATTTTGTAAACTCAATGTGGAAATTAGAACACTGATGTTTTTATTAGCTAAATAAATAAGAGAAATATAAGTGGGAAAATTTCTCAGAGACCAGAATATGCAACTTTTTCCTTTTTTTCAACTTTCCATATCTTTTTTTTAACTTAAATAAAATTAACTAGTTTAATTTACAAATAAAATATCTTGAACTCTTCTTTTTTTAGGTGTAGTGTGAGAAGTTAAGTACAGTGTACCATAACAGCCCACCTCGGCTACCTGCTTTATATATATTTTTTTGCTTTGAAGTAGTCTCAGTGTAAAGCCTGCTGTTAGATTAATTACTTAACTAAAGGATGAGTTCCTAATGCTTACCCTCTCAAGGGGAATTCTGACACTCACCTTAGTTCTTATTTTGAAGTCTGGCCCTTTCAGAAAGTCCCTTGTTATGACAGCCATTAACTTCTATAGACAAATTGCAATAACAGCAACAACAATAATAATAGTAGTAATAACAACAACAACAACAACACTTTAACTTCAATATCCCCCATTCCCAATTGTATGACTTTCACATGTGAAACAGGGATGTTAACCAAATATTCAAGTTTATCCCGCTGGAGAATCTGATTCCCTTCTTGTGTTTCACAGACTGTTTTGTTGTTTTCTTTCCCTTCTGTTCTAATGAATATATCATTACCCTTCCCTTCTTTCCTCTCTATTGTTCTATCAGAGACAAAGTCCTCCATATATATATATATATATATATATATATATATATATATATATATATATATATTTTAAAGATTTTATTTACTTATTTGAGAGAAAGAGAGAGAAGAGTGAGAGAGCATGAGAGGGGCGGTCTAGGGAGAAGCAGACTCCCCATGGAGCTGGGAGCCTGATGTGGGATGCCATCCCAGAACTCTGAGATCACAACCTGAGCCAAAGGCAGGGGCTTAACCCACTGAGCCACCCAGATGCCCAGTCTTCCATACTTTTTATTGTTATATTTTTCTTGAATTTTATTTTTTTTTTAATTTTTTATTTTTTATAAACATATATTTTTATCCCCAGGGGTACAGGTCTGTGAATCACCAGGTTTACACACTTCACAGCACTCACCAAATCACATACCCTCCCCAATGTCCATAATCCCACCCCCTTCTCCCAAACCCCCTCCCCCCGGCAACCCTCAGTTTGTTTTGTGAGATTAAGAGTCACTTATGGTTTGTCTCCCTCCCAATCCCAGCTTGTTTCATTTATTCTTCTTCTACCCACTTAAGCCTCCATGTTGCATCACCACTTCCTCATATCAGGGAGATCATATGATAGTTGTCTTTCTCTGCTTGACTTATTTCGCTAAGCATGATACGCTCTAGTTCCATCCATGTTGTTGCAAATGGCAAGATTTCATTTCTTTTGATGGCTGCATAGTATTCCATTGTGTATATATACCACATCTTCTTGATCCATTCATCTGTTGATGGACATCTAGGTTCTTTCCATAGTTTGGCTATTGTGGACATTGCTGCTATAAACATTCGGGTGCATGTGTCCCTTTGGATCACTACATTTGTATCTTTAGGGTAAATACCCAATAGTGCAATTGCTGGGTCATAGGGCAGTTCTATTTTCAACATTTTGAGGAACCTCCATGCTGTTTTCCAGAGTGGCTGCACCAGCTTGCATTCCCACCAACAGTGTAGGAGGGTTCCCCTTTCTCCGCATCCTCGCCAGCATCTGTCATTTCCTGACTTGTTGATTTTAGCCATTCTGACTGGTGTGAGGTGATATCTCATTGTGGTTTTGATTTGTATTTCCCTGATGCCGAGTGATATGGAGCACTTTTTCATGTGTCTGTTCGCCATCTGGATGTCTTCTTTGCAGAAATGTCTGTTCATGTCTTCTGCCCATTTCTTGATTGGATTATTTGTTCTTTGGGTGTTGAGTTTGCTAAGTTCTTTATAGATTCTGGACACTAGTCCTTTATCTGATATGTCGTTTGCAAATATCTTCTCCCATTCTGTTAGTTGTCTTTTGATTTTGTTAACTGTTTCCTTTGCTGTGCAAAAGCTCCCCATGGAGCTGGGAGCCTGATGTGGGATGCCATCCCAGAACTCTGAGATCACAACCTGAGCCAAAGGCAGGGGCTTAACCCACTGAGCCACCCAGATGCCCAGTCTTCCATACTTTTTATTGTTATATTTTTCTTGAATTTTAAAATGAGTATGAACACCAAAGAAAAATATTCCAATATAGCCGCACATTGGTTTCCTGAGACAACAGGTATTTTACACCTTTTTTACAATTGGAATATTGGCAACTTTCTATCATACTTCAGTTATTTAAAATATATGTATTTTTATATCATCTCATATCATGCTTTGTATTTCTTTTATGATTGCACAATCTGAAATGATTATAGGTATATAACACCAGCTTAACCAATATTAAATTATATAATAATTCTATAAGTTAATTTTTAAATTTATTTTTATTATGTTCAATTAGCCAACATATAGTACATCATTAGTTTTTGATGTAGTGTTCAATGATTCATTAGTTGCATGTAACACCTAGTGTTCATCACCACATGTGCACCCTTTAATACCCATCACCTGGTTACCCCTCCCACACCCTCAGTAACCCTCAGGTTGGTACCCAGAGCCCAGTTTCTCATAGTTTGTCTCTCTCTCTGATTCTTCCCATTCAGTTTTCCCTCCTTTCTCAATAGTCCTCTGTGCTATTCCTTATGTTCCACATATGAGTGAAACCATACGATAATTGTCTTTCTCTGCTTGACTTTCACTTAGCATAATCCCCTCCAGTTCCATCCATGTCAATGCAAATGGTAGATATTCATCCTTTCTGATGGCTGAGTAATATTCCATTGTATATATGGGTCACATCTTTATCCATTCATCTATTGAAGGTCATCTTGGCTACTTCACTGTTTGCTTGTTCCACAAGAAGCAACAGCATAACATTGTTGTTATGAACATTGGGAGGCATGTGCCCCTTCTTTTCATTACGTCTGTATCTTTGGGGTAAATACCCAATAATGCAATTCCTGGTCATAGGTAGCTCTATTTTTAACATATTGGGGAACTTCCATACTGTTCTCCAGAGTGGCTGCACCAGCTTGCATTCCCACCAACAGTGTAAGAGGGTCCCCCTTTCCCTACATCCTCTCCAACACTCGTTGTTTCCTGTTTTGTTAATTTTGGCTATTCTAACTGGTGGAAGGTGGTATCTCATTGTGGTTTTGATTTACATTTCCATGATGGCTTTTGATGTGGAACATTTGTTCATCTGTCTGTTAGCTATTTGTATGTCTTCTTTGGAGAAGTGTCTGTTCATGTTGCCTATTTATTGACTGGTTATTTGTTTTTGGGTGTTGAGTTTGTAAGTTCTTTATAGATTTTGGATACCAGCCCTTTATCCATAAAGTCATTTGCAAATATTAGTTAATTTTGAAGTCCTTTCAAAGAGTCATGGTCATAAAATTATGTGAAGTTTATTGGAAAAGAATATTGCTGGGAGAGACAACAATTCTTCCATTGTTTAGAAACTATGAATAATGTAATAAAAAATGGAAATAAGAAGTATGGCAAAATAGACAGAATTTCATATCCTCATTGTGTTACCTGAAAGAAACTTCAGTTGAACTTTTATAAAAGTGATTTGACAAATTCACACCTACTTTTGCCACAATTTGCTCAGTATTATGAATAATAATATGGGGTGGGGGCTTTAGACTTAGAGTTGGGACTGGTACAGACACAGACTGTCTGTGTCCCAGAAAGCAGGACAGGGCAAGTGCACTGGGAAGCTATTGGAGGAACATTAATGAAATGAGGGGAAAATTTCTGAAAGAGACAAAGAGTAAAAAAAACAAACCATTTACCTTAAATAGTCCTCAGAGCCAACTCTAGATCTAATGCTAAAATGAAGATGAAATAGGTAATCGTACTTTTCTAATTATCTGCCTGCCATTGTCAGAGGTTTTTTTTGTTTGTTTGTTTTTGGTTTTTTTGTGGGCGTATGCCATTGCTCAATGTTCATATATGCAAGAATTTCTTTTCTAACTTTAATTCCTTATGTAAAATACATTCAAAATGTGTTACTAAGAATATTTGGTGATCTGTTTAAGAATTCTGAGAACCTGTGCTCTTAGTTCTTCTCTTCCTATCTTAGATAAATAGAATTTCACTCAGGTATAACCTCTCATTGGATATATGGTTTTAAATACCATATATGGGTTTAAATACCATATATGCTATACATACTTTATATACTATACATATATAGTTTTATATATGTATAGAATTTGTATGGGATGATATATCCGTGTCTTCAGGTATTAACCATTTCTATTGTGATGCTTATTTGTTTTCTTCCTCTTCTAACTATATTTTACAATAGGACCAATTCATTTACTTTAGTTTATCTTTTTTAAGCCTATCATCTTCCCTAATCTATATCACTTTGTAAAAGTCTTGATAGCCTTTTGTTGGACACAATATTAATGTAATGAATTGAGAGGCTCCTGGCTCACTCATTTGGTGGAATGTGTTGATCTTGGGGTTGTAAGTCCAAGCCCCACACTCAGTGTAGACTACTTAAAAAAATAAAATCTTAAACAAAGAATAAAATAATGAGTTGCATTGCAACATGTAAGCAGTCCATTGATTGTAAGGAAAGGACATCTTAACTCCAACTAAAGTAGACAAAAAAAAAAAAGGAATGTATCAGCCTAAAAAACAAGAAAAGTGTAGACTTCTCATGTGTAAGAAGGTCAAAAGTGGCACCTAGACCACAGAAATAATTAGAACAAAGCTTCAGATGCCTCCATCATTGTCAGTGAAATACAGTTACCTCCAGAAAGTAAGAAATAGGATCAAATGCAGTTTCTGAATTTTATATGGAGAAGTTTAGTTTAATTGATTTCTCTCAGAGTTGATATAACTACCATGGACAATTCTAGTTGACTTAACTTTGGTCAGAGACCCATTCTGGGCCAGTCAAAGGAACTGAACAACAGAGGCACGGAAGATAATGGTTTTATATAAGGAAGAGAGCAATTCTAGGAAGAATGAGGTTGCTGTTGCAGTTCCTGGAGGAATTGAGGCATTAGCATAAAAATTATAATTATTATGTAAATTCTATAAATTATAAATATAATACACAAATATAAAAATAGAAATATATATAGAAAAATAAAATAAAAATATATAAAATTATTTCTATAATCATAATAGCAAGTAACCATGCACTGTGATTCTAAAAATACATGAAGTCATATCTATGGGACATTAAAAATATGAAGTTATAGAGGATTTTTAAGATATCTCATAATGATACATTATATCACATTTATTACACAGGAAGCTAAACTTAAAATTTCAATTGAGGCACTGAGGTAAGATAGATTTCTGATACTTAATGAGTTGTGTGAGATATACCAAAATGCATTAGTCAAAAGAAATGTCTAAGAACTAAGTTTCCTGCCTCCACTTGTTAGAGATACAGCCTAAGAGGGGGGAATTGGAAAGGAAATTCTGGGGAGAGATGCTGTTATATCCTACTCAACAGCAAGGGAAGGGTAGATAAAGTAATCCAGTAAAATACAGGACATCCAGTTAAATTAGAAATTCAGATAAACAATGAGTGATATTTTTAATAAGTTTATGATAAATATTGCATTGTTACTTATCTGAAATTTAAATTTCACTGGGCACCCTGTATTTTATTTAAGTGTGTAGATATTCTACCCTCTACCCCACAGCCAGTTAGAGAAAGCCCAAAGGGACCACCCAGGGAGTATCCTCAACTTGGGAACTCATTAGATGTGCCTGACCCAGGTTAAGAAAACCAGTGATTTTAACAGTATTGTGGTAGGTGCTTCTTTTCATAAGGAAACACTTGAAGAATAGTCCATGAAGAAAAAGTGGGCCAATCAGAAGATTGCTGGAGTGGAATGGGGCCCTTTTAATTTCTGCCCAAGAGACTGTGTGGGAATGAGTAACTAGAAAGCTAGTGGTGGATGGGTGGGGGGTGGGAAGTAGAGTGGGGGGAGGGGTTAGCTAGGGCAGGAGATGTATAGGATAGATTGTGTGGTTCGTATGTCAGTCATTATGCAAAGGTTCCAGTAAACAATCATGGAAGTTTCCACAAAGCCAACCATGAGACCAAGATTTGATGCTCCACCTACGTCAAACTGGGAATACAACAATTATCACAGTACAGGTTAATATGAATTTTCTGTATTCTGTTTTTCCCACAATTCAACCCAGAAGGGCTAAAATCTTGAGTGGGATTATAAGCAGAATAAAGGGAAAAGTAAAAAAAAAAAAAAGGCAGCCCACTTGTTACTCAGTAATACTGAAAGTGAGAAATGGGATAGTTGGGAGTTGTGGAGAGAAGTAATCAAAAACTTTATTTTCAATGAAGATTTAAACTATGGTACCAGACATTTCTAACTAAATAATTAGTTAGTTATCATGAAACATTTTTTTAAAAGCTGAGAACAGGAAATTTTTTTTCTATTAAAATTCTTTTAAAGGACCATGAGAGACTTTGTAAAGTTGTGATTATACTTCTCCAGTCACATTTATTAAATCTGTCAGTTATGTGTGTCTGTGCGTGTGTGTGTGTGTTACTATTTTTTAGGATTCAATTATAAAAGTCAATGAAGAATTCAAGAATTAAAATAGAATAAACATTCAACATCTTTTTTAACACATTGCATCAAAATAATCTGCAAGAAAATGATCTTTTTTTTAATATTTTACTCTAACAAATTTAATCTGTAATTTTTATCTTGAATGTATTTTGAAAAGAATAGTAATAAACACTCTTCTGTTAGGGATTGGCTATAAAGCTTTTTCTTTCTTTCTTTTTTTCTTTTTTCCTATTTGTTATCTAGAAAATATGTTTTCAATTAGACTGGGAACTGAAAACACTATGATTGGAAGAACACAACATGTAAAATAAATTGTACATTATTCACACTGATGGTTCTGCCATTATTTCTTAAGGAATGAGTTTTCCAGTGGCAGACTCTCTTTGGAAGATACTTCTGGTGAACTTCTACCGACATATGTGTGTTTATATTCTCCATCTTTTCCCTCTGCTTCTCTGTGCTTTCATACATCCAGTTTCAAAAAAGTCAGCCCATCTTAGACTTGATATACAGCTCAAAAATACACTGTTATGAAAAATGAGTTGTTTTAGGGCTTCAGAAGGGGCACTTCATTGCACGGGACTCTTTTAATAGTTCAGTGGAAAATGCAGGCACAGAAAGCACCAATTTAATGGAATTTGAATACATCATAAGGTTTCATATCATTTTAGTTTCTTAGATAAATGTGTAATTTTGCAAAGAGGTGCTACATCAAAATGAGAAAGTATTTGCTAAGCAAACAAAGAGGCAATAGAAAAGCAATATTCTTGAAGTTAAAATTTGTAATATATTGAAAATATATGATTATTTTATTATGTAATATGGTGGCAGGTCTTTTGAGATGATTACATTCAGAACTTAATTATACATATATTTAAGCCAGTTTTCAATGTATTATTAGCAGTTAGAGAAAATAATTTCTTAAGTTGGTAGAGTTCCCTGAAATATTCTTATAAATATACTAAAATTATGGGTTCAGATGTCTAAATTAATCATCCTTAAAATGTTTTTAAGAAATATGAGTCTTGAATATATACTGCTCCATCTTCTATTCTCATTCTTGAATGAGAATGAATTGGAGCCACTATTAGTCATATATGAAATAGGAAATGTTTAAATTTTTTTTCAAATGGAGAGAATTATCCTTTTCAATGTCCACACACAGTGGAAACCACCACTCTTCTATTTGCCATCATGTCCAACTATAGTGTCACTGGCAAGATGGTGTTAAATATTTTTGTAGTATTTACATCAGCGACAGACCTCCCATCTTTATTTTTTTTAAGATTTTATTTATTTATTTGAGAGAGAGAGAAGGGAGAGGGGCAGAGGGAGAATCAGACTCCCCCACTGAGCAGGGAGCCTGAGCAGGGGTTTCCATCCCAGGACCCTGGGATCATGACCTGAGCCAAAGGCAGATGCTTAACTGACTTGAGACACCCAGGCGCGCAAGCATTGTAAGCTCTTATCAGTTCCTTGGCATAATGTTAAATCAAACCTTTCTAGGCATGGAATTAAATCAAACTTTTCTAGTCTTCTAGTGGGGCTGTTTCGATTCCAAGACTAGTATTGCAGAAATGTGATTAAGCAGGCATCTTTTACTGGTTAGGTTTCCTCTGTGATGTGTTTTAGACCTGAATTCCATACTATGTTATACAATTATAACAACTATATAGCATTAAGTTAAACTTGAGAATGCAACTTATACAAAATTTGGAAATAAAATTTTCCCATTTTAATGGAATACTGAAGGTATTTTTTTCCCTATTGTTAAGTGATTAACTAAATTTAATTTAGGATATGGTATATATGTCCCAAGAATTTTACATGAACTTATGGGAGAAAACTTACTGCCCATAGAGACTGACATGATATTAAGCTTAGAGTGCAGTTTCTCAATATTTCTTCTCAGAAAATAACAATAAAACTTTTGAATTCAAGAAATGAGAAAAAATTATCTACTTATTTTCCTGCAGAGTTGGAAACCCCAAATGCTTCTCGCATGGTAGAATCCAGAGTTCTCCTTTCTGTGTGAGATGCCTTCTGTAGTAAGACATTTTTTTTTAAATATAACTAGGTCATATATTTAAAGATAAGAAATTAGAGTTAACTTTAAAAAGAGAAGGTAAATTAGTTGACTCATAATTTCTCAATTTCTAACTTCCTGGCACACAGCATTCATGTTCAGATGTAAAAAAGCTTTATCAATTCATCAAATATTAAAGTTAGCATCAGTAACTTTATTTCCTTACCAGTATGTGAGTCAGTAGCTCTACTTAATTAAGTTGATATTTTGCAACCTTGTGAAAATACTTTTGAGTCCTGGGTCTCCTATCAATTTCAAAATGTTGTCTTATTATCCTAGAATTTGTTTTCTTTCTATAATCATGGGATAACAACATGACTAAACTGGAAAAGATTTATTAGTCTAATATCTTTATTTTGTAGATTAGTTAGTGAGGCTTAGAGAGAGTGAATACATAGTTACTAGAAATATGTAGGTAATCTTTAGTTGTTTTTTTTTTCAATTAATAAAAGGTAGAATGTAATTTTTCCATAATTGATTTATCACCAGTATAGCATCTATTTCTATAGAACAGATGTCTTCTGTGTATCCCTGGATTTTAATGCTCTAAAATACTGAGAAGACATTACTTAAATTTTTGTAGAAATATGACACTCGGTTGCTGGCATTATTTGAAATGAATAAAAACTAGTGTGATAGTGTGATGATATATGGATTCTTTTTTCAGCCCTGGAGGTGGCTTATTTTGTGACATTAAGGAAGCTTTCTTATTTCTCTATACCTTAGATATATTGACTCATATAATCAACTAATTGTCATAATGTTTAATATTTATTGAATATTAAATGTGAGTCATGCTTTTTACCACACATTATATACTCTACTAAAGTCAAAACAACCTTGCAAATTAGGAATAATAATCCTCATTTTACAGAGAAAGGAGCTAAAGGTTAGGGAAGGTAAATGTCTTGCCAAAGTCAAGGAACAAAGAAGAGGCAGGCTTATTTGAACTCAAGATTTCCTGCCCATACAGGCCATGCCTTTTTAATTGTATTACCTGCCCCCAATTTATAGCAGGTGCCATTATGATGAGTCATCACTTTTAGAGGAGTACTATTGTGTTTTATGCTTCATATTTGCATTCATTGCTATGTAGGAACAACAGTAGCTCATAATATACTTAGTATTCGCTCAAAGGCTTTAAATGTCATTTAGAACTTGGGTTAATAACAACAAAAGGAAAAACAGAAGTGTTTCTTCTGTTTCTCCGATGGTGAGCTTTATTTTGCTGGATTAAAAACAAGGGATCATGACCTAACTGGTGTTCAATCAAAATTACGCATGACAAAAGCATGGTGACATGTGAAACCTGTCCTGGATGTGGATTCCTGGTCTGGTCTGCATCTCGGCTCCTCCCATTGCCAACAGAGTCATCTCCAAGGCTTCTCCCAGGCCTTGGTGTCCTCACAGGGAGACATTTGCCCAGCTCCCCACACAGCGTGATTAGGAAGACCCGCTGTTTATGATATATGTGAAAGCATAACCTAACCTAAAGCATAACCTAAACCAAAATGAAAGTAGGTAGAAAACAACATAAGGTTTAAACTTTTAATGACTCTTAGAAAAAGTGTTGGGGCACATTAGTACTACTGTAAAATGCAAAAAGATTAGTTCTTCACATCTTATGAATGAGGATTTTTCTTCCAGGTAGCACATTAACTACTTAGATGTTATTCTCATCCAGCAAAGAACTTTGCTTTGGGCAGAAAGCCAAGGTAATAAAAAACCCCTTCCATTTTCATGTTGACACAGGGTCAAGATTATAGAATCTTGAATTCTGATCCAAGAGATATTGTACAGAAATGCACTACCTTGCAAATAAAGAGACTAGTCATTTCCTGGGTTGTATCCTGTGTAATAAGGGATAAACATCTAAGGCAGCATTTTAAAGAGAAAACACTGAAGGTGTGAAAAAAATCTTAAATTCCAGCACTGCATTGAGCAGTTATTGAAGAAGCAGGGTCTAAAAATTCCCAGAAATTGATATTAGAAATTCTAATTCTGCATTGAATCCATAGGAGAATTATTTGGGACAACATAACAATCAACAATGAAAGATAGGAATAGAAATGTAACCAGGATAGAGAGATCTATAGAGATTTCTGGCTAACATGTCCTGCTAATTTAAGAAAAGGGAAACAGAAAATCAATGTAAGTGCCAAATTAAATACTCTTTGTGGTTTGTTGAAATATATATTTATGTTTGACTTAATAATTGTCTGGTAAACAGTGTGTAGTTTATTTCACAATGTGGCTTCAGCTATAACTGAGTGTTTATGAGGTTCTGGATTGAAAGGAAATCAAACACCATTAAAATAGTCATGTATATTGGGCACGACCCAATAAATAATTTTAGTCAAGGGTCTGGTACCCCTATCAATAAGCAGTAAGTTTCCCATTACAGGATGGTAATTTGATTACTTATTCTAGGTTTCATATTAAGAAAGTACTTTGAAAATTGTTGCTATCGATTACGCACAATTATGAACAATTCATATTATCCTCATTCAATCCTCACAACATCCTGTATGTGGGGAGGGACATTCAATTATTCAAGCCATTTGCTAAGAAGGAAGCTGAAACTTTGTGTGATTCTATCATGTGCCCAAGCACGTCTGACTAACAAGAAGCACACAGGGGATTTGAAACAGGCAGTCTGACTCCAGAGTGTGAGCTACTGATGCTGCATAGTTGGATTTCCTCATCTTGCATGTGGAAAAGAAAAAGTGTAGTTTTTTATATGCACATAGAGTTCCAGGCAGAGTGCCAGGGCCTTAGTTTGCAGCAAAGCCTCCATTCCCCTTATCCACATAGGTTCTTTTTTTTTCTGCAGAGCTATTGATGAGGGACAACACTGTCTTTGGTTTTATAGCTGGTGAACATTGAATAAGATATTCCCAGATATAGACTTGTGCTTTATCATTGAGTGAAAATGACTGCAGCCACAGCAGTCAAGTATGTGAACACTGTTTCCAAGTCCTGTCATCTATCAAGTCAAATAGTGATTTTTCAGTTTCTTTAGTATTTCCATAAGGGTAGGCCAGAAAATAAACAGTTTGACTGTTATCAGTCAATAAAAAATTTCCAGACAGAGGTGTACCTGGCTCAGTTGGTTAAGTGTCTACCTTAGGCTCAGGTCATGATCCCAGGGTCCTGGGATCAAGCCCTACATCGGGCTCCTTACAAAGCAGGGAGTACGCTTCTCCCTCTCCCTCTGCCTTTCTGCCTCTCCCTGCCCCCACTCGTGCTATCTGTCTCTCAAACAAATAAATAAAATATTTAAAAAAAGAAAGTTTGCCAGATGGAAACATCCTGTATGTGTTCATGTGTATATGTATATACTTGTAACTGTATGTTCATATATTACTTCTGTAATTATATAACTTATCTGAAATTTAAAATATACTGAGATTTACATCAGGCCACAATTTTTATTATTAATTCTGCCTCTTTTAATATTGGTCAATTCCCAAAGCAAAGATTTTTAGAAGAACAATTAAAGATATGTAACTTAGACATACTAATTATTTTTCTTAGAAGCAGGTTGCTTTGTCCAGTGAATATAAAACCCAGGCAGACAACTTAAAATATTAAAACCTTTTTAGGGGGGAAGTAAATTCTATAAAGGGCATTCATTCAAGAAATATTGTTAGAAGGCAAGGCTCCCTTCTCAGACCTTATCTGCTTTCTTCCCTCTTTTTCTTAAGGCAGGCAGCTGTCATTTATGTTATCTTTCTAGAAATTCTCCATCACACATGCCTGTAGATTGGGTTCCAATCTCCTTTATCAATTCCCTTATTCCTTTCACAAGACACACACACCAGCCTCCTTGTGCTGCTCCCAAAGCCAAGATAAGAGGTTCTCCTCTTCTTGAAGGATTTGTCATTAAGAAACACAGGGGTAAGAAGTGAAATTGGCAGAAGGGACTAAAGTGTTGGTCACTACAGATAGAAGTAAAAACATTAAAAAAGTTCTCTTAGGTGGAACAAAGCATTCATAATACCAAGAATGTTATGCTGAGAGTTTTATAAAAATCTCAACTTTAAATCCTCAAAAAGAGCCTTCTATTAAATTTGCTCATGCCTACAATCTTGTCAGTTCTCAGCTCAAAGTTTGCTAAGTATCTCTCTCTCAACCACTGGTCGCTTTTGGTTATCCTACTATGTTTGCTTTACAGCTTTTATCATAGTCTGAATACACCTTGCCTTTTGTTTGTTTGTTCGAGCCTGTTCTTTCTTATCAGAGTCGCTAGACTGTGAAATTTCAGTCAAAAACGGTTAACATTCTGCAGAAGCTGTGTGAATTTAGCAGTTTTCTAGCATGACTGAGCCTCTGTTTGCACATCTGCAAAATTGGACTAATGATAACAATTGTAAAGATTAAAAATGATACTGTGCATAAAGCTATGAATACTGGCCAGTGTATATTAAAGATTACTTCCACTTTATTTGCAATATAGTGATCTAATTTAAACAACTATAATCTCTTCTGCACTTTTGAAATAGCCTCCCACCACTTTTCCCTACACCCTTCCCCATTTTCACAGAAGGCATGTTTCTAAATGTAAATGAAGTTCCACTACGCCTCAGTTTAAAACACTGATATCATACTTAGAAATTCAAATTCCTTAAAATGGCCTAGGTAACCCTGCACAATCTGATGGTTCATTACCTACCTCTTGGATCTCATTTTATACCGTCTTCCCTCTCATGGCATCATCTCTTCTGTTACTTAAATATAACCAGCAACTCTCTCGTATTTTTACATGTTTTATTATCACTTACTTATTTAAGGAAATATAATCATGGAACAGAGAATTTGTAAAATATCAAACATGTACTCTTCGCATGAAATTAATTTCTAGAAGTAAATATTTAATGATGGATGAATTAAACAGTAGATGTCAGAAGAGGGAGAATAAATGCATTAGAAGTATCTGGGAAGTATTGCATAAAAGAGAAAATAAATTGAAAATATGAAAGAGCATTTGAAGCATGGTGCATAGAAAGAGATCCCCAAACAGTTCTAGAATGTCTGAAAATTAAGAGTAGTGTGGAGGTGCACTGATTGTTTCAAGAAACAATGACAACAGAGTTTGCCAGATTGGAAGAGCACACAAAACTCTGAACAGGATAAATAAAAACAAATCCACATTTATAGGTGTTAAAATGAAACTATGCAACTTGGAAGACAAAAGAGAAAGTCACAAGAGAAAATAGATTCCTTTTAAGAACCAACCAACAGAAAACAGGTATTTCATTTTCTACAGTAGATGCCAGAAGACAATGGAGTAATCCATCCATATGCAGGGTTTTATTGAAAGAACTAGTAAAGGATTTATTTAACTTTGTTGAGAGCAAGGACTGGGTCCACTTTGGTCACTGGTTCTTCACTGTTAGTGTCTAGAATGGATAGTAGGAGCTCCAGTGTCATTTTTTGAATGAATGAATGAACAAATGAATGAAAGAGCTTAAAAATTGTTATAAGTGTAAATAAAAATAATGAGGAAAAAGAGTCACAAAAGTTACAACGTTCTGTTGGTACTTACTCCGTCTCCCTTTTGAGATGGCACATGTCATTTATAACTTTACAAGAGCTCACAAAACTTCTTCCTTCTGGCTCATGAGTGAAGGACAAAGAAATTCCTTTTTCCTGGTGTGTGGATGCAGCAAGATGGATAATGAATAGCTTCCCTTATATTGTACAGAAGACAATTTGCATTTCTGAAAACTTTCACTGAGCTCACTCTAGTTCAGTTGATTGCTCAAGATAACAGATTTCTTTTCTATTAAGAATTCAAATATTATTTCTTCTTGTCATTCTACTTTTATGTTACTCTTATGAGTTAAAAGTAGTTCATTTTCATGCTCTATAGAAGCCATAGAGTATAAATATATTCCTTTTTCAAGACCTCACTCATAGAACTATAGTTGTGTTTATTTCTTCTGTACTCCATGGTTTCAGTTCCATTAAGTTTATGAGTTGACATCCCACAGAGTTGTGTTTTTTGTATATATGCATATGTATATAAAGGGTATAAAAAATATATTCCCTTTATGTTCAGCATTTTCATTATAGAATAAAAAACTTTGCTATAAATTCTACCTTGAGGTTGCCTATATTTTTAATTAATAGGCTTTATTTATTGGAGCAATTTTAGGCTTACACAAAATTAAACAGAAAATATAGGGATTTTCTATATATTCTTTTTCCTACCTTTATTATATAGATCTTGCAAACATGTGGTTCACTTGTTACAATGGATAAACAAATACTGATACATCATTATTAATTAAAGTCCATAGTTTACATTAGGGTTCACTCTTTGTGTTGTATTGTTTTTTTTTCATTTTAATAAAGGCATAATGCCATGTATACACCATTATACAATCATATGCCGTTACAGCACAATAATAGTTTCACTGCCCTAAAAATCCCCCATGCTCTACCTGTTCATCCCCCTCAAACCACTTGCAACCCTAATCTTTTAAATGTCTTCATAGCTTTGCTTATTCCAGAATATCATATGATTGGAATCCTATATTATGCAGCCTTTTCATGCTGGCTTCCTTCCTTCCTTCCTTCCTTCCTTCCTTCCTTCCTTTCTTTTTTTTTCCATGCTGGCTTCTTTCATATAGAGTTCCTCTATGTCTTTTGTGGCTTAATAGCTCATTTCTTTTTTTTAAGCACCAAATAATATTCCATTATATGGATGTGCCACAGTTTGTTTATCCATTTACCTATTGAAGGACATGTTGGTTATTTTCAGGTTTTGGTAATTATGAAGAATGTTGCTATAAATATTTATGTCAGGTTTTTTGTGGACATAAGTTTTTACCTCATTTGGGCACATACCAAGGATATGCTCAACTGTGTTTAGCTTTTAAGAAACTGTCAAACCATCCAAAATGGTGGTACCATTTTTCATTCCTACCAGCAATGGATGAGTTTTTGTTACTCCACATCCTCAGCAGCATTTGGTGTTTTCAGTGTTTTGATTTTGGTCATTCTAGTAAGTATGTAGTGATATATCATTGCTGTTTTAATTTGCAATTCTCTAATGACACACATTTTGAACGTATTTGTATATGCTTATTTGCCTCTTTATATCTTCTTTGGTGAGATGTCTGTTCAGATAATTTATCCACACTTTAATTGGGTTGTTTTCTTACTGTTAATTTTCAACAGTATGTATGTGAATACAGTCCTTCATTAGATGAAAGTTTTGTAAAGATTTTTCTTGCAGTCTGTGGCTTGTTGTTTCATTCTGAGAATAGTGTGCTTTGCATAGCAGAAGTTTTTAATTGTAACGAAGCCCAATTTATCGATTCTTCCTTTTATGAATCATGCCTTAGGAGTTGTTTCTAAGAAATCATTGCCAAACTAAAGATCACCTTGATTTTCTGGGGCACCTGAGTGATTCAGTGGGTTAAGAACTCTGCCTTAGGCTCAGGTCATGATCCCAGGGTCCTGTGATCGAGCCCTGCATCACTCTCTCTGCTCAGCAGGGAGCTTGCTTCCTCCTCTCTCTCTGCCTGCCTCTCTGCCTACTTGTGATCTCTGAGTGTCAAACAAATAAATACAATCTTTTAAAAAAGAAAAAGATCACCTTGATTTTCTCTGATATTGTCTTGCAGAAGTTTCATAGTTTTGTATTTTACATGTAAGTCTCTGATCCATTCTGAGTTAATTTTTGTGAAAGGTTTAAGATCATGTCTAATTTATATTTTGCAGTGGATATCCTCTCCTGTTTTATTAATTAGAGATTTCTTTATTACTGTTGGAGAAAGAGTTACATTGCACAAATTGTTGTGATTAATTATAGCAGGTTTCCACAGAAGCCATTTTATAAATTAAATGTTATATTTGTTTGCTTAAACTGCCATAACAATATACTATATACTGGGTGGCTTAAACAATAGAAGTTTATTTTTTCACCATTTTGGAGGCTGGGATGTCCCAATCCACATTTTTAGCAGGTTTTGGTTTCTGGTGAATGTTCTCTTCTTGGCTTGTAAATGGCTGTCTTCTCACTGTATCCTTCTATGACAGAGAGGGCAAGAGAAACTCTCTTAATAACTCTCTTCTTACAAACCTGCAGTCCTTTCAGATTATGACCTCATCTTTCTGGCCTCATTTAAACTTAATTACCTCCAAAATAAACCCCATGTCTAGCTATGGTCACTTTGAGGGTTAAGGAGGGTTTCAATATATGAATTTGGGGGGAACACATTCCATCCATAGCAAATGTGAATATTATTTGCTTCAATACATTGTAGAATTTTAAATTCAGATTGTGTTTGTATGAAGACATTATCTCTTTTTAACTGAACAAGGGCTCTATGTCCTCAAGTCACATCCAGTTCACTTAGAAACTCAATTCTATCATTTTTTTTTTTTTCACTGCGGGAAATTAGAAACTGTGTGTGTGTGTGTGTGTTGCTTTTGTTTTGTTTTTCTTGTTTTACCTCTTAGTCCAGCTATAAATTACTGAAGAATTGGTGATTAACCTCAGTAGTATTTAAATATTGACCCAGAAAATTCCTTAATACCAGTCAAATTTCAGTGGCCCAACTGCAAAGGAACCAAAAACTTTCTTCAGTGGGCATGGATGGTCAGCAGGTTCTCTTTTTATGCTGGATATCACAGAAATATTGGCAGAGAATCAGAGGACTTCACCAAGACTTCATTGCTGTGAACTACTTTGAATTTAACCCATGTTAAAAACCAGCAGTACATAACAATAAGAATTTAAAGGAACAAAACTTATAATGCTGAATCACAAGTGTCCCTCGATATTTAGAATATTCTTTATATTCTCTTGTTAATTTTTTTTCAGAATTATATATGAAACTTGTTATGAAAATGGTGTTCTTTCATACTGATAAATCACGGGAAATACATACCTATGTACAATATCCTTATCTGTTATCTAATGATTATTGAAAGATTATTACTTCTAAGAATTTAACTCGAAATGATGGAAAGAGTACTGACTGATTATAGTGCCTGTAGGATCCTGAATGCTTATCTTACTCCATGTCTCCTTTGGTGTTCACTTGATCTTTCTGGTGCTCAGTTTGGGTTAAAAAAAAAAGATACAACTTAAAGTGTCTTGAAAGCAAAAAATATGTCTGGTTTTAAAGAGATAATTAAGAAACATAGTAATTGTTATATACTCTGCAGTGTAAATGTGATAGGGAAAGAGTGAGAGGACCCAGGACACATGGAACAGAAAGTCTTCTTTCAGGAAGTTTAATATTATCAAAGCACATTTAAAACAATCAGATTTGAAAAAGGCAGTAATGAGTGAATTACTTAATAATGGGGGAGATAAACACCAAGAGTGCAAGACACAATCTAATAAGTAAGGATTAAAATGGTTACGGGAAGTTTCATAGAAGAGATGACAGAATAATATTCTCTCCTCCAAAATATATCTCTGTTTTAATCCCTAGAACCTATGTATCTTACTTTACATGTCCGGATGGTTAATTTTGTGTCAACTTGGCTAGCCAGCAGTATCCAGATATTTGATTAAAAACACCAGTCTAGATGTTGTTGTTTCAGTTGAGATTAGCGTTCAGATCAGTGGACTTTTAATAAAATAGATTAATCTCCATAAGAGTTGGACTTCATGTAATTGGTGGAGTCTTTTTTTTTTTTTTTTTTTAAGATTTATTTATTTATTTATTTGACCAGCAGAGATTACAAGTAGACGGAGAGGCAAGCAGAGAGAGAGGAGGAAGCAGCCCGATGAGGAGCTTGATCCCAGGACCCTGAGATCATGACTGAACCGAAGGCAGAGGCTTTAACCCACTGAGCCACCAGATGCCCCTAATTGGTTGAAGGTCTTAAGAGAAAAAGACTAAAGTTTCCTGAGGAAGAGGGAATTCTACCTTCAGACTGCCTTTGGAGTGCAGGGGCAACATGAGCTTTTCCCTGGGTTTTCAACCTGCCCGTCTATCCTGCAGATTTTAGACTTGCCAGTCTACACAATTGTATTACACAAATTCCTAAAACAAGTCTCTTTCTCTTTTGTTTTCTTTTCTGTCTCTCTCTCAGTCTCTCTCTCTCTCTCTCTCACACACACACACACACACACACACACACTTCCCATTGGCTCTGTTTCTCTGGAGACGCTGAACAAAAAGGACTTTGCCTATCTGAATAAGAGCAAGGATTTGAGATGAGATAATCATTGATTATGAGGAACTCAGTCTAATCACAGAGATCCTTAAAATGGAGAATCGTTCCTGGCTGTGGCTAGAGGGCAGCAGGACTATGAAAGAAAAACCGGGGAGCTAGGGTGTAGCTGGTATGAGGAGAGGGTGTAAATGAGCCAAGGACTGGGGGTGGCCTTTAGGAGAGCGTATGTGTCTCCTCCAGAGCCTCCATAAAGGTACAGAGCCCTATTAACGTCTTGATTATAGTACAGCCTATAGCACAGTCCTTAAGAACTTCTTCTTAAGAAACTAAAATTAAATCTGTGATGTTTTAAGCCCCTAAATTTGTGGTACTTTATTACAGCAGGAATGGGAGACTATTACTGAGGGGGATCAACAGACTAAAGAGGACCTGAATAAGTTTTATGGAGGCTGAATTGCAATGCAGCGCTGATTGTGGAGTATTACTGCTCTGAAGGAGATTGGCTTTCCTGGCTGGAGGAGCAGGTCTCATGTAGCTGTAATCCTTCATATCACTGTAGCAGATGCTGACTCAGCTGACACACTAATCAGGGCCAGGCAGACTCATTCTGAAGCTGCTATGGGGGCAGGAGGGCAGCTGGATGAGAACAGCAGTTTTGCCACTTAACTGCCTTGGATCCCACTTGTCTGAAATTGCAACTGTTTACACAGTCACCATAGATTGATATTTAAGGCTATAAAAGTTAAGAGGTCAGTTGGTCTGGGCCTTGATCTGCCTGTAACCATGTTCATGATTAGCATCCTTATGATCAAAAACTGTAACTGAGACCCAGAAGAGAGCTATTGTCTGTCTAAGGTAGTGTGGCTAGTCATCAACAGGGTAGTCTCTGAAATGCAGGTCTAATAACACATCTGTGTAAGAAACTTCAAAAAAGGAGAGATTCAAATGATTAAGTGATTTTTGTATCTATTCCTCTAACATGAAGGACTTCGAAATTTCATTTTAATATTTAAATAGCTCATTGTACTTACTGAGGGGTTAGTTTTTCTTTGTAAATAGACCCCTAACTCCCAGAAAATGTAAACAGGAGAAAAACTACTTGAGCTCCAGGACAGACTTTTCTGCTTACCTAAATTTTTTGACCAGTGGATTGCCTGTGATTTTTATTTTTAAGATTTATTTATTTATTTGGGGGGGAGCAATATGAGCAGGGGAAGAGGCAGCAAGAGAGGAGAGAGAAAATCCCAAGCACATTCTGCCCTGAGCATGGAGCCTGATGATCCATGAGATCATGACCTGAACTGAAAATAGTAGTGAGACACTTAACCAACTGAGCCACCCAGGTGCCCATTCCTGTGATTTTTTAAATAGTATTTATTGTTTGCTTATACAGCTATGAACATGTTGGAGAATCATCTCCTGAATATATGAGTTAAATGGATAAATCCCATATATCAATGTTTGTCAATGTTGTAAGAACAATCTTTAACAAACAGCAAAAGAATGACAACCTTAGCCTTGTATATTATGTTGAGAAAAAAATGCCTAAAATATGCTAATGAAAGCTTGTAGTTACATTATTATTTATGGCAGAACATGCTGATCTTAAGTATGATTATAAACACCATTATGTATTAGGTGCAATTCATTTTTTTTCTCAGTCTGGTTTGAGGACCCGTGAGATTATATATCATCTCAGCATGCAGCCAGTACAATGTCTGAGCTAGCTGGAACACTGAGCACATTGCCTTTAGAGAGGATTACTATTCTGAAGAATAAGAATATGATCATTCAAGAGTATCTCCTTTCTGAGTAATAAGACTCTAGAAGTCATCAAGCCCAGCTATCATATTACACCAAGGCAATGTAGAGTGGTAGGAGTATGCATTCAGACCTGGGTTTAAATTTCTTTCCTTCCACAAACATTTACAATGTGTCAAGTTGTTATTAAGCTACTGTAATTAAATAGTTATCAAGGTATAATTTCTGCATTGAAAGAGCATGTAATCTAGTCACATACCAGTGCTATGTGACCTTACTTAAGTTGCTTGACTTCTCTGAGCACCTAGTATTGAGTCTGGCATTGATTAGAGGTGAACTAAGAGGAAATGCCCTCTTCCTTGATCCCAGATACTTTGCTGGGTGATATCCCATGGACAACTCCTACCCATTTCTCTTTTTCTACACCAATAATTTTGAGTGATTGTGAGATAGGGTTGGGAAAGATGAGCTGTCTCTACTCCTGAAGTTTCCTTCCTATAGAGGGGGCTCCTTTAGCATAATAATCTGGGTCTCGGTGTTCCTAGTCATCCATTTATCCCCCACTAAAGAGGAGAGACTTATCTGATGGGTGAACTTAGAAGCTAGGTATGGGGGGTCTCTCTCTCTCTCTCTCTCCTCCTCTCTCTCCCCTCCTCCCATTCTTCTCTCTGAAGAAATAGATATCCTGTCTAAATCCCCCATACTCTAAGTGATCAAGAGCCTCATTCTGGGACAGAAGGATGTGTGAACCCCCTTTGCCTTTGTTGTAGTGAGTAAGTCTTTTTTATTGTCATGTTCATCCTAAGGAAGCCCACTTATTCTCCAATAAAAGCCACACTCTCCATTGTCAGTAATAAAGAAGATATTTTGGCGCCCATCTGCCTTTCTCAATTGGTTCAGAACTCAGGTGGGGAAGAGCAGTGATATTTATTGTGCCACTGTGAATCCCATTAAATGATAATTATTGTTTCCTTGGGACTCTTCTGCAGAAAATAATTTTTTAAAATGCCACTTGAACCTAATGATTGCAGATGCTAGCATAATAGAAACAGGCTGGGGTCACATCCCTCTCTCTATTTTCCTCAGTGAGGGAGTAACTGTTGCATGATTCCTTTCTCCCAAAAGAGAAGTTATAAAAGATCATGATGAGGCTGTTCCTTTATGTTTCTTCTTTCCTTATTTAAAAATTAATGGCTTGGTTCCAAAGGAGTTGTCATAGTTTCCTACTAATTTTCTTAATTACTGTTTTTAATGGTGCAATTGCATTTTGGGTATGTAATATTTTTTAATTTGTTATACTTTACTATACCCTTGTGGGGTAGGACATCCACATTTTTTAGATTAAGAAACTGCCAGGAAAAAGGAAGTGACTTGCCTAATGCCACACAATAAAGCTGTGAATTTGTTGGTGAATATGGAATTAGGCATAATTAGAATTCATCAGTAAGCTCTCTCTTAGGAAATTCACCTGGAGACTCATCAGTAGGCACAGCTGAAACTTTCCAAACGTAGAGCAGGAAAGTTGGCTTCCTGTTCTGCTTATTATAATTGAAGTATTAAGACCTTTAATATAAAACCTAGTGTTTTTCTTTGGAGCCAGCTCTGAGTGGGGGTTGTATCAATAATTCTAGAAAAGATTGAAGACTCTAAAATGCATTTGCTCTGACTAAAAGTGGTAAACATTGATTAACTTCAGTTTAGCTGATGTAAAAATTTGACAATGTTTCTGCTGACTCTTCCCTATCATGTGATATGTTGAAACCAGCTCACAATAATGGGTGAGAGCTAGCTACAATTTTCAGGAATATTGCAAATGAGTTGTTAGACATAGTCATTACTAAAAATCAAAATTAAAAACTTAAAATTTAAAAACTATATTGAAAACAAAATAAATATCAAAGTTTATAATTTCCTAATTATTTTAATCATTTGTACTATTATATATACCTTATGTATACATAATATTATGTATCTGATTCTATACTACAAAATATACTCTTATATTATGGTATCTAAATGGAGGAAATCCTATGTAATTACAGGCTACCAAATATCTCTTCCCAACTCTGCTTTTAGTGATTTCATATTAGCAGTTTGAATTCAATCACAGTAGGAATACTTAAAACAAATATTGAAATATTTATTGAAATCATCAAATACCACAAATCAGGACTTGATTTATTGTTTTGTTGACTGTCTGGACTTAGGAAAGTTATGGAGAAAATGTTAAGAATGCAAATTAAACTTCAAAGTATGTGCTGTCTGTAGCTGTTACATTATGACTAGCATAAAAATGTTTGAGGAAATACCCTTTCAGAATTAAAAATCTGTTAGTCAATTCAATAAAAATTTGCCCACTGCATTGGTGAATGAGTAAAGTTCTTACATTTGTCTCTATTATTTTACCTTCATCTTATTAATATAAACTAAAATGTTGACCAACATTCTTTGTGAATTGAAACGATAGTTTGGCCAAAGATACAAGAGTTCAGCAAAAATCAATGACAGCTTTCCATGAAAATCAACTAACATAGTTTACAATAAAAAGTATTATGTATTTTATTTTCAACATCCAGCAATTGCACTATTGGGTATTTACCCTAAAGATACAAACGTAGTGATCCAAAGGGGCACGTGCACCCGAATGTTTATAGCAGCAATGTCCACAATAGCCAAACTATGGAAAGAACCTAGATGTCCATCAACAGATGAATGGATCAAGAAGATGTGGTGTATATACACAATGGAATACTATGCAGCCATCAAAAGAAATGAAATATTGCCATTTGCGACAACATGGATGGAACTAGAGCGTATCATGCTTAGTGAAATAAGTCAAGCAGAGAAAGACAACTATCATATGATCTCCCTGATAGGAGGAAGTGGTGATGCAACATGGGGGCTTAAGTGGGTAGGAGAAGAATAAATGAAACAAGATGGGATTGGGAGGGAGACAAACCATAAGTGACTCTTAATCTCACAAAACAAACTGAGGGTTGCTGGGGGAGGGGGTTTGGGAGAAGGGGGTGGGATTATGGACATTGGGGAGGGTATGTGCTTTGATGAGTGCTGTGAAGTGTGTAAACCTGGTGATTCACAGACCTGTACCCCTGGGGATAAAAGTATATGTTTATAAAAAATAAAAAATTAATTAAAAAAAAAGTATTATGTATTTTATTGTTATTTGTAAATTACGGCTATATACCCTATTTCTTTTATATACACATTTTTTCAGAGAGGTAGTATACAGTGTGTTGAATAGTAGTTCTCTCAACAGGTATGTTAATTCCCAGAATTTAGGAGTATCATACACATAAGATAGAAAAAAAAAAAGGGGGTATTTCTTAATATTGCTTGCAAGGAGATTATCCTGGATAATCTGGGTGGGTCCCCATATATCCTTAATAAAACAGACACATGGAGGAGGAAACAGAAAGAAGAACGAGGCAGAGTGACCCTGGTGGCATGGAGTGGATTGATGTGGCCACAAGCCAAGGAATGCCTGCAGCCACCAGCAGCTAGATGAGACAAAATACATATTCTCCCTGGAGCCTCGGGAGGGAGGATGGTCCTGCCAACAGCTTAATTTTGTGCTTCTAGACTCTAGAACTGTGAGACAATAAATTTCTCTTGTTTGAACTCAGCAGTTCTTGGTAATTTGTTATGACAGCCCTGGGAAACTTTTACAAAGTGAGATGAAAAACTATTTTATGGCTGCTTTTGGCATTAGGTAGAGAAGATATGTTGAAATGATCATGGTTCTGGTCTCCCCAGTTTCTGGCTGCTTACATCTTTTTTTTCTTTATGCATCTAAGCAATTCATTTTTACATATGTTTCAATGGTCAAGATAAAACTTAATTACTTCAGAGCCTTAATCAACTCTCACCCTCTACTAATACACATTGGAGCACCACACCCAGTATTCCTGAAAAGTGGTACCCAGACTGATATCCTTTACTCTCCTTACCAATCTTTCAGTCCCCTTGTCTGCTGGGCAACCTTTCATCAGATCTTATATCTCCACAATTTCTTTGCTATTCCTTGTGCTTTAACAATTCCACTGCCATTTATTATTAAGATCCCCTAGTTCCTCATCTGACTAGTTTTAACTATTGCATTATTCCCTTGCTCTGTATTATTGCTATTCTCAGTAGTGTAACACCTTGGAATTATGAAGGGCCTTTGAATCTTTGCATCAGATTGATTTACTAACTCAGAGGTTATTTGCCATCTCTATGATTCTATTGCTTTTCTTTTCTTTCTTTTTTTTTTTTAAGATTTGTATTTATTTATTTGACAGATCACAAGTAGGCAGAGAGGCAGGTAGAGAGAGAGAGAGAGAGGAGGAAGCAAGCTCCCCACTGAGCAGAGAGCCTGATTTAGGGCTTGATCCCAGGACCCTGGATCATGACCTGAGCTGAAGGTAGAGGCTTTAACCCCTAAGCCACCCAGGTGCCCCCTTTTGCTTTTCTATCATGCTTTAACTCTAAGCTTGTTAGCTTCTATCTTAATGAACTAACTTCTCTATTCTGGTTGTCTTGGTGATATTGCTATTGTATTTGGTTTCTTTTATGTTGTCCTGTATTTACTTTGTTAATATCACTTGTAGAAGATTAGAAATATGCCGCCAGAGAAGATAAATGATTTATTATTATTATTATTATTATACCAATATTGCCTAATATAAGACCTTGATTTGCTAAAAACTAGCCTCTTCCTTGTTTTCCAAAATAAAAATAAATAGATAAAAACAAACCACATAGTTTAGCCAAGAATTATTGAGTACCACTAATATACTTGTGTTTGGCATTGGTTCAAAAAAAACAAAAAACAAACAACAAACAACAAAAACAGAGACCTCAGTCTCCCTGGCCCTGACTTAAAGCACTTACGAATGTTTTATGAATTCATCTAGATAATTTATTTGTAGCAATTCCAGGGTGTCATTCCATTTAGGAATAATCTTTATTTTGTTGCACAAAAATTGACTAATGGTCTAGGAAGTTTTCTTCACTACTTGGACATTTATAAGGCAGCTCACATTGTGCTTGGATCTCCTTAGGACCTGTGAGTATTTGCTATTTATAGAGAACCTTCTGAATAGGTCCAAACATTTAATTTCTTTCCAACCCCTTCCTTAGTTACTTCTAAATGACTATGATTAAATTTTCCTAGCAGTAGAAAATATGTTTTTTTCAGTTTGTACTTAGACAATCTTCACTTTAAGGCAGAGGAAAAGCAACATGTTAGGAAATTTACCATTTCTTGATTATGCATTTCTGTTCACCCAATCAATTTGCAGTTAGGTTTAATGTTTCTCTCTTATATTATTTCCTGTGATTTTGAACTCGGTAATATTCTAGGAATTATTGTTCTGTTGTTTAGTGTTTGTGGTTTCTTTCAAGAGCAAAAAAAAATATTTTAAATTATATCTTTTGATTTTCTGCCACATAATTTTATTCTTAATTCATTCTTTTCTGTAAGTTTGAAGGGAACATGAGCTATGCAGCAAGATGCTTTCATAGGAAATTCTACAGATTTATGCAGTTATCTTACAGAAGCTGGAAGCATGTCTTGTATAACAGTTTTATTGAGGTGTAATTGATATACAATAAACTTCACATGGTTTAACTGTAAAATGTGTGTGTGTGTATAAAATCACACTCAAAATAATGAATATATTCATCACTCTCTCCCTAAATTTCCTCATGCTGCTCTGTGATCCTTCTCCTAGCTCTTTTCACACATTCCGCATTCCCAATCATTGATCTGTTTTTGTTGCTGTTGTTGTTTAGCATATAGACTAGCCTGTATTTTCTAGATTTTTAGAAAACAAGTATAGTAGGTACTGGTTTTTGTCTGGCTTCTTTCACTCAGCATGATTATTTTGAAATCATTAATGTTGTGGCTTATATTAATTACTTATTAATTAATAATTAATCAATTATATTATATTATATTATTTAATATTAATTTTATTGTTGGATAGATTTCCACTGAAGTAGTAGACTACAATTTGTTTATTGATTCACCTGTTGATGGAAATTTGGTCATTTCCAGTTTGAGGGTACCATAAATAACTTGCTATGACATTTGTGTACAAGTCTTTGTGTGGAAATATGTTTCATTTCTCTAGAAAAATGTTTCATTTCTCTAGAAAACACCTAGGGCTAATGGCTGGGTCATACAGTAGGTATGTGTTTATCATTTTAAAGAACTGCCAAACTGTTTTCCAAAATGGTTGTACTATTTCCAACAGCAAAGGAACTAGTTCCGCTTTCTCTCTATTCCACACCATTATGTTACATCGGTGTTATAGGCCATATAATAGGAATGTAAAAGTATCTCCTTGTAGTTTTAAGGTTTCATTTCCTTAATGGTTACTGATGTTAAACATCCATTCATGTGCTAATTTGTAACTTCCTTCATTAAGTATCTGTACAAGTCTTCGGTGCGGTTTTTAATTGAAATTTATTTTCAATTCACAAGTATTCTTTATACATTCTGTACACAAATCTTTTATCAGATATATGCTTTGCAAGTATATTTCTCCTAGTCTGTAGCTTGTCTTTTCATTCTTCTGACAGTGTCTTTTACATATCAGAAGTTCTTATATTTATGCAGTCCAACATACCAATATTTTATTTTATGAAGCATGCTTTTGCTACTGTGACTTAAAAATGACTCAAAAAGTCATTTCCTAATCATGATCACTGTTTTTTTTCTCTGTTTACCTCTATAGTTTAGATTTTACACTAAGTTTATGAACTACTTTTATTTCAAGGTATATATTGTAATTTTTTTTTTAGAGCTATCCAATTTTTATCACAATTTGTTGTTAGAAAAACTATTACTTCGCTACTGAATGCTTTTTCACCTTTATCAAAAATCAGTTGTTCATGTATTTTGGAATCTATTTCTCTAGACCCTCTCTTCTGTTCTATTGATCTTGTGTATCTTGATGCCAGTACCAAACTACCTGGACTATAATAATTTATAGCATTATAATAATTTTGGAAATCTGATAGTCCTTCAGTCTTATTTTCTCAATACTTATTTATTTCTTTTTATTTTGGTTATGTTAGGTTATGTACATTTAGGTATTACTAAATTACTATTACTTCCATTTGTATTTTAGAAAGAACTTGTCAATTTATACAAAACCTCTGATGGGAATTCAGTTGAAATTATGTTGATCTATAGATTAAATTGGGGAAGATAGACATCTTAACAATATTAGCTCTTCTAATACATGAATATCTATCTCAGTTTATTTAGGTCTTCTTGATTCTCTCAGTAATGTTTCATAGTTTTCAGTCCATAGGTCTTGCACATCTTTTGTCAGATTTATCATTAAGCATAACATATTTTCTGATGCTACTGTAAATGCTGTTGTGTCATTTATTTTGTATTTCTATTGTGACTGATCTATAGAAATACAATTAAATTTTTTGAAATTTTATTGAATTCCATTGAAATTGATCTTATGTCCTACATTCTTCTAAAATTCACTGATGGCTTTTTTGTCTATTTCATCAGTTTTTTTTTTTTTACATTGACTATTATACGGTCTACAAATAAAAAATTTTACTTCTATCTTTCAAATCTCAATGGCGACCTTTTCCTTTTTGTGCTTTATTACACTGATTAGAATTTCCAGTAAAATTTTGAATAAAGGTTGAAAGGGTTTATTCTTTTTTTTAAGATTTTACTTCTTTATTTATTTATTTATTTATTTATAAGAGAGAGAGAGAGCACCCATGAATGGGGAGAGGGATAGAGGGAAGAGCATGATAAGGGAGCCCAGTGTGGGACTTGATCCCAACTCAAGCCAAAGGCAAATGCCTAAGTGACTGAGCCACCAAGCACCTGAGAGAGATTGTAGGGGTAAAAAATTTAATCTTATACCATTACATATATTAACTGTAGTTGTAAAAGTTCTTTCCCAGTCAAGAAAATTCTGTTTTGCTCCTAGTTGGCTTGGAGATATATATATATATATATATATATATATATATATATATATATATATATATAAAATCTGGAATGGATGTTTAGTATTTTTTTACTCCTTTTTTTTTACCCACTTATTGAGATGTCATGTGTATATATGTAAATGTGGTGACATGCACTGATTAATTTTCAAATATTTAACCAATATTCTATTCCTAGTGGAAATCTCACTTGTTTATTATATATTATCCTTTTTATATGTTTTTGTTTTCCTTTTGAAACAATTGCTGCCTTCTAGAATAATTGAGGATTTTTTTTAATGGTTACATTTGATCTGTTGCCTTAACATAAACTTATTATTTTCTTATTTAGATTATAGTAAACTATTTTATTTTAAAAAAATATTTTGAACTCATTAATTTAAAACAAATTCTTGTTATCTTAGTGATTCTTGAGAGTTTAGACTATGCATCTTTATGCATACTTTGGAATCATACAATACTACTTCACTGTTACTTTTATAATGCTCTTATTATAGAATAAGAAATTCAAAATATTATTTAAATTATTTATTTAAAATATTATACCTCCAGCCTTTGTGTTATTGTTGCCATATATTTTATTTCTCCATGTATTATAAATCCCACTGTGCTTTGGTATTTTTTTTGCTTAAATAGCTGATCTTTCATTAAGGAAACTTAACTTATTTTCTTGCCCCCCCTTTTTTTTAATGGAACAACTCGTTTAATTTCTATAACAAATGTTCTTCAATCCTTATTCAGGTTTCCTTCTTGTAACATTGTTCTTCTGCTTTTAGGACTTCAATGTTACTGATTATATCATTCTGGAATTGATAGATTCTTTAGGATTTTGCTTGTGTGAAATGGCCTTTATTTCACCTTCAATTTTAAAAGTTGTGCTCTCTAGGTAAAATTCTAGGTTGACTGTACTTTTAGTATTTTAAATGTGTTTTCTACTGTCTTCTATCTTACACTATTTATGATGGGAACTCCTCCATCATCTTTATCTTGGTTCCTTTGTATTTAATAAATTGTTTTCTCTGGCTGCTATTTTTTTTTTTTTTTAATTTCTTTTCAGCGTAATAGTATTCATTGTTTTTGTGCCACACCCAGTGCTCCATACAATCCGTGCCCTCTCTAATACCCACCACCTGGTTCT
The DNA here is from genome assembly GCF_030435805.1 of Mustela lutreola. NCBI lineage: Eukaryota > Metazoa > Chordata > Mammalia > Carnivora > Mustelidae > Mustela > Mustela lutreola. The sequence continues at coordinate 111,013,079 of NC_081290.1, forward strand.
CCCAACCTCCCACTCCCCGCCCCTTCAAAACCCTCAGATTGTTTTTCAGAGTCCATAGTCTCTCATGGTTCACCTCCCCTTCCAATTTCCCTCAACTCTCTTCTCTCCATCTCCCCTTGTCCTCCATGCTATTTGTTATGCTCCACAAATAAGTGAAACCATATGATAATTGACTCTTTCTGCTTGACTTATTTCACTCAGTATAATCTCTTTCAGTCCCATCCATGTTGCTACAAAAGTTGGGTATTCGTCCTTTCTGATGGAGGCATAATACTCCATAGTGTATATGGACCACATCTTCCTTATCCATTCATCCGTTGAAGAGCATCTTGGTTCTTTCCACAGTCTGGCGACCGTGGCCATTGCTGCTATAAACATTGGGGTACAGATGGCCCTTTTTTTCACTACATCTGTATCTTTGGGGTAAATACACAGTAGTGCAATGGCAGGGTCATAGGGAAGCTCTATTTTTAATTTCTTGAGGAATCTCCACACTGTTTTCCAAAGTGGCTGCACCAACTTGCATTCCCACCAACAGTGTAAGAGGGTTCCCCTTTCTCCACATCCTCTCCAACACCTGCTGTTTCCTGTCTTGCTAATTTTGGCCATTCTAACTGGTGTAAGGTGGTATCTCAATGTAGTTTTAATTTGAATCTCCCTGATGGCTAGTGATGATGAACATTTTTTCATGTGTCTGATAGCCATTTGTATGTCTACATTGGAGAAGTGTCTGTTCATATCTTCTGCCCATTTTAAGATTTCTTTTTTTTTTATCATTGGATTGAAGCAATTCAGTGATTATATGCTTTAGTGTATCTTTCTTTTTGTTTTTTGTGCTTGGGGGTTGTTGAGATTTTTTGGGTATACGAGGCTTTATATTTTGTCAGGTCTTGAAACATTTTAACCAGAATTTTTTCAAAAAAATTGTTTTTTTTCCAGTTCTCACAGTCTCTCCTCTCCTTTGGAGTCTCTAATTAAAATAATATTTGGCCTCATAAAATTTTCCCACAGTTCAACTCATGCTCTCTTCATTTTTTTTTTTTTTTTAAGAGAGAGAAAGAGAGAGAGAGTGATCATAAAGAGGCAGAAAAGCAGGCAGAGAAAGGAAGGGAATCAGGCTCCCTGCTGAGCAGAGAGACCCATGTGGGGCTTGATCCTAGGACCTTGGAATCTTGACCTGAGCCAAAGGCAGAGGCTTTAACCCCCTGAGCCACCTAGGCATCCCCCATTTTTTTTTAAAGTCAGTTTTCTCTGTGTGTTTCATTTCTGATGGTTTTTATTATTAAGTCTTCATATTCACTTTTTTTTTTCCTACAAGGACTTTTTAAAATCTCTTTTAGTATAATTTTTATATCAAAATTTTATTCTCATTTCTAGAAGCTCAATTTGGGCCTTTTATTTTTTTAATTATTTTTTAAAATTTACATCATCATCCCTACTTAATATTTTCAGTCTTTCCTCTAGTGTCTTGAATGTATGGAATTCAGTTATAATAATTGTTTTGATCCTGGACTATGAATACTATCCTCTGTGTCATTTCTGAGATAGTTTTGATTAATTATTTTTCTCATCTTCATGAGTCATATTTTTGTATTTCTTTGAATGCTTTGTAATTTTTCTTTTGGATTCAAGCATGGTATGTTTTATCTTGTTTGTGTGCTGGGTGTTTTGTTTGCCTGAAAATATTATTATTTTTTTTTTTTTTACAATTATATTGTTTCTTTTTTATTATTTCAAAATATGCTTCAATACACATTCTTATTACTGACTTTTAGGACACTTGTGTAAATATTTCTTTTTTTTTTTTATACTTTTTTAATTTTTTATAAACATATATTTTTATCCCCAGGGGTACAGGTCTGTGAATCACCAGGTTTACACACTTCACAGCACTCACCAAATCACATGCCCTCCCCAATGTCCATAATCCCAACCCCTTCTCCCAAACCCCCTTCCCCTCGGCAACCCTCAGTTTGTTTTGTGAGATTAAGAGTCACTTATGGTTTGTCTCCCTCCCAATCCCATCTTGTTTCATTTATTCTTCTTCTACCCACTTAAGCCTCCATGTTGCATCACCACTTCCTCATATCAGGGAGATCATATGATAGTTGTCTTTCTCTGCTTGACTTATTTCGCTAAGCATGATACGCTCTAGTTCCATCCATGTTGTTGCAAATGGCAAGATTTCATTTCTTTTGATGGCTGCATAGTATTCCATTGTGTATATATACCACATCTTCTTGATCCATTCATCTGTTGATGGACATCTAGGTTCTTTCCATAGTTTGGCTATTGTGGACATTGCTGCTATAAACATTCAGGTGCATGTGCTCCTTTGGATCACTACATTTGTATCTTTAGGGTAAATACCCAATAGTGCAATTGCTGGGTCATAGGGCAGTTCTATTTTCAACATTTTGAGGAACCTCCATGCCGTTTTCCAGAGTGGCTGCACCAGCTTGCATTCCCACCAACAGTGTAGGAGGGTTCCCCTTTCTCCGCATCCTCGCCAGCATCTGTCATTTCCTGACTTGTTGATTTTAGCCATTCTGACTGGTGTGAGGTGATATCGCATTGTGGTTTTGATTTGTATTTCCCTGATGCCGAGTGATATGGAGCACTTTTTCATGTGTCTGTTCGCCATCTGGATGTCTTCTTTGCAGAAATGTCTGTTCATGTCCTCTGCCCATTTCTTGATTGGATTATTTGTTCTTTGGGTGTTGAGTTTGCTAAGTTCTTTATAGATTCTGGACACTAGTCCTTTATCTGATATGTCGTTTGCAAATATCTTCTCCCATTCTGTCAGTTGTCTTTTGATTTTGTTAACTGTTTCCTTTGCTGTGCAAAAGCTTTTGATCTTGATGAAATCCCAGTAGTTCATTTTTTCCCTTGCTTCCCTTGCCTTTTGCGTTGTTCCTAGGAAGATGTTGCTGCGGCAGAGGTCGAAGAGGTTGCTGCCCGTGTTCTCCTCAAGGATTTTGATGGATTCCTTTCGTACATTGAGGTCCTTCATCCATTTTGAGTCTATTTTTGTGTGTGGTGTAAGGAAATGGTCCAATTTCATTTTTCTGCATGTGGCTGTCCAATTTTCCCAGCACCATTTATTGAAAAGGCTGTCTTTTTTCCATTGGACATTCTTTCCTGCTTTGTCGAAGATTAGTTGACCATAGATTTGAGGGTCTATTTCTGGGCTCTCTATTCTGTTCCATTGATCTATGTGTCTGTTTTTGTGCCAGTACCATGCTGTCTTGATGATGACAGCTTTGTAATAGAGCCTGAAGTCCGGAATTGTGATGCCACCAACGTTGGCTTTCTTTTTCAATATCCCTTTGGCTATTCGAGGTCTTTTCTGGTTCCATATAAATTTTAGCATTATTTGTTCCATTTCTTTGAAAAAGATGGATGGTACTTTGATAGGAATTGCATTAAATGTGTAGATTGCTTTAGGTAGCATAGACATTTTCACAATATTTATTCTTCCAATCCAGGAGCATGGCACATTTTTCCATTTCTTTGTGTCTTCCTCAATTTCTTTCATGAGTACTTTATAGTTTTCTGAGTATAGATTCTGTGTCTCTTTGGTTAGGTTTATTCCTAGGTATCTTATGGTTTTGGATGCAATTGTAAATGGGATTGACTCCTTAATATCTCTTTCTTCTGTCTTGCTGTTGGTGTAGAGAAATGCAACTGATTTCTGTGCATTGATTTTATATCCTGACACTTTACTGAATTCCTGTATAAGTTCTAGCAGTTTTGGAGTGGAGTCTTTTGGGTTTTCCACATATAGTATCATATCATCTGCGAAGAGTGATAATTTGACTTCTTCTTTGCCGATTTGGATGCCTTTAATTTCCTTTTGTTGTCTGATTGCTGAGGCTAGGACCTCTAGTACGATGTTGAATAGCAGTGATGATAATGGACATCCCTGCCATGTTCCTGACCTTAGCGGAAAAGCTTTCAGTTTTTCTCCATTGAGAATGATATTTGCGGTGGGTTTTTCATAGATGGCTTTGATGATATTGAGGTATGCGCCCTCTATCCCTACACTTTGAAGAGTTTTGATCAGGAAGGGATGTTGTACTTTGTCAAATGCTTTTTCAGCATCTATTGAGAGTATCATATGGTTCTTGTTCTTTCTTTTATTGATGTGTTGTATCACATTGACTGATTTGCGGATGTTGAACCAACCTTGCAGCCCTGGAATAAATCCCACTTGGTCGTGGTGAATAATCCTTTTAATGTACTTTTGAATCCTATTGGCTAGTATTTTGTTGAGTATTTTCGCATCTGTGTTCATCAAGGATATCGGTCTATAGCTCTCTTTTTTGGTGGGATCCTTGTCTGGTTTTGGGATCAAGGTGATGCTGGCCTCATAAAATGAGTTTGGAAGTTTTCCTTCCATTTCTATTTTTTGGAACAGTTTCAGGAGAATAGGAATTAGTTCTTCTTTAAATGTTTGGTAGAATTCCCCCGGGAAGCCGTCTGGCCCTGGGCTTTTGTTTGTTTGGAGATTTTTAATGACTGTTTCAATCTCCTTTCTGGTTATGGGTCTGTTCAGGCTTTCTATTTCTTCCTGGTTCAGTTGTGGTAGTTTATATGTTTCTAGGAATGCATCCATTTCTTCCAGATTGTCAAATTTATTGCCGTAGAGTTGCTCATAGTATGTTCTTATAATAGTTTGTATTTCTTTGGTGTTAGTTGTGATCTCTCCTCTTTCATTCATGATTTTATTTATTTGGGTCCTTTCTCTTTTCTTTTTGATAAGTCGGGCCAGGGGTTTATCAATTTTATTAATTCTTTCAAAGAACCAGCTCCTAGTTTCGTTGATTTGTTCTATTGTTTTTTTGGTTTCTATTTCATTGATTTCTGCTCTGATCTTTATGATTTCTCTTCTCCTGCTGGGCTTAGGGTTTCTTTCTTGTTCTTTCTCCAGCTCCTTTAGGTGTAGGGTTAGGTTGTGTACCTGAGACCTTTCTTGTTTCTTGAGAAAGGCTTGTACCGCTATATATTTTCCTCTCAGGACTGCCTTTGTTGTGTCCCACAGATTTTGAACCGTTGTATTTTCATTATCATTTGTTTCCATGATTTTTTTCAATTCTTCTTTAATTTCCCGGTTGACCCATTCATTCTTTAGAAGGATACTGTTTAGTCTCCATGTATTTGGGTTCTTTCCAAACTTCCTTTTGTGGTTGAGTTCTAGCTTTAGAGCATTGTGGTCTGAAAATATGCAGGGAATGATCCCAATCTTTTGATACCGGTTGAGTCCTGATTTAGGACCGAGGATGTGATCTATTCTGGAGAATGTTCCATGTGCACTAGAGAAGAATGTGTATTCTGTTGCTTTGGGATGAAATGTTCTGAATATATCTGTGATGTCCATCTGGTCCAGTGTGTCGTTTAAGGCCTTTATTTCCTTGCTGATCTTTTGCTTGGATGACCTGTCCCTTTCAGTGAGGGGAGTGTTAAAGTCCCCTACTATTATTGTATTATTGTTGATGTGTTTCTTTGATTTTGTTATTAATTGGTTTATATAGTTGGCTGCTCCCACATTGGGGGCATAGATATTTAAAATTGTTAAATCTTCTTGTTGGACAGACCCTTTGAGTATGATATAGTGTCCTTCCTCATCTCTTATTATAGTCTTTGGCTTAAAATCTAATTGATCTGATATAAGGATTGCCACTCCTGCTTTCTTCTGATGTCCATTAGCATGGTAAATTCTTTTCCACCCCCTCACTTTAAATCTGGAGGTGTCTTCGGGCTTAAAATGTGTTTCTTGGAGGCAACATATAGATGGGCTTTGTTTTTTTATCCATTCTGATAGCCTGTGTCTTTTGACAGGGGCATTTAGCCCATTCACATTCAGGGTAACTATTGAGAGATATGAATTTAGTGCCATTGTATTGCCTGTAAGGTGACTGTTACTGTATATGGTCTCTGTTCCTTTCTGATCTACCACTTGTAGGCTCTCTCTTTGCTTAGAGGACCCCTTTCAAGATTTCCTGTAGAGCTGGTTTGGTATTTGCAAATTCTTTCAGTTGTTGTTTGTCCTGGAAGCTTTTAATCTCTCCTTCTATTTTCAATGATAGCCTAGCTGGATATAGTATTCTTGGCTGCATGTTTTTCTCGTTTAGTGCTCTGAAAATATCATGCCAGCTCTTTCTGGCCTGCCAGGTCTCTGTGGATAAGTCAGCTGCCAATCTAATATTTTTTCCATTGTATGTTACAGACTTCTTTTCCCGGGCTGCTTTCAGGATTTTCTCTTTGTCATTGAGACTTGTAAATTTTACTATTAGGTGACGGGGTGTGGGCCTATTCTTATTGATTTTGAGGGGCGTTCTCTGAACCTCCTGAATTTTGATGCTCGTTCCCTTTGCCATATTGGGGAAATTCTCCCCAATAATTCTCTCCAGTATACCTTCTGCTCCCCTCTCACTTTCTTCTTCTTCTGGAATCCCAATTATTCTAATGTTGTTTCGTCTTATGGTGTCACTTATCTCTCGAATTCTCCCCTCGTGGTCCAGTAGCTGTTTGTCCCTCTTTTGCTCAGCTTCTTTATTCTCTGTCATTTGGTCTTCTATATCACTAATTCTTTCTTCTGCCTCATTTATCCTAGCAGTTAGAGCCTCCATTTTTGATTGCACCTCATTAATAGCTTTTTTGATTTCACCTTGGTTAGATTTTAGTTCTTTTATTTCTCCAGAAAGGGCTTTTATATCTCTCGAGAGGGTTTCTCTAATATCTTCCATGCCTTTTTCGAGCCCGGCTAGAACCTTGAGAATTGTCATTCTGAACTCTAGATCTGACATATTACCGATGTCTGTATTGATTAGGTCCCTAGCCTTCGGTACTGCCTCTTGTTCTTTTTTTTGTGTTGAATTTTTATGTCTTGTCATTTTGTCCAGATAAGAGTAAATGAAGGGGCAAGTAAAATACTAAAAGGGTGGCAACAACCCCAGGAAAATATGCTTTAACCAAATTAGAAGAGATCCAAAATCGTGAGTGGGGAGAAAGGGGATAAAAAGAGGTTCAAAAAGGAAGAAAGAAAAAAAAAACAAAAAGAAAAGAAAAAAAAAAGAAAAGAAAAGAATTTTTAAAAAAAGAAAACACCTAAGAAAAATGTAAAAAAGAAAAATATATATATATTAGATAAACTAGTAAAAAATCGTTAAAAAAGAAAAAGGTAACAGTTAAAAAAAAAAAATTTTACCCGAAGGCGAGAAAAAAAAAAAAATGAAAACGAAAAAATCGAATTAACTGCAAGACTAAAAAAAATCCCAGGAAAAAAGCCATGAGTTCCGTGTTTGGCTTTCTCCTCCTCTGGAATTCTGCTGCTCTCCTTGGTATTGAAACCGCACTCCTTGGTAGGTGAACTTGGTCTCGGCTGGATTTCTTGTTGATCTTCTGGGGGAGGGGCCTGGTGTAGTGATTCTCAAGTGTCTTTGCCCCAGGCGGAATTACACCGCCCTTACCTGGGGCCGGGGTGGGTAATCCGCTCGGGTTTGCTTTCAGGAGCTTTTGTTACCTGAGCGCTTTCCGTAGAGTTCCGGAGGACGGGAATACAAATGGCGGCCTCCTGGTCTCCGGCCCGGAGGAGCCGAGAGCCCAGGGCCCCACTCCTCAGTGCGCCCTCAGAGAACAGCGCCCAGTTACTCCCATCTGCCTGACCTCCGGCCGCGCTCCGAGCTCACCGAGCCTGCGACCGGTTCAAGGTAACACCGAGCTGCGAGCTTACTGTCGGCTCAGTCTCTGTAGCAGGCTTTCCCGTTCCAATACCCGCAAGCTCTGCGACACTCAGACACCCCCGATCCTTCTGTGACCCTGCGGGACCTGAGGCCACGCTGACCCCGCGTGGGTTTCGCCCCGGTTTAGCCTCTGGAGTGATGTCCCTCAGCAGAACAGACTTTTAAAAGTCCTGATTTTGTGCACGGTTGCTCCGCTGCTTGCCGGGAGCCGGCCCCTCCCCCCGGGGTCTATCTTCCCGTCGCTTTGGATTCACTTCTCCGCCGGTCCTACCTTTCAGAAAGTGGTTGTTTTTCTGTTTCCAGAATTGCTGTTCTTCTTCTCTTCGATCTGCCGATGGATTTTCAGGTGTTTGCAATCTTTAGATAAGCTATCTAGCTGATCTCCGGCTAGCTGAAGCAGTCTCAGCTTGCTACTTCTCCGCCATCTTGACTCCTCCCCCTCTGCCTGAAAATATTATTGAGATTTCTTTTACAATGTGGTTAAGTTACTTGGAAATGGTTTAAGATTTTGTTGGTAGGTGCCTATGTTTTGTTAGATGAAACAAGGTCAACATCTGATCTAGGTACATTTATCTCATTGCTCACTTTTCTGCTTGATACTCTGAATTAGGAGGTTTTCTACTGAAGCGGTATGGGTATATTCCAGCCCTCCATGAGCCCTCCATCTGTTTTCCTTAATACAGGGTTTCTCAACCTTGGTACTATTGATATTTTAGACTGGATAATTCACTGCTGTGAGGGGCTCTCCTTGTCCATTGCAGTTTGTTTGACAGCATTCCTGGCCTCTCCCACTTGATAATAGTAGCACCCTTCCTACAAGTTGTGACAACAAGGATATCTGGAGATATTGGCAAGCATATCCTTAAGGGCAAAACTGCCCCAGTTGAAAATTACTACTCTAATGTTTTGAGGCAGCCCTTTCCTTGGTCTCAGGTAGTTTGTGCACCGATCAGTCAGTATGCCCCTAAATGTTTGAGGACGAGCCTCAGAAGATGACTCAAGTTCTTCCTCTGTCTATCTCTGTCCTCTGTGTTTCTTTGCCCTCTGGTTTCTAGCCACATTTCTTGTCCTCAACTTAGGGAGTCTGCTTGGCTCTTTTCTGGGTTCCTTCTGTCTCTGCTGCAGTCTGGACATTTTCCTAGGCAGTAAGCTGGGAAATTGTAGGACTCAGCTTATTTGTGTTTCATCTTTCAGAGATTACTGTTCTTACTGAAGTCTCTTGTGTTTTTTATTATTTAAATAGGCTATTAATAGTAAAATTTATGACATGCTTATGAATAACATTCACACACACACGTATATATGTATGTATATTCCTTTTTTACTCACATTTACAGTATTCTGGCATGTTTAAATACCCTTGTTTTGGAAAGATACCCTCTCTTTGCTCTATAGTTAGGAGGGAGAAAGACCCCATCACTATAAAATTTGTCTTTATTGAGCGAATGTCTAATTTGCAAAATTTTTATTCTAGAACTATAGATATAAAAACTATAGAACTATAGATATAAAAGTTTTTCTTATCTTTATATAAAATCCAGGAACTGACTTGCCAGATCCTACTTACAAAAATTAACTGTGACTTCTGAACTCAATTAATACGTTCCTACCAATAAGAAGCTAAAAGATAAAGAAAAATTAAAGGCTAAAAGTGAATTTTTATTAACCTTCAATAACTAACTAGAATTGGAATATTTTAAACATGATTAGGTGGACTTGAGCAAGATGGTTGCAAATCAAGCATTTTATTTCTTTCTATAAGTAAATGTTAATAGCAAAATACGTGTAAGCATTTGCAATGTTTTCTAGTATTGTGATAATTCAAACTTGATACTAATGAAGTTGGGTCATACCCATTAGCTTTTTGGCAGTTCCCTGACTCCACCTGCCCAGTTTGCCACCCCTGTGTCATTGTTCAGACATATTGCATCCTACTTTGCTTTTCTTGAAGCTAGTTCTCCTAAAAATAAACTGTTGCTAATGCAACAAATTAATTTGTACTGATTTTTAAATAGGAGCTGATTATCTTTTACCCTACTTTTGCTCCAATATGTACATTTAAATTTAACGTGATTCACTGATACCTACTGTGCTCCAGGCAGCACTTTTATATGCAGAACTATAGCTTCAGCTAATTTCTCCATTTCAAAACATAATAATAGTAACACTAAGTACTTTAGAAATGTTTTGCATGCAAGAGGGTTTTTTTTTTCATATTTTTGGAATCTTCTAGTATAAGTAATTTTTATTCTGCTTACCATAGAGCCAATCAGAATTTGGGGAAAAGGCTCATTAAGGGACAAACATATAGAGTGAGATAAATATTTGCCTTCTTTTTTTCTAAATCTACAATTACATATTTGTTTTTTTTTTTTTTAAGAAAATATTTCAGTCTATAATTCTCTTGCTGTTCTTTAGGGAAGATAGAGAGTAATTTTCAGAATGGACCAAACTATGCTAGAAATGGCAAAACATAAAATTGTCCTTTATTAGAACAAACTGAGTACACCCTGCACCTACGTACAATCTGTCACCTTCACATAGCATTTTATATAGAACAGGATGTGCAGCTGTGTTTTTATAACACAGTGAGATTCCATCATCTCACATAGTGCTAGATACTCTTTCAGAGGGCCTGTAATATGCCTCTAGATAAACCACTGGCAAGCTTTTAAATTCCACTTTTCTTTTTCCTGGCCTAATTATTTTTTCTGTTTAATTATTCTATTATCCCAGTTCCACTTTCTAATTCTTATTATTTTAATCAAAATTACTATATAAAGTTCAAGATACATGTGTTTTGCATTTTACAATAATGTTCTTAATTTGATATTGAGTAAAATACATTTCTTAAATAGAAAAGTTTAATGAAATCTGAGGTTAAATTTCTTTTGTTTAAAATTTGCAGAGACTTTGAGTTTAGCCTTTTCCAAATATTTCTGTCCCCACATAGAACTAGTTCACAATCGTTCCCTCACATAGATACTATTGATGTGTTTTCAGAATTGGCATTGCACCTTCATTTTGCTGCATTCAGGCTCAAGCCAATTTGGCCATTCACAACTATCGATGCTTCTTTGATTTTTTGTTTTTGTTTTTAAAAATAGATATCAGTCATCTCTAATAGTTAAGTGAGAGCCACAGTTTGCTTTTTTTTAAAATGCTTACTACCTGCTAGTAATCATGATAAAGACAAGTATCAGATTATTGCTACTTATGGAAACATCAGTTAGGAAATAATGTCAAAAACAATCATATTTTTTTCTTATAAACTCAGTGGAGTGTAGTTCGTCATTTTAGGCATTCTGGTGAGAATCCACACAAAAGGTGGATTATGTGATAATCTTCTAGCAGCAGAATTTGCTTGATTGGAATATAGTGATTGAATCCGTCATTAAATGTCTGAACCAAGGGTTGAATCAACAGTATTGGGACTAAGGTACTGTTCTGAAATGTACTGGACAAATCAAGATACCTTGAATGACACATATCACCAATGCAAAAGTATTTCTAATATCTAACATCTTCCATATTGGTTAACAAACCCACTACAGTAGTTGGAGCTAAAAATAATGGAAGATATTAAAATCAGTTCTGGAATTTGAACTCCAACTAGCTGACCAACAAGCTCTGGAGTGAGTATCCCTGCTTAGGATCATTCAAATTAACCAACTTCTCTTAAAGAATAAATTAAAGTTAATTTATGCCAACATACATGTACACAACAAACTCAGCTGAAGCTTTTTAGGGCATATGAAATAGTGATATAAGAAAGTCTACACATATAAAATTCATGTTACAAGTATCTTCCAGATCAATCTGTCTAAAAGAAAGCTTTGTATTTTTTCACACTGCCTTCTTGCCCAAAAGGTTCAATTGTCCATTATTTATAGGTTTACATCCAACTCCTTAGCCTGGAGTGATGGGCATCCACAATCTGGTGCCATATACCTCACCAATCTTAACTGCTACCACTTTTCAAATGATGTCTTTTACTTGCCTACAGGACTCTTAAGTTTTATTTTTCTCTTATCATCATTATTCTTCTCAGTCTCCCTGAGTAAGTAAGCTTCCTTATTCTTAATGCATGCTAATGACTCCAATTGTTTTTCTGTTCTCTTCTACACATTTTTCCTGTGCCTAACTATATGTTCATGGGACTTTAACACCGACCCTTGTGTTGCATTGAAAAGAGGAGATAAAGGGAGGATCTAAGCAGGGGAAATAGTTTTTGCAGAGGAGGAAGGGCAAGATCAAGATGAATAGGGACAGAGATCTTCAAACTAAATGACAGTGACACAATTCAACAGATTCTCTTAAGAATTGGAAGTTTAAATTATTGCACAAATAGCAATTTGGAGAAATACCGCAAACCAACTCTAAAAAATAAAATATAAGGAAAGAAAGCTTTGGGGTGCCTGGTTGGTGCTTATTTGGTTGGGCGAATGCCTTCAGCTCAGGTCATGATCCTGGAGTCCTGGAATAGAATTCCACATTGGGCTCTCTGCACAGCAGGAAGTCTGCTTCTCTTGCTGACTCTCCTCTCATGCTCTCTCTCTAATAAATAAATAAGAAAAAGATTTTAAAAAAAAGAAAGTTTTGGAGAGGTCCTCCAGTATTAAGACAAAATACTCACCTTATACAAACAACCATATAGATTATTATTAGAAAACTTGGGTACCTTCTCCAAATTGTCTTGAAATTCCATTATCCTAATCCCATAATGATTTTTTTCCTTTTTTTTTTTTGTGGGAATATATGATGCTAACATGATAAACATCACTCTTAAGATATTTTAAAGTTAACTGCAACCTTTCCCCTAAGACATTTACATGTTTTCAGTGAGAGAGAATAAATAAACATATGCTGATTCCATATTTAAAATTCATTCATTCATAGAAACCCAGATGGCTTGCCCTTTTTATATATGTATCTGTCCCCACTAGATTAAGGAAAAAATAGTCCCACATAATGTAAAATGAGAATTTGCAAGGATATAACTCAGCAGATTTGGAGGTAAGTAGAGGCCCAAACACTTGACCAGAGCAAAATCTAAAAGGGTTACATTACTACTTTCCCACTTGTTGCACCTTTGTTCAGCCTCCCTTTGCCTTCTCTCTGATCATCATCATCAAGAAACTATTGCTCAGAGTACAGGATCCCCTGACAAAACTGAAATTTCCCCTCTTCAGGCAGAGAGCTGATATCTGTGCAGGCAATGTTAGGATGTTGTTTGAATTTTGACAGGAAATGCATTGTTATGTGATTCCCTTTGATCAGATTTACCTGTAGATGCTATGAAGTATTTTGTGCATTGTGCATAGATGGATCAAAGTACTGTCTATTCCAGAAAGAACAATGTCTAGATTTTGGCAGATTTTAAAACAAGGACTTTAAAAAGAAATAGAAACTATAATGATTTAGAAGCAAACTTTATTATATTCAGAGTCTCCCCAAGTGGAAGGGAGATCTACCAAGTGAAAACTTGGAACAAGCAACCAATCATCACTATTGACACCTGTATATTCTTAAGAGCTTCTGATGGGCCATTCCCAAGGGGAGATTCCATACTCTCACTCATTCTTCAATGAGGAGGACAGTAATTCCCAGCCTATTTTTATTTCATGTTTGGGACCTTATATCAACCAGCCAAAAGATATTATAATACACATGATTCTACTTGCATACAATTTTTCAATGGTCAAAAATAATGGACAGTGACAAAAAAATATGACAATGATGGCCTAGAGCCAGTCATGGTATAGTAGTATGAGGAGATAAGGGAACTTTTTTGAAGTGATAGAAACATTCTGTACCTTGACTGTGTGGTAGTTACTGGAATACATTTTTCAAACCTTGACAAACTCTGCATTCAAAGTGGGTATATTTTGTTGAATATATATTGTATGTTAGTAGAGTTTATTTATACTTTAAAAATATATATTAATAAACATATACAGATATAATTGAATATATTGGAAATATACTTATTTTTCTTATTATTTTATTTATTTATTTGACAGAGAGAGAGAGATCACAAGTAGGCAGAGAGAGGAAGGGAAGCAGGCTCCCTGCCTAGCAGAGAGCCCAATATGGGGCTCGATCCCAGAACCCCGGGATCATGACCCAAGCTGAAGGCAGAGGCTTTAACCCACTGAGCCACCCAGGCACCCCCTTATTTTTCTTATTTTTTGAATTATAATCTTTGTGTGAGGCTTTTGTAATTTAGTAGGAAACATTCGTAACATCATTCTCATTTCAAGTATTTTGATTAAAAATTTTATAACATTTTAGATGCTAGTTCCACTTAGTAGTTTTCTTCTGATTTGCTTTGTTTAATTTATTTCAAGTAAAATTATCATAGGAGCTATATCTAAATGATTTCTAGTTGTTATTATATGATCTTTAATATCAATTCCTGAGGTCTATAGGAGCATAATTCAGTAAGGAATGGAAATGAAATTTGAGTAACTGGCATTGTTAACATCACATCAGAAAATGTTTTAAGTATTAATAGATTACTTTCCAATAGAAGTCTCTAATTATTTGTTTTATCCTAACTTTTTTGCAAATACTAAAAATATTGTGGAAGTATTGATGCTTATGAAGACTTTTAAGACTATAAAAGAAAAATGAAATATTTTAAATAGAAAGACATATTTCTACAATCCCAATTTCTTTTGAAACTGTATAAACTTTATTCCTGTACAAATTTCAAATTTAACCTTAAGCAATTTATTTTGTCTTTAATATATAAAACCATAAAAATGTGACAAAACCTTATATTTATCTTCAGATATATATATATATCTATATATATATATAGATATATATATATATATAAAATCTGCCTATATATATATATATATATATATATATTTTGTCCTGTGCCCAAAATATCCTCCTGATGTATACATTAAAGGTAATTTATTCTATGAGGTATTAGCCATTTGTAGTGGTGCTATCTGCTGGAACATCTTTAGTTTTTTAAAGATTTTATTTATTTATTTATTTGGCAGAGAGAGAGAACAAGCAGGGTGTATAGTAGGCAGAAGTAGAGGGAGAAGTTGGCTGCCCACTGAACAGAGAGCCTGATGTGGGACTCAGTCCTAGGACTCTGGGATCATAACCTGAGCTGAAGGCAGACACTCAACCAACTGAGCCACCCAGGCACCCCTAGAACTTCTAATTAAGATAGAAATGATACGTATTTATATCTATGTATAATAATTTGATCCTTTTCTTACTCATTTTCATTCTTTCCTTATGAATAACTCTATTTACCACTTAAGCAGGTTTGTTTTGGAGAGATGTATGCTAAACTCTAATTGATTAGGAAGAAAAATATGTTATCTGTTTTCTGTGAGAGTTAATATAGGTCTTTTCATTGTGCTTTCTCTCTGTAGTTTCTGGGTCCATATCAAATATCAGGGTAATGATAGCACATTGATTTTAATGCTAATCTATTTTGGGAAAGACTGTAGCAGATGTTGTTGGTGTCTTGCATTGAGTCCCTGTGTCCCACCTCTGACACCTGTGAGGGCTCTTCACTAGCATGCTGAGGTTTTCCCAACTCTGCCTCTGGTCTTTCTCTAAGCAGCAGGGATAAGCACTCAGCCCACTTGCAGGTACGGCATCAGGGAGCTGGTGGAAGAGCTCATGCAGCAAGAGGGTAGCCACTATAAACTGTAGGAATCAGGGGTGGTAGATAAATGCTGCAGCTTCCAATCCTTCAGGCACAAGTTTTGAGTATCTACAATAAGATTTATCAGGTGGTCACAAGTGAGGTTGAGCACCAGTTGCCCACACTGAGGACTTGCACAATAGTTTCTCCTGTATTGTTTTTCTTTCCCTGTCTCTTTTTCTCCTCTCCTTTACTCTAGCAATCTGGGATCACATCCCATATAAAATATGTGAACCCAAGTCCTCACCTCAGGCTGTACTTTCAGGTGAACTCAGACCAAGGCAACTAAGATGACTTCTCTTCTATAACTTTTTTATTTGAGGTGAAAGTAAATTCTCTTGACTATATGTTATTACGTTTAACTTAAGAGTTCATAGCTCTCAGCTCTAAGAGGAACATTTTGTATTCAAACAGTGGGAATGAGGACATTGGCTTGAATTACTGTTCCATTTCTTATTACATGACCTTGAACAAATCATTTTCCTTCTGTGAGCCATGAGTTTGCTTCTTGTAGACTGTGACGGTAATAGCTATTAGATGATTACATTAAGCTTAAATAACTTACAGGAAAAATTTTAAGTACAAAAAGGCTGTATAAATACAAGGCATTTTAAGTACTACCTGACACAAGAAACTTCTTTAAGTATTGCTTTTTAAAATTCAGTTTGTTTCATTCTTTGTTTCTGCTTGTGTACATTTTTCTCTTGTAAACTTTAAAAATATTACTCTAAAACAGATATGCATCTATCATATAATCCTTTATACAAATTGCTTAGATAGCATAATGTAGGAATTTATTAGCTTAATAACGAAAAAGTTTAGAAATGGCTTCAGTCTTGACAGATTATAGGATTCAGATTCTCTCTCTTTCCCTCTCTTTTCTCCTTCTCTCTCTCATTGTTCATCTCTCAGCTATTTTATTTACTTTTGTTGAATTCATTTTTAATTTTCTATATATTATGGAACAAGAGCCTTCTCTATCTAATGTCTTACATTATCTCAGGTTGGCAAACTGTGAGAGACTCCGTCTTTCTTGATAGTTTCAAAAAATTTCCTGGTGTGACCCCAATTGGCTTCTGGATAATGGGTGCATCCGTGATTCAATCATTATGGAGGATAGAGTTGTCTGACCTTCCAAGTTAGCCTTTTCTTCCCTCTCTTCCTTTCTTCCTCCCTTTCCCCTTCCTTCCCCTTCCCTCTTTCCCTCTCAGTAAAACATACAAATACATTTCATGTTTGTTTACTACCTATCTCATTTCTAAAGGGTGAGAGACCTGTAATTACATCAGGCTTTTTTTTGTTTTTTCCTCCCTTGGATAAATTGGTGGTCCTGAATTATTCAGATTTATGAATGCATCATCCTAAAGGTAAATTTCTTTGTATAATAAAAGTGTGAGGAATATGGGAAGGCGAAGTATTAAGAACTAAGCAGTAGGTAGGAAAACTGAGTGCAGATTGGAGACAAATTTTGAAGAATCCTAAAGAGGACATCAACTTATTTCTTCTGGTATATTTTTCTATGCTCAATAATCAGGTAATTCTACATCGGGTGGCTTCTTGGTAAGTCTTAAAAGAGCACATAGAATGGTACAGGGACACAGAACCTAACAGATTTATAGAAAGTGTGTGTGCGTGTGTATGTGTGTGTGTGTGTGTGTGTGTGTGTGTGTGTGTGTGTTTTATGTTAATAGTTAGCACTCCTCTTTTGTAAAGACTCGCTCATCAAACATTGTTCAGACACTGCTCTGCTCAGGGATCTTTTAGATTCATAGTGAAGACACTGGTGATATTTGTTTCAGTTTATCCCATTTCTTGATTTTCTCTTTTGAGTCACAAGTAGTGAAAGCAGAATGATCTCCAGGCATAAATTTATTATTGTTTCTTACATCTTAAATGATATATATTGGAAGATGCTGTCTGTTACTTTACTTTATTCTCTTCTGGGCACAGAGGAAGTCTGTATATATCTTTGCTGTTAGGTTGTGCCACTGAGACTGGGTTTTGGCCAGTAAGATGTGTACAGTTATTATGTATACTACTTCTTGGCCTGAACTTAAAAAAAAAAAAAAAACCAAAACAACAAAAAATATTCTGCATAAATCCCCAGATCAGACTTCTCCTACTGTGGTGACTCTGGAGACCAAGTATCATAGATGGTGTAAGTACAAAGTAGAGAAAGGTTGATTGACCTGTGTTAAATCTCATGTGTAAGATACAAAGTTTTATTAAGCCTTTGAAATTTTAAAATTTATTTGTTGCAACGGTTAGAGTTGCTTACTTTAACAAATACATTATGCCATTAGCCTAATCAATGTGTACGTACAACTGAAAATAAATAAAATTCAATTTAATAATAGTTTTCAGGATTTCACCAGTGCTTTCTATTATCAGTTTGCCAGTAAATGTCCTCACAGGGTCAAAAAGCATCCATTCCCCTTGAAAATTGCTTGATTCCTCTAGAATTTCTCTTCCCATACATTGCATTCTGACCTTATTCTCTTGTGTATACCCCTAAGCTTTCAAAGAGTATTGGATACATTTCCTAATTCATTGGGAAATATTTTAGTATATTTCAATTCCATCATTTTTTTCTGAGTTAACTTCTTCCTCAAAAATTACTCGATGGGTCCTGATTTCTTTCTTCATCTTCTGAATGCCTAGTATCTATTTAATCATTCCAGTACTATGGACACAAATTAAGAAACTGATTTTATAATCCTTTAGATTCAATCATCTTTTTTTTTTCAATCATCCTTTTTTTAAATTCAAGTTAAAGTTAGAGTAAAAGCAATCATTAAAGGTATCTAATGCCAAAATTTATTTTTCATCAATATTACTCTAAAGTATTCTTTTTCACTGAATATACATGCTTTTTGTCTATTTTTTTTTTTTTAAGATTTTATTTGAAAGAGAGAGAGCATGAAAGAGAGAACACAAGCAAGGTGAGGGGCAGAGGGAGAAGCAGACTCTTTGCTGAGCAGGGCTCCAGAATCAGGACCCAAGTGAAGGCAGGTGCTTAACCACCCGAGCCACCCAAGCACCACTTGTTTGTCTGTTCTGAGAGTTGTCAGTACTTTGACCTAGCTGTGTCAGTCCACTGAAAGAAATGCTGGTACTTCTTGGATTTCTCATTTTAAATTTTCCCCTGGTAACCCCAGCTTTGTATTATACCTACAGCTCTTCTTTCTTCTTACATTATGCACCTCTCTTTTTCAATCATCCAAGATTTTAATGTTTCCTTGATTTCTTATCTAGTCCAGATTCTCTTTTTCCCTCAATATCAACTTTCCTTAGAATGTCTTTTGATTATATCACAAATTATTTTATTCACCTTTATGTGACTCTGTAATAGCAAAGTGATATTTTATTTCTTGATTGTTTTGCTAATATCTATTTATCCTGTCTTTTTAAAATAGGAATCTTTATTGCACATAGATTTAATATTGTCTCCTGAACTTTCTTGGAGGAAACACTGCAAGGTATTTTAACTTTTTCCAGTCTATAAATGTTCCAAATGTGTAAGTGCTGGCCTTCAACTTCTATTGTAATGAAGCTTGATGCAGATATCATATTACTGTTTATACTGCTTTTCTGTTTTCCATAAGTCTCAGTAGAGTGTGTAGTTTCTAGTAAATCTTTTTTTTTTTTAAGATTTTTTTAGGGGTTCCTGGATGGCTTTTTGTTAAGCGACTGCCTTTGACTCCAGTCATGATCCTGGAGTCCCAGAATCGAGTCCCACATTGGACTCCCTGCTCAGCAGGGAGCCTGCTTTCCTTTCTGTCCCTTCCCCTTCTCATGCTCTCTCTCCCTTTCAAATAAATAAAATAAAATCTTAAAAAAAAAAGATTTTATTTTATTTGTTTATTTATTTATTTGTGTATGAGAGGGAGAGAGAGCGAGAGTGCACAAAAGGGGGAGTAGCTGACAGAGGGAGAAGCAGGCTCCCTGCTGAGCAAGGAGTCTGATGTGGGGCTGGATCCCATGACCCTGGGGTCATGACCTGAGCTGAAGCCAGACACCTAACCATCTGAGCCACCTAGGCATCCTTAGTTTATGGTAAATTCTTAATCATTTATTAAATCAGACTGAATTAGAGTATATTCACATTTATACAGGTAAGTATAATAATCATAGCAATTGATGAAAATATCAAAACCTTTACATATAAATTAATATTCTTTATAGAAAATAAAGAAAATAGAATACACATTGCATTCTAGTAAAAGGCAAAACTTAATTGGAACATTCTCAAGCAGTAGAACTTCTGAATATCACAAACATCATGGTTCCCTGAAGAGCACTGGTGTAATGCTTAAGTTCTTACCTTTTGGAGCCAGACCAGAACTCATAGCTTATTCCAAATTTATTGCTGAGAGATAGCATGGTGATTTTACTGTGACTCAGGCTTTCATTTGTTTGTTTGTTTGTTCATTTTTGTTTCTCATCTGTAAAATGGCAGTAGTTACTTCACAAGCTCTTAGAAGCACTTAGTATGTTAATACTTTTGGAACATAGTAAGCAGTGTGTAAGTGTTAACTCTAATTTCAAATTTGGATTGGTTGTACAATTGGTTAAATCTAATTTCAAATCTACTGTCCACTCATGAGAATAGACACCAAACTAAATTTTCTCAGGCATGCATTTAGGCTTTTGTCTACAAAAGCCTGAGGCAGTGACTTCTAGAATGTTCAGGTTCATTTTGCTTTAATAACACCTAAAAGGATTTTTTTTTTTTTTTTGAGATTTAGGGTGTGGATCACCACTAAGAAAATTGTCTGGGGGTGGGGGTAGGTGGGGAGAAAATTTGGTTAAATTATATGCAATTGTGTGCAACATTTGATTAAGACAATTAAGCATAGTAGTATTTAAAGGTGAAGTTTTCTTTGCTGTGTGGAAGCTTTTGATCTTGATAAAGTCCTAAAAGTTCATTTTTGCTTTTGTTTCCTTTGTCTTTGGAGACATATCTTGAAAGTGGTTACTGTGGCTGATATCGAAGAGGTTACTGTCTATATTCTCCTCTAGGATTCTGATGGATTCCTGTCTCATGTTGAGGTCTTTTATCCATTTTGAGTTTATCTTTGTGTACGGTGTAAGAGAATGGTCGACTTTCATTCTTCTGCATTAGAGCTGTCTAGTTTTCCCAGCACCATTTATGGAAGAGACTGTCCTTTTTCCACTGTATATTTTTTCCTGTTTTGTCGAAGATTATTTGCCCATAGAGTTGAGGGTCCATATCTGGGCTCTCTACTCTGTTCCACTGATCTATGTATCTGTTTTTATGCCAGTACCATGCTGTCTTGGTGATCACAGCTTTGTAGTAAAAGCTTGAAATCAGGTAACTTGATGCCCCCAGTTTTATTTTTGTTTTTCAACATTTCCTTAGTGATTCGGGGTCTCTACTGATTCCATACAAATTTTAGGATTACTTGCTCCGGCTCTTTGAAAATACCGGTGGAATTTTGATCGGAATGGCATTAAAAGTATAGATTGCTTTTTAGGCAGTATAGACATTTTAACAATGTTTATTCTTCCTGTCCAAGAGCATGGAATGGTCTTCCATCTTTTTGTGTCTTCTTCAATTTCTTTCATGAGTGTTCTGTAGTTCCTCGAGTACAGTTCCTTTACCTCTTTGGTTAGGTTTATTCCCAAGTATCTTATGGTTCTTGGTGGTATAGTAAATGGAATCGATTTTCTAATTTCCCTTTCTGTATTTTCATTGTTAGTGTATAAGAAAGCCACTGATTTCTGTACATTGACTTTGTATCCTGCCACATTGCTGAATTGCTGTATGAGTTCTAGTAGTTTGGGGGTGGAGTCTTTTGGGTTTTCCATATAAAGAATCATGTCTGCGGAGAGAGTTTGACTTCTTCATTGCCAATACCTTTTATTTCTCTTTGTTGTCTGATTGCTGTTGCTAGGACTTCTAATACTATGTTGAACAAGAGTGGTGAGAGTGGGCATCCTTGTCGTGTTCCTGATCTCAACGGGAAGGCTGCAGGCTTTTTCCCATTGAGGATGATATTTGCTGTGGGTCTTTCATAGATAGATTTTATGAAGTTCAGGAATGTTCTCTCTATCCCTATACTTTGAAGTGTTTTAATCAGGAATGGATGCTGGATTTTGTCAAATGCTTTTTCTGCATCAATTGAGAGGACCATGTGGTTCTTCTCTCTTCTCTTATTAATTTGTTCTATCACATTGATTGATTTGCAAATGTTGAACCATCCTTGTAGCCCAGGGATGATCCCACCTGGTCATGGTGGATAATCTTTTTAACATGCTGTTGGATCCTGTTTGCTAGGATCTTGTTGAGAATCTTAGCATCCATATTCATCAGTGATGTTGGTCTGAAATTCTCCTTTTTGGTAGAGTCTTTGCCTGGTTTGGGGATCAGGGTAATGCTGGTTTCATAAAAAGAGTCTGGAAGTTTTCCTTCTGCTTCAACAAAACAAAGAGGCAACCCACGGAATGGGAAAAGATATTTGCAAATGACAGTGTAGACAAAAAGTTGATATCCAGGATCTATAAAGAACTCCTGAAACTCAACACACACAAAATAGACAATCATATAAAAAAATGGGCAGAGGATATGAACAGACACTTCTCCAATGAAGACATACAAATGGATAACAGACACATGAAAAAATGTTCATCATCATTAGCCATCAGGGAGATTCAAATTAAAACAACATTGAGATACCACCTTACACCAGTTAGAATGGCCAAAATTAGCAAAACGGGAAACAGCAGGTGTTGGAGAGGATGTGGAGAAAGGGGAACCCTCTTACACTGTTGGTGGGAATGCAAGTTGGTGTAGCCATTTTAGAAAACAGTGTGGAGATTCCTCAAGAAATTAAAAATAGAGCTTCCCTATGACCCTACTATTGCACTACTGTGTATTTACCCCAAAGATACAGATGTAGTGAAAAGAAGGACCATATGTACCCCAATGTTTATAGCAGCAATGGCCACGGTTGCCAAACTGTGGAAAGAACCAAGATGCCCTTTAATGAACGAGTGGATAAGAAAGATGTGGTCCATATATACTATGGAGTATTGTGCCTCCATCTGAAAGGATGCACACCCAATTTTTGTAGCAACATAGATGGGACTGGAAGAGAATATGCTGAGTGAAATAAGTCAAGCAGAGAGAGTCAATTATCATCTGGTTTCACTTATTTGTGGAGCATAACAAATAGCATGAAGGACAAGGGGAGATGGAGAGGAGAAGGGAGCTGAGGGAAATTGGAAAGGGAGGTGAACCATGAGAGACTATGGATGTTGAAAAGCAATCTGAAGGTTTTGAAGGGGTGGGGGTTGGGCGGTTAGGGGAACAAGGTGGTGGGTATTAGAGCACGGATTGCATGGAGCACTGGGTGTGGTGCAAAAACAATGAATACTGTTGCTCTGAAAAGAAATAAAATTTTTTTTAAAAAAGTGAAGTTTTCTATCTTGGGATGAGTACTGATCACACGTGGTTGAAGAGCATTTTTAAGTTTTTTTAGACTTTTGTTTTTTTAGTTCTCTTCTCTATCATCCTGCTATTAATTTCCTTTCTGAAAGCTTCTGTGGTGATTATGATAGGAGTAACAGGTATCTACACTAATCCTCTTACATGCAAGTGTCTTTACTAAAGTACATAAGGTCTGTGTGGCTGTTAATATTATTCCAGTTCCCTCTCTTTCCAGCATGCTGGTGATGCAGGCAGGCTGGGTTTGAGATTCCTGGCGAGGGTCCCACAGGATCACCCAAGACGTTTCTTGGCTTCACACAGAATAAAAATCAAATGTGATCCAGAGGAAGTGAAAACAGAGTTTATTGAAGAGCATGAATGACAGAGAATAGCAGCAGATGGAGTGTCTGGAGATTCAGAGAGGAGAGAAGAATGAGTCTCATCGTTGCTTGGAGCTAAGGGTTTACATGGAGAAAGAGTCTAGGGCACATGTTTCTTCAGGAATCCACACTTGGGTCCAGTCAAAGCAAGTGTCAGGTGAATAATAGGTGCTATTTCATAAATTAATGAAGGTCCAGGTGTTGAATCTAGTGTTATCTGAAGTCTATTTGAAGCTAGTGTCCTGGAACATACTTGGGATCTGGCTCATCTTAGGTCTTAGGGCCGAGGATAAAACTCAGAGAATGGTTAAATTTCTTGCTTCCTCCTTAAAGTGTAAACATAGCTTCTTTGGCTTCTACAGAGGCAAAATATGGAACATGAGTAAATGGGGCTGAGCAGGAAAAACAGCACAAATGGAGCCTTTCTAAAATAGAGTCCCTTCAGCTTTCCTACCTTGCAGGGATTTTGGGCAACGAGGGGGCTGCTATGTTGCATTTATCAGTTTTCATGGTGTAATTATTCCTACCAAGCCCAATTTAAAGATACTAGTGGTTTCACAGTGGACTTATAAAATGCCAGGACATTCAACAGTCAGCTTGTGGGAACCAGTCAGAGCTGACCCCCTACCCAGTGCTGATATTTCTCTTTTCATATGTAGGCTTTTTCAAAGTTTCATAAATGTGATCAAGAATGAAGTTTCTCCTAATATCAGCTTTAACTTCTGCAACTCTGGAGGGATCAAGAAGGAATCTGCATAGTTTCTGATGAGATGGAAACATTTCTGGGCAAAGGGATATTCGAAAATTATTCTTTAGACTTTTTCATATGTCCTTCAGGAAAGAGTCCATACCATAATTACAGAGCAAGCTCAAAGGGACAGCATGTTTTTGAGGCTTTTGCAACTGAGAACTGGGGCATAAACATGAGAGCAGTATCCATTCTTTCCTTTCTTTCCCCCATGGGCTACAGAAAACACATGGAAGAATAATGGAGGTAGAGAATCTTATTATGTTTTCATTCAGAATGCCTAGCACAGCTTGGCCTTTCCTCTCCAATATTCCTCCAATTCTCCCTTAAGTATTCTGAGGAAAACTTTGAAATAATTAAACTACAATTTAATGCATTGCAGCTGTCTTACTAGACTTGCTCACAACCCTCTTTTAATGACTCCTTTCATTATTCTATTCCCTTTACCCACTTATATTTTAGCAATAATTGCTTTTAAACAGAACATGAGTTGGTGGTAACAACAGTAACAAAAAACATGTTATTATTTTCTGCTCACAACAATGCAAAATTTGGAGGCAAAGAGTGTTCCACTGAACTTACCTGATTACCCTACTTACAATGGGGGAGGTTTGCATTTCTTTCTATAGAAAGAAAGAAAGAATACTAACTGCTTTGCTAGTTTAGGAAAACATGCACAGATTACATTTTATATGACATCGAGCAGTTAAAAAGAGGGAGAAATTAATACTAAATTCTGCAAGAAAAAAAAAAAGTCATTCTGAGACTTCCAACAGCAGACTGCTTCTTCATGTTCATAAGTTGCAGGTATTACTTAGTGATTTTAGTGGTTGCTGGTTCACATGTTCTTTTATCTGAGTCTTACATTGACATTCTGGGCACTGAAACTAAAAACCAGTCAATTTAAGGGCTGAGGGAATAATGCATAAAATCATACAGTGCCTTCCATATACATAAAAACTTTTTCTAAATAACACAGAGCACTTGGGACATGCTACCTTGCTAATCTTTGTAATAGTCTGATTAAATTAATTAGATAGATATTGCTTCATTAAAGGGAGATGTAGGATCTCAAGAGGTGGTCATTTCTCACCTCCCTCCTGATGTTAAAGCAGGGAGATGAATGATCTATTTAGGATTCCCTTGTGAGGCAGAGCCAGCTCTGACCAAAGAAATTAGACAAGATTGGGATGGAAAAAAGTGAGAAGCAATACATCAGTAATATTACTGCTTTACAACACATATTGAATAAGAAAATTATTCTGTTAAAATTTAAATTGTTTTAGTTGAAGACCTAATTTTGGAGAAAATTATTTATTGCTAGTTTGTTGGGTCAAACTAGAAAAAGCAGGATAAAAATAATGAAATCATGCAGCTCCTTCCTCCCCAAACACCATAAAAACCAAAAGCAACTTCGCAGCCTTTGGTATGTTGTATAAAGCACTAAGGATAGTACTTTAGAAATTATAGTCATCTTTTTTTTTTATGGTTCTTAACAATGATCAAAGACAATAAACATTCAAAATGACATGAAGATAATCACATAACAGTGTATCAGCAAACACATTGATTATCTTGGTTATCTAACTGTATATAATTGGCCAGTATCACTGATAGATAACTTTCTGCTCTATTTGAACAGATAATCTCAGATCTTTCTAATTACAATAGCATTACTTAATTCTGCAGGATCCAGCTAACATTATTCTGTAAATCAGCAATATGTATTCCTTAGAAACATGAAAAGTTCTCTTCCATTCTTAACAATGTGCAGATCAATTTTCAGGAGTCATTCTGACTGAGCAATTTGATTGCATCTTAAGAGGTTAAAACTCCTCTGGCAAGATATGCTGATTTATTGGTTTCAAAATGGAAATGAAAATTCTAAGTGCTGGATCAGCAAAAGCAAGGCACAGAAAGCTAGTGACCTTCGGGACTCTTGAGATTCAGTGTTAAGGTGGCCTGATCCCAAACTCAGAGAAGGAACTGGCTCCATAGGCCTGAAACAAGCTTCAGTGCCTCAACTGCAAATCCTGTGGCTGAGCTTTCAGAGAAAATCAAGGGTGGGCTGTCTGGTGCTGCTGCTGCTTTGAACAAATCCAGGAGGCAAAACATGAATGCAGTTTACATTTAGTCTATGCAAATTTTTCCCCCTATAGCAAAATTTCAGTTTGACTTTTGTGCTACAGAACGGTATAACATGGTAGCTCTGCTCAGACATAGGTCACTGACATGTATCCACACTCTTTGATCTCTTGCCTAAACCACACCTATCCTCAGAATTCTTCCCAAGCAACAATGTGTTTGTTTTTAAGGATGCTCTATTTGGGAGTCTTTCTTTCTGAACCATCAGAATAACTACACAGCAATGGCATGCCCAAATGTAACAAATAACAAGGCATGAGCTGTATTTCTGTATTCTGAAAGCTAAGTTCTTCAGCTAGGAAAATAATGTAATTCAAATTTTGGGACACTTGCATATACATCATTTTGGGATCCCTTAATATGCATAGTACTTCAATAGCATTAGGTATAAACAAATTGAGTAGTAGAGCCTCTGCTTCTGAGATGTTTGCTGCCAAAATGATTTTACAAACACATTTTTGAACCTTAAGTAAATGGTATTCAATCCGTGGGTCATAGATTGCTAACCTTTGACCTATAGGATAATTAAGTGACCTAAAACAATTTCTAAAAATGAGAAAGCATTAATTCAATATATTGGCTAATAAATAGATTTTGGTCATTTTTCAGCTAAGACAGGTCTTGTTAATCTACCTGTGGCAGCAGTCACATCAACTTCCATTTGGTAAACTTTCTATAAAGGTTGGAACTTTGCAATAGGTCACAGGCTTTAAAGTTTGGTCTCAGATTGAGAGATACTGGAGACTGAGCCAGATCTTCATTATGATTATTGTAATTGGTAAACCCTACTCCCTTCCCCAAAATGAAAGAGAGAAATCTGTCACTATATAGTTCACACTGTATCAATTCAGCATAGCACACTAAAATTTTTTTTGTGTGTGTGTGTGTATATATATATATATATATATATATAAAATTGTATATATATTTATATATTTAACATATGAAATAGGTACAATACATAACAAAATAAAATACATAAAATATAAATATATATTTATAAGCATATAAATATATATTTACATATAAATATATTTATGTGTTGTAATATATAATTTAAAATTATGTATATATAATTTTCAATTTTATTCAAATTTATTCAGTTTTATTATATCACCTATCATATCATGGGAGAAAAGCAAGTTGCTTTTAGGGGTATGTATGAACTAGGTGATATATATTTGAATTTGAATTTTATCCCAACAAGGCCTAATTTGCCTCAACTCCTTTAATTCTGTTTTGCTATTAATGGTTGATAATAGAAAATTCTTCTTTTTCTGATTTTATATATCTATTGTGTCTTGAATAAAATACTATATTCTATTTTCAACAATCATCTTTCATTTTGTATATTTACTGAACATCTTTCTGCTAAACATTGCAGTCTGGAATGCAGTGTAGTTTTTTTATGTGATAATCTAAATAAAAAGACAGTGAGTTATCTCACATGGATATCTCTGTTTTTGCTAAGAAAAATAAGATCTTATGAGTTTCTGTTCAGGCCAGCTTTCTTACTCCTCTTTACTTCCAAGTAATTTGTTGAAATCAAAAACACTATTGAGATGCCTGAAATTTATGAAGTGAAACCACAGGTAGATCACACAGAACTCCCCACCTTCTTCACTGCTCAAACTCTATAGTAACTGAAGAGCAGTCAGTGTCCCCTGGGTGGCACAGTCTGTGAAGCATTTCACTCTTGATCTCAGGGTTGTGAGTTCAAGTCCCACATTGGGTTCCATGCTGGACGTGGGGCCTACATAAAAAAATGAAAAAAAAAAAAAAGTAAGAAAGAGCAGCTTGAACTCAAAGACATCATAGAATAACTGAGATATTAAATTATTAAAGGTGTTCTTGAAAGTTGAATGCAGATAAATCATACAAAAGTATGACCTCCCTGATATGAGGAAGTGTTGATGCAACATGGGGGCTTAAGTGGGTAGAAGAAGAATCAATGAAACAAGATAGAATTGGGAGGGAGACAAACCATAAGTGACTCTTAATCTCACAAAACAAACTGAGGGTTGCTGGGGGGAGGAGGGTTGGGAGAAGGGGGGTGGGGTTATGGACATTGGGGAGGGTATGTGCTTTGGTGAGTGCCGTGAAGTGTGTAAACCTGGTGATTCACAGACCTGTACCCCTGGGGATAAAAATATATGTTTATAAAAAAATAAAAAATTAAAAAAAAAAGTATTTCTAAAATTTGTCTTATACTGTTTCTCTTTCTCTCAGGAGCACCTAGAACACCTTCCTCTTTATCTCACCCTCACAGCTCCTTCACTGCAACCCAAGTCCCCCATGCCTGTGAACTGTCTCTTCCTATTTGCTGTTCAGGCATATCACAGTATTCCTCCTACATGCTCACCATGTATAGGCCTCAAGATAAGTGTTGTATGCATATGTATATGTATGGATATTGTATGTATATGGCTCTGCCATGAGAACTGACCACTTTCCCAGTGTTTAAGTATCTTTACATATATAGAAGATAGTTTCTTCCATTAACATTAAGGCATTTGCAATCTATTAAAGAACATAGGATAACCTCCAATTTAAAAAAAAATCATAAAAAGTAAGGATCTGGGAAATTGGTAATAACAAAAAAATGTCACTGACTAGCTTAAGCAGGTCTGAAGGAAATTTTTCCTTTGATATCTCCAAGGTCTTACTTTTTTCTCATATTTTTCTTGTTTTTACTTTCTTATGCTTTTTTTTTTAATTTATTTTTAAATTTTTTATTTTTTATAAACATATATTTTTATCCCCAGGGGTACAGGTCTGTGAATCACCAGGTTTACACACTTCACAGCACTCACCAAATCACATACCCTCCCCAATGTCCATAATCCCACCCCCTTCTCCCAAACCCCCTCCCCCCGGCAACCCTCAGTTTGTTTTGTGAGATTAAGAGTCACTTATGGTTTGTCTCCCTCCTAATCCCATCTTGTTTCATTTATTCTTCTCCTACCCACTTAAGCCTCCATGTTGTATCACCACTTCCTCATATCAGGGAGATCATATGATAGTTGTCTTTCTCTGCTTGACTTATTTCACTAAGCATGATACGCTCTAGTTCCATCCATGTTGTTGCAAATGGCAAGATTTCATTTCTTTTGATGGCTGCATAGTATTCCATTGTGTATATATACCTCATCTTCTTGATCCATTCATCTGTTGATGGACATCTAGGTTCTTTCCATAGTTTGGCTATTGTGGACATTGCTGCTATAAACATTCGGGTGCACGTGCCCCTTTGGATCTCTACATTTGTATCTTTAGGGTAAATACCCAATAGTGCAATTGCTGGGTCATAGGGCAGTTCTATTTTCAACATTTTGAGGAACCTCCATGCTGTTTTCCAGAGTGGCTGCACCAGCTTGCATTCCCACCAACAGTGTAGGAGGGTTCCCCTTTCTCCGCATCCTCGCCAGCATCTGTCATTTCCTGACTTGTTGATTTTAGCCATTCTGACTGGTGTGAGGTGATATCGCATTGTGGTTTTGATTTGTATTTCCCTGATGCCGAGTGATATGGAGCACTTTTTCATGTGTCTGTTCGCCATCTGGATGTCTTCTTTGCAGAAATGTCTGTTCATGTCCTCTGCCCATTTCTTGATTGGATTATTTGTTCTTTGGGTGTTGAGTTTGCTAAGTTCTTTATAGATTCTGGACACTAGTCCTTTATCTGATATGTCGTTTGCAAATATCTTCTCCCATTCTGTCAGTTGTCTTTTGATTTTGTTAACTGTTTCCTTTGCTGTGCAAAAGCTTTTGATCTTGATGAAATCCCAGTAGTTCATTTTTTCCCTTGCTTCCCTTGCCTTTTGCGTTGTTCCTAGGAAGATGTTGCTGCGGCAGAGGTCGAAGAGGTTGCTGCCCGTGTTCTCCTCAAGGATTTTGATGGATTCCTTTCGTACATTGAGGTCCTTCATCCATTTTGAGTCTATTTTTGTGTGTGGTGTAAGGGAATGGTCCAATTTCATTTTTCTGCATGTGGTTGTCCAATTTTCCCAGCACCATTTATTGAAAAGGCTGTCTTTTTTCCATTGGACATTCTTTCCTGCTTTGTCGAAGATTAGTTGACCATAGATTTGAGGGTCTATTTCTGGGCTCTCTATTCTGTTCCATTGATCTATGTGTCTGTTTTTGTGCCAGTACCATGCTGTCTTGATGATGACAGCTTTGTAATAGAGCCTGAAGTCCGGAATTGTGATGCCACCAACGTTGGCTTTCTTTTTCAATATCCCTTTGGCTATTCGAGGTCTTTTCTGGTTCCATATAAATTTTAGCATTATTTGTTCCATTTCTTTGAAAAAGATGGATGGTACTTTGATAGGAATTGCATTAAATGTGTAGATTGCTTTAGGTAGCATAGACATTTTCACAATATTTATTCTTCCAATCCAGGAGCATGGCACATTTTTCCATTTCTTTGTGTCTTCCTCAATTTCTTTCATGAGTACTTTATAGTTTTCTGAGTATAGATTCTGTGTCTCTTTGGTTAGGTTTATTCCTAGGTATCTTATGGTTTTGGATGCAATTGTAAATGGGATTGACTCCTTAATATCTCTTTCTTCTGTCTTGCTGTTGGTGTAGAGAAATGCAACTGATTTTTTTAAAAACATCACTACCAATTTCTCTTTATATCTTTGATGAATATATAAAATATATCTATTTCTTCCATATTGAGGTCAATATCATCATGACAGTGTTTCTTATGTGGGCTGAGGAGCTGAGTCATTGTGAATATAATTCAGTAGATTACCTGCTAAGAGTAAGAGGAAAGAGGTCTGGGTAGTGCAGGTTGAACAGCTGTAGAAGCTGTATGCAGGTGATATATAAAAACATAAGAATTTTTCTTTGTAATTAAGAAGAAGCATTAGTTCTATTTTGGCAGGGAAACAGAGCTGTGATTCATTGAATATAGACAGTAATTGATAGGTGCCATGAAATCCCTTTAAAATGTGTCCCTAATATGACCACCAAGTGACAAAAGATTCCTAGGTTAATTTGATATTCAAGTAAGTTTTGCTTGCAATTGTTTTGATTGAAAAATAATATTAGGTAAAATAATTTTCAGTAATTTTTTTGCATTTGTCTCTTCATTTATTCATTCACATAGTTAATATATCTTTGTGATGATGTTTATTAACATGTTGATACATCTTTGTGATGATGTTTGAAACTGCATTATATAGATATAGCCCAGGGTACCAGAAACCATAGGGAGAAACAGATACAAAATCAATGAAAACATCTGAAAGTATAATTATAAGTTCTGATAAATGTTATGAATAAAGGTTTTTTTTTTTTAATAAAATAAGGACACCTAAGTGGCCTTATAAAAGAAATACTATATAATGATTAAGAACTTACCCTCTGAAGTCTGTTTGGGATCTGGTTCCTCCACTTCCAAGTTTTGTTATATTGGGCAAATTGCCTGATTTTTTTTGTATATTGTTTTCTCACCTATAAAATGATAATAATATATTGTTTGCTTCATAGAGTTAAATGGAGATAGAAAGAATATATAAATGTATGTCAATTTCTTAAAGCAGTAACTGGAAAGAAAGTTAGTGATTTCTCAATGCATATCCACTATTACAATTCAGATGATCAGGGAAGTCCTCTACAACAAATTGATAAACATTTTCTGTTAGTGTTTCTAGAATTATTTTATGTATAACCTGTGTTTATCCTGGTGGATCTCATATAAAAGGAAAGAGGGCTTAAAATTGTTGGTGCTTCTTTCTTAATGGTAGCAAAATGCCACTATAATATGTGGGCTAGCCAGTGATTCACAGGAAGTTTCAATGATAATTTTATTTTTAATCATTACAGATTAATGTAAATCTCATTGAGAGAATGACTGTTTGATTGCCTCTGAGTTTTGCATGAGAGTCATTTCTTATGAACCCCTGAATAGAACAGATTTTATGATGTAATTCTATATGGTAGAAATTGATGATTATTTAAAACATTTATTGATGATGTCATACCAAATTTGCAATATGAAAACTTGGCTTAGAGGAAAATGTCTGTATTTGAAAGCATGCAGCAAATGCAACGTTTTAAGAACCTTCCATCTGGAGAGTAACAATTAGGAGGCTTTGGGAAGGCATTCATGCAAGCTTTGAAATTCTTTTAGTGGGAATTTGATGCAAGGTGTTAGACCACTAAAAATAATTTTTTTTTTTTTTCTGAGAACCCTGACTTTTGTTCTGCTAAGAATCTTTGTGTACTGATGGTCTCAAAGGAGTTTTTCTTAACATCTCCTGTTTCTGACACAGGGAATGATTCAGGGAGACTCTTGTTGGCTAAGGTGCTTTCTTCTGGAACAATTCTCAATCTTCCGGATCTTCCTGGTGAGTGAGATACGGAGGTGCTTTTATTTCTTGACTGTGTGGTACAGTTTATATATAGCGGCCTCCTTTTCTGAAAAGATCTTGAGTGGCCTGAAAGAGATAGACTGTACCATTGAAAGGACGCAACTTACTGCTCCCTGAGAATGATTCATCCATTTATCCACTCAGAGAATGGGTGGATAAAGTATTTATTTTCAGTATACCCACAGCTTTTTTCCTTTCAAGGGACTCAGTATTTCTTTGTTTGTTTTGCTTTGGGTGTTGATTTTTTATACTCTAATCTACCACATCAACAATGGTTTTTATAGGACCCCTGTGCAAAGATACACGTTTTAACTGGGCCTGTGACATTTATTTATTTATTTGTTAATTGCAAAACAAATATAAGTATACCAAAGGGAATTTGTGCTTAGAAAATCCAGAGAACAATGAGAGAAAAATTTATACATGTAATAAATATGAGTTCAAGATAAGCAGAGGCCATTTTTTTGTATCCCTCACACTATCTATTTTGTGCCTGTCACATAATAGAATTTCAGTATATGCTACAAATTAGTTGAATTAACATCACACCCCCAACTCACCCTTTTTTTGAAATAATCATTCCTTTTAATAGGTGACTGAATAATATAAAATTTATTTATTTATTTATTTATTTATTGCCTTTAAAGACACTTATTTGAAATAAAGATGCAAAGATTACAAAAAGTAATGTGATTTTCTCTAAAGGGAAAAATAAGCAAACAAAACAATTGAAATGGACCAACAGTTAGTTAGGCCCTTTGCTTGCTTCCTTCCTTCTTTTCTTTTTGTTCCTTTTTCCTTTCTTCTTAACTAAAAACTACATTGTTAATTTCTATACCTGCAAAGGGTGCTTTTTCATGGTCAAAAGAGTAATTAAGATTTGAGTTACAGAAAACAATCAGAAATCCTGATCATAGTAAAATAATCATACATTAGAAATCAAGTTCCTTTAAAACATTTTAGACTAAAATAAAACATATCATGATCAGCCCCCACTGTGTAACTTCAGGTTATAGATAAAAACACCTTTAAATATTCTTCTTACCAATAAGCCCTTTAATAAAAGTTCAAACAATACTCATTGCTAAGCAATGAGAACAGAGTTTTGAGTAGAGAATTGCATCATACTCTGAAAAATTACCCCCTTTCTGAGAATATTTATTGTGATCATGTCATCAGTTTATTCATTCATTAATTTAAAAAAAATGACTATAGAGTGGTGAAAGAAACCAAGTCCCTGATTTTTTGAAGCTACTGGAGAATCACAAAATAAATACATAATGTCAGCTTATGATATATGCTCTGAAAAAAGAGAACAGGTGATAGACTTAGAGAATGAATAGATTGGCAGAGTCTTGATATGGCTGGTCATGATGTTACAGAAGGTCTCTCTGAACAGATGACTGTGATGGTTTTGTGATATGTTAATGCAGCTAAGCTGCTGCCCCCAGTTCTTCAGCCAAACAGTAATCAAGATGCTTCTGTAAAGAAATTATGCTGATGTAATAAAGTTGTTCATCAGTGGACTTTAGTAAGTAATTATTACAGATGGACCTGACTTAAACAGCTGGGAGGCCTTAGAATGAGAATTAAAATCAGTCTTTCCTTAAGAGACAAGACCAATTCTCAGCAACATGACAACAATTCCATGCCTGTGGAGCTAGTCTACTCATGACCTTCCCTTTCTGAAAGCCTGCCCTACAAACTTTAGACTTGCTAAACCAGCTCCACAATCACATTAGCCATTCTCTAACAAATTTTCTTCTCTTAAAAAAAAAATCATTTTTTGCTTCTCTGATTGTACTCTGAATATGTTAACATTGAAATAAAATCCTTGGGTAAACTGGAGAAATGAGTCATTTTAAGGTATTTAGACTGATTATTTTAGGCAGTGTGGTAATAAAGAGCTTGAGGCAGAAATGAGAGGTAGAGGAAGTGGAAGAAGCTTTATGTTTTTAAAATGAATCTGTGGATCAGAATTGTATATTGTTGATACAGATAAAAACAGGGATGAGCTCTCGTACGGCTTTGTTGTCCATGCAAAATGGTTAACATTTTATTTCAGTATGGGGAAGGTTCAGATCAGTGGAGGGTTTTGAGCAGTGAACTGGTCTGCTCAGATGAATACCATAAATATCTGCTGCAGTATGAAAAATAAGTCCTAGGAGTCATGATCAGCATGAGGAAGACCTGGGAGGAAGCTCTCATACTGGGGTTTTTGATGGATGTTGGGCTAGACTAGTGGGCAGTGGAAGTGGCAGAAAGTGAATGCTTAGGAATATAGTTAGGGACAGAGCTTACAAGGCTTATTGTTGGATTGGAATCTGTAGGGTAAAGGAGAACAAGGTGTCAAGGACTAGAAGGAGCCTGAGATGGTGGATGAGATATCATTTACTGAGAACAAGAAAATAGAGGAGGGACAAATAGGTGAGAGATACTGGAATCCAGGGAAGAAGCAGGGGAGTTTATGTCTGTGACAAGAAAAACATGAGTCTGTGTTCTAGATGCAGGTAGATTGGGAAGTGTTATTTAGGGACAGTATGTAAATTCTCTTCCCATTGCTTCTATGTTTATAAATAAAAAAGGAAAAACCATCTCTGTTGCAGTAATATCCACAATGTACGTTAGAACACCAGCAAGTAGCCACTTGAGAGACCTGCAGGGAAAAATATGTTGAAGACAAGAGAGGTTGGTTTCTTACACAAATTGTGGAAACAATATTGATGCCACCAAAGGTAGGGTGAGAAGTAGCTGTACAAAGAGCTCATGAAGATCTGCCTGTTAAATCTTGAAGTGGACATTCATATAGCTGGTTCTGTCCCTGGAAGAACTGTGAAAGGCAGGGAGCTTCTCACTTAGCACTGTGAGCGTTTTCTGTTACCACCTTTCTGTGTCATCTTTTCAACAGATCTGGGGGCTAAGGGTATTTGGCTTTCTGTCCTAAAAACCTATGGTTCTCCAAAATTGCCATGCAGTAACTCTACACTTCATTGGTCTGTTCCTGTGGAGCTCTTTCATTGCCCATAATAAGGGTGCTTTCTCGATTGAATAACACTGACTAAGATTGGATGGTTTCAGAGGACCGCATAAGAAATATTTGCAAATATACCACATATCTAAGTCCTACCTTAAATGCTACCAATTTAAGCTCTTATCACATTTTTTTCCTTGATAATTTTTTTTACTAATTATTTTGAATCATTTTCTCAGTGTGTTTTGGACTATTGCAGCTGTTTCATGATATAATCAAATCCAGACTTTTCACAGCTTGACTTGTGATTCTCTGTTCTTAAAATCTTAATTAAAACAGTCAGTAAATATCAAAACCTTCACTGGCATCATCTGAGTCGTTGTTGTTGTTGTTGTGTGTGTGTGTGTGTGTGTGTGTGTGAGAGAGAGATAATACTTTCAATGCTATTAGGAAATAGATGATGTGATTCATGAAATGATGGTGGATTAAAAGTAAGGCATTGATTTTTATCTCTTCAAAATGGTTAAGAATAAAAAGGAAGACAACAAATGATAAAAGTCATGGTTAATTTTGTTGGGCACCTGGGTGGCTCAGTGGTTTGGGCCTCTACCTTCAGCTCGGGTCATGATCTCAGTGTCCAGAGATCGAGTCCTGCATCGAGCTCTCTGCTCAGCAGGGAGCCTGCTTCCCCCTCTCTCTCTCCTGCCTCTCTGCCTGCTTGCGATCTCTCTCTGTCAAATAAATAAATAAAATCTTTAAAAAAAAATCATGGTTAATTTTGTCAAAAGGAAACTGATTGTCTATCTTAATCATAGTTCTTATGATTAAGCCACTCAAATTATCTTGAAGAGGAAGAAAACAAAAAAACACTAAGAGGATGAAAAGGAGGAAAGGATTTAGTATAAGTTTACTGAGATATTTCATGGACCTTGAAGAAAGATGTATTTCTAATCCCCTCAGAAACTGAAACTGTTTTTTATTGATTCCATCTTTACAAAATATAATTATTAAGTACAATAAAAAATACTAACTTTTAGCATTTTAGTTTCATTGTTCTGGCTTTTGAGAAATTACTGTCTCTACTTTTTATTAAATATTTGCTTCATTATTTTCTTCTTTTACTCTGAAACCAGGTTTCTCTCCATTCCCAACAAGACTTACAGAGACTATAGACTTTGAAACCTACCTGCATATCCTTAAGAGAGAAAGATATGGTGAATCCAGCCTGAATCAAGTGCCTGTTTTTGGTCCAATCTGTGGTGACTGAAGGTGGGTTTCACACAATGCAAATATGATGGGAGGTGGTCTAACTGTAGGATGGGAGGGAAATTTTCAGGAAAGTAAAATGTATCATGGGTTGATCAAACATCACAAAATTTCTTCTATTAATAAAACATCAGCTTTCAGGGTACAATTACCAATACCTATGTTAATGACCCTTTGTTAATGATGTTTCTAATTGAGACCTCTGTCCAGAAAATGATTTGATCACAAGTGAGGAGTAACCTTTTAAGGAAAGAACACATCTTATTATATCTTAATTTTGCCTGTGATATGGATGACTCTTATTTGTTTTTTACAATAAAATTTGGAAGATTCTGTAGTGGCCATTGTGTTAGAGTACTAAAGGGAACCAATATGGAAATAGGATGAGGTTGGGGGTAGAGACAGAGAGAGAGAGAGGTTGATTTTAAGGAATCAGTTCACCTCATTTTCAGAGATGGCAGGTGGCAAGTCCAAAATCAATAGGGCAAGCTGGCTGGTTGGTGAGTCAGGTAAGAGTTGATGTTACAGTCGTGAGTTCCAGTCAGAGGCTGGAAACTCAGGGAGAATTTTTAT
Source organism: Mustela lutreola (assembly GCF_030435805.1). NCBI lineage: Eukaryota > Metazoa > Chordata > Mammalia > Carnivora > Mustelidae > Mustela > Mustela lutreola. The sequence continues at coordinate 111,050,429 of NC_081290.1, forward strand.
GTTGCTAGCTTGAGGCAAGATTCTGTCTTTCTCAGGAAACTTCTGTCTTTTAAACACTTCAACTTACAGGATGAAGCCCACCCATGCATTACCTTACTTTAAGTTCAGCTGCTTGTAAATATTAATCACATCGTAGAAAATACATTTGCAGAAATATCTAGATTAGTCTTTGACCGGTTACCATGGTCTAATCAAGTTGACACATAAATTCAACCATTACAGTGTTCAAGCCCCCTTGTTTTTCCAATTAATGCTGAGCTGCTCACTACTTAAAGCTCTTTAAGGGGAGTCTGTTTATACTGTTTCTTTATCTTCTTGTGATTGTATTTTTTTATTTTTAAAGGGATAATTCAATCTGTTTTCATATTGTTATTTGGGAATGACAAACTTGGCAGAAATGCACCGTGTGTATATTTTTTATAATTATTTTTTAAATTTCAAGTGCTCTTAATTGATTTATAATAATAAATTCAAATTCAGGCTCAATTTTCAGCTTTTTTTTTTTTCCAATTAGAACCACTCCAAACATTGCCAGATATAAACCATTTTAAGAGAGTAATTTAAATTGAGATTAAGGAATTTGCACAGTTAAATTAATAATTCAGTGGAGATTATATTTGAACTCTTAGCTGGTAAAACCTAGTTCTCTCTCAGCTTTCGAATCTTCTAAAGGGCTTCAATAACATGGATCTGTAACCGTCTGCCCATACCCATTGTTCTAAATCCCCTTTATATACCAGTTATTTTGTCATTCTGCTTTGCTTGCTTGTTGATATCTTTAGTTTCCCTATAATAGTTTAGTTCCAGATCTACACTGACCTTTCAGCATATTCATACAATCTCACTTCCATTAATATTTAATTTACATGAGAATTTATTCTCAACGCTCCCACCAGTTACTTTATATTGTTAGAAGGACATGCTTCTCTTTATTGTCATCATTGAGAATGTATGCTGCCAATTAGCACACAGTCAGATTAATTGAACTCAGAATGAGGGCATAGATACAAGGGCAAAATGAATTTTGATATATCAAGATGTATCACCAAGTCCTAGAGCTGAGATGCCAAAAGACTCAATTCATTTATCACAATACCCAAATTATTCATTTTCTCAAAATGTTTTAAGTCAGCTTTTGATGTGTTATATTCATATGAAATTTCTGGTAACTCAAATGATTTCTTCTCTATGCTCGAAAACAAGGCATAAAAAGGCAAAAGAAAAAAAAAGACTACATACTTTTTACATTTCCTACTGTATGGACAAGGGGAAATCAAGCTCTATGGGCAGGAAACTATGTTGTATATTTAATAAACTGAACATGGAGCACACATGAATAGATTTTGCTGTACTAATCAAATAAAAGACATAAAATGTTAATGAAACATTTAATGGTCTACATAATCATTATTGTACAGCATAGTAATTAGGTGTAAAATTGTAAGCAACTCACGTGAAAGTCAATAATCACAATGCTTTTTGTCACATTTTGAGTTCATATAGTGTCCTGACACTCCCTTTTCTTAGTGACTTCAGGCTTCTCCAGCAGTGTTGTGAATTCTGGTCATTCATAGGACCAAATCAAGTCCATATTATTTAAAGACAAGGAAAAAAGATTCCACTTCAATTCTCACACAAAATAAGACCTTAGACTCTGGAGTTTCCTCAGTGTTTATTTAGCCATTAATGCCCTTCATGAAAGCATCAACCCAGTATTTTCATGACTCCCCAAATACTTGCATTCTTTAAGCGAAAAATCAAAGGGCAGACTTGTGCCACAGAAACAGAATGATACCTGGGACATTAATGATTATAATAGAATCAGTATGTTGAGAATGGGGGGATTATGTTGGGAATTGAGGTAGAGGATGAAATTTTAGGCCAAGAGCCCAAGATAGGGCTTAAAGGGGAGAGAGACACAGCCCACAGAATGCCATGGGTGAATCTGAGCAGAGCAGGAGCTGGAAGAAGAACTTGCCTTGGGTTTCCATGCCAGTCCTCAGGCAGCATACAGATCCTGAGTCACATTAAAGAAGCCCGAGTTCCTCTGATTTTAATAAAGCTGGGATCTGCAGCCTCCATCATCATCCTGGGGTTCAACCAGCCTGCAGCGATCCTGCCTCCTTTAGGGCAACCATCATGTGGTGGCTGCTTCCAGCGGTCTGGTTTTTTTGTTTTGTTTTGTTTTGTTTTGTTTTGTTTTGTTTTGTTTTTTGAGACTCAGCAAAGGAGCTGGACAAGAAAAGAATGATTTACATAGAGGAGTTACCATATGGGGACATGAAGGAAAAATAATACCCACTTTATTACCTGTCTTTACCTCCTTCCATACCTTTTAAGTGATGGCTGTTTTCTTTTTAAGAGGATGGGTAGAGGTAAAATAAAAGCTCCTTTTTCATTAATTATGCCGGCTCCATGCAGATGAAGAGTAACCTGTAGAAACTTCCATTTATGCCTGAAATCAAGAATACTCCAAGAGTTTGCAACTAAGAGTTGAAAGATAATGTTTTGTCAGCAGTCAAGAATCTTCAGAACTAACTTTCAATGCTCATGTGGAAAGGGCTAGAATGGCACAGATTTACCTGCCCCAAATTTTCTTCTCACTCTTTTAATCTGTTTTCATCCATATTCTGCGGAAGAAGCTGGGAAATTTTCTTCCCCTCAGCTTTGACCTGTTACTCTTAGCATCTTGTGGCCCAGAACCTTTGTGTCCTCAGCAGTGCATGTTCTGAACTCAGCCCATCTTCCTGTTTTTCTCAGACCTATATTAAGGGAAGAAAAACACAGAATTTCTAGGTTTATAATCCTGCTGATTTAAGCCATGTTTTACAAAGTACTTGTTAAAAATATAAGATAATTTCAAACCAAATTTGGTTACTTTTGCAGAGAGTTACAAGTATATGACAAGAAAACATAGAGACTGGCCATTTGGCTTTCCTTAGGGGGACCCGGTGTGTTAAGAGTTGTGTGCTTCCCAGTTTATGGCTCCCTTTTTAAATCTACATCTTCATCTTTTATCTTTGTCTCTGCAAATCTCTGTTTTAGTTTTACATTTTTTTAAACTCAGAATCCTACTTTAGTCTACCCTTTTCCTGCTTTCTATCTCTATGTATCTTGGGAAAATTATATATAATATTATTTTATATATGTAAGTAGTTTAAGTTTACATAAATTAGTGTTCAGAGTGTTCTGGTAGATAATTAGCTGACTTTAGGGGACCGGTTGAAATAGGGTCTCTTACTTCTCTGCCATCTTGCCCCTGCCCATTTATCTCTAAATTTTCATAAATTGGATTGTACTAGAAATCTGATTTTTTTTTAAAAGATTTTATTTATTTATTTGACAGAGAGAGATCACAAGTAGGCATAGAGGCAGGCAGAGAGAGGGGGGGGGGGAAGCAGGCTCCCTGCTGAGCAGAGAGCCCGATGCGGGACTCGATCCCAGGACCCTGAGATCATGACCTGAGCCGAAGGCAGCGGCTTAACCCACTGAGCCACCCAGGCGCCCGAAATCTGATATTTTTTCTTTCCTTTGTTTAAACTTACTGATATATATTTAAGATGTATCAGAATGGTTGTATTATATTTCAGATGTTTCTGATAATTTTCCATCACATTTTAATTTATTCAGTTCTCTACTAAGTTTCTTATGTAGACACATAACATTACTTTAGGGGCACCTGGGTGGCATAGTTGGTTAAGTATCAGACTCTTTGTTTCAGCTCAGGTCGTGATTTCAGAATCCTGAGATCCAGCCCCACCTCCAACTCCCCACTCATGGTAGAGTCCCCTTGGTTTTCTCTCTTCCTCTCCCTCTGCCCTCCCCCCGCAAATAAATAAGTAAATCTTAAAAAAACAAAATGAAAAATTATTTTCAACTCCCTGTTGTCAGAATATTTTAACAGCAACAACCACAATAGTAACAACAATTTGATTACACGGTGTTTGTGTACTAGTTTCTCGGAGGTATGAAACTAGGAATGAATTTCTTAGTGATAGGATCTTGCTAGTGTTATTTCATCAATTCCTCAAATAACTGCATTAGTCTATATTTCTGTCAGTAATGTACTAGCATGCTTGGTCCCCAACATTCTCACCAATATTTGGTATTATCACATTTTCTAATTTTTGCTAAATAATGTTTGCAATGGGTATATTCAGTATGGTTTTAATTTCATTTCTTTCTCCATAATAAAGACATATATATCTTCATATACTTTGCCCTTTGGTGCCTATTAATATCCATATTAGACTTCTTGTCTTCCTCTTTCACCTAGGTTCCTTAATTATGGTAAGGTAAATCGTTAGTCTTTTTTTTTTTTTCCATTTATTTATTTTCAGCATAACAGTATCATTATTTTTTCACCACACCCAATGCTCCATGCAATCCGTGCCCTCTATAATACCCACCACCTGGTACCCCGACCTCCCACCCCTCCGCCACTTCAAACTCCTCAGATTGTTTTTCAGAGTCCATAGTCTCTCATGATTCACCTCCCCTTCCAATTTACCCCAACCCCCTTCCCTCTAACTCCCCATGTCCTCCATGCTTTATGTTATGCTCCACAAATAAGTGAAACCATATGATAATTGACTCTCTCTGCTTGACTTATTTCACTCAGTATAATCTCTTCCAGTCCCATCCATGTTGCTACAAAAGTTGGGTATTCGTCCTTTCTGATGGAGGCATAATACTCCATAGTGTATATGGACCACATTCCTTATCCATTCATCCGTTGAAGGCATCTTGGTTCTTTCCACAGTTTGGCAACCGTGGCCATTGCTGCTATAAACATTGGGGTACAGATGGCCCTTCTTTTCACGACATCTGTATCTTTGGGGTAAATACCCAGGAGTGCAACTTCCCTAAGTTCTATTAGAACTTCCCTAAGTTCTATTTTTAATTTCTTGAGGAATCTCCACACTGTTCTCCAAAGAGGCTGCACCAACTTGCATTCCCACCAACAGTGTAAGAGGGTTCCCCTTTCTCCACATCCTCTCCAACACCTGTTGTTTCCTGTCTTGCTAATTTTGGCCATTCTAACTGGTGTAAGGTGATATCTCAATGTAGTTTTAATTTGAATCTCCCTGATGGCTAGTGATGATGAACATTTTTTCATGTGTCTGATAGCCATTTGTATGTCTTTATTGGAGAAGTGTCTGTCCATATCTTCTGCCCATTTTTTGATATGATTGCCTGTTTTGTATGTGTTGAGTTTAACTGTAACAATTTCTTTCCAGTTTGTCAACTGTCAGCAGACTTGGTGCATAGTATCCCCTACTGAATTTCCTTTCTAGTTTTACCTCTCCTGATTCCCATCCTTCAGTGTCTATCTCAGGTGCATTCTTTATCATTAAATCTGTTTTCTTACTCAAGTATCATGAGTTCTTTTATTGTTTGTTTTTTCTACCATCACATGTCGCTTTTATTTCTTGTGGTATTAGAGATATTTTTATAACATGTACTCAATATTATAGATTGTGTTGAATATATTTGCTTCTTTTTGATACCAGTTGTGCCTAATATAGTGTTTAGGAAATAGCTGTCTATTTATTGATCTATATATTTGCTTAGGTCTTTAAAAAGTAGTTGCCACCACCCATTATGCATTATGTGATAGGTGATTCATTTATCAGTACATTTTATTTGGTTATAAAGTCTCAGCAAGGTTTTATTATAGTTTCACAATCAATGTAGCAATAAAACCTAATAGAAAAGACTAAGCAAATGTTCTTGTTAGTAAAGCTTATATACTTAGGTTAAATGCATTGGAACGTTTTTACTCCTATTACATCAAAAGTATTGGTTTACCTTGAACTTTTTATTTTGCTTGCTTACTAGCTATTTAGCTCAATTTGTTCATAAACATCACTGTTAATTCTATAGGAAAATGTCTTGTAAAGCAGTGATGCATGTGTAAATCATTTCCTTAAACACATGCATCCAATGGCAAACAGTGGCACTGTGACCTGTTTCTATGGACTTCATTCCCTTGGTTATTCTTGTCCTAATCTTCATTCTAGTAAAAGTGCCAACCAAATGATAATTGGTTTTGAGATTCTGGGGTGGGGTATATTTTAACGTTGTCCTAATAGAACTGTACTAACTCTTGAGAAAAAGTCTGCACTCAAAGAATGAAGATAGAAATGGAGGCAGTTTTACACCCTCCTTCCCTAGTCCTTCATTCCCCAGTCCCGGGCTCTGATGTAGAAAGGACTGATTAAGAGATTCAGAATGGATGTAATTATCTTTTTGAACAAGAGCTTAACTATGGTTGAGTTATTCAATCTAAGAGTATGGGTAGATTTCTTTCTAAGGAGAGCATTGTTCTCAGAAGTTTATTTGAAATGAAGAATTCCCGTCAGAGAATGGCCCTCCATGATCTTGGCCAGATGAACAAAACCAGCTTCAGACTGGGGCTTAGTCTTCCTATCTCCTGACTTCCAAGGACTTACCCAGGACTGTGGAGCTGGGGGATGCTTAAGCATTATTCATCTTGCTGAGGGTTTGCATTATTTGCCTTGCTGAAGCTGACAAAGTTTAGTAATATTTGGAAAATGAGACACCTTGAAAGCCATATCCCAAGGCCTAGCATAACATTTGTTTACATTTAATGGACATTTTGAACCAAATAATATTCGATGTCTATATATAAGTATATCCCATTTTATTCCTTTTCCAGAGCACTCACATACACATATCTTGCAGTGACCTTTCCATTCCCAGGTCAATATCTGCTTTCATTCATTATCTTCCACAATAAAACACTGGTGAAAAGCACTTTCTCAATTTCCTATACAGCACTGATAAGGCAGCATTTGAAAAAAATGAACATATGCATCAGTGTTCTTTTAAAACATCAAAGCCAAAGAGCTATTTTTCTAAATACTGAATGGTAAAATTTATAGTTTTTATGCAAGGATAATGCATGTAAAATTTCTTAACTTCTCTATTTCAGCCTTCTAATTAACCTTGCTTGTTTTAAAAAATTACTCCTTTTTGAAAAGAATTAATGATTTCACATACATACTAAATACTAATATATGAGATATAATACAGATTTATTAATATGTTATTTATTTAAATAATGGCCATTTTAAATATATTTAAACTGAATTTTTAAAAACTATATATTTATTTATTTATGAGGCTTCAACTTGAAGAGTTATATAAAGGCTATTACAGCTTTAGAGTGATTAATATAAAACTGAGTTGTAGGGCACACATAGCCTTCAAATTTTATCAGGGAAGAACTATCAGAGACATTTATTTATCTCAGTATCATGTGTCTGTCTCTCTTCTGGGTACCAGGAAATTCTCCAGACACGCCTCAAAATCCATGAATAGACTGGATATCAAACCATAGAGTATTATTTGAAATATGTTCCTATTAAACTATTTCACCAGAGTCTACACCGGTTACCAATTTCATCAGAGCACTTTAACAATTTTTCTACTTAGCTGTGTTCTCTTTCTCCAACTTATTCTATATAAGTTTGAAATGGTTAACTGATAAATAAGACCCTAAATCATTCCAAGTATAGTATAGAAGTGGAACATGTAATTTATATAGCCTCTAGAAAATTAAGGACTATAAATTGCCTCTTTGGTGACTCTTAGACATGAATAAGTCTTGTGTTCAGTGATTTAAAAAAAATTCTATTTATTGTGAAATCTTCTAATAATAATGTAAACTCATTAAAAATTACTCACAATCCTGCAATTCTAATAAATCTACTTCATTTTTATTTTTATTTTTCTTCCAATTCCCATTAATACCCATGGTTTGCACAAGGATATTTATATAACAGAACTCTGCATTTTCTTCTTTTTTTTAGTTTAATATTTCTATATTAGACTTTACTTTTGTGGCACATAGTCTTTCAAAATATGAAAGAATTTCTTGAAGCACACACAACTTAAAAATGACAAAATGCATATGTTATTGAAAGCAATGCGTTAAATCTCAATGTGGAAAGATATGGAGATAAAAAAAGAAACAGACAAATACATAGTTTTGTGACAAAAGCACAAAGTCTTTAGGTTCTATCTAAAGAATTTAAATACCAAGGAGGACCTATGAAAAGTGTATTTCCCCAGCTTCACATGCACAGTAATTATGGCCAGAGTTCAGCATTTTATTTTAATTTACCATGTTTGTATGTCTTGTTCAATCGTATACAGAAGCCTTGAGAGGGAAATTGTGGGTCTGGGTATTTCAGGCAAGTGGAGAAGGGGATCCAGAGGAGGAAGAGAACCAGAGGGTAATGAGAGATGGGTCCCTTGGAAAATCTTGCTCTCGAATCTATATGCATATGTTTTCCAACCCATCATATAAAAATAATAATAATGCCTACTTCATAATGTTATGGTAGTGATTAAATGAGTTACTACAGAGAACAGTTATAAACAGTCTCTGCAACTCAACTTGTGCTAGCTACCTAATTTTCAGGTTTCTAGATCCTAGAAATTAAGCCATTTTCTTATATCCTTCATATTTCTCATGTCCCTCAACTATGGTGACTACATGCCCTGGTTGCATGGGGCAGTTCTGGTTTATGTCTACTAGTGTTATTATAAAAACTCTTCCTTCCTCTTATGTTCAAAATCTCCTATTTTATCCAATGATTTATATGGTCACCTTAGCCTGTTTATCTTCCTTCATAGTACTTATTATCATCTAATATACTATGTATTTGTTGAGTATATATTTATGGTCTGCCTGTATTAACTATAAGCTCCCTAGTAAGAAATAAAAAAAGGCCTTTTTATGAATTGTCTAGTGTCCAAAACACATCTGATGTATGACAATGACTTAAAAAAAATATTAGTTGTTGAATGAACTAATCATCTTGATCATGTTGGAGCTAGAGTTGGGAGAATTCCACGTTATTTCAGAATACCCTTGTTTTAGCATGGACAACAAGGCGGTAGCAAGGCTGGTGCAAGTTTTTCCAAAGCCTCTCAGAATGTCCAACTGGGAAAAGTGGTGGAAGGGGGTGGTCTGATTAGTTGCCAAGTAAGAGATTGCCATCATCTCTAAAGCAATTAGAATATGACTTCTAGAAGTAGCTTGGACATTATCTCTATCTTCTTTAACTATTGATGTTACTCCTATTTGCCTTCTTTTATTCAAGTTGTCCTGATCATTTTTATTCCAACATAACCAGGGCCTATAGAATAAGGTTGGGGCAGGACCACAAGAACAGTATGATTTGTACCTAACAGCACTTACTTTCCCCCCAAATTATGTCAATCATGGTCTATGTATCAGTCAGCCACAAAGATGGTAATGTAGGCAGAATAAAATGACAACCTGACAGGTTTTAAAACTAATGGCAAAGCAACTCACAAACTATATTTTGCATTATCATCATAACCACAAAACATTCATTGTGATGCTGTTTGTAAAGTATGTTGCTGAATTCCAGAAAGGTTTGAGAAATAACTCCACTTAGTATCTGAAATGCTTGAAAATATTTAGCTTGAATATCATGTATATGACATAACAAACAACATAGCAACTGAACCTCTATAGAATGCGGACTGTGCTCCAGATACTGAGCTAGCCACTGTGAAGGCTCACTCTCTGGCCTCTTGGTGTCCAAAACAGCAGGAGAGAGAGGAGGGGTACATTTTGTTCAAGGTGATGGGTGCTCTGATAGAATCATGAGGAGAGTTATTGAAAGGGCAAATACAAATGCACAGAATATGGTAATTAATCATTGTTTTGTGTTTCCACATAGGAAGGTTTTAGTCAATGTATTAAGTGGAAGGAGTTGGGGTTAGGATCGATCTTCAAAACTTTCTTATGATAAAGGTTGTGACTGCTTTGATACAATACAATAGGGATTAAAGAATCATCTTCTCTGGCAATTTGTATGGGGAAAAAAATAAGTCTATAATCTATTTGTGCTAAGGGATAGGAATTGAAATTAAATAGCATTTCAAATTCTCTTTCAGTCTCTTAGTTCTTGGAAATGCATCACTTGTCCCTAGAGCACACAGTTGGGAAACTGTTTACCTAATGTTCAGGGATAACAGAGATGTGTCTGCATATTTCTTGTGGGAGGCTTTGCTGTTCTATAGATTTTCCATTGCCTCAAAAGCAATGGCCTTTCCAAGAGAACTTAGAAATAATCTTACTAATTTAGATTTCCTCTTAAACAGAATTACCTTTGCACGGCATTAATACATTTCAGCGATAAAACGGCCTTTACATTTTCCTGATGTGTCAGGAACAAGTTTAAGTTTTACTTTCTATGCAGTTAGTCCTTCTAAGAGAAAACACAGGATTTCAATTTATATTTCCAAACACCAAAATAAACTCACCTTACATAAATGAACAGTGTCATTGGCCGCAATTTACATCTCAATGTAAATGTCATTTCCCTGCTTACTGTTGAAGCTTTAAGTTCAGGATTTGAAAAAGGCACTATCTGTTCCTGTTATTACAAGCTTCGCTCCTGACAGCTTTCACATTAATGACACCAGATTGCTTGCTTTAATGCTTTCCTTTTTGGAGCTTATTTTGTCATCTTCCACCCCTTCTTTGCCTGTTCTCAAACAAGAATACATTCTAATGAGATTAGAAAAGTTGTAAGTTTTCAAACTCAGAAAAGCACTTCCTTTTTTCTGATTTAGGTGACAACATGCCCCAGAATTTATTTAGAAGGTGAAGCCTCCACACCTTGGCTAGATTCCATCAGGGCAGAAGGTAGATAGAAAATTGTTTTTTCCCCAGATATCACATTTATGTTTAATACAGTTAAGGGAGAAAATAAGTTGTCAAATGGGACTGGACCAAAGCAAAGGGGAAGTTTGACTTTGTATGTCCTCTGGGGTATAGAAAAACAAACCTAATTATGTTTTTACATTTTACAAGTTTTACATTTACATTTATATTTTACATTAGGAAGTGTAGAGTATAATGAGCTATACTATATATATTTTACATTAGGAAGTATATAGTATAGCTCATTATACTCTACACTTTCTAATGTAAAATATATAAATTGTATCATATATAATTAACTTATGATAAACAAGATTTTTATGTCATTTAGTTACTTTTGCTAGATTACATGCAGAGAGCTAAAAGCTAATTCTTTAAGAGAGATTGGTTCCTGTGGAAGGATTTTAACAATGTGATGGTGATACACTCTGAGAAATATTATGAGGCATATGATGATATTAGGTACCAACATGTACGAGAAGTAAAAGGAGATAAAAGCAAAATATTGTGTCATTTTTTTGTTATAGAAGATAGGACAGTTACTTAGTTTCAAAATAAGAACAGGAATGTCATAGGCTTGTTTGAAGAGAAAATATGGTGACCATAAAACCAATACTTCCATCTTCGGGATGGGATAATATTCATGAAAGCTCTTTCAGTTATTTGAAAGAAAGTAAGTAGATGGATCCAGATTACTATACTATATTCACTATTATTATTTGGTGAAAAAGCTGTTATTTTTCTCTAAAATTTAAATTGTGGTGACATATGAAAGAAGATGTTGGCTTAGAATTCCAGTGAATTTTTTTTCTTTATTAAATATGGTTCAAAAGTTTCTGTCTATAAAGACTTCAGATGACATAGGTAGAGCCACAAGATACAAAAGCCTTCTACATGATTTGTCTAGAAGCTTGAGTTTCTAATGTATTATGGAAATATATTATGCTGCAAATATATCATGGAAAATAAAGGAGAATATCAAATTACTCAAGGGTTAAATAGATAAAAATTAGTCAATAAAAGGCTTAAGATATCACTACCAGTTCTATGATCAATGATGATCAAAACTTGAAGACATAGATTAACAATCCAAAGGCATCTTTCACTCTTCATATTTTCTTTTCACACTAGGGACAGTAATACATTTTTATTAGCAATTTGTGTTTATTTTCTTTATAATTCATTGCCAACATTTTCCCCTGTGTGATCTGTTCATTTGTTATATTCTAGTGCACCAGTGACCCTAAAAATTATCGCACAGGAAAATATTAGGGAAAAGAATATGGATGTTAGAAGGGATGGAGAAGGGTACTTTTTTCCTGAATTTCTTGGTTAACAAGATAAACATGAGAAATATGAAACACAATGTATTATGAGGCTTCTAAAAGGTAAAAAAAAATTATCACAAATGAAATTTTATTTCAGCAATCACAAGTTATTCTGATGAGTAAGGGAAGGATCAATATCCTGAAGAGAGCCATCTGACTGCATGAGTAACTCTCAGATAAATTTGATTTTAAAAAGACAGGAAGGCTTGAAACAAAGATTGGAAGAAGGTCACAGAACTCAGGACAAAAATAGGAGACTCACATGGCATAGCGAGAATGATGTTATGAAGGACAAAGCCACAAAAAGCATCCCAGCACTCATCTCCTCTGGGAGAATACAGCTAGTATGAGGTGGCATTCTTTTGTACTCTGCAGAGAAGCTGTTAATTGCCAGTGACATAGGTCCACTTGTCTGTCTCTTCCACTAGGTCATGGTCTCCTTGAAGGAAGGAAATGTGTCTTTATGTTTCCTTCACTCAACAGAGTGCCTGTTCTAAAGTAGGGAACTTAATAAATGTTTGATGAATAAAGGAAGCACTGAGCACACATAATGTTAAGTGCACCAAAACAAAACAAAACAAAACAAAACAAAAACCAACAACTCTTAAAAATCACACATGAAAGAAGAAAATGAAAGATGGGATCGCTTTGCTGTTGGCAGTCAACAATACAGAATACAGATCTTTGACATTTTGCACCCATATTTGCTGTGAGTAAAAACAAGCTTAAAACAAAAGAGGGGTATACTGAACCTAAGTAAGAGAGGATGGATGCTCAAGGGGAATGAAAATGGGAAGAGAGCATACATCTACTCTGAATGAGTACAGTTTCGGTTGCCCAACATAGTTGAATTATATTCCAGTTCAGGATATAATTTGTTCCCTGTATAATTTTCACCTTTGTAAAAATTAAAAATGTTATGATGGACTATTTGAGAGATAGTGAGTTTCCTACCGATTGAGAATCTCACGCAAGCACTGGATGCTGTGTGCTGGAGATAGAGAAGTCTCAACATGAGAAAGTAGCTGGGCAAGATTGTATTAAGATTCTTTCTTCTCTCAAAATGTTGAAAATAGAACTGCCCTATGACCCAGCAATTGCACTATTGGGTATTTACCCTAAAGATACAAATGTAGTGATCCAAAGGGGCACATGCACCCGAATGTTTATAGCAGCAATGTCCACAATAGCCAAACTATGGAAAGAACCTAGATGTCCATCAACAGATGAATGGATCAAGAAGATGTGGTATATATACACAATGGAATACTATGCAGCCATGAAAAGAAATGAAATCTTGCCATTTGCAACAACATGGATGGAACTAGAGCGTATCATGCTTCGCGAAATAAGTCAAGCAGAGAAAGACAACTATCATATGATCTCCCTGATATGAGGAAGTGGTGATGCAACATGGAGGCTTAAGTGGGTAGAAGAAGAATAAATGAAACAAGATGGGATTGGGAGGGAGACAAACCATAAGTGACTCTTAATCTCACAAAACAAACTGAGGGTTGCCGGGGGGAGGGGGTTTGGGAGAAGGGGTTGGGATTATGGACATTGGGGAGGGCATGTGATTTGGTGAGTGCTGTGAAGTGTGTAAACCTGGTGATTCACAGACCTGTACCCCTGGGGATAAAAATATATGTTTATGAAAAATAAAAAAATTAAAAAAAAAAAAAAAAAGATTCTTTCTCTTCAATTTGAAAATTCTGAGCATGTAAGAATCTTCTTGAACTCATCTCTCATCTTAAGGGTTTGGCCTAATTCTTATAGGTCTTCTAAAAAATTCATTCTCTCTACTTGTAAATCCCCTTTAAGATGTAAAATCATTTTGGTAGGATGTAATTGTGAATTATCAGTATTACCTACTTGTCCTTGTGCTTCAGTAAAAATAATACAAATTTTGTAGTCATATCTATTATAAAACAATGATTATGGGCATAGAATTTATTTCATGTTTGATTTTATATTGGTTCTGCCATTCCTTAATTGTGTAGTTTTGAGTAAGCAACATAAACTTCTAAATTTTAGTTTATGCATGTATTAAATAAGGATAACAGTTACCTCGTAAGGTTGTCATGAGGATTAAATGAAACAATGCATGAAATAGTGGCTAGCGCAGATAATTGCATCAATAAATGTTGAGGTCTAATTGCTCAGTATTTAATTTTTCTGACCCTAAATTTTTTCATCTGTGAAATGGAGTAAAGGAGAATCCTTTATCACCTCGCAGAATTATAGTCAAGATTTAATGAGTGTAAATGCATATAACACAGTGTCTGACTGGTAATAGTACTTCAACAAATGCTAGTATTTTCTGCCCTCTTAAAGATCTTTAGGACTGCTGGCACTATTTGACACTCTCTTCTGTATCTGGCCTTAGTTTGCATTATTTATGTTTTCTGTTAGCCTGCTAAAGCACACATTTAAATACCAAGCCACATATCTCTTGGTGTAAGACAGTGATTCTTAATCTTTTCTGAGGATTTAAACCCCCCTTGAGAAGTTCCTGAAAGCAACAGCATCTCTTTCAAGAAATATACACATGAGGTGCCTGGGTGGCTCAGTGGATTAAGCCTCTGCCTTCAGCTCAGGTCAAGATCTCAGAGACCTGAGATCAAGCCCTGCATAGGGCTCTCTGCTCAGCAGGGAGCCTGCTTCCCCCTCTCTCTCTGCCTGCCTCCCTGCCTGCTTGTGATCTCTCTCTCTCTGTCAAATAAATAAACAAAATATAAAAAAAAAAAAAGAAAGAAAGAAATACACAAATGAGCAAATGTTTACAAATTTCACCCAATTTCAGCGAGTTTATGGATCCCTAAAATCAGTTCATGGACCTGTGAGTCCCAGGTTATACACCATGGTTTATAGCACACACTGGTTAAACATGAAGACACATGAATAATCAAAAATGGAATCATCCATTGCACATTGCTATCTAGCCATATGCACATCAGCCCTGGATTCATTTGAGTTAGTGTTATCTAGTATAGTTTCGATGCTTCCAGAGGGTTCATACAGAGCTTTTCTGGAGTATAACTAATACACTGGGGTTCTCAAGTGGATACCCTTCATTAATACTACATGATATGAAAATAAGATGAAATAAACCTCACTCTGTAAGAAATGCCATCTAGGGATTAAAGAAATGAAACCAAAACACCAACTTAAATACGGGCTATAGAAAAGCTAAAAGAGAAATGAAAAACTCCAAATTAATAAGCATAGAAATAAATATGTGCATACAAATTCAGGTAACAGCTTACCTAACTCAAGGCAACAAAATGCAATTTTCTACTTGCCTGGTTTAGTGGTTTGATTGAGCCACTCATTGAACTTCTCCCCTCCTTAGCTGTCACTGATCTAATTGCATAAACTAAGCTTTCAAAAGCTGTTTAAAGGTTTGGAGAAAAGTGTAGCTGTGTGAGAGATAATTTTCTCATAGTATTTTATTAATACTAAAAAAACAGTTGGATTTTTAGAAATTTTAATACCCCTCCCCACAAAACAGTGATTTTAGAGGTACTATGAAAAAGATAAATAATCTCTGGTAGAGAGACATAATAGATAAACATCTATTGACCAGACCAGGAAAATGCAACAAATGCATTTGAAGGTATCCGAAATGGTAGAGTTCTTCTAAAATGGCTTAACAAGTGGTTTCAGTGTAAATTTAGAGCCTCATTTTTCTCATAATATGGTTACTCATGATTTTGTATTAGGTTAACAACAATTCAGGGTTTCTGAGACTGGATATTATCCATTAACTGTGTCAAATCTAAAGGAGTTCTGTTGTGTTATTCTAGAACATACTTAAAACAAATTTATTCAGTTCAACATACTTTCAGCACATTAGCTGAAAGCTAATGAAAGCATATTATAAAGAAGTATGCCATCAACTGGTTTTATCACAAATTCAAGAAAACCATTTTATCTAATATAGTATATTAACTTTTTCCATTTGCAACTTGAGATTAAAAAAAAAATTATCTTGTAAGAGGACATGGCTAGGTTCTGGAGTCAGAATGGATTCAAATTCTGACCCTTTCATTTACTATTTCTGGAACTTTACAAACCTGTGATTATGACTCTGATTCTTAGATCCCCATTAAGGCCAAACTGTCAAAACTGGCTTCATCAGAGGAATAAAATGAATTACTCAGAAAGGGCACAAAGGAGTCTGTTCGGTAAAAGGTGACACTAAATTAAAATCTAAAGAATATGTGTAAACTGATGGACACCAATTAAATTTTGAGTAATGGAAATTAAGTAAGTAGTTAGGATGTAATTGAAGAAAAAAAACATTTTCATGTTCTGTGTACAATTCAGAAATCACTACTCTTATACATTACCTGTATATTTCTATATGACTTAAGAATTTTATATGTCTGTAATGAGTCTTCTTAAGATTCTCTGGATTGGTTTCTAATTGCCCCTTAAAATTTTGCTACTCAGAATATAGTCTTCGAACCAGAAGCTTCTTCCTCACATGGAAGCCTTTTGAAATACAGAATCTTAGGCCCTCCTTGAGACTGAGTTTGAATCTCTACCTTAACAAGATTACTAGGAGATTTGTATGGACATTAAAATTTGAGGGGAATGTCTTGAAGCTTGATAAACATGACATCTTCCTGGTGTACATTACTTTTAATTTTATTAATCAAAAATATTTATTAAATCTTTTTTTCTTTTAAAAGGGATTCCACATATTAAGGAACACAATGGAAAGTTCACATGAATTTTACAAACGAAACCGAAAACTTCAAAGAAATTTCATGCTTTTACCAGCTCAGAATGTCCAAAGAAAGGACAGCAGATTTCTACTTTCATGAGTACACAGTGAGAAAAGATTTAGAAGAATTATGTAACCAAATGCATCATCCAATAACAGGTCTCACTAAAAAGAGTTTAATATAAATTCTGAATTATTGTCAAAATTTTCTATTCTCCACTGTAAAGATAAGAGAAAGATTTTATTAGTCATATCTGATGAACTTGCACTAGTAACTTAGTGACTAAGCTTTTTAAAAATCAGAACAGCACTATATGGTTTCCAGAGTGACTGGAAAAAAACAAAGTTTAGTTAACTACATAATTCACTTTCTATATTTTTTTCTATCCCAAGTATATATAAAATATCTCCTTTTTTTTTTTTTTTTTCAGAAATCTGAAAAATCCTGCCTAATTACTGAAAAATCCTTTTGCCTAGTGTGGGAAACACCTACACTGAGTTGTTCTCCTTGAGAATGATGCCTTAGCCTGAAACATTTCTACCTGGTGTCATCATCATTAAATGGCAAGAAAAAAAGTGACATTTTACGAACAGGATGTAAGAATGATATCACAAGTACATGTATCAATCAGAAAACTTGCTGTTAGAGGAAAAGGATGGCGGGGTCTGAAGCTTTTAATTAATGTGTGTTAGATACTCAACAATTCATTTTGTCACTTTCAGATTCCCTAGTAGGCAAAGGGTGGCAGAAAGGAAAGACTTAAGAAAAAATATGTAAGACACAACATCAAGCTTGAAAAAAATGCTGTCATTTTTATCACCTGTAAATTTGGAAATGTATATATTTTCCTTAAGATTTTTGCACTTAGAAGAACTTCTTCCAAGTTATACAGAGCAGTTGCTTTCAATATTTCTTGTTAAGTGCATTGTATCTTCAAACACATAAGAACCATTGTGATTTGAGGTTTGTAGTTTTGAAGCCCTCCGTTGAGTGGAGTGGGGAGTGGATGCTAGGAGAGATGTTATGGAAAAAAGGCAAGATACAACAGAGACTTATTTTTTTCTCTGTTTAGATAAGAAGATAGTTATATTTTCATAAAGGCTTTATACCTTACGAGGAACTTTTCTTTTCTTTTTTTTTAAAGATTTTATTTATTAATTTGACAGAGAGAAATCACAAGTAGACGGAGAGGTAGCCAGAGAGAGAGCCCGATGCAGAGAGCCCGATGCAGGACTCGATCCCAGGACCCCGAGATCATGACCCGAGCCGAAGGCAGCGGCCTAACCCACTGAGCCACCCAGGCGCCCCATGAGGAACTTTTCTTATATTATTCCATTTGATGATAATATTGGGCCCTTTAGTTAGATTTGCTATTCATATTTTACAGATGAGTAAATTCAGGCTCAGTGATGTAATGTGACACAACCAAAGTGAAAAGAAATATTAGAATTTGGTATCAAGGATTGACATTTATGTCTTCTCACTGTGAAGTTTGCTACTATGCCTACTACAGTGATTCTAGAAACAAAACAAGTTTTTAATTAAAATATGATAATAATAATATAGTAGTAGTAGTAGTAGAATCACCAATTCTGTGCCACCTTTGTGCCAAAAACTCATCCCAAAGCTCTAATTAACTCAGTTAATCCTTAAAATAACCTTATATGTGGAATATTACAGTTGTGCAAATCGAGACACAAAGAGGTAACATAATTTCCTTAGTCACTCAACCAGGAAACAGCAGAGTCAAAATTTGGAATTTCTCACTCAAATATCTCTTCTTTGTACTTCCCTAATGCAATAATGTGTGTGATATGCTGAGCTCAGTACCTGACCCAATGAGATTCCCAAGTAATACTATTGCTAATAAGTATTAGTATTAATATCTAAAATAGAACCCAACTTGTCAAAAGAGAATATTTTTAGATAATAGCAAATACATTGTTGAAAAAATTACACATTGGTATATTGACAGTTAAATATATAATTGACTAATATTTAATTTTTAGTATACTATATATATATATATATATATATATATATATATGGAATAGGCTCTTTCTAGAATTAAACAAAGTCAGAGTAATAAATCTCTCTTCAATATTATCAAAACCCACACAGAGAATATTCTTTATATGTCAAAATAACATATAGCGGCAAGCAATGCAAAATAGAATTTCCTTTCTTTGTTTGAAAAATAGCTGTGTTCCCTGAGAGTACAAAATTTAAAAATATTCCTTGTTACATTTATTCTTCTTCTACCCACTTAAGCCTCCATGTTGTATCACCACTTCCTCATATCAGGGAGATCATATGATAGTTGTCTTTCTCTGCTTGACTTATTTCGCTAAGCATGATACGCTCTAGTTCCATCCATGTTGTAGCAAATGGCAAGATTTCATTTCTTTGGAAGCTTAAGTGGGTAGAAGAAGAATAAATGAAACAAGATGGGATTGGGAGGGAGACAAACCATAAGTGACTCTTAATCTCACAAAACAAACTGAGGGTTGCCGGGGGGAGGGGGTTTGGGAGAAGGGGGTGGGATTATGGACATTGGGGAGGGTATGTGATTTGGTGAGTGCTGTGAAGTGTGTAAACCTGGTGATTCACAGACCTGTACCCCTGGGGATAAAAATATATGTTTATAAAAAATAAAAAAAATTAAAGTCTAAAAATAAATAAATAAATAAATAAATAAATAAAATATTCCTTGTTAATACAATCAGTTTTAGATATTCATCACCTAAGAGGTAAGTATGTTCAATACTCAATATTTATACATACAGAAACAGACCAAGAAAATTTATTAAATAAGTTGCTTGTTCTCACAGTAAATGACAGAACTCAGCATATTGTTAGTCTGGTTCTGAAGCTCAAGTGGAAAGTTTTAAAATAAGTGGGGGTTAAAACCTGCTTGAGATTTCCCTTTTGTGGAAGGGCTGAAGGAGGAAATTCATTACAAGACACTCTGTGACTGTGAGAGATTGTAGTTTGATTTCAGAGGCACATATCCAAGTTTATCTACACAAAATAAGCCCTTGTTTTTTAATCTTGCCATGTACAGAAATGCCACGACACATACACATTTGCTTAATTTTCTCCACTAGTTTTCTGGTATTTCTATTGTATTTGGGAAGTGATATCAATAATATAATTATTAATTTTATCTCATAGCAAAGTGTCCAGTTAGGGAGAATAAATTCTGTTCTGACTTATTTGATAATGGTTATTTTTGAAAAACATGTTGCTACATATTATATGCATAATATCTTTATTAGCTCTGATTTGAAGGCTAAATTGAGGTATGCAATTTTATCTATTTTATTAAACTTGCTTCTAATACAGAAAAATATTTTTTTAACATTACTACTACAACTAATTTTATTTCCTCAAATTTGTTTTTGTAAGCAAAGACACACAAATCATGGAGACCAACTCACCTCTGTGTTTGGAGCCTGTGTACACTCTTTTATTCATCTGGGATAACATACAGGGATACTTTATGAATTGCCAGGACAAAAGTTTCAAGACAAGCATTATTTTTTCATAAAACATAAATATAAATATAATTCCTTCTCTTCTTACAGCATTTTATTATTTATTTATTATTATTTTATTATTCATTACCATGTGCATTCTCTCACTTGAATCTAGTAACAAACCAATGGCACAGTTGACAGATAAATCATTCCAGGTGGTATTTCTCCTTCTCCTTCTCCTCCTCTTTATTTTAAAACTTCTTAAGAATTTTTGCAGAAAGCATAACTCATATGTCAAACTGGGGACCCACAGATGTTTTGTTTGACCCACAAAATTTAGCATGGTGCTTCATTTTAAGAAAATAACATTTTTGCAATCCTTAAATACTAAAAAATATCACATAAAATTTATATGATCTAAAATTTTTTTCTGTATTTCACAGTAGATATAGTAGATATAGTAAGATAGCTACACATGCTTTTTAGTCTTCAAGTGAGAATTGGTGAGGAAATTAATGTTAGTATGATATCTAGAAATACATATTTTAAAGATGTTTTATTTATTTATTTTGACAGCGAGAGATAGTGAGAGAGGGAACACAAGTTGAAGGAGTGGGAGAGGGAGAAGCAGGCTTCCTTCTGAACAAGGAGCCCAATGCGGGGCTCAGTCCCAGAACCCTGGGATCATGACCTGAGCAGAAGGCAAAGCAGAGGATTAAGGACCGAGCCACCCACGCACCCCTAGAAATACATATTTTTAAAATGCCATAACCAACTGAGTCAGAGGAGAAAGAAGACACTACATTTTTGGTTGACCAAATTTTATGAGATAAAATACCAAATTCCTCTTAAAAACCTGGAAGACATTAGTATATCAGGCCTGCCGTTCTCCATGGGAACAAGTGAAGAGTTAGTTGTACATCACTTGCTTCCCTTACATTCAGTTATCCATGCCCTTGAAAATTCTCTATACTTCAGCCAGATTTCACTATCTGCCATGTGTAGATTATGCCATTAATAAAACTTGTGAAATTCTACTTTTTTCATATAAGATCCTGATATGTTGATATTCTACATGGATATCATTATGGTATAAAATCTATCAAAACACTTTAAAAAATCTGTTGTACTAAACAAACTTAGTATACTATTAACAACTAAACTTTGCTAAGGGTACTCATATTTTATCACTCCAAATGAGTATATCTCAAATTTTTCTGTTCACTTTACGTCATCACTGCACAGAAGAAATTGTGTGAAATAATGGAGGTTTTTGTTTTTTGGGTTTTTTTTTTGGTTTTTTACTTTGTATCATAAGTGGGATTCTAAAAGTGGGATTTTAGGGGCGCCTGGGTGGCTCAGTGGGTTAAAGCCTCTGCCTTTGGCTCCAGTCATGATCTCAGGGTCCTGGGATCGAGCCCCGCATCGGGCTCTCTGCTCAGCAGGGAGCCTGCTTCCTCCTCTCTCTCTCTCTCTGCCTGCCTCTCTGCCTACTTGTGATCTCTACCTGTCGAATAAATAAATAGAATCTTAAAAAAAAATAAAAATAAAAATAAAATAAAAGTGGGATTTTAAAAAAAATCTCCATAAATGTCAATATTAGTAAGTGTTTCAATTCCTCCAAGTAACAGATTAGTTACAGTAACCAAGTGTACATTTTTACTTTTAGGAATGACAGACTAAATAGGGGTGGGGCAAGTACTAGTAGATGGCTGTAGATAGCTGGTTACTCAAGCTTTCTTTCTTTGCCCTGTCACTGGGAATGTTGAAGAAAATAGTGAGGAACCATGGTTCCCTGCTTTCTGTTCTCCAGGCCTGCCCTTTATTATGCTATTTCTCCAGAACTTGTTAGAAGATCCATTAAGTGGTTTTTCTAACAAGTGAAGCTTTGTTATTATGCAAACAAATTTTCCATATATTAGTCTGATCATTTTACTCTCTGAATTCTACATTTTCATGAAAGTCAGGCTTCAGCCAGAACTTCTAGAAGATGGCCTTGGTTTGTACACAGATTTTCAATTTTTTCCTTCTATTTATTATTTTTGTTTAAATTTTGAACTGATGTTGGACATACAGAAAAATAGCAAAAAAAAAAAAGAAGTCTAAACCATTTTCTTCTATTTTTCACCCTCACACACTTTCCCTAATGTTAACAACTTTATAACCACAGGACACTGGTAAGAACAGAACAATAATATTGGTGTAATAGTATTAATTATTAATGTATTGACTGTGTTTACTTTCATCATTTTTCCACTGATGTACTTTTTGTGTTTGAGGATCATATCAAGGATCATGTACTTGTTATTTCTCCTTAGGCTCTTCTTCTTCTTCTTTTTTTTAAAGATTTTTTTATTTATATATCTGGGTGGGGAAGGCTGGATAGAGATGGAGAGAGAATCTCAAGCAGACTCCACACTGAGTGCATAGTGTGATGTGAGGACTTGATGTCACAACCCTGAGATCACAACCTGAGCCAAAACCAAGAGTCAGATGCTTAACCAATTGTGCCACCCAGGCACCTCTCTCCTTAGTCTTTTCTAATCTGTAACAGTCCCTCAAGTCTTCCCTTGTCTTCCATGACCTTGACATTTTTAAAGCACACTGATCAAATATTTTATTTTTTGTATAATGGTAATTTTTTATCATCCTCCCCAGCATACCTTATGTCCTTGTATGGATTTACCTTAGGTTTCCTTTCCCTTACTGTGCTGAAATAAGTGCATTTAGGAGAATCACGCTGGATGGGAAACTCCAAGAAAGGAATCCAAGTTAGAATATAGCAATAGTTTAGAAAGGGAAGAAAGAACCAAGCTCTGTGCTAATTATGGTAATTGGTTAAAAAGAGAAGAATGTCTAAAAGTATTAGGGAGGAAATGGATCAAATTAAAATATCTTGATATCCCACAACATAGTCTTTGAATGGTTGGTGGAGAAGAAATCTAAGAGTACACATAGTATACATATGAAGACCAGCCTTTCCTCATGAAAAGCTGGGTAGTAATGTTTAGGAGGCATATGGTAAAGAGATTGAAATAAATTGTCCTGTGGTCCTTTTGCCTAAAGGAATGAACTTTGTTAAAGTAACATAGTATGCCCTTTATTTCTAGCTTTTAAAGGATGTGTCAAATAGTTCTAGTGAACTGGGGAGAACAATGTGATTAAAAGGAAAAATGTCCTTTCACTTCCTAGGGACAGGTGGGAAGGAGAAAAGGTGCACTGGAGATTATGGGTAGATATAACTTTCATTAACTGGGAGGTGTGTTACATGTGCCTCTAAAGTAGGAACAGGTCTACTTATATGGTTGTAATGAGGAGGAAGGAAGAGGTGATATTATTAATATTTGGTTATAGAAAAGGGAAATCTACCATATTAAAGTTTCATTTTTTTTAATGGGCTCATTTTTAAGAAGATTTTCTATGACTCCTCATGATTAAATGATGTTCTTTTATGCTTCTGAACTTGTGGAAGAAAAGTGGATTTCCCTCAAACCTACTTTATCCTGTCTTATGGAAATGCTTTTTATGTAGTAGGTACTCCATATATGATGGTAAGGATGATGTTGCAGGAACCCAACACACAGGAATAAAGAAAGTAAGAATTGGTGTGGATGAACTACATGAAAATAAAAGTGTTGTTAACACAGTGCTTTAAAAGGAAAAAAAAGAAAAACTAGGGAGGCAAAAAAAAAAAAAAATATGGCTATATAAGCCATGGCAATAACTTAGCACTGATTGAGAGATTCCGTGTGAAGGGAAGTGCTCGAAAATCATAATGCTCACAAGTTTTTAGAGATCTAAACGTGCTTTATTGATTCTGTGTACTTGAAAGTAGGTGACAGAGTGCCTTTGCCTTCCTTTAGATTTGGAGGCATTAAGATACAACTGTATAGTTCTACTTAAGACAAAATTGCATCTCAAACCAAAGGAAAGGCCATCATTAAACTAGGTTCTCATGATTTGGTCTGACCTTCCAAACAATGTGAGTTACAGTTGTAGTATTTTCTGGCTGAGGAAACTCAAAGACTAAGATGATATAAAAATGTGTTTGTTAAACAAGTCAAACACTGCCAAATGAAAGATGATTTAGATAATGAGGCGGAAATGTGCCTAACCTTAATCTGTTCTTATGATGACTAATATTTCCTCCTTCCCTATTTACTTCTTTTGTACCTTCTTCATTCTCATACTCTGCATTCATATTCACATGTGTTCTTTCCCTCTATGATAAGAGGAAAAAGACAAACTATGACTTAACGTTAAAGGAAATTATGCAATATTTCAAATGTACCTTGAATTAATAACCTAACAATAAAAAATAATTAAAACTACTGAAGTTTGGCCAGGTTCAAAGCCAAAATTCCAGTAAGTGCTTTCTGTCCCTTTCAATTAACATAAACTTTAAGTCCAATTTCTTATGAATTAGCATAGTTAATTTATTGTCCTTTAGATGTTTTCTTCGTGAAATCTCATACATTATATGTTTAAAACATTATTTTTTTTACTCTTAGTCAAAAGTTGGAAACTTGCTTTTCCTTCATAGAACAGAATCCAAACTTTTAAGATCTAAGACCCTGTTGTTTGGAAAAATAAGCAAACTTCAGTCTAACCCATCATTCCTTATTTCATTAATTTTCCATTTAAAAAACTCCATGCTATGTACAATTTTCCAATATTTGGAGCTCTGAGTTGGTTATTAAATAGTTTTTTGAATAATCCATTTATAACAGATTTCCAAACTGGATCTAGGTCTCTTATATTTTGAAAATATGCTTCATGAATGTTGCTTCTTATGAATTTTGGTGTTTTCTGCTTTTAACTTTTACTGAAATTTTCTCAAATAATCAACAACTTGTGTTTTTGCTATTTGTTTACTTATTTATTTTTGGTTTTGCTTTTTGAAGAGGAGGTCTTATAATAAACATAAAGTGCAATTACCAGATTTTATAACTTGACCTTGTGGTTTGGTTACCATGACACATAAGCTTTAAGGATACTAATAATAATTATTTAAGATCTGGATGAAGATATAAAAAAAAAATTGGACATGAGTTTGAGAATTATCTTTCAAAAAAGTGACATTTTCTATTAACTTCAGAGTTAAGGCAAAATAAGTAGGGTGAGTTTCAGTTACAGGATGATAGCTTGTATTATAATTTGAGCAGAGGCTTTCTGGGATTGAAATCAAGCAACTCAGAACAGTGATTGAAAACTGTATCATGTGTTTAGAGGAAGCAGTTGATGACCATACTGCAGAGACCTGATAGTAATTATAATTTTCCTCAATATTCATTGAGCACATATGAAGAGGCAGCTACTATACTATTCACTTCAGAAATTTACCGAAGACCCAGAATAGTCTTTCACCAAGGAAACCCATATTCTCCATTATATCTTAAAAAGGATTAGACTCTTATCTTTATGTGTCTTTATTTTAATTCTTTGATACCTTTCTGAGATTTAGTAATTAGTAATTCTATAATAAAAAATAAAAAGATTCTCCAAGGTTAACTCTTCTATGCATTAGAATAGACTAGAGCTCACTTTACTTGGCTTCTGCTTTATCTATTATCTGTCTATCTATATCTATCTATTTATCTATCTATCTATCATCTATCTATTTCATGATGTTACTTCTGTTCCAACCTATAGCCATTAAAAGTTGCAGGGACTACAGCATTTCTGCAGAAAATTCCATCACCAGCTGTAGTCTAGGTGGTATACTATAAATTGAGTTTAGAGGTAAGGGGGATGAAAAGTTTGGTGGAGGGAAAAATAAGCATTCTGGGACACATTTTAGGTTAAAAGAGAGATTCAAAAATGAAAAGTTAAGATTCTTCATTTCAGGGAGCTGATGGTTCAATGATGGGCCCCACAAAGCAAAGACTATTCTACTTTTTCCAGCTCTACTGAAATGAAATTGACATATAACTATGCACTAATTCAAAGTGTACAACATAATACTTTGATATATGTATATATTATAAATGATTACAATAAGTTATGTCAATATCTGTCACATTACATGGTTATATATATTTTTCTTGTGATGAATATTTTTTCCTTTAGTTATTAATCTTTAAATTTTTTATTGAAGTATACTTGATACATGATGTTACATTAGTTTCAGATGTATTACATAATGATTCAACATGTCTACACATTATGCTATGCTCACTACAAGTGTAGCTCCCACCTGTCAGAATATAACGCTATTACAGTACCATTGACAATATCCCCTATTCTGTAGCTCTCATTCTTATGACTTGTTCATTCTATAACTGGAAGTATGCCATTCTCCTTCACCCATTTTGCCCATCCCTCAACCCCATCCCCTCTGGACCCCAACAGTTCGTTCTCTGTACTTATGGGTATGTTTCTACTTTGTGGTTTGTTAATTTTTTTTTGTTTGTTTTGCTTGTTTTGTTTTTTCAGATTCCACATATAGGTGAACTCATATGGATTTTTTTTTTCCCTGTTGACTTATTTCACTTAGCATAATACCATCTAGGTCCATCAGCATTGTTACAAATGGCAAAGTCTCTTCCTTTTTTAAATGGCTGAGTAGCTGAATATTATTCTACTTTACATATAAATCACATCTTCTGTATCCATTCATCTATGGACACCTAAGCAGTTTCCACATCTTGGCTGTTGTAGATTAGGTTGCAGTAAACAGAGAGATGCGTGTGTTTTTGAATTAGTGTTTTCCTTTTCTTTAGGTAAGTACCCAGTAGTGGATTTATAGCATCATAATGTATTTTTATTTTTAAATTTTTGAGGAACTTCCATACTGTGATGAAAACTTTTAAAATCTATTCTCTTAGAATCTTCCAAATATACAATGCCCCTATAGTCACCAGGCTGTATATTACAACCCCAGGACAAAGATTGCCATTGAAAAATGGGTTTCATGTGTCATGTATAGGAAGGGAAATCAACAAGACATATTTTTAAAAGGTTGAATAGCTTCATATACTTAGATGCAAATAGTTTCCTTTGTTGTTTGTTTTTCTGGGAAAAAGTTGTGTTTGGCTTTTAAAGACTTTTCTGTGTTGTGTTGAGGCAGTTAGACTAAATATGTTAGGAGATCCAACTATCAAATACATATTTTTATTATTTAATTTTAAAGTTACACTTAAAAATTGATAGAAAAATAACATTAAGATATATTTTGGCGTCCTCCAAAATAATACACAACTATTTAGAAATTTATGTCCCACTTCCAGATACATGCCTAATACTTACTTACTTCTTCTAACACTGCATTTAGTAGTTTTACTTTGTTTTAATATTACCCTATAAACACTTTTATATATTAAATTCTTTCCTTTTTCAGATATTAGTGAGGAATTTCTATACAGTTACAGACATACTGACATTTTAGAAAGATTGTCTTTATCTTTTTAATGAAAGAAAGAGATATAGAGAAAAGGAGACATTAAGTAAGCCAACTGTTGTTAGTAAAGTAAGAAGTGTTGGTGTCTTTTAGAAAAAAAGGTTGAGACGGGAAGTCTTGAGAAATATTTTAAAAATAAATCAATGGTCAGGAAGTATGAGAAAGAAATGGGCAGAAGGGAGGTGAGCACTGAAGATATAGACTGAGGAATCCTTGTCCCAGTGGTTGGTTGATGAGATTACAGAGAAAGAGCTTATAGAAAGAAAAGAAATCAGCACTGATTGAAAGGTACTCATGAATATCAGATTCCACACCATCAGTTTCACCCAGAGTGGAATGGAAGGCAAAATACTGAGGAAAAATGTAAACCACATTTTCAATATATTTGCTAATAAAAATGTAGGGAAAGATATAATGATAATTGGAGAGATGAAACAGTGAATAGAAGGAAATTTGAGTTAAATTTCTCTTGCAGAAATATTAGATTGATAGCAGACTTATCCACAGAGACCTGGCAAGCCAGAAAAAACTGGCATGATATATTCAGAGCACTAAATTAGAAAAATATGCAGTCAAGAATACTATATCCAGGTAGGCTATCATTGAAAAGTAGAAGGGAGATAAAAAGCTTCCAGGACAAACAAAAATTAAAAGAATTCGCAAACACCAAACCATCTCTACAGGAAATATTGAAAGGGGTCCTCTAAGCAAAGAGAGACCCTAAAAGTAGTACACCAGAAAGGAACAGAGACAATATACAGTAACAGTCACCTTACAGGCAATACAATAGCAGTAAATTCATATCTCTCAATAGTTACCCTGAATGTAAATGGGCTAAATGCCCCTATCAAAAGACACAGGGTATCAGAATGGATTAAACAACAACAACAACAACAACAAAAACCCCATCAATATGCTGTCTACAAGAAACTCATTTTAGACCCAAAGACACCTCCAGATTTAAAGTGAGGGGGTGGAAAACAATTTGCCATGCTAATGAACATCAAAAGAAAGCTGGAGTGGCAATCCTTTATCAGATAAGTTAGATTTTAAACCAAAGACTGTAATAAGAGATGAAGACGGACACTATATCATATTCAAAGGGTCTGTCCAACAAGCAGATCTAACAATTTTAAATATCTATGCCCCTAACATGGTAGCAGGCAACTATATAAACCAATTAATAACAAAATCGAAGAAACACATTGACAATAACACAATAATAGTAGGGGAATTTAAGACCCCCCTCACTGAAATGGACAGATCATCTAAGCAAAAGATCAACAAGGAAATAAAGGCCTTAAATGACACACTGGACCAGATGGACATCACAGATATATTCAGAACATTCCATCCCAAAGCAACAGAATACACATTCTTCTCTAGTGCACATGGAACATTCTCCAGAATACATCATATCCTGGGTCATAAATCAGGTCTCAACTGGTACCAAAAGATTGGGATCATTCCCTGCATATTATCAGACCACATTATTCTGAAGCTAGAGCTCAATCACAAGAGGAAATTTGGAAAGAATTCAAATACATGGAGGCTAAAGAGCATCCTTCTAAAGAATAAATGAGTAACCAGGAAATTAAAGGAGAATTGAAAAAATTAATGGAAACAAATAAAAATGAAAACACAACTGTTCAAAACCTGTGGGACACAGCAAAGGCAGTCCTGAGAGGAAAGTATATAGCGACACAAGCCTTTCTCAAGAAACAAGAAAGGACTCAAGTACACAACCTAACCCTACACCTAAAGGAGCTGGAGAAAGAACAGCAAAGAAAGCTTAAACCCAGCAGGAGAAGAGAAATAATAAAGATCAGAATAGAAATCAATGAAATGGAACAAAAAAACAGTAAAAGAGATCAATGAAACCAGGAGCTGGTTCTTTGAAAGAATTAATAAGATTGATAAACCCCTGGTAAGACTTATCAAAAAGAAAAGAGATAGGACCCAAATCAATAAAATCATGAATGAAAGAGGAGAGATCACAACCAACACCAAAGAAATACAAACAATTATGAGAACATATTATGAGCAACTATATGCCAGCAAATTTGACAATCTGGAAGAAATGGATGCATTCCTAGAGACATACAAACTACCACAACTGAACCAGGAAGAAATAGAAAACCTGAACAGACCCTTAACCAGTAAGGCAATTGAAGCAGTCATCAAAAATCTCCCAATAGGGGTGCCTGGGTGATGCAGTGGGTTGAGACCCCATCGGCTCGGGTCATGGTCTCAGCTCTTGGAATTAAGCCCGGTGTCAGGCTCTTTGCTCAGCAGGGAGCCTGCCTCCTCCCCACCTCTCTCTTCATGTCTCTGCCTACTTGTAATCTCTGTCAAATGAATAAATAAAATCTTAAAAAAAAATCTCCCAGCAAACAAGAGCCCAGGGCCAGATAGCTTCCCAGGCAAACACTACCAAACATTTAAAGATGAATTAATACTTATCCTCCTGAAACTGTTCCAAAAAGGAGAAATGGAAGGAAAACCTATAAAATCATTTTATAAGCCAACATTACTTTGATCCACAAACTAGAAGACGACCCCACCAAAAAGGAGAATTACAGACCAATATCCTTGATGAACACAGATGCGAAAATTCTCACCAAAATACTAGCCAATAGGACCCAACAGTACATTAAAAGGATTATTCACCATTATTAAGTGGAATTTATTTCTGGGATGCAAGTTTGGTTCAATATCTATAAATCAATCAATTTGATACAATACATTAATAAAAGAAAGAACAAGAACCATATGATACTCTCAATAGATGCTAAGAAGCATTTGACTAAGTACAGCATCCTTTCTTGATCAAAACTCTTCAAAGAGAAGGATAGAGAGTACATACCTCAATATCATCAAATATCATCTATGAAAAAACCACAGTGAATATCACTCTCAATGGGTAAAAACTGAGATCTTTTCCCCTAAGGTCAGGAACATGGCAGGGATGTCCACTATCACCACTGCTATTCAACATAATATTAGAAGTCTTAGCCTCAACAATAAGGCAACAAAAAGAAATAAAATTCATCCAAATTGACAAAGATGAAGTCAAACTCTCACTCTTTGCAGATGATATGATACTTTATGTGGAAAACCCCAAATAATCCACTCTAAAACTGCTAGAAAAAAATACAGGAATTCAGTAAAGTGTCAGGATATAAAATCAATGCACAGAAATCAGTTGCATTTCTGTACATAAACAGCAAGAAAGAAAAAAGAGAAATTAAGGAGTCAATACAATTTATAGTTGCACCCTAAACCAAAAGGTACCTAAGAATAAACCCAACCAAAGAGACAAAGAATCTGTACTTTAAAAACTATAAAATACTCATGAAAGAAATTGAGGAAGACACAAAGAAATGGAAAAACTTTCTATGCTCATGGATTGAAAGAAGAAATATTGTGAAAATGTCTATGCTACCTAAAGCAATCTACACATTTAATGCAATTCCTATCAAAATATCATCAATTTTTTTCAAAGAAATGGAACAAATAATCCTGAAGTGTATATGGAGCCAGAAAAGACCTCGAATAGCCAAAGGAATGTTGAAAAAGAAAGCCAAGGTTGGTGGCATCACAATTCCAGTCTTCAAGGTTTATTACAGAGCTGTCAGCATCAAGACATCATGGTACTGGCACAAACAGACATATAGATCAATGCAGCAGATTAGGGGGCTCAGAAATAGACCCTCAACTCTATGGTCAACTAATCTTTGACAAAGCAGGAAAGAATGTCCAATGGAAAAAAGACAGTCTCTTCAACAAGTGGTGTTGCGAAAATTGGACAGCCACATGCAGAAGAATGAAACTCGACGATTTCCTTATACCACCCACAAAAATAGACTCAAAATGGATGAAAGACCTCAATGTGAGAAAGGAGTCCATCAAAATCCTTGAGGAGAACACAGGCAGCAACCTCTTCAACCTCAGTCACAGCAACTTCTTCCTAGGAACATTACCAAAGGCAAGGGAAGCAAGGGCAAAAATGATCTATTGGGACTTCATCAAGATCAAAAGCTTTTGCACAGCAAAGGAAACAGTCAACAAAACCAAAAGACAACTGACAGAATTGGGAGAAGATATTTTCAAATGACATATGAGATAAAGGGTTAGTATCTAAAATCTATAAAGAACTGACCAAACTCAACACCCAAAGAACAAATAATCCAATCAAGAAATGGGCAGAGGACATGAACAGACATTTCTGCAAAGAAGACATCCAGATGGCCAACAGACACATGAAAAAGTGCTCCATATCACTCGGCATCAGGGAAATACAAATCAAAACCACAATGAGATACCACCTCACACCAGTCAGAATGGCTAAAATTAACAAGTCAGGAAACGACAGATGGTAGTAAGGATGTGGAGAAAGGGAAACCCTCCTACTCTGTTGGTGGGAATGCAAGCTTATGCAGCTACTCTGGAAAACAACATGGAGATTCCTCAAAAAGTTGAAAATAGAGCTTCCCTATGACCTAGCAATCACACTACTGGATATTTACCATAAAGATACAAATACAGTGATCCAAAGGGGCATGTGCACCTGAATGTTTATAGCAGTAATGTCCACAATAGCCAAACTATGGAAAAAACCTAGATGTCCATCAACAGATGAATGGATAAAGAAGAGGTGGTATATATATACAATAGAATACTATGTAGCCATCAAAAGAAATGAAATCTTGTCATTTACAATGGTGTGGATGGAACTAGAGGGTATTATGCTTAGGGACATAAGTCAATCAGAAAAAGACAATTACCATATGATCTCCCTGATATGAGGAATTTGAGAGGCAGAGTCAGGGTTTGGGGGATAGAGAAGGAAAAAATGAAACAAGATGGGATTGGGAGAGAGACAAACCTAAGAGACTCTTAATCTCACAAAACAAACTGAGAGTTGCTGGGAAGAGGGTGTGTATGGAAAGAATGGTTGGGTTAATGGTTTTGGGCATTGGGGAAGGTATGTGATATGGTGAGTGCTGTGAAGTGTGTAAGCCTGATGATTCATAGATCTCTATCTCTGGGGCAAATAATACATTATATGTTAATAAAAAAATTAATAAAAAATTAACTTGTTGCCAACAACAACAACAACAACAAAGTTTCTCTTTTGTTAGTTTTGTATTTTTAAGATTATATATTTTTGTAAACCTAGGGGTAGTTTTAGGGTAAAGAGAATATGGTTATAAAGCAACATCCAAAAAGGAATCAAAGAGATAAAACAAGACATGAGAGAGAACACAGGGTATGCTAACTTCAGTTTATTTAAATACACTTATAAAGCATTGGAATTTAAAATGAGAGTAGAGTGAAATGTATAACTTGAAACAAACATATTTTATATATTTGATTTGATTTGCAAAGAAGAAACATTTTATAAAGAAGGACAATGTTTTATGTATAAGAATCATGTAAGAACTCAAGATAATTAATAATATCTTTCTACTGCTATTTTAAAATAGTAATTAATAGACATGTTAAAACTGTAGTTAGATCATTTAAAAATTACCTGGAATCAAAAACATTATGAAACTCAGAAAGTAGAGAAATTTGGGAAGAAATCAAACCACGCTTGTCTGTCAGTTTCACCCTCCCTGCCCCACAAACTTTGATGATCCCAGTGATTTGATTTTGTGTGTCATGGTATTTGTAACTATGTCTCATCATCATATATACAACCTTAGTTCAGCACCACTTTGCTTATAAGACATATTTTAGTACACTAAAAACAAATTAGTCTAATTATTTTCTTTGATTTTAACTTTTCTCTAGTTTTTCTGTGTTCCTGTCAAATGAGAAGAGAGCTAGTATATGAAAATCATACATTAGCTTTTTGACATATCTCTTCTCTCTTTTCTTTTGGGTCAGTTGGAAATTTCTAGAAATTCTTTAGGAATGTGGGATTCTTTCAAGTTTCATATAAACAGAAATATACAATGAATTAAATGAACACTGAATTTATAAATATAATGCTTGCATTTGAGCTTCCATTCTGCCATGTATTTTTTGTATGAACCTGAGCAAACCTTTAACATCTTCAAGTCTCAGTTTCCTCATTTTAAAAAATGGGGTTAGTAATTCTTCCTTAACACATTTGTTGGAGGATATAGGCAAATGATCATGTGTAATAAGCCTTTTATAAACTATGTGCCATTTTTCACATCTCTGGCATTTTCCTATTATTACTTATTCTCATTCTTAGTGCAGAGATTGGGTGGTTAAAAGAACTCTACTCTCATTTGTCTCCAATTGAAACAGGCTTGGGTGAAACAACAATGTGGGATTGCCAAATAGAAAGTATTAGTCCATGTTCAAGGGCTGTGAGTGCTAACATCAGGAAAAGTGCACCCAGTGGGTCCAGCTCAATTCTTCCCTTCCTGGGGCCATCAGAGCACCAGAGCTTCTTTGTAGGAGCTGTCCATGGAACTAATGAAATAGTCCATTTGCCATCACTCTCTCTCTCTCTGAGCAGGGTGATTTACACAGACATTGTCTGAAATCTACCCTTGAAAGGTCAATACAGTCTCAAACTGAGCAAACTTTTTCCAGAAAAGCCATCATTGTTGTTGGTATATGGCACAAATTGAAGTGATTTGGCAAGAGGAGATGTACTTGATGTATTCTTTCTTCTTTCACCTCATTTAATTGTTTTATACATATAATTATAAACACATTTTTTAAATCCTAAATTTCTACAAAGACACACTTTCTGAGCTATGCCCATCCATTGCCACAGAATTCTAGGTCATATCTGAACCTGTGCTTCTCACATTCAAGGCCCATTTAACTAATGTTATAAATAATTACCTAGGATGATTCTACAATACAAAACCGGGAAATGTGGATCTTACCCAAATCTTATGCATTGAATAAGGTGACTGTATCAAGTCCTTATTATAAATATCACCTTCCTTGTGTAAGGAACATAGAGAGGATACAGCAGAGAGAAGCTAACATATTTAGGGCTAGCTTCGAGGAATAGCACAAGGCAGATGCGGAAATTAGCTTTACCAAATACTGTCAATGTCAGTTTGGTCCTTACAATAGCCCTGCCTTCTAAAGTTTCAGGTTTTTCCATATTTTATGTTATTTTTTTTTTCTTTTAAGCCAGATTTCCTATAACAAATTCATGCTTTTGCAGTATAAGATGAGTACCACTAAATATATATCCAAACCAAGTTTTTCAGGCTCCTAAATAGGGATGAAATCAGTCAAGAGGAAATGGTTTTGGGGAGAAAAGCCCAGCATTTTCAGCAGGGCACTTGAAATTGTGAGACTAACTCAATAGGCTATGGTTTTAGAAAGATGACTTCTAAAGTTGGATTATGTGTCTCTGGAAAGAGAATAAAATTGTAGATAGAATGTAATTATGGATGGGAAAAGTAATGGTACTAGTGGGCAGCTGGGTGGGTGGAACACTTCTTCTCTGCCTCAATCCTAATAACTCTCATGCTACTCCACTCTTCCTTTCCTGTTTGCGTGACTAAAATGTCCTGAATTCAGTTAAGGATAATTGAGTTAAATCAGTTTCCTATCCAAATAATATTAAAGTAATGATGTATGGTTAAAAAAAAAAAATGGAACTGCCTTGTAAACCTCTATTTTAAGCCTGAGAAGCTGTCCAATGCAATTTATTTTCCCTGCCCTCCCCCTGTGTTTGAGAAATGAAGCAGTGTTTTGCAGAGCAATGCATTCTTTTCCGTATGCTCATATCTATCTTCTTCATGTTGGCAAAAGATCATTGAATTCTGTTTTCAAACATCTGAACTCTTACTCTTGCTGTAGTGACTGCCAGGTCCTGCCACAGAGTCAGAGGAGCTGGAAGGAGCCCTGGGAAGCAGCCTGCTGAGCAAATGGCTAATTAATGTAATGCACTTTAAAAAGTATCTATAATTAAAAGCTTTATTGGAGAGCAAGATGAAATCATTCACAGAAGTTTGGCTCCATGTTCCCCAGCAGGCATGATTTCTTAAAAACAGTCTCTTAAAGTAATCATTAATGGTCTGTAATGTAAATGTTGAATTTCATAATGATATGTTTTTTCTTATTATCTTGAAAAGTCTGCTTCTGAAGCTAAGAGAAATAGCCTTTGTTTGTTTGATGTTTTCATGTTTCTAAAATGAACTCATTGAAATTGTTATTTGGAGCATAAAGTGAAATTTTAGTCAGGGCTGCCAGGTGTGGTTAAGCATGCTGTGAACTGCACAACTCCAGGGAGCATTATTTCTATAGGAGACAATGTGACTGTGCCTTCTAGAGTTGTGCAATGTGGCAGACCTGCTCAGAGCATTATTTTTATCGTCCATCTATGCTCATCCTTCACATCAGCTTTCCTCTGTACGCATCAGGCTTTTTTCCCCTGGTACATTTGGGAAGGCATCGAGGTTCAGACTTGGGCTGTACTGATTTTTAACCTGAAGAGGATTAACAAAATCAAGGAATCTCTTCTCTACTAGTATCTGGATTCCTTGATGGTATAATTACTTTTATATTGCCAATGTTTAAATACAGAAGCAGTGAATGGATAATGAAAATAACCTCTTGGTAGTAATTTATTCTTTGGGTTCAAAGAATGCTGAGAGAAGCTGAGTGTAAAATTTTGGATATTCTCACAGATGACAAATATACCAAACTCTGGGAAGCACTATAGGAACTTTCAAACTTGAAAAATCGAATGTAATTGTTACATATCCAGAGCGCTACTTTTGGAAGGTACTAAAAGATTAATTTGGTTTGTATAACTTTGGGGTATTTTCTCTGGTAAATACTGCAAGTAGGATTATTAATTCAGAAGAAAAATATTTAAATGTATATGCAACATATTTTTATATGACTTTGTAAGCAAATGGTGATCTTCATTTTAGAAGAAACTACTTCTTTTTATAATTTAAGAAGATTTTTTCAGAATAAAATAATCCAAATCTAACATTTTCCCCAAGAACTCTGTTGGGAAATATAGATGATAAGATTTTGCTGGTGACAAGTCAGTGAAATTGTTTTTATTGTTAAGCCATTTTTAAATAGCTTAAGTGCAGAACTGTTAATAGTAAAAGCTGGAGACAAAACTATCTCTAAGCTGGCTAGCTGAAGTAGTCTCAGCTGCTACTTCTCCGCCATCTTGAAAAATGAAATTGGACCATTTCCTTACACCACACATGAAAATAGACTCAAAATGGATGAAGGACCTCAATGTGCGAAAGGAATCCATCAAAATCCTTGAGGAGAACACAGGCAGCAACCTCTTCGACCTCAGCCGCAGCAACATCTTCCTAGGAACAACGCAAAAGGCAAGGGAAGCAAGGGCAAAAATGAACTCTTGGGATTTCATCAAGATCAAAAGCTTTTGCACAGCAAAGGAAACAGTTAACAAAATCAAAAGACAACTGACAGAATGGGAGAAGATATTTGCAAATGACATATCAGATAAAGGACTAGTGTCCAGAATCTATAAAGAACTTAGCAAACTCAACACCCAAAGAACAAATAATCCAATCAAGAAATGGGCAGAGGACATGAACAGAAA
The DNA here is from genome assembly GCF_030435805.1 of Mustela lutreola. Taxonomy (NCBI): domain Eukaryota; kingdom Metazoa; phylum Chordata; class Mammalia; order Carnivora; family Mustelidae; genus Mustela; species Mustela lutreola. Next base: position 111,087,653 of record NC_081290.1, read on the forward strand.
TTTCTGCAAAGAAGACATCCAGATGGCCAACAGACACATGAAAAAGTGCTCCATATCACTCGGCATCAGGGAAATACAAATCAAAACCACAATGCGATATCACCTCACACCAGTCAGAATGGCTAAAATCAACAAGTCGGGAAATGACACATGCTGGTGAGGATGCGGAGAAAGGGGAACCCTCCTACACTGTTGGTGGGAATGCAAGCTGGTGCAACCTCTCTGGAAAACAGCATGGAGATTTTTCAAAATGTTGAAAATAGAACTGCCCTATGACCCAGCAATTGCACTATTGGGTATTTACCCTAAAGATACAAACGTAGTGATCCAAAGGGGCACGTGTACTCGAATGTTTATAGCAGCAATGTCCACAATAGCCAAACTATGGAAAGAACCTAGATGTCCATCAACAGATGAATGGATCAAGAAGATGTGGTATATATACACAATGGAATACTATGCAGCCATCAAAAGAAATGAAATCTTGCCATTTGCGACAACATGGATGGAACTAGAGCGTATCATGCTTAGCGAAATAAGTCAAGCAGAGAAAGACAACTATCATATGATCTCCCTGATATGAGGAAGTGGTGATGCAACATGGGGGCTTAAGTGGGTAGGAGAAGAATAAATGAAACAAGATGGGATTGGGAGGGAGACAAACCATAAGTGACTCTTAATCTCACAAAACAAACTCAGGGTTGCTGGGGGGAGGGGATTTGGGAGAAGGGGGTGGTATTATGGACATTGGGGAGGGTATGTGCTTTGGTGAGTGCTGTGAAGTGTGTAAACCTGGTGATTCACAGACCTGTAGCCCTGGGGATAAAAATATATGTTTATAAAAAATAAAAAATTTAAAAAAAAAAGAAAGAAAAAAAAAAGAAAACTATCTCTAAGGACTTATACAATATGTGTGTGTGTGTAATTCATATATTCAATATAATTTATATATATGTACACATACACAAACACACACATACATACAAAATTTATTTATTTATTTTAAAGATTTTATTTATTTATTTATTTGAGACAGAGCGTGAGCACAAGCAGAGGGAGGGGCAGAGGGGGAGGCACAAGCAGAGGAGACTCTGCTCAGCGCAGAGACTGATTCAGGGTTCCATCCCAGCACCCTGAGATCATGATGTAAGCCAAGTCAGTTGCTTAACCGACTGAGCCATCCCAGCACCCCCACACACAATTTATATATAATTTATATATACAGAATACATAGACCTTGAGTCCATAGATCCACGTTAAATGTTTTCCTGTGTGCTCCACTAGTGTGCTGTCTAAATCCTGTTAAAGCATTTATGCTGCCTTGTAACTGTTCATTCAGTTGTGTTCATATCAAAATTGTAAGTGCAGTGAGTGAAGGAGTTAATAACACACCTGGAGTGAGACACCCTGGACTCAACTCTTGGCCCTATCATTTATAAGCTCTATAAACTTGAGCAAATTATTTAATGTGACTTTGTCTCAGTTTCTTCACCTATAAATTGGGTGGGTGGGTAATTGTGGTGTTTGTGTCATAATTTTACAATGAGAAATAAATAATTTTAAAATGTAAAACACAAAGAATAACACTTGACATATACTAAGTGCTTAATATATATTAATACGGTATATCCCCAGTGTACAGTAGAACATTTTGTCCCCCTTGCATAACTCAATAATCATGTGCTGAATTAATCATATTTTTTGTAATAAGACAAATGATTAACACTAGGTAGCATTAGAAGAGATATTACATTAAAAAAACAAAACAAAACAAAAACCCCTCCATTTTATTATTGCCCTCAATGGATTTAGAATGCCACTGGAGAATAATCTACTTGTAAATTGTTTTACAAACAGGTAAGGCAGGATGTGATTAGATGGCCATACTAACAGAGCAGCATAGTTCAGAAGTCGTCCATATAGAGACTGGAAAGGTCTAGTATTGTTGGAAAGGTAAGTCTCAGACTACACTATGACAGTTTAAATGTGACTACATACACACAAAAGGGCTCCTTCTTCACAAGGGCTCGTGGGAATAATGTTGTAGGTAGAGTGGGTGTGAGTCATTCTGTGGTCAAAGAGGTCACCAGTGTCACTGGTAGGCAGTCTCTTTTAATAATTATAACTTAAAAATAGCTCTTTAAAAAAAAATTCAGTGAATGCTTTAAATTGCTAGCTACTATATTTTGTCCTCAGTTTAAGAGATGTACATTAGAAGGAAAGGAAGGAAGAGAACAAATGAATATAACTTTATAAAAGCCTGTTTTGCTGATTTCTTTTTTTTTTCTTTCTCTCCTAAGAAAATAGATCAATGATAAGCAGTTTTCTATTATTCTGTTAGACAACAACCTTTTCAAAAATTTAACTATGACTTTTATGGTTTTTCTTTGTACATTTGTCTTTATACTGAATAGGAACACCAAATTACTGATGTCTTTTTATTATAGTCATCTCTATCTTTTAAGGTTATGATGTTCATAATAATTCTCAGTCCAGAGTATAGAGAAATTTGGTTTTGGATTTTAAGATATCTGCCCAACATCACTTAAAATAGGTTCATGGTTTCAAGGTCATTTTAATATGTCAATAACTGTCTGAAAAAGGCCCGTTTTCCATTCAGTTTTAACAAACTAACAACATTAATTAATTGGTAAACATGTTAAGAGAAGATAAGAAACATGGCAAGTGAAACAAACAAGAACTAAAATGTGCACAGACTCTGAACTGAGTGAGAACTTGGTATTTTGAAAAGCTGAGGAAAACAGAGAGTGAAATGTAGAGACGTATGAAGGAGAGACAGGTAGCATTAAATCAGAAAGGATGATATAGAGCCTGTCAAGTTATTGTTGTTTCATTCCACTCCAGTGAGATACAGTTAGAAGGTTTTAAGCAAGGTCTAATTCAAGTTAAAAAAAAATGCACTGGCTGCTGTGTGCACAATTAGTTTGAGGAAAGTGAAATAGAAATGCTGGAATCAGTTAGAAATTAGTTTTTCTAGGTAAGAACTAATGATGTCTTGACTTACCATGATGGCAGTTAAGTTGGAGATAAGTAGGTGGATTTAAAATAAATTTGGGAGCTTTAATTTGCACCATTTGATTAGGAATGGGGGGTAAATAATAGAGGAATCAGGATGAGTTTCGGGTTTATGGTTTAAGAAATGTTAATTATGGTGCTATTTGCTGACTTGGAGAAGTCTAAGGGAAGGCAAAAGTCTGCGAGAAAAAAATAGAATTGAGAACAAAGTCAAGTTTTTTTTTTTTTTTAAGATTTATTTATTTATGAGAGAGAGAGATAGAAGGGGTGGGGGGTGGGGGTAGAGGAGGAGGGAGAATATCAAGCAGATTCGGTGCTGAGTGAAGCCTGATGCAGGACTCAATCTCATGACCCTGAGATCACAACCTGAGCTGAAACCAAGAACTTAATCTGAACTTAACTAGCTGTGCCACCCAGGAGCCCCCACAGTCAAGAGTTCTTCTAAGAGCATATTATATTTGGGATTCCCAGTTGAAGCTTTGATAGGCTATGAGAAGAAGATATTTGAATATATGAGTTTACTGCTGACATAAATTTGATTTTAAAATGTGAATTTGGGAAATATAAGCATATAAATTACATTTAATTCTGTTGAAGTATTTGGGAACACTATAGGGGCAGAGTAGTTACAGAATAAAATCCCTGACTGAACTCTAAGAAATTCAAACATTTAGCACAGGCAGGGGCAGGAAGAAACTAAGATAGTCCTCATCACAGAAGACAAAATAAGAGCATATGTAAAGATGGAGAAAGTGGTCAAAAGCATAAGAATAAAAATGTGTTCTTTAGATTTTTTTTTTTAAGATTTTATTTATTTATTTGACAGAGAGATCACAAGTAGGCAGAGAGGCAGGCAGAGAGAGAGAGGAGGAGGAAGCAGGCTCGCCGCTGAGCAGAGAGCCCGACACGGGACTTGATCCCAGGACCCTGAGATCATGACCTGAGCCGAAGGCAGGGGCTCAACCCACTGAGCCACCCAGGCGCCCTATTCTTTAGATTTTATAACATGTATTATCACTGGCAACTTGGACAAGAGTTGTTTCACTCTAGTGATGGGAACAGAGCAAAGCAGAAGTTGGTTAAAAGAATATCAGAAGAGAAGTCAAGAGAGTGCCAGCAAATTTGTCTAAGGAAGGAAGTATATTTAGGACAGCAGTTGTCATTTCTTGTTTTCCATGACATGCTCCATTAATTTTATTTTGCTTGGGATTTTCAGTGTTTACTTATTACAACCAATGCAGGGAATTGGATATCTAGCTTTTTAAGGATGAGTTTCTTTATATTTTATTTATTTTTTTTTTTTGGAGAGAATAATATAAATAAGCTATTGAAGTGCAAATTAGTAATACCTACAATAGCTCACCTTGAGATTAGATTTTAATTGACTAACCTAGATGAATTCTTAACACCATTTGCAAGATCCTACAGTAGTTGAAGTTGAGCCCAGATTTCAGTTGCACAGAACCCTGATTTCAATTTGACTGCCATTTTCTATTGTAAACTCTATCTGCCGGATGCATCTTGAAAACTTACACCCTTTCCCCTAGTTAACCTGGTGGCACTGAATGAGTATATCTATGTGAACCCACCATGTCAGAGAAAGGAAATTGAGCCTCTTGCATAATTTGTCAGTCAACTATTCACAACTTTATCTTCTCTAAGAATTATCTTTATTATTCCCTCAAAATTCCTGTAATTTTCACTTTACAAATGCTATTTAAAACCTGTTCTGATCAGTCTCTACTTTACACACACACACACACACACACACACACACACGAGTGGGTTCCTTAATGTAACTAAAAAAAAAATTAAAACTTAACACATTGGAATTTTCTGTCAGAGCCACAACTCACTCTTGAATCTCTGAAGAAGAAAACTGTAATCCTTCATAATAAAATACGGCATTCTTAAATATTCTGCTAAATTACCTACTAACACAGACATTTCCAACTATACCAGGACTAAACACCCACGCATGAGGTCAGCTGGAGGATTTGGAATTTATTTGCATTATATTCCACTCTCAAAGCTGCTGCTGTATTTTAAACAGAAGCTTGTTTTTTGTTTTTGTTTGTTCCTTTGTTTTGTTTTGTTTTTCCCTCACTAATGATATCAAACTGATATTCTCATTTTTCAGAGATGGTGGGACCATTCTTTGCTGTGGTCATTAAAAAGCCAAGCAGATATAAGCTATGTTAAGTGTTTGCATATGAGGCCAGGGGTTTTCAGCACAAAACGAATTTGTCACAGGGTCAGAGTCACAGATGTAAACTTGTATTCCAATAGAGATTTTGAACACTAGTTTAGGTATTTTAGCTGAGTTTCAGTTAAACACAATTTTTCTTTATCACCTATGTTCCTTATCTTTGTTTTTGTCTATCTTTCTATGTTCCATACTTCAGTCTTTAGGTGAAAAACCATTATATAAATTTGGATATGAAATTCATCTCAGAAAAGAATTGTTCAACAAATTTTCTAATTACTTTAGGCTTACAATTGTTCTAAGAACTACCCATCTAGATCTGTTCTATCTGGAAGGTGAATTTTGCCTATATTCTAACCAATATTCCTTTACTTAAGTTTTCAGTCCAACAGACACTCCATATATGCATAAAACAAGTAGTAAATAATGAAAATTGAGTCTGTTATATTTCTTCACTTGGCTATGGCTCAAATTTTAATAAGCTTTCCCTCATTTTCTTTGGATCTTTGATATATTACAAGTTTATCTTCATAACTGCATTACTGATTATATAATTTAGAAAATAACAGATAGGTCAGAAGTTCTCTAAGTTGTGAAATATATATGTACTATAAAGTAGAGCAATCATTCATTCTGAGGGGCTGATGCATTCATAAGGACTAGTCAGGAGCAGAGGTTCACACTTAGTGCCAAAGGGAAAGCTGATTTAATGTCCTCCATTAAAAATTGTTGTTCCACTGTGTAGCATAGCTGGATGCATTAGAGGTTGTAGAAAATAGAATCTTCCACACCAAAGTCACCCATTGAAACATGGAACAAAGTGAGAGCAACTAGAAATAAATACCATAAGATAACAGTACATAAATTTTTAGTGGAGCATCGCAAAGACCACAAATTTCACTGTCCAGTATTTTGTTTTGCTTGCTTATTGCTTATTTTCTTTGCTAATGTTTTCATATCATTTGTATCATCAAAACCCTAGGGCACTTTTGAGAGTAAGAATCAGTGCTAAAATAACATTATATAACTTTTAAAGTGCACACAATGTGTTTAGACAGTATGACAACTGTAGCTTCTATTTCAACTAAGAAAATATTGCCAATTTGATAGATGCAATAAACAAATAATGAGCACTACAACAAATTTCAATTTATATCTTCTTCATAAGTTTCTGTATTTATAAAGAACATTATTTTGTTTTAAGATACTGTCCTATACAAAAATGTGCATTAATATTGTACAAGTTATTACTGCAAAAAATAATTATATTTTCATTGTTGAACATATTATAGGATTTACAATAGTGTCCTTATCAATGTTAGATATTTAATATTTCTTAGGTTGGTTGTGAATCAGTTTTTGATAGTCTTACCACAATTATTTTCAGGTCTTGTTAATACTGGGCATGCTTAATTTCCATAGCAGCATTCCTGAATTTAAATTTGCCAACAGTCAGTAAGTAAGACATTTACTGTCACACTTGACTTGCCTTGTGTCAAGTATTATTGGAGTAGCTGCAGACATATTTGGTATCTGGGTAAGTGGAAGTTAATCTGGTGATACATTTACTTTGGAGTTAATTGAATATATATTTTAATTTATAATATAGTAGCTATAGAAAATGATACTACAAATTAATGTCATAGGAAGAGGTGATCAAAGACTATACAGCCAAAAATTTAACTTAGTATATACTTAAGTTATTGCTACCCATTCCAATGTAGGAATCGTTCCAGAAATATCCTGCCATCTGTACCATGACATGAAGATGCTGGCCCAGAGGTTTTACCACAATAATGTGAATATATCCTATAACATCAAACACCAAAATATGAAGATATGAAGAAGAATCAAATGCATAAAGGCATGAGATAGAATTATTTTCATAATTATTAATTATGAAAAAATATTCCAGTCATTAAATGTGTAAAATAATGAAAAGGTAATTTTATTTTTATTGACAATAGAGAGTTTTCTCCTGCAAAAATATACTCCATAATGTGCTGTTTACTATCATAAATATATCATGAGTGTGTTTTTCATTTTTGATAAGAATTACATTATTTTGAATTTATCAAAATTTTAGAAACAAAAATCAGTACCAGTACTAAAAGATTTCATACTTTGTACATCTCAACTATGATTTTACTCAACAATAGTGAAGAACATTTAAATAATCTTTCCATTATTGACAGAAAATTGTATTTCAAAATTGTTTACATATGGAAAAGAAATTAAAGAGTAATAAGCTAAAAAAAACTAGAGAAAATGTATTTTGTGAGATGTTAAGTGGCTAAGTCATAGAATGTTTTTCATAGATGTCACGATATTCTTATATTTCTCAACTTTATTTACATTAAAATTTGTTGTAGTTTCTTTACATATTCACTTTGATATTTCATTTTATATTTGTGTTTGGTCTTTGTTCTTTAAAGAAGGTCGTCTGGTTTCACCATTTTCTCAATGCTCCCAACAGGGTTATAAATTGGGTAACTTCAAAAGAGCAGTGTGACAGCATTTAGCCATATTAAATGTAGGCCTGTTCTGTGACTCAGCAATTCTAATCCTGAGTATATCTATCCATAGAAATGGTTGTCTATAGTAGGAATGATAAATGGAAATGAATAAAGACTTAAAACAAAAGAGGTATCTTGTGGTAATTTTGCAGAAACTGATAATTGATATTTTTTCAGGTCTTGAGAAGCATGTGATTCACATCTCTTCACCTAATGTCAGGAGGAAAAAAAAAGATTGACCAATTTTCGCAGAAGAACGATTTATAGGTTGCATGTGTACTATAAAGTGTGGTGCAAATACATACATACACACGCACAGAAGTAATTATTGCCCATGGGTACTTTTGTAGAAAATTACATATTTCATGAATGATAATGATGAAATAAAATCAAAACAGACTGAAAAATAACACAATTAAGGGAATACATGTGGTTTTCTTCCTCTCTGCCCTAAATTCTTATCTTTCCCATGACAAACATTTAAGTTTTTCCTTACCATTTTTTACCCTCACTTTTTGCTTGATTTCATTCCTGCTGTAGAATTCACTAACACTGGTAATTTGGATTTCCAGTTAAATAAACAACTAACTGTATACAGAGATAATTATATCAGCTCAAACTCAATAAGTGCATATTTGAACTTCATATTTTTTTTCAAAATTTAATCCTCAGCCTGGATATTGAGATCAACATTATTTGCTAAGAAACTGAGGAACTACCTTAGAGTCCTCTGTCAATCAAGAGCCAAATCCTATTCTCTTTACACCTTAATACTTCTCATCTGCTTCCTTCTTCAACTTTTGATAGACACCTTGCATTAGTTTCCTTTCTTTTTCCCTTGTCTTTATTATTTCTATACTTAATAGTGACAAATATCCTTTCAAATGCAAAAATCCAGTTGCAAAATACATGTAACTTTATTATTTGGCCCTAGTCTTCATTTGCAACATAATCATTTATCACTATAACCATATTTTTAAAAAGTAATATGTATTTAGAACTAGTATTTCTAAATCTGCCATTTTTTCTCTTCTCAATTTATTTATCCTGTACCCTCTACTGTCTCATGCTTCTAGAACAAAGGTCTTTGCTCCTCCATCATTCCTTGATCTCATTATGGGCAGAATTAGTTATGTTATAAGTATTTATTTGTAATAACTACAAATAATACAGTGTACTCCATCTTGTTCATATAATCTCATATTACTTGCAATGGTTACATTTCTTCATCTTTTATTAGTGCTAGTGGGGTGTAATGCTTTGAGGGCATAAATTTGTCTTATCCATATTTTATCTGTACTTAGCACAATGTCTGATACTACTCAGTAAATATGTATCACAAACATTTATGCATTAATGAACAACTGAAACAACTCCAAATTCTTTAAATAGCAGAATAGATAAATTGTTGTAATTTCATGTGAAGAAATGCTATTCAGTAATGAAAATAATAATAGAAATATAATTTTGAGAAAAAATTCTATACACAAAAAAGAATATAATATATAATTTCATTTATGTCATGGGGAGGAAAAATTTTTCTCTACTCTCTTATGTTCATTTTCTGGGGGTCTGGGAATTAAACTGATGAAAGACAGAACAACAGAAGGAAAGATTATTCATATGCATACAGGATCCAATAAAAGAAGTAGCTAGTTGGATAAATAAAGTTTATATACCTAACTTAGTAGGGAAAAGGGAGAGGGGAGACAAATCTATGTGAAGAACAAATAAGTTACTTTAGGAAAGACACATGGATTTTAGGAGAACTAATGGGAAATAAAATTTGTGGTAATGCTTGTTTATACAGGTACAAGAGTCTTTTGGTCTTTATGACTGCATGTTAACTTCCCAGGAGAGGGAATTTATGTTAATGTTAATGTCCTTTCTCAGAAGTTGCTGTTTTTACTCAGATAAGAGAAACACCAAGATGGTTTCTTTCTGCATCTGTTAGATCTGAAATGACTTAGCTTAAAATAATATTCATACTAACTCTGAGGTTCAAAGTGAGTCCCCACAATACCAAGTTTAAAACAATAACAAGAACAAGAACAACAAAAACCAGGCAAATGTATAAAGTCAGCAGACAGGGTAGTGGTTACTTTTGTTGAAGAGAAGGAAATGATTGGGAAAGAACATGACAGGACTTTTGCAGTATAAGTGGTGTTCTATTTCTTGCTCTGGATGGTGATCACATAGATGTATTCAGGTTGTATAAATTCACTGAATGATATCTGCATGGTTGTGTAATTTTGTCTATATATTTTTACCAATAAAGTTTTCTACGAAAGAATGAAAGACTGGATGAATGAATACTTTGATGTTTAATAGACAATGATCGATATATGGGCGAGTAAGTAGAGATCATAGAATGTATTTTAGTAACAATGTCATTATCTTTAAAATGAATCAAGGAAAGATTATGAGTAGGAAATTTCTGAAACTGTCTAACTGAAAGAAAGGAAATAATCGCTTTTCTGATGGTCAGACCTATATGACTCAACTACTCAAGATCGCCACTTGGAGGACCTCAAGACTATTTCCCAAACTGAACTCACCATCTTTCCTTCCTGCTGGCTGGGCCTGTTGCATCACTAGCTTTCTACTTTGGTAAATGGCACCATAAACGATTCAGCTTTCCAATCCAGAATTCTGGGAGCTAAATTTGACTCATCTAAGCAATCAATATATTCTGTTGATTATGCCTTGTGTAAATCTCTCAAGTATGTCCATCTCTCTCCATTTTTACTGACCTATTCAAGTCCAGGACATCACACCTTTTACCAGCATCAGTGGTGCAGCAACCATTTGGTTGTTTTGTTAGCTTGTTCTTGTCTTCATTCTCTCCTATGTTCTACAACATAGGCATAATGTTCATTCTATTTCCAAGGGAACAAACAAGGGTGTTTTAAAGAATACAGAGGTGAGTCTGTGAAACAATGCAATAAGAGCTTCTAAAAATATTAGAAAGAGTACCAAATTTCATACATGCCACAAACTTAGGGCAACATTCACCTATGTACATAAACAACCTATTTATCTTAGAATTAGCATTCAAGAGAAAAAATTATTTTCTCAGTAATGCATACTAACAAGAGAATTAAAATTTTAAAATAAAGGCACACATTTTCAGATGGAAAAGTCCCATTTGGCTGCTTTGTATAACAAAGACTGAAAATTGCCAGATATTTTCAGTAAATTGAATGTGCTAAATTTGTACCTCAAGGACTTTGGTGAAAATATATTTAAAGCATAGATATAATACATAATTGTTAAAAATTCTTATCCTGGTAATTGTTTAAATGTAAAATTTTAAATCACATTAAAACCTTTTAGAGTATATCTTTTTTTGTTTGTTTTGGTAAAAATTTATTTATTTTTAAATTTTATTTTATTTTTTCAGTGTTCCAAGATTCATTGTCTATGCACCACACCCAGTGCTCCATGCAATACTTGCCCTCCTTAATACCTACCACCAGGCTCCCCTATCCCCCCAGCCCCTCCCTTCCAAATCCTCAGTTTGTTTCTTAAAGTCTAGTCTCTCATCGTTCATCTCCCCCTCCAATTGCCCTCAATTCACTTTTTCTTTTCTTCTCCTAATGTCCGCCATGTTATTCCTTATGCTCCACAAGTAAGTGAAACCATATGATAATTGACTTTCTCTACTTGACTTATTTCACTCAGCATAATCTCTTCCAGTCCCATCCATGTTGATACAAAAGTTGGGTATTCATTCATTCTGGTGGAGGCATATTTCATTGTATAAATGAACCATAACTTCTTCATCCATTTGTCTGTTGAAGGGCATCTTGGTTCTTTCCACAGTTTGGCTATTGTGGCCATTTCTGCTATGAACATTGAGGTACAGATGGCCCTTCTTTTCACTACATGTGTATCTTTGGGGTAAATATCCAGTAGTGCAATTGCAGGGTAAAAGCTCTTAGATGGTGCCTGAGCAAAAATGTTTGAAATCTATAGTTTAAGTAGATTAAATGGAAGAAAGACTTCTAACCTAATAGATGAAGTTTAACTATGAAATTTATCAGAGTAACATGACAATTGTCATGAACTTTTAAGTGAGGAAGACATACATTTTCCTCATTATTTTCGTCAAGGAAGTAAGTATTTTATATTGCAAGTATGAGGTTTTATATGAGGTCTTATTTTTTTGGCATTTCAATGTATTATATAACAGTCAGACAAGAAAGTCCAATGATTATGACTATGGTATGGAAAACTAAGTGTTTTAATTTGCTTTATAAAAAGATCAATGCTCATGGATGTGTCTATTGTAACTTTCCCTCAATTTGAGCAAGTCAAATTCTCTCATAGTATAGGATTTCATCTGAGCAAGGAATAGAAAATCCACTTCTAAGAACATAATATATCCGTACTGATATAAAGGATACTTGCAGGTGGAATTGAAATATTCTGCTGTCCTGAAAAGTAAACAATGCAGTCAGAATACAACTAAAAAAATTAGTTAAATGTGACAGCATTTTGATATCTTAATCATGGCTTATTTTTAATGTACTTAAATATCAACATAACTTTAATAGCATAGCAGGGACAGTCATTTCCACTGTCTACAAATAACATGTGCTTAACTTAAATATTATTAATTATTTATTAAAATATTTTTGAGAAATAATAAACATCTTTTAATTAAATATTTTCTTAAATCCAGTTATGCAAAAGTAAAATATAAATATTTATATATCATTTAATGGTTTAAAAATCTTGCTAAAAATATCAATAGAGAAAATATTATGTAACTTCTCATTTCTAATAAATTTAACTATTTGTTATCACTAATTTTTGACCTAATCTAATTTCAATTTTCAGATTACATTTTCTAAAGTTCAAATTGAAATATAAAATCTGAAACCAGCAAATAATTTATCCCCATGACAATAAGTGGAACATCTCTGTAATTATAAGCCAAGGATTCTTTGTTATTTAGTAAATAATCAAAAACAGTAACAAATAGCAATTCCAAAATTTTTACAAATGTAACTAATTTTCTCTCATTCCCTAAAAGGTTTGGCAAGTGAGCTTATTCAATCAAAACACTTTAAAAGTGGTGTAGATGCCAAACAGAAAATGTGTTCAGTCTTGGTACAAAATACCTTACTAAGAATCGTCAATAACAAGCTGTGTCAAGAAGAGAATCTGCATCACTAAAACAGCAAAAACAAATAAACCAAAACTTAAAATAGAAGCCATCATTGAATGGATTCTTATGGGGTATTCCTGAATGAAAGGAATCAGTGAATTTGTTAGTCGGGGCAGCCACCAAGACAGATTGGAAATGACATCCCACCTGGTAAATGCAGCAGAGATTTTTCAGGAATGAAGGGAAGAAAAGAAAATTATGGGTAGTAACAAACAAACAGACACAAAAACTCCTCTTTTATTCCTTATAGAATTGACAAAGTTGTCACAAATTAAAAATAGATAATGTCCATGTACAAATGAGATGGTCAATCCAAGAATTTACTGATGACTCTCTGAAGATAAGTGTCTTTGTGAGCATATATAAGAAAAGCACAAAGCAATATGAAAGATGACAGAAAGACACAGGGTCAGGAAAGTGTAAGTATAGTTGACCCTTGAACACATGGGCTTGAACTGTGTGGGTCTACTTATACATGGATTTTTAAAATATATATATATTACAGTTCTCTAAATGTATTATCCCTTCCTCCCTAGGATTTTCTTCAAAATAACACTTTCTTTTCTCAAGCTTACTTTAAGAATACAGAATATAATACATAGAACACACAAAATATGTGTTAATCAACTATTTAATATGTTATCAGTAAGGTTTTTGGTCAACAGTAGACTATTAATAATTAAGTTTTGTGGGGAGTCAGAAGTTATATGTAGATTATTGACTGTGTGGGAGGTTGGTGCCCCAACCCCATGTTCAAGTGTCACCTATATATTTAAGATATTCATAAATTTTAAAATATTATATTATTGAAGTAGAAATTCTTTAATTTAGAGGATAGTCAACCTGCTATGCCAAAAACCTAATTAATATTGTTTAGGATTATTATACTCACTAGTATGAGTTGGTGTTAAGAATTTCTTCCCTACATCTTCTCATAGATTAGGAAATTGTTGCAGATGTATCAATTTTGTTGTATGCTATGAGGTTAATTTATCTGAGGAAATTCAAGAAAATATGCTGAGACATATTTTGGAGGTTGGATGAGTCTCATTTCCTGTGATCAAGATTATCAGCACAAGTCATACTGTTTCAATATGGAATTAATGATCTGAGCATCTTGTTCACTAGCACCTTAGGTACCAAGATCTGACATAAATCAAAGCCAGTTTAAGAAGAGGGATTTACTAGTGGTAATGAGGAAAGTTTCCCAGTTAATTCAATTCAGTGTTACATTTCTTTCCTGTTATTTTGACAGCAATAATGCCTTGGGCTGTTATATGACAAATAAATCCAGTGGCTCAATATTGATGAGATGGTACTGATAGAGACATTATTTCTCTCCAATACATTGCTAGGAGCAAGCATCTCAGATTCTCTGGATGATTTTCTAAGGACCCATGGGACTCTTGGAAATTTTACTACAAGATAGTGACACCAAGATGCCCTTAATGGTAATCACCTGAGGGAAGAAGAGACAAGCCCTCAAGAGGGATTTCACACTGGTTTTCTGAGAGAATAGGGGAAGGAACAGATCTGTGTGCTATTGAGTTGGGAAACAAAGTTGAGACACAAAGTGATGCTAATTGCACATCTAAGTTTAAAGACCAAATTATACATTCTTAGTTAAATTCTGAAAAAGAAGAAAAAGGGAAGAAGTCCTCAAAGGTGACATTAAAAGGGCAAGTGAGCCGCAAATTCATAAAGAGGAGTCTACAGAAACTTGAGTTATGTATTTAGAAAAAAAAAAGCGGGAGGGGGGAAATAAAATGACACACACTTGTTACAACTTTGTCAAACTCTGGAGCATTTTTAAGTTTTGTTTGTTTCTCCTTTTTTTTTGTTTTATGAGGCAATTGCCATCAGTACACTTGAAATTTTACTTAAACATTTAGGAAAAATGTGTAATATACTAAGTACTAAGATAAAGAAGGTGATATAAATATTTTTTCCTTCATTAATTTATTGAAAAAAATTTATTATTTTGATACTTTATTATGTGTCAGATTCTGGAGTTTCAGAAGTAAGCAAAGCAGCTGAAGTTCCTGGTCTCATATGGACTCTGAAAAGCAATCTGAGGGTTTTGAAGGGGCAGGGGGTGGGAGGTCGGCGTACCAGGTGGTGGGTATTAGAGAGGGCACAGATTGCATGGAGCATTGGGTGTGGTGTAAAAACAATGAATACTGTTATGCTGAAAATAAATTAAAAACAAACAAACAAGCAAACAAAAAAAAAAACCCTTGCATTTTCATGAAGAAAACACAAAATAAAGAAACAAAGATACATGACAAGTTTGTGTGCTTGTTTTCAGGGCCAGCCTGGATGGGATGGGGATGATTGATTGGGAAGATAGTGTTGCATTACACAGTCTGGTTTGGGAGGTTAAAATCCCCAAAGCCAAAGCTGGTAGTAGCAGCTACCAGGAAGGAAGGAAAACAGGATAATATCTTAGACTTGTTAATAATGAAGAAACTTGAAATTCTAGGAGCTTGAAAAGCCGTTTGAGGAAGCATTGGAAAGCTTCAGTGGTTTCATGCTGGAGAGCTGTATTGGTTGATAGTCACGACCAGAACTATGTCTGGGGAACTTAGGGGGCTGGGGCACTGAGATGTGGGTGCTATCAGAGAAACTTGTAGGAACCTAGAGTCCCATGGTTAAATCATTTGATAGGATTGCCATTAAGTACTTCTTGTGTTTGATTTATTCACACATCCCTTCCACCCTGTACTATGAATGCTGATTATGGCTATGGGCTTGGATGAAAGGAGGGGAAAATTCAGTGGTAAGATTAAGCAGTAGAAAATATTTAATTTCCTCTGTGAAAACCATTTTCATAATACATGATTTTTATTTTTCCTGTGTTTCATGTTTGAAATAAAAGAAAAACTTAAAATGTTTTGATGAGGAAAAAATAAAGGTAGGGTGCAGAAGTCTCATGGAACAATATAAAAGGATAAAATGTATATGACCAGTTGCTTTTACTTTTCTTTAATCCTGTCCCCGAACAAACTGAGTAGAAGTAGACATGATTGTCCTCTGGATATGTTTTGACCTACTCTTAAGATTTGGCATACTCCTCCTAGTATGGAATGGTCTCCCTGTCCTTGACTTCCCCTTTTCTCATCAAATTTTGCCTTAGTGTTTCTCTGAATGCATCCCCCACCCCCACCCCTTTTTTTTTTTTTAACCTACCCTATGCTTTTTATTTCCATACCACTTTGTACTCTAGAATTATCTATTCTACATGTGTAGTCTTTCTGCCTTAAATGAGATAATCAGATTTGTGAAGGTAAGACCCATATCCGACCAACATTGTGCTCCACTATTCTAGCAGAAGGCCTTTCACACCTTGTGGTTGTTCAGTGTCTGACCAAAGAAAGCATCACTAGGCAAGTGATCTTTCTTCTTTACTTTTTTTTATTTTTTAATTGACCAAATTTACTAAGTTACTGATGTCATACTATAAACACTTCTTATAATTATTCTTTTTTTGAAATAGTATCCCTACTAAAGTAAACAAAATCCACACTTCTGAATTCAAGTTGCAAAGTACAGGAGACTTAGCATTTCAGACAATGAATTATCCAACATTTTTAATACATCACTAAGTCTTAATCCAAAGAATGCACAGGAGATGACTTCTTTTTGCTACATACCAAAAAGTTTCTTCTGTGCTCTCTCTTTTTTAGTTTGATTTTCCTTGAGACATAAGAAAAAGAAAAGTTTCTATTTTCCCTTTTGTTTAACTCTTAACAAATCCAGTGATTCAGAAGAAGGAAACTTGCCTGAACTCAATTTTTATCATCCTTAGATGAAGCATGGCAGAATCATCAAATAGCACATGTGCTCTCACTTGTTGCTTGGTTCATCCTGAAAAAGCACAGCCCTCTTCAGAAAAGTCAGACTTTAAGAACAAAATACATCATTTATTACATCTGAAGGAATTTTGAAGAGAGTGTACATTGACTTTCTTTATAATATTTCCATCTCATTTTCAGTATAAAAATATAGAAATAAGCCTTCTGGAGGTACCCACATAATAAGCTAGCCTCTTTTATGCTCTCTGGGAGATAAGGTTGTGGGAAACTGAAGTTTAGGAAACCCAAAATATTTAGAATCCTAGAGGTCCAGACAGTAAGAACATTTTCCATGAGAAATATTTTCCAAACTAGTTCTTGAAAGATGCTCTTCAGAAAAGAAAGGAAAAGAAAATCTTGGACAACAGTTTTGGAAAAACACTACTTTATATATCTGCTGTTTAGATTAATGATACATGGGCAGAAGTTAAATATGCTAAGTACCACAGGGAAGAAATGTGTTCAATTTTTGTGACAGAATAATTTATCGAGGTTTTACCTCATTTTTACTCTTCTGCAATGTCTTGTTCTCTTTCAGGCAAGTAGCCAGATCTATTCTGATTTCTTATTTCTTGGTCCAAAGCAGAAGATTCTTCATGTGATTAATTTCTCTTCTCGCTCTCTCTCTTTGTGAAAGTCTAATGTTATTAAAGAAAGGATGATAGTATTCTACAAGGAAAAAGAGAGTTTTGAAGAGAGACATAAATGGGAGAATTTCCCAGACAGAGAAACCGTCCTCAAATCAGTGGGTCCGGGAATAATAATAATGCATTCTCCCTCCATGACATCATTTTTGACACATTAAAAACCCAGACAGTAAGACTGCATGGTGAGAACCTAGGTCCCAGGGCTTTTAACATTTAAAAACAACAACAACAAAAAGTCATGTAGCCCAAGCATGACACAAAAACCATGGCATTGTAGCTCATCATAAAGGATCACATGATCTGGGACAACAAGGATGTAGGGGTTACCATGTCAGACTGAGCTTGAGCAGTGATGTGGGGACATCTCTTGCTGGTACCTTCTAAACCTCTTATATTCTTGTACAACCTGAGGTGATAGATGAGCAGTTGAGAGACACTGGTAATGGCTAATATTGAATTTCCTACCAAACTAGCAGATGAGTAGCTCAGTGATTGATTTTAACTTGATTTTTAAAATAGGTAAATATATTATTTCTTGTTCACTTTTGTTTATAAAATAAGATTCAGATCACTATTTTATCTAAATCCTCTTCTTAAATAACAACAAAATTACTGAACACATTTAAAGAATTCAAATACACGAGATAAAAAGAAGCTGTAGTACTAGGGTTTCATGGAACATATTTGGTGCATGAAACTCTGTAGCACCCCTTTGAAAGAATTTCCTCTGTTAGAAATGCATGTTGCTATAGTGAAACTGTCCTCTCTACTCCCACTCAAAGGACAGATACACACATTCCAATCAGATAGCCAAAGGAGAGAGAACCAGCAGAGTGTCTTTCCTATGGCACCACTTATTTTGCAAATACGCTAATGTCTGAGAGAACTGGAGTCCCTGCTGCCAGCCTGATTATGTGCATCTTCATGGGCCCAGCAAAGGAGGCTCTTTGCTTTGATGTGCCCTTAAAGCAATGAAATATTAGTAGGGAGCCTATGGCCAAGGCTTATATATGTCCTAATTTGCAGTGATCCACACTTTCTCTGGAGGTAGACTTCTGTACTCAAATCTTAGCTTTTCTACTTAATTGGTGTGAGCAAGTAATTTCCATTTTTTCATCTATGAAATGGAGGTAATAAAAATACCTGTGTCATAGGATTATTATGAGGGTTAACATAGTTATGTGAAATGCTTAGGAAAGTACCCTGACACTTCTTAAACACTACATGCATTTTGGTTATCATGTCTGTTTAATTAGCAAGTACAAAATAAATTGCATCATTTCAAAGCCTTATGTTTTCTTTCTGTCTCTCTTGCTCACTCTCTCTTTTTTATTTCAGACTGCTCTAGGGTAAAAAAGAAAATGCCTGACAATATCTTCTATTACAATTTTATAAACGAAACTATATAATCAATATATTCAGTACGCTAGAGAAAAGCTGTACTCTAGATAAAAGCAGAAAAATCAGAAGAAATATTCAGTTATAAATGCAGATGCATAGATGGGTCTTTCTATGAGTAACATTTGAAATTAAATCAGTTGATATTAAATCAAAGTCTGGAAAGCTTCTGAAATACAGTGCAAGACTCCATCAGTGGAAATCACATTTTGAGTAAGTAATGAGAGACTCTGAAAGTTATTTACCACTCACAGTGCATTTGCGGTACATCATCACAAAGAAGTTTGGTCCAGGTGTTGCATTAATTGTGATACATGGGAAAGGCCACGGCTCACTGGCCATCAATTGTGAATTTTTATACGTGAAATGATTTAAGTCTATTATGCTGTGAGGTAAAAGAATGAATTCTCTAGACTGAGCTTATATTTTTTCTTTAATGACCATATCCATTCGTAGCTTTTTGAATTTTTCCTCTAATAGTCTTTTTTTTCAATCTGAATACCTAACACATGTCAAAAAAATAGGATAAGCTATTCTGTTTATTATGTGTTCATTCAGTATTTATTATTCTTTCATAACCTAGTAATGAAATTAGAAACAACATATATGCAGTCTGCATAAATACAGATAATCCACATGTTCATTCCTTTCAGTACAACCTGTTTTCCTCACTCCTTATTATTTATGTCTTTTAGCCTCTAAGTTCTGACAACACTCAATTCAATTCAGAGAAAGGTAATACTCTTTTTTCTTTTAATTGTGGTTTACCATTTTAGCCATTTTTTTTAAATGTATGGTTCTGTGACATTAAGTATATTCACATTGTTGTGAAACTATTACCACTATCAATCTCCAGACCTTTCTCCTCTTCCCTAAAAAATTCTGTATCCATTAAACACTAACCCCACATCTCTCTCCACCACATCCCCATGCCCTGGAAACCACCATTCTACACTGTCTCTCTGAATTTGGCTACTCTATGTACCTTATATAAGTGGAATCATATAATATTTATCCTTTGGGGATTGGTTTATCTCACTTTGCTTAATATCTTCAGAGTTCATCCATTTCGTAGTATGTGTCAGAATTTCCTTCCTTTTAAAGGCCAAATAATCATTCATATATATATATATATATATATATATATATATATATGTATATCCTTTCAGTGGATACTTGGGTTGCTTCCACCTTCTGAATGTTGAGAATAATTCTACTAGGATCCTAGATGTTCAATATCTATTTGAGTCTGTTTTTTCAATTTTGAGTACAGAATCAGAAATAGTTTCTGGATCATATGGCCATTCTGTTTAAATTTTTGAGTAACTGCCATATTTTTATCCAGTGTCTGCTCCATGTTACACCCTACCAGCAATGCACATGTGTTTGGGATTTCCACTTCCTCACTATAATTGTTGCTTTCTGCTGCTGCTGCTGATTTTGTCATTTATAATGACAATTCTAATGAGTGTGAAGAGAGGTTAAAAGCGATAATCTTTTTTTTTTTTTTTTTAAGATTTACTTATTTTAGAGAGAGGAAAAAGCAGAGTGGGAGTAGGCAGAGAGAGAGGGAGAAAGAATCTCAAGCAGACTCCCCACTGAGTGTGAAGCCAGACATGGGGCTCAATCTCATGACCCTGAGACCACAACCTGAGCTGAAAAGAAAAGCTGAATGCTTAACGGACTATGCCAGCCCATGCCCTCAAAAGCATTCTTAATCATTAAGAATTTAGACTCTGGAGCTAGACTGCTTATTTGGAACTCTAACCTTTATTTGTACCTCTTTCATTCCTCATTTTTTCCATGTATAATGAGAAGAGTATCTACTTTTTATCATTACTGTATGAACAAATACGTTAACATTCATGAATTACTCAGAATGGTGCTTGGCACAGAATAAGTATATAAGTTATATTCAAACATTAGCTTTTATTATTATTCCATGTTTAAAATTTTTCTTTAAACTTTATCTATTTCTTTATTACTCCTCTGTTTTCTACTGGTCTCAATTTTTCTTCTACACTAAGTCTTGTCATTTTTCTTCATTTTAGAAATTTTTGAATCTCGTTTATAATGGATTATCGTATAATCTCTTTCATAATTCTAGCTGTCTCAAACCATTCCTATTTTCCTTATAATATCCTTTTTCCTTATTTCTCCCCCAAAAATGCCCAAAATAAAGCGTTTACATCTAGAGCAGACAACTGCTGCTTATTTTCTAACATTTCCTTCCACCGTTCCTTTTATTCTTATTTTCTTTAACATTACATCAAAAACATCTTCTTTATTTCCTTCATTTATTTTTTCTACTCTCCTTACCAAGTTCTACTTCCTTTAAGGTTCTAGATAACTACTGGTTCACAGCTATATTGCTTCTGCATCTGTGAGGCCAACTCTGGGACATTTTGTGTAGACTGAGCCTACCTGTCAGGATGCTGCTCATATCCCCTGCTGCTCCTCGTGCCACCCGCTCCCCAAAACTCCTTCCTAGCTTTTTATACTCAGCTTCCTAAAGGATATCTCCAGCCTGGCCTGGGAATTGCTCACTCTCAGGGATGTGACCCAGGGGTAATTTTCCCTCTTTTCCATGGCTACCATATCTAGTTTCACAAAACCCCTCTGATGGCTTTCCTGGAGCTCAGAAGGCATCATCATTTACTCTTAGAAGATTAATAGTATCTCCTATTTCTGAAAAGAAGTCATTTCTGAAAAGAAAATCCCCTGCTAGTATAAATACTGCTTTCTCTTCTATTGCCTAACATATTAATGACCAGAAACATCAGTCTCTAAGGTCATCCCAAATGAAGAATGACTTAAGCAGATACACAAAATTCATAGGAATTTCACTCTTGAAGAAATCCTCCAAATGTTTTCTTTTTCCTCCCAACAACTTTTTTTCTCTCTGCCCTGAAATTCTCCGGCTCATCTAAACAACTGCCTCAAAGCCTTGCCAAAGGGCCAACGTATCTGTTTCTGTTAGGATTGTTCCTGCCTTACATGTCTGTAAGACCCTGGCTTACCTGAGGGTGATGAGCTCACTTGTTCCTAAACCTCAGAAGAAAGTGTTTCTGAGAAACTGGAAGCTCCCATGGCTCTGCTCTGAGGGGACTGTCTGTGTTCTACCATGCATCATACCTACACATGTGCCTGTCTTGGTCCTATTATAAAAAATTGAGCTACTATTTTAGAATGCAAATGTCTCATTTAGTTTTATACCCTCCCTATACCTATATGAATTGAAAAAGAAAGAAAACAAATAAACTGAAGAGAAAAGAGATTTTTTGATAGCAAGACATATCGAACATTCTTCGTACTATACATATTGCTTCATTTGCCTTCAGGATGATTAAAAATCCAATTATTTATACAGGTATATCTCAGAGATATTGTGGGTTTGGTTGCAAAGTACCACAATGAAGCAAATATTGCAATAAGGCAAGTCAAGTGAATCATTTTGTTTCCCAGTGCATATAAAAGTTATGTTGATGCTATATTGTAATCTATTAAGTGTGCAACAACATTATGTATAAAACAGCAATGTCCATACCTTAATTTAAAAATACTGCTAAAACATGCTAATCATCATCTGATCTTTCAGCCAGTCCTAATCTTTTTGCTGGTGTAAGATCTTGCCTCAATGTTGATGACTGCTGACTGATGGGGGAAGGGGGAGGGGTGGTTACTTAAGTTGGAATGGTTGTGGCAATTTATTAAGCTAGGAAAGCAATGATATTTGTATTACTGATTATCTCTTCCTTCCATGAATGGTTTTTCTGTAGTATGTGATGCTGTTGGATAACTTTTTACCCACAGTAGATCTTCTTTCAAACTTGGAGTCAATCCTCTTAAACCCTGCTGCTGCTTTATCATCTACGTTTGTATAGCATTTTAAATATTTTATTATCATTCCAACAGTCATCACAGCATCTTTACCAGGTGTAGATTCTATCTCAAGAAACTACTTTTTTTTTGCTCGCTCATAAGAAGCAACTCATCATCCATTAGAGTTTTATCATGAGATCCCAGCAATTCAGTCCCAGCTTCAGGCTTTACTTCTGATTGTTTTTTTCTTGCTATTTCCACCACATCTGCAGTGACTTCTTCCACTGAAGTCTTAGAATTTCAATTTGTAAAAAGCACAGTATCTGTGAAACACAATAAAGCAAAGATCAATGAAAGAAGCTATGCCTGTATATTTAAATTGTGACTACAGAAGATAAATGTGTTAGGATAATAATTTCATATTGCAATGTACATGAGAACATTTTAATATATGCATAGCAAAAATAGAGAGGTTCTCCTTAATAGTTTGCTAGACTTGTTTGCAGTGTACAACAAAGGTGCAATATTCTTAATTTTGAGTAAACTCAAAGCATTTGAACTATGTTTTGTTTTGTTTGTTTGTTTTATTTAGATTCATTTGTAAATATTCCAACATCTTAAACAATAGATAGTTTATTTTTTTCACACATGAATGTAGGAAGTTCACAGTTGGAATAGGTATTCTGTGATTATTATGTACCTATACTCACCCTGTTTTAGAAATCTTTCATCTCAATCATGTGGCTTTGACTTCATTGTCTAATATGATTTTTTCACATCTGTCGAGATGTCTGCATTCCATTCAGCAGAAAAAAGTGTAATGAGAGGTTATAACCATCTCTTTAAGGACACTTCCCAAAGTTGTGCACACTGTTTCCACTTCGATCGTATTGTTCAGAACTTAGTTATATGACAGCACTTATCTGTATAGGAAGGTGGTTCTTTGTCTAGCCCCACACCAGAGCTCTTCTTGCTGAAGGAGAAGAAGAGGGAGAAAAGAGAAGAAGAAGGAGAAGAAGGTAGAGGAAGACAAGGAGGAAGAGGAAAAGCAGGACAAGAAAGAGAAATAAGGAGATAGAGGGCAAAAGGAAGTGTAGAAGGTGGGAGATAGAATAGACTATGAGAGAGCCAGCTGTCTCTGTACACAGTGAATAGATAGAGATCATTTTGGTACCTACATACTCAGTATTTTTTAGGCTTTGGAAAATTTCAACTGAATGTTGTAACTTAAATTATCCCAGATCAGCAGTATTCAAAGGCCCATATATGGATTCATATTTGGCAAGTCAAAATGAAAAAAAATAAGAAAAACACAATGAGAGACTGATAAAGCTTAATTAATTTTTTAAAATTCAGAATTATAATTTGACTTGGTTTTCAAATATTTTACCTAGTGTGCAGTTCTGTTGTAGTGAGGAAAGAGTGTATTTATAATTGTTTTTCTAAAAACGAAATATCTAAATTGCATACTATATCACCTTTTAGGATTGTCTTTTTTCACTGAGTATAATTTCCTGGAGAGTAATCCAAGTTGTTCGGTATTTGAATAATTCATTTGTTTTTATTGCTGAGTAGTATTCCATGGCATGGACATGAAATAATTTGTTTAAACATTTGCATATGGAAGAGCACCTGGTCATTTCTAGCTTAAGAGTATCACAAATACAGATACTGGGAACAGTGTGTTTTTAACAGGTTTTTGTGTGAACTTAAGTTTCCTTTTATCGCTCCTCCCCAGGAAGAAATGCTCAAGAGTGAAATTGCTTCTTCATATAATACTAGCATGTCTAGTTTCGTAAGAAAGAGTCAAACTATTTCCAAGAGTAGCTGTGCCATTTGACACTTACCAGTAGTATATAAGTGATCCGGTTTCTTTACAATCTTTCTGGAACTTGGTGTTAGCCATTCTAATGAGTATGTAGGGGAAAACTTTTTTGAACCAACAGCTGATCACATGAGAATTTAGAGGGAAGTAAGTTCTGAGAAATTTTTCTTTTTTTTTTTTTTAAGTGTAAATAGATTTGAGCTTATTATTGGAAACTATTCCTATATTCTAAGGATGACATAATGCAACTAGCTTCATAGAGCTGATATGCATATTGTATGAAGTTAAGTTGAAAGTGGAATTTTTGAATTGTAGGACCAAATCTTGCATTTAATCATTTTTAACTCATTCATTCCAAATATTTACTGAGAGGTTTTTCCTATTTGAATATCATGCACAATATCAACTAACAGAGTTAGTGGTAATTATTGCCATAAATAGAATAGATTTTGCTATTGGGAGAAATCCTAACCCAATAAACAAGTAAGCTACAAATCCAGTAAAAACTAAGATATTAAGAACAGCTTCAGATATTTTGCATTATTATTTCTGATGATTGTGAAACATGAAAGAAAATTCGAATAGCCAAAAACACCATAGCTATAGTTAAGACATCCTGAATAGGCCAATTTCAATAAATACTATGGGATATGGATAGATTGCTAGAATGCTAGAGCCGATATGAGAGAAACATTGTTTTAAGACAAAACAAATGTTTTAACATGACTCTATTTTAATCGGTTATTTTCTTAAAAATGAAAGCAGTATAGGAATTATCTCAACAAAAGATTTGAAAATATACTTTCAAATATTACCTTCAAGTTTTGGGAATATTTTCTAGACCAAATGGCTGTACTAACAATCACATATTTAACTCAGTTACTCCCTCTGCTCCAGGAAGATTTACTCTTAGATCTGGACACTATTAAGACTATTTCCTGAAATTAAAAAAAAAAATTAAGTATTGATGCAAAGAGTATTGGTATGATGAGGTTGTCAGAACTGGAAATCAGTAAGATTGTTTTACTGCTCCTGTTAGCAGTATTCAATACTTTTGGTCCCATCCTTCTACTCATATCTGGCTTCAGAGATACTCTTTGGAATTTTTTCTATATCTCTGGTCATTTCTGAATCTTCTTTAGTAGCTTTTCCTCCTCCACTCGAGTGGTAGAATTGATTAGAAATCTTTTTCAGATCTTGTTTTCCCTTTGTACACACTTTTTCTAAGATATCATTTGATGTTAGGGAATAAACAGGATTTCTCAAATTTCTGTCACCTAGACCTCTTCTGGATACCATAGATTCACAAATGAAATTGGTAATTGGCATTTTTATCTGGATGTTTCTCATATATCTCAAACTGGATATGTTAAAATATGAACTATTGATTTTACTTTCCAAGTACATCCTAATGCCCTCAGTTCTTCTTATTTAATTAAATGGTATAACTACCTACCTGGTTACTCAAGCAAGAAATCTTGGTATTTATCACCTTTCCTCTTACTACCTCACCTTAGCTAGGTCTTATCAATTTTTATTACACAAACACATATGAGGCAGTTCATTTCTTTCCATCTTCAGCATCAGCATCCAAGCCCAAACCACCAACTTTCATCGCCTACAGAATAGGAAGAGCTTTCCATTCATGTCCATTCTTATCAATGCCAATCTACTTTTTAAAAATGAAATATAATTGATATATAATATTATATTAGTTTCACGTAGACAATATAATAATTCCATTTTTGTACCCAATTTATTTTTAATGAAGCAGCTAGAAAAATCTTAAAACCCAAATTAATTTTTGTCAATCCCCAATTAAAACAAATATAATCTGGCAATGTTTCTAGGAAGAAATTGCTATGGCTGAGGTCGAAGAGGTTACTGCCTGTGTTCTCCTCAAGGATTTTGATAGACTCCTGTCTCACATTGGGATCCTTCATCCATTTGGAGTCTATTTTTGTGTGTGGTGTAAGGAAACGGACCAATTTCATTGCCCTGCATCCAATTTTCCCAACACCATTTGTTGAAGAGACTGTCTTTTTCCCTTTGGACATTCTTTCCCGCTTTGTCAAAGATTAGTTGACCATTGAGTTGAGGGTCTATTTCTGGGCTTTCTATTCTGTTCCATTGATCTATATGCCTGTTTTTGTGTCAGAACTATACTGTCTTGATGATGACAGCTTTGTAATAGGGCCTAAAGTCTGGAATTGTGATGTCACCAACTTTGGATTTCTTTTTCAACATTCCTCTGTCTATTTGAGGTCTTTTCTGGTTCCATATAAATTTTAGGATTGTTTTTTCCATTTCTTTGAAAAAAAAAAAAAGGATGATATTTTGATAGGGATTGCATTAAATGTGTAGATTGCATTAGGTGGCATAGACATTTTCACAATATTTGTTCTTCCAATCCATGAGCATGGAACATTTTTACATTTCTTTGCATCTTCCTCAATTTCTTTCATGAGTACTTTATAGTTTTCTGAGTACAGATTCTTTGCCTCTTTGGTTAGGTTTATTCCCTAGGTATCTTATGGTTTTGGGTGCAATTGTAAATGGGACTGACTCCTTAATTTCTCTTTCTTCTGTCTTCTTGTTGGTATATAGAAATGCAACTGACTTCTGTGTATTGATATTATATCCTGAAACTTTACTAAATTTCTGTATAAGTTCTAGCAGTTTTAGAGTGGAGTCTTTTGGGTTTTCCACATAAAGTATAATATCATCTGTAAAGAGTGATAGTTTGACTTCATCTTTGCCAATTTGGATGCCTTTAATTTCTTTTTGTTGTCTGGTTGCTGAGGCTAGGACTTGTAGTACTATGTTGAATAGCAGGGGTGATAATGGATATCCCTACTGTGTTCCTGACCTTAGCATAAAAGCAAGGGAAGCAAGGGCAAAAATGAACTATTGGGATTTCATCAAGATCAAAAGCTTTTGCACAGCAAGGGAAACAGTCAACAAAACCAGAATGGGAGAAGATATTTACAAATGACATATCAGATAAAGGGCTAGTATCCAAAATATATAAAGAACTTATCAAACTCAACACCCAAAGAACAAATAATCCAATCAAGAAATGGGCAGAGGACATGAACAGACATTTCTGCAAAGAAGACATCCAGACGGCCAAAAGACACATGAAAAAGTGTTCAACATCACTTGGCATCAGGGAAATACAAATCAAAACCACAATGAGATACCACCTCACACCAGTCAGAATGGCTAAAATTAACAAGTCAGGAAACGGCAGATCCTGACAAGGATGTGGAGAAAGGAGAACCCTTCTACACTGTTGGTGGGAATGCAAGCTGGTGCAGCCACTCTGGAAAATGACACGGAGGTTCCTCAAAGAGCTGAAAATAGAGCTACTCTATGACCCAGCAATTGCACTACTGGGTATTTACCCTGAAGATACAAATGTAGTGATCAAAAGGGCATGTGCACCCAAATGTTTATAGCGGCAATGTCCACAATAGCCAAAGTATGGAAAGAACTTAGATGTCCATCAACAGATGAATGGATAAAGAAGAGGTGGTATATATATACAATGGAATACTATGCAGCCATCAAAAAAACAAAATCTTGCCATTTGCAACAATGTGGATAGATATTATGCTGAGTGAAATAAGTCAATCAGAGAAAGACAATTATCATAGGATCTCCCTGATATGAGGAATTTGAGAGGCAGGGTGAGAGTTTTGGGGGTAGGGAAGGAGAAAATGAAACAAGATGGAATTGGGAGGAACCATAAGAGGCTCTTAATCTCACAAAACAAACTGAGAGTTGCGGGGGGAGGGGTATGAAGAGGGTAGTTGGGTTATGGACACCGGGGAGGGTATGTGCTATGGTGAGTGCTGTGAAATGTGTAAGCCTGATGATTCACAGATGACTCAAAGTATCCCTGGGGCAAATAATACATTATATGTTAATTAAAAAAAATCTATCTATCTATCCTTATAATCCGACTTTTTTTTTTTTTAAACAATGGTATTTACCCAATCTGGTTTCCTTTTACCTTTCTATCCTTATCTAGTTCTACTTATTACCATAGCTGCACCAGCTTTTCTTTAGTTCCTTGAGCATGCTGAGTTCATTCCCAAGTATCCCTGTGCACACAGATTCTTCTTTTTGTAATAATCTTTCCTGTACTCCTTATGTATATTGCAGATTCATTTTTGTCTTTCAGTTTAAATCCCACTTCCTCAGAAAGGCCTTTCCGAACCACACTATTAAATCAATACTCATCTAACTCATACTCTCTCTATCAGGGCACCCATTTTGTTTTAAGAGCACTTTTGCTAACTTCTAAATTTCTCATTTTCTTTGTTCTGTTTTGCTTCCTCACTAGGCTGTTATTTCCACAAGGGAACAGATATTTGTTGTCTTATTTCCTATTATATCCCCAATACATACCTAGTTTTTTGGTATATAAAGAATAAAAGTTTGTGAAAACTTAAGCAAATATTAAGTATAGGCCTCAATGGAAGGGCTTGGTATCCAGGCATTTGAAAGATCCATTTGGTTGTTGAAGTAAGTCTGAGAACACTGAATTGTGAGTGATAAGAAATCTAGGCAAGCAAGAGGACTCAGGGGAGTCAGAAAACCAGAGTAGAGCAGTGCCCCAGGAAGATGTTCTAGTGGAATTAAAAGGATCTGGCATTATATCGGAAGACTGGACCTGGGAATTGAAGGATAAGAATAAAACTGCAGTATATAGGTTCTTTTCAAACTTCCTTTTGTGGTTGAGTTATAGCTTTAGAGCATTGTGGTCTGAAATTATGCAGGGAATGATCCCAATCTTTTGATACCGGTTGAGTCCTGATTTAGGACCGAGGATGTGATCTATTCTGGAGAATGTTCCATGTGCACTAGAGAAGAATGTGTATTCTGTTGCTTTGGGATGAAATTTTCTGAATATATCTGTGATGTCCATCTGGTCCAGTGTGTCGTTTAAGGCCTTTATTTCCTTGCTGATCTTTTGCTTGGATGATCTGTCCATTTCAGTGAGGGGAGTGTTAAAGTCCCCTACTATTATTGTATTATTGTTGATGTGTTTCTTTGATTTTGTTATTAATTGGTTTATATAGTTGGCTGCTCCCACGTTGGGGGCATAGATATTTAATATTGTTAAATCTTGTTGGACAGACCCTTTGAGTATGATATAGTGTCCTTCCATAAATGGTGCTGGGAAAATTGGACAGCCACATGCAGAAAAATGAAATTGGACCATTTCCTTACACCACACACAAAAATAGACTCAAAATGGATGAAGGACCTCAATGTGCGAAAGGAATCCATCAAAATCTTTGAGAACACAGGCAGCAACCTCTTCGACCTCAGCCGCAGCAACATCTTCCTAGGAACAACACAAAAGGCAAGGGAAGCAAGGGAAAAAATGAACTATTGGGATTTCATCAAGATCAAAAGCTTTTGCACAGCAAAGGAAACAGTTAACAAAATCAAAAGACAACTGAAAGAATGGGAGAAGATATTTGCAAATGACATATCAGATAAAGGACAAGTGTCCAGAATCTATAAAGAACTGACCAAACTCAACACCCAAAGAACAAATAATCCAATCAAGAAATGGGCAGAGGACATGAACAGACATTTCTGCAAAGAAGACATCCAGATGGCCAACAGACACATGAAAAAGTGCTCCATATCACTTGGCATCAGGGAAATACAAATCAAAACCACAATGAGATATCACCTCACACCAGTCAGAATGGCTAAAATCAACAAGTCAGGAAATGACAGATGCTGGCGAGGATGCGGAGAAAGGGGATCCCTCCTACACTGTTGGTGGGAATGCAAGCTGGTGCAGCCACTCTGGAAAACAGCATGGAGGTTCCTCAAAATGTTGAAAATAGAACTGCCCTATGACCCAGCAATTGCACTATTGGGTATTTACCCTAAAGATACAAACGTAGTGATCCAAAGGGGCACGTGCACCCGAATGTTTATAGCAGCAATGTCCACAATAGCCAAACTATGGAAAGAACCTAGATGTCCATCAACAGATGAATGGATCAAGAAGATGTGGTATATATACACAATGGAATACTATGCAGCCATCAAAAGAAATGAAATCTTGCCATTTGCGACAACATGGATGGAACTAGAGCGTATCATGCTTAGCGAAATAAGTCAAGCAGAGAAAGACAACTATCATATGATCTCCCTGATATGAGGAAGTGGTGATGCAACATGGGGGCTTAAGTGGGTAGGAGAAGAATAAATGAAACAAGATGGGATTGGGAGGGAGACAAACCATAGGTGACTCTTAATCTCACAAAACAAACTGAGGGTTGCTGGGGGGAGGGGGTTTGGGAGAAGGGGGTGGGATTATGGACATTGGGGAGGGTATGTGCTTTGGTGAGTGCTGTGAATTGTGTAAACCTGGTGATTCACAGACCTGTACCCCTGGGGATAAAAATATATGTTTATAAAAAATAAAAAAATTTAAAAAAAAAAAACAAGGCAGAAACGACAAACAAACAAACAAACAAAAAAACTGCAGTATATGTACTTCTAGAAAGTGCCAGACAAGATGCTATGTTTTACAAATGAGCTCCAAATTCACATCATGAAAATGGTATGCGTAATTTTATTTTATTGTTATTTATTTATTTATTTATTTTTTAAGTGCTGGGTTATAGGAGACCAGAAAATAATCATGGCATTAGTACTATTACTAGCAGAGACAGTGGCCTAATGTGAATCATTAGCTATTTCATTTAGAGTTTCCGAGATTCACTTGACCCTGAAGAGAAATTTTCCTAGTTTTTGAAAGATAACATCTGAGGACTAAATTTGCAGACATGGTTTTATGAAGTTGAGCCAGTATAGCCTATTTAAAATGTAGACTTTGGGATCAAATTGAACTGAGTTTTGGTTTAAAGTCAGATATTTAGAATCTAGAAGACCTTGGAAAGCCATTCATGAGACCTCTAATACTTATTTTATTAATCATAAAATTCAGATAAATATTAGCTTCTTAGGATTGTGGTGGAAAATAAATGGTTATGATATATAAAAGTCTTACCATAATACATAGCACATTGTAATCATTTAGTAAATGCTGGCTGCTATCATTCATAGTTTAGGTACTGGAAGAGGCAAAAAAGAAGAAGGTTATTAGCAGGGCTCTAGTCTGAGCCTTTTGCTCCTGTCTGCTCTTCATCCCCACGTTCTCTCACAGTAGGTATGTTGGCTTTGTACAGTAGGTGCTTCATGGCAACACACATGTGTGAAGAAGAAGACGTATTCTTACCTACTCAATGGATTTACTCCTGAACCTTTCTGAAGATATTGATATGGAATTTTCAGTGTTTCACTCAGGAAATTATAAAGAGTGCTCTGTGAGAAGAAAAACTATTCATGATTGAAAAATCATGCAATGCATGAAACACTGTATATTACACTAAACTACAGTAAAGTAGATTACTTGTTTGAGTATTTATTACTTCTACATTAAAAAAAAAAAAAAGGAAATGAGATTTTAACAAAGGTTCTCTGGATTGTTTGAAAGTTGATCCCAAAGGTAGAAATAAAACCAAGGATGAGTGAGTCTTGGTATGGGGATGGAATTACTAAGCACAGAACTATTGTTCTTTGGCATTCCATACGAGCCAGCATTTAGATTTTATGGTTTAAATTCATATCAGAATGAAAATAAATATTCTTTCAGCTCCCAAGGTGCATGAAGTAAAAAAATACAAGTAGGTAAATTCAGAAACAAATTGTCAAATAGCATCA
Source organism: Mustela lutreola (assembly GCF_030435805.1). NCBI lineage: Eukaryota > Metazoa > Chordata > Mammalia > Carnivora > Mustelidae > Mustela > Mustela lutreola. The sequence continues at coordinate 111,119,897 of NC_081290.1, forward strand.
GATGCAAGTGATATAGATTTGGGGAGTACTTTAATCACAAATAAAGAAAATTTGGAAGAATATGAAAATGTTCTACGCATGAAGGTCACTGCCAAACATTCATGAGCTAGCATAAATATCACTTACAATACTGTCAGAGGAAATGGCACTGTTGTGTCACCAATAGAGCAAATAAAATTACCATAAGATCAGGAAGAAGAATCAAAGAAGAAAATCAACTGGGAATTTTCATGCACACAGGTAGATATTAATTTGTTTTTCTCCCCGCTTGTGACTCCCAGAGTACCATCATCATTAGATGTCCATCTTGATTGCTGCTCATCAAATAGGGCCAAAAAAGAGAAGGGAGGGAGGAAAGGAGGGAAGGAGAGAGGGAGGGAGGGAAGAAGGATTGAAAGGAGGGAACAGATACGTGTTCTTACAAGCAATTGAAGGAAAAGGCTGGAGCACTGCAGCAGTGGGCTCTTACTTAGCTTCTCTAACTCTCTGTGTTGTCTCTCTATCTACGAACAAAAGGACTCATGTGATTCAGGAATCATGTCAGATTACATCAGCCTACAAAATACTATGAAAATCTCAGTTTTGATACTAGATCGCTTTCAAAAGGGAGGAAAATTGAATAATTTTAAGTCACATCCATTGTTGCATTTGAGAAGATAAATTTTATAACATGGAAAAAATTATGTTTATCAGACCATATCATATTACAATAAATATTCAGAATTTTGAATTGTAAGAGAAAAGATGAAAATTAAGTGATATTATGCAAAAAAAAAGATTGGAAGAAGTTATGCATTCATGGTAGATATAAAATAGCCCTGAAGATAAAACTATGTATTTTTTAAATGTTGTAGAATATTTCTGCTTAGAAGATAACCTCTAAAGGTTTAGGGGATGAAATGATAAAATTATAGCGGCCCAGAAAATGAAGTCAGAAACTTATGTGAACATTTTGTTCATACTGTCTACTGTACTTTAGTACTACATTTGGAAAACTAGAATTTTTAAATTTAGCTTCCATTTTGTAGCATTTTTTGTATCAATTTTTTATGGATTTATTATACAAGTATAAAAATAGAAGTTTGTATCTGTATGTGGCACAACTAATTTCGAAAAGATGGGGAGATTGTGTGTCAGTGGTAGCCATCTACATTGGTAAAAACAAACACAAAAGTTCTCATGTAAAATAAATGAAAATGAAGAGGTGATTTTAGAAAGAATTAGTAGAATTTGTGCCTGAAAACTGAGGCAGTGTGATAGAGTGGAAGCAATGGTAGGCCAGATGAGAGATCAGAGTGATCTCAGTTTGAATTTTGAAAGTCTCATCTATCCCCTTTGGGCCTCAGTTTCTCAAATTGTAAGTAGAGTTAATAATATTTACCTTTCCAAGTTTTTATGGGGATAACAAACAATGTATATAAAATACCTATACAGGATATAGGAAAATAAATTATTTGCCTCTGTACAGTATAGTTTTCTTAAAATTCCTGACCCCTCAAAATGTAAAAAGAATCATCTGTTGATTATTGTGACAAAAAATATTCTTCCCCAAAACATTCAAAAACATTTTCTAAAAGAAGATATGTTCTGTTCAGAATTATTGCTCTGGTTGACATCACAGTCTGCTTCTGTATTTGCTAATCTCTTCCATTTTTAGATCAAGTAGTAGTCAAGATCATTTGGATTCTAAGCTTTACCTTTAAAATGAATGGAATGAGCCCAAAGGGAAAGACAAACCAAGAAGAGAGCAAGGATATGCATCTGTCAGTCAGGAGCATCTGAGCTACTAGTCACAAGGGGCTCTGGTTTGGTTTAGCAATCTTATATATATATACCATACGTGTCCTTTTAATTCAAATGGTTATCATAGTAACATGGGGAGTATTTAAGAACTTTCAGAGAAAGTTCTGAGGGTACTGTTGTCAATTACCAATAAGGCACCTGTCCTGGGCACAGAGTGGACTAGGGCTTCATGCTAAAATGCTGCCCTTTCTTGCATGCAAACCCCCATCCTAGTGTTGATCAGTTTTCTGATACTTCAGTAATTTCATTGAAGATAAACTTAAAGCATTTTGATTTACTTAAAAATCTTCTGAAATGAGTGTTAATTTCAAGTGAAACAACAGATTACAGTTGTAGACACAGAGAGATGCCATGTGGATAAGACTAGACAGACTCTGGGTGTGAAGTATGAGGAATAGCTCTTGAAAACAATATTTATAAAGAGAAAACTATGCACTTTCATCGAAACACTCAAAAAATATTTCTTTGTCTTATTTAAACCTTTTGGCTATATGGCATATATCCACAATGATTCACTAAATAGATGAACTTTTTGAAGTTGTTTTATATTTTCTTGGAGGAAAACTAAACTCTGGCTATCTTTTTTTTTAAAGATTTTATTTATTTATTTGACAGAGAGAGATCACAAGTAGGCAGAGAGGCAGGCAGAGAGAGAGGAGGAAGCAGGCTCCCTGCCGAGCAGAGAGCCTGATGTGGGACTCGATCCCAGGACCCTGAGATCATGACCTGAGCCGAAGGCAGCGGCTTAACCCACTGAGCCACCCAGGTGCCCCTAGACTCTGGCTATCTTAAAAGAATAGAAGATTAACCACATTTTATGAATATCTACATTCATTATTATAGCCTAATGTATCAAATAAAGGTAAATATCAAGCAAGCTTGTATTGTGTGTATATAAACAACTTGGGAAGAAAAGCTGGTACCCCATAGCCTTATAGCAAAGAGATTGAAACACTCCCAAATGCAGAAAAAAAGAGAAATTCTCGCTCTAATTATTGTAATTTTTATGGCTGAGAAGTTAAAAAGTTGGTTTACAGTGTCTATTTCTTTTGGATTCTGTAACTAATGATGGAATATAGCAAATATATCAACACACAGCAAACCTGACTATAAATCTTTTAAGCTCAGTGGTTCACAGGGTACTCTGAAGCAAAAGTCACTTTTAAGATTTCAAAAGTTAGAAATCCTATATAATTTAAACTCAATCATTCAGTGTTTTGAACAGTTTATTAGAAGAATCATTTTAAGTCTTAGAAACAAGAGGTGACTATTTTAATCCTGGAAATTCTTCATAAGAAAAAAAAATAGAAAGGTAACAGAAATGAAATTGGTAGCTGGGATATTTTTTATTTATTACATTAATGATGATGTCTCCTTCCCTAACTTTCCACTCCCTCTTATTATAAACCAATAGGCTGTCTTTCTGAAGTTCAGACTTCATCTAATCCTAGAGCCACATATGTGACAATTGTTAGACGTCACATCTATAATAGTGTAGTTAGGTCTAGAATTAGTCTTACTGTCTGGAGTTACCAGATATTGTGCATGATTGGAGTTGGTTATCTGTGTACCATACAAATGACAAGTTATTTTATGAATCTGAAATGTTATCTTAATTCCTATAAATAGCCTTCGTTGGTTTAGGAGAGTGGTAAGCACAAGAATGGTAAGCAGAATGATGTTTCCCAAGATGTTAGCACCCTATTTCCCAGCACCTATAATGTGTTAGATTATATGACAAAAAGGAATTGATTTTACAGATGAAATTAAGGTTACCAATAAGCTTCCTTAAAATGACTTTATTCTGGACTATTCAGATGTAATCACAAGATTACACAAGATTCAATGGAATCACAAGAGCTTTTAAATTGGGAAGTGGGAAGCAAGAGTCAGAACAAGATGTTATCTTTTTTTTTTTTTTTTTAAAGATGTTATCTTGATAAAGCCTTGGCCTGTCACTACTTGCTTTAAAGACCCAACCATTTCGTTATCATCTCCTTCTGAGCAATATGGTCTATGTAATCTGATCATATCCAAGTCTAAGATGCAAAACAAACCAGGTAGAGAGCCAGAAATAGAGCTCAGTCATTGGAGATATGACATGAGCTCAAATGAACCACTGTATCTGTTGCATCCAACATTCATGCAATACAAGAGAATTTAGTTGATTAGGACAGCTTGTCACCAACCAGTTGGATGCAGTTTTCATATTCAGTTATAACTATAGCTTCTTCAGACTCTTCATCTTGCTGTTATTAATTATGGCATGGTAGCAAAAATGGGTTCCACTTTCCACATATGGCTCAAACAACAGCCACATTTTTCAGAGATCAGTACTTGGAACAGGGTATATATTTTGCTCTTCTAGATACCTTGAGATGTGTTGCTGCAAAGTGACATAATGGATAATTAGAAGCAGGGAGAAGGAAGTTTGGTAATATAGATCTAATATCTTTTCTGCTAATGTTGGTTTGAGAGCAGTCAACAGGGAAGGACTTGCTATGTGGCAATATGAAGTTTCTCCATTCCTGAACACTAAGACTGTGACCCATATGGTATGTATCTGAGGCACTCACACAGAAATGTCCAGGTAGTCCAGCTGTCCTGTGTCATGTCCACTCCTTTAGCTCAGTTCCTGATCTTTGGGATCCATCACCTTTTCCTTCCTACTCTCAAATTAGCCTTTTATTGAAAAATGTAATTAAAGAGAGAAAAAAGAAATAGAATAAATATATCAAAACACACAAAAATCATCTCTTTGTCTCTGTATCTTTTTACTCTGGTTAGGGAGATCTTTTTGTTAGAAACAAAACTGCTTTCTGCTTCCCACCCAGGAAGTGGAAATTATGCACACCATCCTGAGGGTATGAAAGGCTGCATAATGTGTCAATTGGCTTCTTCTGATAAAGCAGACAAGAAACAGAACAAACAAATAAAGGTCAAGCTTTTATGCCAAAAAAGATGATATATTCTTAAGTCATTGCCTTCTGCTGGCATCAATCAACTTTAGATTTGATAGAGAACATTTTACTTATCAGGAACAAAACAATGAGGTGCTTTATGTAGTTAACATTCTTGGAATTGGGGGATGGTGGAAGTGTGACCCAAGGACAAAATGTAAACCAAATGCAATATTCTTCTCAGTCAATGCTCCCCTTTCTAGATAATGAAATGTAATAGGTTTCTCAAGAATAGTCAATATATGTATATTATTTAAGCCTTTGGCACATAATTCTGTCATAAGAGTAACCCTTTGCAAAAAAAAAAAAAAATTTGTATCAGCATCTTTAATTTTTGCCTTGTGTTTGTTTTTATATTACGTTCTTAGTATTACTGTATTTTAATAAAATAGTCTAGTTATGGCAATTGGTGAATTGAGCTAGGTTATGGTAAAAGAGGAATATGAATGAATTGAGGCATATCAACAATATTTGTATGTTGGTGGGAAAGCAGTGTTTTATGTTTCACATATAGTAACAACTATTTTGTTATCAACCCCCAAAATAAAACATTGAAAATAAACTTCAAAAGATAACACAGTATATTAATAATATAGTTTAAGTTGCCCAGCAGAAAGATCATGTTTAATATTTCCATACTTCCAGGATTCACTTTTATGATACAGCACCATAAATTTGTCTTTTTTTTTAAATAACATAGCCAAAGATACTGAGATTAGCTTCTAATATTCCTTTATTCCTAGATAGCTCATATTAATAAAGAAGACCTTTCTCTGTTTCTGAGCAAACAAGTAATGGGGTCAGAATCATTATCTTTAAGACTGATAAAATTTTATCTAGAACTAAATTTTCCTTCTTAATATATAAATTGTAATATATCAATATCAATGAAATTTAGCCTAACAACAAAATTAGTTAAGTACCAAAATTAAGCAGAACAATATTAGAAAATTTAAAAAATGTATTTGGGAAAGTTTATTTTTATATTTAAATGAGTGATTAAATAAATGTTTTGCTTTTTAAGTAAACATGCTCCTAAAATGTGTCAATGTTAAAGTAAAAAAGACAAGGAAATAATTTATTTTCTCAGTTTTATCCATTGCTACTGGGAGATTCTATCTATAATTAAATTAAAACAAATTAAATCAAACTAAGCAAATATCTAGTGATTACTTATTTACATAACATTGTAGACACTGAAGGCAACATAAATATGACAAAGCTGATCATGTAGTAATAAAACAACATCTATCCTTATTGACTCAGATCTTTAAAAAAAATACCCAAAGGCCCATAAGATGCAGATGCCTAAGAACGTTGGGCTCATGGATGGTTTATTGGACCAGATTTTGCACAGTTTTTTATATGCCAAACGTTTCCATGCTTTGTGTCCCTATACAGTTCTTCAATCTCATCTTCTTCTTTAATCTCCTTGGGTTTTAGCAAGGTTTTTCATGTAGACCCTACATCTCCATAGACTTAGGGACAGGTTTTTTTCCTTGGCACCACCTAGAATTTTCCACAGCTGGTTGCTTCTCTGGACAGGACTTGTGACTCAGCAGTACAGGCAGGCAGGCCCCCTGGAAAGCCATATTTTCAGATGCATCAATGAGACATGGCTTCAAGATACCTGCTTTTTCACTTGATAAGTAAACAATAAAAAAAAAAAAGCACCTTTTCCTATCTTTTATTTTTAGGTGTAACCTCTTGTTTTAACCTATGATTGTAATAGAGATCTTCAATTCTAAAATAATTGATTTTATAGTCTAATAGTCAACCAGGAGAGAAAACAAAACAAAAAGAGATGATCAATGAACTCAATATTAGCCAATAATTCAATATGTCAAATCTTACCCTCTCCCCTAGTCAGGTTCCCAATATCTCTCTCTCTTTCCTTAGAATTAAAAAATTAAGCAATAAGTAGTAGAAAGGCAAAAAGTTAATGAATGGAGTAGATGAAACAAAAAGTTAAATGAATCTACACATGAAATTGTCCCTTCCTTGAGAACTTATATGACCATTTGGATTTTCATTTTCATATATAATCTACTGTGCAGAGGTTCTGAAATTTTGAAATGTCCTTTTATTGAGGTCACTTAATTAACTAAAAAGGGCAAAAGTATTTAAATACTCTGAAGCCCTTTCTTGCATTCTTTATTTCTCTTGTATTTAAATGCTTTTCTTAAAGGAAAAGAAAACTATTTTATGTTGTTTATCCATTTACATCACGGCAGTATCTATTTTTCTCTTTTTTAGACTAGGTATCAGCCTAGGTCAATTTTCCCAAAAGAAGTTAGGATAAGTTCTGTTTAACAAATTACTGAAAGTTTTGTCCTTGCATTTTTTTATTATTGGTTAATGAGGAGAGATATTGCTCTTTTCAAGGCCAAAACTTGGATATGTGCAAATGATGTTTTTACGTGTTATTGTAAACAAATAATTTTCATGTATTTCTTTAAAGATTTCATTTATTTATTTGACAGAGACAACCAGAGAAGGAACTCAAGCAAGGGGAGTGGGAGACTGAGAAGCAGTTTCCCTGCTCAGCAGGGACTTGATCCCAGGACCCTGGGATCATGACCTGAGCCGAAGGCAGATGCTTATTGAAGGCAGGCACATAATGACTGAGACACCTGGGCACTCCATGCAGTTTTGTTTTAACTCACCTTTTCACCCATAATTTCCTGAAATGTCATTTTTAATTCTTTGAGAATTATTTTCCTCTTAAATAAGAGATTGACATCGTGGATAGAATGTTTTTCTCTTATTTTATTAGGAATTATATTTTTGAAGGAAAGATAAAGATTTTAATGAGAAATACAATTGTAGAATCTCATTATTTTAGTTCCATAGTCTGACCAGAAGACCATTCAAAACTTACATTTCAATTGGAATTAATTTATACAGAGATTTGAATAATCAATATACAAATAGATAGCTAAGAATATTTGAAGTATAAATGTGCTGTTTGAGTGCCAACTAAAAGCAAGCAAATAGAATCCATTTACAAACATTTATTGAGCACCATTTGTGTGACAAGTGCTGAGATACTTACTAAGATATCATCATAAACAAGACAGAGATGATCACCTTTACATAAATATCACAGTCTGGGATAAAGCCATATACTAGACATATGATACTAGCCGCTTAATTACACAGACTCTTGGTCTTCTGATTTTTCAGTGCATCATGATTCATAAAACATTGACATATAAGTATGGAAATACCCAACACTTCCGGAGTATTTCCAATTTATACTCTGAAAGACCAACCACAAAAACAAAATGTAAAAATAAAAACAAAAAAGATTGAGCTGTATAAGTAAGAGAAGTTGATGAAGTACCCAAAGGACAAAAAAATTCAGATAAGAGACCTATGAGCTAGAGACTTAAGTGAAAAAGAAACAAAACTGATGAAAAGGACAGAAGTTAGAAAGTTGGGAACAAGATAAGAGTATTTTACTGAGTCAAATCTTGATCCTGATTTAACAAGATAACCTGGTGGGTACTCTTCCATGGTGATGATTTCAAATCCTAGTAAAAATAATAAATCAGTGGAAGGTGACCTGCTATATTTATCTGTAGCTCCATGGTAATGTTCTCAAGCAGGTCATGGATCAATTCTGATGAAGGGGAAAAAGGATAGTCTAAGTGCTTATGGTAGACTGTTCACAATGAAGAAACAAATCAGCCAGCTATGAATGGACAATAACTCATGAAGCAAATGGTTAGACTAGAGTATTTTTTTTAAGATTTTATTTATTTATTTGACAGAGATCACAAGTAGGCAGAGAGGCAGGCAGAGAGAGAAGCAGGCTCCCTGAGAAAAGAAGCAGAAAGCCCGATGCGGGACTCGATCCCATGACCCTGAGACCATGACCTGAGCAGAAGGCAGAGGCTTCAATGCACTGAGCCACCCAGGTGCCCCAGGTTAGAGTATTTTAATAAGACTCCTTAGAAGAGGGAAATTTTTATTCCAAACATATATAGAATTTGTCTTTAAACATCCTGCATAATATCTTTAAAGAAACAAATGATATCTATGATACACTTGTAGAAGGAACAAGATTTGTTTTGGACAAAATACATAGAATAGGAGAAAGTAATTTCTGTCAAATAATCCATGTCACATTTGTCTTGATTATAAAGAGTATCTAAATCATACTGAATAATGGGACACCTAGGTGGCTTAGTTAATTGAGCACCCAGCTTTTGACTTGGGCTTTGTTCATGATCTCAGGGTCCTGGAATTGAGCTCTGCATTGGACTCATGTTCAACATGGAGTCTGCTTGAAATTCTCTCTCTCCCCCTGCCCCTTCCCCTGTGTGTGCATGCTCTCTCTCTAAAATAAATAGATAAATATTTTCAAAATAAGTAAATAATACTGAATAATTATACAGATTATGTGGGAAAACAAAACGGTTTTGTTTTGACAGACGCTTTAATAGAAGCAAGGGCCATGCTTTGTTCCACCATTTTATGATGTCTGTTTGATTGCATTTAACTTTAATATGAGTAATTGACCTTAAATTGCTTTGCTTAAATAATTTAATTTTTGAGAAAGACATAGAGTAAGCAATCTCTATTTCCATAATAAGAGAAAACTACTTTGAGAAAAAATAAACAATGACATTTTTCTTTCTCTAATATGGTGATTTTCTATCAAACTGTGTTGCAGAGATCATTGTGATCTATTAAAGTGAAGTGTTAATTCAAAGCATTCAATTAATATTAGTAAATGCTTGATAACTTGGGTTCTTCTTATATTTATTTATAATTTAGGGTAACCCACAAATTATTCTCATTTGACAGTTCTCCATTTCCTAAAATCTGTAGGTGGTAAGGTAATATTGAAGCCCAATAATAAGAGAAAGAGCGATTCATTCATTCCCTTCAAGTGAATATTTACTGACAACCTGTAACATATCAGGCAATATTTCAAATAAAGATAATATGAAAGAAATCAAAAGCAGATAAAATCCGTGTCCTTGAATGGCTTATCTGCTAGTAGGCTAGGAGCATATAGTAAATATATAATAAATATGATGATAAATAACTACTTAGAATGAAGCAGAAAAAAGAGAATGGAGAGGTGTGGAGGAGTGTTACTAAGTTACTATGTTGGATAGGGAGGTCAGGGAGGATCTCATTAGAAAGTAATGTCTGGTCAGAGACCTGCTGTAAATGAGGGAGTAAGCCATGACCTTATGCAAAGACCCTGAGGTGAAAACAAGGTAGGAGTATTGGAGGGATGGACAGAAGACCACTATAAGCAAAGGTGAAGTACAGTGTCAAGTCAAAGAGGTAGTAGAGGCCTGGATGGCATAAGTGGAGGAAAATCTTCAGCATTTTTCCTGAAAAAGAGGCTAGAAATTTAGGATGTTTTGAGTGAAGAGTGATATGTTTGTCTTGTATTTTTTTAAGCTACAAACAAACCTTCATAATAAACTAAAACATTTTTGGAAATGCTTCACTCTAAATTCTAAATGAACTATATATGGAAGAATATTATACATATGGAAAAGTTTATGATCCATCAATTTCCAATTTATTTTTTGCAAAATGTGTATAATTGTGTCACTATTATGCAAATCAAGAGATAAAACATTTTGATAATGCAGAGTGACCTCTTAACTCCCTCCAGTTACTACTTCTTTCCTCCCCAGTGGTAACCAATATTCTTAATTTCTTTCAAGATTTATCTGTGTTCTTATATGTAATGATCATCTATTTTTGTCTAATAGTTCCAAAAGAAATACACAGTAAAAAAAAAAATCACAATCCATTTATCCTTTCTACTGATGATGTACATTTGGGTTGTTACCTCTTTGGGCTATTAAGACCGATTCTGTTATGAATATTATTGTACATGTCCACTGTGAACATTTTATACTTCAGGAGAGGAAGAGATCATAGGATATGCTTTCTGTTTTAGTAGATATTACCAAACATATTCCAGAGTTGCTGTGCCAGTTTGTGTTCTCATCAGCTGTATGAGGATATGGTTTTTTTCCCACAACCTTGCCAACAACTGGTTTTGTCTTTATATTAGTTTTCCAGGAGTACCATAGCAAAATACCAGTAAAATTCTGTTGTGACTTACACAACAGAATTAATTTTCTCATAGGACCAGAGTCTGGAAGTCTGAGATCAGTGTCCACAAAGTTAGTTTCCTCTCCTTGGTTTGTCTCTGACCGTCTTCTTCCATATCTTCATGGTCTCTTCTCTATGTGTGTCTATGTCCAAATTTCCTCTTCTCATAAAGACACCAGTCATACTGGATTAGGGCTTGCCCTAATCACCTCATTTTAACTTAATTACTTATCTCTTTAAAGACCCTATCTCCAAAGAGTCTTACTCTGAGGTACTGGGGATTAGGATTTCAGCATATGAATTTTGGAGAATATAATTCAGCACATAATAGCAGTTTTAAATTTTAACCATCTTGGTGGAAATTATTCTACTGTAGTTCTAACTTACATTTACCTAATGACCAATGAGATTGAGCGCCTTTTTACATGATTAGCAGTCCTTTAGATAACCTTATCTGTGAACCATAGGATTAATTACTTTACCCATTTTTCTATTTTTTCTTTACCTTTTTTCATTGCTTTTAGAAGTTCTTTATATTTTCTGAATACAAAACCTTCATCAGATATGACTTGCAAATATTTTTATCAACCTGTGGGTTACTTATTCCTCTCCAAATAGAATCTTTGACAAATGGAAGTTCTTAATTTTATTGTGGCCAAATTTCTCTCTCTCTCTCTCTCTCTCTCTCTCTCTATATATATATATATATATATATATATATATCTTTAAGGTTACTATTTATTTTGTCATGGGCAAAAAAATCTCTCACTACTCCCAAACTCATGAAGATATTTGGTTGTTTTCCACAAGAAGTATAACTGCTTTACATTTCACATTTAGGTCCATAATCTGATAGTAGCTGATTTCAGTTTATACTTGTAAATATGATCCAGTCATATTTTTCACATATTATATGGAATAGTTTGGTACCATTATTAAAAAGATCACCCTTTCTATATTGTACTACAGTAATTATTTGATAGATTCAGAGACTGTATATGTGTCTTTTCTGTTCCATTGGTCAATTTTTCTATCCCTGGGCCAATGTCATTCTGTCTTAAATTTTACAACTTTAAAATTCTTTGAATAAATTTAATTTGCCTCATAGTCATCTAGAAAGGTGAAGACAACTTTCACACATTCACACATCATTTGATATTACAAGTTCAGCAATGTGGCATAAAACTAGCAACATATTTTACAAGTTACTGATGAATTTGAAAATATTTTATATATATATTATCTAGAACTTTATATTTTTGAGGCTATTTATAAGTATACATCTTGATTTTCTCATTACAACATCCCCAGAAGGTAATTAGGTATTACATGTTTCATTTTATACTCAAGGAAACCAAAGCTAATTTTCTCACCTAATGTGAGATGAATCATTACTTAAAATTAGAATTCACAGTTCTGGTCTTCTCATTCTGTTGTATAACCAGTGAGGCAGGATGTCATTTTAAGCCATTAATCTTCCTTAACAAAAGAGAGAGCTGTGTTCCTGGGATCAAATGTTGTTTACAAATTCCCATTAACTCTTAATTTATAGTTAACAAAAATCTGAATTTCTTTACTAACTGGCATGTTCTTGGATGAGTCTTACCTTATGATATAACTTATTCAGTTATATTTCAATATTTTAAGTTAATTGAGTCAAATGACAACATGCCACAGAACCTGAATGTAGATTTCAGATTCTGCCTTTGCTGTCTCTTTTCAATTATCAAATCACACTAATCACCTTTACTACCCAAATTGACATCTGTATTTTCTAGATTATTTTTCTTACTCCCAGGATTTATTCCAATGGTTCCATTTGCATTTTTATCTGAATCTCCAAAATAGTCATATTCCCTATTTTGATCCCTCTGGATGTGAAATATGTCTCTCTCCAACTCTGCCATATGCTGGTGTCTGCCTTATTTCAAGTTGTTTCTTCTCAATACTAGTCACATATTTCCTTGCATTTATTTGGTCTTGGTGGATTTCTCAATGTTAATTAAATAACTATTTAGGTATTCTAATCAGTGTATTTATTGGATCTTATAAGGAGATAAATAATTTGGCTCAGGATGTTGCATCCACTGGCAACTTTTTGTTTGACAAACCTACAACAAAATATACCTCAGAGATATAAGCTATGGAATTAGTACACACATATTTTCTCATACATATATATTATTCCCATATTTTGATACTTTGAGACTCTTGTTGATTACTTCATTTTTATTCAATTATTTTTCTTTTATTCTTTAATGTATTTTTATTTAGCAGTTCATTTTCTTTTTCCTCAGCCTGAACATTATTTTCCTTTTTCTTGGACTTTTCAAAAATTTTTAATCAAAATGATGGAGAGACTTCAATCTTGGAATATTCTTTTGATATAGCCACTTTCAGTTATAACCTTTTATTTTGTTAATTGATTTTATACTTGTTTATTATCTCCAAACTTATTTTTGCATGTAGGTCTGCTATAAAAATTATGACTCACTCAACACTTTTAAGAAATACCAAAGACTCTGGGAAATTCTATTAAAAGGAATTCAGAGTTCTTTCATAGTAAAAGTGTAATGTCCAGTGCATCCTTGTTTAACGTAACCTTTAAAATTTTGAGATTCAAAACTATATTTAAATGTGTGTTTAATGCGTGTTGAATAGTTTGTAACTGTTGATTCCGAGAGATATGTAGAAAAAGACACCAATCTACTTGTAATAAATTTTTAAAATACTATGTGTATATCTGGTGTAGTATAATAGTTAATAGAGTAAATAAATAATGCTACTATTAAGAAGTTCATTAAGACAAACAATGGATATATTTTGATTATGGAATATAATTATCATTATTTGGAATATGGTATTTGTATAAAGGAGAACACAGGGTTGATTTAATGATATATTTTTCTAGCAGCTGGAATCATACCAACCACACACATACACACACACACAAACACGCACATACACAAAAACAACCCATTTAGAGAAGATTTTTAATTCATTCTATTATTAATAAATTATTAATTAATTAATTAATTTTAATTCATTCTATTATTTAATATGATTCTATTATTACTTTTTAAAAAATCTAGTATCTACCCACCATGATCTAAACCTCCTTTTCCCTATATGAAATGAGGCTTTTTCATGGTATTTCAGTCTGAAGCCATGACTTTTCAATAGTTATCCCCTATTAAAATCTCATTGCCCCCTCTAAGAGTCAGTCAAGTCATTCTTAATTTTCTTTCTTTCTTCCTTTTTTTAAGGTTTTACTTATTTATTTGAGAGACAGGGTGAGAGCACAACAAGAGGAATGGCAGAGGGGACAGGGAGAAGCAGGCTCTCCGCTGAGCAGGGAGCCTTAGGGGCTCAATCCCAGTTCTGGGTTCATGACCTGAGCCAAAGGCAGACACTTAAGCCACTGAGCCATCCAGGTTCCTCTAAATTTTCTATCTCATATTATATTTAAACATCCTACATCACCACACATGAACGTTTTGTCACATTTTCTCTTTCCTTTTTTTTTTCCAGCAAATATTACTAGCATATACCTTAGGAAGGGAAAAGAGACATTTCCTACTTATTAAACTGCACAGAGGCATGTTGCTGTCCTGTCCCCAATTAGCTGTAATATTTTGCCAAATAACTTGGGTTTCTGGATAGTAAAATTAGATGAGTTTAGTGTATATTGAATGTTTATCAAGAAACTTAAATGGAGTAGAGGAAATAATACTGATTTAACCACCACATTGTTTCATTTCAAGCTTTATGAACAATTCCTATGGAGGGTCCCTTCCTTCCCTTCATGAATACTTACTTCACTGTCTTTACTCTTTCTCCTTCTTAGTTCTTCCCCAACATTTTCTGTGAGTGTAGAGATGAATATTGGTTCTGCAGAAATTACAGCCTTTAGTTAGCCCATACAAGGATGTGTTTAGATCTCTCTGAACTTAAAATATAATGAATTAAGAAACATTTTCTCTCAACATGGGTCTTAATAGCAATTCTTCTATTTAGTAACAAGTATAGTTTTGTTATCCATTTTTATTTCCATGACTTCCTCAGCATGTTAGCTGATATTATCAATCCCAATTTAGCAAAGCCATCTTTCTACACTGATGTTTTTATTCATCATTGAATCTAGCTATGTTATATTAAGGTCTACAAAATGTTTTGCTCTTAGCACTTCAGATATCAGTTGTGTGGGGTTTTGCCACATCAACAACCAATGCTCCAATTCTCCAGACATCAACAGGGTGTCCTACAATTTAATTCAGTTCTCATACTAACTGCCTGAAGCTAGCAGACTCTATGGGTTAAGAACTCAGTCCCATAAGACTGCCCTATACTTCAGATGCTGGTTGCAAGTCCCAGGTTGTATTCTGACAAACAAGTTATAAATTGGAGGTTCACACAACCCCCTCCTCAGTTTGATAATTTGCTATAATGATTTATAGAACTTGGGAAAGTACTTATGTTTACTGGTTTATTATAAAAAATAGTATAAAGAATAGAAATGAACAGCCAGATGAAGAGCTACATAGGATGAGGTCCAAAAGGATCCCAAGTGCAGGAGATTCTGACCCTATTTGCAGTGTACCAACCCTGGCATGTGGTTGTGTTCAACAACCTGGAAATTTCCCAAACCCCATAGTTTAGGAGTTTTATAGAGGTTTCCTTATTTAGGCACAGCTGATTAAATTGTTTGCCATTAGTGATTAACTCAATCTCCAGTCCCTCCCATCTCCCTGGAGGAGGTAAGGGGTTGGCAATGAAAGTTCTAATCCTCTAATTGTATTTTAGTTTTTCTGGAAACCAGCCCCACCTTGAAGCTAACTAGGGACCCCAGGCACAGTATTTCATTAGCATACAAAAGACTCTCTTATCACTTTTTCTCAGAAGATTCTAAGTGTTTTTTGAAACTTTTGTGTGGAAACACAGAACTAAGATCAAAGAGTATTATGAAACATGACAGAAGCAAGAAAATACTACTCCTAATAAGAATAAAAATTTTAATTGAAATTAAGCCAGAATTGACATGGATTAAACACACACACACACAAGAAAATTTAAACAGCTATCATAAATATCTCCCAAACATCCAAAAGGTTAGATGAAATATTAAATAAATAAGTAGAGACATGAAAGAAAGAAATCCCAAATTGAACACATAAAAATAAAAACTACAATATCTAAGGAAACCAGTACACTGAATGAGATTAACAGCAAATTGGATATGGAAGAAGAAAAGATTAGTAAACTTGTAGCAAAAGTAAAACACTCAGGGGTAAAAAAAGACTAAGTAAAATGAATAGAGAATCAGTACTTCAAATAGCCAAATATACATGTAACTGATGTCCTTAAAGGAGATGGGAAAACAGAAAATATTATTTGTAGAAAGTTATCCAAAACTTTTCCAAATGTGGGGAAAATAAATCTACAGATAGAAAAAGCATATGAAACCCAACCACAAGAAACATGAAGAATACTATACCAACTCACATCATAATAAAGTTGCTTAAACATTGTGATAAGGTGAATGTTTTTAAAGCAGCCAGATGGAAAAAAGAGAGAGAGCGAGAGAGAGATAATAAATATGAGGAAAAAACATAAAGATGTTGGCAGCACATTATATACTGAGGAAAGACAAGACATTAGCACATTTCTTACTAGAAACAATGTATGCAATAGACCACACAGCAACATTTTTAAATTATTGAAAGGATGAAAAACTCAATTTAGACATTTTTACCAAGAAAACATAGTTTTCAAAAGCTAAGTTTAAAACTTTATATACACAAAATCTGAAATAATTTGCTACTTGTGGGATTATACTAAAATAAATAATGAATTATTCAAGCAGAAGGGAAATATTATCAGATGATATTTATACTAGAATGAAGGTCATGGAAATTGGTTACTATGTGAAAATATATATATATATATACATATGTATATATATATATATATTTTCACATAGTAACCAATTGTATATATATATATATATATATTTTAAATCTCCTTAAAAGATATTTGACTATTTAAAGCAAAAATAATAACAATATATTTATATATGGTTCATAGTTTTATATATGTGTGCATATATATTATGTGTATTTGTGTAGAGCTATATGGCAAAAATAGCACAATGATTAAGAGAAATTAAAGGATACTACTGTGGGGGCACCTGGGTGGCTCAGTTGGTTAAGCATCTGCCTTCAGCTCAGGTTATGATCCTGGGGTCTTGGGATCATGGGGTCCTGGGATGGAGTCCCGAATCAGGCTTTCTGCTCATCAGGGGGTCTGCTTGTCCCTCTCCCTCTGCCATTCCCCCCTCCTTGTGCTCTCTCTCTCTCAAATAAATAAATAAACAAAATCTTAAAAAAAAATTAAGTATACTATTGCATATTTCTTTTTTTATAATATTATTTAGTTATTTGTCAAAGAAAGAGAGAGCAAGCAGGGAGAGGAGCAGGCAGAGAGAGTAGAATTTCTTAAAACTTAAGGAAGAATAATAGACAACATTTGTCTCAAAATGGAAGAGTACTTCCATGAAGTACACAAATTGTACTTCATGACATTCTGTATATATTTTGTTTGTTTTTTGTTTCAAGTTTTAATTTAAGCTCCTGTTAGCTAACACATAGTGTAATACTAGTTTCAGGAGTAGAATTTAGCGATTCATCATTTACATATAACACTCAGTGTTCATTATAATGAGTGTCCTCTTTGATGACCATCAGCCATTTAGCTCATCCTCCCACCCACCTCTCCTCCAGCATTTCTGTTTGTTCTCTTATAGTTAAGAGTCTGTCTTACGGTTTGCTTCTCTCTCTCTCTCTCTCTCTTTTTTTTAATGTTCATCTGCTTTGTTTTTGAATTCCGCATGAGTGAAATCATATGGTATTTGTCTTTCTCTGACTGACTTCACTTAGCATAATACTCTCTAGCTCCATCCACATCATTGCAAATGGCAAAATTTCATTATCTTTTTTATGCCTGAGTAAAATATATATATATATATATATATATATATATATATATATATATACCACCTCTTCTTTATCCATTTATCAGTTGATGGACATTTGGGCATTTGGGTTTTTTCCATAATTTGGCTTTTGGCTTTTGTTGATACTACTGTTATAAACATCAGGGTACCTGTATCCCTTCAAATCAGTATTTAAGCCCAACATTACTCTGAAACAAAATCAGACAAAGATCTGAAAAGTATAGATGGTAATCTCTAATGAACATGGATTCAGAAGGTCTCAACAAATTTGTAACACATCAAATATGACATAAATGAAAAAAAAGATGGTATATTATGATCAAGTGGAATTTATTCAAGGAATGCAAAGTTGATTTAACATTTAAAAACTTGATTGATGTATTTGTCTTATTAACAGATTAAATGCAAAAAAAGGTCATGTGATAATTTCAGTAGATTCAGAAAAATCACGAGACACAATATGATGGACATATCTTAGCAAATTGGAAGTAGAAAGGAATTTTCTTTACCTGATCAAGGGCAATTACAAAAAAGCTATAACTAACTCAATGGTGAGATACTAAATGCATTCTTCCTAAGATCAAAAAAAAAAAAAAAAAAGCAAGAATGCCATTTTCAACACTTCTTTCAAACTTTTATTTTTTCCTCCCCTCCTACTTGGAAGTTCTAGCTGGTGCAGTAAGTCCAGAAAAGAAAGCAAAATGAATCCAGACTAAAAATGAAAAATTAAATGGCCTTTACATGCAGATAACATAATAGTCTACATAGAAAATCCAATAGAATCTACAAAAAAGCTACTAGAAGAATCTATAAAGAAGCTACCTGCCAAAGTGATTTTGGCAAGGCTGTAGGACTTAGATCAATATAAAAAATTATTTCTATATACCAGTATCAAAAAATTGAAAATAAAAAATACCATGTATAATAACATCTAAAACATGTGCTATTTTATAGATTAACAAATGGTGAGAGTTCTAAATGCTTAAAACTGTACAAAATTGCTAAAAGAGGTAAAAAAAAATCACATTTGTTTTCTGAAGCAGTAGGCTGTAGGTGTTTGTGTTAAGGCCAGGCTGAACTCCATGATGCCCTTGGGTCAAACGATGTACGTCATGACGCAAAAATAGATAAAACCTTTCTTGGATCAGAAGACCCAAAATTTTACTTTTTAAAATTTCTTTAAAATATTTATTTATTTGAGAGAGAGAGAAAGGGAGACAGTGGGAGGAGGGGCAGTAGGAGAGATTCTTCAAACAGACTCCCCGCTGAGCAGGTGTCCTGAAACAGGGCCTGATTTCAGGACCTGAAATCATGACCTAAGCCAAAACTAAGAGCTGGATGCTCAATCGACTGAAACTCCCAGATACCCTAAGACCCCGCAATTTTAAATGCCAATTTTCCCCAAGTGGATCTATAGATTCAACATAATACCAGTCAAAATTCCAGAAGCATTTTTAGAGAAATTTGCCAGATAATTCTAGCACTTATATGGAAATGTAAAGGATACAGAATAGGCCAAATAACTTTGGAAATAGAGAAAAAAGTTGCAGAATTTACACTACCTGATTTCAAGACATTAAAGTGACATTAAATCAGACATGACAATATTGGCGTCAAGTAGACAAATACATTGATGAAACATAATGCAAAGTCAAGAAATAGAGACACATATACCTAATCAACTGATTTTATAACAAATTACAAGGATTTAATTTGATTCCGTATAGGCTTTTCCAAAAATGGTGCTGGAAAAATTGAACACCTATATGAAGAAACAAACAAACAAAAAAATCCCTTGAGACATACTTTGTACCATATACAAAAATTAACTCAAATTGATTTGGAGGCCTAAAAAGGTATTATGTAAAAATCACAAAACTCCTAGAAAAAAAGTAAAAAAATACTTGAATGAGTCCAAGATATTTGGAAAAGGACACCCAAACCACAATCTATTTAAGAAAAAACTTTTCATGTCTCTGTGTGTGAGTGTGTGTGTGTGTGAATTGTCTGTTTAAATGTTTTGCCTTTGTTTCATTAGGTTATTTCGTTTTATTATTGCTCTTTTTCTCCCCCTTCACTCTATCTAGACTGTTTCTGTTTTAACTGGCTGAGAGAGGTGGTGAATAAAGAGAAATCAGGTGCCTTTTACTTGAGTCAGTGGCTTCATATACTCTAGAGCTGGAATGTGGTTAACTTTGGCTTTACAGCTTGTTTCTTTTGGAGTATTCTTGGGGAAATCCCAAGAATTTCTTTCTACCTCTTGGCAATGTTTTCTATTCCTCAGACTCACAGGATCAACCTCAGTTGCTGGTTCACTGGTGTTCAACTCCACCGAGTTTCATGATGCTAGATTGCCTATAGTCTCTTTGATGGTTCATTTGAAAGACTTTTAAGTGGTTCTAGATTCCCTTGGTCTTTGGCGTGGGGAAGCAGTGATACCTAGGAAACACACATACATCATTTGACCCAAGAGAATCATGGAGTTCAGCCTGGCCTTAACACATATACCTAGAGCCTACTGCTTCAGAATACACCATAACTTTCTTTCTCCCCACACCCCCATTTCTTTTTCTCATGCATGAATCTGTTCTCAGTTTTCTTGGTCTCTTACCTGCAAGGAGCGCATTTCAAATTCTCTGAGTGGCTCTCTCAAAACCCCATTACTAAACTTAAGGTAAAGGAAGTGCTGACAACTCTCTTCCCTCAGGAAATGTACAAAGTGGCAACAAATTTCCAAATAAATATCCTCATAAGCTTGAGTTATCCTCTCCATACATCACAATTATTTTATATTTTCAAAATGCATAATGGAGTATAGGAATCATGGAATGGCTCTCAAACATGTCCTTTGTAAATACTGCCTGTGGGGATGTGATTTAGATTTTCTTACTCATTTTTGTTCTTTTTGTGGGATATCTTGTTTCTGGCAACTTTAATTTTTTTTATTCACTTTTATGTAATATTTAGATTCTGAAACTGATTCTCATGTCAAAATAGCTATTCTAAAAAGGTACAGTATTTCAAAGGTTACAATGTAGTGCCACCATACTTGGACAGTATGACTTTCTATTATTAATTTTTGCTCAACTACCAGATGGGTGCCTTGGATTGCATACTTAGCTCAAATTATCTTTTTATAATATGAGGTGATGTCATGAGATGAGATGATACTCAAAGTCCCCTCCAGTTCTCACTTTTTTTTTTACTTCTACAAAAATAGTAATATTATTTTTATCGTAAGGGTAAGTGCTGTGTTGGGGGAAAAGTTTATAAAGAACAATGGATTGAAAAATAGAGACTGAAAATCTTAACACCACTAACTCTTACAACTACTAACAATATTAAGTTATAGTAAAAACAAAAATGTATATAGCTAATATATCTTAGTTTATGTTCTGATTATGCCTCTTTTTTTAACCATTTGTGAATTTATATTTCTTGATATATTGAAGAAATTATCAAATACATATTTATTTATTTATTTATTTATTTGGCGAGTTACCTTCACTCGCCACAAACATATTTCATTTCTCCTATCCTTTGTTAAGAATCATGAGAATAAGTGACATGAGAGTGAAAAAAAAAACCCTGATTATTGTGAATATTAGTGCTTAGATTCTAAGTCAATTGTGAAGAAGGGGAAACAGAGCAGGCATAGGCACATGGGAAACAAGAATTTGTGAGTGTGTAGTGTGCATATATTGCTGTTGAGATATGTTGTCAAATCATAGTGAAGTATACTTAAGGAATATGTCATCCAAGAACTAAATCAAGAGAGAGTGGTCTTCGAGTAAGGTCATCTGTATTCATCAGAGGTAGATGACTGAGAGATGTAAAGTTTATTTAATACATTCATTATTCAATAAATATTTTTTGACAATCTATTGGATGAAAGGTAAAAAGATCACTATCAGAATTACATATGATACAAAGCTTTGTATATAGCAATATAGAGCTGTAAAAGGAATTACTACTATATTTACAGCAGGAGAAGCTAAAAAACACTGGAGTTGTTAATGCTTTGATTTTTAAATACACTAACTCTAAGGTCTTCTGCTTGTGCCATCAGTATAATCTTGGACTGGTGCCTTAAGATTTTGAAGGAATCACCCATCTCCCATGAGAGTGTAAGTCTGAAGATAAATTTGAGTTACAAACATTGTGCTAAACTCTCCTTGTTCCCTGTCTCTGATGACTAAACTTTTATTACTAGATCAAATGTGTTTGCTTTACTCTCTACTCTTGGTATAAGTACACTCCTGAGAGGCTTTTAAGTTACTCATGGAAACAGACTTTGAGTCAGCCTGACCTAATTTGACAAATTTTCCAAAGTATGCACATATACTAGTATTGAATTTAGTTGAGCTAAATCCATGGGTACAAATAGAGCTGTACCCATCAGGCCAACATGTATTTAGATAAATTATGCAACCTCTTTGTGCCTCTCTGCTCTCAGTTGTAAAGTAAAGAGTTATGATATATATTTTAAAACTTTAGCCCACTTCATATCACCAAAAGTGTTAAATATGTTAAAATAAATCTACATGCCGAGTTAAGGACATAATAGAAGTAGAAAAAATGAGTACAGGCATCATTAAAGTATTAAAACTAAATATTTTTTAAAATATAAATAATTATCAAGGTTCATTTTTGTTATGAGCTTTTATGATCTTAGTTAAATTGAGACACACAGTCAAAACTCTATCAAAAATAAGTTTGAATCCTGCTTCTACCTAGAAAGCCACAGTAGACAGATGCTTTTCCCACACCAAAAACAAAAACTATGTGAATTATACAATTATAACCATTTTAACCCATTAGACATTTTACAAATGGCTAAGATCCTAAAGCAGGCATGTGAGCTGAATTCAAAGGATAGCAAGCACTTTGAGGAGATATAGAACATATTGGATGTTACACCATTGGCAGATGGAGGGAGGAAGAAGTGGTAGACATGAACACAGATACAAAATAAACTTTATGCAAGCATGAAGTGGTAATTGGCTGATGCTAGGGGACAGAACTACATAATGTCCATGTACTGGCATCTTCTCTCATGCAAAGCTAAAGTTCTTCTTGGAGAGATAGGAAGAAATTTTTTTACGCTATGGTCCCCCAAAATCACCCACTACCATTGAGAGGAGGATAAAAGCAAAAACCCTCTGGTACTAAAGAAAGAGCTACAAAATCCCCTATGTCTCTTACACAAACCTCCACAGATGCTGGGCAAGAGGAAGATTCCCTCTTCTTCCATCCTTGCACTGATTTGAGAAAAGGGGAAGGAAACCCACTAATGTTGAGAATCCTTCATTGATTCAAATCAAAGATTCTTTGCTGCTGGGGTAGAGACAAGGTACATGCTCATACACTGCCAGTACAAGGTTGACTCTACCAGTACAAGGAAGAATTGTACTTTCATGAGGAAAAGGACAGAAAGAGTCTCAGGTAAACAGGGTCTGATAGAAACTGACAATTATAGGAAAACCAAGAGCACTCCTATCCCACTGAGAGCTCTGGGTTAACTAAAAAGCAGTGGCGATTAACTGCTGGAAGAGAATGGTCAAACATGGTGCAGGGGTTCAGGTACTCCTGAAATGTGAGAGTAGACTGAGAACACTGAGAAAAAAAAAAAAAAAACCAGCATTCTAGACCCCACATTAAATCGCACAATGAACAGATCCTCCCCATATGGAGTCATCTGTAGTCTGTAGTATACTGAGATAAATAACTATAGCAGCACAAAACTCAAACCCAATTTCTAATTAGATTGACTCCAAGTCTTATGCTAACAACCAGACAGAAGGTGAGATATATCTTTTTCTTTCTTTCTTTCTTTCTTTCTTTCTTTCTTTCTTTCTTTTTTTAGAACTTCACATGCACAGAATTAATTTCATGGCATAATATTGGCATCACTACATCCAAAGCCACCCTTTATTTTAATTGTGTTTTATTTTTTCTTTACCCTCTTTTTCTGCAATCCTATTCCTCTTGCCTTCCATTCCTATTTTTAGTATATTAAATGATTTTGCAATCCATCCCATTGCCAATTTTCTTATTTAGATGCAGATGTACCCTTGAAAACATGTAGAATGCTTTGTGAAATGTGCGTGCATGAGAGAGACTTATGCTGAGTCTTTCATTATGTGTGTATATAAATTTAATTTATCATTTATTCAAAGCAAGGGACACCTGGGTTGCTTGCAATTCATTGTTACAATCAAAAATGTTTTGAACTTTCTTATTTGTATAAGTCTTCTTTTGCACCCTTGGAGAGTTTCTTTACGACACGTATGTGGAAAAGCTTCCACCTAACCTTCCTCTCTTCCTTCCTTTCTCCTTCATTTAGGATCACATTCCAGTCATGGTCTGATGGCTGTGCTAGTGTCTCCTGACTCTCCATTGTCTCTCACAGGGTTTTGCATTGATACATTTCTTCCATGATTAATATCATCTTGACATTTTCTCTTCAGAGAATATGGACTACACAAACTCTGATAAGTGGCATAGTTGGTTAAGCATCAGCTTTAGTCTCAGGTCATGATCCTCAGGGTCCTGGGATTGAGCCCCATGTCCGGGTCCCAGAGCAGCAGGGATTCTGCTTCTTCCTCTCCCTGTTTCCCAACCTCTGCTCATGTTCTCTGTCTGTCTCTCTCTTTCTCAAATAAATCAAATCTTAAAAAAATTAAAAGTTAAAAATATGAAATATTTTATCCAATACATGTATTTATTATATGACTTAGTGTATAATAAATAGTGAATAAAATGTAGCTTAGAACAAAACCTTCAGAAAAAGTGAATAATTTCTGAATAGGTTAGATATTTATGGCACAAAGTTAAATTTACCACCATGTATTGCAAGAACAATATGCATATTATTATTATTTTTTAAGTCATTTGAAAATAAGTTGCATGTATCATTACCTTTTATAACATTTGATTTTCATTTATTTCTCTATAATCTTTGAAATTGATATAATTTTAATATATATGAATGATGTGGTGCTATTGTCATTAGATTTACTGATCTGTTCATTATTTATTCAAAATGTATTTGTTAAGTACCCAATATGTGGTTACGGTTGTGAAGAAATTAAGTAAAATCCCCATCATCATAGGTACAATGGAAGTTATGATGAGGGCTAGGGTAATGAAAAAAGCTGATACATATACACAAAACAAGAACATTTAATACATTTTCACATATCACAGAAATCTGGAGAAAAGTTCAGGTAGAAAAGGGCTGAAGAATTAATAGGAGAAGTGGGGAGAGGGGATCTTCATATGGAGAGGACTAAACATGTGCAGAAGTAAAATCATATGCCTGAGCCTGAGCTTATTCACATGCCCAGGCCCTGGTATAATTCTATGACCTAGATAAAATAAAATATGATAAGTAGTTAGGAATATTTCCTTATGTATATAAAGAAACCAAGGATAAGCTTTTTCACTGGTGATATCAAGCAACAGAAGCAAGAATACTTATGCCCCTTGGTTTATGAATGTCAAAGTAGAGAAAGTTGGACTTTTCTGAAAGGTAGTACAGCTCTCCTCATGTTGTGATTTAAACAGATGAGAGAAGAACTTTAGATAGCAGGAATTTCCAGGACAGTTTGGAAGAATGACTGTTGTAGTGAAACACTTAATAAGCTTTTTTCAGAAAAGATGTCCCCTTGCCACATATGAGTTAATGTTCCCCATGAGCACTCTGACCTGGAGAAGAGAGATGTGTGAGCAAGCTCAGAGCAGGAAGCAATGTGTCCAACCACTGAGGCACCATTATGGAAGAGCCAAGGAGAGTAGGGTTCAGTCAAATGCATTGACTAGAGGCTCGGCATTTAAACAACCAGGCACAACCAGAGATACCTCAGGATAACTTCAGGCCAATCTTTTTATAGTATGACTTGAGACTGTGGAATCATATAAAATGGCATGGCTGCTGCAAACTGTGTCTCTTAGCATTCTGTGAGATGGCTGGAGACAGACATTAGGACAGTCTCACTCCAACTCTTCCCTGGACAAAAGTAAGCTTTATATTCTGTACTGCGGGCACCGTTTTGTAAGATGGACTATCAAGAAAACTTTAGGAGGATTTTGATTGCTCGCATTGAAATATAAGATGTGTGAAATTCAAACATTCTTTTTTTTTTTTTAAGATTTTATTTATTTATTTGACAGAGAGAGATCATAATTAGGCGGAGAGGCAGGCAGAGAGAGAGACAGAGGAGGAAGCAGGCTCCCTGCCTAGCAGAGAGCCCGATGTGGGGCTCGATCCCAGGACCCTGAGATCATGATCTGAGCCAAAAGCAGAGGCTTAACCCACTGAGCCATCCAGGTGCCCCAAATTCAAACATTCTTAAGATTACATGTAAATAGTACTGACTTCAGTGAAAATAAAGTATCATAAAGCAAATCTCTGATGAATATTAGAGCTACAAGAGCTCTACAATTATATATACAATTATATAACATGTATACATATGTACATATTTTTCTGTTACAATCCTCAATACAGTGTTCTTGGCTCTTTTCCTCTTACATTTAGAGGTGGGAGCCATATATCATTTTTTCTCTGTATCTTCACTGCATGATATAGAAAGGGGGCACTAACTAATGTGTGAATAGTAAGTACATTCAGTTGTCCCAAAGTCATATATTGATTGGTATTAATTGAACTGGATTGATGTAATTATTATATACACTAATAATAACACAGAATCTAGACAAAAGATACTAGATTTTATAACATTTATAACAGTATTTAAAGCAAGAGATTTGTTTTTTAGCTTTCATTGTTTCAGTAAGTTAAATTTATAACTAAAAATAACAAATAGGTTGAGAATCTATTCTCTTTCGCTCTACCTTCATTTTAGAATTATAGAAATGTTTTGAGAAAACTTTCAGGAAAGGGTTACAATGAATTTAGATTGGTTTCTAGAGACAGCATTTACTAGGAGCTAAATGAGCTTCCAACTGAACAGAAATTGGAACTCTCCTGAATTTCCTGGTTTGTCCCACACTTCAAAGCTGCTCAGTTGATGGGTCATATTTCAGTTAACCATACAGAGTTCTCCAGTCAGTTAGCTAATGAGATTTTTGTTTCTCAGCTGTAATGAGAATAAAGAAAGAGCAGTTATGCCTTACTAGACTGGGTCATTCAATACCCTGACCATGCTGGAACTTGAAACAGAGATGAAATGTTCAGCAAATCCTGACTCATTATCTCTGCAAGCCAAGGTCTAAAGGGGAAGGTTATTAGCAGTGACTTCCAAAACAACTTAATGTATGTCTCATGAAAATGGTCAAAAAGATCTTTTTAGCAAAGGAGATGCCATATCATTTACTTTCAGGGACTCCATTGCAAAAAGGCCAGAATTATAATATAGGGCAAATGATTGTTTTAGCCTGATGATTTTCAGGAAGCTGATTAGCATTGCCAGGAATTCTTTGTATTTAAATTATTATTTTATTGCATATAGATGATAGTTTTAAAAGTTAGTTTTCTTGTCTGAAGATTTTAAACTTAAACTTTTCTTCATTTTATTCTGCTCAAGCAAGCATCACAAAGGTAAGTTGGGGAAAAAATTCTGCAAATCTGTCTGGAAAATATGAATTACTGGGGAAATGCTCGGAAGCAAGAGCATTTACCATTTTTATTTGGAAGCTTCTTATCTTCCAAGAAAGCTCCACATATTAATGAATACCACATTAGAGTAGCAAGTTGAGTTATATGCAAAGGTCTTAGGTGTTCACCCAAAAAAATCTGTTGTTCAAGCTATCTCACTGTGTGTGTGAGAAAAAGACAAAGATGGATTCAGTCAAAATGATCCATTCTATTTTTCTGCTGTGGCCATTTCAGTTTAACATACAGGTGTTGGTAGGATGTAACATTCATTTTGGTGCACATGCATCTAAGTTCATCCCTCCCCAAGCTTGTCTGTATTTAAAAGTCATCAATAATGAAACTAATTTCTTTCATCTCTATGGGCACTGACAGTGAAAAATGAGCAAACAAGCTGAAATGAATATAAATATTAGATGCCCAAATATTGCTTTTCATCAGGGTGCAAGGGCCAGGCATTGTGTTGATCTGAATATATTCTACATGTCACAAATCCATTTCAGTTTCTTTCAAAATGATAAATAGGTCAAAGAGTTAGTTCAACCACATACTAGTAACTTGTAAAGGATCTAGCTCTCTATACAAAAGAAAGGACCTTCAAAAGGATGAAAGGAGTCATAGACACTAATATTACTCTATTATTCTTATTTTGTTTTTCTTTTTCTTTCTTTCTTTTTTTTTTTTTTAATCCTAGTAGCTCACGAAGAGATAGGTTTCTGTCTGCTATAGGGCTTTTGAGATGAAAACAAAATGTAGGCATGTTTAAGTTTACAATTATATCAACATATAATAACACAGTCTTTGTTTCATTTTGAACTCTAAGAACTGCTTTCCTATTCACAAACCTCCACTGGCTCTTCAAGACCAGCAAATTCAGTACAAAATCCTCAGACTTTGCATTTGAAGTCTCTACAGTATGAATCCCACCGTCCCCATCCTCTACCCCATATTTATCTCCCATAGGTCAATTACATCGCACTTACAACACAAAGTACCTGAACCATTCTCCACAATTACCTTGCCTGTCCTCACTTCTGTTCCTCTACTCACATTACACTATGATAAGTGTGCTCTTACAGTAACAATACCTTCAATTTTTCCCTCTTCCAGAAAACTGACCTACTACTCTCAAGCTCCCTAAGGTTGGGGGATTTTCTTTGTTTTGCTTTGAGCAATGTCTGGATGTAACAGGAGTTCAACCAATAATTGTTGTTGTTGTTGTTTTAAGATTCTATTTAGTTATTTGATAGAGATCTAGAGAGAGCAAGCAAAAGCAAGGGAGTGGCAGAGATAGAGGGAGAAGCAAGTTCCCCACTGAGCACGGAACCTGATGTGGGGCTTGATCCCAGGACCCTGAGATCATGACCTGAGCAGAAGGCAGCTGCTTAATCAACTGAGCCACCCAGGCGCTCCATGACCAGTAACTGTTGATTGAATAGAGTGCTCATTTATTCTGTAGTCCATTCAGTTCCTCCCAACTTTGCACATGGCAGACAATCAATACTGAACCGAACTGTGGTTTCCTTCCTTTTCTTTTTTCTCTTCTCTTCTTTTTTCTTTTCTTTTTTTTTTTTCCTTTCTTTCTCTTTTTTTCATTCATTCATTCATTATGTTGTTAGCATAGAGTACACCATTAGTTTCTGATGTACTGTTCCATGTTTCATTGTTTATGTATAACACCCAGTGCTCCATGAAATACATGCCCTCTTTAATACCCATCACTGGCCTAACCCATCCCCCCACCCATTGCCCCTCTAGAACCCTCAGTTTGTTTCCTGGAGTCCATAGTCTCTCATGGTTTGTCTCCCCCTTCCATATCCCCCCATCATTTTCTACTTCCTTCTTCTAATGTCCTCTGTGTTATTCCTTATGTTCCACAAATAAGTGAAACCATACAATAATTGACTTTCTCTGCTTGACTTATTTCACTTAGCATAATCTCCTCCAGTTCCATCCATATTGATGCAAAAGTTGGATATTCATTCTTTCTGATGGCCGAGTAATATTTAATTGTGTATATGGACCACATCTTCTTTATCCATTCATCTGTTGAAGGTCATCTTGGGTCTTTTCACAGTTTGGCTATTGTGGACATTGCTGCTACGAACATTGGAGTGCATATGGCCCTTCTTTTCACTACATCTGTATCTTTTGAGTAAATACCCAGGAGTGCAATTTCTGAGTCATAGTGTAGCTCTATTTTAAAAATAATTTTTTTGAGGAACCTCCAAACTGTTTTCCAAAGTAGCTGCACCAAATTGCATTCCCACCCTCAGTGTAGGAGGGTTTCCCTTTCTAAGCACAACCTCACCAACACTTGTGTCTTGCCTTGTCAGTTTTGGGCATTTTAATTGATGCTAAGTTTATCTCAATGTGGTTTTGATTTGAATTTCCCTGATGGCTAATGATGGTAAACATTTTTCATGTGTCTGTTAGTCATTTGTATGTCTTCTTTGGAGAAGTATCTGTTCATGTCTTCTGCTCATTTTCTGACTTGAAATTTGTATTTTGGGTGTTGAGTTTGAGAAGTTCTTTATAGATATTGGATGTCAGCCCTTTTTCTGTAGTGTCATTTGCGAATACCTTCTCTCATGGGTTGCCTCTTTGTTATGTTGACTTTTCCTTTGCTTTGCAGAAGGTTTTCATCTACATGAAGTCCCTAAAGTTCATTTTCACTTTTGTTTCCCTTGCCTTTGGAGACTTTGTCTTGAAAAAGTAGCTGTGGCCAATGCCAAAGAAGTTACTGCCTGTGTTCTTTTCTAGGGTTTTCATGGATTCTCCTCTCACATTGAGGTCTTTCATCCATTTAGAGTTTATCTTTGTATATAGTTTAAGAGAATGGTCAAGTTTCATTCTGTATATAGTGTCCAATTTTCCCATCACAATTTATTGAAGAGACTATCTTTTTTTCCACTGGATTTTATTTCCTGCTTTGTTAAAGATTATTTGACCATAGAATTGAGGGCCCATATCTGGGCTCCCTATTTTGTTTCATTGCTCTATGTGTCTGTTTTGTGCCAGTACCATGTTATCTTAGTGATCCCAGCTTTGTAATATAGCTTGAAATCAGGCAACATGATGCCTCTAGCATTGTTTTACTTATTCAACATTTCTTTGGCAATTCAGGTCTTTCCTGGATCCATAGAAATTTTAGGATTATTTGTTCCAGGACTTTGAAAAATGCCATTGGTATTTTGATCGGGATGACATTGAAAGTATAGATTGCTCTGGGCAGCATAGACATTTTAACAATGTTTATTCTTCCAATCCATGAGCATGTAATGTTTTTCTATCTTTTTGTCCCTTCTTCAATTTTTACATAAGTGTTCTGTAGTTCCTAGAATATAGATCATTTACCTCTTTCCTTAGGTTTATTCCAAGGTATCTTATTGTTTTTTATGCTCTTTTAAATGGAATTGATTCTCTAATTTCTCTTTCTACAGCTACATTGTTAGTACGTAATAAATCCGCTGATTCCTGTGCATTGATTTTTTTTTCTCCACATTACTGAAGAGCTATATGAATTCTAGTAATTTGGAGGTAGAATCTTTTCTGTTTTCCATATAAAGTATCATGTCACCTATGAGGAGAAAGAGTTTTATTTCTTTTTTGCTGATCTGAATACCTTTTATTTCTTTTTGTTTTC
Source organism: Mustela lutreola (assembly GCF_030435805.1). Taxonomy (NCBI): domain Eukaryota; kingdom Metazoa; phylum Chordata; class Mammalia; order Carnivora; family Mustelidae; genus Mustela; species Mustela lutreola. The sequence continues at coordinate 111,151,033 of NC_081290.1, forward strand.
TGATTGCTGTTGCTAAGACTTCTAATACTATATTGAACAATAGTGGTGAGAGTGGGCATCCTTGTCATGTTCCTGATCTTAAGAGAAAGGCTCTAAGCTTTTCCCATTGAGAATGATATTTTCTGTAGGTTTTTTCATAGATTGGTTTTATGAAATTGAGGAATGTTCCATCTATCCCTATACTCTGAATAGTTTTAATCAGGAAAGGATGCTATATTTTGTCAAATGATTTTTCTGCATCAATTGAGTGGATCATGTAGTTATTGTCTCTTCTTTTATTTATGTGTTCTATCACACTGACTGATTTGTGAATGTTGAACCACCTTTGCTTCCCAGGTATAAACCCCACCTGGTCATGATGGATAATCCTTTTAATGTACTGTTGGACCCTATTAACTAGGATCTTGCCGAGAATCTTAACATCCATATTCATCAGGGATATTGGTCTGAAATTCTCCTTTTTGATGGGGTCTTCACCTGGTTTGGGGATCAAGATAATGCTGGCCCCATAGACTGAGTCTAGAAGTTTTACTTCTGTTTCTATCTTTTGAAACAGCTTCAGGACAATAGGTAGTACTTCTTCTTTGAATGTTTGGTAGAATTCCCCAGGGAATCCATCAGGTCCTGGAATATTGTTTTTGGGGAGGTTTTTGTTCACTGCTTCAATGTAATTACTGGTTATTGCTCTGTTTGGGTTGTCAATTTCCTTGCGTTTCAGTTGGTTGTTTATAGATTTCCAGGAATACATCCATTTCTTCCAGATTGCTTAATTTATTGACATATAGCTGTTGACAATAATTTCTGATAATTGTCTTTATTTCCTTGGTGTTAGTCATGGTGTCTCACTTTTCATTCATAATTTTATTAATTTGGTTTTTTTCTCTCTTTTTTTGGATAAGTCTGGCCAGTGATTTATTGATCTTACTAATTCTTTCAAAGGACTGGCTTCTTGTTTTGTTGATGTGTTCTACTATATTTCTGGTTTCTAATTCATTGATCTCTGCTCTAATCTTAATTATTTTCCTTTTTGTGTCTGGGTTAGGCCTAATTTATTGTTGATTCTCCAAATATTTAAGGTATAAAGATAGTTTGTGTATTTAGGATTTTTTTTTTTTTCTTTTCTGAGTGAGGGTTGGATGGTTTAGTATTTTCCCTCTAGGACTGCCTTTGCCATATCCCATGGGTTTTGTACCAATGTGTCTTTGTTCTTTTTGGTTTCCATGAATTGTTTGAGTTCTTCTTTGACTTCCTGGTTGGCCCAGACATTCTTGAGCAGGATGGTCTTTAGCTTCCAAGTGTTTGAATTTCTTCCAAACATTTTCTTGTGATTGAGTGCCAGTTTCAAAGCATTGTGGTCTGAGAACATGCAGGGAATAATTTCAATCTTTTGGTTCAGTTGAGACCTGATTTGTGACCCAGTATGTAGTCTGGAGAAGGTTCCATGCACACTTGAGAAGAACGAGTTTTCTTGTGTTTTAGGGTGGAATGTTCTGTATATATCTATGAGGTCCAGTGTGTCATTCAAAGCTCTTGTTTCTTTGTGAATTTTCTGCTTACATGACCTATCTATTGCTGAGAGTGTAGTGTTTAGGTCTCCTATGATTAATGTATTCTTATCAATATGTCTCTTTATTTTGATTAACAGTTGGATTATGTAGTTGGCTGCTCCCATGTTGGTCACATAGATATTTAGAGTTGTTAGATCTTCTTGTTGGATAGACTCTTTAAGAATGATATAGTATCCTTTTGTATCTCTAACTAAAATCTAATTTGTCTGGTATGAGAATTGCTACCCCAGCTTTCTTTTGAGGTCCATTGGGATAAAGAAGTTTCTCCACCCCTTCATTTCAGTCTGGATGTATCTTTATGTTCAAAATGAGTCTCCCATAGATAGCATATGGATGGGTTCTGTCTTTTTATCCAATCTACAATCCTGTGCATTTTCTGGGAGCATTTAGGCTGTTCACATTGAAAGTGATTGTTGAAAGCTATTATTTTATCCTGTTGCCTGTGAAGTCCTTGTTTCTATAGATTGTCTCTGGAAATTTCAGTTCTATATCACTCTTGGGGTCTTTCTTCTTTTATAGAACCCCCAACCCCGAATATTTCTTGCAGGGCTGTCTTAGTGGTCATATATTCTTTCAGTTTCTGCTGGTCTTGGAAGCTCCTCATCACTCCATCCATTCTGAATGACAGCCTTGTTGGATAAAGAATTATTGGCTGCATTTTCTTTTCATCCAGCACCCTGAATATGTCTTTCCAGTCCTTTCTGGCTTGCCAGGTCTCTGTGGACAGGTCTGACAATATTCTGATGTTCCTCCCTCTGTACATAAGTAACCTCTTCCCCCTAACTGCCTTATGGTAGTTTCCTTGGTTCTAAGATTGAGGTGTTTTACTATTACAGGCTAGGGCATTGGTCTGTCTGCCTTGATTTTGGAAGGGGTCCTTTCTGCTTCTAAGATATGAATACTTATTTCATTTCCCAGATTAGGGACATTTTCAGCTATGATTTGCTCAAATATATCTTCTAGTCCTCTCTCTCTCTCTCTCTCTCTCTCTCTCTCTCTCCACCCTGACATTAGAACGCTTGATGGTGTCATTTATTTCTCTAATTCTGTTTTCATGGATTGTAAGCTGCTTGCTCTATCAGTTTGTATTCTACATCACTAATTCATTCTTCTGCCTCCTTTACCCTAGTTTTTAGAGTATGTAGATTAGATTGGATCTCATTGATAGCATTTTCAAGTTCTGTCAGATCAGCTCTCATTTCTGCCCTTAGAGAATCTATGTTGCTATTAATAGTTTTCTCCAGCCTAACTACTGTCTTCATAACTGTTACCCTGAAATCTGTTTCTGACATCTTGTTTATATCCAGGTCCATTAGGTTTGGATTAGAGGCCATTGTCTCTTGGTCCTTTCTTTGGAGTTCCACCTCCCAGTCATTCAGTTTATTGAGTTGTGGCTGATAAGATATATAGCCAAAAATATGAACCGCAATCCAGGCAATGTGCACCCTGGGAAAGTTCAGAGTAATTGGAAGCCACCACCAAAAAATACCTAACCAAAATGTAACCCAAGCATAATGAAAGGAAAAACAAACATAAACAAAATACCACCCCCCCTTACACAGAAAACCTAAATAAAAAGGGGGATTTAAGGGAAGGTGGGTATAATCCCTTGATGTGGGCAATGTAGTGTATCTCAATTCCTCCTGGGTGTGTTTTGTTCTCTTTGTTAGAGAACACTACTTCCCAGATATACAGAGAAATTAAAACTGGCATATATATAAAGATAGTATTAAATAGGGAAAAAAAGAACTACATTGAAGTTTGTATTTATATATATAGAAAAATAAAAAGATAAAAGTATATGTGTAAAAAAGTTCAAGTTACAGTTACTATGGGATATGTTGTATTAAATATTTAGTTGAAACGATAAGCAGGTAAAAAAAATGGAAAAAAGATGAGAAAATTTAAAAAGAAAAGAGGGAAAAAAAAGAGAGAGAAAAGTTATGTCTAAGAAATTCACAGGACCTGAAGCAACATCAGGAGCTTAAAATACTGTTTTCCCCTGGTGTTGGGGTTTTACAGTTTTATGGGGACCCTAGGGTTATTGTCCTCTTGTTCTTCCAGCTTTTCTTTTTGGGGAGGGTCCAACCACATTGTTTTTTATTCAATCCTGCTTGGGTGGAGTTGCCCTGCTCCCTATCAAGGGGCTGGGCTCTGTGGAAACTAGTTTCTTGGGATTTCTTCTCTGGTGGCTTTTTGTGCCTTCTCAGAAGGTCAGAGTAAAGGAAAATGTCCTCACTCAAACCTCCACCCCAGAGGAGAGAAGCTATAGGCTGCTGCTCTATGAATCCTCCAGAACACACAGTCTCCCCCTATGTAATCACTGCTGAAAACTACAGCCTCTGGCAAGTGGTGCACACCTTCAGCAATCCTCTCAGCAGTGGACCCCAGCCTGGCTTGTTTCTGTCCCCTACCCCCACTGCACCCCATCTCCATCCTTCCTACCCCTCTACTGATGATCCTCTACCCCCATAGAGATCTGGACGTATAATCTTACATCTCAGGCTGATTTCATGGATGTTCAGAGTGGTCGATGTATAGCTAAATTCCAGGAACCAGATGAAACAGAGTCCCCTACTGCTCCACCATCTTGCCTAGTTCTCTTTCTCTCTTGCTTGCTTGCTTGCTTTCTATGACAAAAGTGTTAGTTGTAGAGTTTTAGTTTTCAAGTGGCATTGGGCATGTTCAGGATGGTATGGCTATCGGCGAGGTTTAGTTTTCAAACCTAATGTATGTGTTTTTCTTTGGAATCATAAGTATTTTAGAAAGAGTTCTATCAAGGAGTGGGCATTAAGATTTGGACTCTCCTCAAGACAGATGGGACCTCCTGAGGTCTTTTTGTTTTAGGATAGACCATCTAGGTAGGAGTGATCCCTTGTTTAAGAATATTATAGTGGAAAATAGTCTATAGTCTTCACCACAGACTGTTTCCTTTCCTTTTTTTTTTTTTTTTTTTTTTTTTTTTAATCTGGTTAACTGAAAGTTATCTTCTTTTGAGACTTGTATTCTTCCACTTTATGGGTTGTCCACTTGAGCTCTACAAAGTTTTGTGATTGTACAGAGATATGTGAAGGACTTACACAAGTACTTGAATTAAATATCATAGATATATAGAATATTTTTTAAACATCAAGTAAAGCTATAACATATTTAAATATTTTTTAAAGTTAGTTAAATTCAAGTTAGTTGACATACAATGTAATATAAGTTTCAGGTGTATAATATAGTGACTTACAACCTCCATACAGCACCTGGTGTTCATAACAGCAAGTGCACTCTTTAAATTGTAGCACATTTAACATGGAGACCACATATAAGTAAATCTGTGTTTTCTATTTAGTTCATTTTTTGATGCTATTATTTTACCATCATTATTGATATGTCTACAAGATTTACAAAAAGCATTATGAGTAAGAATGTAAGAAGCATGCACTGTTTTTAACTTTGTCTCAAACTCCTCAAGTTGTATAGGTTTGTATAAGTGTATAAAATACAGTACTTCAAAATGTATGTGCATGAGCAATTAATATCAATGTAAATTTATATACATCAGTTTAGAGCATGTTCACCTCATTAATTTATCCAGTAAATATGTCAAATAGTATTTCTGAAGTATCTTCTACATGCTGGTAGAAACCCTAGGACCTGGGGATATAGAAGTAAACAAAATGGACAGTTTTTGTTCTCATGGAAATTGAATGTTAATGGAAGTTAAGATGGAAGACAAACAAATAGGAAATGCATTTATAATACGCTTGGTCACAATAAGAGAGTATGAACAAAGATAAACAGATTAAATGATTGGAAAGCCTCTCTGATAAGATATATGAACAGAAATCTGAAAGGAGGACCAAAGTCTTTAAGATTTCTTAGAGTTCTGGGTAGTGCAAATGTGAAAGCCCAAAAAAGAGGTCCTGCTAATCAAGGAATAGTGAGGAGACCAGGGTGGCCAGAGCCAAGTGAGTATGTAAGGAAATGAAATAAGCTTAGAGAGTTCATCAGAGAAACCAGTATGAAATTGAAGAATATTTTGAAGTTGTAAAAAGAACTATTAAAATGAACTAATAGCTATTTTTTTATGGGAACAAGAATATTTTCACAATAAGGTAGCTGTAAAAAAAAGTGTGTTCTATGTCAAATAAAAGAGTAGAAGATGCAGTCATAACCTAAAATCAAACTATTGCTTTATTCAAAAGAATCAAGATTTTCACTGATTTACTTTATAAGACTGTTTATTTTAAACCAAGTGAATGCATATGTATCAAATATCACTGTGTGTGTGTATGTGTGTGTATGTGTTTCAGCATTCAATATTTGGTAAAATATAGTTGTTAGCATGAAAGGGGTTAAGATAAATATATCCTACAATCACTGATGTAATCATATGCAACTTGGATAACTTGGGTGGGAATGTTGTAACTGTTCAGATGATAATAATTTACAAGAAGACTGAAATTATATTCCTGTACCAGAAAAGCCAATCATTTGAGCCACGTATTTTATTTTACTTGATAGTATATTTTTTAAAATCTCCCTTAGGGTAATATAGGAGACTATAATAATGAAACAGTACAACTAAAAAGACAGGGAAGAATATAGTGAATGTCCCCTGCTCTGATTCACAAGTGAGATTATTGCTTGTTTCTGTAAGGCAATAAGATATGATAAGGTCACGATAAGGTCAGTTTAAAATAAATATCTCATAAACCCTAATATTTGTATATGAGGCTGATAACATGGATAATATTTGGATTAGATATTTGATTTCTATGTACAAAATAAAGATGCAATAGGGATTTTTAGTTTTGAAAAAATATTGACAAGGTTTTCAACAAAGTAGATCCACTAGCAAGGAATATCTGATGTTTTAATTATCTCTTCTTGAAAATATATTCATTTATGTCTTCATCTATATATCACTATATACAGGAGAAACGAACACATGAAAGTGATTTGATACCTAAATGATATGCTTAATCTATGTAGATTATTTAGAATAATAACAATAATGCAATAATAGGACAGTAATCTACTTAGTACATGAGTAATAATTTTATAGAGAATATAGTAATAGGGTATATAGATAACTTAAGACTAGCTTTTAAAACTACTTTAATATTTAAACTACACTTTATCCAAAGAAATAAGGTCACTGTTCTATATAAAATAATAAACAATATGTGATAAAAAGTATTTGGAGAGTTAAACACTCCTCTCTTTAAATGATAGAGCACACAGAAAATCAGGAATGGTATAGAAGAGTTGAAAAACATAATCAATCAAATTGATCTAATTGACTCTCAACAATAATAGAATACATACTTCCTCAAGTGTGTTATGAAGCATTCAACTAGACCATTTTCTAGACCATTACACAAACCGCAACAAACCTAAAATATATAATTATACAAAGTGTGTTCTTGGCTAACAATATAATAAAACTTAAAACCAATCACAGAAAGATATCTAGAAACCCAAACATGAAAATTAAAGAATATAATTATGAATAACTCAAATGGAAAGTTTTGAGGAAAATTACCAAATATTTTTAGCCAAATGAAATAAAAACAGAATGTTTGAAAATGTATGAGCTACAGCTAAAACTCTGATTGTAAGAACTTATATCAGAAGAGAAGGGTCTCAGATCAATAACTAAATATCTTCCTTATTTAGCAAGTAAAATATGAGAAATTAAACCAAAATCAAGAAAGAAGAGTAGGATCAATAAAATTCAAAACAGAAAAATAATAGAGAATATCAATTAAAAATATGGAGATTGTTGAAAATAATTTATAAATCTCTAGCTAGATTGGCCAAAAAAACCCCTTTAGAAATGAGTTATACTATTGTATTGAATAAGGTATACTACACAGTACATAGATATTAAACTCACTAGAAAAGAATCCTACAAATAATTCTGTGTCCATAAATTTGACAATCTGGATGAAATGGGTTGATTTCTTAAAAGAACAAACTACCAAAACTTACTGAAAAAAAAAAAAAAACTAGATTATCTTAATAGACCTATATCTATTGAAGAGATTTAATATATAATTAAAAATATTTTAAGAAGAAACAAGCCTCAGATGTGTTCATAGTAAATTCAAACTACAGTCATGGAAGAAATAAATGAAAACCTACAAATCTCTTTCAGAAAATAGACAAAATGAAAAGAATACCTGTTCTTGATATGAGTCCTAAGTTACCCTACTGCTAGAAGTAAAGAAAGGTATTACAAGAAATAAAACTATCAACAAGTATACCTCATGAATATAGACATAAAAATATCAATAAAATATTAACATGTTAAATCCAGCAAAACATAAAAGTAATAATATGTCATAAACAAGTGAGGTTCAACCTAAGAATACAAGGCTGGCCTAAACTCAAAAGTAAACCAATATAATTCATCATATTAACAAACTTAAAAAGCCATATTATCTTAAAATATACAGAAAAATTAATTGACAAGTTCAACATCTCAAGACTCAGCAATCTTAGAATAGATTTCCTTAACTGATAAATGACATATTTAAAACAAACAAAAACAAAAGCCACTGTAGCTAATTTGCTCAACAATATAAATCTGAATTTTCTGCCTATATATTAAAAAACAAAGCATGTTATGTCCTTTTCACCACTCTCATTCAAATAGTCCTGAAAATCACAGCCAGTGCATTATGTTAAGAAGAAGATGAAAATCTTGATCACAGAATATTTGTGCTGTATATTAAAATAAGAGAGTGTGAGTCCTTTACCTTTGTTCTTCTCATTTAATTGTTTTGACTATTCTGGGTCATTTTTTTTTTCCATATAAATCTAAGAATCAGCTTACCAACTGTTATTAAAAATCACACTGCAATTGTTTGGGTTTATATAAACCTATACATGATTATAAGGAGAACTGATATGTTAATAATATTGAGTCTTCCTGGCAATGAACAATATGCTTTATCACTCAATTTTGGGGGTCTCCTTTAATTTCTTTTGACAATATTTTCAGTTTTTTATACATATATTGTTAAATTTATATCTATATATTTAATATACTGATGTTATTTTTAATATTTTGATTTAATTCCAAATTCTAGTTGTTGAATGTCAATGTATACATACATACAACTGATTCCTTCTATTGTCCTTGAACAGTATGTCCTTGCTTAATTCATGAATTAATTCTTGTTGATTCCTTAAGATACTTATGATGTTTGAATATAAAGAGAATTTTAATCCTTTTTTAAATGTATGCATTTTTTTTTTAATCCTTAATGCACTGGTAATAGATTCTAGTGCAATCTTTTTTTTTTTTTCCAGGATTTTATTTAAATTAAAGTTAGTTAACATATAGTTTAATATTAGTTTTAGGAGTAGAATTTAATGATTCTTCGGTTGCATATAAAACCCAGCGCTGGGGTGCCTGGGTGGCTCAGTGGGTTAAAGTCCCTGCCTTTGGCTCAGGTCATGATCTCAGGGTTCTGGGATCAAGCCCCGCATCGGGCTCTCTGCTCAGCAGCTTCCTCTCCTCTCTCTGCCTGCCTCTCTGCCTACTTGTTATCTCTCTCTCTCTCTGTCAAATAAATAAAATGAAATCTTAAAAAAAAAAAAAAAACCCAGTGCTCATTATAAGTATTCTCCTTAATGCCCATCACCCATTTACCCCATCCCTCTACTCACCTCCCCTACAGTCACCCTCAATTTTTTCCTATAGTTAAGAGTCTCTATGGTTTGCCTCCCTTTTATCTTTATTTTTCTTTCCCTTCCCCTATGTTCGTCTATTTTTTTCTTAAATTCCACATATGAATGAAATCTTGTGGTATTTATTTTTCTCTCACTGACTTATTTTACCTAGTATAATACATTCCACATCTTTGCAAATGGCAATATTTCGTTCCCTTTGATGACTAATATTCCACTATGTATGTATATATACATATGTGTATGTGTACATATATATGTATATATACATACACACCACATCTTCTTTATTCATTCATTAGTTGATGGATATTTGAGCTCTTTCCATCTTTTGGCTATTGTGGACACTGCTACTATAAATACTGGGGTGCATGTGTTCCTTCCAATCACTAGTTTTGTATCCTTTGGATAAATCCCTAGTATTGCAGTTGTGGGGTCTTAGGGTTATTCTATTTTTAACTTTTTGAGGAACCTCTATTCTGTTCTCCAGCATGGTTACACCAGTTTGCATTCCCACCAACAATGTAAGAATGTTCTCTTTTCTCCACATCCTTGCCAACATCTGTTGTTTCCTGTGTTGTTAATTTTAGCCATTCTGACTGGTGTGAGGTAATATCTCATTGTGATTTTGATCTGTATTTGCTTGATAACAAGTAATGTTGAGCATTTTTTTTTCATGTGTCTGTCAGTCATTTGTATGTCTTCTTGGAGAAATATCTGTTCATGCCTTCTGTCCATTTCTTGACTGGATTATTCTTTTTGGGGTGTTTATAGATCCTGGATACCAGCCTTTTATCTTATATGTCATTTGCAAACAATTTCTCATTTCATTGGTTGACTTTGTTTGTTGATTGTTTTCTTTATTCTGCAGAAGCTTTTTATTTTGATGAAATCCCTGTAGTTCATTTTTGCTTTTGTTTCCCTTGCCTTTGGAGACAGCAACAAGAAGTTGCTGCAACCAAAGTCGAAGAAGTTACTGCCTGTGTTCTCTTCTAGAATTTTGATAGATTCCTGTTTCACATTTAGGTCTTTCATCCATTTTGAGTTTATCTTTATGTATGATGTAAGAAAAACGCCCAGTTTCATTCTTCTACATGTGGCTGTCCAATTTTCCCAACACTGTTTATTGAAGAGACTGTCTTTTTCCTTTGGAGAGTCTTTTCTGCTTTGTTGAATATTGGTTGACCATAGAGTTGAGGATCTATTTCTGGATTCTCTATTCTGTTCCATTGATCTATGTGTCTTTTTTTGTGCAAGTACAATACTGTCTGGATGATTGCAGCTTTGTAATAGAGCTTGAGGTCTGGCATTGTGATACCACCAGCTTTGGTTTTCTTTTCAACATTCCTCTGGCTGTTTAGGGTCTTTTCTGGTTCCATACATACTTTAGGCTTATTTGTTTCACTTTTGTGAAAAATGTCAATGGTATTTTATTTGGAATTGTATTGAATGTGTAGATTGTTCTGGGTAGCATAAACATTTTAACACTATTTGTTCTTCCAATCCATGAGCATGGGATGTTCTTCTGTTTTTTTTTTTTTTTTTTTGTCATTCTTAATTTCTCTCATAATTGTTCTGAAGTTTGGTTAGGTTTATATCTAGCTATCTTGTGGATTTTGGTGCAACTTTAAATGAGATTGATTTTTTTAAAATTTCTCTTTTTTTCTTTCTCATTGTTAGTGTATAAAAATGCAATTGATTTCTGTGCATTGTTTTTATATCCTGATACTTTGCTGAATTCCTGTATGAATTCTAGCAATTTTGGGGTGGAGTCTTTTGGGTTTTCCATATAAAGTGTCATGTCATCTGTGAAGAGTGAGAGTTTGAGTTCTTCTTTGCCAGTTTGAATGACTTTTATTTCTTTTTGTTTAATTGTTGATGCTAGGACTTCTAGTACTATGTTGAATAGCTATGTGAGAGTGAGCATACCTGTCATGTTCCTGACCTCAGGGGGAAAGCTCTCAGTTTTTTCCCCATTGAGAATGTCATTTGCTGTGGGCTTTTTTTTTTTTTTTTTTTTTTTTTAAGATTTTATTTATTTATTTGACAGAGAGAAATCACAAGCAGTCGGAGAGGCAGGCAGAGAGAGAGGGAAGCAGGCTCCTGGCTGAGCAGAGAGCCCGATGCGGGACTCGATCCCAGGACCCTGAGATCATGACCTGAGCCGAAGGCAGCGGCTTAACCCACTGAGCCACCCAGGCGTCCCTACTGTGGGCTTTTTCTATATGGATTTTATGATATAGAGGTATGTTCTTTCTATCCCTATACCGTGGAGAGTTTTAATCAAGAAAGGATGCTGTATTTTTTTTTCAAGCATCAAGGATGCTGTATCAGTTGAAAGGATCATAGGGTTCTTTTTTTTTTTTATTAATGTGATCTATCAGGTTGATGGATTTGAGAATGTTGACCCACCCTTGTGTCCCAGGAATAAATCCTTCTTGGTCTGGTGAATAATCCTTTTAATGTACTGTTGGATCCTATTGGCAAGTATCTTGGTGAGTATTTTGGTATCCGTGTTCATCAGGGATATTGATGTATAATTCTCTCATGTGATTGAGTGTTTCTCCAATTTTGGGATCAGGATAATGTTGGCCTCATAGAATGAGTTTTGAAGTTTTCACTTCCATTTGTATTTTTTGAAACATCTTCGGTAGAATAGGTGTTAGTTCTTCTTTAAGTTTTGATAGAATTCTTCTGGGAATTCTATCAAAACTCTTGTTTTGGGGGAAGTTTTTGATTACTGCTTCAATTTCCTTGCTGGTTATGGGTCTGTTCAGATTTTCTATTTATCAGTGTGTTTCTTATTTTGGTTATTAATTGGTTGATATAATTGGCTGTTCCCAAATTGAAGCATAAATATTTATAATTTTTAGATCTCCTTGTTGGGTAGACCCTTTACGTATGATATAGTCACTCTCTTCATCTTTTACTAGAATCTTTGGTTTAAAACCCAATTTGACTGATATGAGGATTGCTACCTCTGTTTTCTTTTGAGATCCATTAACATGATAAATGTTTCTCCATCTTTTTGTCTAAAGATGTCTTATGTCTAAAATGAGTCTCTTGTAGACAGCGTATTGATGGTCTTGTTTTTTATCCAATCTGATACCTGGTGTCTTTCAATTGGAGCATTTAGCCCAATTACATTCAGAGTAACCATTGAAGAATATGAATTTAGTGCCAATGTATTACCTATAAAGTTCATGTTTCTATAGATTGTCTATATTTCTTTCTGGTTTATGTTACTCTTGGGCTCTCTCTTCACTTCTAGGATTCCCCTTAATATTTCTTGCAAGACTGGCTTGGTGGTCACATATTCTTTCAGTTTCTGTCTGTTCTGGAATCTCTTTATCTCTCTTTCCATTCTGAATGACAGCTTTGCTGGATAAAGTACTCTTGGGTGCAAGTATTTCCCTATTATTACATTGAATATATCATGCCAGCCCTTTCTGGCCTTCAAGGTTTCTGTGGATGGGTCTGATACAAGTCTAATATTCCTACCTCTGTAGATTAAGAATCTCTTATTTCAATCTGTTTTCAGGATTTTTCTTCATTTCTGAAATTTGCAAGCTTCACAATTATATGTCAGGGTGTTGATCTATTTTTATTGATTTTTGGGAGGGGTCCTCTCTACCTTTTTGACATTAATGCCTGCTTTTTTTCCCAGTTTAAGGAAGTTCTCAGCTATGATTTGCTCAAATATACCTTCTGGCCCTCTCTCTCTTTCTTTTCCCTCAGGCACACCAGTAATTCGGATTTTGCCTCCTGGGGCTATATCACTTTCTGGTAGCCCACTTACTGAGGCCCCTTCCCCTGCCATTTATATTCTGACATGTTCCCTCAGATTCACTTTTCCACAGTCTCTACCTCATAAAAAGTCATTGCTTTTCTACTAGTAGAGTTCCAAATATTCTTTTTGTACATCTTGGGTTGAATTCATGGGTGTTCTGAATGATTTAATAGTTATCTAGCTAAATTTAAGGGACTAGATAAAAGGAGGACCCTACTCTTCCACTATCTTGCCTTCTGTTGATTTTTATTGTTGTTGTTTTAAGGTTTTATTCATTTATTTGACAGAGAGAGAGTGAGAGAGAACACAAGCAGCAAGAGTGGCAGGCAGAGGGAAAGAGAAAAGCAGGCTCCCTCTGAGCAGAGATCCCAAGGTGGGTTTGATTCCAGGACCCCAGGATCACAACCTGAGCTGAAGGAAGACGCTTAATTGACTGAGCCACCCAAGTGTCCCACCTCCTTTCCACTTTAACACTTAACATACACATATTCACCTTACTGCAGTTTGTCTTGAAATCATATAATCTTCATGTGTAATGTACAAGATACAATCTTAAAAAAGAATGCTTTCATTCCTCATATTTTATACTATTATTTCCAAATGATTTATTTCTGCAAGGATCATAAAACTCACAGGGCATTATTTTAATTTTTAGCTTAAAAGTACAATTATATTTTTAAAATTTAAAGATTAGAAATAATATTTTATATTTACTAACATATTAATAGTTTCTGGTACTTTTTATTCTTTGGGAAAGATACAAACTCCATGTGGTATGTATACATATATATATATTTTTTTTTAACTGAAGAATTTCTTTTAATATTTCTTATAGGTTTGATTAGCTTAAAATAAATTCTCTATTACATTTTATCATCTTCAGCCATTAATTCCTGAAACTATCTTCCTGTATTCCTTTTTATGCTAGGACTCTATATCTTTTTACACTGCTTCAATTTATTCTATAAGTCCAGAGGCTCAATTCATGTGGTTTTTTGTTGTTGTTGTTGCTGTTTGTTTGTTTGTTTGTTTTTGCTTTTTAAGTTTTTTTCTCTTTTCTTTATTTTGGATAGATTATATTGCTCTGCTTCCATACTCATTGATCCTTTCTTTTTTTCCTACAATGTTTAATTTACAGTTAGTATCATTCAGTAAAAATTGAAATTTAAATAATTTAGTTTTTTTATATAAAATTTTCTTTGAGTTTTTTATGGTGTTCCATTTTTAACCTATTACTTCCTATTTTATGTTGAATATATGTTTATAATTATAATAGCTTTTTTAGCTTTGTTTTATAATTACATCATTTTTTAGATTCTGGGTCGATTTTTTTTTTTTTAAGATTTTATTTATTTATGTGACAGGGAGAGAGTGAGAGAGGGAACACAAACAGGGGGAGTGGCTCAGGAGCAGGGAGCCTGGTGCAGGGCTTGATCCCAGAACCCTGAGATCATGACATGAACCAAAGGGAGATGTCCCAAAGACTGAGCCACCCAGGCACGCCCGGGTCTGGTTTTTTAAGTGAATTTAATTCTGATTATGTGTTATAGTTTTTGAATGTTTGAATTGTTTAGAAATTTGATTAGACACTGAGCAGTGTAATTTTTTTCATTTCCCTTAGATAGTGTGATTTGTTTTTGGTGTTTTTGGAGCATAAAATTAATTTTTTTTGTATTAATTTTATTCATGCTTGCTTTAAAGCTTTGCTAGGGCAGTGATATTCACAGGAGTAGAAGAGTATTCACTTCAGAGAAAGCTCAGCCGCACTACTTAGGCCCAGTCTCTCTTGGATCCCTACTGAATGCTGTGTTATTACTGAAGAGTTTACCATGGAGCTGGGTTGGAGCTTAAGCTTCTACTTGCTCTTTCTAAGACTTTGGGATTGTTATGCTATACAACCTTTGTCTGCTTTGCCCTACTTTTTCAGAGTTTTACTCTATGCATGCACAGCATAGAACTTAGTAAAAACTCAAGAATCTCTAAACAGACTTCTAGCCCTTTTTCAACATAGCTCCCTCCTCTTCAGAACACTGGCTTACATTTCTGGCAGACACAGATTCCAAAAAAGTCCGATTGCCATGTCCTTATTTCAATCATGTAAAGATGCTAAGGTCATTTGATTCTTGCCTCTAATATAAGTGGTCTAGAAATAGTCTCCAGACAATGAAACAAAGAATTGTTTGTCTCACATGATTTACGTCTCAACTTTCAAGAATCATAAACCAGCACTGACTGTTGTCCATGTGTAGAAATAATTTCATGTATTTTGTGCAGTTTCTAATCATTTCTGATGGGAGGTTATTTGTTTTACTTTAATAGATAAAAGCAAAAATTTGTTATGTAAAATTGATATGAGGATTAATCTTAAGTTTTAAATTAAAGACCTATACTAATGGTAAAATCTATGTGATCTTAGTTCTAACAATGAAGATAAGGCTTGAGATACTAGAAAAACATGAGTCTTATGGTGTCATAAACCTGTAATTGAATGTTGGCTGTATTAACAAGGGTAAGTTACTTAACCTTTTTACTTTCAATTTCTTGAACTACAAAATGTTATTAGAAAACCTACTTCATGCTGTTAGGTTTAGTGAGGTATTTTGTGTACATCTTAGCTTGTCATTACCTTTAGATTTGATGAATGAAATAAAATAAAATAAAAAATTTAATCTAAAATAATCATTCACTTTTGTTTTTATCATAGTTTGAATAATTTAATTCACTTAAATGTAAAGGACCCTAATTCTCAAATGTAAATGAAAAAGAAATAGATTGATATTTGTCATAAGTCTAACTTTATTTATTATGTCCTCTACAGTATTTAATAGTAAATCAAGTACAAATCCCAGGTAGATGACTTGTCAGCTACAAAGCAGAATGATTTCATTTCTTTTAGTTACATGTGTTCCTACACTTAATTTTTTACATTACACTTTGTCTAAGTAGAAAGTTATTTTTAATCCAACATGTTATAATTTGCTTTCAAAAGAGATTGTCTTGTTTTTACAATTATAGTACTTTTTGTTTATCTGTTATTGGCTTTGTCCTTTCAACCATGAGTAATGACAAATTGGTCACTAAGAATATGTAATACAGAAAATGGAGTGTAATCTTAAACCCCTCGATTTGATTGCAAATGTCACCTTTACTCCACTCTCCTTCCCTGGTATTTTGAAGGGAAGAGTTGGAGTACATGGCAGTTTCTAAGATATTGTAGTAAGATATTTGTGATGAAAGATAATCAGAGAATCTTTGGTAGCTAAATATATACTCATTCTTCAAGCAAGTCTTTTAATGTCTGTCATGTGCCAGACTTTTTATAGGTTCTGGGGATTCAGTAGTGGAAAAATTTTTTGTCAACTTAAAGATTAAAGCTAAAATTTACATAGTATTTACTTCTGCTAAGTACTTTAAAATATATCAATGCATTAAAACCACAAAAGAACCCTATGCTATGGGTACCATTATTATTCCCACAAACACTGAAGGACAGGAAGGTTATAAATTCGCCACAACTTCCACAGTTAACTAACAGGCAGAACTATGATAAAAACTAACCCACTAGACCCTAAAGATCATATTCTTACATGTGCTAGTGGGTAAGGAAAGAGATAAATTATATTAAATATAAAGGAATAAAATATATAGTACATTACATACTTGTTTATATTGTGAAGTAAAGTAGAACAAGGAAAGAAAATAAAGGAAATGTGTAGAGGACTGTTGTTTCAAAAAGTGATCAAAAAAGGCTTCACTGAGAAAGTGGCATAAAGTACACTTGTTGAATATTATATATATATATATCTTTTTCTTCTGTATATAGCATATATATCAATTTTTCGTTAAATAGATAAAAAAGGTCTAAACATTACAAGTCAGTGCAAAGATTAGTATAAAACATTTTTACTTTACAAATACTATGTTTAAATATAACATGATTAAATGTAACTACTGTCCATCAACATTAATTCTTTTTTTAAAAATTTTTTTATTTATTAGAGAGAGAAAGAGAGAGAGCACAAGCAGGAGAGGCAGAGGGAGAGAGAATCTGAAGCAGACCCAGTGCTAAGCATGGAGCCCAATGTAGGGCTCCATCTTATGACCCTGAGATCAAACCTGAGCCAAAACCAAGAGTTGGCCACTCAACTGACTGTGCCACTCTGGTGCCCCAACATTAATTCAAACTAAAATTTTCTAAAACATTCAGGTACACATTAGTAATGGAAAATAGTAATTTCAAATGGGAGACAATGGTTTATTTTCTTACATTTCTGGATGATTGTTAATGCATTGTATTGTGATCAACTCTGATAATAAAATTGAATGTTATTGATCACTACAAAATCTTCACTTATGATGATTAATTTTACTGATTAAACATAACTGTTAAACTCTGCAAATATTCAGCTTGTCATTGATGGAAAAAAGATAAATACAATAATAATTTGATATAACTTATTTTACCTAAACATAATATTTTTTGCTGGTCTGAATTGTATTAAGTATACTTCACAGTTCCCTAAATAATTAACTAATAATGATGGATACTTAATATTGCTTTTTTATAAACATGTCTTAAAAAGGCAAAAAGCATCATGATTTGGTTTATAGTAAATAATCCATTTGTAAGAAAAGAGTTTAGCAATTATAAAAAGTTATTTATTTAGGCTTATTTTTCTATACCTAATATTTTATACATCAGAGTCATTCAATTTTGCTCTAAGTCAATTAGCTTGCAGAAACATATGCATAACTTTAAAGCACGCAAAGAAGGAAAAAATGAAATATGTTTTGATAGTGTGAGCCTTCAAATGAAAACATCACCAGTGCCAAAAGAAGAAAGGTAGATGAGCAAACAAAATTATGGCAGTGTTTCTCAACCTCACCACTCTTGACAGCTTGGGATTGGTGACTTCTCACTGTGGAGTATTGTCTCAAGCATTTTAAGATATTTAACATCATTCCTGTCCTCTACTCACTAGATTCCAGTAGAAACCCCTCACCCACTGGCTTTGTTGTGACAACTAAGTATCTTTACACACCTTGGTAAGTGTTCCTTGAGGGACAAAATCACCCCTGGATAAGCCAATGGTATTAAAAATGCCTTCTTATATTAATAGCAATGTAGATAATAATACTATTTATTAAGCATAAATGATATACCAAAATGCTTTGGTAAGTGCTCAAAATATACCACCTCATTAATTTATTTTAGCTACCATATGAAAAAGCATTCTAAAGATGCTCATTTTAGAGATGAGGGAACTGAACTTCAAAAAAACAAATTTCATTTCCAAAACCATTTAGCCACTGAACACTGGAGAAAGCATTTGAAGCCGGTAACTCATATCTGTCTAATTTCACAAAATATATACTCTTGCCTACTTTTCTACACTGCTTCCATTTCCTGGACACTTGAATTTGAAATGTCTTCAAAGAATTCAAGAATAAAACTATAAAGAGAGAAATTATAGTCAATACAAACAGTTTAGATTTTTATAAACCCAGGTAAATGGGTTCATTCAGAATATACAAAACAAAACAAAACAAACAAGCAAACAAAAAACCCCAGAAACCACTGTACCACACCACATTGTTCGTCAGTGGATACTGGGGAAGGTGTTCCACTGCTGGTTGGATTTGCCTGACAGATCCAAGAAGGATGAGGGCATAGGCAGGAGCACCTCTTAGGAGGTTGCAAAGCCCTGAGGACTGGGACAAGTGCCAGGAAGAAATGAAACTGAGATGAGTGGGGGGGGGGGAACAAAACAAAACAAAAAAAACTTCTCTATAGGGAATATGTTAAGTCTGCCACATCAACAGAATAAAAGAGACATCTGCCAATTCTGTTAACCAGGAGATTAGATTGATAAATTTTAAAAAAATGAAATAAAAAGCCAAGTATCATTATAATTTTTATAATAATGGGCTTTTAAAATAGAAATATTAGACAAACAGATCTCATCATTCAGGTAGAAGAGCTCTTGTACATGTATATCATGTGTTTAAGGCCACCAAAACTTTTATCCCGATGGCAGGTTTCTCATTACAAAAATCACTCCTTTGATTACGGGCCACTGCCAGCCTAAAAATTTTTATTAAAAAATTGGCTGTGAGACACCTGGAAGCCTCAGTCAGATAAATGTCTGACTCTTGATTTCAGCTCAGATCATGATCTCTGGGCTGTGGAGTTGAGCCCCATGTGGGGCTCCACCCTGGGCGTGAAGTCTGCTTAAAATTCTCTCTCTCTCTCTCCCCCACGCCCTCTCCCCAAGAAAAGGGGAAAACAATAAGCTTGTAGCACAATTGCAAAATACATTTTCTTATATAATGCACTTTTATACTAATGAGTTTTATATGTAAATTATCAAATAGCAGTTAAGAAGAATGAATATGACTTATACTTAAAACCAGCTCAAATGAAGACAAACAGAAAACCTGATCACTATACAAATCTAGAGCAGACAGGTCCAGGATTTCTAAATAAGTCACTGTTAGAATAGGTTGACAGATGAAAATGGAAACAAATAGAGCAGAAAAAAAAAATAGTAATGTGCGAAATAGTTTAATTCCTACTAAAAGCCAGCAGTGTCTATCAAGAAGAAAAGAATGGATTGACCATTAATATTATTCAAAAAGTTGATAGCTGTGTTAGTTTTCTATTGCAAATTTCTTCAACAAATTACCACCAATTTAACACCTTAAAACTGTTTACTGTCTCAGTTTCCATGGGTCAAGGCTATACTGAAACCTAGGTTTGACCAGGACAGCTTCTCATCAGAGACTTGATTGGAGGAAGATTAATTTCTGAATTGTCTCAGGCTGTTGGCAGTCTAAGTCCTTACACTTAAAGAACTGAATTCTCACTTTTTTAATGGTCTTTGACCAGGGACTACAGGTTGCTTACATTTCCTTGACTCAGTGTTCTCTCCGTAGGTCCCCTCAAGAAATGGAAGCTTATGAAACCAAGAAGTGGGAGAATTCTTTCTGACAAGCCCGCATACAAATACATGCTTGCATATTTCTACAGAGAAGCACATTCTTGCATGCAAATATACATGCATATGTGCAAATATATATGTATATGTATGTATGTATTATGCAGAGATAGATATATATAGTTACTAATATAAATAGATAAAAGAGTAGATATATAGATAGATATAGATGCAATCATATGAGTGCCATGTTTTATTAATTACAACAAATCACAGATCCAGGCTACAATGAAGGTTAAGGGATTAGGCAGAGTATAAACGTAGGGGACATCCCAGGTTCTGTCCATCACACCTGCTATGAAAAGCATCAGCTCAGAATAACTGGTGCCAGACAAACAACTTCTGTATTGGTGGGCTTAAAACTTCCAATGAGAAAGCAAACAAATAAAACACTAAAAACATAATAATAAAATTCAAAGAAAATATTCATTTTAAATGAAAAAATTAGATTTTACCTCCCTATAAGATAACATTTTCTAAGTATAACATTAGCATCTGTTTCATAATAAACTTCTTCACTGGGAATCAGACAACTTTGTCAGTTCTGGCAAGTGACAATGTGATATTTCTAGGTCTCTGCATGAGAGAGAAGCAATCCTTGGAAAGATGTTTTGCAAAAACTTCTATCTTCCTTTAACTAACATACCCTATATGACAATCACATATATGTCACAAATAAAATTTAAGAATCAATGACAAGATATACCATTACTTTATCTTCTAAGAGGAAAAAAAAACCCGATAATTAAACTATTGCCATACATTATTACTCAATTTGTTAAAATTTTACTTAGTAATAGAGCTATTTTAGGCTTAGTTTAACTACATGTTTTTCACTCTGATTAAAAAAGAAAGCATAGGTACAATATTTGTTAAAATGGTCTTAATATTATTTGCTTTTAGAGTCCAACTCTTCTATATCACCTGTGATCTCAAAGTTAATGGTAACTGCTTTGACCAAACACTATACTACTCCATAATGTATCTAGAGAAATGAAAATACAGCATATGTTAAAAGAATATTTCATTCTTTTTTTTTTTTAAGATTTTATTTATTTATTTGTCAGAGAGAGAGCGAGCAAGAGCAAGCATAGGCAGACAGAGTGGAAGGCAGAGTCAGAGGGAGAAGCAGGCTCCCTGCGGAGCAAGAAGCCTGATGTGGGACTCGATCCCAGGACGCTGGGATCATGACCTGAGCTGAAGGCAGCTGCTTAACCAACTGAGCCACCCAGGTGTCCCAAGAATATTTCATTCTTGTCTCAAAGCTAATGTTGCCCACATCAAATCAGTTAATTAGTTTTCATCTTGAGAAAATAAGAATCTCTGTGTTTTAGTGTTTCGGTTAAATGAGGCTGTATTGTTTTCCTAAGGGTGTCATAACAAGGTATTATAAATTTGATGGATTAAAGCAAAGTAAATTTATTCTCTCACAGTTCTGGAAGCTAGTCATCTGAAATCAAAAATGTAGGCAGGGAGGGCAGCTTCTGAAGGATCTAAGAAATAATCTTGCTTCCTAACTTCTGGTGGCTGCTGGCAATTCTTGGTATTTCTTGGCTTACAGATGTATCACCCCAATCTCTGCCTCTATCTTCACATGGCCATTCTCTCTGTATAACTGTGTGTCTTAAATATCCCTCTTGTTTGTCTCATAAGGACACTAGTCATTGGATTTAAGCCCCACCCTAAATCCAGGAAGATTTAAGCAGAAAATCCTTAACTTAATTACATATGAGAATACCATATTTCCAACTAAGGTCACATTCACAGGTACCAGGGGTTAGGACATAGACGTGTCTCTTAGGTGATGCTATCCAACCCATTCTAGGGGCCAATAATGTCACAGTGAATGGTTGCTGTGTGTAAATAAAATCAAATTCTACATATAAAGAGCTATGAAATATTTTTGCCTTTTAAAATCAGATGTCTTTATGGTATTTGTATTAACTTTTATTATTTGATTATCCAGTCTCAGTTCTTATACCAAATTTATATTTTGTTCTTTAACAAAATTTCATGGATGCAAATCATGACTCAGGAGACCCGGCAATACATGCTAATATTTCAAATGCACTGATGGGAAAATAGCATTTAGTTATGCATATTAGAATTAGAAACAAAACATCAGGGTTCTTAGAGATATGAATGGCAGATAACATTGTCTTTTGAATTTGGTCACTCTTCCATTTCAGTGAAAATGTGTAAAAAGTTGATGGATTATATTGGTTACTGAAAAAGAAGAGCATTAAAACTAATCTCCTTCCTCAGTTGATATATCTCTTTCTTTTTTCAAAGTTAGCCATATTACTACTAATTGTTTTATAGTAAATAGAGATCCACATTAACTTTTTGATGTGTTGAAGTAATTTCAATGTCTTGATTATTAGTTTTCTAGATATTTTAGTTAAACACTTTGCTTCTTCAAAGACAATTGATGTCATATATATTCTTAACTTTTAATTCTGACTGTCAGAGAAAAGCACACAATGGAATGGTAGCAGCATTTTAAAAATTGCTGAGAGAAATTCCATTTAAGTGGAAAACAACAATAAATTTGTTAATTCCTATAACTATATTGATTTTTTAGATGCACATTTCTGCTTAGGAATGCCTATATTTGAAAGTCAGCATAAACATGTTCAAATATGTATTTGTACACATGCACAACTTTTGATCCTGAGACTCTATATCTGCATTCATTTCAAAGTTAGTTGGGACTCACAAGCCACTTGCTCAAAAAGTACTGCATTAAAGTGACCATTATCAATATCTTCATATAAAATGTGATATTAATATTAAATCAAAACATTTATGATTACCTACAGAAGGTGGATCTCTTTGATGTAGTAGTGTATGTTCATGTGCATGCACATACCTGTGATTTTTACACATGGTGTAAAATACATGACTCTTTTCTTGAAACATACAATATTTGCCTCGTGATTTTATAAGCATGAAGAATGTGACATTCTGAGTTAGTTCTTATTAAATAAGAGATTCCAACACATAATAAAATTTCTATAGCTTCTCTGACCTGAAATGCTTAGTTCTTAATTTCATATACATTCCAGTATTGTGTTTTCTCTCCCCTCAATATATTCTTTCAGTTGTAAAAGTGGATTGCAGATGTGACAATTACAGAAACTACAAATGAGGCAAAAGAAAGATTATAGCTGGGTAAGCAATTTAAGAAAAAACCTGCTGTGTAACTTATTTGGACTCTGACATTGACTTGAATAAAAACAATTATTTGGGGAAAATATTTGATATAAATTATTTCTCATGCTCTGTCTTATTTTTACAAATAGAGATAACATTTATTGTGTCACATTCATTAAGCATACACCTGTTTAGAAACATGAATCAGTATCAGTAAAGTACTACATTTGTTATATAAACTGACAGTTTATAAATTCTAACATGTAGTTGGAATGAATTTAAAAGATGGGGAAAGTATAAGTCAGCATGATCAGCTTTCTTGAAAATGTCTTAGAATAGCTCCAGCCAGCTAGGAAAACTAGCTTCACTTTGTCCATTAGTGAGAGATGAAGCCTGGGGGAAGCTATCTGTTTAGATTGTTTTTCTCTGAGGCTGATAAATATTTTCTTCCTTTACAATCATATAAATTTGCATACATTCACATCCATACACCTTTTGTTGTTGTTTGGTACGGAAAATTTCTTACAATGAAGACACTTACTTTTTTTTTGTTTTAACTTCCTTTTTCTAGATCAAATATGACCTCTTGTGGGAAGTTGCCTCCCACAGGCAGAGTTAGACATTTCTTTGTTTATATTTATAACATGTATTATATTTTTTGTTTGTTTTGTTCAAACTCCAAAAGGGAAATTAGAAGATTTGAAGTACTTGAGTCTATATAAAAAAATGCATATAATAATCTCAACACAATGAGGGTTAATTATACTTTTCTGGAACAAATATGTCATTACACTTATGCTTGGTAGTGTATTAGTAGAAAAACATTAAAAATTTGCTCTAGTGGTAGACCTGTTTTCAAGGAAGAAATGCCATGGAAATAGGAAAATTTTTATTTATTTTTTATACACTTCTGGGTTGAGGGATGTGAGGAGGTGTAAGTACTATCAAGTACTCCTTGTTCTGATGTAGAATCTGTTTCTAGTTTTAGGAAAGGAGCCTGGCATGATTCTCAGAATATTTAACTTATTTAATGTTTTACTGACTATTGTGATGGAGAATCAATCTCTCTCTTCCAAAAAAAAAAAAGCAAGCATATGACAGGGAAAAAAAGTTAATTTACTTGAAAGATTCACATATTCTTACTTTTTTTTTGGTAACTTGATTTGGCTCTTTAATTAAATTATTGAAAGTCTGTAGAGATTTTTAAAAATGGACTTCTTTATGTTTTAAGAGTTATTGAATTCAATTTATATCCCTATGTGCTATGTTCGTTTTCCTTACGAACACTAGGTACTAAGTAGAGGAAAAAAGGAAATAGAAAACAAAATTATATTCATCTCCCATGTATATGGAGGTCAGTCAATCTGAATTTCTTATTACATGATGTTTCTTATACTAAAGTAGTACAGACAGTATAAGACTTCTAGGTGTTATCTGTATTACTTTAGATAATTTTCCCAGCATGTTGAGCTACAAATATGTTCTTTAGGAAACTGAGTCTTAAATTGCTATCTCAACTAGTGTACCAAAGATATTTTCAAGTCATATCTTTTTTTTTTTTTTTTTTTTTTTTTTTTAAAGATTTTATTTATTTATTTGACAGACAGAGATCACAAGTAGGCAGAGAGGCAGGCAGAGAGAGAGGAAGGGAAGCAGGCTCCCTGCTGAGCAGAGAGCCGGATGTGGGGCTCGATCCCAGGACCCTGAGATCATGACCCGAGCTGAAGGCAGAGGCTTCAACCCACTGAGCCACTCAGGCGCCCCATCAAGTCATATCTTTTTTAAAGATGAATATTAGAACATCATTTGTTATTTTATTTTATTAATTTTATTTTATTTTTAAAGATTTTATTATTTGACAGAGAGAGAGAGAGAGATCACAAGAATGTATAGAGGCAGGCAGAGGAGGAGGTAGGGACAGTATCCCTGCTGAGCAGACAGCCCAATTACTGGCCTTGATCCCAGGACCCTGAGATCATGACCTGAGCTGAAGGCAGATACTTAACCCACTGAGCCACCCAGATGCCCCCACCCAATTTGTGATTTTTTTTTAATGATAATATATAATATTATCTGTTAAGATAATTGTAAATAAGGCCCTCTAAATATTTTTGAATAATGTTAACACTTTAAATTTATGGACATCTGAATTGACTCTTTTGAAATGGATTTTTAATTCATAAATTCCAATGTATTTCTTATAAATCATTTATATCACTACATAAGCAATCCTACCACTTTCGGTGTTTTGGACTCATACTACTTAAATAGTGCATGATCTTCATTTTGGTATAATTTCTGGGATCACTTGAAACCATGTTCTTTTAATTTGTATTTGAATGTCACTGTGACTGAAGTAATTTGCTCTGCCCTTATCTAAATTATGCTTCCAGATAGAATAGTTTTTGTTAATAGATAAAATAAATTAGTAGAAATGTCATCAAAATAAAAATTAGTTTGTATCTTAAAAATTGACAGAAAGCTATAAAATTACATTAAGAAATAACCTTTACTTTACCAACTGAGTAGATTAATTGCATGGGAATATATATATTTAAACTTTCTGGGAAACTTATCAGGTCAAACATATTTACATAATCAACACTTAACTAATTTAAATAATTCATGCTAACTGATGTAACATAAAAATCAGATGACCCTTGCTATGTAGATATTTCCTGTATGTGAAGAAGAGACGTAATTGGTATTGATTAAAACTGTTTATATGGACTGGCTATAATTACTCTACCTATCCCAAGATAATCCCCTGATGGATACAAACTAAAACAGGTGATAATCAATATTACATTGAATGTATAAAAAACATATCAAAAACAACAACAGCAATATACCAACATGACTACTGATGGAATATAACCTTCCTGGTAACTTCTCATTTACTCTTACTAAATTCTATTCCTTTAAATAATAAATTCCTCTTTCTTGCTACTGCTATTGCTATAAAAAGACTTCATTAGGGGAAGCAAATTTTGTTTTACTTTACAAACAAAATTCAGTAAAACAGGGGCTAAGTAGACTATTTAGGATTTGGTGTTTTCAAGAACTGCTTCTCAAATTAATATGTATTTTTATACATATTATATACATACTAATATGTATTAAAATGCAAATCTGATTTAGTACTTTTGGATGAGATCAGTATTTCAGTATTTTTAACAAACTGTTACTGTAAATGTTGATGCTTGATAAGAAAATTTTTAAAGAATAAGAACATACTTTACCTCCTCTTTTGGGATTTACTAGTACAGATGTATAAATTATACTTTGGCTAGTAAGTTTGGATAATCATAATGAAACTACATATTTTTCCCCAAAAGCAATATTAAGGTACTTATTTATAGTTGTTATTTTCTTTCATAGAATCATTTTTTATTCTGTTCACTAGTGAAAATTTTTCCTTGTGAATCCTAAGTTGAAAAAGGAAATCTTTCAAACTCTTTCTTATATTATAGTGCTATGTTCTCAATCCATAATTTGGATGGTTTTCTCATTTGTCTTCTTAGCATTTAGAAACTACCCTCTTTACAACTTTTCATTTTAATTTACCCTAGATTTAGATATAAGATATTTTTATTTGGACATAGAATACACTTGATCTTAGCCAAAAGGCTGAGAAGTGATTATTTGGACATAGAATAAAGACTCAGTAGTGATTATGGATCATCATGCTGGATATTATATTTTACATTTGGGAAACAAAGGAGTCTGTTTACTATCCAAGAAAAACATAATGAGATTTCTTTGTTCCCTCCCAAGTTGCCTGTCCATCTTCATCCCAAGACTTCCATGGCAATAATGAGCTCTGTGCCAAGGAGAAGCTCTGAAGTTTCCTTCAAAGGGCTACCAAAGGGAATGTATAGAAGGTGTTCCCTTGAGAACCAACTACTTTTCCTGATTGCCTTTACCTGAATATGAGTAAATCGATCAGAAAAAATAAAATAAAATTGTTAAAGGAATGGCATAGGTAAAGTTACTTGTCTTTAGAGTCTGAAAGGAATTTAATATTGTAATCTCCTTGAAGGCAACATCCAGCTATTCCAAGAACTAAGAAAGTTTGGGCAATATATATGTCTATAGAGTGGGAGAATTTTCCAACTTGAATAAGCCTAGCTTGAGAATATATTTGAAGAAGGCAGCTCCAATGCCTTCACAGCTGTTTGAGAAATTGTTACTGAAGAACTTAAAACTTTAATTTGTGAATATGATCCCAATTTGGCATTGCCATTGACTTAAAAATCTGAAGTCTCATGCTATGATTATGAAGTTTAGATGCTCATTTAAAAATTGAATTTGAAGATGGATGCTTGCCAACCTAATGCTGGCAATATTTATTTTCTAATGATGGTATGCACGATTGTCAATATAGCACACTTGAAAAATTATTTAAAATCTAATACTGCCACTTAGGCTGAATTTTGTTGACTATAAACTGGAATCTGAACCCAAGCAATAAAATCACATGGCAATATTCAGTTATAAGGAGTTTACACAGATAAGCCAGAAATGTTTATCTTTCTTAAAAAATGAAATGAAAGCATAAGTTAAATAAAATCTGAAAAAGAGCCCAGAAACCCATATATTCATATACCAGCTTGCAAATACTGTTATAGACTGGGATCAATGAACTTTTACAAAATGTAAAAATCATTTTTAGGTTGCAGGAAATACACAAAGAGGTGGAAGCATAGAATTAGCCCATGGGGGACGCCTGGGTGGCTCAGTTGGTTAGGCAGCTGCCTTCGGCTCAGGTCATGATCCCAGCGTCCTGGGATCGAGTCCCACATCGGGCTCCTTGCTCCGCAGGGAGCCTGCTTCTCCCTCTGACTCTGCCTTCCACTCTGTCTGTCTGTGCTCGCTCTTGCTCGCTCTCTCTCTGACAAATAAATAAATAAAATCTTTAAAAAAAAAAAAAAAAAGAATTAGCCCATGGATGTCATCTGCTGGCCCTTGGGGAAGACAATGCATTAGGGACTCAATATTTGCATGGTCTATATTCAGTATGTGCTAAAAGTGCTGGGTTTCCAAAGTTAAATGAGTTTTGGAAATAGAGAGGCTTTGAGGAAGGTATTGTGTATAATGGGAATAAATATACCTGGAAATACAGGGAGGGGATTAGACAAAAAAAAAAAAAAAAAAGAGAGAGAGAGAGATTTTTGTTTTGGCCAGGGGGGACACAGAGTCATGATTTTTAATGTTATCTAGAAGTCTTTTAGTTTGTTTTGATCAAGAATAAGCCCCTGTTGAGAACACTGCTGGGGTGGATCAATTTGATGGTGATACACAATGAGACTGTTTTATTAAAGGCTGGAAACCCTGTTAGAAGACTAGTTCAATTATCCAAGCAGGAGAAATTGATTTAGAAAGGTAGTAATAAAAATATGGAAGGAAAAAAAATAAAGGAAGAGATAACAGCAATGTTACCAGTATGAAAGTAATCGACTTGGAGTCTGACCTAATGATGTATCTTAAGTTAAGAAGCGGGTTGAAGAAATTCAAACATATTTCTGAGGGTTTGAATTTGTGTAACAAGAAAAATGATAGTACAGTTAGTACTGACAGTGAAATCTGAAGAGATGAACAATTTAAAAAACTATGGTTTTAGTTGGACTGACATTATTAGTTAATGAGCCTAAAACTTCTAAATGAAAATGCCCAACTTCCAGTTAAATATAACAAATTCAATATTTATCAGTCAGAGAAAACAAAAGGAAAAACTTTTGGGAGACACCAGAGGAGTAATTAGACCTGGAGAAATACTAAAACATGGTAGTGTCTCCAAGATTGGAGAGGAGTTTGAAGGAGACAGAGGAGGTCCATTGTGTCAAATTTATCTTATAAGGCTTTGTTTTTGGCCTCAGGCTTACAATTCCATTTTGAAGGTGCAAATAGCCATATTCTCACCCTTTGGGAATGTTCAATTTCTATTCAAACATAAGCACTTGCTCTGTGAGTGACTGCATCTCCCTGTTTGCTAGTGTGAAGCAAAGTTGCAACAGAAGGTTAACAAAAGATTTTTCTGGTAGGTGTATTTTCCTGTTAGAAGAAATACAAGCTTCATAAGCTGAGCATTATAATCTCAAGGAGGATTTTGCTTCGGGCTTATCTCTTCTCCCCTGGGCTGTGGAGATGTGTGCATGAGCCAATTTGCACCCCTTCACGACACTTTCATTCATCTAAAATTACAATACTATCCTTATGTGAATTTTATGCACCCAGAGGAATTAAGCTCATCATTACTATTATGACAGTAAAGCTCCCTTCAGAAGTTGCTATGCTGGAAGTTTTCCCAAATGATTCATTCAGATTTTCATGTTCTACCTCCAGATATATAATTTCCCATTTCCATTTTTAAGATATTAACATGTATTATAACGGGTATTTTAGAAATATTTATTTAAGAAGATTTTGGTAAGACTCACATAGTTAATAGGAAGCGTACTACACTATATTTTGGCTGTAAATTTTCTGTGGTCACAAGTTATGTATGTGAAGGAAGGAGTTTAGAATTATACAGTTAGCCCCAATGAGGATATGTTAAGGGTTTTCATTTCCTGATTCATGCAAGCTAAATGTCTGCTGAACACCTCTTCTAATCAGAATTCATCTCTCACTCACATATTTCATCTTAAACACAGATCATCGAAATACCTACATTTAATCATGCAGAACAATTCAAAACACAGGATCTGTGTTAATGCATTTGGGAGTTATTTCTACACAGAGTAGACATCCCTTTCTGATTATTTAAGTTGCTTTATTTAAAAAAAAACAGAAATTAAAATTTCAGATATTTTTTATTAAAAGTGATATTCAAATTTCTATAAGATAAATTACTAAATAAAGCAAATAATAAACTGCTTTCATTTAACAGTTTATTATTTAGTTATCTTTGTCACTTGGGAATGTATTATTCTTGTAGCTGTGTTTAGAAATAATAGTGAACAAGGGTGTACTGCTCCCTATGCTTCTCCTCTCAGAGGAAGGGATAATCATAAAAATATAAGAGACCATAAAGCACAATAAGTACTTGAAATGAATTATATATATATATATATATATATATATATATATATATATATACACACACACACACACATACACACATACACACAAAGTAGATACACAAGTTAATGTTTACTTTTTCCCAAACACTAAAACAGTAACATATTTATTCTATATATTAAAACCAAGAAAAAACTACCCACTATTATCTTGTAATCTTTTATCTCATCCTCACTGTATCCAATTGATATCTGTGAGAAATGCTAGCTTTAGAAATCTGACGAGGTAGTATGTTCATAGGACCACAAATATGTTCATATTATTAATAATATAATTAGTTATAAATGGTATTACCCTCTCATTATATCATTTTCTCAATAAGCAGGCAAAACAGAAATTATTCCAATTTTATCATTCAAGGCCAGAGCAGTAACCTATGCTTTTCTAGTAAGTATCTTACTAGAAGGAAGGTGATTAAAATTGATGTGTCCTGACCAGTGCAAATGATGAACCCAAGTTTAGCTCAAAGTCTAAACAGAAAGAATGTTTTTCCATTCTCTTGGCAATTCTATATCTGAACAGAATTGTTCAGGGCAGGAAAATACTGGTCAGTATGGGGGAATTTAAAACACACCCATGTAGCTCATTGAAACAATGTGGAAACATTGTCTAGCTGTTACTGGAATAAAAAGAAAAAACTGAGCATTCAGTGGTAAAGTTTCCAGACTAGGTCAGCTATTCTGCAGTATTTTTGCTTCAAAAACCATATACTTTTTTAAAGATTTTATTTATTTATTTGACAGACAAGTAGGCAAAGAGGCAGGCAGAGACAGAGAGAGCAGGAAGTAGGCTCCCCGCTGAGCAGACAGCCTGATGCAGAACTTGATCCCAGGATCCTGGGATCATGACCTGAGCCAAAGGCAGAGGCTTTAACCCACCCAGGCACCTCAACCATTTTTTTTTTTATTTAAATGAATTTAATTTTAAAATTTAAATTAAATTAAAATTAGTCCACATGGAGTACATCATTAATTTCAGATGTAGTATTCAATGATTCATTAGTTCAATGATTAATAACACCAAGTGCTCATCACATTATGTGCCCTTCTTAATGCCCATCACTCAGTTACCCTATCCCCCCACCCACCTTCCCTTCTGCAACCCTCAGTTTGTTTCCTAGAGTCCAGAGTCTCTCATGGTTGTCTCCTTCTCTGATTTCTTCCCATTCAGTTTTCCCTCCATTCTGCTATGATCCTCTGTGCTATTTCTTATATTCCACATATGAGTGAAACCATATGATATTTGTCTTCATCTATTTGACTTTTTTTGCTCAGTGTAATACCTTCCAGATCCATTCACTTCAATGTAAATGATAGGGATTCATCCTTTCTGATGGCTGAGTAATATTCAATTGTATATATGAATCACATCTTCTTTATTCATTCACCTGTTGAAGGACATCTCCACTTCTCTACAGTTTGGCTATTGTGCACATTGCTGCTATGAACTTAGGGTGTAGGTACCCCCTTTTTTGTCACATCATTATCTTTGGGGTAAATACCCAGTGGTGTAGTTGCAAGGTTATAGGGTAGCTCTATGTTTTTTTTCTAAAGATTTTATTTATTTATTTATTTGACAGAGAGAGATCACAGGTAGGTAGAGAGGCTGGCAGAGAGAGAGAGAGAGAAAGAGGGAAGCAGGCTCCCCGCTGAGCAGAGAGCCCGATGTGGGACTCGATCCCAGGACCCTGAGATCATGACCTGAGCTGAAGGCAGCGGCTTAACCCACTGAGCCACCCAGGTGCCCCAAGGGTAGCTCTATTTTTAATTTCTTGAGAAACCTCCATACTATTTTCCAAAGTGGCTGTATCAGTTTGCATTCCTACCAACAGTGTAAGGGGGTTGCCCTTTCTGCACATCCTTCTGCACAACACATTTGTTGTTTCCTGTCTTATTAATTTTAGCCGTTCTGACTGGTGTGAGGTGATATCTCATTGTGGTTTTGATTTGTATTTCTCTGATGACAAGTGATGTTGAGCATTTTTTACATGTGTCTGTTGGCCATTTGTACGTCTTCTTGGAGAAATGGTCTGTTCTTTCTTCTGCCCATTTCTTGACTGGATTCTTTGCTTTTTGGGTGTTGAGTTTGGTAAGTTCTTTATAGATCTTGGATACAAGCCCTTTATCTGATATGTCATTTGCAAATATCTTCTCCCATCCCATAGGTTGCCTTTTAGTTTTGTTGACTGTTTCCTTTGCTGTGCAGAAGATTTTTATTTATATGAAGTCTGAAATTTTTGCTTTTGTTTCCCTTGCCTTTAGGGACATATCTAGCAAGAAGTTGCTATAGCTGAGGTCGAAGATGTTACTGCCTATGTTCTCCTCTAGATTTTGATGGATTCTTGCCTTATAATTTAGGTCTTTTCTTACTTTTTATTAAAAGATTTTATTTATTTATTTGAGAGAGAGAGACAGTGAGTGAGGAGGTCAGAGGGAGAAGCAGACTCCCCATGGAGCTGGGAGCCCGATGTGAGATTTGATCCTGGGACTCCGGGATCATGACCTGAGCCGAAGGCAGTCGTCCAACCAACTGAGCCACCCAGGCATCCCAGGTCTTTTCTTACATTTTGAGTTGTGTATAGTGGAGGAGAATGGTCCAGTTTCCTTCTTCTGCTTATGGTTATCCAATTAAACATCCATTTCATTTGGCCAGGTGGTCTGCACAGACCTTAAACTGACACTAGCCCCTCATGCAAATTCATCCCCTTCACAGCAGCACCAGGAGTCAGAAGCAAATTTAAGTTCGTAAAACTACTTTCCCAATCCCTTATGATAAACAGTCTCCCCTGCTTCTCAGGGCCTTTAACCTTGTACATTTATTTAATAAAACCATTGGAAAGCTTACCAAATTCCATATTTTTTGGGTTGAATTGACCAACCTGGACTTTCCCAGAGAACCCCCAAACACCCCACTCAAAGATCCTAAAAGCCTAGTTTCCCCAGTTACTACCTGTTTCTACCCTCCCATCTTGACCTCTCCCTGTGGTCCTCAAAACATGTGTACACCTCCTCCAGGACCTGTGAATAATATATTTCAGTTCTCTTGTGGTCTTTTGTTGAACCTAGGTCACCATCCAGCACACAAGGAATTTACTTAATAAATGTTAATTTAGGAGCACCTGGGTGGCTCAGTGGGTTAAAGCCTCTGCCTTTGGCTCAGGTCATGATCTCAGGATCCTGGGATCGAGCCCCACATCAGGTTCTCTGCTCGGCAGGGAGGCTGCTTCCTCCCACTCTCTCTCTCTCTGCCTGCCCTTCTGCCTATTTGTGATCTCTCTCTGTCAAGTAAATAAATAAAATATTTAAAAATAAATAAATAAATGTTAATTTAGCGAATTCACATGATAAAGACTATGAGCAGGAGATATCCTATAGCATATTTGGCTGGTTAAGGAATTTACTCCAGGATTAAGGTGAAATCTAAAACAGCCTACCTTAATGAAGCACAAAATAAGTTCCTGTTCTTATAAGATAATAAACCAGCAATTTAACTGAGTGCTAAACAGAAATTAATATTCTTTAGAAGAAGGTAACAGAAGCCAGAGTCTCTAAAATGTATTATCCATAATTATAGTAATTCTTGTACAAGAAACAGGAAAATCTATTCTATGATGTAAGAATTAATATAAGTAGAATTTACATATTTATTTGACAGAGAGAGGGAGAGATATCACAAGTAGGCAGAGAGGCAGGCAAAGAGAGAGAGGGAAACAGGCTCCCTGTTGAGCAGACAATAAGGTGTGGTTTTACAACCATTACAATGACTACAATTTTAAAAAGGCAGAAAATTACAAGTATTCATAAGGATATGGAAAACTACAACTCTCATGTATTGAGGATTGGGATATAAAATGGCACAGTCCCTTTGGAAAACAGCTTGTTATTTTCATAAAAAAACTCAAAGGGATAGAGAGAATACCAGATGAAAAGTTGGATCTAAACTAAGGAGAGTAGGGGAACCTGGGTGGCTCAGTGGGTTAAGCCTCTGCTTTCAGTTCAGGTCATTGTCTCAGGGTCCTGGGATTGAGCCCCACATCTACCGCATTGGTCTCTCTGCTCAGCAGGGAGTCTGCTGCCCCCTCTCTCTCTGCCTGCCTCTCTGACTCCTTGTAACGTCTCTCTCTCTCTCTGTCAAATAAATAAATAAAATATTTGAAAAAAAAAAAAACTAAAGAGAGTAGAACATTGGAAATGATACACTTGAGATTAAATATAAAACAGTGTTTTAAAAAATTAATTTATTTATTTTTTCAATAAACATATAACGTATTTTTCTCCCCAGGGGTACAGGTTTGTGAATTGCCAGGTTTACACATTTCACAGCACTCATCATAGCACATATCCTCCCCAATGTCCATACCACCCTCTCCCGTCCCCCCTACCCCCAGCAACCCTCGGTCTGTTTTTTGAGATTGAGTCTTCAATGGTTTTCTCCCTCCCAATCCCATCTTCTTTCATGTTTTCTTTTCCTACCCTCCAACCACCCCACATTGCTTCGCCACTTCCTCATATCAGGGAGATCATATAAGAGTTGTCTTTCTCCAATTGACTTATTTCAGTGAGCATAATACCCTCTAGTTCTATTCACATCATCGCAAATGGCAAGATTTCATTTCTTTTGATGGCTACATAGTATTCCATTGTGTATATATACCACATCTTCTTTATCAATTCATCTTTGGATGGACATCAAGGTTTTTTCCATAGTTTGGCTTTTGTGGACATTGCTGCTATAAACATTTGGGTGCACGTGCCCCTTCAGAGCACCACGTTTGTATCTTTAGGATATATACCCAATAGTGCAATCGTTGGGTCATAGGGTAGCTCTATTTTCAGTTTTTTGAGGAACCTCCACATGGTTTTCCAGAGTGATTGCACCAGCTTGCATTCCCAACAGTGTGGAGGGTCCCCCTCCCCATCCTGGCAAGGATGACAGATGCATCCTCACCAGCATCTGTCATTTCTTGACTTATTAATTTTAGTCATTCTGACTGGTGTGAGGTGGTATCTCATTATGGTTTTGATTTGTATTTCCCTGATGCCAAGTGATGTGGAGCATTTTTTCATGTGTCTGTTGGCCATCTGGATGTCTTCTTTGCAGAAATGTCTGTTCATGTCCTCTGCCCATTTCTTGATTGGATTATTCTTAATAATAATAATATTATTATTATTCTTTGGGTGTTGGGTTTGCTAAACTCTTTATAGATTTTGGATACTAGCCCTTTATCTGATATGTTGTTTGCAAATATCTTCTCCCATTCTGTCAGTTGTCTTTTGGTTTTGTTCACTGTTTCCTTTTCTGTGCAGAAGCTTTTGATCTTGATGAAATCCCAATAGTTCATTTTTTCCCTTGCTTCTGTTGTCTTTGGCGATGTTCCTAGGAAGAAGTTGCTGCGGTTGAGGTCAAAGAGGTTGCTGCCTGTGTTCTCGTCAAGGATTTTGATGGATTCCTTTCTCACATTGAGGTCCTTCATCCATTTTGAGTGTATTTTTGTGTGTGGTGTAAGGAAATAGTCTAATTTAATTTTTCTGAATGTGGCTGTCCAATTTTCCCAGCACCATTTGTTAAAGAGACTGTCTTTTTTCCATTGGACATTCCTTCCTGCTTTGTCGAAGATTTGTTGACCATAGAGTTGAGGGTCTATTTCTGGGCTCTCTATTCTGTTCTACTGATCTATGTGTCTATTTTTGTGCCAATACCATACTGTCTTGATGATGACAGCTTTGTAATAGAGCTTGAAGTCTGGAATTGTGATGCTACCAACTTTGGCTTTCTTTTTCATGTTCCTTTGGCTATTCGAGGTCTTTTCTGGTTCCATATAAATTTTGGGATTGTTTGTTCTATTTCTTTGAAAAACAATGGATGGGATTTTGATAGGGATTGCATTAAAAGTGTAGATTGCTTTAGGTAGAATAGACATTTTCACAATATTTGTTCTTCCAATCCATGAGCATGGAACATTTTTCCATTTCTTCAAGTATTTCTCAATTTCTTTTATGAGTACTTTATAGTTTTCTGAGTATAGATTCTTTGCCTCTTTGATTAGGTTTATTTTTAGGTATCTTATGGTTTTGGGTGCAATTGTAAATGGGACTGAATCCTTAATTTCTCTTTCTTCTGTCTTGTTGTTAGTGTAAAGAAATGCAACTGATTTCTGTGCATTGACTTTATATCCTGACACTTTACTGAATTCCTGTACAAGTTCTAGCAGTTTTGGAGTGGAGTCTTTTGGGTTTTCCACATATAGTACCATATCATCTACAAAGAGTGATAGTTTGACTTCTTCTTCGCCGATTTGGATGCTTTTAATTTCTTTTTGTTGTCTGATTGCTGAGGCTAGGACTTGTAGTACTATGTTGAACAGCAGTGGTGATAATGAACATCCTTGCCATGTTCCTGACCTTAGCGGAAAAGCTTTCAGTTTTTCTCCATTGAGAATAATATTTGCAGTGGGTTTTTCTTAGATGGCTTTGATAATGTTGAGGTATGTGCCCTCTATCCCTACACTTTGAAGAGTTTTGATCAGGAAGGGATGCTGCTTTTTGTTAAATGCTTTTTCAGCATCTATTGAGAGTATCATATGGTTCTTGTTTTTTCTTTTATTAATATATTGTATCACATTGATTGATATGTGGATGTTGAACCAAACTTGCAGCCCTGAAATAAATCCCACTTGGTCGTGGTGAATAATCCTTTTTAATGTGCTATTTGATCCTATTGGCCAGTATTTTGGTGAGAATTTTTGCATCTGTGTTCATCAAGGATATTGGTCTGTAATTCTCTTTTTTGATGGGATCCTTGTCTGGTTTTGGGATCAAGGTGATGCTGGCCTCATAAAATGAGTTTGGAAGTTTTCCTTCCATTTCTATTTTTTGGAACAGTTTCAGGAGAATAGGAATTAGTTCTTCTTTAAATGTTTGGTAGAATTCCCCTGGGAAGCCGTCTGGCCCTGGGCTTTTGTTTGTTTTGAGATTTTTAATGACTGTTTCAATCTCCTTACTGGTTATGGGTCTGTTCAGGTTTCCTATTTCTTCCTGGTTCAGTTGTGGTAGTTTATATGTCTCTAGAAATGTATCCATTTCTTCCAGATTGTCGAATTTGTTGGTGCAGAGGTGCTCATACTATGTTCTTATAATTTTTTTGTATTTCTTTGGTGTTGGTTGTGATCTCTTTCCTTTCATTCATGATTTTATTTATTTGGGCCCTTTCTCTTTTCTCTTTGGTAAGTCTGGCCAGGGGTTGGTCAATCTTATTAATTCTTTCAAAGAACCAGCTCCTAGTTTCATTGATTTGTTCTATTGTTTTTTTAAG
Source organism: Mustela lutreola (assembly GCF_030435805.1). Taxonomy (NCBI): domain Eukaryota; kingdom Metazoa; phylum Chordata; class Mammalia; order Carnivora; family Mustelidae; genus Mustela; species Mustela lutreola. Next base: position 111,188,634 of record NC_081290.1, read on the forward strand.
TTTCTATTTCATTGATTTCTGCTCTGATCTTTATGATTTCTCTTCTCCTGCTTGGTTTAGGCTCTCTTTGTTGTTCTTTCTTCAGCTCCTTTAGGTGTAGGGTTAGGTTGTGTACTTGAGATCTTTCTTATTCTTGTGAAAGGCTTGTACCACTATATATTTTCCTTTCAGGACTGCTTTTCTTGTGTCCCACAGATTTTGAACTGTTGAGTTTTCATTATCATTTTTTTCCATGAATTTTTTCAATTCTTCTTTAATTTCCTGGTTGACCCATTCATTTTTTAGAAGGATGTTGTTTAGTCTCCATGTATTTGGGTTCTTTCCAAATTTCCTCTTGTGATTGAGTTCTAGCTTCAGAGCATTGTGGTCTGAAAATATGCAGGGAATGATCCCAATATTTTGATTCCAGTTGAGACCTGATTTATGACCCAGGATGTGGTCTATTCTGGAGAATGTTCCATGTGCACTAGAGAAGAATGTATATTCTGTTGCTTTGGGATGGAATGTTCTGAATATATCTGTGATGTCCATCTGGTCCAGTGTGTCATTTAAGGCCTTTATTTCCTTGTTGATCTTTTGCTTAGATGATCTAATCATTTCAGTGAGGGGAGTGTTAAAGTTCCCTACTATTATTGTGTTATTGTCGATGTGTTTCTTTGATTTTGTTATTAATTGGTTTACATAGTTGGCTGCTCCCATATTAGGGGCATCAATATTTAAAATTGTTAGAGCTTCTTGTTGGACAGACCCTTTGAGTATGATATAGTGTCCTTCCTCATCTCTTATTAAGGTCTTTGGCATAAATCTAATTGTTCTGATATAAGGATTGCCACCCTAGCTTTCTTTTGATGTCCATTAGTATCATAAATTCTTTTCCACCCCCTCACTTTAAATCTGGAGGTGCCTTCCGGTCTAAAATTAGTTTCTTATAGGCAGCATATTTATGGGTTTTGGTTTTTTATCCATCTGATAAATTCTCTTTGTAATTAAGGCTTGTAAATTTTACTATCAGGTGACGAGGTGTGGACCTATTTTTATTGATTTTGAGGGGCGTTCTTAGCATCTTTTGGATTTTGATGTTTGTTCCCTTTGCCATATTAGGGAAATTCTCTACAATAATAAACTCCAATATACCCTCTGCTCCCCTCTCTCTTTCTTCTTCTTCTGGAATCCCAATTATTCTAATGTTGTGTCATCTTATGGTGTCTCTTATCTCTCGAATTCTCTCCTCTTGGTCCAGTATTCGTTTGTCTCTCTTTTGCTCAGCTTCTTTATTCTCTGTCATTTGGTCTTCTATGTCACTAATTCTTTCTTCTGCCTCATTTATCCTAGCAGTAAGAGTTTCCATTTTTGATTGCACCTCAATAATAGTTTTTTTGATTTCAACTTGGTTAAGTTTAGTTCTTTTATTTCTCCAGAAAGGGCTTTTATCTCTCTGGAGAGTGTTTCTCTAATATCTTCTATGCCTTTTTGAGCCCAGCTAGAGCCTTGAGAATCATCATTCTGAACTCTAGATCTGTCATGTTACCAATGTCTGTATTGATTTGGTCCCCAGCCTTCGGTACTGCCTCTTGCTCTTTTTTTGTGGTGAGTTTTTCTGCCTTGTCATTTTGTCCAGATAAGATTTGCTTTCTCCTCCTTTGGAATTCTGCTGTTTTCCTTGGTGAGTGAAGTTGGTCTTGGCTAGGTTTCTTGTTGATATTCTTGGGGAGGGGCCTATTGTAGTAATTGTCAAGTGTCTTTGTCCCAGGCGGAATTGCACTGCCTTTACCAGGGACCTGGCTAAGTAATCCCCTTGGGTTTGCTTTTGGGAGCTTTTGTTCCCTGAGCACTTTCCATAGAGTTCTGGAGGACAGGTCTGAAGATGGCGGCCTCCCAATCTCTGGCCTGGAGGAACCGAGAGCTCGGGGTCCCGCTCCTCAGTGCGCCCTCAGAGAAAAGCACCCAACCGTCCCTGTCTCCCTGGCCTCTGGCTGCACTTGGAGGAACGTGCTCAATTGCTTGCACTTGGAGAAAAGAGCCCAGTCATTTCTGTCTCTATGGGCTCTGACCATGCTCTGAGCCCACACAGCCTGCGACGGGTTCAAGGTAACCCTGAGTTGAGAGCTCACACCTCAGCTTTGTCGCTGTTGCCAGCTTCCCCACTCTAATACCTGTGAGCTCTGCAACACTCAGACACCCCTGGTCCTTCTATGACCCCTTGGGCTCTGGGGTTATGCTACCCCCATGTGGGCTTCCCGCCAGTTTAGCCTCTGGAGTGATGTCCCTCCATGGAGCAGACTTTTAAAACTCTTGATTTTCTGCTCCATTGCTCCACTGCTTGCTGGGAGCTGGCCCCTCCCTCCACGGTCTATCTTCCCATCACTTTGGATTCACTTCTCTGCAGGTCCTACCTCTCAGAAAGTGATCAATTTTCTGTGTCTAGAATTGTTGCTCTTCTTTTCTTCGATTTCTCATTAGATTTGTAGGTGTTTGCAATGGTTAGATGAGCTATCTTGCTGATCTCCTGCTACCAGATGTGGTCTCAGCCTGCTACTTCTCTGCCATTTTGACTCGCACCAAAACAGTGTTTTCTTAATCTTAGTAAAAGGTAAATAATTTAAAATAAAATTAATAACTTTTGTGGAGTTGATAACATCTGGAATTATAAATACATGAAAAATGTTTCAAAAAGTCAAGAATGTGAGAATAGCCTTACACTATATATGAGATGGTATTATATTAAATCAGCTAAACAGTGTTAAGGGTTTGTTTTATATTCACTAGAATAAGTATTATAAAAGTATCAAAAAATAAATGCACAAAAGCAAAACAGAGGTGATAGGTTAAAAACTGCCAAGTTAATAAAAAAAGCAACAAGAAACAAGGACCAAAGAAATAAAGAAACAAAGGATAAGCCTAAGAAAAACAAATAGTAATCTGGTAGATGAAACCCAACTATATAAATAATTACATAAATTTTAAATGGCCTAACCACTTTAATTTAAAAGAAGTGATGGCCAGACTAGGATAAAAAAAAAAAAAAAAAAAGACCGAAATCTCGTTGTAAGAGACAAATACTAATGAAACATAAAAATAGAGCCTGGTGGGAAGTAAAACATTACTCATAAGAAAGCTAATGTAGATCTATTAATATCAGACAGGCACACATCTCTGTAGTTCCAGGAGTATTTTCAGAAGAAAAAAAGAAATTTTATAATAATAATGAAGAGTATTGATCAATTATAAAAGTTCATTTGCCTGCTAACAATTTAAAAATGTGTAAGGCAGAAAATGACAAGAGTTATTTGTGCAGTTCTCTCTCAATAATTTTTGGATGTGCACAAAGTTTATAAGGACTTAGAAGATTTAAATAACAATATAAACCACCTTTACCTAATTGACATTTATAGGCTATCACACTCAATAACTGTAGCCTACACATTGTTTTCAAGTGCATGTGTTTAACACGCAACAGATCTGGCACCTCGAAATAAGTTTCTGTAAATTTCAAGTGTCAAAATTATACAGAATGTATTCTCTGATGAAAACAGAATTGGAATAGAAAATAATAGCCACACGCGCTTGTGCGCGCACACACTCACACACGCACACACCATATTAAGCATGTAATCCCAATCATCATCCCAATTGTGATTCCAGAGAAAAATGACTGGTAAACTTTAAAATGCAAATGACTTAAAATAGTCAAAACAACTTAAAAAGGGAAAAAAAGGATGAATGATTTTTACTGCTTTACTTTAAAAAGTACATTAAAGTGACAAAAGTTAATAAGGGTATATAAATAAGTTAATAGAACTGAACATAAAGCCTAATCATAAGCTCACATAACTGTGGAAAACTTATTTTTAACAAAGTTGACAAAACAATTAAGAGAGAAATCAAAGACCTTCAAATAATGGTGCAAGAACAACTGAATATTGAAAGTGAGAAAAAGAAACTTCTATATCTTAAAAAAAACACAAAAATTAATCAAATATGTATCAAAGTCCTAAATATGAAAGTAAAATTGTAAAGATTATAGAAGAAACCATAGGAAGATATCAGCACAACCCTGGAGTCGGCAAAATTTTCTTAGGATGCAAAAGTACTAACAATATGTTTTATTTTATTTATTTATTTTTTTTTAATTTTTTATTTTTTATAAACATATATTTTTATCCCCAGGGGTACAGGTCTGTGAATCACCAGGTTTACACACTTCACAGCACTCACCAAATCACATACCCTCCCCAATGTCCATAATCCCACCCCCTTCTCCCAAACCCCCTCCCCCCAGCAACCCTCAGTTTGTTTTGTGAGATTAAGAGTCACTTATGGTTTGTCTCCCTCCCAATCCCATCTTGTTTCATTTATTCTTCTTCTACCCACTTAAGCCTCCATGTTGTATCACCACTTCCTCATATCAGGGAGATCATATGATAGTTGTCTTTCTCTGCTTGACTTATTTCGCTAAGCATGATGCGCTCTAGTTCCATCCATGTTGTTGCAAATGGCAAGATTTCATTTCTTTTGATGGCTGCATAGTATTCCATTGTGTATATATACCACATCTTCTTGATCCATTCATCTGTTGATGGACATCTAGGTTCTTTCCATAGTTTGGCTATTGTGGACATTGCTGCTATAAACATTCGGGTGCATGTGCCCCTTTGGATCACTACATTTGTATCTTTAGGGTAAATACCCAATAGTGCAATTGCTGGGTCATAGGGCAATTCTATTTTCAACATTTTGAGGAACCTCCATGCTGTTTTCCAGAGTGGTTGCACCAGCTTGCATTCCCACCAACAGTGTAGGAGGGTTCCCCTTTCTCCGCATCCTCGCCAGCATCTGTCATTTCCTGACTTGTTGATTTTAGCCATTCTGACTGGTGTGAGGTGATATCGCATTGTGGTTTTGATTTGTATTTCCTTGATGCCGAGTGATATGGAGCACTTTTTCATGTGTCTGTTGGCCATCTGCATGTCTTCTTTGCAGAAATGTCTGTTCATGTCCTCTGCCCATTTCTTGATTGGATTATTTGTTCTTTGGGTGTTGAGTTTGCTAAGTTCTTTATAGATTCTGGACACTAGTCCTTTATCTGATATGTCGTTTGCAAATATCTTCTCCCATTCTGTCAGTGGTCTTTTGATTTTGTTAACTGTTTCCTTTGCTGTGCAAAAGCTTTTGTTCTTGATGAAATCCCAATAGTTCATTTTTTCCCTTGCTTCCCTTGCCTTTTGCGTTGTTCCTAGGAAGATGTTGCTGCGGCAGAGGTCGAAGAGGTTGCTGCCCGTGTTCTCCTCAAGGATTTTGATGGATTCCTTTCGTACATTGAGGTCCTTCATCCATTTTGAGTCTATTTTTGTGTGTGGTGTAAGGGAATGGTCCAATTTCATTTTTCTGCATGTGGCTGTCCAATTTTCCCAGCACCATTTATTGAAAAGGCTGTCTTTTTTCCATTGGACATTCTTTCCTGCTTTGTCGAAGATTAGTTGACCATAGATTTGAGGGTCTATTTCTGGGCTCTCTATTCTGTTCCATTGATCTATGTGTCTGTTTTTGTGCCAGTACCATGCTGTCTTGATGATGACAGCTTTGTAATAGAGCCTGAAGTCCGGAATTGTGATGCCACCAACGTTGGCTTTCTTTTTCAATATCCCTTTGGCTATTCGAGGTCTTTTCTGGTTCCATATAAATTTTAGCATTATTTGTTCCATTTCTTTGAAAAAGATGGATGGTACTTTGATAGGAATTGCATTAAATGTGTAGATTGCTTTAGGTAACATAGACATTTTCACAATATTTATTCTTCCAATCCAGGAGCATGGAACATTTTTCCATTTCTTTGTGTCTTCCTCAATTTCTTTCATGAGTACTTTATAGTTTTCTGAGTATAGATTCTGTGTCTCTTTGGTTAGGTTTATTCCTAGGTATCTTATGGTTTTGGATGCAATTGTAAATGGGATTGACTCCTTAATATCTCTTTCTTCTGTCTTGCTGTTGGTGTAGAGAAATGCAACTGATTTCTGTGCATTGATTTTATATCCTGACACTTTACTGAATTCCTGTATAAGTTCTAGCAGTTTTGGAGTGGAGTCTTTTGGGTTTTCCACATATAGTATCATATCATCTGCGAAGAGTGATAATTTGACTTCTTCTTTGCCGATTTGGATGCCTTTAATTTCCTTTTGTTGTCTGATTGCTGAGGCTAGGACCTCTAGTACGATGTTGAATAGCAGTGGTGATAATGGACATCCCTGCCGTGTTCCTGACCTTAGCGGAAAAGCTTTCAGTTTTTCTCCATTGAGAATGATATTTGCGGTGGGTTTTTCATAGATGGCTTTGATGATATTGAGGTATGTGCCTTCTATCCCTACACTTTGAAGAGTTTTGATCAGGAAGGGATGTTGTACTTTGTCAAATGCTTTTTCAGCATCTATTGAGAGTATCATATGGTTCTTGTTCTTTCTTTTATTGATGTGTTGTATCACATTGACTGATTTGCGGATGTTGAACCAACCTTGCAGCCCTGGAATAAATCCCACTTGGTCGTGGTGAATAATCCTTTTAATGTACTGTTGAATCCTATTGGCTAGTATTTTGTTGAGTATTTTCGCATCTGTGTTCATCAAGGATATCGTTCTATAGCTCTCTTTTTTGGTGGGATCCTTGTCTGGTTTTGTCACCAAGGTGAAATCAAAAAAGCTATTAATGAGGTGCAATCAAAAATGGAGGCTCTAACTGCTAGGATAAATGAGGCAGAAGAAAGAATTAGTGATATAGAAGACCAAATGACAGAGAATAAAGAAGCTGAGCAAAAGAGGGACAAACAGCTACTGGACCACGAGGGGAGAATTCGAGAGATAAGTGACACCATAAGACGAAACAACATTAGAATAATTGGGATTCCAGAAGAAGAAGAAAGTGAGAGGGGAGCAGAAGGTATACTGGAGAGAATTATTGGGGAGAATTTCCCCAATATGGCAAAGGGAACGAGCATCAAAATTCAGGAGGTTCAGAGAACGCCCCTCAAAATCAATAAGAATAGGCCCACACCCCGTCACCTAATAGTAAAATTTACAAGTCTCAATGACAAAGAGAAAATCCTGAAAGCAGCCTGAAAGAAGTCTGTAACATACAATGGAAAAAATATTAGATTGGCAGCTGACTTATCCACAGAGACCTAGCAGGCCAGAAAGAGCTGGCATGATATTTTCAGAGCACTAAACGAGAAAAACATGCAGCCAAGAATACTATATCCAGCTAGGCTATCATTGAAAATAGAAGGAGAGATTAAAAGCTTCCAGGACAAACAACAACTGAAAGAATTTGCAAATACCAAACCAGCTCTACAGGAAATCTTGAAAGGGGTCCTCTAAGCAAAGAGAGAGCCTACAAGTGGTAGATCAGAAAGGAACAGAGACCATATACAGTAACAGTCACCTTACAGGCAATACAATGGCACTAAATTCATATCTCTCAATAGTTACCCTGAATGTGAATGGGCTAAATGCCCCTGTCAAAAGACACAGGGTATCAGAATGGATAAAAAAACAAAACCCATCTATATGTTGCCTCCAAGAAACACATTTTAAGCCCGAAGACACCTCCAGATTTAAAGTGAGGGGGTGGAAAAGAATTTACCATGCTAATGGACATCAGAAGAAAGCAGGAGTGGCAATCCTTATATCAGATCAATTAGATTTTAAGCCAAAGACTATAATAAGAGATGAGGAAGGATACTATATCATACTCAAAGGGTCTGTCCAACAAGAAGATTTAACAATTTTAAATATCTATGCCCCCAATGTGGGAGCAGCCAACTATATAAACCAATTAATAACAAAATCAAAGAAACACATCAACAATAATACAATAATAGTAGGGGACTTTAACACTCCCCTCACTGAAATGGACAGGTCATCCAAGCAAAAGATCAGCAAGGAAATAAAGGCCTTAAACGACACATTGGACCAGATGGACATCACAGATATATTCAGAATATTTCATCCCAAAGCAACAGAATACACATTCTTCTCTAGTGCACATGGAACATTCTCCAGAATAGATCACATCCTCGGTCCTAAATCAGGACTCAACCGGTATCAAAAGATTGGGATCATTCCCTGCATATTTTCAGACCACAATGCTCTAAAACTAGAACTCAACCACAAAAGGAAGTTTGGAAAGAACCCAAATACATGGAGACTAAACAGTATCCTTCTAAAGAATGAATGGGTCAACCGGGAAATTAAAGAAGAATTGAAAAAAATCATGGAAACAAATGATAATGAAAATACAACGGTTCAAAATCTGTGGGACACAACAAAGGCAGTCCTGAGAGGAAAATATATAGCGGTACAAGCCTTTCTCAAGAAACAAGAAAGGTCTCAGGTACACAACCTAACCCTACACCTAAAGGAGCTGGAGAAAGAACAAGAAAGAAACCCTAAGCCCAGCAGGAGAAGAGAAATCATAAAGATCAGAGCAGAAATCAATGAAATAGAAACCAAAAAACCAATAGAACAAATCAACGAAACTAGGAGCTGGTTCTTTGAAAGAATTAATAAAATTGATAAACCCCTGGCCCGACTTATCAAAAAGAAAAGAGAAAGGACCCAAATAAATAAAATCATGAATGAAAGAGGAGAGATCACAACTAACACCAAAGAAATACAAACTATTATAAGAACATACTATGAGCAACTCTACGGCAATAAATTTGACAATCTGGAAGAAATGGATGCATTCCTAGAAACATATAAACTACCACAACTGAACCAGGAAGAAATAGAAAGCCTGAACAGACCCATAACCAGAAAGGAGATTGAAACAGTCATTAAAAATCTCCAAACAAACAAAAGCCCAGGGCCAGACGGCTTCCCGGGGGAATTCTACCAAACATTTAAAGAAGAACTAATTCCTATTCTCCTGAAACTGTTCCAAAAAATAGAAATGGAAGGAAAACTTCCAAACTCATTTTATGAGGCCAGCATCACCTTGATCCCAAAACCTAACAATATATTTTAAAAGGCAGTAAATTGTTTCATTAAAATAGAAAACTTCTTTCATTAATAGACACTATCAAGTAGTTAAAAAAACAAAACACAGACCAAAAAAAAAAAAAAAAGAAAGTTTTCAAAGTTTTCTGGCAAAAGACTTGTATCCCGATTATAAAAACAATTCCATCATTTTATAAATGAAAACACCAACTAGTTACTCAATTAAAAGACTTGAATAGATACTTCACAAAAGAAAATAAGCATGTGGAAGGGGCTTAACACCAAAGTTCAAGGAAATGCAGATTAAAACAACAAAGAGATATCATTACACTTTTGCTACAACTAAATTTTAAAAATGATTGAAAAATAAATGTTATAAGGATGTGAAGCAACTGGGAATTCTCATGCCCTTCATTGCTGGTGGAAATATAAAATAGAAGACTGTTTGATATTCTCTTATAAAGGTAAACATGCACATGCCCTATAACCTGTTACTTTCACCTTTTGATATATAATGAAAATATGTGAATGCATGCATATGTCCCCAACAACATATGAAGAAGTTTTTTAGAATCTTTATGTATAACAGCTCCGAACTGGAGTGGGAGGGAATTACCTATCCACAGGAAAATAAATATACAAATTTTGATATTTTTGTATAGTGATATTAGCTAAATAAGAACAAATTATTTCTGATATATACAATATGGATTAATATTAAAATATTACATGGTATTAAAATATCAATAAAAAAGTAATATATGCTCTATGATTTCATTTATATAAAATTCTAGAAGAAGCAAAAATAATCCATGGTGATAAGGATCAAAACAATGACTGCCTCTGTGGGAAGAGATTGACCAAAAAGGACTAGAACAATTTCTGGGGTATAGAAACATTCTGTTTTGAGTGTTGTACATACAGGTGTATAGATTTGTCAAAACCCATCAAGTGAACACTTCAGATCTCTTCATTTAATGACTGTGAATTAAACCTGAATAAAGCGTATTTAAAAATTCTGACTTGATATATTGGATATGTTTACTTCTCAAGATTCTAGAACAAAATAATAATTTTGTCCATATAATTCAAATAATATAGTCTCTTGAGAACTAATCCATGATAATCATATTTTTAAAAGATTCAGCTATAAACGGAGTCATAAGATACTGATTTGTAAATGAGCAGTATAACTGTGATGTTCATGGTGACAAGCCAGGACATCCATTCTCTGTAGGAAAGTCTTGTTTGAGAAGCCAAATTTTAAACAGGAGTTAGTTTGATGGGTACAGAATCAGTACAAGGATAATTAGTTTTATGATTGCAATGGCTGGTATCATCAAGCTGGGTTAGCCTGAGGCAGTTGTCTCCCTTTTGGGTCATGTGGAGCTTTTCCCAGACTAGATAGGTGTTAAGTCACTGGTCATAGTCCAGCCTTTCAAATTCAATGTCTCCAAAACATTCTCCTTTGAAACATTCTTTCTGTTAACACAATCTTCTCTAAAGAATAGTAAAATCAATGACAATAATTATGCTTTATGTAAAATTACATTCTCATGCTGCTCTAATGAGAATTCCAAAGGTCATGATGCTTAAATATTGGTACTTCTATATTTAGTTACTCATTTAGTTATAGTACTCATGCAGAAATATGTATGTTTATATTTTATTTGAGATTGAATTATTAGAGGGGTTCTCATTATAAATATTTTTATGTTTATGATTACCCAAGACATGCAATATGGCTGATTGTATAACAAAACTACTTTGCAATGGTTTGTGCATACTACATTGTAATATTTAAAGGCTATTTTTCTACCAAAACTAGTGTTCTATAGGCACTTATTCTGAATTTCACTTTATCCCTCATCCCCTTCTACATCTTTACTCTATCCCTGATTTATTCATAAGATTTTGTCCATTTTAATCCCATCTGAACTCTCATATTTTGTTGGGTTAATTCTTGAGTCTCAGCTCATTTTAAACACATCAGATGCAGTGATAAGGTAATATTCAGATACAGGGTGAGAATATATGTTTCTCATATTACTTATCAATAAAAACTGAGAAAGCTTAATTTTCTTTATTTACCTCACAAAAACTATCCCAATCAGAAAAATTACATAAAAAAGTTAAGTGAAATGAATTCTGATGTCAAAAGAGCTAGTGAAAATATGTGTTAGAAGTTTTTTTTTTTCTGTTATAAGCCAATTTCTCATAGATTTTGGGGGGAGATTAACTGAATTTATTAAGTCTCATGTTTCATAGGTGAAGGTGATCTGATTGAAAAATCTTTTCTGTCCTTTTTCTTTTTTAAATAAACAGTTCTTTTTAAAAAGACTTTATTTATTTTTGTGAGAGAGAGATAGCAAGCACATGCATGAGTTAGTGAGGGGGAGTGGGCAAGGGAGAAGCAGACTCCCTGCTGATCAGGGAGCCCAATGTGGGACTCGGCTCATGCCCTGAGCCGAAGGCACCCTCTGTTCTTGATTATCAAAGTAAACTCAACGTAAACTCACTGTGTATATTCTTCTTTCCTTACACTGTCATTCATATCCTGCCTGAAGCTGTGATTGGAGTCAAGTGGATAAACTGTCTATAGTCATATATTTTTAATATGACATTAGTATTACATACTAAATTTTGGTGGTTATTAATAGTCAATTTCCTTTCTGGTAGTAGTAACATTTATAAATATACAAGGGTCTATTGGTAGCCTATCCTCAATAAATATTGTCTGAAATGATTAAATGAAAATTCATTTCCTCAAGGTTTCTATTTTCCTTTTATGTTAGATAATATATCTAGTGTTTGGTTATTTTTAAGATTGAAAAGTAGTATTTGACTGTTAATTTAAAGTAATGAACTTGTCCCTATTAGTTCATTAATTGTTTTAGAATAATTGTTAGAATAGTTGTTAGAATAATAGTTTTCTTTACAGAAGAGAAAAAAGACATGTTAATTCTATGTATGACACAGTAAAGGATTACTTATGTGAGATCTGTTGTGTCTCTGAATTCTTGAGAGAGCATGGCAGTTACTTTAAAATGAATTGCAGTAGAGGCAAGAAAGAGATTGTTGTCTGACAAGCCATGGAACAAGCCCAGTGTCCAGGTCTTGATGACTAAGTAAGGAGATCGGTCTAGAAGAAACACTCAAGAAAGATGGGCAATCTCCGGTCATGATTAAAACAAATGGGAAAAAATTTCTTAAAGAAGAGTGAAGAAAAGTAGTGATTTGTCATAACACAGTGCAGAACTAGCATACATTAGCAGGAAGCTGACACTCAGAAATCTGGCCGTGAATTCGTATCAATGCTTATAGGAGTTGGAGCAAGGATAGTTTGTGCATCCAGATGGGGGATGGGATCCAGAATCTCAAGACAGATCCAGATCATTTACATCACTCATTAAGAAACTAGCCAGGCTGTTGGGACAGAGACTTGAGTAGGGACTGTTGGGATGTGAATGACAGAGCCAGATTAGAAAAATGAGAGAAGGTATGCACTGTGGTTTGCCGTGCAGTTCCAGAGTTCCTGATTAGCACAGGGGTACATTTCCTTAGTCACCCTACGAAGGTGAGGCATATTGTAGCTGCTTGGTAAAGCAGCTTATACTTTGAATAAAGGTTAGTGAACTATTAAAAGGCCGTCAGAAGGAAGTCTCTAGGAGTATCAGGTTTTCTAGGGATGGATGAGATATGAGAGCATAAACAAGGTAAAACTGACTGAAGTGTTTAATCAATAAGGCATATTTCTCTTTATTTTGTTCAATATCAAATTAGTGTAAATATTACATGATTCCATTTTCACCAATGCAAGTAGAAAAATAGCAAGAAGATACATGCTTCAATAAACACCAATATATATGCATATAAATAATGGCATTCTAATTGATGGGCTTATTTTCTTTATTCCATGATTATTTGAAAATCCATAATTGTATTCTGCTTCCACCAAAAATAGTAATTTGTAAAGAAAGTTGGGAAGAAAATAGTTGTTTTCGGGTTTTTAAGTGAGTAGTAAAGTAAATGAAAAACTTGAAGCCACCTGCAAAATCAAGCCAGATTTTATGATTAAAAATGTGCAGAATTCTCCATACTTATGATCAAATATGACCACCAAATAAAGATTTTATCATTTTTTTTTTTTTTTTTTTTTTTTTTTTTTTAAAGATTTTATTTATTTATTTGACAGAGAGAGATCACAGTAGACAGAGAGGCAGGCAGAGAGAGAGAGAGAGGGAAGCAGGCTCCCTGCTGAGCAGAGAGCCCGATGCGGGACTCGATCCCAGAACCCTGAGATCATGACCTGAGCCGAAGGCAGCGGCTTAACCCACTGAGCCACCCAGGCACCCAAGATTTTATCATTTTAAGTTAGTTCTAATTTAACAAAATTATTATTTCTAAAACCAACCCAAAGGAAAAAATAAGTTACTTTATTATATAATTATTCAATCACTTTGTCTTTAACTAAGAGATAAATGTGGTCATACAAAAGATGCTTGAAATTATATAGAATATTTCTGTATTTCCATTTAAAAACTAATAACTTCACATGGTTATATTTGTATACTGGATACAGACCACTTTATGAAAATATTGTTTGATGCTTATATTTATGCCCAGATTATAATCTTTAATAATTTTATAATAATTTGTCTAAATAAGTCTTTAGAAACAAAGTCCAAACATGGTACTAGGAACATTAAAAAGTCCATATACGTTAATAATACATTTGTGCTTTTAATGTCAGGTCTTATGTTTAAAATGTTTTATTGAACTGATAAAAGAGATGTTTATAAATTAAACCAAGAATCATAACATTATATCTCCCCCAACATTGCCATTCTTATTGGATAATACATATGTGAATGTAGCATGGTTCATGTGAAGAATACATATATTAGATTTTGGCTGTTGGCTATGGCAGATCCAGTTTATCAGAACAGCTCTCTTGTTGAGAAAAGCTGGAAAAGAGAGTAAAATTCTATTTTAAAAATCCATTCAAAAATAGAAGACTGTCAAGTCAGCCCCAAATTTCAAGATCAGTATCTTAAAGAGATAAGAAAAAAAAAAAGAAATAAGTTTGATATTAGAAATTAGTCTTACTTTGGAGTTATTTGCCTATTTACAAGTTTGTAGCCATGTCTGAAACTTCAACCAGCTCTTCCTCTGATTGTATCATAATGATCTGGCCCCAGTCTAAGCAGCAAAAGAAATGCTGGAAGCTGAGAAAAAGCATTTAGCAGTCTTATGGGGGCATGGGACAAGACGTGAGCTCTTGAACACATCCTAGAATTTCAGTTGGGATCCCGGGAAGAAATGTGCCCAAAGAGAATAGCTGGACAGAATATAAAGTTTTGAGACTAAAATCTAGTCTCAAAACTAAAATCTAGTCTCAAAACATAGGATTCCCTTAACCTGTTAGGAGTAAAGGGAGAGAGAAATAAGATTTTCTAGACACACGAATAACCTTGAAAATTTTGATACACAGTGTCTGGCATTAAAAACAAACAAACAAAAAACTCCCAAACCCCCAGTGGGGCGCCTGGGTAGTGCAGTCAGTTAAGCATTGGACTTTTGACTTCTACTGAAGTCACAATATCAGGGTCACCCAGCTCTAAGCAAGTTCTGTGTTTAACATAGTCTGCCTGAGACTTTCTCTCCCTCTCCCTCTGCCTCCCCACTTTAAAATAAAAAATAAGTCTTAAAAAAAAAAACATAAAACACACAATAGTGCAATTGTTAAACCACAGGGCTTTCAATTTTTAGCTTTTTGAGGAACCTCCACACTGTTTTTCCAGTATTGTTGTACCAGTTTACATTTCTGCCAACAATGCAAGAAGGAAAACATTCCCAAAGAACTCACACACACACACACACACACACACACACACACACACGAAAAACAAAAAACAAAACAAAACAAACAACAAAAAAAAAACAAATTCAAAAGGATATATGCACCCCAATATTTATAGCGCTATTATAGAATAGCCTAATTATGGAAATATCCCATGTATCCATTGACTAATGAATGCATAAAGAAGATGTGGTATACATATTCAATGGAATATTACTGAGACGTACAAGAGAATGAAATCTTGCCATTTGCAACAACATCAGTGGACTCAGAGAGTAGTCTGCTAAGCACAGTAAGTCACAATAAGATGAGTACCATATGATTTTACTCATATGTGGAATTTAAGAAACAAAACAAATGAGGAAGGGGAACAAAAGAGGGAAGCAAGCCAAAAAGCAGGCTCTTAACTGTAGAAAACAAACTGATCATTATCAGAGGAGAGGGACACATTGAGGGGATATGGATAAAATAGATGATGGGGAGGGGCACCTGGATGGCTCAGTGGGTTAAGCCTCTGCCTTCAGCTCAGGTCATGATCTCAGGGTCCTGGGACTGAGCCCTGCATCTGGCTCTCTGCTCAGCAGGTAGCCTGCTTCCTCCTTCTCTCGGCCTGCTGCTCTTCCTACTTGTGATCTCTCTCTCTGTCAAATAAATAAATAAAATCTTAAAAAAAAAATAGGTGATGGGGATTAAGGAAGTCACTTCCTGGGATGAGCATCACATATCAAATGGAAGTGTTGAATCACTATATTTTACACCTGAAACTAATATTACATTGTATATTAACTAACTGGAATTTAAATAAAACTTAAAAGCAGAAGCAAACAATTTTAGGAGTACCAGTAGAAGACAAACTGACCGAAAACTAACTGAAAAACCAGAAAATAGAAATGAAACTTCAGAAAAAAATAAATATTTTTGATATCAGACATGGGTTTTAAAGTAACTGAAATGAATATACATATATATAAGAAAATATACCAAAAGATGGAGAATTTCAGCAATAAATTAGATTTGTAGAAAATAGTACAAAAATAACTCTAGCATTAGAAAAACATACTATCTAGAATTGAGAACTTGATAAATTGGTGTAATAGTGCACTATGCACACCCCAAATAAGGACATATGATATGAAAGATAAATCAGTGAAAACACCCAAACTGAAGCACAGAGAGGTCAAAGTTTTAAAATACATAAAAAAGGGAAAGACACATATGGGGCACAGTAAAAAAAAAAAAAAAAAAAAAAAGTTTGTAGTTAGTGTAAAAAAGGAAAGAAAGACAATGGGGCAAAAGCAAAATTTGTAGAAAAGTACTAAATTTCCAAAAATGATACAAGATATCAAACAGCACTATAAACTTCAAGCTGGTGTTAGAATGACTTTGTTTGACTTTTGGCAGTTATTAACTAAACATAAATTTATGAGCATGCCATAACTAAGCAATTTTACTCATAAGTACATAAACAAGGGAAATATCTATATTTGTGTACCAGAAAACGTGTTCAAAAATGTCCCTAGCAACATTCTTTGAAATGACCCCAAATTGAAAACACAATTTTTCACATGAATATAATGATAAACTTTGTAGTATTTATACAGTGGATTTAGAAATGAGAAGAAATAAAAGACAACTACCTGTAAAAATAGGATTTTATATCAAAAATCACAATTTTAAAGTTTGACATAAAAGGATACATTCTGTAAAAGTCCATTTGAAATAACGTTTACAAACAATCTAATTTCCAGGAAAGTGGTTACCTCAAAAAAGAAAGATGTTGTTATAGGGGGCAGGCTTGAGGAGAGCTTCTGAATTATGGGTAGTGTCCTGATTCTTGTTTCTGATTTTGTTCCTAGATGTGTCAACTTCATAAAATTAATAAACGTGTAAACTCAATATTAGTTAATACTTTTTAATGTAAATTATATTTATATTTTAAAAGAGGAATAATTATAATTTTTGCAGAAATATTATGTAAATATGATTGATCAAAAACAAAAGTTTGTGGGGCAATTTGGGTGCATTTTTAGATTTATGGGGCTAGCTGTAGAATGTTTTTACTGAAAAGAGTGAGGAAATCCTTTTACCTCAAAGAAATCACTTAATGTTGGCCAAAAGAACTCTTTTAAAATTTTTTAATATTATATTCTTCAATTAAAGAGCTAGCAGTTTCAAAGCACTTGCAAAAGTTTGGTCATAGACTGATCACTCAGGGGGAAAAAAAAAAGTCCCTTCTCTCAATTCAAAAGATAAACTATTTAGATTGAAAATTCCTTGTCACGTCTTGCCAAAATATGTAAGTTGTATCCCTGCCCTGTTGCACAATTTCAGGGGTGCCACTCAACTTTTTTTCTGTATGAAAATTGCCTTCAGGAAGAACTCAGATGTGGTGGTAATGATAAATCAAAATTATTTATCTGACCATATAACATTGTAAGCTGCCAGAGGGAAGACAGAACCTAATTCAGGTTTTATGACCACTGATTGACTCTGTCCACTAATACTATAGTAGTGAAATCTAACTGTGTTAATCAGTCACACCATCTTCTGTTATAGTGAACATAAATTATGTATACATTTAAAAAATATATTATCTAAATAAAAATAGCTTCAACTTTTCCTAGTTATTCACTGAAAATAAGTGCATAATATATAAAGATAGTTGTCATCACAGAAGACTATTTGCAGATATATGCCATGTATCTTAATTTTTACGCTCATACACATATATTTACATCTTTATGTACTTCTCTCTGCTTATTACAGCATCAGCATCAGCATGTGGGCAAAGTCCTAAATTTGGGTTTCAAATACATAGTCAACATCATGAGGTAGAGGAGACAGTCTCTTCAAGTGACAGTCATTTATTTGAGATAGAACTTGTTTAGTATATGAGAATCTCTATTTGGCCTTCTTCCAGAAGAATAGCAAAGAGATATATGACTGATTATCAGAGTTATACCATGCTAGCATGGTCAGCTTAAGTAAATAAATTATTTGATCTGTAATTTTTTCTTTTTCAACCTTTCAACATCATCTTCTCTTGTTATTTAGGGTACGCAGAGTAGGTTTGGTTTTAAGTCTTTTTGGTTTGTGCACTTTGAAGTTTTCTCAGCACTGTGAGCTTTTTCTAGTTTTGCCATGGGCGATTGCCCATTGTACAACTGGCATGCTGTTCCCTAAGGTGAACTTTCCTGAGAGTCTGTAAAAAAGGAATCTAAAGACTTAGAGCACTTCATCAAAAAGTTTCCACATGAGCACACATTCAATTTTTCAACTGTTCTGATAAGGTAAAGCCTTTCTTTTCTCAAGTCTAAACTGTGTAACGCTCTTATAATAATTGCCACCACATTTATAGAAATGCAAATCTTACTCTATTTCTTTAGCAGTACACTTTTTCCCCAATTTTGAGGCATTTGTGATTAAGCCGATCATTGAGCTTTTAAAAGGATAATCAATGAAACCCTGCATTCCCAAGTCCCATGTCTAAGGGAGGAAGAATACTCTCTTGGCCATTTCATCTCTATGTCAGGTCTCATTTTCCAGATTCCTGTTTAATGCTTTACAGTAAACCATTTGCAATTCAGAAAATAGTATAGACAGTGCATCATATAGCAGCTTTATCCCCTTACATTATTTCATTTATTGAGCTCGTTGGCATTGTGTGTAATAGAAAGACTCAAGAGGGGGAAAAAAAAGATTCTTTATAAAAATGAGTTTTGAATAATAAGAGTTTTTCAAATCATTCATTGGAGAGTCAAGGATCATAATTAAACGATAACAAAGCCTAATTTTCAATTCAGCACTTCCACAGTAGGTAAGAAAATAAATGGTTTTCTGACTATAATATAGCTTTCTGAATGTAAGCAAGTAAAAGAAATATTTCCTCTCTCAAAATGGGTTTATATAACACTGTCAATATTCTATTAGCAATGTCCAGTGTCCTGCAAAGGTGAAGTGTGTGCCTGTACATGCATGAGGACCCATGTTTCAAAGATAGAATAGTGAAACAGCTAGGTCTGTAGTTCAGGTTAGCAGGTGTCCTGACCTATGACAGAGATGGAGAAATGGAATGCTCCTGGTGTGATTTTAGCAGCCTGTGAACAGTGTTGGTTCAGGAAGGTAGAGGGAATCAGCAGCAACTATTTTCTTATCATTCTGATAAGAATTTTGGAAGGAAAAGATAGGTGTATGGAGCTTCCCATCCCCCAGTGTGCATGAGACCATCCTATGTATTTATAGCAGATGCTGCATAATGTTGATGGAAGGAATAATAAATGGGAACATCTCTTTATTCCCTTTGTAGTGTTTTCTGTTTTCAAAAAAAAAATAATATTCAACATTTAAGAAAGAAAGTTCTCCCATGGAAACATTTATTTAAACTGTATCAAAATAATGAAAAAAATATAAGTAGAATATAAAATGATAGCTTAGAAAGAGATGAAATTAATGTATGCAAGTATTAAAATCACAAAGTTGTACAGGTCAAGTTACAAATTGGGCTGGAGAGAAGAAAACAGCAGAAAGAAAGCATAGGGTTTCTAACAGATCATTCAGAAACATGTAATTCTCCATCTTCTCTGTAAATTAACTTTGTTTAACCTTGTTTCATTCACTAAATTTTTTTTTAGTTATACAACTGGCATTTTTTGTTGTTGTTTTCTGTTTGATTGAGGATTTATTTGGATGTAACCTGCCTGTAGCAGAGTCTATCATCATTAGAGATTCCTTCATTACTTAGAAAGCTTTCAGGCATTTTGTGAAACATTTTACATTTTAAAAAGAAAAAATCATAAAGCTTACAAACACATTATGTTTCTTATGATATATATGCATGGCATATATATATATGTAATAAAAGTTATCTGGAAGTTAAGTGATCAAAATATTTTTATTTCCCATTTCTCTACCTCTCAAAAACATTTCATTAAAAAATTTCATTAAGATTTCTTTGGGTATGAATCTAACATAACACCTTCCTTTCACTTCACTATCAAAGGTCATCTTTTTACTTTTAAGGAAAAAGGAAGATTCAGTAGCCCGAAAGTTCCCAATTATATACATTATTGGAATGGATAAGAGAACAACTTCAGAGAGATCCTTATTTTCTAAAAAGAGAGAAAAATTTTTAAGTCCTCTAAGACTGAATCAGTATTTCATAAAACATTGTTAATATGAGAATTATGGAATTTTGAACTAGTTCGTTTTATTTGAGTAAAATGAACTGAAATAAAGGAAACATAACAGACATATGTCCCTCAAATTCACCATTTTCCCTGAATAAATTCAGAGTTTCCCTGAATTTATTTCAATTTATGAAGTTACCTAAATGATATACTCATTTGCACAAATCAGCAGATTTACTTTCAACTCATCAGTGGAGTTAACAAATCTATTAGAGATTTGTACATAGACCTGTGACTACTTCACTTTAGTTTTTAATTTTGTCCTTGATGGTGAGAAAGTAGAAATTTTTGTAACACATATGAAAAACAAAAGCCAATTTCAGAACATGAAGCACAACTAAATCTATAATTTATTCTGAATTAAAATGGTATGTGGTTTATGTGAAAACAAAAATGGTAATGATGCATTATTCTTCTACAGTTTGTTACATACACACTTATTCTTACACCCAGTACCATGAGTTCCAGCCAAAAAATGTGAATGCTATGCAAAGCAAAGCAATAGCACACTAAAACATCGGTATGATAAGAAATGGAAATGAAACCATTTGCATTTTATATGATACTAGATATAAAATGTGATTTTAAACCTGACTGAAGTTTGGGTTTCTTCCAAACACATGATTGGTGAGGAAAGACTGGGTCTATGTTAGACTTGCTTAAAAAAGAAGAAAAAAATTCCTGTTGTACACACAGATGTCAGCCATTCTCTTTTCTCCTTTCATCAAAATTCAGTTATAAAGTGAGAAACACTGACTTCAGGGCTCAGCTGATTTATACATTGTCCTTACAGTTTGGTCCATACTAAAATATATCATTTTGATTGCTTTCCAGTGGAACAGGCTCATGGAAAATGAGCTATCCTTGAGAAATTATTAGGACAGCAGATTGATTTCAATGTCTCGTTAGAAAGCTATAGTACTTAAAGAGTTCTAAGTTTTCCAAGGGTCTAAAATGCAATTTTAATTCCAGGGTACTCCAAAACTAATGCAGGTTCTTTGACATTTCTTGGTCCCTCTCACAATGGGATTTAATTCAGATTTACATCTAAGACTAGGTCACTCAAGGTGAAGAGCTCAACTTTTGACTCCAGTGTACTGCTGGTCCACCCTTGAGAAATGGAGACTCCAGGGAGACTGAGGGGAGATTGTGGACATGCAGCAATCTTCCCTCCCAGAAGTGATTTTGATCCATTGGATTACTGAAGCCATACAGCACACTTGTAGGTAGAAACATCTAATTCTGGGAGATGTCATCTATTTACATTAGATTCCACCTATACAGTACTCTTAGAGCTACTTGATTCTCCATGCAGGACTCCATAAAGAAATTTTGCTTTGGAGTTAATGTTACTAGTAAATAAAATTCACTGGCTACTTACTATGAATCTGGCACTATCTAAGTGTTGATATCACTGATTATTTAATTTTCACAAATATAGTATGTAGTCTTACCCTTACCACTTTTTAAATCTGAATGTTAGGTGAACAGATAGATTGAATAAATAGCCCAATGTGGATCCATGCTACCCTTACTGATTAATCAGTAGAAGACGGTTGATTTGAACTCAAACAATCAAGCACAAAAGTGTGTGGCATCAACTACACTACTGTTTCTGAAATGTGGCTCTCAGTGTATGAGATGACTTTGGAGATAGTATTGGTTCTGAAACATTCTAAGAAGTTTGATTTTGAGCTAATGAAGTACTACAGAGGTTGAGTCATCTGAGACACTTCACTTTGAAGAGGATCCTTTTTAGGGTCTCCTCACTTTGCTTTTACATATCACATGGATTTTTCTAGTTCTAGTAAGATACTTTGATTAGCTGTCTGAATAATTACTAATCTTTCTTGGTTTATTTCAAGGCAGATTGGTAAAATCTATCATTTGAAGAGGTGGACAGGTTCTGGTAAAAACTTTATTTTAGCATAATTTAAACTTTTATAGATTCTGCTGCTACAAATCTCTAAAGCCACATTATGTTGACTGAAATGCATTTAATTCATACAGGTTTATTAATACTGTTGTACCTCTCCTTTAAATCTGAGCATGACTCTGTAAAATTAGTCTTATCAAAATTATACATAGGAGAAAACTGTATACCAAAAAGTGAAAGTTCACAGAAGGTAGCACATAGCCACTGACAAAAGCATATTTAATATATGACCAAAGACCTGAAGAAAATGAAGGTATAACCCAAGGAGAAATGCCAAGGATGAGCTTTCAAGACAGAAAGACCAGGAAAGCAAAAATGAGAGAATGTTGAGCCTGACCTAGGAACAGCAGGAATACAAAGTGATAGTTATTTAATGAGCAAAGGAAAAAATAAGTGATAACCAATTCAGAGACAGTAGTAAACTTCATCTTATAGTCCTTTGGAAGAAGATAGGCATTGTTGTTGTTATTTTAATTTGATTTTTTTTTTTTTTTTTTTTTTTTTACATTTGAGCAACGTGGGATGCTGTGGACAGTTTGGAATAGAAGGGTGACATGATCAGCCTTGAGTTATAAAAAGATCATTATTGTTCTTGTCCTTAAACATTGCTGATATTTCAAGTGTGGAGAGTTAAAGAAACAGGAGTAAGATGAGTCCAAGTTTTTTTTTTTGTTGTTTCAGCAATGATAAAAAGGGTTTTTATTTAGGGAGTTTAAGAAACCTCAGGAGGAGCATATTTAGGGAAAGTTCAGATTTGTTTTGAGTGTGTTAGGTATGGGATGTTTATAAGTTTGAATATAAGATTATGGAGTACAAGGTAGATATGTAGGAAAAAATTTCAATTTCAGAGTCATAAGCATATTCATGGTATTTTGAACTATGAGACTGGGATATCTAAGGGGACCTATGTAAAGAGGAAAAGATCTAAAGATTAAGCAGTAAGATATTTGAATGATTAGAAATCAGGGGAATGTTCATAAACCAGCAAAATTAAATAAGGTAGAATTGGTCAATGATGCAGGATGAAAAAATCAGGAAAGAATGGTGCACCAGGAAGCAAATTTTCAAGATATTCAAGGTCTGAGAAACCATGACAGATATAAATAATAGGTCAGCCAGGAATAGAATTGATAATGATCATTGGTTTTTAGCAACAGAGAATAGCGTGGTAACAGGGACATTTTGTTGAAATGGTAGAAGTAATTCCTGATTAGAAGGGATTCTTAAGAGAAGACAAGGGGAGACAAATGAAAAATTAATATAGATCTTTGAATCTTAACCAAGCTTTGTTCTTGGTTTTCAGACTCCATTATGTCATTACGACTGGCGCTTCCATTTTGTTGGTAAAATTTTGAATTATGATGTATAGATAGTGCATTAAAATAAAGTCAATAGTTTTCTAAATATTTTCTCAATACTCTAAAAATAGAGGTTTTCTAAATATTTTACTTTATTTGGGTTATAGCAAGTAGAATGATTGTGCTTGTAATATTCTAACTCTATATCCTAGAAGTCACCAGCATTATGAATGAGAAGCTATCTCAAACTTTTCTGATACTGGGACTCAGCTCAGAGATAAATTAATCAAACTGAGATTTTATATCCTAAGACTAAAAGGAATGACCAGTTTTCCCTTAACCTTTTACTTAATTTTCTTTTGTTCAGATAATTCTCTATCAAAAACATTTCATTGCTCATATTCTTTAAATTATACTTGAACTAGAATAGACACATTCTCTTATTACACTCCCAGGAAAGGAGTATTTGTCTTCAGATACTTCACAAAGTTTCAAGGAAACTCTAAACTATTTTAAAAATGTTATTCACACATGTCAGTCTCTAAAAGTATGAAATTCATCTTTATTTAAGAAAATAATGGATAAATATTTCCAGTCTGAGGATTCTTTTATGTGAAAAAATATCACTGTGCTTTATTTTCTATTTATAGATAAATCACACATGAATAAATTGTGGATCACATTTATCTTCTGAAACTTACTTAAAGATGTAAGAAAAATCAATGTGACATTTGAATACACTTTGAAGTTCTTTCACAATCCAACACTTCACAACTTTTATCTTTCTTTTGCATCAATTGCTTTCAAATTGTATTTCTCAATACAAATTGTATTTCTCAGTAACATTTTTGTTTAAAACATTTTCCCTTTCTTCTTATTTTATTTCCTCCCCTATTGTATTTTTCTCTGCTACTTTTGCTCTTTAGAAGGACCAAATATTTTCTGTCAAAGGTAACAAAACACCATTCTCCTAAATCCCTGGCCTTTTAAAAGGGTGATAATAACTTTGATCACTGTATTTGTATAATTAAGGTGCAGGCCTTTGCTTGAAAAGGGTCCATCTCTTGCTTTGAATCTGGGAGGGCGTGATGCATTTGCGGAGATGAGCACTCTGTTGGAAAGTTCCTGGTCTCCTTTGGTGTCACATCTATCTATGTCCCCAGACTGCTCATCCAATGTTCCAATGACAGTGATTAGCGGGACCCCCCACGAGCTGCAGATGGAATGAGGCAGAGTGATAAGGCACGCTGCCTTTCACATCGGCAGAGAGAAAGGCCTTCTTCCCAGGAAGCCCAAGAGGAAGCCGTTTAAACAAGCGTGCAGAAAATATTGGGGTAATTACCAAGCACCAGGAGGGGGTCTCAGCATTGAGAATGGATTCAAAAATTCATTCAGCAGATTAATTGATGTTTTCCCTGCAGCCTGTCTTTGGAAATAATTCCCATGAAAATTCACAACTGAGAGTGGGAAAGTGTATTAAAAAAAGATATTTTCATTACAGCATACATATTTACTAATGTTTGAACCACATTTACTTCTGCCAGAAAAACTCTGGCGCTTTTGATCACTAATCTTTGCAGTTTTGCTCTCTAAAATAAGACTCTTGTGTCTACAAAGGCCAGAAAGCCTTGATGTGTGCAAATATATATAAGAAGCTTCTTAAAGTACACTCCTGTTGGAAATATCTAGGCAAGTTTTTGTGACTTAAGTTCTTTTCTGACATAATAGCCTTGAATGCCACTCTGATGTCTGATTGATCTAGAAGAAAATCTGTGGTGTGTGTATTTGAGCAGGAAGTACCCTAAAGGAGGAGGACTGGCATCCCTAAGACCTAGAGGTTATTGTAGTGGAACATCAGTGTTGTGACAGATTTGTTCCTGGGGAAAAGCAAATCAGCCTTCACCTCTTTCTTTGCTAACCAGCTGGCAAATAAGGGACCTTGACAGCAAAAATACAGAGAGACACTTATCAAATGTATCAGTTTGGAAACGATGTAGAGAAGAATAAATGTGTGTGTGTGTGTGTGCTGTGCATTTTTGTACATGGTACAGTGTTTATGGAACACAGAGGTAGTCACAAGAAGGGTACACCTTTCTTTCTGGAAATATTGATCTGTCATTTTGAAAAATAGGAAGGAAAAACTGTTAAGGTTCTGTTGCTGCATTATGTTCATATGTACCCCTGGGAAGATCTGTTTATTATGTCCAGTTTAATTGTAAATTGACTTGGAATACATTAATCTGAGTATCCTCACTGCAGATGTCTGCTCATGCACATAATGATCCTAGGACCATTTGGGAATTTGAGAGTGTGGCTCTCCATTCCTCTGAAATGGGATGATTCATCTTTCCCATGAGAAATGATGGGCTGTTCCCTTCACCTTGAATGTGTTTTCTGTCTTTGAGCTCCTGGCATGCTAGATGCGTGCAACCAGGACCATGTTGTGATTTCTCCTGGCCTCTCCCACTATAAAAAATATTAAAACTTACTGTCCACAATTACATTAATATAAAGACAAACATATTGATGTTAAATGTTTAAATATTTTCTTCTACCTAAAAATCTATTTCTTTCTTCTTATTTGAAGGAAATTTGAAAACTTTTCTTGGCTCCAAAGATATTGTGGGTCCGATGTGCTATACCCATTGTGTCTAATAGATTAGTAGGTCTGCCTGTATCAAGCCAACACACTGACAGTTCTGTGTAAGTTACGTATGGCAAATCCTGCTGAAGGCCTCATAACAACTTTCCTTCTTTTCCTGGCTAACAGATACATATTTTGTTTAGATTTTAAGGAACAATAGGCTCAAGGGGTAGACTAATCCTCAAAACAAAGAAATAGACCATAACTGGCCCAGTGCCGTAATGGAAATTCAACTCTTTTTAATCAATTAGGTGTGGGTCATCTTTTGACTCTAAAGGAAGAGGTGGTTGGGCAGACCAGTAAAAGGAACACAAGTTACTTGATAATGTTACCGAATCACTTGGGATTCTTTTTAAGTTATGTGAAAATGTCCTGGTGTTTATGACATATTCAGTTTAAGATTTTGTTGCTGTCAGTTTAACTAAATATACTTTCTTTGTAGTTTCTAGGAGATGTAGGCATGTTTCTTTTTAACCCTATGTATATACTGTGCATACTATTATCAAAGTATTCTTCTTCATGTCTAATTAATGTTTAACATAATGATGTCTCCACTAAATTGTGAACTCTTCATGTTCCTGTGTTATCTTGCTCAATATATATGGAAATATTTTTCAGCTATTAATCTATGTATAATTATATAGATCATACTTATATATAAAATATATAAATATATATATTTAATATGTTTCCCTTCTCTCTTTTTTTAATTTTTTTTAAGATTTTATTTATTTATTTATTTGACAGAGAGAGATCATAAGTAGAGAGAGAGGCAGGCAGAGAGAGAGAGAGAGAGGGAAGCAGGCTCCCTGCTGAGCAGAGAGCCCGATGCGGGCCTGGATTCCAGGACCCTGAGATCATGACCTGAGCCGAAGGCAGCGGCTTAACCCACTGAGCCACCCAGGCGCCCTTCCTTCTCTCTTTTTTTAATATTTTATTTATTTATTTGACACAGAGAGAAATCACAAGTAGGCAGAGAGGCAGGCAGAGAGAGGGGGAAGCAGGATCCTCACTGAGCCAGAGCCCGATGTAGGGCTCAATACCAGGTTCCTGAGATCATGACCTGAGCCGAAGGCAGAGGCTTAACCCACTGAGCCACCTAGGTGCCCCATGTTTCCCTTCCCTTAATTAAGAGTCCGCATGGTAGAGTCACCTGAGTGGCCCAGTCAGTTAAGTATCTTGACTCTTGATCTCAGCTCAGGTCTTGATCGCAGGGTCTTGATTTCAAGTACAATGTCAGGCTCCTTGGTGGGTGTGGCCCCTACTAAAAAAAATAATAATAATAATAAATAGGGGCACCTAGGTGGCACAGTTGGTTAAGTGACTCACTCTTGGTTTTGGCTCTGGTCCTGATCTTGGGTCATGGGACCAAGTCCTATGTCAAATCCCGTGTCAGGCTCTGCACTCAGCATGAAATCTGCTTGAGATTCTCTTTCTCCATCTGTCCCTCCTGCTTGTGTGCTCTTTCTCTCTCTCTCTATCAAAATAAATAAATAAATCTTAAATAAATACTAAAATAAAGTAAAAGGTAATAAAAATCTTAAAAAGCCCACAAAAACTACAAGTCAGGACAGTAGTATTTTGATACCTTTCTCACTGACAAATTGCTAGCAGGTTCTGTGTTAAAATTTGCCTAAGCCCTAAAACATTGAATTAGTTAATTCCTTCTTCATCAACTCCTCATGTATGTAGGGCTCTCTTTCTTAAACTCTTTTATAACTGAATAGCAGTATCCTTGTCCCCAAAGATGTAAAGGATTAAAATCATTTTTGCTTTTGTTTCCTTTGCCTTTGGAGACATATTTTGAAAGAAGTTGCTGTGGCCGATGTGGAAGAGGTGTTACCGCCTATATTTTCCTCTAGGATTCTCATGGATTTCTGCTGAGGTCTTTTATCCATTTCAAGTTTATCCTTGTGTATGGTGTATGAGAATGGTCTGGTTTCATTCTTCTACACATAGCTGTCCAATTTTCTCAACACTATTTATTGAAAAGACTGTCTTTTTTCCACTGTATATATTTTTCCTGCTTTGTCAAAGATTATTTGACCATAGAGTTGAGAGGAATCCATCAGAATCCTAGAGGAGAACATAGGCAATAATGTCTTTGACATTGGCCACAGCAACTTCTTTCAAAAATGTCTCCAAAGGCAAAGCAAACAAAAGCAAAAATAAATTTTTGGGACTTCTTCAAAATCAAAATCTTATGCACAGCAAAGGATATAGTCAACAAAACAAAGAGGCAACACATGGAATGGGGGAAGATATTTGCAAATGATAGTATAGACAAAGGGCTGATATCCAGGATCTATAAAGAACTCCTAAAACTCAACACACACAAAACAGATAATCACATCAAAAAATGGGCAGATGACATGAGCAGACACTTCTCCAATGAAGACATACAAATGGCTAATAGACACATGAAAAAATGCTCATCATCACTAGCCATCAGGGAGATTCAAATCAAAACCACATTGGGATACCACCTTACACCAGTTAGAATGGCCAAAATTAACTAAACAGTAAACAACTTGTGTTGGAGACAATGTGCAGAAGGGGAACACTCTTACACTGTTGGTGGGAAAGCAAGTTGGTGCAGCCACTTTGGAAAACAGTGTGTATATTCCTTAAGAAATGAAAAATAGAGCTTCCTTCTGACTCTGCAATTGCATTACTGGGAATTTACCCCAAAGATACAGATGTAGTGAAAAGGAGGGCCATCTGTACCCAAATGGTCATAGCAGCAATGGTCATGGTTGCCAGACTCTGGAAAGAACCAAGATGCCCTTCAATGGATAAATGGATAAGGAAGATGTGATCCATATATACTATGGAGTATTATGCCTCCATCAGAAAGGATAAATACCCAACTTTTGTAACAACATGGATGGGACTGGAAGGGATTATGCTGAGTGAAATAAGTCAAGCAGAGAGAATCAATTATCATATGGTTTCACTTGTGGAGCATAAGGAATAACACGGAGGACATGGGGAAATGGAGAGGAGAAGGAAGTTGGGGGAAATTGGAGAGGAAGATGAACCATGACAGACTGTGAACTCTGAGAAACAATCTGAGGGTTTTGGAGGGGCGGGGGGTGGGAGGTTGGGTGAGCCTGGTGGTGGGTATTATGGAGGGCACTTATTGCATGGAACATTGGGCGTGATGCATAAACAATGAGTTCTGGAACACTGAAAAGAAATTTAAAAATAAATAAAAATTTAAAAAAGAATTAAAGTCAGAAGTTATGTATTCTCTCTGCCTTAGGTTTTATCCTTTACTATATGCTCAAGACCTAGAAGATGGCTAAATGACTGGCACATATTAGACAATTTGAAAATAAGTTGTGGTTATGAATATAAATTATAATTATGTGAATGAATTACGAACTTATTATTATCCACCCTCAGCAGTAGTTATGTTGACCCCAGTTTTAAAATGACCAATCCTCAGACATTTTATTTTTCCTAGCTTTAAGCTTCACATTTCTGACAATCTCTTCATAGAACACTACTCGGAAATTATAAAGGTATGTATTCATATTTTCCTTTTATGCATTTAAAAAAATAACTTGTGCTCTGGAAATCTTTGTCCAGATTGCCTAGTGGTATTTAATAGAATCAATTGGTTTAGAAAAGGAAATGTATTTCTTGCCATTTTAGAAAAGGCTAAATGTAGTTAAGGTATAGTTTGGCATTTGAGGGTGATAGATAAGAAGGTAATGGCCTGGTATTGTTCTCACTTCATTTCTGTACATTTTCCTAAGGAAAACATGGCATAGTTCACAAAAGGTTAGAGTAATAACCATTCTATAGGGTGTATGCCAAACACTCTGGATTTATAGAGCTTTCTAACCCTAAAATGCTATTGGATTTGTACCAGACTGGCTCAGCTAAATGCTTTCTTCAGGATGGGTTCTCTTGCTGTATTTATGTTTGTATTTCCCATCCAGTTTCTAAACGTGTCCTGTTTCCCAGCTCTCACTGACTAACTGAGTAATGAAACCTCAATTCTCCCAGGTCTCCCGTAGCCTGACATGATTTCTTGGTAATAGTCCCTGAGAATCCTTTTTATACAACTGACTTATCTAAACATACAACCAAATTTAGGTGGCCTGACCCAGAAAATCATCTTTTATCTCATCAACTATCAATATGCCATGGCCTCAAGTAAGTTACTTTTGGTTTTCTAGCCTTAGGAAGTTTGGCTGCATTAAAAGTGGTGGCTTTTGTGGAACTAGTTTGTTATCAAAGTGAATAGCTGATCAAACCTGTGTAGTAAGGGCAATAGTTGAATGTTTTACATATAATAGACTCAATGGAGTGTCTGAGGGCAAATGGAGAGTTGGAAACGGGTGGGGTGGATAAAGGTAATCCTTTAATGTGGTTGGGTTGGGATTTCAACTTAAGTCCAGCTCAAAGTCTATTTGTACATCTAGTCACTGAAAAAATCAATTATAGCTAATATTCATGCACTACTAAGTGAGGAATCCCTGCTAATTTACAATTCTTTAATGGTGTGCTATATATGATTATGCTTAATAATCAACTAAGTGTTGACTATCCAAAGTGGACAATCGAGACTTGCTTTTAAATAACAGTGAAATTTCAGCCATAATGGTGATACCAAAGTTCAATTCCCCTTTGTTTCACACTTACATTTTCAAACTTATCTTTGAAAAATAGATTTAGTGGAGTTCAATAGCAGTCTGACTCATCCAATTCCTTTTTTTTTCCCCTTGTCAGAATATCAATACCTAAGGAAACACTAACAGAAATGAATATTGGCAGGTACTAATTTGCTTAATGCATGAAGTAAACAGAGATGCACACAATGGAACAAAACAACAAGAACAAAGGTATAAATGCAATGTATAAAATTCTCAATACTACTATAAATGTTTCTTAAGTGTGAATTACTAGGAATAAAATGTCTTTGGAGAATCTTTAATTAAAGAAGTAAAATGTCTCAAAATCATCAAAAGAGATTGAGAAGATGAAAGAAAAAAACCTACCTATAAGAAAAGAAAAACGGAAAATATTGACCTGATACATTTATATCAAAAATGCAAAAATAAGTGTAAAAACACTTTTAGATTTACTGATTAAATAATTCCTAAAATTCTATGGTGATGTCAATAATTCAAAATAATACAATATTAACATAAAAAAGAAGTCTCAAAAATAGCTCCAAAATTATTTCAAGAGTTGGCTGAAGCTAACTGACATTTGGTAGATCAATCTTTAGGCAAATGCTTCTAGGAAATGTGGGTTTGAGTCCTTGTTTTGTGAGAATTCTTTAGTTACCCAAATATGAGTTGCACTTTCTGAATATTTTAATATAAAATGCCTACAGGATACTTGTATTTCATAATCTATTCTCTCCACCTCTAAGGGTTTAAGGTATCTTAAAGCAAGTTTGCTCTGGGAAAGCAAACCTGGCAAGGAGAGTAGGCTGGCCATTGAGGTTCTGTTACTTTCAGATGTTATCCTTCTTCTGACCATAATTCAAATTTCTCTCTCTCTCTCTTTTTTTAAGATTTTATACATTTATTTATTTATTTATTTGTCAGAGAGAGAGAGAGAGAGAGAACAAGCATGCAGAGTGGCAGGCAGAGGCATAGAGAGAAGCAGGCTCCCTGCTGAATGAGAAGTCTGTTGTGGGACTTGGTCCCAGGGCCCTGGGATCATGACCCAAGCTGAAGGCAGTGGCTTAACCAACTGAGCCACCCAGGCGTCCCAATGATTCATATTTCTTTGCAATTTGTCTTAAGCTCTAAATTTTCCCAGTGAGAGTACATGCAATCCCTCTTTTCCTTTTTTTTGTTTTGAATATCCCAAAGGTATGAATTTATAAGCAACCAGTTTGATTTTCATAGACTTATTTCCCCTTTTGTAGCATTTCAAATTATAAGAATTTAAATAAGTAGCACCTCTCTTGTAACCTTGTAACTTGTGTATCCATTGTGCCATGCATATATTACTCTATCCATTTTCTCTTTGAGAAGTTCTACTATAGAGGCTATACACACACACACACACACACACACACACACATATATACATATTTTAAGTCTTTTGCATAGTTTAATGTAATGTAGGGTACTGGGCATTTTTCTAGAAGGGAAAGTTAAAAGTTCCAATTCATGCAGCAGTTATTTATGTTCAGATTTAGAGTTAGAAGACTTACTGTCTTTATCTTTTCTTAATGTAGAGAATCTATTATTTAAGAGTCTAGCCAAGAATTTATCAGCATTCTGAGTAATGTGTGTAAATCTCTAAATACTGATTTCAGATAAATAAATAAATAAATAAATAAATAAATAAATAAGGAAGGAAGGAAAATGATAATATCCTCAGTGTTAAAATCAACACATTACGGAAGAGAGTATACTTGTTTAGAGTACGGGGAGACATTACAGAAACAAAGGTAGGCCATGCCTTATTTTAAGATGTGAACCTCAGATGTTGTTGCATTCAAATGTTGCATCCCCTACCCTCATCCTGTGGAGAGGTATATGTCAGGCAATTTCAGTCTGATGCCATTAAATATTGAGTTTCTAATTCTTCCTTTCTTGCCAGACAACAAACTTATTGATGATAATGGAATTTTTTTCATCATCATAGGAAAAATGAATTGGCTGGGGGATATAGCCATCTGGTTATACTCTATAGTTCTCATTTAAACTAGTCAATTGGATGTTTTTCATTTATAAATCTTTTTCTTTTTATTAACTTAAGTAGACTTAGAAATATAGATATAATCTTGGTGAGTTGGCAATAACAATTTCTAAGCCTATGACACTGAAGCACAAAGTTTGGATCAAAAGAAATTAAAGCAATGCCATACCATTAGATATCTTGAAATAAATCCATCTGGTCTTGTATGAAAATCCCTCTCCATCACGATGCATCATGAGCTATTTCTATTTGCAATTTGTACAAGTCATTGTTATTTATTTAACATTAAATGTTTAGGTCAAAATTACTTTTTACCAGTGCATGAATTTGTTATTTTAAGAAAGTATGCCCGTTAACTATATTAATACATTCCTTCTGTTTACTCCATGCCATTCTGAAATACTTCCTGCCATGTTTTCTTTTCCTGGCTCTATGGACCTCTCAGGTATATAGTGCTTTCTACTGTCACTTCTAAGAATCACAGAATATTCAGTTAAGCCTTTGTGATATCTCTGTGTATTGCAACTAATCAAGAAGATCAATTTGCTCATTGCCTGTTTCAGTATATTAGATCCTCAGTCTTCCGTATCTCCCAGTTTATTTATTCTTAGTGTATGACTTCAACTCTTACTTATATCTGACCTGAACAATTTTATTTTCCCACCAAATTTGCTAAGAAAACACTATTTTCCTTTTGTTATATTTCCTTTTTTTAAAATTTTTTTAAAGATTTTATTTATTTATTTGGCAGACAGAGATCAGAAGTAGGCAGAGAGGCAGGCAGAGAGAGAGGAGGAAGCAGGTTCCCTGCCAAGCAGAGAGCCTGATGCGGGGCTCGATCTCAGGACTCTGGGATCACTACCTAAGCCAAAGGCAGAGGCCACCCAGGTGCCCCATCCTTTTGTTATATTTCTATGCATAGGTGGTCATACCAGTCTCGAAGTGGAAACAGTAATGAGATATTATTTCTAGGCATTCTGCATATTTTCCCCACTTACTCCAC
Organism: Mustela lutreola; assembly: GCF_030435805.1. Taxonomy (NCBI): domain Eukaryota; kingdom Metazoa; phylum Chordata; class Mammalia; order Carnivora; family Mustelidae; genus Mustela; species Mustela lutreola. The sequence continues at coordinate 111,222,229 of NC_081290.1, forward strand.
TTTAGGAAAGAAAAAATGACATTCATTGACCATCTTGTTGTGGAATTAATATATTAAAGAAGAGTAGTCATCCAGAAACTAACTTGTGAATGTCCTCTCTCTTTCTCTTTCTCTCTTTCCTTCTTTTCCTCTCAACAATTCTACTTGCAATTTAATGGTTAAGTACAATTCACAGGATAGGCTTGTAGGCATGCATTTTAAAACTTAGCCCAGAGTGCTTTTTCAATTCAGACTTAACAGGAAAGAAATTATATATCATTCAAATTTTTACTTCATTACTATATCTACTTCTCAACTGGTTCAAAACATAAAAGAAGTGTAATTAAGTAATTCGTCTCAAAACCTCCAACATTAAAAAAAAATCATTCTGATATTAATATATTGGCATCTCAATATTTATCCTAAAATGTACTTATAAAAAGTGTGATGATAAATGTGTACATGATGAAGAATTAACTTTATTACAACAAACAACTTAGCTAACTTACTGGTCAGTCTGTGAGTTCATTGATTAGACACTTTGTATTTGCAGAAAACAACTAGTAGACCCATAACTCATAAACTCTTTCCCTCATTTCTGTTGCCAAGTTCCTCAAAGCTGAAAACAGAAATATAACTTTTTTTTTTCCTGGCAGGAATCCATTCCAGTACTAAATAGTTCTTAGAGATATGGATTTTCTTGACATTTGTAGCTATAGACATATTTACTTGTAGCCTTAATTTTGGGTTAATTTATTTCATGTGGGAGTTGCCCCCACACCCTTAAATAAGAAGTGGCTAAATGCTAAATTGAAACGTAGGGGATAGTAGAAAGAACTTAAATTTTGGTTCCTTTAGAGTCCTGTATGTTCAAGATAAAAGCTCCCTCTAATTCATATTAAATTTCATGCCTCTAAACCTACATTATCTTCTGTTTCCTCATTTGAAAAGATAATACTAATGATGATAATGATAACAATAATAAAAATAATGTAATAATAACAAAATAAAATTACTGTGAGGATTATATTAGACTCTCCATCTATGTGTGTATGTATCTATCTACCCACTTGTTTATCAATCACTTAACAAAATGCATGATGCCTAGCAGACACACTCAATAAATAATCGACTTCATTCACTTTTTAACAATAGCTATTACTTCAATCTGGCTAAAATTAAGTCAAAAATCAATATGCCTGTCCAGGAAAACACAACAAAAAACCAAAAGCCATTAATTTAACTGGGAATAGGCTTTTTGACAATACGTGATAAATATAGGATATTGATCGATTTCAGGAAGTGGCCAGTAGTTTCGCTATCTCCTAGAGCAAATTACTGGGTTGTCTATTACTTAATACTGAGAAATCCTTGAAAAAACCATGTTTATCTTTTGTGAGGTAAAATGGCCTTACACTTTAACAACAACAGTGGTAGTACTTGTGCCTATTGATCTCCAGGAATCTGTGTATTTAAACAAAAGAGGTTGGCATCCTTAATTAGTAGTTAAAATGGTTTCAGTTTCAAATGTTATTAGGAAAACATGTTTGAAAATATGTTGAACTGATAAATAACAATAGGACCAAAAATCAGGAAGAAACAGCACACCAGTTGAAGACTAGTAGTAAAAAGGTAGAAGAAAAACCTAAGCTAGTCTAAGTGAAGACTGTACGTGAATGAAATTCAGAAACTAATTCCAAATATGTAGATCATTCATATCCTTGTAGATCAAGGATAATAAAGTAGAATACTGAATATAATGTTTAATTTTACGCAAATTATTAAATAGTTACTTCTGGGGTGCCTGGGTGGCTCAGTCGGTTAAGTGTCTGCCTTCAGCTCAGATCATGATCTTAGGGTCCTGGGATCGAGTCCCACATTGGGTTCTCTGCTTCGTGTGGAGTCTGCTTCTCTCTCTGATCTTCTCTCTCTTACTCTCTGTCTTTCAGGAACAAATAAATAAAATCTTTTAAAAAAATCACTTCTTTTTATTCTCTTGATACTTATGAGAAGTTATTTATCTTTATGCTCATGATACTTATAAGTACTTACTATGCTGCTATTTGTCAAAATCATGTCATGAATTCATAATCTCAGTAGCAATTCAAAAGTGAGAGTGGGCACAGTTTGCTAAAGTTCAGATAGGTATATTGTCAGAATATGGCGCTGATGTCAGAATATGGCGCTGATGGCATGACCATCAGCGGTATATTAGGGATAGAGAAAATAAAAGATATTCACCAGAGAAATAAACTTCATAGGAAGTCAATATAGAGAGAGCTACAAGTGCAAGAAAATGACCCATTGGCGACTTACAACTAAGACTGTACATTTCTCCTATGGCAGGTCTGAATCTGTACAAGGCAATTCATTTGGCTGTCAGAGTTTGAGAACTACAGGGGCATAGAATCCAAAAAGCCATTATGAAAAGCACTTTTTGAATCACAGGGTCTTTAGGATTTTATCAATGTTCTGGGTGCCAGCCCAGGTCCATGACTTGTCTATAGTATTCAAGCAGCAACCTGGGCAGTTGGGCTCTCTCCTCCAGGTACATGTGCCTCCAGATAATGAAATCAAAACGAGAATTTCCTCCTGGGATGGCTTCATTCTCATCTGCAACCCTAAATTGATTCCTTTTCCTATCTCTTACAAAAAGTGCCTTTTTCTATAGGTATTACTCCCATAGATACTTCCCCTGATGCACATAAGAGAAAAGTAGAAATTAAAACTAACATTGTTGGGTGCCTTGGTGGCTCAGTGGGTTAAGCCACTGCCTTTGGCTCAGGTCGTGATCCCAGGATTCTGGGATCAAGTCCTACATCGGGCTCTCTGCTGCGGCAGGGAACTTGCTCCCCCCCCCACCCCCCGCCTGAGTCTCTGCCTCCTTGTGCTCTCTGTATGTCAAATAAATAAATAAAATCTTAAAAAGAAAAAAAAAACTAACATTGTTTACTACGTAAATAACTTAAATAACTTTATAAAGTCCATCTTATTTATAACTTAGATATATAAGTCAAGAAGTAGGATATGGGAAAATGAGAGAGTACCAAAATCCATGAATGTGCAGAAATATTTTATTAGATAATTATCAGGAAAAAAATGAAACAATATCTTGCCATTTACACATTTTTTGTATATTACCAAAATAGTCTTGTGATATCACTCTTATGATGACCCTACAGTAATCTTAAATAAAAGCCTGTGATCATTAGAATGAATGAATGCATGCACTTTGTTGAAACAGATGTCTTCAAAGTCCCTGTCAGCATACCAGAATTTTGGACCAAGCAAACACTCAGACTTTCTTATTTAAGAATGTTAGCTTTTAAAACCGAGTATTATTGTTATTTATCGTTAAATTTTTATGTCAGTGGGGAAAAAAAAATCTCTGCATACCAGACTGTGATGTAGTCAAATGATCTGCTTCTGAGACATCTTGTAAGGATTCAAAGTGACTTTCATGGAGCCAAGATGTCCCTTACTGAAAGCTGCATTTCCTGTCTTTAGATGTAAACACAAATGTATTTAAGTTCCAAAATAACTGTGGGCAGGGTCAGCAAAATTATCCTTTAGTTTGCTACTCTTTATATGTCCTAAAACATATTAAACTATAAGAGGTCCAGTACAGTTTTGATAACAACTGATATGAATATTTATTTCCATTTACAAAGGTCCACTGATGGAGTCCAGGAAAAGTTACTGCTGTAATAGGGATCTAAGATATAGTTTGGCTGAAATTGCATGACAGTTTTCTCCTTCCCCTCAGATCCTCCCCAACCTTCTTCTTTTTTTTCGATATTTGCATATTTCAATATTTAGATGCAGTTTGAGCAAAACTGTGATCTGACCTAACAAGTTTCTTTTCTTTTTTTTTCTTTTCTTTCTTTTTTTTTTTTTTTTAAGATTTTATTTATTTATTGAGAGAAAGAGAATGAGAGAGAGAACATGATGGCAGGGAGGGTCAGAGAGAGAAGCAGACTCCCTGCTGAGCTGGGAGCCCGATTTGGTACTGGATCCTGGGGCTCCAAGATCATGACTTGAGCTGAAGGCAGTAGCTTAACTAACTGAGCCACCCAGGCACCCTGACCTAACAAATTGCTAAAATATAATATGTACGATAACCTCAAAAAGAGTTGAATCAGATTTCTAAATAGTCACAGAGAGATTGGATTAAAAGGTTTGAATTCACTTTTGAGGATAGTTTTAGAATAATAAACCTTAATCAGTTTAGTTTTACACTCTTGTAATTTTCCAATAAATTATACACAAAATTTCCTTATTTCCTACAACATAAAGTTGCTTCTATCATCAAATAGTGGTTTTATTGAATTCTCTTAAATTCAACCTAATAGAGCAAGTATTTAAAATTTCATCTGGAATTTAGGGACACCTGGGTTGATCAGTGGGTTAAGCCTCTGCCTTCAGCTCAGGTCATGATTTCAGAGTTCTGGGATCCAGCCCTGCATCGGGCTTTCTGCTCAGCGGGAAGCCTGTTTCCATTCTGTCTCTGTCTGCTTCTCTGCCTACTTGTAATCTCTTTCTCTGTCAAATAAATAAATAAAATCTTTAAAACAATTTTTATCTGGAATATAAACTAAAAGTCTTCTCTTTAATATTTCTCTAAACAGAGAAGCATGGAGACGGTCCTATAATATTTCTATGAATATATGTCTGTGTGCCTATTTATAACTTCTAAATGTGCCAGCCAAAGCTAACAAATATGTGCAGAAAAATAAAAAAGTGTTTGTCATAGACTCAAATTCTGATCTGAAGCAGGTGTCACTTCTCTATTTCTTGTTAGTTCATTTTCCAGGATTTCTTGTGAGGATCCATCATAGAATTCTAAGTGTTGTGTCCACTGGGATTTACACCACTTGTTCAATCTATTTATACCGAGTTAATTAAGTGATAATCCCAAAGTATCAGAAGACATAGGAAGTAATAAATGCCTGCTTCTCTCACAGACATGCCAAGAACGCATGGTGAGGAGTCACAGGATGAAAGACTTTTATTACCTAAAGTCAGATATTTCTGTATAGGGAGTGTTGCTATTAAACAATCTGTTCTCTTATTTTTAAAGCTTTTATGTCTTTCATTTGATAAATATTCTTTTTTTAAAATTTTTTTATTTTTTATAAACATATATTTTTAGTCCCCAGGGGTACAGGTCTGTGAATCACCAGGTTTACACACTTCCCAGCACTCACCAAAGCACATACCCTCCCCAATGTCCATAATCCCACCCCCTTCTCCCAAACCCCCTCCCCCCAGCAACCCTCAGTTTGTTTTGTGAGATTAAGAGTCACTTATGGTTTGTCTCCCTCCCATTCCCATCTTGTTTCATTTATTCTTCTCCTACCCACTTAAGCGCCCATGTTGCATCACCACTTCCTCATATCAGGGTCTTTTGACAACTGATGTGATGCTTCTGAAGGAGATTCAAGCCAAAAGAATGCATACCTAAAATTTACAATTGAAGTAAGACATTGTCTTACTTAAGGCCAATGTCTTACTTACCAACTAGTAAAGTTGGTCAAATCCATTGTCAAAATAAATGAAAATGCAGCTTAATTCTCTAATTGTTAAATGATTTCCATGTATAGACAGAAGTATCTCTATAATGTCTTTACTTTGAACTCCACATTCATCCTACATGTACATGTACATGCAAACTCACATACATAGAAACAGTCATTATCTATTTGCTAGTTTAATATACCTGCTAGTTTAATATAACTGGAATTTATTAAATTCATGTTTTGTTGAATAAGCGAAAAGGAAGTAAAATTCATTGAGGTATTAGCACCAAAGGTAATTGTGAAAGATAAGAATATCTGAATGTATTTATGTCTTAGAAATCCCATTAGTGGTTTTCAGCTATAAACTATATATGAAAATATTTCCAACAATTTGGTTTTAAAATTTAAAAGATCAGCCAAACTAGGAAGTTACCTATTACCCTAAGAGTCATCTAGTCACCCTTGTCTCCATTAATAATTAGGATAATGTCCATTCAAAAGTAACCACAAAGTAATCCTTCTTAAAAGATGAAAGACTCCCTTTACACCAATTGAAAATGTTGATAATAAAAAACAAGCTTAAATGAAACCTACAAGTTTTAAGTGTGAAAAATTGGGAAATTTGAGAATGATTTAAGTCCTGGTTCTGCTTCGACTAATTAGTTAAATAATAAATGCTTAACCACTTCAGTCATATTTTTTCTTCTTCTATTATAGATGTGTATGAAGGAGTTGACTTAAATTACCTTTTAGATCTTTCTGTTCTAAACTTACATTATTTGAAGTTTCTATTTATATCAGCATGGTTATTTTTCCTCCTGAGCTTTCCCCTTTCCCCTGCACTGCTAAAACCACAGTATCTACCTGATAGCTTAATGAAAGAGAAGGATCGACAGCTCTTTTAAAGTTATTTTCTACTAATAATAACATCCAGATCATTTTGAAGTTGATAATTTTTTCCTGTTTTTATTTTGTCTGTGTTGTTATCTTTCCTATTTCTTCATATTTAATATTTTCTTTTTCTTTAATTTTATGCCGAGCATAATGGACTATACTGTGGAGTATTTGGGTTATTTTTCACCCACTAAAGGACATTGTATTTGTTTTGTTGGGTATTTAAATTACTTGCCTATGCTTTAGTTCTATCAGGTTTGATCTTATTCTGCATTTCTGTTTTGTATCTAGTATTAGGGCTTGCCACTTGCCCCCTGGTTTGGTCATTATTTCTAAATCAGGGCAGTCTCCATCCAACGAATGTTCACTATGCATGGGGCAGTAGGGGAGTGTGGTCTTTGCATTCTCTTTTTTTTTTTTTTTTAAGATTTTATTTATTTTACAGAGAGAGAGAGATCACAAGTAGGCAGAGAGACAGGCAGAGAGAGAAGGGGAAGCAAGCTCCCTGCTGAGCAGAGAGTCCGATGTGGGGCTCAATCCCAGGACCCTGAGATCATGACCTGAACCGAAGGCAGCGGCTTAACCCACTGAGCCACTCAGGCGCCCCTGGTCTTTGCAATCTAACTGGTTTCAGACTCAAATGTCTGTCTGAATGAACTACTTATCCCTCATGCATGTGACTCATGATGATTCCCTACAGAGCCTTATGGAATGTCCCTCTGACACCTCCCTCTTCTCAGATACCCAGAGCTATACATTTTGGCCATACCAGAAGCCCAGAAATCTGATATCTTCCTCCTCAATTCAGGAATATCACCACTTTTTTAGAAGAATTTATTTATTTATTTGACAGAGAGAGAGAGATCACAAGAAGGAAGTGAGGCAGGCAGAGAGAGACGGGGAAGCAGGCTCCCTGCTGAGCAGAGAGCCCAATGTGGGGCTCAATTCCAGGACCCTGAGTTCATAACCTGAGCTGAAGGCAGAGGCTTAACCCACTGAACCACCCAGATGCCCCATCACCAATGATTTGCCTCCATATTTTGTAGCACAGAAATGTCTGCAGGCAGAAAGTTGGGGCCATCATGGCACAATCTTCTGGCTCACCTTCTGTGATTCCCTTCTTTCCACAGTCACAGTCCTTTTCTGCCTATTGTTCCATACCTGGAATGTTTTGTCTCATAAATTTACCTTGCTTTATAGAAGTTTTCAGGAAGAGATCAAGTCTGCTAGCATTTATTCTATCATGACTGGGAACAGGGATCCCATCTAGTAACATGTAAACACAAATTAGGGTATATTTCTTTCTTAATTAACTATTTCATTGAGTATTTATTGTACTTTGATTAAATCCATATTCACTACCAATGACTATTGGGTTCTACATAGTTTATCTTTTGTCTTCTTTGCAATATCTTCCAGTGAAAATCTTCTTGTTCACTTTACTCCAGACACACTGATTTCTTTCAGGCCTTGAACACACTCAGCTATTCCTGTTTCAACACCTTCATAAAGCTTGTTCCATCTGCCTCAGATGATTTTCCCTAACCCTTCATCTAGTAACTATAAATACAATTTTCTTTTTTTTTTTTAAATATTTTATTTATTTGACAGAGAGAAATCACAAGTAGACGGAGAGGCAGGCAGAGAGAGAGGGGGAAGCAGGCTCCCCGCTGAGCAGCGAGCCCGATCCGGGACTCGATCCCAGGACCCTGAGATCATGACTTGAGCTGAAGGCAGCGGCTTAACCCACTGAGCCATCCAGGCGCCCCTATAAATTCAATTTTCAATTAAAATGTCATTTCCTTTTAGGGGGCCTTTCCTGAGTACCTATATAACTTATATTTGTTTCTCTCATGACATTCTATTTCTATTCTTTTATAGTCCTTACTGCTGATCTGTCCAAATATTTGTGTGGGTGTTTATCAGTAGGTAATATCCATACAGAGCATTAACCAGGGTTCTTTAGAGAAAGAGGACCAATAATGTGTGTATGTGTATATCCGTCTGTCTGTCTGTGTCTGTGTGTTTATATATATGTCTGTGTGTATAATACAGAAGTGACTCACATTATTATGGAGGATAAAAAGTCCCTAGATCAGTAGTCAGCAAACTGGAAACCGGGAAGTAGTGGTACAGTTCTAACAAGAATGCCTTAAAACTAGGAAAGCCTAAAATGTAAGTTATAGTCCAGGTCCAAAGGCAGAAGAGTGATGTCCCAGTTCAGTCGGTTAGAGAGAGCAAGTTTTCACTTACTCCACCTTTTTTGTTGTATTCACCCACTCACATTAGTGACAGCAGTCTGCGTTATTTGGTTTATTGATTCGAATGTTAATTTCACCTGGAAATACCTTTGAAGAACACCCAGAATAATACTGAATCCATTATCTGGTTACATTGTAGCCCAGTCAAGTTGACACATAAAATTAATGATCTGACCCTGTAAATGTTTTTCAGATAAATAAGGGAAGTTGAGATCTAAAGGATGAGGGATTAGTGGCATAAAAAGTGGCAAAAAGCATTCTAGACAAATGAAACTACATTCAACAGTATGGACACATATGGAAGAGCTTGATGTACTCAGGAAAGGTAGGAAGCCAAGAAGATTGGACTGAGGGAATCAGAGGTGGATTGTTAATGTGATGAATTCTATAAAGATGCTAAAAAAGCCAGATTATGTAGGACACCACAGGATCTTGTTATTCAAAGTGTGATTCTCAAACCATGAGCACTGGCATCCCTCAGGATCTTATTAAAATGTATAGCCTTAAGTCGCACCCTAAACCCACTTAATCAGAATCTGCATTTTAATAAAGTCCCAATATGAGACTTGTCTCAGATACATAAATTTGATGGACAATTATATACTGGTGATGATGGCTCAAGGGTAACTTCCAGATTATATGCCTTGATCAAAAAGGTTAGTAAAGGAACTCTGTACTCAGGTGGAGAACACTACAGGAAAGGTAAATATATGTGAGCGTGTGTGTGTGTGGATGATTGTTAATGAGTTCAGGTTTCCAGTTTTGCCTTGCTATGTGTCTGAATTGCCTCTGAGATATTTGAATAATGTCCAATATGCAGGATAGGAAGACCTAGAACTCAAGAAAGATATTGATAGGAAGACTTAGAACTCAAGAAAGATATCTGTGTTGCATTAACAGACAAATAAGCTAGGAACATACAAATAAGTCAGAAGAATATTAAACAGTTAAAGTAAACATCAATGAGCATCTAAAACTAGGATTTAGAGGTAAGAATTTTTTAAATACTTTCTATTTAATTTTTAAAATTTTAATTACAGTTAGTTAATATAAGTGTTTATTAGGTGTATGATATACTAATTTAACCCTTCCATACATCAGCAGTGCTCATCATCACAAGGTGCTCTCCTTAATCTCCATCACTCATTTAACCCACCACCCCTCACTTCCCCTCTGGTAACCATCAGTTTGTTCTCTACAGTTAAGAGTCTGTTTCTTGGTTTGCTTCACTCTCTCTTTTTTTCACTTTGCTTGTTTGCTTTGGTTTCTTAAATTCCTTGTGTGAGTGAAATCATATGGTATTAGTCTTTCTCTGATTTACATATTTCATTTAGCATAATATTCTCTAGCTCCATCTAGTCAATGCAAATGGCAAGATTTCATTCTATTTAATTGCTAAGTAATATTCCATCCTATATATTTACCACATCTTCTTTATCCATTTATTAATCTGTGAACCTTTGGGCAGTTTCCAGAATTCGGCTATTATTGGTAATGCTGCTATAAACATTGCTGAACAGCAAATACCAGGCACACACCCTTAAGTTAGCACAACCCTAACCTGAACCCGAACCTGAACTCCTAGCCCCTTACTCCTAACCCCTAATTCCTAACCTAATCACTAACTTTAACCATAACCCTAACCCTAGCACTAACACCAACACTAAACCTAAGCCTTGAGATGTCTCTGAACTGCAAAATACCAGGCACATACCCTAACACAAACCTTAAACCTGACCATAATCTACATTTGAAGATATAGCTTCCTGAACACACAACAACAACAACAACAACAACAACAACAACGAAGCAGCCTAGTTATCCTGGAGGAGACCCCAAATACTTAAGAATTCATAGTATTTCTGAATATTGATATGAAGGTAGAGATAAAAACAGAAAAACCAATTTAATATCTATTGAGATGGTATTTAAAGCCCTGAATCCCCTTCTTGACTCAGCTCAGTAGACACCTGCCATGTCTATTCTTACCCCAACAGAAGTTTGGGGTTTTATAGTAGTAAGAATTTAAAAAAATAATAAAAATTTAAGAGATTGAACTATCGAAAATATTAAGCTAATTTTATACAGGGAAAAGGACAGAGAGAGCAACCAGATATGACTTTAAAATTTGCACCCTGTATAATTAGAATAAGGATATACTAACAGGGATAAAAGATACAGGAACACATTTAAGTTAAGTGCATGCATAATGTACTCTGGAAATAGAGAGTTTGAAGTAACAGCAGGATATTCATGTAAAGAGGTGACATATATTTGTGTATATCAATATTCAAATATACCAATATACAAATACATATGTGTTTTGTGTGTGTATGTGCGTAAAAGTGGGCCTCAGCATGGTAAGCCTGGGATTAAATATTTGGAAGATATGTGCATGAAGAAAAAAGTTGGGCCATGGATCTAGAGCACTATTTATTGGCTCTGTTAAATTACATATGTACTCAATGGAATGAGCTCACTAAATGAAATACCCCATCCCAAAGAGCTGGCTGGTTATTACTCAACTGTCACTTGGCCCAGGGAACATATTGAGAAAACAAACAAAAATGAAATCTGACATCCATGAAAAGAAGTAAGGTAAGATATCAGTTTGAGTGGTTGAAGATTTTATTTTTATACTCATATTAGAAAAATCTCTATAATTTTGAAGGTGAATGGAGTGATTTGATGTAATTTTGATCAAATTGCATGAAAAAGAGGAAGAAATGTTAATATGGCATGACCCTACATCTGGTGATTGTCTGGACATCTGGACATTAAAATCAGGGTTAGCACTGGGGAAAAGAAAGGAAGATAGTCAGTCAGAAAAGAAAGGAAGATAGCCCCTGGATCACCAGTTAAAATACTGAAATACATTCTCATCGGTTGGTCATTTGTTTCTGCTTTAAGTCCTCAAAGGATGGTCCCTACCACATAAACTTATATATCAGCTGCCTTTACCCCATATTCTAACTTCCCTAGTATCAAACAACTTAATAACTGGTTAATGCTTGGATCAGTAACAGGTTATCTATATCCTGACTCTCTGAGTTTCTTGTGTCCATTCTGAATGATAGGGTGCTCATAGAAAATGGGTTACTGGTCCTTGCCCAGCACATACCCAGTGCAGGGAACCCTGGCAGGAGGTAATCAGCTGACAAGGCACCAAATATGAATAATGCTACTTAATGAGATTGGGAAGTACTGATTAAACTACAGAACACCCAGCCCTTTTGGCTACCAACACTATTAAATATATTAAGAAAAGGATACCCAACATTAGGGAATGCCCTAAACATGTGTTAGCTCATTAGAGTGCTATAATTATTCAATTATAGTAAGAGCTATAATTTTACCAATGACAAGCTGAGCTATATTGAGAGTTAAAAACTTAAATAACAAGAGTTTGAACTTAAATGCCAAAAGATAGCAGCAAGACCCTCAGAGAAATAATGTGTATTTCTATTCTCATCTGGAAGATGGTTCAACCCATTAATAAATGCTTTCAAAGAAGTGAGTTGTCAATAATAAAGTGAATAGTCAATAATAAAAAGAATGGATATGTTAAATATTAACTGCAATTATAAGGAATAGGAAGAAGGTGGGTTTAAATTATTGCTATTTTACCAGAAGGTGGAGCATGATTCAATACCATGAAAAGTTATCATTAATAACAGGCATGAAGGAGACTAGTTTGGACAAAGCTACAGTTAATCCTTAATATGTGAAGAAGAAATGATGAAGGGACTCTTTTCAAATTGCTGTAGTCTTTTATTGTCTTTTAATGTGAAGAGGGGAGGTCACGTGAAAAGAGAAGAAACAGCTCCGAGAGGAATTGGAAAGTTTTAGAAATAGTACTGAAGTGAATGATGTGGAAACATTTCAAACCCTTCAATGGTGTACCTGCCACCCACACTTATGAAGAGATTCTGATAAAGCAAGCAGTAGCACCTCCTCTTCTTATAGACTCTAAATGGGGCCCTTGTAATAGGGAGGATTTTGAACATAATTCTTAGTTTCAGGAATAAAGAACTTTCTGAATATATGAGATAGAACAAAAGCTTACAAATAAACCATAACGACTTCTAGTGAAAGCAAATACTTATTCCAATATGTTCTCCTTCAAAAACTTTGCTAAACCCAACATGCTGTTTATGACTTCAGTACTGGAGTACTCTGTTATTTTTTTCAACATATAACATCTTACGTATTAAACCACTTACCCATTCTCACAGCCCAAATGCACTACGACATATACATCATAAACTTTCATATGTTCACTTTAAGGAAAAAAAATGTTGTAGGCTGGATTAAACAGGATATGAATGAGCAAGCAGAATAAACAAGTAAAATTTAATTAAGCAATTTAGCACTCTATAAAAGCAGCAACACATAAAAATGGGATGTAAACCACAGAGGGGTGGTGCACTACAGTTTCGATAGTTTAGGAACCTAGAAAGGGGCACTGAGTACAGCAAACACACATGCTTTTCTGCACATGGTACAGTTAAAAAAATGGTCACTGAAACAGCCTTTACACGTGGGAATTCTGTCCACTTTGTTCTTTGCTTTTGCCTTGTGCAGGTGGGGCAGAAAGAATAGGCACAGAAGTCCCTTCATATATACCAACAAGGAATGACTGTAGATATATACTCTTACATTTGCTGTAACCAGACAGGAAAACAACTCATTCATTAATTTTCAAAAGCTTATGCCTGCTACATACAACTGTTAACTAATTCCACTGAAAAAAACTGGGAGCTTGGACATGAAAAATACGAAGCAACTCTGCCTTAAAAGGACTTAAAGAATAAATAGCATCCTTTGCTTCATTTCAGGGACCTGACTTGTATTTTCATATCTCAGGATTAGTGTGATACCATTTAAATCAAACCTGGTTGTCAAGGCCTCTAACCTGGCCACCTTATTTCCTATTAGTTCCCAAAATAACCCCAGGAATTCAATTCAACCAAAAATATTTTGAATATTAAAACATTTAAATTCAAAATCAAACTTGAATCCTTTAATATTTAACCAGAGATTTTGTCTAAGACTCTTCTAAACTACAATGATGTATTTGATAGAAACTACAAAATGGTATCTTTTACATACATTCTTGAGCTACCTGTTTTGTTCCAATTCCTAATTAAAATTTATTTATTTATTTTTTTCCCTAATTAAAATTTATATATTGCAATATTATATGTTATTTACTATTTTCATTTACCATTTATTATTTATCAGATATTTTATAAACTGCTCTAAATGTACTTGACATAAAACAAGAAATAAAAATGTATATAGGCAAAAAATGATTGTGGTACTTTAAAATATAACAATTAACATCAAATTTAGTTTTCGAGCTGAAGGCATACAGCTCTTCCTCCATCAATCTTATAAGGTCTTAACATAGTCATAAGCACACAGTAAATATTATTCGGTTTATTATATGGGTCAAACCACTCATCTCTCTCTTTTAAATATTATTTATTTTATTCTAATTTATCTTTTTAATCAATTTCTCTTTTAAATGTGGTTTATTTATATTTTATTTTTAAGTAATTTTACCCATTTAGAAAAGTTGTAAGAATAGTACAAAGAATTCACAAATCCTCACATTTTCACTCACTCAGATTCCCAAGTTGTTAACATTTTATCTTGTTTGCTCCATCACCCTATGCCTCTTAGTTGGGAGCATGATGTAGACACAATCCCCAGCATCCCTGTTTGCTTATTGGTAAAACGAGGACACTACCTCTTAACCACAAACAACCACAATGCAACTATTCAAACTAGAAAATTATACACTACCATCTAGTTTATACACAGCTGTTAAATTGTGCCAACTACTCCAATGAGTATATTTTTTCCTGTTTGGTTCAGGATCCTGAATAGGACAGGTTATCCTGTTTCTGTAGTTCCCGTCAGACAGCTAGAGTTCATCAATCTTCTGTCTTTCATGAATTTGACAGTTGTGGAGAATATTCCTTTCATATTTCATAGTCTTTTGATAGGTGCTATGTGGGTAGAATTCCTAAGAAAATCTTACCATCTTTTTCAAATGCAATACCTATTTCTTATCAAATTTCTACCCATCAACTCTAGCACTATTCATGACTTATGCCAAAACTACATACAGAGTGGGAGTTGCCAATGGTGGTTTTTTAATGTGGTCTTTCCTTCTATATTCATTATTTGGCATTTTACTAAGTAAGGGCTTCTTCTTCTCCCATATTTATTTGTATACTTTTTTATTTGTATTAATGGAGTCAAAATTTTTATTTTATTTATTGAGTGCCAATATTTTCAATATTTATTTATTTCAATATTTCAATATTTATTTAAAGCTGCGATTGTCCCAATTTTGGTCAGTGAAAGTCCCACTAAGTTTGGGTATTGTATCATCATGTTTTTTCTCATCATTCTTGGAATACTTCTTTACTTTCTGGCCAAATAAGGTGTTTCTGGCTCTTCTTGTTCTTTTCCTACACCAGACCTGAGGAGTCCTAGTTTTTTTGTTGTTGTTGTTCAGGGTGGTATCTAGAAAGCAAGATCTGAGAGTTTGGTGTGTCACTTCTATGACTTAGTAGACTGACTAAGGAAATGTATGCATGTGTGTAGGTCTATCTGTGGCCCATACACAGAAGCATATACATGTATTTGTATCAATTGTATATCTTTCTGCTTATTTCATAATAATATAATATAATAGATATACCTTCCACTTCCAATTTAATGCCTTTGGCTCTTTCTTTCTATCTACATTTTTATCCTTTTTTAATAATGAGCAACTTGGACCCAGTACCCTCAACACTGTGTGTTCATTCTTCCTGCATGTACCCATCTCCCAACATGCCACCTGCCTGCTCATCCAGTCCCATGGTCCCCTCTGTAACTGTCCTCTCTTCTTGCCTCTGAAGAAAAGTGGGAAAGAAAGGAGACAAGTTCTGCTATCATTTTTAAGGAAAACTCAGGCAAGCTGCTCTTCTGTGTATTAACTTGTTCCTTCTTAGTTTTCTATCCTCAGAATTTTTTCATTGATTCATTTGCAAGGCACTTGAGCACCTATCCTATATATATATTGTGTTTGTGTGTGTGTGTCTGTATAATCTGATTGTACAAAACATACATTCTAGAGAACAATAATGTATATCTAATTTTTGTTCCTTTTTTTAAAAAAAATATTTTATTTATTTACTTGACAGACAGAGATCACAAGTAAGCAGAGAGGCAGGCAGAGAGAGAGAAAGAGGAGGAAGCAGCCTCCCTGCTGAGCAGAGAACCCGATGTGGTGATGCAGGGCTCAATCCCAGGATCCTGAGATCATGACCTGAGCTGAAGGCAAAGGCTTTAACCCACTGAGCCACCCAGGTACCCCTAATTTTTGTTCTTAATTATGAAAGTGGTTTACCTGGGAAAAATTAAAGCTTTTAAATGATGCAAATAAAGCTAAGGTTTCCTTTGGCAGGGATAAGGTTTCCTCATGCTTGAGTCTTGCCTCATCCCCACGTTGTGTCCCTTCTCAGAGGTAACAACTTACCAGTTTGATGCATAATATTTCAGATAATTTGCAATACATTTATAGACACACCTACCCACATCGCCAATGTATGATTCTATTAATGCAATTTTCCATGTATATTTTTGTTTTTACACAGAGGTCATATTCCATGTATAATTCTGAGACAAGTAGTCTTTATATTATCAGTCTTTATGTATTAGCAAATGGAGATCCCTCATTTTTAAAACTGCTGCACTGTCTTTGTATGTAAAATGCTAAAATATATTTATATATTATTTGCCATATATAGATATTTTCTGTGAATAACTGTTGTTAATTTTGCCCATTTTCCTAATCTCCCACATTCATCTTTCTTTTATTGGGTTGTACTAATTCTTTTTTTTTTTTTTTAAGATTTATGTATTTATTTGAGAGAGAGAGCGCGCGCATGAGCACAGCAAGGACAGAGAGTGATGGGAAGAGGCAAATAGCAGACTCCACGCTGAGCACGGGCTGGCATAGGGCTTGATCTCACAACCCTGAGTTCATGACTTGAATTGAAACCAAGAGTTGAACATTTAACCAACTCAGCCACCCAGGCACCCCTGTATTAATTCTTTATATGTTCTGAACACAAACCATTTGACTTTTTATGATTTAATATTTCATGGTGCCATTTGCCATGCAGATAATAAGTTTGATACTGTAATATATCAATATTTTTTCTGTTATGAAAAGCTTTCTTATTCTAATGGCAATATTTATGTTGTCAATATGTTCTTAGACTTTGAAAATATTTAGACATTTAGGTCGTTGAAGATTATTTTTGTAAGTGGTATGATAGAAAAGTTTAATTATTGGGACACCTGGATGGCTCAGTCAGTTAAGTGTCTGCCTTATGCTCAGCTCATGATCCCAGTCCTGGGATCCAGTCCCATCTTGGGCTCGTCGCTCAATGACAAGTCTGCTTCTCTCTCTGCCGCTGCTTCCCTTGCTTGTGCGTGCTCTCTCTCTGACAAATTAATAAATAAAAACTTATAAAAAATTGAAGTTTTATTATGCATTTTTCCAAAGAATCAATTAGAAAAACAATTAAAACATAATGCACCCTTTCTTTATTAAGTTGAAATATTATTTTTATCACATACTAAATTTTCTGTTGTGTGTGTGACTTTATGAATTTTCTAATATGTTTTAATTATTTTTTTCAACCAGATGACACTGTTGTATTTACTCTAATTATATAAGATGCTGTAATAAATCATAGATCAAGTCTGCTATTTTTTTTGCTTAATCAATACTCTTGGTTATTTTTACACATTGTGGTTCCATTTGGATTTTAAAGCCCCGTATCAAATAGTTTCTTTGGAACCCATTGAGTATATAGGTTAACTTAAGTGGAACTGCTAGCTTTTTAATATTGATTCCTCTTATGCATGAACATTGGATAGTTCTTCATTTATTTATTATACTTTATGGTTTTCAGTGTTTTCTGGTTATCAGTTTTTATTTTTCAAAAAAATGTATACATCCTATAAGTTTACTTTTTGAGTATTTAAATATAGTAAGCATAATAATGATATTTTTCTATGAGATTTTCTATTTCTTAAGTAATACTTTAAAAAGAAACTGATTTTTGTGAAATCTTATATCCAAACCTTGTTGAACTCTCCATTAGTTCTTGCTGCTTTATTTAGTATGTGAGGATCTATACGAAGGTTAGATTTTCTGTAATAATGAATTTTACATATCATTTGTAAATGTTTTCATTTCTTTGTCTTGTTTTAAGGTATTGGCTAAACACCTCAATTAAATGTAAAAAAAAAAAAAAGTGGTGGTAGTAGGCAGTTCCTTGATTTTGCACTTTAATGCAGCTGCTTTTTGGTTTCACTATGAAGTGTCATATTTACCAATAACTTCTGACTCAGTTAAAGAGGTTTTCTACTATCCCCGATTTTTTTTTTTTTTTTTGTCATCAGTTAAACTAATCATGTAGATTTCTTCCTTTGACTGCTTATGGAATGAGTGTTATTGAAAGATTTTCTAATGCTGCATCATTTTTGCATTACTGGAATAATCCCTTCATTGTCAGGACTACTTTTTCCTTTACTATAATATGAATGGAAAGGGAGTATTATCACCTGTTACTTTTGTTCTTTTGTTGCAATTATGTATACAAATTTATCAAAAGCTTTGATAATTGCCTTTTTAACTGATCTCTTTTTCACACAGTTCTTTTATTGTTTATTTTGTTATTGTTATTGTAAATTTCTTTTCTAGTGGAGAGGCATAAACAATACACTTTTTTTTTTTTTTTTCTTCTTCAAAATCGGTTTTCAGCTAGAGGCTGTAGCTACGTGTTGTCTCTTGCTTCTGAGGTATTCACATTAAGTGATATGAATTTCTAACATAAAGTTATACAATATGCATTGGTTAACTAAATTAACATTTTAATCATTTATTGACCAATGCTTGGGACTGCCTTTGAATTCATTGTTCTTTACTCGTTAATCTTTTTTCAAGATCACATAGAACTGACATTGTCTGACTATCAACAATTAAAACTACACCAGTCATGATTCTTCCTATTGAATCTCAACTCATAGTAAGCAATGAAGTTAATATATTGGCATAAATTACTGGATACAAAAGGATGACTCTAGCCCCAGTTATGGGTTGAATCAAGGCCACAGTCTATATCATCGCAATTTATTTCTTTTCTCTATTTCTGCTCACATCGATTTGGTTTCACATTTAGTAAAGCTTTATTCACTTAGTTGCAAAAGGTTCAGCAGGAGTCATATGCACATATCCTGCAAATTTAACAACTTTAATAGGATTAAACAATTATTTCCCAACAGTGTTGGAGGTCTGTGAAGTCTTGGTTCAGGTTACTTGTCCTAGCGAAAAATAATTATTGAGGCTGGAGGATAGGATTATCTCATTGACTATCTGTGACATATACACTCATTCATTTTACTGGGAGCAGAGCAAAGGAGATGTCAGTCTCATGTGAAGTACATACATAATTTCCTCAAAGAAAGGGTTCCCTTTTTAGAAGAGGAGGGGAAAAAAAGAGAGAGAGAGAGAGAGACAAGACTGATTGTAGCCAACATTGCATGTTTATAACTCAGGTATTGATCTATGAAATGTATACTCATTAAATCCTCTTAATCCAATGATGAACATATTATCATTTTTATTTTGTAATAACATCATAGTTTTTATATTTATAGTTTACATGTATAGAAAAACTATGGTGATAGCACATAGAATTCCTGTATACCTCTCACTCAGTTTAACAGCTTACATTTTTATGGTACGTTTGTAAGAAACTCAGAAACTGCCATGAATACACTACTATTAACTAAACTCTGTTATGCATTAACCTTCATTCTTTGTGATATATGGTTTGTGGTGTATGGTTTGTGATGTATGTGATCTGTGGATTTTAAAACATGCAGAGAGTCATGTATCTTACACCCAGTACTATGTAAAACAATCCCTTCGTTCTTGTGTAGTCTACTGTTCTTCCCTCGCTCAGCCTCTGTCAATCATTAACCTATTTTCTATCCTTATAATTTTTGCCTTTTCCAGAATATCGTATGAATGGAATCATGCAACATGCAGATTTTTGTGTCTGTCTTATTTCAGTTAGTAAAATGTATTTAATAATCATGCATGTAGTTGCATGAATTAGTAGCTCATTTTTTTCTTTTAAATCTGGAAGCAATATTCCATTATATGACTGTTTCACAATTTATCAATTCTCCCATTGAAGGAAATACAGATTGCTTCAAGTTTTGGCTGTTATAGATAAAGCTGCTCTCAACTTTCTTATATATATTTCTGTGAATATAAGTTTTTAAATCTCTTGGATAAATACCTGACAGTGTGATTACTGAATTATATAATGTCTTTGCTTGATTTTATAAATCTGCCAATCTCTTTTCTAAAGTGCTCTACCATTGCATAATTTGATCACCAATGAAAGACAGTTCTTGTTGTCTCTTACCTTCACCAGAATTTGTTATCCTCACTTTTTATTTTTCCATTTTGGTCATTCAAACTGATGAGTAGTATTTTCTCGCAATTCATGGTTTTATTTTATATTTTCCATTGACAAAAGAGTTTGAACATCTTTTCATGTTTTTATTTACCATTTGTGTATCTTCTCTGAATGTCTACCCTATGAGGTAGCTATTAATTTTATTACTATTACTATTAACTCCTTTATACAAATGAGAAATCTGTGAATCAAAGCAATTATTGTCCTAAGGTCATGTAGCTGGTAACAATAGACTCTCATTCTACTTTTAAGTAACATACTGTGAAAATGAGTAAAAGAAACCTCATTTAAAATGGCTTCAGGAAGTCCTAAAGGCAGAGTTCTCACACACATGCCAGGGGTTGCAGCCTGCATCATTGGCAGGAAGAAGGAAGATAAGAATTATTTTGGCAAGGGAAGATGTTTTCACATAATAATTTTATCTCTTGCTTTTTTTTTTTTCAATTTAATTTAATTTTTTTCAGTGGTTAAAAATTCATTGTTTATGCACCACACTCAGTGCTCCATGCAATATGTGCCGTCTTTAATACCTACCCCCAGACTCACCCAACCCACTACCCTCCTCCCCTCCAACTCACTTCTCCTCTCCTACTTTTAAGAAAAAGAAAGACGGTCCCTTTCTGCCCCAGCAACAACGCACTAACTAGAAGTGGCAGCCAATAAGAAACTGTTATAACCTCAAATTTCTGTTCTTCTCCAATGAACTTATGTTCAAAACTATCCTCCCCAATTTTCTCCTAAAACCTAATAAAAGCTGCCCTTCTCTTTGTCTCTTCAGGAATGCCTATGGTTTGTTGGTCTCAAATTGCAATCCTTCTGTTATTCCTGAATAATCTCATTTTGTTTGTAAAATAACCTGTTATTTTATTTTTAAGGTTGACAGTGCTTACTTACAGAAAAGTAATGATTTCGGTAATAGGGTTTTACAGAAAGAACATCAGTTACAGATAGAGCATCAAACTCTATAGTACAAATTATTGTATTATATCCTTTTCCTATCTGACCTCCAACTCTTAAGAGACATCACTCTAAATCCTAAATCAGAAAATTACTTCACAAACTCAGATATAAATAAAATATAAATACTTGTGAAATTAAATTTAAAGAACTCAGCAACAACATCAAAGAATAGCTACATAGGTAGCTACTGCTTCTCAAGAAGGTTACGCACTGGGCATTTTCAATTAAGTTCTATACTCTCAGTGACTTTGGAGAAAACTATTAAAATAATGACCTATATCATTAGCTACAGGTTGTGCTTAGGTAGGACTATATTTACCCTCGGGTATTTCCTGATTTACTATTTGCCATCTCAATATGTTTCTTTCTCTTCTGTTTTTTTTTTTTGTTTTTTTTTTTTTTTTTTTTTGGTCTGGCTGTTTATAATGTAAAATATGGCTGTGTTGCAATGTCAAATATGATAGCTATTGCTCTAAAATGATGAAATGTGATAATACTCCTACTTTTTAAGTTTGTTTGTGTGAAACGAGGGGAACTTACACAACCATAGGTACACAAAGACTATTTTCAAAGTTACATAATTTAAACAAAGGTTCAGATTAGATTACCTTCCATTTATTTTAGTGTCTTCATGTATTAAAGTCATGCTCCTCTATGCTTTTCATGTTGATCAGATAATAAAGTTGGTTACGTTGATTAAATTAAAAAGTTTAAAAATCAAGTTCAGTTTTTACTGTAGCTTTATGCTATCTGTTGCATTGTAATTTTTAAACTAAAATACAAGTTATTTCTCTGATGCTGTAACCTGGAGTCACTATATTTATTACATAGGTAGAATAACACAAAACTCAATGTTTTAGATAAAATACTCTTGCAAGAAAGCGGTATTTGACTACTCTGTGTAGTCATATTTTTAAAGCTTTAATGCTTAATCACTGAATGTTAGAACTATTTTTTTTTTAGATTATTTATTTATTTATTTGACAGACAGAGATCACAGTAGGCAGAGAGGCAGGCAGAGAGAGAGAGGGAGAAGCAGGGTCCCTGCTGAGCAGAGAGCCCTATATGGGGCTCAATCCCAGGATCCTGAGATCATGACCTGAACTGAAGGCAGAGGCTTTAACCCACTGAGCCACCCAGACTCCCCTAAATGTTAGAACTTCTTATTAAATTTTGTTTAAACTTAAAATTTACGGGTCCATGATGTACTGAATTAGTTTTTAGTTTATGTATTACATAAGAAATAAAGAGCCATTTAAATATTTTATAATAGATTCAAAATCTATTTCAGTAATTATTTATCAATTCTCTAAATTATACACTGATTTTTCTCTTAAATTAAATGTATGTATTTTGGTCTACTTACTAAGTCAGAGATATAATTCATAAATATTAATATTAATTAAATTAACAAGATTAAATATTTTATTATTAAATATTTTTATTATTAAATGTATTAATATTTTAAATATTTTTAATAAACAAGATTGTGAATACAATGAATTTATCATGGAATTATCCTCATTTTATGACAAAAAAATTCAACTAACCATTTTATAGGAAAAGCATGCCATGCATGTCAATTCAAATTTAAACAAAATAATTATATTATTATTTAGTGATTTAGTGATTATTTAGTGATTTTTCTTTCTCACAGTTATACAGTTATTACATTGTTAGTGTCAGATTGTTTGTTTTGATCAATGGGATATTAGAATGAATAAGTGCAAAGTGAGGGTCTCTGATGCAAAATGTCTTAAAAATTATCGTAGATATTTCAATAGCCCTACATCAACTTTCTATAAAATTCTAACTTTATTTTAATCAACATACAGCAACCTGTATTATAGAATGATGGCTGCCAAGTACTTTAAAAAAAAAATTATATATTTACATTTATATTTGTATTTGTATTTATATTTATATTTAAAAAGCACTTGACAGCCATTATTCTAAAAATCTATCTATCTATCTATATCTACCTATATCTATATCTATATATGTCCATAATGGATCATCATAATGCATTCCATCAAATACTGAAACAACATGAACAAATTTGCAAACATTTATTTGCAAACCTCTGTTCATTTTTATGATACATTAATACTGTATTAATACTGTCAAACCATGGTTAAACATGAAGTCTATTTTTAATACCAATAAAAGTAAACAATATTTAGGTCTTGCTATATTCTTTCACTTTACCAAAAGTCTGAGATAATTGTTTCCTTCTCTCCACTGACCAAGATGAACAACTTTAAAACACATGTGACACTAAAGAGAACTTCTTTAAAATAGAGGAATCAGAAAATTAGAATCTGAGGTATAAATATGAGGGAGGAACCACACGACTCTTTTTTTTTTTTAAGATTTATTTATTTATTTGAGAGAGAGGGAGAAAAAGAGAAAATGAGTGAGGGAGAGAGAGGCAAGGGAAGAGAGAATTTCAATTGCACTCTGTGCTGAGCATGGAACCTGACACAGGGCTCTATTTCATCACCCTGAGATCAAGACCTGAGTCAAAACCCCAGATTTAGACACAACCAACTGCACCACCCAGGTGCCCTGCAACCATAGAATTCTTAAAACAGGTGACACAAGTGTCTGAATGCCTTGGGGGCATAAACAATGATGATATATGGTTAACACATAGTTTCTGCTAAAAAAACAAAAGGGGGGGGTGTTATTTGCAAAGAGCTTTTATGGGACTGCCTGACTATATATAGGGAGAAGAAATGGTCCTGGGAGATAGAAAGGTCGGACAAGCTTTTAACTTGTTCACACTGAGTATCATATTCAAGTGCAAATTTGAATGAGAGTCATACAAGATATATACCTACATCAATCCAGTATTTACCAGCCAAGTTATCTGGTCAAACCACGAAATTCTCGACTTTGTAATTCAGATAACATTTACTGTAAAGAAACAAATATGAAAATTAAATAGAACAAAACCTTGAATACTGGGAAGCACTTAGTAGGTATTTTTTGCATCTTTTTTCCTTATTCTTTCCTTATTCTTTTCCTTTGTATGAGGGTGGTGGTCAAGAAGTCAAAATTAGAATAAGATTTTTAATAGAATATTTTATAATTTTATTTAAATAATGATAACCACAGGTTACTGTTCAGTATGAGAGTATGTTACTTTATACCATGGAAAACCAGACCAGAAAGATTAAATGACTTCAGAGATCACAGCTACATTATGTCAAAACTAGATTAAAATCTGATATTTATCAATTTTTATTCTTTATAATTTGCCTTCGGATTTGTTAGATGAAATTACTTATACAATAGCTAAAGTCCTAAACACTAACATGAAAATATTCTCAATATCAATATAATTTATTAATAAGTTATTGTAAAGCAGAATAGATTTTTTATTTATGTGGGAGCCAGGAATAGAAAAGAATCTAACATATTTCTAAGTTATTTTTCTCAATTCATTTGATATATGATAGTTGTAAAAGTCTAGTAAGATCCATTAAAATTAAATCTGAAAATTTAAAAATCTAATAGGAAGATAAGACTATGATATATAGATATTATAATAGTATAATAATGATCAGTATAGATGGAATCATCCTTCCCATTTTTATTGTGGAATTCTTATTTTTGTCCAAAACTTGTAGAAAAAAACATATAAGTAAGTGATTATTTTTGGTTGGTCATTTTCTGGCCATGTATGGCATTTTATCAGCAAGATATTTCTGAAGCAAAACACATTCAAAAGAAGGAAGGAATGCGAAGATGAGAGAGAAGGAAAACACAAACAAGGAAGGAAAAATAGTAGGGCAAACTGAATTCTGAGATGATGAAATTTATATATATCAGCTAAAGTAGATTTTACAATCAATTAGACATGAAATACTGCAGAACAAATGGGGTGACAAACTGATAAATACTGAAATATATGAAAATAGAGCTAATTAATTATTTTTTTAATACATAGGACAAACAATGAGGGCAATGTCAGTGTGGCCAAAATTAGAATAAAAAAAGAATATTTGGATAAGTGGAAAGCAGATTTGTGTTTCAGGGAAAAGAAATAAAGAGGAAATAGAATTCATGGCTTAAGCAAAAGTGAAAATGAGTAGAGCATAGTCGTAGTAGAGATGGTATGGTTGGCTTGGATGTTGTGACTGAATTTCTCTAGGCATTGGTCACTGCAACTTCTAGAATTTTCTGTAACTTATGAGGACTCAGTGTTGGACTTACAGTCTATCTCAGCCCCTCTTAGTCATTGGTGTAACAAGAGTAGTGGTTTTATGGGCCCTATGTGTTCAATGGAAAATTAATGCATGGATGAATTAATGGATAAACACGTACAAAAAATGCATATAACTTTAGAGATATAATTTACTTCTCAGATGTAACAAAATAATTCCCATCTTAGATAATAATTGATTTTATATAGTTCCATTACATGCAATTATATAGATAGAACATTTATTTATAGGAGTATAGAGACTATTTCTTAATATAAGTAAATACCCAACAAAAAAGTACATGTCAGAAATACAGATGGTACATATCAGTATAGAAATCCTAGTAATATTATAAATACACAAAAATATCCCCCAGATATGTGTATTTGTGAATATGCCTATAGTATTTTTGTTTTCTTTTAACCCTTTTGATCCTAATATACCTATAACATAGAAACTAAATTATTTGGGAAATAAATAGAAGCAGAACAGAACATGGAATTTTTACTTATGTTAAAAGTTTTAATTAATGTTAAAACTCATCTTGTCTTTGAATGAACTGTGTTATAGTGTGTGTGATGAGACCATCTTTCTAGAATCTTGAAAGTTGGAAGAACATTTTTAAGAACAAATACTCAGGTCTTTTTTATCTTGATTTTGTGGTTAAGAATGAAATTTTTAAGGGAAACTGAAGAGGAGTAAAACTTAGATTATTGGTGTGTTCTGGAATGGTTGAAGAAAAGCCCAAGATAAAAGATGAGCGGTATAAGAACATTTGACTTCTTTCCTGACTCTTGTACAATACCTTCCCAGGGGAATGTGTTCCTGGCAGGGTCTTTTCCACAGAAAACAAGATATGAGAAAGATGTCACATAGGTAAACCACTTATGTAGCAACTCAGATAGCATCTTCAGTTTTGCTGAGTTTTTCTTTATAGCTAAACAAATAAGGAGTGTTTAGCAGGTGCGTTGTATACATATGTGTGTGTGTGTGCATGTGTGCATGCATGTAGTCTCTTTTTACAAGAATAACAATCCTTGAAAAATTACAGCATTGAATCAAGAATTAAGAATATCTAGAATCAATCCAGTAAAAGATACAATTAAATGTGTAAATATGCTTGTAAAGTGATTACTCAAGTTTTCCCTGTGTGTCAAACCCTTCCACCAATGTTATGTATTTCTCATTTCTTATACAAAAACAGAATATATAAAGCTATGATTCCCAAAATACAAATAAAAATTGTATATAGATTTATTTGGTGAAACCCTAAATTTTTAGGCAGTAACTTAAATAATCTCTTGAAAAGACCCCCTAATAAGCTCTATAAATGAAATAATGCCGTACATTAGCTTCTTTTTAAACACACGAGCATTGTGTGAATTATTCTACATGAGATAGAAGTGTCTGTTTACATCAGACTAAAGGTATTTTAGGAATGTAATTCAGCCATTTTTTGTTTCTTCCTGATAAGTAGCCTCTTGATGGAATCCTTCAGTTCTAAATTCTAAGTAAAAATGGATTTTTCTAATGTATTTTAGGTGCATATTTTCTATTGAACGTTGGGTAGATATGCCTTTTAGAAAGGAGCATCAGGGATCATCAAATCCTACTATGTCATTTTACAAATGAAGGAACTTACTCCTAGAAAAATGAAATGACCATTTTCAGTAATGCATAGAAATGCAAAGATTCAATTCTAGAATTCTGGACTAACCTTCCTTTAAAAAAAAAAAAATCATTGATTTATTCAAGAGACGCAGAGGCAGAAGGAGAAGCAGATTCTCCAGGGTATAGGGGAGTAGAAGATTAAATCCTAGGTCCCTGGGATCATCTCCTGAGCCAAAGGCAGATAGATGCTCAGCTGACTGAGCCACCCAGAAACCTCTAAACTTCCTCTCAAAAAAAGTCTCCCTGTCTCTCTGGTCAGACAAAGGTGTTAATTGAATGAGACCACATTTTGGCATTAATGTATTCTCCTTTGTTTGGTTGATATGATGTCCAATTAATGTTTTCTGGGTAATAACTGAAGCAAATAAAGGCAAGATAAATGGTCATATGGATGGTTGATTTGACTCAGTAATGAGGATAAAGTTATAAGCCTTCAGGTGTTTGGATATCTTTTAAGATGTCATGCTATAATATGACCAAAGAAGGAATCTGTGAATGCAGGTTAATCAGCTTCCTAATGAAGAGGTTTTAAATTCAGTACCATTGTATCTCCCAGGCTTGAAAAGAAAAATCAGAGGCAACAGAGGAAGATATTGAAGTTAGATGTATAGCAAAAAAAAAAAAAAAAAAAAAAAAAAAAAGGCCTTGGCTTCTAGTAACTAAATTTAGCTTAAATTATAATTCTTTACTCTTTGGTATTCAGCAACAACAAAATCCACCTGACAATCATTTGGATCCCTCCTGCTGTTTAAAATGTCCAAGGGAAAGAAACATGACATTGTTTCCTATTGTTTCATTCCAGTGAGTTTACTTTAAGGTCCTAAAAATAGGAGATAACATGACAAGAATTACCAATAGCTTTTAAATATTATTTTTCTATTTACCACCTGCTTTTCTTCCTCCTCACAAAATTTCTTTTTGTCATCTTTTAAATTGATCGCTGATTGTTTAGATGAATGTAACTCTGTGACAGAAACCCATTTAAAACATGAAATTTTCCATCTATCATAA
Organism: Mustela lutreola; assembly: GCF_030435805.1. Lineage (NCBI taxonomy): Eukaryota > Metazoa > Chordata > Mammalia > Carnivora > Mustelidae > Mustela > Mustela lutreola. The sequence continues at coordinate 111,250,305 of NC_081290.1, forward strand.
ACATCTTATACCATGAATAAAGCAAAATGGCCCATTATCAAGTTTGGGGTTTTTTTTTTGTTTGTTTGTTTTTTAGATTTTATTTATTTATTTGACAGAGATTACAAGTAGGCAGAGAGGCAGGCAGAGAGAGAGGGGGAAGAAGGCTCCATGCTGAGCAGAGTGCCTGATGCGGGGCTCAATCCCCGGACCCTGAGATCATGACCAGACAGAGCCAAAGGGCTTAACCCACTGAACCACGCAGGTGCCCCCCACCACAATTGTTTTTTAAAAGAACTTTAAAGTGGCGCCTGGTAGCTCAGTGGGTTAAGTGACTGCCTTCGGTTCAGGTCATGATCTCAGGTTCCTGGGATCCAGTCCCGCAATGAGCTCCCTGCTCAGGAGGGGAGCCTAATTCTCCCTTTCCTCCCTACTCCTGCTCTCTGTCACTATCTCTGTCTCTCTTAAATAAATAAACAAAAACTTTTAAAAATTAAAAAAAAAAACTTTAAAAATCAAGTATAGACAATATCAGGTAATCCACAGCAAAGTTTCAGTGTTTTGTAGAATAGCATGTCCTTGTGATAAATCATAATTTCCCAGTTATTATGTACAGAAAAAATAGACATTGGATTGAATTGATGATAGAAAGAAACAGTCTAGAAACCCATAGGGTAATAAAAGTTATTTGATTTTAAATAGTGGAAATCACTCAAACCAAATGATCTATAGATATATAGATTTGACTATGAGTAATGACTTGGACTAATACTTCAACAAATTAGAGCGAAACCACAAACTAAATCTAAAATAGAAAAACTTGAAATCTACAGAATTTAAGCTCAATGTAGCCAATAAACATGTGTTTAAAAAAAGGTAAACCTCTGGAGTATGTATATGTATTTGTGCATATATGTATGTGTAAGTAACTACCTTTAGAACACACACACAAGAGTATCCAAGTAAATTAATTTTAGCAAATATGAATCAATAGGGTCTTCTTATTTATTTTATTTATTTATTTAATAGAGAGAGAGAGAGAAAGAGAGAGAGAGTACATAAGTAGGGGGAGCTGCAGAGGGAGAGAGAGAAGCATGCTCTCCACTGAGTAGGGAGCCAGATGAGGGGCGTGATCCCAGGGGATCATGACCTAAGCAGAAGGCAGACATTTAACTAACTAAGCCACCCAGGTGCCCCTCATAGGGTCTTATTAGACAAAGGACTATTTGTGAATCAAAGCTCAGAATGCTCTCACTGCAAAAAGAGACGGTACTTGCTCTAGCATTCTAGTCATATAATTCACAAATCCCTTTGAAGAGTAATTCTTGAAGCTGTAAAGTAATATTTAAAGTCAGCATAGTGAAAAACACTGAAATGTCAAAATTTGATTTATACTGTAACTGCCTTTAGTAGAAACTGGTAAAATAAATTAGTGTCTATATGCAACATATAGGTAGAGAAATAAATATTTACTAATAAAAACCCAATTGAAATAATTTTATTTTCTATTATAATTACACTTTAAACCAATATGTTAACACTGGAAATATTCAGTAGATTTGCAGCACTTCCCACAAGTTAAAAAACGTTATTAGAATATTATTGTGGAACTTACAGTAACTCCTTCTATAGTAAGAGGGCTACACCATTTCTAGCATCCTGAATTTTAGAAAATATTAATTCATAGGATTTCATTAGGATTCTATATATACATATATGTTCGTGTGTGTGTGTATGTAGGACAGTATGATGTAGGACAGTGACTTTTTCAATGTATGTTTGGTAGAAGATTAAATTTGCTGTTTATTAATATGTGTTATTACAGAACATAGTTCATAGTCAAATAAGTTAGGAAAATATAGGATTAATCACTTCAAATGATTCCCTTCATTCTAGGACCTCAAAAAGCATTTAAAAATGCCAACTTTATTAAAAATATTCAAAATTAAAATATGCTTTAATGGGTTTTCCAAGCTTTATATCCTTTTTAGGCAACATCTTGTAGGATCAGTATTCAACAAAAGTCAGTCTCTTAGGAAAACATATTCTCTTTATAAAAAAAATCCTGTGTTAGCAGTACATAACACTATATTGGTCTCAGTATCTGGCATTAACCACCTTGGGGAATTAATTTAGTCAGTTAACTATTTTCTTCTTTTTAAAATGTCAAGCTCTAGTCTTTATATATTATATTTTAAGAATAGAAAGAGTAGACTTTATGTGAGTAAGCTTCAGGAAGAATATGCCAAAATAAATATGCATTGCCTTTTAAAATATAAGGAATTAGCATATTTTTTATTGTATGGTTTTTTGGTACCTCAACATTCTGTATTTAGTTGTACATTAGAATCACACTGGGAACTTAAAAACAATCAATATCCAGACCCTTCCTAAATCAATTAAATAAAGATCTTTGGGATGAGACCAGACACCGATATTTTTAAAAGCTCTTAAGATAATTTTAATGTCCACTGAAGTTTGGACTCTCTCTGAAAGAAATCAACCCCCTGCCCAACCAGAATTGTCCTAAACGATGTATTTTATCAGACAGTGAATGAAACATGTCCTTTCTTTTCTATTGTATTTTCTCTTCTATTCTCTTGTATTTGACTCAGCTTCACATCCTGGGCTAGTTACTGAGGTTCACTGATGAGCAAAGACTCATCATGATCTAGAATAGAATCTGGGAATAGACGGTGAAGAACAGAGATAGCGGACAGCAAGTTGCACTGTGATGGCATTGTGTCAGGTTGGTTTTAGGGATGTAAGAGGCAGAAACACAGATGAAGGTGTCTCAGACAGAAAGGGGGTATCGAAGAACATTTCATAATCATCTATAGAGTGCTTCAAAGTATTTGAGCCTGGCCGAACCCTTCACCTCACCCACACACCTCCTGATAGCAACTGTCCTGAACATTTTGTTTTTCTCTTGTCTTTGCATTGAGCAGCTCTAATCTGCAAAGCTCACTTCAGATTCAGGATCTTAGATGAACATATATACGAGCTGGTTAAAAAGCAGTTAATTGTGAAAATGCAAATACTATGAGGAAGGATAATATTTCAGTTCCTGTGTTTATTTATTTTTACCTTGGTATTTAAAAAATAGAACAAGAAATAAAGATTTTAGAAATTTTGAAGGCTGGAGAAGGATTGAAAATGAATACTGAGTAGACATGGAATGTGAAGACAAAATTGGAATATATTTGAGAAAACTGGGGTATTGAAGGCAATTTTGACCTATCTGATAACTTACCATCTACCAGACTATTATAAGAAATGCCAGTGCTGGACCGATATATCTATAAAGCTACAAAGAGAATAAAAGGTGCAGAAAAGGATTTAGGGCCTGAAAATTTATATAGCCTCTATTAATTTCACATACCCTTTATCATTATTAAGACTTCAGGTCTGGAAGAATATTGTCAATGGAATTATTACAACAAATAGCTGAATTGTATTAGAAACAGTAATAAAGAGATCATATTAACAACATGGTTCCCCCCCTTTTATAAAACTAAACAAACAGCCACTATTAATCAAGTTTATACTCTTCCAAGTTCCTTGTAGTCTGGCCTGGTTCTGTGTGAGTTAAATGAATTTGTTCTTTTAACAGCTTCCCCCACCAAATGATTTTATTGTTCAAATTACCTTATCTGGAAACCCTTGCTCTTTCAGCAAGCCCTCATACTGTAGCAGCCACGAATCAATAGCTCATATTGAATTTAGAGAAATACCGACTAACCCTATTGCTACAAGACAGGATTTGCTTCTAACTAGCAATTAAATTGCCATGTACTAAAATCTATATTTCAAAGTCATCGCCATAATGCTAGCTTATTTTTTTCCTAGACTTTCAAAACGTACTTACTGTTCAAATACACTGTTATTAAATATCACAAAAATCACAAAACTAAATCCAGGCTTTCTCATTCCTACCTTCAATGTGTGAAGTCATGGCTGCCTGGAAAGATGTCTTACTGCACTGAGAGCACAGAGATGTGTTCTGGGTAAGAAATAAAATAGAGATATACAGACTCTACTCAGTTCTGTGATTCATGCCTCCATTTGCCTTTAACAGAACTTTTGTGGTATGAGATATGAATAGGAGAGTACAGGAGGAAGCGCCTGGAACCTGGACTCAGGTGGGTGCAAGGGTATCAGAGAATCAGAAATGGCAGCAGCGGATAGGAGTGATGAAACCTTGACTCGGGATACCTACTCTCTAAAACTAATGACTAACTTTCCCATGTGTCATCCATGTTTTCCCAGACCTTCTCAAAGTATCATTGAGTTGCCCCCCCCAAAAGAAAATTACACCTGCAGTCCCTTTATAAACCTTACTGTATATGTTAATTAGGTTAACAAAAATGTTGAGGCTAGTGTTCATGAGGTAAAACATATCAAAGGAGTGTTTACTATTGGAAAAAATGTGAGGGATCATGCCATCTGCTTTTGTGTGGTGATGGCTGGGTGGTTGGGCTGGAGTCTCTTTGATGAAAATTTTTTCCATGTGGGATAAGGCAATCTCGGAATTATAAAACTCATAAAATATTGGCTACCCCAATGAGTTCAGAAGTGTACTATGCTGTAGAACCCCCCAATATTTTAAAATTTCACTTTTTATCTGAAGTGATTGGGAAATGAAGCAATCGTTATTATTTGTACTAAAAAGAATACACTAAATATTTAACTCTTTCCAGTTTCCCTCTAACAATGAAGAGGGATATCTAGAATTTATTGACTATTGAAAGGGAAATGAATGAAAGCAACTGAAACTTAAAAGTAAATACATGAGGATTAAAAGATAATCAGCATAGATATCCTAAATAAATAATCAATGATGTAAGAAAAGGTATTCATGTTTTTCTGGAAAAATGAAATTTCTGGCTCAGACACTGGTGAAATACACCACAGGGAACATATATAGGTACATCCCAGAAAACAATATGGATTCCACTGCTTTCTGGCCTTCATTGTTTCTACTGTAAAATCATTTATTAATTGTATGTTGTTTCTTTGTACTAGGTATTTTTCTTTTTTGTTGTTGTTTTTTAAAGATTTTATTTATTTATTTGACAGGATCACAAGCAGGCAGAGAGGCAGGCAGAGAGAGAGAGAGAGAGAGGAGGAAGGAAGCAGGCTCCCTGCAGAGCAGAGAGCCCGATGCACGGCTCGATCCCAGGACCCTGAGATCATGACCTGAGCCGAAGGCAGAGGCTTAACCCACTGAGCCACCTCGGCGCCCCACTAGGTGTTTTTCTTTAGTTTCTGAGGACTTTCTTTATCTCTGTCTTTTAGTAATTTGACTTTGATGTAGCCAGGTTTATAGTATTTGTGCTTATCTTACATAGGGACTTGAGCTCCTTGGATCTGTAAATTAATATTACATCAAATGTGAGAAATTTTTGACCCTTATTTCTTCAGATAGTTTTTCTACTCCTTTATCTATTTTCGTCTGACAGTTACATTATATCTGTGGTGGTATGCTTGCTATTTTCTGAGCATCTTAATTTTTCTTCAATCTCTTTTTTTCTCCTTGTTGTTAAAATTGAATAATTTCCATTGACCAATCTAAAATAAATCTAAGTTTATTGATTTGCTTTTCTGTCATCTCAAATATGCTATTAGGTCCACTTAGTAAATTTTCCATTTCATTTATCATAGTTTTCAATTCTGGAGTCTCTATTTTTTTTTTTTTTTTTTGTAATGTATTTCCATGTATTTACTCCTATTACTTATTTGAGTAATTGTTATCATACTTTAATTCTTTAAACATTGTTTCCTTTAATTCTTTAAATATAATTATACCAGCTGCTTTGAAATCTTTTTTTGCTATTTCCATCCGGGTGCTCCTATTGACAGTGCATTTTTTCTGATCATGAGTCACAGTTTTCGGTTTGTTTATTTGCCTTAAAATTTTTTTTTGGAAAAGTAGTTATTTTAGATAGTTTATTATAGCAAATCTGTATTCTGACAATTCTCCTCTGTACATTTTTATTGCTGTTGCTTACTTTGTTTTTTTTTCAAACTTGTCCATTCTAAATATGTCAAAAGCAAGAGGAATAAACTTAAATGGGCTATTAGCTAAATGTGGGCTAATTTGAGCATCAAAATAAATAATATAAAATCAATAGTATATTATAACAGTAAAATAAAGAAATTAATATTATGGAAGATACTAAAAAAAAGGGTTGTAGACACTGTTCTTTAACAGAAGACTTACAAGAATAACAAAGAATACTAAATAAATTATAGAATTAAAATGTTGCTACTTTGCAAATACCAATTTAATAAATAATTTTAAAAAATTATGAATGAATGATAAGACCATTGCTAAATTAAAACAACAATCAGATATCATTATACATGTGTTAGATTGGCTAAAATTGAAGAAAAAAATGATAGTTTCAAGACTGGCAAAGGTGTGAAACAAAATGAAATCTCATCTATAGCTTGTGAGAATGAACACAAAATGGTGTAACTACTTTGGGAGACATTTTGGCAGTTTCTTATAAAACTACACATAATCTTATCATACAATACAGCAATTGCTCATGTATTTATTCAACTGATTTGAAAACTTATGTTTACCAAAATTCTACATGCAAATTTTTGCAGCAGTTCTCACAAAAAAGTGGAAGCAGCCAAAATGTCTTTCAAAAAATGAATGCATAAAAAGCCCTGTTATACCTCCATACAATGGAACACAGTTTGGTGATGAAGAGGAATGAATATATACAATTTTTGAATCACTATGCTGTACACCTGACAATAATATAATGTCATATGTCAATTATATTTCAATAAAAAAGAGGAATGAATACAACATGAATGAATCTTAAATGCACATTGTTAAATGAAACAAGCCTGTTTGAAAAGGTTATATGCTATAATATTGTCTTTGTATGACATTTTGGAAAAGGCAACGATAAAGATAGAAAACACATCACTGGTTGCAGGGGTTCAGGGAGGACTGAACAGGTGAAGCACAGGGGATTTTATTTTAGGAATGTGAAGCTATTCATAATGTGATAGGATAGTGGTATACATGACAGTATGCACTTATCAAATTCCTAGAGTTTTACAGCCAAGGAGTGAGACTTCATGTATACAAATGCAAATTAGGAGAGATCCCAGAATGAAATGCAAATTGTGATAAAACAATCTATTTGTATTACAAATGCCTGACATCACTGAAGGAAGTGGAGGGAAAGCATTCCCTCCCAAATGACTTTGGAAACAAGTGGAAACTATAAGACTGAGAATAAAAGAAGCTATACAAAAGAACTGTACTCTAGGTGGTGAATTTATTTCTTGCAGGTGTATAAATTAGTAAATCTGAAACAATTATACATGTGTACTGAGACTGAACAATTGCACAAATGAATTATGGGTGTTGGGAGCCAGGTTGCTCATTATTAGGGTAAGAGGTTACAAATAAACAGGGAGGCAAGGCTAATACTGGATTAAGTTAGAAGCATTAGTATGAACTAATGTTTGGCTTAATGTTAATACAAATGGACAGATACAGAAATAATTATAATATGGGTTTATGCTCATATTAAGAATTAGATTTTAATTATTACAACGATCTGTGTATACATAAGTATAATATAATATTTCCAAGCTCTTTACTCTGAAAAATCCTGGAAGCAATGATATGTTAGTAGTAATAAACACATCCAGGACTCAGATCCTGGTTTTTAATAGAAGGAATGAGGGTTCCTTGTAGAAATGGATAATCAGAAGTCTGGAACAGGAAATACATAAGATGAACCTGGGACATCTAGAGTACCAAAAAGTAAGGAAGTACTTAAAAAACAAACCAATGAGGGGAGCCTGGGTGGCTCAGTGGGTTAAGCTGCTGCCTTCGGCTCAGGTCATGATCCGGGTCCTGGGATCGAGCCCCGCATCAGGCTCCTTGCTCAGCGGGGAGCCTGCTTCTCTCTCTGCCTCTGCCTGCCTCTCTGCCTGCTTGTGATCTCTGTCTCTCTCTCTCTCTCTCTCTCTGTCAAATAAATAAATAAAACCTTTAAAAAAATTAAAAAAAAAAAAGAAAAAAAAAACAAACCAATGAAATATGTCAAAGAAACAAATTAACTACTCTTGGTAATGAAAACTGGAATAATTTGAACAAAATAAACAAAACAGAATTGGGCTATAAACTTAAGTAAAAATAAATACTTATGAGTCCATACTGATAAAAATGAAGGCATTTGAAGATAGGCAAATCTTCACAGAAGAAATCTTCTGTAGGCAAATCTTCACAGAAGAAATAAAAGTTATTTATGACTCTTCAGAAAATGGAACATAATGTCTCACCTCTTAAGTGTGAATTGATTATAGAGATTTCCCATCAAAGAGTAGATTATGAAAAGAAAGAAAGAGAGTCACTTTACAGTGGAGAAACCTGACAACACTAACCCAGCCACATGATCAGGTTAATATCCTGTGATAGGTCACGTTAGTAGCATGCAACCCTTAATATGACGTGATGCAAATAGAACTATATCTCAGTGATTTTCCTCCCCTAAGCCCCAATCATGTTTAATTATGAGAAAAATACAAGCCTAACCTGAATTGAGGGACAGTCTGTAAAATACCTGATTAGTCCTCCTCAAAACTGTCAAGTTCATCAAAAACAAGGGAAGTTTAAGAAACTGTCACCATCTAGAGATGTCTAAGGATGCATGATGAATAAATGTAATGCGATATCCTGGATGGGATCCTGGATCCAAAAAATAACATTGGTTAAAAATTAAATAATCCATTTAAAGTATGGAGTTTTGTAATAATAGATTAATATTAATTCATTAGTTGTGATAAATATGTCATCAAATGTCATTAACAGCACAACAATCTGGTTATAATAAATAAAAGAACTCTGTAACTTGCATGCAACTTTTCTGTAACTCTGAACTATTTTAGAATAAAAAAAATACATTAAAAAGAAAACACTGGAGAAAAGTTAGTGGGAAAGAGGATGTTCACAGAGTGCAAATGACCACCTTACAAATTGTTTCTTATTACAAAGGGGAAAGTTATTTTATTTATTTGTTGTTTTTTTTTTAATTTTTATTTGAAGAGTTGACACACAGTGTAATATTTGTCTCAAGTATATGATAGTGATTTGATAAGTTTATTCATTATGTTATGCTTACCACCAGTGTACATACCATCTGTCTCATTGTATAACTTTTGTAATGTCATTGACTATATTCCTTATGCTGTGCCTTTTATTCCCATGACTTACTCATTTCATAACTAAAAGCCTGTATCTCTCATCCCTTTCACCCATTTTGCACAACCTCCACTCCCCCCATCTCCTCTGGCAACTGTGGGTTTGTTCTCTGTATTTATAGGTCTGATTCTGCTTTCCATTTCTTTGTTTGTTTGTTTGTTTTTAATATTATACTTATGAGTGGAATCATATGACATTTGTCTTTCTCAGTATGAATCATATGACATTTGTCTTTCTCAGTATGACTTATTTCACTTCCTTTTACGAGGGAGAAATCTAGATGATAACACTTTAACCAAGTGATCAAATTTTTCATTGCCAAAGATTGATAATTATATATCAACATGCTTTATGCCACACAGAAAAGAATACAAGAAATCACTGTTTCTACTAAAATAGTTAACCTGATCTAATCACAAGGATACCATACAAATCCATGTTAAGTAACATTTTGCAAAATTACTAAAATTTCTTGACTTAGCTAAAAACATTCTTAGCTAGGGGGCTTCAGGGTTCAATTTTGTACTAGTACAATGTGTTACCTGGGGTGATTGGAAAGAGCTTCTGAGATTAAGTGGCGTTAAGGATGCGAAGGTAAAGATATCTTGGATAAGATCATGTGGACTGAATGGGAGAACACAATACATGTTATGGTCAATTAATGTGTTTCTATACAGAGAGAATGAAAAAAATATAAACTTTTCCTGGGAATTTGGATCTCATAAATCAGAGATGAGCAGATGTACTGTCAGTGATATAAAGATTTAGTGTTTGAAGTTTGCCTAATGCTGAAGCTTTGTGTTAACTCTAAATATGACTGTCATCAGAAGCTTTCTGCTACTTCTTAATCTCAGATATAAGAAATATTCAACTATTTTTCTCTGCTCTTATCAGTTGGTATACCCACAGAGAAAGTAATCATGTAAACAATTTTGGGGCATAAGATTTCTTTTAAAATGGAAGAGATTATTCATCTTTTTTAAAGTAAGAAATCTGGCATAATCACTTTTTAAATATAGGAAATGGTCTTTAGTTCATTTAACAGAGAGATTAGTTATGAAATCCTGGTTGACAAAAAAGAGAAAGCGTTATTCTGTAGTATTATTTTGTCTGGCTATGCAGAGGAGTAGGCAGTTTTTGACTCTGAACCATTTTCACTAATTTTGATCATTAATTTTAGTATCATTGATTACCTTTTTATAAAGTCTGTCAAGGGACAAAGGTATTATAAATTTCTGTAAAGGGACAAAAGTATACAAATACCCTCCCTCCATAAGGCTTTTTCTTGTTTTGCATTATTGCTGGATTTCAGTAAGTCTGTTAGAAAACCCATACATATTTCATCCATGCTCTAAATAATCCAGTCCTGGAAGGTAACAGAAGTTGTATTCTCACCATCAAGCTCTGTACCTGTACTACTGTGCTTGAAGCCAGTTTTCTTTCTTGTTCCAACTCTGTGATCTTTTTCCTAGTACCTTAGCACTATACATTTCTGGCAGAGCCTTCCTAGAATGGGTTGACTGTGTTATTTGACTTTGCCCTAAGCTTTGTAGGTCCCCTGTGGCTGGTTATAAGAAGCAGTTGGGGAAGGAGAAAAATGTAGTTTGCCAGCTAGTACTGAGGAGAGATATAACACTGATGTCTTGAGATTCATATTCAATTAACCTCCTCTGCCTCCCAGCATTTTCATGACAAAATAGCTAACTTCTGCAAAAGTTATAGTTGATTCAACAAATATTTACAGAGTACCTACTGTGTGGGGGGCACCCTGCCAACGTAAGATGGGTAGAAGAAAAGGTAAGGAGGTGACTGATGAAGACAAGGGGAAAGAGTTTTTAAGTCTGAGCTTTGAAGTGAAATAAAATGAGTTCAAATACTTTTTAAGTTTTCTCTCATTGACTGTGGATAAGTAAGTTAATTTCAGTCTTTTTTTTTTTCCTCATTTGGATAGGTCTAGAGAATTTTTTAAAAGTGAAATTACACAAAAAATAAAAACTGAAGAATCAGTAATCAATAATCATTAAATCAATCATAATACATTAAATACATTCAAAAATACATTAATAATCATTAATACATTAAATAATACATTAAAATTAAGTAAAATAGAGTGAACAAATGTAATATTTTAAATGATGTGTCTGCTACCTTGTAAGTGACTGAAAATAAAAGTGGATAAAGCCAGTTCTGGGAAGAAGACCAGAGCTAGGAAAAACAGGTAAACCTTATTGTGAGGAGGCAAGTCAGATAGGCTGAGCTAAGCAGGGACCAAAACCCGCGGTTGTCTGGAATAGAGTTATGCAATCATCGTCAAGTTAGTTACCAGAGCCTTAATGCTGTGTCTGAACAGATTATAGCAATCTCTCACAGAACTGCCATCCAAGAGGGGTAGTCATGAATTTAAAACAAAATTATAAGAGAATACAGGATGAAACAAGTGTTAAAATGAGGTACAAGCTACACAGAAAGCGAAACCTAGAAAAATTTATTCCCGTTAAACTGGGTGGGCTAATTAGGGAAGGTTTCTTGGGAAAGATTGAATTGGGTCTTAGAGATAATAGTGGTGGCAGCACAGGCAGACAATGGGAAAGGATATGATGCCATCTATATGAGAGCTCAGGAGATAGTACAGAAGCACAGAAGTATTAAATAATTATGAATACACCAGAGGATTGTGGCATGTGAATGCAATTGGAGAGAAGTTTATATGCATAGAGGGCAGAAATTGCTGCAGCGGTAAACTAGTGTTTTCCTTGTATAAAGAGGTTTATACAAGGAAAAAAAAATGAGGCCTGAGGGTTGACCCCTGGAGAATGCCAGCATTTGTAATTTGGGAAGAGAAAGCAGATCCCAGTAATAGTCCATGAAAGGAAGGCATCTGTATAAAAGTTCTCATCACAAGAAAAAGTGTGTTTAACTATGTATGGTGATGGATATTAACTACACTTACTGTGGTATAATTTTACAATATATACAGGATTTATATCCTATATTATACACCTAAAACTAATATAATGCTGATGTTGATTTTACTTCAATTAAAAGAAGAAGAAGAGGAAGAAGAAGAAGAAGAAGAAGAAGAAGAAGAAGAAGAAGAAGACATCATCTATGGGGTAGAAAATAAATCAGGAGGGTAGGTAACTACCAAGACAAGAAAAAAATAATTCAAGATGAGAATGGATCATTTGTAGAAATGCTTCTTCTAAGGCTTGAGTAAAAAAGAGGCATATAGATAACTGACAGTGGATTTAGCAAGACAGATGTCTTATGTGATTAGGAAAGATTGGTTGAATAGGTTGCTGGGTGATAATTAGTTTCTAGAGAAAACAAAATGAAGAATTGAAGACATGGACTGCTGACAACTTTTTAAAGAAATTTTGTTATAAAGTTGTGTTATATCCTTTTAGCCTGAAGGATAGCAGAGAAACATGGCTGTGGATGAAGAGGAGAGAGAAAATATAGCACATGCATGCTGAGGATAATAATCATCTTCTTTGACTTGAATGAGAAGAATGTAGTAGAATTGCTGGTTATTCGAGTTGGAGACCAACATACCAGTGATAGAGGACAGCTAGGATGCTGAGTTTTAACTAGAGCAGAACCACTGAAGAAAGAGATAAATGAAAATGCTAGTGAGACAATGTTGAGATAGAATGAGGAGGGGTTGGTAATTGGTGTTAAAAGGGGGAAAAGTGACAAATATAATGCTGTGGTATTTAGCTTGTGTGATTAGGTGAATGCCGTTGTTTAGACAGAAAATATAGAATGTAGGTAGTGATTGGTACCAGTTGAAGTGAATGCCTGGTTCAGAACAATCCCATAACTTTAGAGTTCAGGTTCATTCCACCTGTGTGGGCTGGAAATGTCCAGATATCTCTCAAATGACCTAGAGTGAGCTGATGGAGAAATTCCCCACGATTTTGCAAATGGAAATAGGGAAGAAGCTTCAGTCAAAACTTCAGAACTAGAAGCTTCAAGTATGAGAATCAGAAGGTGTTGATAAACAACTTCCCTATACTGAGGAAGATGTGGATTTTTACAGAACTTAATAAAACCAGCACCTAAAAAGAGGGAGGGAAGACAAGTGTATGAACTCCTGAGTATGGCTAGTCCAGTCACATCCCAGTATCTTTCTAATAAATCCTTCTTTAGCCTAAGTTAATTAAAGTCAAATTTGTGTAAATCTAAAGTGGCCTCCTTGACTGAGGAATAAAATACAATCAGCCAAATCTTTCAAATGTTAAATGTAAGGTGTCAAAAACAGAAGCAGATCTTGGAAATGTAGACTGGGAGTTCACAAAATGTAGACCTGGAGTTCACTGCAGTCAGCACTGCAGTTTCATGCTTTAGAATATAGACAGTGTAGTTCAATTATTAGACAAGGATATTGCTCAGTTTGTGTGTATAGGCATGGTAGAAATATTTTTAAATGAGTATATAAAATAGAGTGGTTGAGTATATACATGTGAGAAGAGCTAACTAAAGCCTACAGTAGATAATTTCAAGAAGAATAATCAGAGACATAATGTAGTGTCATAAAGTGTAATGGGAGGTTAAAAATTTTAGGTAGGCACCTGTAGTCAAGTGTGTCAGATATTTTCAGAGATTAACTGTGAAGATCATTGTCACAAAAAACCACAATGTTTGATATTTGAGAGCACAGTGAGGAAGTTTGAGGAAGGAATTTTATTTTAGGAGAGGAGAGAGTTGGAAACATTATCAGGGTAAGTTCATGTGATCATTGACAAAGAGGAGGCAGTAAGGGAGAAGTACTTTTAAGTTAAAGGAGGAAGAAAAGTTGTAACTAGAAAGAATATTCATAATGGAAGAAAAATATTTTAAATAGTAATGATGCTTGGGTATATTTGTTGATGAAAATAGAAGAGGAGGGGTGCAGGTGTTGATGAAAATAGAAGCTCAGTCTGTTAAGTGTCTGCTTTTGGCTCAGGTCATAATCCCAAGATCCTTGGATCTAGCCCTGCATCAGGCGCTCTGCTCAGTGGGGAGCCTGCTTCTCCCTCTCTCTCTGTCTGCTGCTCTGCCTACTTGTGCTCTCCCTTTATCTCTATCTCTCTGTCAAATAAATAAATAAATGAATAAATATTAATAAAAAGAAAATAGAAGAGCAGAGGAGAGGGAGGATTAAAAGGTGAACGAATAATGATGGAGCGAGGCTAGGAATACCAACATAAGTGTAAAAGTTAATGCTAGAAAGAAGTTTACTTCAAGCTTGTAGAAGTAAGATACAGGACTAATGAAAGGCAGAAATATTTTCAGATGTAACAGTGGAGAGTTTTTCTGTTTTTGAAGACCACAGCTAGAAAAGGGATCAATCTAGAAACATGAAAATAAAGACATGGAAACAGATTAGTCAAAGTCGTGGGGAAAAAAAAAAAAGGAAAAAAAAAAAGTTGTAAATAGGGCAGAGAATTACCCAGAAACAAGAGGGAATGCTACTTATTTCCTTCCCTAGAAGTCTGTCCTTGATTTCAAACTTGTTTTAAATATATTAAACTCCCAGGGATTGTGCCATAAGAAAATAGGATTAGGGAGAGCCAATACTGGGATTTGTTGTGGGATGTATATCATGGAGAAAATGACTCTGATCCTACATGACAAAGAAAACTTTGATTTCCCACACGAGAATGAGCCTTTCTAGAATGTTATTTCAGTATATGAATAAGAGCAAATGACTATTAATTAGCTGGTGAAAGTCTTTCCGTAAGAGAAGATTGGTTTTTAGAAGAAATAGGTAGCTTCTAAAGGATAGCCAGCTTGATGCTGTCCCACTCTTGTGATAAGGAGTTCCAGTAAAAAACACTCATCCTCTTTTATAATGGAGACTTGTGATTCCAGAAATACTTGCTTCAGAGGATTATAAGAGAATATGCATATATATAAAAGTACCATCCATTTACAAGTTACGGATCACCTTCAAGTTTACTGCTGGTTCTTTATTTGAACCCTGCGTCAACAGAAAAGCACATTTACTCTGTAGCCTATGACTCTGATACACGGAGACATTGTAATTGCTCTACATTCCTGAGTAATCATTTTCTGATGGGTTTATTGCCACCTCTGCCTTATCAGGGCATGGCACTGTTACGGACCCTAGTGATAAATTACCCTTTAGAGAGGGATAAGACAGTGCCACTTTAACAAGTGCAATAAAGCACTTTTTATATTGGGAGAGTTCAGTGCATTTTCCATTCATCATACACCCTCAGTGATTTTACACAGATTTTACACTGTTGATTAGCTCATTAGTGGGGTTAATTGGATACATTAACTGGCAGAATTACAGCTTGACTATGAACCAGAGGCTGCAGTATTATAAATGACAGGCAAACCACAGACATGCATGGCCAGCCTAAAGGAAGTTCTTCTCTTTGATTAACTTTCATTAGGTTTAATTCCTTCCCCCTCCCCACTCCTGTAATTGACTTCACATGAATATTTACTATGGATGTAAGTGAGTAGATGACATTAATACACATTTCCAATACTTCCCTTTTGTCATAAGTTTTCTTGAAAAATAGTAAGAAAAAGAACAGTTGAGGAAAGTGATGAAAAGAAGTCTACAAGACATCAAGAAATGACTGTCATCTAGAAATTGAATAAAATCTCCTCCTTCAAAAGTTGTTTTTACTGAATCGTTTGTAACACACAGTGTGACTTAATGGTTTCCCCAAGGCTGCATATCAGTATCACATGGAAATCACAGAAATACAGATTCCTGAACTGTGCCCCAAACACATTAAATACGTACTTCTAAAACTAGGGCTAGAAATCTTTGTAATTAACAAATTCCCCAGGTGATTCTTACACAGTGAATTTGGCAGTGTGGTTAAAATAGCACGTTAGTTTGCGCCAAACATCAAGCAATGTGTGTGTGGGGGGATGTTAATTAAACAACTGTAAAGACTTTATTACCATTTGAAGAAAGGCCCTTGTTCTTTAAAACAAACAAGACATCTTTTTCTATAGGTCAAATTCTCCACCAAGTTCAGGTACTGAGTTTGTTGATCTCTCTCTGAGACTTTTCTCCCATGTTTCCTTCAACTTTTTACTTCTACTAGTTGTAATTGTCTTGATGAAATTAAATCTTAGTTTTATTTTTTCTTAGGAAATCTTAATTGTCTTAGTTGAAGCTCTAAGTATAGAGACAGTGTATGACTGATTTACATCTTGATTTGTTTACATTCAGATAAGATTGTAGTTGGCAGCGTGGAGGGAGCTAGGTTACAGATAAGGACCTGGGTTCTAGTGTCAACTCTGTTAATCACTTATTAGATACCTTCAGAAAATTCCAACTTCTCTGGGCCTCAAATTACTATACTTACATTGGAAATCAGTCACTTCTCACGTACAAGGCTACCAATGACGACTAAATGAAATTTTACTTGATTCGATGTACCTTCGTGAGAATGGTTCAATTTGGAAAAGACCATCTCCGAAGGAGGGGGAGAAGAGTCTGGCAAATTAGGCAGCTGATTCACAAAGCAGAGGTATAAATAAGAAGAGCATTTCTTATGAACAGCGTGTGCAAACTACGTGAAGAGAACAAGGAAGCTGGTAGAAAAGGAAAACTGTTGGGAGTTGTAGCTAATTCACCCCTACCTGCTGCTTTGCAGGCAGAGGAGCAGAAGTGTGTATAAACTGCTCCGCTGAAGGAAACCACTGAATGGGAAGGCAGAAGATTCAGGATTGATTTGCAGTGGTAGATAAAAGTGCAGAGAAAAGAATGGGCAGGAAGAAGAAAGAAAAATAGAAAGCTTTGTCTTTGAGTTCTAGAGGGGAACGCCAGGAGGGCCCAAGAGAGAAAGAGAGATAAAGAAAGAGAAAGAGAAAAATCATGTAACATTGTCAGGGAGGGGAGGAAAAACTATAGGATGATCTACTCAAAAATGCATGGAAGCAATTACCAGTAAGTTGCTGCATAGTAGGGACTTTGATAAATGAGTTGACTGAACTGAACCTAAAGGATGCATTTATAATAATTCTAAGTTCTGGAATTCAGTACTTGATTTGCATTCCAAATCATGATAAAACTTACTCCAGAAAAATGTGTCATGGATTAAATATTGGTATTGCAATTCCAGCTTGAAAGATGAAGGCAGTGCTCTCAGTGGGTCTCTGTGGTCGTGAAGTAAAGCTTTTAAGACAAATTGAGACTATTCTTTAAGAAGATAATGTGATGTATTTAGGTGGCCTAGAACCCAGAAGATAGTAGATCAAACTCCACACATGTTAGTGACTCATATGTTTAAGAAACTTCGGTCTTTGAAATATCATTACTTGAGGAAAAATTATTTGTACACTGTTAGAAAAGAGAAATATTTCCTTCTACTTTCCTAGACCCTTTGTCTAGCCTAATAATCAAATTAATACATAACAGACTGACAGGAGAAAAAACTATTTTAATTACATGCGAAAGTGGGGGATGATCGTAAGAATCTAAGACCCAAGGAGAAGCTAAGACCCACATGCCTTCTTGAGCTAAGGAATGGGACAGGGGTCTGGGGCTTCGAAGGAGTGAGGGGAGAGTCAGGATGATAAGAACAAATGCTTGGTGATTAGATGTGTGTCCTGGCATTCAGAATGATAGGTCATTCAGATTAAAAAGAAAGTCATCTTTTGTAAATAGCTCTCTTTTGGGGGCAGGCCCCCATCCAAATTCTTTTAGGTAGTTTAAGGGAGAGGTAAAAAATATTCTTGAATCTGCTCGGTCTCCTTTACCTTCAGCTAAAAATAGTTTACATATTAAAGTAGTACATTTTGGGGATACTTGTCCTGAGCACCTTCAACTATTTTAGAAGGGTTTCACTCACACACTGACTTTTTCTTCTTGAGTGATATATATATATAAACACACACACACACACACACACACACATATATATATATATATATATATATATATATGTATATATATTAGTGAGATTTTGGGTAATAGTGGCTAAAAATATGACAACGCTATGTCTTAAAACTCAAGAAGTAAAAAATTTCCAAATGTATGCATTTTAAAAATATTCTCTGTGCAATGAGACCCAAATGAAATGTAACCTATTAAATATGTCTCTTCCTGGACAACTAGGTCTCTTTCTTTTCTGACTTATATAACATGCTGTGTGTGCACCTTTCGAGGTACTTATTTTAAGTTCTGTCATAGTTATTTACACATGAACTTTATCTTCCTTCCTACCTGATCTACTTCTAGAAGACAGAAATGGTGTTTAATAAAATATACAATAGCCACATAGATAATCATTGTAATTCTCATAAAATCTATAAAGATCTGTTGAGAACACAGAAGGAGACAGACATTGATTGTAACTTCCTTCAAAGTTCATACATTGAAGTTCAACAGATCTCACAGCTTGGAGCAAAAGCTAGGAGTATCCATTAATAGTGAACTAATTATTTTTGTATTTTATTGGATCTAAAATGACTGAAAATAAGGTCAGTAAAATGTATATTTGGAAGGGTATTGAAATAGAGAAATACAATATTTTGTTGAGTACATTGCAGGTTACTCATGGTCATGCTGAGAAATGAAAATAACTTGCAGGAAAATAGACTTGTTACAAACTGAACAATGTATTGAAATGAAATCATAAAGTGAAACAAAATATATGTTTAAATATGCATAGTGTAGGAGGGAATATTGCTTTAATATTGTTCTGGAAAGCAATTGAGAACAAATGAAGAGTGCTGAAGTGCAGAAAAAAAGCTGAAAATGTATTTAGAATATAAAGTATCTCATCTTCTTATTTTTCTAGTCACAAATTCTGAAAACCATATTCTCTGTTTTCCACAGTGGAAGCTTAGATCTTACACCTCCTGATTTAGACAGAGTACCTGAGTCAATCACATCAACAGGAAGAGCCCCAAATGAATAGGGCCTGGAAATCAATCTATTGTTTTACCTGCCAGAGAGCCTGGGTGGGCACTCTGGGCATGCAAAATCAGTTATTCTTATCTACTACATAGATGTAACTTTCCGTTCTTCCTCTTCCTTTTCTTCTTCTTTTCTAAGACTTCATTTACTTATATTGACAGAAAGGGAAAGTGTGAGAGAGAGAGAGAGAGAGATCATGAGAAGCGGGGAGGGCTAGAGGGAGAAGCAGTCTACCCACTGAGCCCAACAAGCGACTTAATCCCAGGACCCTGGGATCATGACCTGAGCCGAAGGTGGAGGCTTAACCTACTGAGCCACCCAGGCACCCCTTTCAGTTCTTCTTCAGTGTACTCATTGCCCGTTGACTTTGGGGCCTACGCTTGAATCTCAGTCTGCTCAGGGAGAGCCCTGTCATTGTTAAAAGCAATCACCTGTCCTCTTTTTCTAAGCCCAGAATCTATTCCATAGTCATTTCTTAGTGTAGCTCCAAACAGCCTAAGCCAATGAGCGTCATGATGACTACCTCCCTGGCCTCATCCTGTCACATCTTGAGAATCTTGCTTCAATTGGACTCCAATTAAATCAGTGCCAGTGTGAAATCTAAGCCATTAACCCCATTTAAATACTATGATTTGGAGGGAAATAAGTCAATGAATGGCAAATTAGTTAAAATATTGAACATACTGTCTTGCAACTCAATGTGTTTACTCCCAAATTTTTCATTCCATTCATTCATTTCATTGACTAAATTTTCTGAAAATTAATATAAAACAGCAATAAATAAGAATATAGAAAATAGAGTTATCGTTGCTTGTTAATACTCATAAATATATCAACATAGTAAACGATGGTAGCAGATTTCAAGCTGACCAACTGCAATCTGGAATCTGAATCTCTTTTTCCAGAGCTAGCTTGCCTTTTAGACTACTCCATTACTGAGCATAGGCCTAACACATACTAGGTACACTGTAAGTATATGTGGCAAGGATAAGATGTCTTCCCAAGCCAGAATGTTTTAGCAAAGATAAATTACAAGAATTAAAAAAATCAAAAGCCCACAAATTCATATACTAAATGAATAGTTGCTGCTGAATCAAAACCCAAAATGTATTTGTTTCCAAAAGCACAGTATGCTGACAATGGAATATATGTTGATTATATAGGTTGATTCCTTTTGCCTGGTGTAGTAGTCAGGGCTCTCCAGAGAAACAGAACCAAGATCATATAAAAGGAAATTTTTTTTAATGAGAAATTGGCTCATGTGATTATAGAGGCTGAGAAGTTCTATGATCTGTTGCCTGCAAACTAGAGACCCAGGAGAGTCAGTGGTGTAATTCAGTTTGAGTCCCGAGACTTGAGAAATAGCAGAGTCAATGATGTAAATCTCAGTTTGAGAGCAGGAGAAGATGAGATGAGATGTTCTAGCTCAAGCAATGACAGGTGGAAAAAAAAAGAATGTTTTCTTCCCTAACCTTTCTGTTCTATTTAGGCCCCCAAGAGGCTGCATGGTACTCACCCAGAATGACCCAGTCCACTGATCCAAATGCATATCTCATCTAGATATGCCCTTACAAGCACACCTAGAAATAATGATTAACCAGATATCTAAGCATTGCCTGGTCTAGTCAAGTCGATAGAGTTGATATATAACTTTTTTCCCACTTGAAGTTATGTTTTTTTAAGAATTAATTAATTAATTTGGGGCGCCTGGGTGGCTCAGTGGGTTAAGCCTCTACTTTCGGCTCACGTCATGATCCCAGGGGCCTGGGATCGAGTCCCACATAGGGCTCTCTGCTCAGCAGGGAGCCTGCTTCTCCTCATCTCTCTCTCTGTCTGTCTCTCTGCCTATTTGTGATCTCTCTCTCTGTCAAATAAATAAATAAAATCTTTAAAAAAAAAGAATTAATTAATTAATTTAATTAAATTAACATATAATGTATTATTTGTTTCAGGGGTTATGAAATCAGGTCTGAGAATCACCAGTCTTACACACTTCACAGCACTCACCATAGCACATACCCTCCCCAACATCCATCCTCCAACTACCCCATCCCTCCCACTCCACCCCCCACCCCCAGCAACCCTCAATTTGTTTCCTGAGATTGAGTCTCTTATGGTTTGTCTCCTTCTCTGGTGTCATCTTGTTTCATTTTTCCCTTCCTTCCCCTATGATATATAAAATTAACTCTCATACTTACTTTAGGTATTTATTTAGTTTGTGTATAGTAGTTGAGTAGTTTAGTTATAATGTTGTTTAGATGCAGTGCAGTATAAAGTCTAGTTATAGTTACACGTGTGTGTGTGTGTGTATTTTCATTACATGCTACATATCTTTGAACTCAGGACAACAAATGGATTGCATGTTGCTTACCAACTCGGATTTATTGGGAGTGCCGGCCCAGAGGATTACCTTGTGAAAGATTATGATCCAAGGTTTGGATAGTATCTATTGGATACTTTTCAATAGAAAAGTTTCAAACTCCAGTTTCATTATCTATTATGGTCTGGAGCTGGGGAAAGCACGGTAATATGTGTGGAGTGTATTCTGATTTCTACACTTCCTTGGGATACCATGCTAGCTATCATTAGTAAAACATTAATAAGACACTGTGATTTTAAAATAAATTCCTACCTTTAAGCTGCTTTGAGTTGTAAATATAGCTTGAACCTAAAGGATATTTAATGTCAAAAGCATTTATAATATCGCATATTATGCAGTAGGCTCAAGTTGTGAATACAAAGTAAATAAGAAGCAATCACTGTTTTCAAAGATTTGTAATTTAGTAGGTGTTCTTGGCCACAAATAGTATGTGTCAGCTTAAAAAGTCTACAGAGCTTAATACAAACACCATTAAGGAAACCTAGTATTTGACAGTATTATCTACATATGTAAAAATCAGTATATGTACCTATTTGTAGTCCTCTGAGACACAGGAATTAGAAAATTCAGAATAGTTAGATAATAATTCATAGAGTCTTGAGACTGAACAGCCATTTTATGTATTTTCCACACCAGTGTTTTCTTCCAGAATTGAGAATGCCTCTCTGTCTTTTATTGCTGGCTCTTTGCTGCCCCAGATCATAGTGCTTTTTGAAGGCTGCTTGTGAATGAACAATTTTGTTTCTATTCCCAGGATAACATCTGTAGGAAAACAATTCAGGCAGATATGTTCAGTTATGCAAGCAAATACTATTTTCTTTTTATCTGCAGAAAGTCATTTGAGGCCTGATTATGCAGCACCTGCTAAAATATTATTGGGTGTTTCTTTCCCTGTTAGGAAGATGTGGTTCTTATGACCCTAATTGTATTAGAAAGAAAAAGGGTAGAGATTAGGTGGTTATTGTTTCTCATCGGAAGGCAGATTTCTGGTTGAGATTTTTTTTTTTCAGTACAGCTTGTTTATGTAAATGGGAAAAATGCCACCCTCACATAAATCCTTGAAATAAAATGGCACATACTCAGCATTTCAATCTGAATTTTATTTTCTGCACAATAGATTTTTCTCTACAAAATTTCCAATCAATCTTTCTAAACCTTCCACTGTTGTTCTATTTTAATTAAACATCTTTTCAATGAAATTATCATATTTTGCTATGTGAATTAAACTTATCTTTTATTCTCTTGCCTCATTGTGAAAAATATTTTGTTAATTAAAAATGTAACTGTGGAATGAATAGTTTTAGATTTGCATGTTATCTCTTTAACTACCTATTTATGTTTTAATATTTCCAAGCCCGTGAATTGTTAAATTCTATCATTTGCTTTAGTTGAGACTGCTGATCCCACCTTCACAACCATCTATGATCTCATTTTATATCCAATTGCTATTTCCTTTGATATCTTGTCCAGACAGGTCAATTTTCTCATTTTGTTCAGACATGCTCACTTTGGTCTCCTCTTTTACATCTGGAATCCTCTCTGGGTTGAATATTTTATACTTGGCCCTGGAGTTTCATTTCCTACCCTTGGTGTTTTGTTTTTTGTTTCTTTGTTTTTTTTTTTTGTTTTTGTTTTTGTTTTTGTTTGGTAATCCTACTCTGAGTACTAGTATGTGACTTGGTGAGACTCCTTATTCTTACACTTAACGGTTACATTTGTCCAATAGAAAATTCCAGTAGGAGACTGGGTTGGTGGGTGTGAAGACAGAACTGCCATTGTATTTAAAACCCCAGCTTATTCTGTTAGCTCATAGTTATCAATGTCTGGTTCCTTTACTGTGGGCCAAGCTCCAACTGGGCAGCACCTACTGTAGCTACAGTTTTTTTTCTGTCCTAGAAAAACAGAAGTAACCAGCTGCTACCAGTTCATGGGATGCTTCATCTTCTTTCCTGGTGTCCCATAAATATGTCCACACATCTGTAAAATAATCATAATTAAACTCTTTTTAATCACCTTTTGTGGACATGCATATATCTTTCTTGCTGAAACTCTGTTATCTCTGTTAGAGATACCCAACCCTAACCAATATCAGCAAAGACTGAGTGGGGAACAAATAAAAAAGTGGAAAAGCCTTAATAAAGGAATAGAAGATATAAAGAAGACACAAATGGAAATTTTAGACCTGAAAAATATAATAACCATTAGGAAAACTGGGTGAAGAACATACAGGATCTCTCTGTATTATTCCTTACAACTGCATGTAAATTAAAAATTATTTCAAAATAAAACATTTACTTTAAAATATCTATTTTAGAAAAAGAAAACACAATTTTACTTTGAAAGTACCAAGATTCAGAATGAAAAATATCCCCCAGTAATTTTTTTTGCTTTTTTTTTTTTTTTTGCTTTTTTAAATCATTTTATTGGGGTATAATTGATATACAAAAACCTACTTATATTTAATATATGCAGTTTGAGGATTTGGAACATTTACATACAGACAAGAAACTAGTACCACAATCAAAATAATAAACATATCTGTTACCTTATAAAGTTCCTGCATGCTTCTTTTCTGGTGTGTGTGTGTGTGTGTGTGTGTGTGTGTGTGTGTGTGTTGTACCATGCCTTTTAGCACTAAATCATGGTATTGACAATATTTTCAAAAATCCTTAACAATTTTTCAGTTTTTAGAACTGTAATTTAACTCTTGATAACTTTATAGTTTAGTCTATTGATAAATTTTCTCATATAAAAATAAATGACTGTTTTTATCTCTTAATTATTAATCACTTAGTAGCAATTTTTATGCATTTAGAATACTAATGAATGGCCTGGACCAAACTAGGTAAGGTTTTATAGGACCTGCATTGGATTTTGCATTTAATTATAAATATGAGTGGAATTATGATTGAGAATAGGGTAAAATTTGGGTGAGAATTAGTATATTATCTTTGTTCATGCTGTCTTTGCCAATTAGTATGTTTTTATATTATGTAATTTATTCTGTGAAAACTATTCATTCATGATTTGAACCTACCTAAATTGCTTAAATAGATTTCCTCCACTTCCAGAGTATATAAACATTCTCATATGTTTTTCTAATATGTTAGTAGGTAATTTACATTTAGATCTTTAATAAATTTAAAATTTGTTTTGCTACATGTTATAAAGTGAAAGTTTATATTTATTTTCTTCTAAATAGAACATTAGGCACCCTGGAACAGTTTCTGGAACATATTAGTGTGTTTTTAATCTTTCTTATTTCTTAATGAGACTTGATATTTTTAAGGAAAGAGAAGTTGGCTTTATTTAGGATTTTATATTAACTTATTTTCCACTTTAACTTAATCTAAGCTTTGGCATGATTTGTTTCAATTCTATTTAGCTTATTTTTTCTCTTTGCATATTGCACATTTGTTTTCTTTTATTTCTGAAAAAAAGGAAGTATTTAAACAAATACAAGCCACTGTTTATGGAAGCTTTGATGTGATATGTTGTCCCTTAAAAATCTGTTTTTAATTTACAGATAATTTCCATTTTAAATATCTATTTATTTAATGTCAAGCAATTTTTGTTGTTGACTTCAAGATTTATTCCATTGAAATCTGAAAATATAGCTTCTAAAGTCACTGTTTTTCACATTTACTGAGGCTGTCTTTGTAATCCCAAAGCAAGATTTGTTTTTGCAAGGGATGCATAGGCAAAAAGAAAAGAATGTATTTTCTGTTTGTTGATTCAGATATCCTTTTACCTTTGGGTTTACATTCCAATTTTCAAATTAGCTTGTCCTTACTCTCAAAGTGACAATGATTGTGAGCATGGGGAAGCAACTACAAGGGGAGAGACAACAGCCTGTCTCAGATGCTTTGTGGAGTGATGTGTTGTCCTTGTTGCTCATTGCATTCCCATAGCTATTCTGTGATTTGGACTATATAATGTGATTTTAGCTGCTTCCCCTTTTGTGTGAATTGATGTGTCCTTCTATTGCTGTTAGCCAACCTGTTATTCAAATTCAATACAATATTATATTGCTTTCTTTTTTATTTCAGATTAAACCTTGTTAACAAACCTGAAGCCTACTCATTTTGTTGTCAGTCCCCTTAAGGTATAGGCAGTAGCCTTCCTGCTTTTAAAAAGTGGAGGAAAGCACAATTCGTTTAGCAGGAGCTAACACCTTAAAGGCATGATGTTAAAAACATCTATAAATCAAAACTCCTAAGACACATTAACGTTTTTAAGCAGGAATGTCCCAAAGGCCACCTATAGGAGGATGAATATAGGGCTTTCTTTCCAAATGTCTCATATCATTTCTTTTAAAATATTTTCCTCTTGGATATTTTGGCAGAGGACAGCCATGCCATTATATGTCTGCTGTATAAAAGCCATTTAAAACAACTAATGTGAGAAAAATCAATCTGAATTTACAATCCATTTTAAGTATTATTATAATAAAATGTCTATCTTCATATAACATAGGTGCCCATGTTTCAGATGCTTGAAGAAATGTACTACATCCATAAAAGATAAAGTTGATGTAAAATTATTGATTTTTCAAAATACAGGGAGTAAGAAGTGCATTACTGAGTGGATATAATTTCTAAAAATTACCTCAGTGAAAATTCAAGAATAAAGGTACATTTCTGCGATACTATTTTATGTAATTTTATTCATACAAATAAAGAATGGTTACTAAGCAGCAGTTCTCCCCCAATATCAAGCACACAAAGACATCACACACATAAAAACACATATAACTGAACATACACACATTTGCAGTTGCACACTCAGGACTGAACTGAACATGCACTCACATAATACATGCAAACACACACATGTGTATAAACCTTTATGTCTCTAACTTTCCAGGACTTATTACCAGTTCTTTTCAAACTGAAATATACTGACATAAGAGATTAAAAAAAATCTAGGTCACTGGAGCCTCAGATAAATAGACCTCTTAGGAATAAGAACTCAAAAATCTGCCTCTATAATAACCCATTGTATAGCACAAGGGTTTCCTGAGTCATTACATATCCCCCCACCATAAGAAAAAACAACCCTTGATGAAATAATAAGAATGCCATTTGAAATATCACTGATTTTATTCTCTTCTTTTTTTCACCATATAGCAAACTAAAAAAAAAGAAAAAACATTAGCTCAAGTACAGACACTTTGAATGACTAGCTGTGGATCTTTGTTCAAATCTGTTTTACTGAACCTCATCTTTCTGAGAACAAACTTCCTTCTCTTTCTTATAAGTCTGAGTAAGTGAAATTAGCTAAAATTTAGGGATAATATATATATCTTTTTAATTATAAAGCAGTATGCAACACTATTACCTTTTGAAAAACCACCTTGCATATTTTGATAAATTTCTCCTTTACCACTAGTAAATAAAAAGTTGCAAATTTATATTCTGCTGCCTGTTCAAAAAAAAAAAAAAAAAAAAAAAAAACCAACCCAGAAAAAATGTATTTATCAGCACATTAGATAGGTAGATAGATGGTTGCTTCCTAAAGGGAACCTTCCCCCCAAACTCTCTATCATAAGAAGAGCACACTTTTGTGGGAAATGCACCGGACTGGGAGTTGGGACAGAAGTCCGAATCTTACACTGGCCAATAGTTAGTCATAGAGTTTGAACATATCACCCATGGAACAATTTAGAGTTAATTTTCTATCTATATCAATAGGTGCATTTGTATCTATATTTGTGGATGAATTCTTACATCTAGGATTGGGCAAATAAAATACCTCCTTGATTAAACTATGATTATTAATCTATTACTTTGATGGTCTGAGTGTTTGTGTCTCTTCAAAATTCGTACATTGAAATCCTGTTGAGGTGATGATATTAAGAAGACAGGCCTTTGTGAAATGATTAGGTCATGAGAGAGGAGTCTTCATGATTAGCTGTAGCAGCCATATAAAGGAGGCCCCAGGGAGATAGCTCATTCCTTTCCATTCACCATTCCATTCATCATGTGAAGTGGCCACCAGAAGGCAGTCTGTGAACTAGCGAGTGGGTATTTACTAGATACCAAAACTGTAAGCACTTGGATCTTGGACTTCTCAGCATTCAGAACTGAGAATAATAAACTGCTGTTTCTAAGCCACCCAGTCTATATTTTGTTACAGCAGCCAAAATAGACTAAGAAAATCTCTTAATCACCATTTTCATCATTCCATTTTAAGAAAAACTGCTGTTTTGTTTGTTTTTTAATCACAATTGATTCTGGTCCTTAAAAACTATGGATGTGTTTCTATCTTCATCTTCATGGTGATTTCCCTTATCTTCTGATAATTTCAAAAATTATATTACTGATGATCTTAGTTAATAATAACTGTGGTAGATTGTGTTATCATTTCTAACTTCTCCCATCTTGAGGTGGAATTTCATTTACCCACCCCTTTGAATCTGAGCAGGCCTTATGACGTGATTTCAGCAATGGAATACAATGGTAGTGTCCCTGAGTAATTTTCTGGGTACATGCCATGAAATCTTTCTTGTTACCACATGAATAAATCCAGACCAATCTGCTGGAAAATGAGAAAACATGGCAAATATGTTAGTTCTGCTAAACTTTCTATTGGTTGCTCCAGCCACCAGGTACCCAATTAAAAGGGGCAGAGCTGCTCTGCTGAACTGTAGCTTTTTGCATACATGAAGGAGACCACCTGGACCAGCAGGGGACCATCTAGCTGAATTTTGAGCTAAATAAATGATACTCTTAAGAGTATTAAGAGTATTAACATTGCCACTAAGTGTTGAAAGCTTTTATATAGTGCTACTACTAATAATAATACATTTAAAAATTAAACAAAAATGAAAAAAGAAAATTCAACTGTGCATATACACAAGTGATGAGCTAATTCTAAAACGTATATTGAAAGGAAAAGTTGCTGAAATAGACAAAACAATTCTGAGAAAGAAGAAAGTTGGGTGACTCACTTGATTCTATTTCAAGACTTTCTGTGAAGTCACAGTAACCCCGGCAATAGGGCACTGGCAAAATAACACACCTATAGATGATCAATGAGGCATAATTGAGAAGTACAAATATAATTAATGGATTTTTTACAAAGATATCAAGGAAATTCAATGTAGAAATGACTATTTGGAGAAATGGCTGACGCTAGGGGTGGAGCAAAGAAAATATAACATGAGGGGCATCTTATAAGAAATTAAGAAAGTACTTAAAAGAAATAGAATCAGGCCTTGTCAAAGGGATGGCAGAGCTACCCTAATAGAGCTGCCAAAGTTGGAACAATTGAGAAACAAAATACATAATTCAGTATTAGCTATAAGCTAAAGTATAAAATAAGTATCCTTGACTTCATATAAATAAAAATAATTGATTAAATAAGTAACTGAGGGAAAATTGACAAATCTATTGTACAGAAGAATTTCAAATAATTTATGTTCAATACTCCTCCTTTTAGGAGGTGGAGTTTATTACTCTCCTTCCTGGATTGTGGGGTGCACTTAGTGACATCATTTACCAGATTGGAATATGGAAAGGGGAGAAAGAGTACCTTTATAGTGAAGAACCTGGAAAAGACTACCTTAACGAAGATATCAAGGTAAAGTTACCAGAAGTAAAATGTAGAGTTAATAACTTGTACCCCTGATATCATTTGATGAGGAGGGGCACCAACCCTCTGGTATTCTTCCTCAAAAATCCATGTCTAACTGTTAGAAAAACATAAAAAAAAAAAAAATTCTATGAAACTGTCGGGTCATGAAAAATAAGGAAATATTAAGAAAATATCCCAAACCAGGGGAACCTAAGGAGATATGATAAAGAAATGTGAAAGGTGGTTTTCTGAATAGTATCTTTGAACAGAACACTGACATTAGTGGAACGTGAATAGTAATTTGCAAATGTTGTTTCCTTAGACGTTAAAAATGAACCATAGTAATGAAAGATGTTAACCGTAGGAGAAACTTAGAGAGTGTTATATTGTAACTTTTATTACTATCTTAGTGACTTTTCTCTAAACCTAAAGTTATTTTAGCATATATATATATATTTAAATCTATCTGGTATAATACTGAACTCTCAGTGGTTGTCTTTTACCTTGTCTGACACTGTTCTAAGTTTTACTTGTATCAGTTCATTTCATACTTCTAATGCTATGGGATGGATACATTTCTTAGATACACTGAGGCCAAGAAAAGATACATAACTTGCCTAATATTACATAGCTAATAAACATGCCTCCAGATTCAACTGCTATTACTAATAGCAATATAAAATGTTATGAACTAATCTTTTTGGTAGGCTAAATAAAAAGATTCCCTAAACATCATTTGTAATTTTTTAATGCAAAAATATTTTAGTTTGGAAAAGAGAAAAGATATGAAAAAATTTTTAAGTGTAGTATAGAAAAGAGCAACGATATGGAAAATAAAAAAGAAATGAAAAGCACCAACCACCAAGTCTACATACTCCTAGCTTTGGAGTTCTTGATTTTTTTTTTTTTTGATGTATACATGATTACTTAAAATATAATTAGAGTGCTACTTTACCTATAATTGCATATATTCTTTTTCCATTTTTCACATTAATTAGGCAATTTTCCGGAGTCTAATTTCAGTGAAACAACTTACATTGAGTACTTTACTTTTCAACACTTCAATAATTAACTTTCTATTCTTTCAGAAATATAAGATGGAAATACAGAGTAGAATTCCTATTAATAAATGTTGTACCTCCACAGGCCAGCCACTGGATTAGACACAGGTCTTAAATAGGATAGTCCTTGATCTGCACTTGATGAATGACTAAACAGAGTGGTACAATCATGCCATGGGTATTACCCAGCACTAAAATGGAGCAGACTATTGACACATACAATATCTTGGGTGAATCTCAAGGGAATTATACTGAGTTTTAAAAAAAGCTGATCCCCCAAAATTATGTATAATGTGATTTATTTATGTAAAATGCTTGAAATGTGATTATAAAAAAGCCACAGAAGGTATGTTTGTGTTGAAGAAACTGTTCTGTGTCTTGGCTGTTGGCAAATATGTAAATCTGAAAGTTATAAATGGCATAGAACTAAAGGCCCCTACACACACACAGCACATGTACACACAGTAGAAGTGATACTTGGGAAATCTGAATAAGATGGTAGATTTTGTGCAATCAACATTCTGCTTATGATACTCTACTACGGTTTTTTGAGATGTCACTTTTGGGGAAATTTGGTTAGAGAAAGGAAGAAGGAAGTACCACTCTTGCCCATATACAGGCCTGGACTGTAGGACTTTTGGATAGGATATGACTTAAATAACTGAAATTGGTCTATAGCTCTCTTTTTTGATGGGATTCTTGTCTGGTTTTGGGATCAAGGTGATGCTGGCCTCATAAAATGAGTTTGGAAGTTTTCCTTCCATTTCTATTTTTTGGAACAGTTTCAGGAGAATAGGAGTTAGTTCTTCTTTAAATGTTTGGTAAAATTCCCCCAGGAAGCTGTCTGGCCCTGGGCTTTTGTTTGGAGATTTTTAATGACTGTTTCAATCTCCTTACCGGTTATGGGTCTGTTCAGGCTTTCTACTTCTTCCTGGTTCAGTTGTGGTAGTTTATATGTTTCTAGGAATGCATCCATTTCTTCCAAATTGTCAAATTTGTTGGCGTAGAGTTGCTCATAGTATGTTCTTATAATAGTTTGTATTTCTTTGGTGTTAGTTGTGATCTCTCCTCTTTCATTCATGATTTTATTTATTTGGGTCCATTCTCTTTTCTTTTTGATAAGTCGGGCCAGGGGTTTATCAATTTTATTAATTCTTTCAAAGAACCAGCTCCTAGTTTTGTTGATTTGCTCTAGTGTCTTTTTGGTTTCTATTTCATTGATTTCTGCTCTGATCTTTATGATCTCTCTCCTCCTGCTGGGCTTAGGGTTTCTTTCTTGTTCTTTCTCCAGCTCCTTTAGGTGTAGGGTTAGGTTGTATACTGAGACCTTTCTTGTTTCTTGAGGAAGGCTTGTACCGCTATATATTTTCCTCTCAGGACTGCCTTTGTTGTGTCCCACAGATTTTGAACCGTTGTATTTTCATTATCATTTTTTTTTCCATGATTTTTTTCAATTCTTCTTTAATTTCCTGGTTGACCCATTCATTCTTTAGAAGGATGCTGTTTAGTCTCCAAGTATTTGGGTTCTTTCCAAACTTCCTCTTGTGGTTGAGAGCTTCAGAGCATTGGACAATTTCCTTACACCACACACAAAAAAAGACTCAAAATGGATGAAGGACCTCATTTATGTGAGAAAGGAATCCATCAAAATCCTTGAGGAGAACACAGGCAGTAACCTCTTCGACCTCAACCACAGCAACATCTTCCTAGGAACAACGCCAAAGGCAAGAGAAGCAAGGGCAAAAATGAACTACTGGGATTTCATCAAGATCAAAAGCTTTTGCACAGCAAAGGAAACAGTTAACAAAATCAAAAGACAACTGACAGAATGGGAGAAGATATTTATAAACGACATATCAGATAAAGGACTAGTGTCCAGAATCTATAAAGAACTTAGCAAACTCAACACCTAAAGAAGAAATAATCCAATCAAGAAATGGGCAGAGGACATGAACAGACATTTCTGCAAAGAAGACATCCAGATGGCCAATAGACACATGAAAAAGTGCTCCATATCACTCAGCATCAGGGAAATACAAATCAAAACCACAATGAGATATCACCTCACACCAGTCAGAATGGCTAAAATAAACAAGTCAGGAAATGACAGATGCTGGTGAGGAGGCGGAGAAAGGGAACCCTCCTACCCTGTTGGTGGGAATGCAAGCTGGTGCAGCCACTCTGGAAAACAGCATGGAGGTTCCTCAAAATGTTGAAAATAGAACTGCGCTATGACCCAGCAATTGCACTATTGGGTATTTACCCTAAAGATACAAGCGTAGTGATCCAAAGGGGCACGTGTACCCGAATGTTTATAGCAGCAATGTCCACAATAGCCAAATATGGAAAGAACCTAGATGTCCATCGACAGATGAATGGATCAAGAAGATGTGGTATATATATACACAATGGAATACTATGCAGCCATCAAAAGAAATGAAATCTTGCCATTTGCGACAACATGGATGGAACTAGAGCGTATCATGCTTAGCGAAATAAGTCAAGCAGAGAAAGACAACTATCATATGATCCCCCTGATATGAGGAAGTGGTGATGAAACATGGGGGCTTAAGTGGGTAGGAGAGGAATCAATGAAACAAGATGGAGTTGGGAGGGAGACAAACCATAAGTGACTCTTAATTTTACAAAACAAACTGAGGGTTGCTGAGGGGAGGGGTTTGGGAGAAGGGGGGTGGGGTTATGGACATTGGGTAGGGTATGTGCTTTGGTGAGTGCTGATTCACAGACCTGTACCCCTGAGGATAAAAATACATGTTTATAAAAAATAAAATATTAAAAAAAATTAATAAAAAAAAACTGAAATTGAGGATTTCTCTTGCACCAGAAAAGAACCAAACAATCGATGGGCTATGTTTGGAAGAAGAAGAAAGAATGAGATTAGAAAGTGTGTTTGTTAAGAAAAAGGGTAAAAGTAGAGTTTCTTTCTGATTTTTTTTCTGTAGAGCTCAACTTATTCAGTAACTTGTTCAGAATGTATTAAATTCATGTATCTATAAATTATAGTGGAACTCAAGTGAAAAGTCAGATGAAAAGATAATGATTTTGCTGTCCATTGCATGTAGATGTTAGTTAAAGCCATGAGAAAGGTGGAGAATAATAGAAAGGTCAGGGAACTAAAGACAGGACTCTAGAAACCCCAGTATTTAAATAAGAGATGGAGGAAGAGCTCACAAGGCATGTGGAAAAAGACTTATTACAAATGTCACAGAAAATTTAGAGAAAGTGGTAAATATATGACAAAGCAGAGAAGTCAATTAAAAAAAGAAAAAAATAAATCAATTCAGTGGCTTTTATTTTTTATATCAATGCAATAGGATATGTTAAATGTGGAGTTTTGCTTTTTGTTTTTGTTTTTGTTTTTGTTTCTGTTTGTTTTGTTTTTGTTTTTTTAAGAGGACCCTCAAACAACAGAGGAGAGATAAGCCGGTAGCTGGGGGTTGGAAGTGAAAGGTAAAGCAACCCTTTAATTCACATGAGACAGAATGTGTGGATATTTATAAGGTGCAGATTAAGAGCCATTAGACATGAAGATGCTTAGAATTTAGGAGCAGTTGTAGCTACAGAACATGATCTGAAGGGAGGGTCAGTGGGCACAGGAGAACAATATTCTTTATTGGTTAAGCAGCAGGTTTTTTAAACAAAATTTCACGATGGTTCATTAACAGTAGGAATTGAATCACTATTAACTATTGTGGTACAACTTTTAGACAGTAAGGGGTTCTAAAAATCCTTTAAATCCTGATCACCTAAAGTAGCAAAATTTAAATAATTTAAATAAATAAATTTAAATAATTTACTTATATTATCTTAGGAGGTCTAATGCTACAAAATATAGTTTATAATTCCTTATTAAGCCCATGCAGAGTGATTTTCAAATAACACCTACTTTCCTGACAATAGAATTCATTTCCTCCATTGACCTTTCAGTTATTATTTCCCTTATGACAATAGATATAATATGTAAACAATAAATCTTGGAACACTACATCAAATACTAATGATGTATTGTATGGTGAGTAACATAACACGATAAAAAAAAGAAGGATCTTACCATCTTTCAATTCAGTTACAGATGCTTTTTTTTTTTAATGTTTTATTTATTTATTTGACAGAGAGAGATGACAAGCAGGCAGAGAGAGAGGAGGAAGCAGGCTCCCTGCTGAGCAGAGAGCCCAACACAGGGCTCGATCCCAGGACCCTGAGATCATCACCTGAGCCGAAGGCAGCGGCCTAATCCACTGAGCCACCCAGGCGCTCCTGCTTTTTCTTTTTTATATGCATTTGGCATTTGTATATCCTCGTGATGATTAAAATAAGGGCTATGCCTGCTTATCAAACAGTCGAAAACTGTAAGGAAATTAAAGTATCCAACATTATGATTAATAGCTTTTATTTACTCAATCATTTACTTATTAACTCTTTAAACAAACACATATTGTGCCAGGTACTGCTAGCTGTGGTGACAGTACAAGGAATAGGACATAGGTCCCCTGCCTTCATGGAAGTGTGAGGGCCATGAGGAAAATCTAGGTAATTAAGAAAGAATCATCAGGGGCGCCTGGGTGGTTCAGTTGGTTAAGCGGCTGCCTTTAGCTCGGGTCATGATTCCAGGGTCCTGGGATCGAGCCCCGCATCAGCCTCTCAGCGGAGAGCCTGCTTCTCTCTCTCCCCATCTCCCTGCCCCTCTGCTTACTTGTGCTCTCTCTCTAGCTGTCAAATAAACAAATAAAATATTAAAAAAGAAAGAAAGAAAGAATCATCAAATAAGATGCTTGGTGTGATGAGGTAACTGCCTGTTGTACTGGTGCACACACAAGGGACTGGTTGAGAACATGAGAGGGACAGTCTGGAGGGGAGCTTGGAGAGGGCAGAAGTACAAGACGGTTGTATGCAAATTTGAGAGTAATAGTATGGGGCTTTAGTCATAAGGAATGGGTAGTTCAGGAAGGCAGTTAAACAAATGCAAAGGCCAGAAATCACATGGAACAATCTAGAGGTTGGTAAACAAGTTATAGGCCTGTTGTAGTAATCTTTTATTATAGAGACACACGGGGCTCAGTCTCATGACCCTGATATCATGGCCTGAGCCGAGACCAAGAATTGGAGGCTTAACTGACTGAGCAACTCAGATGCTCATGTTGTGATAATCTTGATAAAAATAATGGTCTATATTATATTCATAGCAATGAGAATTCAGAGAAGTAGACATACGTGAGAAGTATTTTTATGGTGCTATCAGAAAGATTTGAGACTGAAATAATTACTTAAAGATGCAGGTAAATGGAAGGGGACCTATCAGACATGTGGCCTGAGCCAAGAAAGCTGGTTGATCTTATCCAAGAAAGATAAAGATTAATTTACCCTCCCTAACCTTCTCCTAAGATTGGATGGGTCAGTCCAAGATACTATAGTACTACTAAGCCAGCACCTTCCCTGGATGAAGAAAAACAAGAATGGAATAGACCTCAAATATTTGGCTGTGTCTGGGGGTCAGAGTCCTCCATTGTCACTCTCAATTTGACTGCTTAGTGCAACATACAGTAGGAAGATTAGGAAAGGGTACCAATCATCTGGAAGATAGAGATGGCACCCATATTATAACTGCCTCTCTTTGAGATCAGAAAGTAAAGTAGGTGGTTCCATAGGGTGGCATGCTGAGGTCACTAGCAAACCAACCTATTGTCCCTTATTCACATAATGTGTGTGCCCACACAGAAGTGATAACTCTTCCATGTGGAAGCTATCTCTTGAATTCCAGGCACTGACTGATAGGACAGTACTGTTCATAATTCTCTTCCTTACCCAGGTAACACAGTACTGGTCTCACTGGAGTATTGGAAAAAGAAAGAAAAATAACCTTAAAAAAAATCAAACGCACACATATGTGTGTGTGCATATATATAACCATTACACATTCAGGTGGAATAAAAGTGATAGGAATTTCAGGTCAAGGAACTGGAAAAGCAGTGTGTTCTGTGGGTTTTTATGTAGGCATTTAATCACCCAGGATGATAGTAAGAGCTTGAGTAGAGAGTAAGACAAGAAAAGCTAGCTAAGGAAGTTATCCATGAGAAAAAAGAAAATGACAAGAACCGTCCGTGAAAGTGTGAGGAAGGGTACCTGGCTGTGTAGCCAACTGGAATAGCCTCAAAAAACACTAGATGATTTTTACATGATAAATTAACAAATAATTTCTTGAAAAAGTCACTAATCTCAGTTGATACGTGATTGTGCATAGTAGTACAGTGTTAAGAGAATAACTTCCTCTTGAATGCTCTGGAGGGAAATTTATATCCACAAGACCACAGGTTTAGAGGGAGAGGGTGAGACTATATTAGAGTTTACTCATGGAGTACAAGTTTCAGAATTCACAGTGCAAATATTTGGGAGCAAGAATAGGAGGAGAGGGTCACTGAGTTGCTCAGTGGGTTAAAGCCTATGCCTTAGGCTCAGGTCATGATCTCAGGGCCCGGGATTGAGCCCCACATTGGGCTCTTTGCTCAGCAGGGAGCCTGTTTCCCTCTCACTCTCTGCCTGCCTCTCTGCCTACTTGTGATCTCTGTCAAATAAATAAATAAACACTAAAAAAAAAAAAAGAATAGGAGGAGAGAAATTATTAATATAGTGTTCCTGGGTGGCTCAGTTGGTTGAGTGTCTCTGAGGGTCATGAACCTAGGACCCTGGGATCAAGTCTGGCATTGGGCTCATTGCTCATTGGGGAGTCTGCTTCTCTCTCTGCTTCTGCAATCCCTGCTGGGCTCATGTGCTCTCACTATTTCTCTCTGTGTCAAATATAAAATAAAATAAAATATAAAATAATAAAATAGGAAATTATGAGTATATTGGTAGATTATGACAGAATAACTTAAGGAAGAAGCTTACATCTTGGAATCTTGGACCCTGGTCAAGGATTTCAAGGATGTGAAGAACGGTAGATTGCAAACATTGTATATAATAGGGTGCATTTATTAAGATGTGTGGGAGACAGAATGTCATATAGAGTTGGTTGCAAAGAAAATCATAAATGTTATGTTGAGGTTATGAAATCCTCTCTGCTACGTCATCAGTCAAAGAATAGATTCCAAAAGTGTTTGGGGTTTTATATACTTTTAATTAGTTTATGAAGGAAATAAAGTTATGGAAAACATGATTATATACTATGATACAGACTTTCTTACACAGAAGTCTTTCTAGTATTTTTAGTTATCACTACCATCCCTACATAGAGAAAAGATGATGATGATGATGATGATGATTATTTTACTATTTTCAGAGGTCATAGTTTTGACTAAAAGAACATATATCTTATTCTATTACCATTAAAATTTTTACCTTGTAATTCATTTTCTTGAGGGCAACTGTAAAAATGTGAATATTTAATTAATGTGAGAACTTTTCTATAAGATTATCAATTTTGTACTGTCAAACAAATCATTTTATATATTGTAATATATTTAATTTCTGACTTTCCAGAAATAATTTCAATGAAGAGAATTTTCAAATGTTGTAGTTCCAAGCATATTTTTTAATGTAGAATGAATTTATTTTAATTTTAATGAGATTCTTTATAGAATTGATTTTAACAATTTTAACTTTTCTTATTAAAATAAGGAATTTCTTAGGGTAAATAGAAAGGACTTAATGCTAACTCCATGTAGATAATTAACAGTTCTTCCCAACCAAGTTTCCCCTTATCACTATGGTAACAGCCAAGTGGGTTGGCTGTTTGTGGTAACATCATTGATGGCAGGTCCTTTCTATATAGTCCAGTAAGGGCTTGCTAGGATATGCTTTAGGCATTGACTTATGTGCCAGGCTAAGTTAGGGGCTATGATTTTACAGAACAAAGGTACATTTACAGATACATGTTTTGGGGATAAGGTGATTCATTTTGTCACCTCAGTTTATTCTAAATCTCAGAAACTTCAAACTTCTAGGTATACTACTTTTGTGTATCCAGGGACACATGGAAAATTGGATGGTGCTTTAACTTGATGGAACCGATAATGGAAATTTTGAGTAGATTTCTTCAAATCGTATTCCATAAAACTCTCTATCATCCTGTCATTCCTAATGAATGGAGGTAAATGCTTTAATTACTCTTAGGTAAATATTGGGGATTAAAAACATCGACCTGATTTTTTTCTATCATAAACGGTAGACACAGACTGTATAGCTATTATTATGATGACTTTAATGCCTCATCATTGCAAAGGGACAAATTAAACTGGATGGATGTGCCTTCTCTGATACACACTGTCAAATTTAGTGTTTGTTCAATATTTAAGTACAGTTAATATTCTGTGATTTATAACTCAGTTAAGTTAATAAACATTTTCTTTACTCATAGGCACATTATAATAAAATATTCACTTTATGTATTTAAAAATATGTATAGTTTTATTTATATTCATGTTGAAATTTCCAAGCTGCTTTTGTAAGAACCCTGATAAATTGTTTAGATTTAACTCTTTCTACTAAGTTAAAGCAAGAAAAGAGTAACTATTATAACTAATAAAAGAGTTTTAAAAAGCTCTAAAGATAGGCCTTAAAAAGACAGGAACCACATAACTCTAGGAATTATAGCAAAACAAAAAAATTCACAGTCTCTTTAGAGAAGAACTCCCTTGTTTTAATCATGACTAAAGACCTTCCATTTCTGAGTATCTCTGCTCCAGTAAAAGTCCTGAAGAAGGAATCAGCCTAGCCTGGGTTGTGCATCCTTTATACAGGAGCCCATATTCTGTGGCTGGTAGCTTTACTGGAACCACATTAAACAGAAGGTTTATCAAGAAAATTGAGCATAGACTAACAATCAACATGCACACAATTTATTTTTATTATTTATGTTATTTTCTTGATACATTTTACACACACACACACACACACATACACACGATTTCCATATATATTCATTTCCAAGAATGCCCTTGTCCACAAAATTGACCCAATAATAATTGCAAACAAACTCATTGACTTGTCAAAGAGAAACAAACCTAGAAAATGTCTAGCTGAAGCCTGCAAAACCCAGTATCGTGAGGCTTCTTTTCTCTAAATCCAGGATCATTAGGGATTATTATGGATTTATGGAGGACTCAGTATTAAAACAAAAATATTGCCCCAAATCATGTGTAGTGGAAATGAAGAGGAAAGACAACTTCTTGTCTAATCCTCCAGTCTAAAGCCTTCTGAAAACCTAATTTTCTATACCATTAGTCACAACTCATGAATTATTGTAGATCCTGACCCCGGGCCATCACTCCTTTTAAGCAAAGTGGAAAAGAAAACATAATGATTGAAGATTTTGCCTAATCAAAGAATTTTTCTTTTGTCCTTAGGGAATTCCCATTAATGAGGCTGTATATTCCAGTTGCCTTCTCACTGCTGTTGAATGCATATTTTCAGAGCCATGTGTAGCATGGACAAGAGGTTTGCCATTCCTTAGTTAACACATGTGAAGCACCACCTGATTTCAGTACTTGGTGGGGAGGAAGTGGTATGTACACAAGGCACTAGAGAGATAAGCACTTGCAAGTGCAGCTTGTGTGTTCCTTTAGGGGCTGCCGAGGCCTTACTTATAGTGCCAAGTCTGCCTGATGCCCCAGAGTGGCTATGCATTCTAGCTTTACAGCCAGGAGGCTGAGAGAAGGCTGCATTCATGTTGTCATAGTAGGTTCACCAGCTGGATTAGGGATGGGGTACTGCCACCTTCAAGGCTCAGTGATAAAACAGAATCTGTTCTTCAAACCATCTGCAAATCCTTCTGGATGAAAGGCTAACTTTTATGACTCCAGTTTACAAAGTCTAGGTTTCCTTAATTTGAATTTATGTTGCCTTTGAATTTATGGTATATTGCAAGTATTAATGGTATGAGGAAGGTTTTTATTTTGGGGGGTTTTTTGTTTGTTTGTTTGATTGTTTGTTTTTCTTTCTATAGGGTAAGCACATTATCTTCAGTCAGATAAGGTACAGTAGAAATAAATCTACTGTGGGAAATTGAGATTCTTTAATGCTCTTAGCTCCTAAACAGTATGATTAGCTTTAAAATGTTCTCCTAGCATCCAACTGCCAGGAAATCCAATGACTTCCACAACCAGTCACTTTATATTATTTTTAACAATAGATATAAAGAGTAGGCTGCTTTTTCATTATTGTTACATAAACACCTGAGAAATAAAAATTTCAAATTTGAGTTAGCTTTATTTTTTTAACTTAATTATTCAATTCTTCAAAGCAACCTTCATTTCTTTGGTAAAAAGCATTTCCCATCTCTATTTTATCAATCTATTATAGCAGTTGCTTTGTCTCTCAATACTTTACCAAAGTTTGCCAAAGCTTACTATGACGCGACATGGAATAAGTTGATTGATGCAATTGGCACTGAGAGGCATGGAATGGTTCCATCTCATCTAGAATTAGAACAGAGACTTCAACTGCATTTGTCCAAACTGAGTTTTATAACTAACACCAAGTATTCCCTATTTCATGTGGATTTTTTTTTAATATTTTATTTATTTATTTATTTATTTACTTATTTATTATTTATTTGCATTAGACAGCGAGCTCACAGGAACAGGGGAAGAGGCAGAAAGGGGAAAGAGAGAATCCCAAGCAGACTCTGTGCTGAGCTTGGAACCCCTGTGGGGCTCAACCTCAGACATTCAACCAACTGAGCCACGGAGGCGCCCCAGGCACTTTTTTGTATAACTCCACTCTGGTGTCAGTTTTTCTGTTATTTAGCTTATTCAGTTATCATCAATAAACTCCAACTTCAACAGTAATACAGGGTAAAGGAAAATGAAAGATTTATTTTAAGAATTGTGTACCTTGGGGCGCCTGGGTGGCTCAGTGGGTTAAGCTTCTGCCTTCAGCTCAGGTCATTATCTCAGCGTTCTGGAATCAAATGCCGCATGGGGCTCTGCTCATCAGGGAGCCTACTTCCCCCTTTCTCTCTGCCTGCCTCTCTATCTACTTGTGATCTCTCTCTCTCTGTGTCAAATAAATAAATAAAATCTTAAAAAAAAAAAAAAAACTA